>NC_138176.1:63339805-65739805 GCF_964165515.1 Mesoplodon bidens
CATCAGTTTGTGACAATGACTCACCTTCTGGATTTTCCACATGGCAATCATGTTTAAGTCTTGTTTTCAGAACATGGAGATCTGCAAAACGGAGGGTTCACATGTATGATACAGTGAGTCAGATCAAGAGTCCCTTCACCACGCATGTTGCCCCAAATACAAGCACAAATCTAACCATGAGCTTCAGCAACCAACTTAATACCGTGCACAATCAGGCCAGTGTTCTAGCTTCCAGTTCGACTGCAGCAGCTGCTACTCTTTCTCTGGCTAATTCAGATGTCTCACTGCTAAAGTACCAGTCGGCTTTGTACCCATCATCTGCAGCACCAGTTCCTGGAGTTGCCCAGCAGGGTGTTTGCTTGCAGCCTGGAACCACCCATATTTGCACTCAGACAGATCCATTCCAACAAACATTTATCGTCTGTCCACCTGCTTTTCAAACTGGACTACAAGCAACAACAAAGCATTCTGGATTCCCTGTGAGGATGGATAATGCTGTGCCCATTGTACCCCAGGCACCAGCTGCTCAGCCACCACAGAGACAGTCGGGAGTTCTTCCACAGGGAAGCTGTACACCACTAATGGTAGCAAGTCTCCACCCTCAAGTAGCCACCATCACACCGCAGTATGCGGTGCCCTTTACTCTGAGCTGCGCAGCAAGCCGGCCGGCGCTGGTTGAACAGACTGCCGCTGTACTGCAGGCTTGGCCCGGAGGAACCCAACAAATTCTCCTGCCTTCAACTTGGCAACAGTTGCCTGGGGTAGCTCTACACAACTCAGTCCAGCCCACTGCAGTGATTCCAGAGGCCATGGGTGGTGGCCAGCAGCTCACAGACTGGAGGAATGCCCACTCTGATGGCAACCAGTACAGCACTATTATGCAGCAGCCGTCCTTGCTGACTAACCATGTGACATTGGCCACTGCTCAGCCCCTGAATGTTGGCGTTGCCCATATTGTCAGACAACAAGAATCCAGTTTCCTCCCTTCAAAGAAGAATAAGCAGTCTGCTGCAGTCTCTTCTAAGTCCTCTCTGGATGTTCTGCCTTCTCAAGTCTATTCTCTGGTTGGGAGTAGCCCCCTCCGTACCACATCTTCTTATAATTCCCTAGTCCCTGTACAAGATCAGCATCAGCCAATCATCATTCCAGATACTCCCAGCCCTCCTGTGAGTGTCATCACTATCCGCAGTGACACTGATGAGGAAGAGGACAACAAATATAAGCCCAATAGCTCTGGCCTGAAGGCAAGGTCTAATGTCATCAGTTATGTCACTGTCAATGATTCTCCAGACTCTGATTCTTCCTTGAGCAGCCCATATTCCACTGATACCCTGAGTGCTCTCCGGGGCAATAGTGGACCCCTTCCGGAGGGTCCCGGCAGAGTCGTGGGGGATGGCACCGGCACCCGCACCATCATTGTACCTCCACTGAAAACTCAGCTTGGTGACTGTACTGTAGCAACCCAGGCCTCAGGTCTCCTGAGCAGTGAGACCAAGCCAGTGGCTTCAGTGAGCGGGCAGTCATCTGGATGCTGTATCACCCCCACAGGATATCGAGCTCAGCGTGGGGGGACCGGCGCAGCACAGCCACTCAACCTTAGCCAGAACCAGCAGTCATCGTCAGCTCCAAGCTCACAGGAGAGAAGCAGCAACCCTGCCCCCCGCAGGCAGCAGGCGTTTGTGACCCCACTCTCCCAAGCCCCTTACGCCTTCCAGCATGGCAGCCCACTACATTCGACCGGGCACCCACACCTGGCCCCAGCCCCTGCTCACCTGCCAAGCCAGCCTCACCTGTATACGTATGCTGCCCCCACTTCTGCTGCTGCATTGGGCTCCACCAGCTCCATTGCTCATCTCTTCTCCCCGCAGGGCTCCTCAAGGCATGCTGCAGCATATACCACCCACCCTAGCACTCTGGTGCACCAGGTCCCTGTCAGTGTTGGGCCCAGTCTGCTCACTTGTGCCAGCGTGGCCCCTGCTCAGTACCAACAGCAATTTGCCCCCCAGTCTTACATTGGGTCTTCCCGAGGCTCAACCATTTACACTGGATACCCACTGAGCCCTACCAAGACCAGCCAGTATTCTTTCTTGTAGTTGCTGAGTGTGAGGGAGGAGGGGTCAGAGTTCTTAATGGGCTGTGATGAGCTCCTCCCTCACCCTCTCCTGAAACTCCTTAGCCAGCAACTTGCTCTGCAGGGGCACACTGAAGCAGAAGGCTTTTCTCTGGGGAACCTGTCTCAGTGTTGACTGCATTGTTGTAGTCTCCCAAAGTCTGCCCTATTTTTTAATTCTTTATTTTTGTGACGGCATTTTTGGTATTTGGAAGAGTTCAGATGCCCATCGTCTGCAGGTACCAAGGAAGAGAGATCATTCTGAAGTTAACCTTTGAAAAATATTTTCTCTCTCTGACTTGATTTCTATAAATGCTTTTAAAAAACAAGTGAAGTTCCTCTTTATTTAACTTTATTTTATTGTAATTGCTGGTCAGAAGAAAAATGCTGATAGAAGAACTTGAAATCTGGTAACAAGAAAAGAAAAATCATTACTTTCTGCTTGTTTAAAAACCAAGACTTAATTGCTTATGTTAAGAGCAGCTTGCACAAGTCTGTATTTTACTATCTCGCATTTCTCCTCAAAATTTTACCCTTGCTAAGGGCACATTTAAGCTTACAGTGTTTTAAATTTGTTTTCATGTCATGTTATATTTAGTGGGAAATTGTTATTTTTGCAAAACTGGTTACATACTACTCTCTGTTACTGTTGGGATTCTCTCAGTTGCTCCTGTGTTTATTATTAGAGTAGTGTTAAAAAGGCAGCTCACCATTTGCTGGTAACTTAGTGTGAGAGAATCCATACCTACCGTGAAAGCACCAGGTGTTCTTTCTAAATGAAGCCCTGTGCATTCTTTTCAAATTATTTTTAAAAAGTCCTTCTCTCTGATTTAGCTTAAATTTTATTATTGGAAAAGCCATTAAGGTGGTTATTATTGTATGGTGGTCGTTGTTTTATTATATGCAAAATCTCTTTGTATTATGCGATACTGGCATTGGTGAGCTTTGCCTAAAGGTTGTTGGCGTTGATGAGCTTTGCCTGAATATTAGTATGAAATTCAATAATACACCTCTTTCTCTCTTTGCCTCAGCTCTCCCTTCATTCTATGTGATTTATTTGGGGAGAAAGCTAAAGCTAAAGGATCTGAAACCAGATAAGAAACGTTGTGTATAGCTTTTATGCTTTAAAGTAGCTTTCTTTGTATGTCAGCATCAAATTGAATGCTCTCTTATTAAGACTTAAGTGCATGTAGGAATTGCAATTTAAAAGAATTCCATCAAAAAGAGAAAGTAGAGAAGAAATGAAGCTGGATGGTCATCGTATTTGCTTTTAATCCAGTGTTCATGGAAATGCCGATCTCTGGACCCCAGGCTCAGAGTCCTGTGAGGTATTTGCTTAAAATTCGTGTTCTTGGGTCCCTTTCCCAGTTCGAACTCAGTGTATTTGGATGGAATCCAGGAATCTTCATCCCATAAACCAGAAAATGGTGAACCTACCTTAGTGATTAGTCTAGTGCCTGTTTGAGGGGAGAGGCCCCAAGGGAGCGATTTCCAAAGCCTGCTAAGTTGAGGATTGCAGCTGAAAGTATGGCCCCCCAGAGTGGTAGACCAGTTGTTCCGCCATGGATGAATCCAGTGAGGAGGCAGTCTGCTCCCTGTGTTGGAGGAAACAGCTACAAGCAATCCAACACCTCCCTCCCGTGGGCTGTAGACTGCTCATAAAGAGGTGCTTGACCACCTCTGAAATAGGTCAACGTGACCATTTTGTGTCAGTCTTCTCTCTACCTGCCACAATTTGATGTCAGCCATCCTTATTGAGTGCCTGCTGTGCGCCAGACTCCAAGGGTACGGAGAAGATGAGGAAGTCAGGGACTCCACCAAGCTGTTGGGCTAGATCAGTTCAATGTGATACAAGAAGGGCGTTTGGGGTGCTTTTGCCTCACGTCTGTTGTTCTGCAGTTGTGTTTGGGAAGATGGAGGTGCCTTTGGAAATTGGCATGGATTAGCCAGGAGGGAACTCAGGAAGAGTGCTGGCTCTCGAACCTTAGTTGTCTAAGAATCTGTCACCAGGGGAGCACGTTAAAAATGCAGATTAATGGGCCCCATCTCCAGAAACGAGGTCCTATAATTTCCTTTTAAACACAGACTCCGTTTTACGCTGATGGGGCTGTTGGGTCGGGAGCCGTCTTGGGTTTTCTGCTGGCAGTTTCCTGAGCTGCTCTCAGTGGCTCTCGCTACCTAGTGTGCGTTCCCAGGGAAGTACCCAGACCTTATTTTTCGGAACAACGGTTCAAACTGAGATGAAAACCTCTTCCATTTTGCCTGGACTTTTTTTTGTTTTGTTTTGTTTTTGCTGTACACGGGCCTCTCACTGCTGTGGCATCTCCCGTTGCAGAGCACAGGCCCCGGACGCCCAAGCTCAGTGGCCATGGCTCACAGGCCCAGCTGATCCGCAGCATGTGGGACCTTCCCGGACCGGGGCACGAACCCGTGTCCCCTGCATCGGCAGGCGGACTCTCAACCACTGCGCCACCAGGGAAGCCCCATCATCATCATTATTATTAGGAGTAAAAATGAGCTTCCTGAGGCATAATTATTTTTACTCGGCAGACAAGGAACCAGGCTCAGTGAGATTAAGCAGCCAAAGTCACAGTGGTGAAAAGGGACAGGGCCAAAATTTGAGGCAGGGCAGAGCTGGCTGCCCTCAGGAGGGAAGAACTCACCTCTGGGCCCCACCCAGAGAGGGCTGCCCTTGAGCAGAAGTGCTGGGGCCTCTGGAGGTGTTCAAGCAGAGGCCCTGACCACTTTCAGACGAAGAAACAGCAGGCCTGATTAGATGTCTCAGGGCACCATCTAACTTTGTATGCCTGTAGTGCAGTTTTCAGAAGTTTCCTGAACTAGCATTTATCCAGGAAATATGCACATTCAAGATCAGTTTAAATTTAAATCAAGCAAAAATAATGCCCTTTCGAGCACCTGTTTTATGCTAGATTCTGGGGTAAGTGAAAGAGCTGTTGAGTTAACCTTCCTGTCCATCATTCAACTGTCAGTCTGTCCATCCTTCCATGCATCCATCAACCCATCCATATCACAAACATTAAACACCTACTGTGTGCTAACTTCCGGAAGGTGCTTTTCTTCCATTAGTCTTATTTTTCCTACCAGAGAGTACTGTCCACTCAAGATAGGAAGTAGTGAGTGAGGAGTGAGGTGAGCACAGTTAGAAGAGGGAGTGGTTGCTTGTGGCAGAAGGTCCCCACCCCTCAGCTTGAGGGGATGGCAGGCAACGCACAGCCAAGAGACCGATATGAAAGGAGTAATGAAAGCTCCGTGTGCTTGGAGCTATAGTGGATGCCTGTGTACGTACATGGGAGCAAGGGCTGCTTTTTGCCGGTTTTATAGCTCCAGCCACTAGCATTACGATTGGTACACGCTAACGAACCAAATAATTGGGGTTTTGTTTTATTTGAGTAATTTTTTTTTTTTTAAGTCTTGGAAACTGGCATTAGAAGCGTCTAAAGCGGCAGAGGGAGTCAACCAAGGCAGGTCTGAGGTGGAACCAGAGAGATGCGAAGTTTTTAGAAGAGGAGCGGCGTTCCAAGTAGACCGCTCAGCCTGCCTCAAGGAGGCCTGGGTCCTGTGGGAGGGACGTGCTCGGTTGAGCGGGGCTCTAGCCCCAGGAAATGGAGGCAGCTAGGTCCCAGTGGGTGCCCCGGGGTATCGTGGCGAAGCTGCTTAGCTGGTCCAACCGGGAGCGCGCGGGCCGAACTCCAGGATTAGCTACCTCTAAAGTACCGAGCCAGTCCCCACCCGCCACCTGGCTGCGCGCTCAGCTCTCCCGCCGCGGGTGAGTACATTTCAGGAAGCAGTGCATTGCGGCAGCCTCATCCGCAAGTCCCGCCCGGGAGCTGGGGAGGCCGCAACACGTCCCCAAGGGCACCCTGGGCCTCGCCGGCGCGCCTCCAAGGCAGGCGCCTTTCCGGACCCGCTCCGTCCCGGGGTCTGGCCGGCGCGCGGGGCAGCGGGGCAGCGGGGCAGCGGGGCGGCCTCTCCGGAAGCCATCCCGGTGGTCCCCGAAGCCGACTCATAAATCATTCATGAGCGGGGGCCGGCCGAGCAGGGCTGGGAGGAAAGAGGGGGGCGGCAGCGGCGGCGAGGGCTAACCGGGAGCTGGACCGGGCGCACGGTGTGTAGCCGCGTCCTCACGCCGGAGGTAGGAAGGGGTCTGCGGCCCCGACCCGGGGGCTGCGTGCACCCCTTTCCAGAAAGCTGGGGGCGGAGAATGGGGAAAGGAGGGGCTTGCTCTGCTCCCTTCTCCTCCCAACCCTCGGCACCCTCTCCCCGGGCCGCGGTAGGTGGTGCGAGCCCGGGAGCGTCGGGGGAACCAGAGGAGCCGCGGGGCTGGCGAGGTGGACCCTGCGAGAGTTCCGGGCAGGGCGCAGACGCACGCAAACTTTGCGGGCTGCGTGGTGGGTCTTCTTTCCGCCCACTGGAGGGGAGCTGGCGGATGTGGCCAGGTTCCGGGGCGCGAGCAGGCGGTGGGAGCGCGAGTGGGACCCAGACCCCGAGGCTACCGGCTCGTTCTCTGAGAGGGCGGCGGACGAGGCGAGGTTGGTCCGGGGCTTGGGAACTGTTGGGCGGTGAAGGGAGTCCTGGGGAGTGGAACGAGGGGTGCGGGACACTGACCCTCCCCAGCTGGGTATGGAAAGGGGTCACCTTCCTCTGGTTTGCTAAAAGAAGTACGCGGTGCAAACGACCATCACAGGAGCGGGGCTCTGGGGGGTGCCACGGGAGGCCTTATCGCCTTGCCCATCTGGGAGCGCGCGCACGCACCCCTGGCTTGATGCATCCCCCTGGTCCGCTTTGGGTGGACAGCGCGGGGACTTTTGGCGATTGCCTGATGGAGAACGGGGTGATGGAGGCGCACCCCGCTGGGTGAGGCGCGGGCCAGGACAACAAAGGGAAGCGTGGACAGAGGAGGAGCTTCGCGGTGCGGGAGAGTCGGGGGCCCGAGGTCAGTTTCCTCGAAAGCCCTCTCCGAGAGCGTCGGGGGATGCGATCAGGGGGCCCTGCGGCACACGGCTTAGGACGGCGAGCCCAGTCCAAGCCAACCCGCGCCTCGGCGGGGAACCGGCGCCGACTCTCTCGCTGCAGCCAAGTTACTCCGGCAACCCCCTCCCCCAGGCGACGGCGGATTCCTCGAGTCTCCTGGTTTCCCGCGCCCGCCTTGCCGCCCATCCTTTGTCCCGCAGGCGGGGAAAGGTTCCTGGCGCGGAGGGAGCGAGGGCAGGAGCGGCCCGGGCCTGGCGGTGGGTTGGAGGGGAAGGCTGGGGAAGCGGCGCCACCAGCTTTCCGTAGCAACAGGTTGCGCCTGTAGCCCGCGGCGGCTGCTGACCTTGCTCCTGCCCGGGCAGGAGGAAGGTTTTCCCGGGTTTCTGAGAGAGGCGGCAGATCTTTGTTAACACAAGCAGGTGTGATTGAGGTCCTTGAACGTCCCCTCCCCCCATCCCAACAGAGACCCACTTGGAGACCCAAACAGCTGCTGTTCTTTGGTTGCTTGGACCATATGAAATTGCCATTTTCAAAAGGCTTGACTATCAGCAACTTCCTATTATTCAATGTGTGTGAAGTTACTTTTCTCACTCATTTGTGAGTTTCCTCCTTCAATGTTCTGGAAGCTGTTCTGCCTGTCAGGGTGAGCCTGGCGGCCACGGTAGAGTTGAGGATATTGCCGTTCGCAGGGGCAGTCCAGACCCTCAATCGACGGCCAGTTGTGTGTGTGTGCCAGGCGTTGTCCCTATTCTATTTCCAACCCTCCGACACTATTTAAAACACCATTTTACAGACTAGCACAAGGGAAAGCGTGGAGATTGTAAGCAACTGCTGTCACAGAGCTCATCAGCGGGGCTAGAGACTCCCCAGTCTCGAAAGCCAGGACTCTGGTCGCTGCAGCAGCGCCCTTTAGTTTAGTTTTGTTTTCTTAATGTATCCCATTATTTTTTAATGAACTTCCTTATGAGTTCCACGCTGGACTATTTCTGTGTATCTAGTAAGGTGAAGCAAAGTGCATCAAAGGATAGGTTGAAAATAATAAAACTTTAAACCAAATATTGTGTCGTCGGGACTGTTTAAAATATGAAGAAAATCAGTTTTGCAGGGACAAGAGTTCGCTCTGAGATTTGATCAAGGTCAGGATGCATTGTTAAAAATGACAGAAGCCAATTCTGGGTAATTTTAGCAAAAAAAAAAAAAAAAAGGGACTGGATACTGGGTGGCTTAGCGAAGTGACAGAAAGGCTGGCTAGCCAGGCTTGGGAGCCCGGAGGAGTGGGACTCAGGACATGCAACAGGACCCCTGATGGGTGTATGGCCACGGCTGCCACCATTAGACTCTGGCTGTGGCTGCTGGCATGTTGACATCATTGCTAGGATGACGTGGAAACTGCCTCTGCCTCAGTGTGTCTCATGCACAAGCCCAGGAGTAAGCATCTGATTGGCTGAGCCTGGGCTCAGTTTGGGCACCTCAGCTGACCTCACAATGGGAGGCAGGGCTGCCACTCCCAGAACTCACAAAGGTGGGCTCAGAAGTTGGGCAGTTCCCATCTGCCCTCCCACCCCGCAAAACCCTAGATAGCACCTACACAGATCCTTTTAAAAGAAATTCCTTCAAAAATTCCTTCAAGAGGGGGCCCGGCGGTGGCCCCGGACGGCAGCGAGAGACTGAGGCGGGAGCGCGCGGTGCTGAGGCGGCGGCGGCGGCGGCGGCGGCGGCGAGAGGCCGAGCAGCGGAGCTGGAAGGAGGCTGGGGGCGCTCCCCCCGTGAGATGGGCACGGGTAGGCTCCGGTGGGCGGGGGCCGGGGCCCGGGCCGGCTCGCGCGGGGGATATGATGACCCAGCGGCAGGGCCCCGGATCTCGTCTCCTCCTCCGCCTTCTCACTGCAGCCCCAGCTGGCGGCTGAGAACCAGACACACCGGCGGTATGGCATCACAGCTGGAGGTGTTCCCCCCGCCATCAGTGTCGTCGAGTGCCTTCTGCAGTGCAAAGAAACTGAAAATAGAGGCTTCTGGTTGGGATGTTTCTGGACAGAGCAGCAACGACAAATACTATACCCACAGCAAAACCCTCCCAGCCACACAAGGGCAAACCAGCTCTTCTCACCAGGTAGCAAATTTCAACATCCCTGCTTACGACCAGGGCCTCCTCCTCCCAGCTCTTGTAGTGGAGCATATTGTTGTCACAGCTGCTGATAGCTCTGCCAGTGCTGCTACATCAACCTTCCAAAGCAGCCAGACCCTGACTCACAGAAGCAACGTTTCTTTGCTTGAGCCATATCAAAAATGTGGATTGAAAAGAAAAAGTGAGGAATTTGACAGCAACGGTAGCGTGCAAATCATAGAAGAACATCCCCCCCTCGTGCTGCAAAACAGGACTGTGGTGGGTGCTTCTGCCACGACCACCACTGTGACCACGAAGAGTAGCAGTTCCAGTGGAGAAGGGGATTACCAGCTGGTCCAGCATGAGATCCTTTGCTCTAGGACAAACAGCTATGAAGTCTTGGAGTTCTTAGGCCGGGGCACATTTGGACAGGTGGCTAAGTGCTGGAAGCGGAGCACCAAGGAAATTGTGGCTATTAAAATCTTGAAGAACCACCCCTCCTATGCCAGGCAAGGACAGATTGAAGTGAGCATCCTTTCCCGCCTAAGCAGTGAAAATGCCGATGAGTATAATTTTGTCCGTTCTTATGAGTGCTTTCAGCATAAGAATCATACCTGCCTTGTGTTCGAGATGCTGGAGCAGAACTTATATGATTTTCTAAAGCAGAACAAGTTTAGCCCACTGCCACTCAAGTACATCAGACCCATCTTGCAGCAGGTGGCCACAGCCCTGATGAAGCTCAAGAGCCTTGGTCTAATTCACACTGACCTTAAGCCTGAAAACATAATGCTGGTCGATCCAGTGCGCCAACCCTACCGAGTGAAGGTCATTGACTTTGGTTCTGCTAGTCACGTTTCCAAAGCTGTGTGCTCAGCCTACTTACAGTCACGTTACTACAGAGCCCCTGAAATTATTCTTGGATTACCATTTTGTGAAGCTATTGATATGTGGTCATTGGGCTGTGTGATAGCTGAGCTGTTCCTGGGGCGGCCTCTTTATCCTGGTGCTTCAGAATATGATCAGATTCGTTACATTTCACAAACACAAGGCCTGCCAGCTGAGTATCTTCTCAGTGCCGGAACCAAAACAACCAGGTTTTTCAACAGAGATCCTACTTTGGGGTACCCACTGTGGAGGCTTAAGACACCTGAAGAACATGAATTGGAGACTGGGATCAAATCAAAAGAAGCTCGAAAGTACATTTTTAATTGTTTAGATGATATGGCTCAGGTGAACATGTCCACAGACTTAGAGGGAACAGATATGTTGGCAGAGAAGGCGGATCGAAGAGAATACATTGATCTGTTAAAAAAACTGCTAACAATTGATGCGGATAAGAGAATTACTCCTCTGAAAACTCTTAACCATCAGTTTGTGACAATGACTCACCTTCTGGATTTTCCACATGGCAATCATGTTAAGTCTTGTTTTCAGAACATGGAGATCTGCAAACGGAGGGTTCACATGTATGATACAGTGAGTCAGATCAAGAGTCCCTTCACCACGCATGTTGCCCCAAATACAAGCACAAATCTAACCATGAGCTTCAGCAACCAACTTAATACCGTGCACAATCAGGCCAGTGTTCTAGCTTCCAGTTCGACTGCAGCAGCTGCTACTCTTTCTCTGGCTAATTCAGATGTCTCACTGCTAAAGTACCAGTCGGCTTTGTACCCATCATCTGCAGCACCAGTTCCTGGAGTTGCCCAGCAGGGTGTTTGCTTGCAGCCTGGAACCACCCATATTTGCACTCAGACAGATCCATTCCAACAAACATTTATCGTCTGTCCACCTGCTTTTCAAACTGGACTACAAGCAACAACAAAGCATTCTGGATTCCCTGTGAGGATGGATAATGCTGTGCCCATTGTACCCCAGGCACCAGCTGCTCAGCCACCACAGAGACAGTCGGGAGTTCTTCCACAGGGAAGCTGTACACCACTAATGGTAGCAAGTCTCCACCCTCAAGTAGCCACCATCACACCGCAGTATGCGGTGCCCTTTACTCTGAGCTGCGCAGCAAGCCGGCCGGCGCTGGTTGAACAGACTGCCGCTGTACTGCAGGCTTGGCCCGGAGGAACCCAACAAATTCTCCTGCCTTCAACTTGGCAACAGTTGCCTGGGGTAGCTCTACACAACTCAGTCCAGCCCACTGCAGTGATTCCAGAGGCCATGGGTGGTGGCCAGCAGCTCACAGACTGGAGGAATGCCCACTCTGATGGCAACCAGTACAGCACTATTATGCAGCAGCCGTCCTTGCTGACTAACCATGTGACATTGGCCACTGCTCAGCCCCTGAATGTTGGCGTTGCCCATATTGTCAGACAACAAGAATCCAGTTTCCTCCCTTCAAAGAAGAATAAGCAGTCTGCTGCAGTCTCTTCTAAGTCCTCTCTGGATGTTCTGCCTTCTCAAGTCTATTCTCTGGTTGGGAGTAGCCCCCTCCGTACCACATCTTCTTATAATTCCCTAGTCCCTGTACAAGATCAGCATCAGCCAATCATCATTCCAGATACTCCCAGCCCTCCTGTGAGTGTCATCACTATCCGCAGTGACACTGATGAGGAAGAGGACAACAAATATAAGCCCAATAGCTCTGGCCTGAAGGCAAGGTCTAATGTCATCAGTTATGTCACTGTCAATGATTCTCCAGACTCTGATTCTTCCTTGAGCAGCCCATATTCCACTGATACCCTGAGTGCTCTCCGGGGCAATAGTGGACCCCTTCCGGAGGGTCCCGGCAGAGTCGTGGGGGATGGCACCGGCACCCGCACCATCATTGTACCTCCACTGAAAACTCAGCTTGGTGACTGTACTGTAGCAACCCAGGCCTCAGGTCTCCTGAGCAGTGAGACCAAGCCAGTGGCTTCAGTGAGCGGGCAGTCATCTGGATGCTGTATCACCCCCACAGGATATCGAGCTCAGCGTGGGGGGACCGGCGCAGCACAGCCACTCAACCTTAGCCAGAACCAGCAGTCATCGTCAGCTCCAAGCTCACAGGAGAGAAGCAGCAACCCTGCCCCCCGCAGGCAGCAGGCGTTTGTGACCCCACTCTCCCAAGCCCCTTACGCCTTCCAGCATGGCAGCCCACTACATTCGACCGGGCACCCACACCTGGCCCCAGCCCCTGCTCACCTGCCAAGCCAGCCTCACCTGTATACGTATGCTGCCCCCACTTCTGCTGCTGCATTGGGCTCCACCAGCTCCATTGCTCATCTCTTCTCCCCGCAGGGCTCCTCAAGGCATGCTGCAGCATATACCACCCACCCTAGCACTCTGGTGCACCAGGTCCCTGTCAGTGTTGGGCCCAGTCTGCTCACTTGTGCCAGCGTGGCCCCTGCTCAGTACCAACAGCAATTTGCCACCCAGTCTTACATTGGGTCTTCCCGAGGCTCAACCATTTACACTGGATACCCACTGAGCCCTACCAAGACCAGCCAGTATTCTTTCTTGTAGTTGCTGAGTGTGAGGGAGGAGGGGTCAGAGTTCTTAATGGGCTGTGATGAGCTCCTCCCTCACCCTCTCCTGAAACTCCTTAGCCAGCAACTTGCTCTGCAGGGGCACACTGAAGCAGAAGGCTTTTCTCTGGGGAACCTGTCTCAGTGTTGACTGCATTGTTGTAGTCTCCCAAAGTCTGCCCTATTTTTTAATTCTTTATTTTTGTGACGGCATTTTTGGTATTTGGAAGAGTTCAGATGCCCATCGTCTGCAGGTACCAAGGAAGAGAGATCATTCTGAAGTTAACCTTTGAAAAATATTTTCTCTCTCTGACTTGATTTCTATAAATGCTTTTAAAAAACAAGTGAAGTTCCTCTTTATTTAACTTTATTTTATTGTAATTGCTGGTCAGAAGAAAAATGCTGATAGAAGAACTTGAAATCTGGTAACAAGAAAAGAAAAATCATTACTTTCTGCTTGTTTAAAAACCAAGACTTAATTGCTTATGTTAAGAGCAGCTTGCACAAGTCTGTATTTTACTATCTCGCATTTCTCCTCAAAATTTTACCCTTGCTAAGGGCACATTTAAGCTTACAGTGTTTTAAATTTGTTTTCATGTCATGTTATATTTAGTGGGAAATTGTTATTTTTGCAAAACTGGTTACATACTACTCTCTGTTACTGTTGGGATTCTCTCAGTTGCTCCTGTGTTTATTATTAGAGTAGTGTTAAAAAGGCAGCTCACCATTTGCTGGTAACTTAGTGTGAGAGAATCCATACCTACCGTGAAAGCACCAGGTGTTCTTTCTAAATGAAGCCCTGTGCATTCTTTTCAAATTATTTTTAAAAAGTCCTTCTCTCTGATTTAGCTTAAATTTTATTATTGGAAAAGCCATTAAGGTGGTTATTATTGTATGGTGGTCGTTGTTTTATTATATGCAAAATCTCTTTGTATTATGCGATACTGGCATTGGTGAGCTTTGCCTAAAGGTTGTTGGCGTTGATGAGCTTTGCCTGAATATTAGTATGAAATTCAATAATACACCTCTTTCTCTCTTTGCCTCAGCTCTCCCTTCATTCTATGTGATTTATTTGGGGAGAAAGCTAAAGCTAAAGGATCTGAAACCAGATAAGAAACGTTGTGTATAGCTTTTATGCTTTAAAGTAGCTTTCTTTGTATGTCAGCATCAAATTGAATGCTCTCTTATTAAGACTTAAGTGCATGTAGGAATTGCAATTTAAAAGAATTCCATCAAAAAGAGAAAGTAGAGAAGAAATGAAGCTGGATGGTCATCGTATTTGCTTTTAATCCAGTGTTCATGGAAATGCCGATCTCTGGACCCCAGGCTCAGAGTCCTGTGAGGTATTTGCTTAAAATTCGTGTTCTTGGGTCCCTTTCCCAGTTCGAACTCAGTGTATTTGGATGGAATCCAGGAATCTTCATCCCATAAACCAGAAAATGGTGAACCTACCTTAGTGATTAGTCTAGTGCCTGTTTGAGGGGAGAGGCCCCAAGGGAGCGATTTCCAAAGCCTGCTAAGTTGAGGATTGCAGCTGAAAGTATGGCCCCCCAGAGTGGTAGACCAGTTGTTCCGCCATGGATGAATCCAGTGAGGAGGCAGTCTGCTCCCTGTGTTGGAGGAAACAGCTACAAGCAATCCAACACCTCCCTCCCGTGGGCTGTAGACTGCTCATAAAGAGGTGCTTGACCACCTCTGAAATAGGTCAACGTGACCATTTTGTGTCAGTCTTCTCTCTACCTGCCACAATTTGATGTCAGCCATCCTTATTGAGTGCCTGCTGTGCGCCAGACTCCAAGGGTACGGAGAAGATGAGGAAGTCAGGGACTCCACCAAGCTGTTGGGCTAGATCAGTTCAATGTGATACAAGAAGGGCGTTTGGGGTGCTTTTGCCTCACGTCTGTTGTTCTGCAGTTGTGTTTGGGAAGATGGAGGTGCCTTTGGAAATTGGCATGGATTAGCCAGGAGGGAACTCAGGAAGAGTGCTGGCTCTCGAACCTTAGTTGTCTAAGAATCTGTCACCAGGGGAGCACGTTAAAAATGCAGATTAATGGGCCCCATCTCCAGAAACGAGGTCCTATAATTTCCTTTTAAACACAGACTCCGTTTTACGCTGATGGGGCTGTTGGGTCGGGAGCCGTCTTGGGTTTTCTGCTGGCAGTTTCCTGAGCTGCTCTCAGTGGCTCTCGCTACCTAGTGTGCGTTCCCAGGGAAGTACCCAGACCTTATTTTTCGGAACAACGGTTCAAACTGAGATGAAAACCTCTTCCATTTTGCCTGGACTTTTTTTTGTTTTGTTTTGTTTTTGCTGTACACGGGCCTCTCACTGCTGTGGCATCTCCCGTTGCAGAGCACAGGCCCCGGACGCCCAAGCTCAGTGGCCATGGCTCACGGGCCCAGCTGATCCGCAGCATGTGGGACCTTCCCGGACCGGGGCACGAACCCGTGTCCCCTGCATCGGCAGGCGGACTCTCAACCACTGCGCCACCAGGGAAGCCCCATCATCATCATTATTATTAGGAGTAAAAATGAGCTTCCTGAGGCATAATTATTTTTACTCGGCAGACAAGGAACCAGGCTCAGTGAGATTAAGCAGCCAAAGTCACAGTGGTGAAAAGGGACAGGGCCAAAATTTGAGGCAGGGCAGAGCTGGCTGCCCTCAGGAGGGAAGAACTCACCTCTGGGCCCCACCCAGAGAGGGCTGCCCTTGAGCAGAAGTGCTGGGGCCTCTGGAGGTGTTCAAGCAGAGGCCCTGACCACTTTCAGACGAAGAAACAGCAGGCCTGATTAGATGTCTCAGGGCACCATCTAACTTTGCATGCCTGTAGTGCAGTTTTCAGAAGTTTCCTGAACTAGCATTTATCCAGGAAATATGCACATTCAAGATCAGTTTAAATTTAAATCAAGCAAAAATAATGCCCTTTCGAGCACCTGTTTTATGCTAGATTCTGGGGTAAGTGAAAGAGCTGTTGAGTTAACCTTCCTGTCCATCATTCAACTGTCAGTCTGTCCATCCTTCCATGCATCCATCAACCCATCCATATCACAAACATTAAACACCTACTGTGTGCTAACTTCCGGAAGGTGCTTTTCTTCCATTAGTCTTATTTTTCCTACCAGAGAGTACTGTCCACTCAAGATAGGAAGTAGTGAGTGAGGAGTGAGGTGAGCACAGTTAGAAGAGGGAGTGGTTGCTTGTGGCAGAAGGTCCCCACCCCTCAGCTTGAGGGGATGGCAGGCAACGCACAGCCAAGAGACCGATATGAAAGGAGTAATGAAAGCTCCGTGTGCTTGGAGCTATAGTGGATGCCTGTGTACGTACATGGGAGCAAGGGCTGCTTTTTGCCGGTTTTATAGCTCCAGCCACTAGCATTACGATTGGTACACGCTAACGAACCAAATAATTGGGGTTTTGTTTTATTTGAGTAATTTTTTTTTTTTTTTAAGTCTTGGAAACTGGCATTAGAAGCGTCTAAAGCGGCAGAGGGAGTCAACCAAGGCAGGTCTGAGGTGGAACCAGAGAGATGCGAAGTTTTTAGAAGAGGAGCGGCGTTCCAAGTAGACCGCTCAGCCTGCCTCAAGGAGGCCTGGGTCCTGTGGGAGGGACGTGCTCGGTTGAGCGGGGCTCTAGCCCCAGGAAATGGATGCAGCTAGGTCCCAGTGGGTGCCCCGGGGTATCGTGGCGAAGCTGCTTAGCTGGTCCAACCGGGAGCGCGCGGGCCGAACTCCAGGATTAGCTACCTCTAAAGTACCGAGCCAGTCCCCACCCGCCACCTGGCTGCGCGCTCAGCTCTCCCGCCGCGGGTGAGTACATTTCAGGAAGCAGTGCATTGCGGCAGCCTCATCCGCAAGTCCCGCCCGGGAGCTGGGGAGGCCGCAACACGTCCCCAAGGGCACCCTGGGCCTCGCCGGCGCGCCTCCAAGGCAGGCGCCTTTCCGGACCCGCTCCGTCCCGGGGTCTGGCCGGCGCGCGGGGCAGCGGGGCAGCGGGGCAGCGGGGCGGCCTCTCCGGAAGCCATCCCGGTGGTCCCCGAAGCCGACTCATAAATCATTCATGAGCGGGGGCCGGCCGAGCAGGGCTGGGAGGAAAGAGGGGGGCGGCAGCGGCGGCGAGGGCTAACCGGGAGCTGGACCGGGCGCACGGTGTGTAGCCGCGTCCTCACGCCGGAGGTAGGAAGGGGTCTGCGGCCCCGACCCGGGGGCTGCGTGCACCCCTTTCCAGAAAGCTGGGGGCGGAGAATGGGGAAAGGAGGGGCTTGCTCTGCTCCCTTCTCCTCCCAACCCTCGGCACCCTCTCCCCGGGCCGCGGTAGGTGGTGCGAGCCCGGGAGCGTCGGGGGAACCAGAGGAGCCGCGGGGCTGGCGAGGTGGACCCTGCGAGAGTTCCGGGCAGGGCGCAGACGCACGCAAACTTTGCGGGCTGCGTGGTGGGTCTTCTTTCCGCCCACTGGAGGGGAGCTGGCGGATGTGGCCAGGTTCCGGGGCGCGAGCAGGCGGTGGGAGCGCGAGTGGGACCCAGACCCCGAGGCTACCGGCTCGTTCTCTGAGAGGGCGGCGGCCGAGGCGAGGTTGGTCCGGGGCTTGGGAACTGTTGGGCGGTGAAGGGAGTCCTGGGGAGTGGAACGAGGGGTGCGGGACACTGACCCTCCCCAGCTGGGTATGGAAAGGGGTCACCTTCCTCTGGTTTGCCAAAAGAAGTACGCGGTGCAAACGACCATCACAGGAGCGGGGCTCTGGGGGGTGCCACGGGAGGCCTTATCGCCTTGCCCATCTGGAAGCGCGCGCACGCACCCCTGGCTTGATGCATCCCCCTGGTCCGCTTTGGGTGGACAGCGCGGGGACTTTTGGCGATTGCCTGATGGAGAACGGGGTGATGGAGGCGCACCCCGCTGGGTGAGGCGCGGGCCAGGACAACAAAGGGAAGCGTGGACAGAGGAGGAGCTTCGCGGTGCGGGAGAGTCGGGGGCCCGAGGTCAGTTTCCTCGAAAGCCCTCTCCGAGAGCGTCGGGGGATGCGATCAGGGGGCCCTGCGGCACACGGCTTAGGACGGCGAGCCCAGTCCAAGCCAACCCGCGCCTCGGCGGGGAACCGGCGCCGACTCTCTCGCTGCAGCCAAGTTACTCCGGCAACCCCCTCCCCCAGGCGACGGCGGATTCCTCGAGTCTCCTGGTTTCCCGCGCCCGCCTTGCCGCCCATCCTTTGTCCCGCAGGCGGGGAAAGGTTCCTGGCGCGGAGGGAGCGAGGGCAGGAGCGGCCCGGGCCTGGCGGTGGGTTGGAGGGGAAGGCTGGGGAAGCGGCGCCACCAGCTTTCCGTAGCAACAGGTTGCGCCTGTAGCCCGCGGCGGCTGCTGACCTTGCTCCTGCCCGGGCAGGAGGAAGGTTTTCCCGGGTTTCTGAGAGAGGCGGCAGATCTTTGTTAACACAAGCAGGTGTGATTGAGGTCCTTGAACGTCCCCTCCCCCCATCCCAACAGAGACCCACTTGGAGACCCAAACAGCTGCTGTTCTTTGGTTGCTTGGACCATATGAAATTGCCATTTTCAAAAGGCTTGACTATCAGCAACTTCCTATTATTCAATGTGTGTGAAGTTACTTTTCTCACTCATTTGTGAGTTTCCTCCTTCAATGTTCTGGAAGCTGTTCTGCCTGTCAGGGTGAGCCTGGCGGCCACGGTAGAGTTGAGGATATTGCCGTTCGCAGGGGCAGTCCAGACCCTCAATCGACGGCCAGTTGTGTGTGTGTGCCAGGCGTTGTCCCTATTCTATTTCCAACCCTCCGACACTATTTAAAACACCATTTTACAGACTAGCACAAGGGAAAGCGTGGAGATTGTAAGCAACTGCTGTCACAGAGCTCATCAGCGGGGCTAGAGACTCCCCAGTCTCGAAAGCCAGGACTCTGGTCGCTGCAGCAGCGCCCTTTAGTTTAGTTTTGTTTTCTTAATGTATCCCATTATTTTTTAATGAACTTCCTTATGAGTTCCACGCTGGACTATTTCTGTGTATCTAGTAAGGTGAAGCAAAGTGCATCAAAGGATAGGTTGAAAATAATAAAACTTTAAACCAAATATTGTGTCGTCGGGACTGTTTAAAATATGAAGAAAATCAGTTTTGCAGGGACAAGAGTTCGCTCTGAGATTTGATCAAGGTCAGGATGCATTGTTAAAAATGACAGAAGCCAATTCTGGGTAATTTTAGCAAAAAAAAAAAAAAAAAGGGACTGGATACTGGGTGGCTTAGCGAAGTGACAGAAAGGCTGGCTAGCCAGGCTTGGGAGCCCGGAGGAGTGGGACTCAGGACATGCAACAGGACCCCTGATGGGTGTATGGCCACGGCTGCCACCATTAGACTCTGGCTGTGGCTGCTGGCATGTTGACATCATTGCTAGGATGACGTGGAAACTGCCTCTGCCTCAGTGTGTCTCATGCACAAGCCCAGGAGTAAGCATCTGATTGGCTGAGCCTGGGCTCAGTTTGGGCACCTCAGCTGACCTCACAATGGGAGGCAGGGCTGCCACTCCCAGAACTCACAAAGGTGGGCTCAGAAGTTGGGCAGTTCCCATCTGCCCTCCCACCCCGCAAAACCCTAGATAGCACCTACACAGATCCTTTTAAAAGAAATTCCTTCAAAAATTCCTTCAAGAGGGGGCCCGGCGGTGGCCCCGGACGGCAGCGAGAGACTGAGGCGGGAGCGCGCGGTGCTGAGGCGGCGGCGGCGGCGGCGGCGGCGAGAGGCCGAGCAGCGGAGCTGGAAGGAGGCTGGGGGCGCTCCCCCCGTGAGATGGGCACGGGTAGGCTCCGGTGGGCGGGGGCCGGGGCCCGGGCCGGCTCGCGCGGGGGATATGATGACCCAGCGGCAGGGCCCCGGATCTCGTCTCCTCCTCCGCCTTCTCACTGCAGCCCCAGCTGGCGGCTGAGAACCAGACACACCGGCGGTATGGCATCACAGCTGGAGGTGTTCCCCCCCCCATCAGTGTCGTCGAGTGCCTTCTGCAGTGCAAAGAAACTGAAAATAGAGGCTTCTGGTTGGGATGTTTCTGGACAGAGCAGCAACGACAAATACTATACCCACAGCAAAACCCTCCCAGCCACACAAGGGCAAACCAGCTCTTCTCACCAGGTAGCAAATTTCAACATCCCTGCTTACGACCAGGGCCTCCTCCTCCCAGCTCTTGTAGTGGAGCATATTGTTGTCACAGCTGCTGATAGCTCTGCCAGTGCTGCTACATCAACCTTCCAAAGCAGCCAGACCCTGACTCACAGAAGCAACGTTTCTTTGCTTGAGCCATATCAAAAATGTGGATTGAAAAGAAAAAGTGAGGAATTTGACAGCAACGGTAGCGTGCAAATCATAGAAGAACATCCCCCCCTCGTGCTGCAAAACAGGACTGTGGTGGGTGCTTCTGCCACGACCACCACTGTGACCACGAAGAGTAGCCGTTCCAGTGGAGAAGGGGATTACCAGCTGGTCCAGCATGAGATCCTTTGCTCTAGGACAAACAGCTATGAAGTCTTGGAGTTCTTAGGCCGGGGCACATTTGGACAGGTGGCTAAGTGCTGGAAGCGGAGCACCAAGGAAATTGTGGCTATTAAAATCTTGAAGAACCACCCCTCCTATGCCAGGCAAGGACAGATTGAAGTGAGCATCCTTTCCCGCCTAAGCAGTGAAAATGCCGATGAGTATAATTTTGTCCGTTCTTATGAGTGCTTTCAGCATAAGAATCATACCTGCCTTGTGTTCGAGATGCTGGAGCAGAACTTATATGATTTTCTAAAGCAGAACAAGTTTAGCCCACTGCCACTCAAGTACATCAGACCCATCTTGCAGCAGGTGGCCAGAGCCCTGATGAAGCTCAAGAGCCTTGGTCTAATTCACACTGACCTTAAGCCTGAAAACATAATGCTGGTCGATCCAGTGCGCCAACCCTACCGAGTGAAGGTCATTGACTTTGGTTCTGCTAGTCACGTTTCCAAAGCTGTGTGCTCAGCCTACTTACAGTCACGTTACTACAGAGCCCCTGAAATTATTCTTGGATTACCATTTTGTGAAGCTATTGATATGTGGTCATTGGGCTGTGTGATAGCTGAGCTGTTCCTGGGGCGGCCTCTTTATCCTGGTGCTTCAGAATATGATCAGATTCGTTACATTTCACAAACACAAGGCCTGCCAGCTGAGTATCTTCTCAGTGCCGGAACCAAAACAACCAGGTTTTTCAACAGAGATCCTACTTTGGGGTACCCACTGTGGAGGCTTAAGACACCTGAAGAACATGAATTGGAGACTGGGATCAAATCAAAAGAAGCTCGAAAGTACATTTTTAATTGTTTAGATGATATGGCTCAGGTGAACATGTCCACAGACTTAGAGGGAACAGATATGTTGGCAGAGAAGGCGGATCGAAGAGAATACATTGATCTGTTAAAAAAACTGCTAACAATTGATGCGGATAAGAGAATTACTCCTCTGAAAACTCTTAACCATCAGTTTGTGACAATGACTCACCTTCTGGATTTTCCACATGGCAATCATGTTAAGTCTTGTTTTCAGAACATGGAGATCTGCAAACGGAGGGTTCACATGTATGATACAGTGAGTCAGATCAAGAGTCCCTTCACCACGCATGTTGCCCCAAATACAAGCACAAATCTAACCATGAGCTTCAGCAACCAACTTAATACCGTGCACAATCAGGCCAGTGTTCTAGCTTCCAGTTCGACTGCAGCAGCTGCTACTCTTTCTCTGGCTAATTCAGATGTCTCACTGCTAAAGTACCAGTCGGCTTTGTACCCATCATCTGCAGCACCAGTTCCTGGAGTTGCCCAGCAGGGTGTTTGCTTGCAGCCTGGAACCACCCATATTTGCACTCAGACAGATCCATTCCAACAAACATTTATCGTCTGTCCACCTGCTTTTCAAACTGGACTACAAGCAACAACAAAGCATTCTGGATTCCCTGTGAGGATGGATAATGCTGTGCCCATTGTACCCCAGGCACCAGCTGCTCAGCCACCACAGAGACAGTCGGGAGTTCTTCCACAGGGAAGCTGTACACCACTAATGGTAGCAAGTCTCCACCCTCAAGTAGCCACCATCACACCGCAGTATGCGGTGCCCTTTACTCTGAGCTGCGCAGCAAGCCGGCCGGCGCTGGTTGAACAGACTGCCGCTGTACTGCAGGCTTGGCCCGGAGGAACCCAACAAATTCTCCTGCCTTCAACTTGGCAACAGTTGCCTGGGGTAGCTCTACACAACTCAGTCCAGCCCACTGCAGTGATTCCAGAGGCCATGGGTGGTGGCCAGCAGCTCACAGACTGGAGGAATGCCCACTCTGATGGCAACCAGTACAGCACTATTATGCAGCAGCCGTCCTTGCTGACTAACCATGTGACATTGGCCACTGCTCAGCCCCTGAATGTTGGCGTTGCCCATATTGTCAGACAACAAGAATCCAGTTTCCTCCCTTCAAAGAAGAATAAGCAGTCTGCTGCAGTCTCTTCTAAGTCCTCTCTGGATGTTCTGCCTTCTCAAGTCTATTCTCTGGTTGGGAGTAGCCCCCTCCGTACCACATCTTCTTATAATTCCCTAGTCCCTGTACAAGATCAGCATCAGCCAATCATCATTCCAGATACTCCCAGCCCTCCTGTGAGTGTCATCACTATCCGCAGTGACACTGATGAGGAAGAGGACAACAAATATAAGCCCAATAGCTCTGGCCTGAAGGCAAGGTCTAATGTCATCAGTTATGTCACTGTCAATGATTCTCCAGACTCTGATTCTTCCTTGAGCAGCCCATATTCCACTGATACCCTGAGTGCTCTCCGGGGCAATAGTGGACCCCTTCCGGAGGGTCCCGGCAGAGTCGTGGGGGATGGCACCGGCACCCGCACCATCATTGTACCTCCACTGAAAACTCAGCTTGGTGACTGTACTGTAGCAACCCAGGCCTCAGGTCTCCTGAGCAGTGAGACCAAGCCAGTGGCTTCAGTGAGCGGGCAGTCATCTGGATGCTGTATCACCCCCACAGGATATCGAGCTCAGCGTGGGGGGACCGGCGCAGCACAGCCACTCAACCTTAGCCAGAACCAGCAGTCATCGTCAGCTCCAAGCTCACAGGAGAGAAGCAGCAACCCTGCCCCCCGCAGGCAGCAGGCGTTTGTGACCCCACTCTCCCAAGCCCCTTACGCCTTCCAGCATGGCAGCCCACTACATTCGACCGGGCACCCACACCTGGCCCCAGCCCCTGCTCACCTGCCAAGCCAGCCTCACCTGTATACGTATGCTGCCCCCACTTCTGCTGCTGCATTGGGCTCCACCAGCTCCATTGCTCATCTCTTCTCCCCGCAGGGCTCCTCAAGGCATGCTGCAGCATATACCACCCACCCTAGCACTCTGGTGCACCAGGTCCCTGTCAGTGTTGGGCCCAGTCTGCTCACTTGTGCCAGCGTGGCCCCTGCTCAGTACCAACAGCAATTTGCCCCCCAGTCTTACATTGGGTCTTCCCGAGGCTCAACCATTTACACTGGATACCCACTGAGCCCTACCAAGACCAGCCAGTATTCTTTCTTGTAGTTGCTGAGTGTGAGGGAGGAGGGGTCAGAGTTCTTAATGGGCTGTGATGAGCTCCTCCCTCACCCTCTCCTGAAACTCCTTAGCCAGCAACTTGCTCTGCAGGGGCACACTGAAGCAGAAGGCTTTTCTCTGGGGAACCTGTCTCAGTGTTGACTGCATTGTTGTAGTCTCCCAAAGTCTGCCCTATTTTTTAATTCTTTATTTTTGTGACGGCATTTTTGGTATTTGGAAGAGTTCAGATGCCCATCGTCTGCAGGTACCAAGGAAGAGAGATCATTCTGAAGTTAACCTTTGAAAAATATTTTCTCTCTCTGACTTGATTTCTATAAATGCTTTTAAAAAACAAGTGAAGTTCCTCTTTATTTAACTTTATTTTATTGTAATTGCTGGTCAGAAGAAAAATGCTGATAGAAGAACTTGAAATCTGGTAACAAGAAAAGAAAAATCATTACTTTCTGCTTGTTTAAAAACCAAGACTTAATTGCTTATGTTAAGAGCAGCTTGCACAAGTCTGTATTTTACTATCTCGCATTTCTCCTCAAAATTTTACCCTTGCTAAGGGCACATTTAAGCTTACAGTGTTTTAAATTTGTTTTCATGTCATGTTATATTTAGTGGGAAATTGTTATTTTTGCAAAACTGGTTACATACTACTCTCTGTTACTGTTGGGATTCTCTCAGTTGCTCCTGTGTTTATTATTAGAGTAGTGTTAAAAAGGCAGCTCACCATTTGCTGGTAACTTAGTGTGAGAGAATCCATACCTACCGTGAAAGCACCAGGTGTTCTTTCTAAATGAAGCCCTGTGCATTCTTTTCAAATTATTTTTAAAAAGTCCTTCTCTCTGATTTAGCTTAAATTTTATTATTGGAAAAGCCATTAAGGTGGTTATTATTGTATGGTGGTCGTTGTTTTATTATATGCAAAATCTCTTTGTATTATGCGATACTGGCATTGGTGAGCTTTGCCTAAAGGTTGTTGGCGTTGATGAGCTTTGCCTGAATATTAGTATGAAATTCAATAATACACCTCTTTCTCTCTTTGCCTCAGCTCTCCCTTCATTCTATGTGATTTATTTGGGGAGAAAGCTAAAGCTAAAGGATCTGAAACCAGATAAGAAACGTTGTGTATAGCTTTTATGCTTTAAAGTAGCTTTCTTTGTATGTCAGCATCAAATTGAATGCTCTCTTATTAAGACTTAAGTGCATGTAGGAATTGCAATTTAAAAGAATTCCATCAAAAAGAGAAAGTAGAGAAGAAATGAAGCTGGATGGTCATCGTATTTGCTTTTAATCCAGTGTTCATGGAAATGCCGATCTCTGGACCCCAGGCTCAGAGTCCTGTGAGGTATTTGCTTAAAATTCGTGTTCTTGGGTCCCTTTCCCAGTTCGAACTCAGTGTATTTGGATGGAATCCAGGAATCTTCATCCCATAAACCAGAAAATGGTGAACCTACCTTAGTGATTAGTCTAGTGCCTGTTTGAGGGGAGAGGCCCCAAGGGAGCGATTTCCAAAGCCTGCTAAGTTGAGGATTGCAGCTGAAAGTATGGCCCCCCAGAGTGGTAGACCAGTTGTTCCGCCATGGATGAATCCAGTGAGGAGACAGTCTGTTCCCTGTGTTGGAGGAAACAGCTACAAGCAATCCAACACCTCCCTCCCATGGGCTGTAGACTGCTCATAAAGAGGTGCTTGACCACTTCTGAAATAGGTCAACGTGACCATTTTGTGTCAGTCTTCTCTCTACCTGCCACAATTTGATGTCAGCCATCCTTATTGAGTGCCTGCTGTGCGCCAGACTCCAAGGGTACGGAGAAGATGAGGAAGTCAGGGACTCCACCAAGCTGTTGGGCTAGATCAGTTCAATGTGATACAAGAAGGGCGTTTGGGGTGCTTTTGCCTCACGTCTGTTGTTCTGCAGTTGTGTTTGGGAAGATGGAGGTGTCTTTGGAAATTGGCATGGATTAGCCAGGAGGGAACTCAGGAGGAGTGCTGGCTCTCGAACCTTAGTTGTCTAAGAATCTGTCACCAGGGGAGCATGTTAAAAATGCAGATTAATGCGCCCCATCTCCAGAAACGAGGTCCTATAATTTCCTTTTACACACAGACTCCGTTTTACGCTGATGGGGCTGTTGGGTCGGGAGCCGTCTTGGGTTTTCTGCTGGCAGTTTCCTGAGCTGCTCTCAGTGGCTCTCGCTACCTAGTGTGCGTTCCCAAGGAAGTACCCAGACCTTCTTTTTCGGAACAACGATTCAAACTGAGATGAAAACCTCTTCCTTTTTGCCTTGACTTTTCTTTGTTTTGTTTTGTTTTTGCTGTACACGGGCCTCTCACTGTTGTGGCCTCTCCCGCTGTGGAGCACAGGCTCCGGACGCACAGGCCCAGCGGCCATGGCTCACGGGCCCAGCCGCTCCGCGGCATGAGGGATCCTCCCAGACCGGGGCACGAACCCATGTCCCCTGCATCGGCAGGCGGACTCTCAACCACTGCGCCACCAGGGAGGCCCTTGCCTTGCCTTGCCTTTTATCCATTGTCTAGTGTTTCATAAGTAGTGAGATGTTCCTAAAAGTGGTCTAAACTTTAAGAGGGACCTACCCTCTGGAGAAAGATGCACGTGATGCTCAGGTGCTGCCCTAACTCAGTGGAACACCCCATCTTTGCATTTCCGTTGGGATTTCTTTTCCCCTGCTCCTTCACTGAGGATGTCTAGAAGTCTGTTTATTCATAGCTCTGCCCGGGGGGCCTTCTGCCATTTCCCTCCCGCTGTGTTTCTCTCTGTCCCCAGCTGAGGCTTGGTGGCATTACCAGGAAGTGAGCCTTTCTTAGCAGCTGAGCCTCTAATCCATCAGCTGCTGTGCTCCTGCCTGCCCTTTAGCAGACAACAAGATAAGATGTGAATGTGGTGTGTGTCTGTGTGTGTCAGTGTGTGGAGTGTACGTTCCTGGTGTGTGTTTCGTCTCTGTGAGTTGTGTGTCATTGTGAGTGCATGCATGGTGTGTGTGATGTGTGTGTGCATGCCCACCTGCCTGCCTGAAGCAGCACGGTCCTATCCTACCTGAATAATCACATGCCCCCTCTCCTTTCGCATCTTCCTCCTGCCCTGTGCAGCCCTGCAGGCTTCAGAGAGGGGTCTTGCAAAAGCCGACTTGCTTTGTTTCCTTCTTCTTATTTGTTCTCTCTGGAAACGATTTGAAGTCTGAGCAGGGTGCTGATTCCTGGTAGAACCAGTGAAAGGCTAGAGCACTTCAGAGCCTGAGGACAGGTTGTTGGCAGCAGCCATGCCTGGCAGGGATTGCCCTTTGGAAACAGTCACCAGGGTCCTGGTGTGTCTGTGTCTGTGGGTGAGATGGACCTGGAAGCTAGGGGTTCCATGAGCTTGGCACTAGGTGTCCCTGGGGATCTGAGCAGCCCATGATTTGATAATGGGAGAGTCAAGGGTCATTCCATTGGCAGGCCTGTGCAGAAGTAATAGGAGTGGTTTTGAGGCTTAGAAGATGAGGCAGTATCTAAGGGGACCCGGTATGAATGAATGTCTTCATTCAAATAGCTCATTAAATCCTACCTCTTGTGTGGAGCTTTCTTCAACTTGGTGGAATATAGGTAGCGGGTCCTCTAGCCTTTTGTGCAGTGTGTCACTTTCTTGGTAGTCCCTCTCCTTCATCTTGCAGTGTGTGTTTCAGGAGCACCCTGTCTTTATTTTGAAAGTTCCTGAGTGTGAATCTGATGTAGGAAAGAAAATCAGGGTGTTCCTGACCCCAGAAAAGAATGGGCAAGCAGAGTATCCCAGTTGTTTTTGATTCATGTAGCCTGTTGCAGTGGTACAAGCAAAGCAGCTGTTTTGGCTTATTTGGTTTTATATTCAGCAGCTCTTACTGGTAGCCAACTGTATGCCTGCCTTGTGTTCAGTTCTGGGGAGAGAAACTCGAGGAGGCCAGGTCCACGCTGCCCTCACTAGACACTGGGCTGGTAGCCGATTTTAGGTTCCTGATCTTTCTCGCTTTCCCCGGGGGAGGGCGGGAGTCTCCCTCTGCTCTGCCTCTCCTCGCCTGGACCCCGAGTCATCCAGGTGGTGACTTGGGACAGGGATTTCCATCAGGGCTACCTGATGAGCATGTTAGACAGAAACCAGTGTCACCTGGCCTTAAAGAGTTTGTTCCCTGCCCTTGAGGCCATGCTTGTCTAGTTTGGGCTGGGGGTGAGTGAAGATGGGATGAAATGAGATCAGTGAGCACATTAATAAAATAAAAGGTGGAGTAAGACATATCTCCAGAGATGGGGAGAAAAACCCAAAACTGGAGGAAAAATAAGCATCTCATCTATTGCTGGGAGCCTCTGCTTGTCTGACTGAGAGGGAGGGCTCTGTAGGGAGAGTGTCTTGGAGTTGGGAGAGTCCAAACTTGGGCTTTGAAAGCAAACTACTGGGTTTGAATTCTACCCCACCATGAATCAACCATGGCCTCGGGCAAGTTGCTGAAATTCTGAGTCAGTTTCCTCTTCTGTAAAATGGGATAATGCCTTAACCGAGGTCCTACCTGTAAAGCATGTAGAACATGTCTGGAATGTGGTAAGTGCTTAACGAATATCAGTTTCCAAGACCACACACTCGTTACACTAGCTGGTATTTCTGGGTCTGGCCCCTAGCATGGAACCTTCCAGCTTTCCTGCCCCTGTGCTCTGAAGCAGGCTCTGTGTTTGCTTCCTCCGCAGCGGATTAGGCTGAGGGCTTGCACTAAAGCCTTGCAGCCTCTCCTCCAGGGGAGCTGCTGGTGCAGGCAGGCTGCAGGCATTAGTGACCCCGCCCCTTCTCTCCCTGCCAGGGATGGTGCTTTGATCGACTGACCGTCCCCCCCCACAAGCCAAGAAGGTTCTCTGCCACCCTTCACCGCATGCCAACCCAGCCAGAAAACCAAGGATTCCGCAGACTCAGTCCTCGCCACGCCTCTTCTGCACAGAAACACACTCCTGCCTTCCCCAAGGCTTCCAGAACCTCTGAAGAGGGAGGCCCCCAGTTCCACCTCATGTTTGGGGCATCTTGCTAGCTATGGCCCTTCTCCTTGGCTTCCTGCTGCTGCTGGGGCTTTATGGGGACACCATGTCAGAGGGGCCACCACCATCATCCACATACATTCCTGATGGTTTGGAATTTGAATTTCCTCCAACGAACTATGCGACCAAAGATTCTTATGAAGCTGGACCCACTGGCATCTTCTTTCAAATTGTGCACATCTTTCTCCACATGGTGCAGCCGAATGCTTTCCCTGAGGGTAAGTGCCAATGGCGGAACAAGATGCAATATGTCTCCAAACATACTTACGGTCACACACACAATATTGTTTGTTAATGACAGCACGATCAGTGCAGAATATAGTCCGTATATTAAAGTATGAGAGTCAAAGTGATTGAATTGCACAGAAACAGAAAGTATTTAGCCAGAAGTTAAGAAAAATAAGTTCAATAGGTTGTCAGGAATGTGATGATAAGAAAATGAAATCAAACTGTGTTGCCATGTTGTTTTTCCAATTCTTTATCTTTCTTCCCCTCCTTTTTTGTTTTGTTTTGTCTTGTTTTTTGGTTAGAGTATTGAATCATTCTCAAGTTCATACCAAAGGTAAAAGTTAGGGTAAAAATGCAACTTCTCTGTCATCAAACGAGAATTTAATAATGACCTCTCATGGCCATTTAAAGTTACAAATTTAACTCTCCTCCACCCACCTCAAAATGCAGTTTCGACACTGCTTAGGGCAAGGCCAGGGCAGACCATACCTGTTACCTGGGTAACTTGTTTGCTTCAGGTCTAAGAGTTTGAGTGTGAAGCCAGGAGGGAACTTTCATGGCATCGTGCTGTTGTTTTGTGTGCATACTATCTGGCCTTACCACTGTGGCTCATCTGTACTCGGAAGTCTTCGGGGTATGTGTTTTCAGGAGTGGGATTATGAAAATTCAAATGGTCTGTGGGAATTGTCTGCTCTTAGGGTTTGACAGTCTAAATTTTTATTGATGTAATGTTAGATCTAGCTTAAGCTTGTTCTTTAAACTACAAAGATTTGAATATTATCATTGGCTACTAAATATTATAAAATTTGTAGTAATCTTTATCATCTTCCTTAGCTGGCCAGCCATTGTTTATAAGCAGGTTATTTGTGTGTGCGTGTGTGTGTGTGTGAGAGAGGGAGAGAGAGAGACAGAGAGAGAGAGAGAAAATGTATTTAGTGAACTTCAGCACCTGTTTATATTATGGGCAGTTTACAGATTTTCTTAATATATATTTACATAGAATTTTTTCACATTTATTTGCCTCAGATTAAGCAATTGAAAGAGTCTGCAGTGTTGTTTTCAATTTTTTGTTAGTTTAAATTTCGATTCAATGAAGTAAATCACCCTACTGTCACAGAAGAGAGTCCTGAGCAAGTACTGCTTCCTGTTTATGTCGCTGCTTAAAAGACAAAATTTGGGGCTTCCCTGGTGGCACAGTGGTTGAGAGTCCGCCTGCTGATGCAGGGGACACGGGTTCGTGCCCCGGTCCGTGAAGATCCCACATGCCATGGAGTGGTTAGGCTTGTGAGCCATGGCCGCTGAGCCTGCACCTCCGGAGCCTGTGCTCCGTAACGGGAGAGGCCACAACAGCGAGAGGCCCGCGTTCCGCCAAAAAAAAAAAAGACTAAATTTGGAAATCCAAAGGACAGAAGTAGAAAGCAAACTGAGTGTATTTATTCATGTTGAATACAAATTCACTATTCTCAATAAATATCTTTTTGTTTACTTTTGGACTTGATGTAAATATAATTGAATAAATAGACACCTACTAGTGTTTTTAGTCTTGGCTTCTTTGTTTTTTTTATGTAAAAAGCATAGAATTCAGTTGTTTGATACAAATTTACAGTGACTTCTTTAAAAAGATTGTGAAGTCTCCTGTGTCATTCTAAGGCAGATCATGTAATTAATCCTGTAATCTCTTTCCGTATGTCGTTTTATTTTTCTCCCTCTAGATTTCATATGAAGGCTTCCTCACACTTGTCTCACAAGGGAAAACAATATCTTTAAAGGTCTTCACTCATATGATCTGGTTAAAAGACATCCTGCTTCCAAAGCTTTCTAGGGTTTTCACCTCCAACATCATGATTAGTCTAGAATTTAAATCCTAATGTAATCTGAGGGTGTTAGCCTTGCTTGTCCCTTGACCTTCATCAAGGGAGAAAGAAATTCCCAGAAACAGACCAGCACTACCCCTTTCAGAAAAAATTGTCGGGTTGCTTAGAGAATATAGTACTGAACTTAGCAGGTGATGTCTTGGTTTGTTGGCTTTCTTTCACCATCCCATTATTCATATTCTTTCACCCAGTTACTAGGTTTCGTAATAGCCTCAAAGTGCTCATGAGGTACTTTGCAACATAAAGGACACTATGAGACAATCATGTTTTTTTGTGGGGTTTTTTCCCCTTGGCATGTGACTTTTTTTAAAAATTAAAGTATAGTTGATTTACAATGTCCTGTTGGTTTCAGGTGTACATCACAGGGATTCAGTTATACATATATATATTCTTTTCCCTTATAGGTTATTACAAAATATTGAGTATAATTCCCTGTGCTATACAGTAGGTCCTTGTTGGTTATCTATTTTATGCATAGTAGTGTGCATCTGTTAATCGCATCCTCCTAATTTATCCCTCCCCTCCCCTTTCCCCTTAGGTAACCATAAGTTTGTTTTCTATGTCTGTGGGTCTATTTCTGTTTTGTAAATAACTTCATTTGTATCTTTTTTCTTTTTTAGAGCCCACGTATATGTGATAGCATATGATATTTGTCTTTCTCTGTCTGGCTTACGTCACTTAGTATAATCTTTAGGTCCATCCATGTTGCTGCAAGTGGCATTGTTTCATTCTTTTTTATAGCTGAGTAACATTCCATTGTATATATGTACTGCATCTTCTTTATCCATTCATCTGTCGATGGACATTTAGGTTGCTTCCAGGTCTTGGCTTTTGTAAATAGTGCTGCTGTGAACTTTGGGGCCACTGCATTTCATGAGCACCAAAACAGAGGCAGATGTCTTGATAATTGAAGATGCAAGAGAGAGAGAGAGAGAGAGAGAGAGATGGATTTATATGTATTAGCTTAACTAAATACATCAACCAAAGCAGATGACTTCAGGATGAGTCCTCTGTGGATTAACGTCTTCACAGAAGATAATATCCCACAGGTCTGTTCTTTCATGAGAGAAGTTTTGAGTGCACAGTCCCAGTGTAGAAGCAGAAGAAGAAGGGATGGCCCTGGAACCTGGGCTCCTCCTTTTCATGCTATCATTGGGGAGTTTTCCACATTTACATCCTGTTTCCAACCAAAATGGAATACCCAGTTTTGCATTTGGAACTCTCTAAAGAGAAGCCCATCCTGGTAAATACAGATGGAAAGGTTTTGTTTAGCTGGGAGTTGAGACAAAGTCCTATTCCTGGATAGAAGAAAAGATTAGCTTAGATTAGATGAGGCAGACATGTGACTATACAGCTCAGCAGAGTGTACTCTAGTACCTGGTGGGTATTCCATAAATCCTGCCCTGATCTGAAGCTGCAAGGGAGATGTGGTGTGCTGGGCTTGGCTCACTAAGAAGACAGTGATGGCTTACATTAGGGGGGAATCGTCTGTCCATTCATTAACCTAGAAAGGGTGTTGAGGGCAGGATGTGTGTGTGTATGTGGCAGGGGTGGGGGGCCATGGGGGAGCTGGGGAAAGAGTATTCCAGGCAGAGGAAACGGCATGTCCATGAAGTGGAAGAGACCGTGGTTCACAGTGGACCCATGAAGTGTGTATTCATGGAGTAAGTCTGCCAGGGTTGGGGAGCGAGAGCTGGAGGACCCTGACTGGCAGGCCAGTGAGTTCTGTAGCGGGAAGGAAGCTAAGGCAGCATGAGCACAGGTTTCATTCACTTGACAGGCATTATTGAAAGCACTGCCTTCTGTGGTGCACCTTGCTGGGTGCTGTGAGCCAGTGTGGTAGTGGACTTGGGTTTTGGGAAAAGAATCTGACAGCAGCTGATAGGATAGGTCACAGGGAGTGTGAGGTTCCTGCAGTGGTCTAGAGGGTGGTAATAATGAACGAATGTGGGATGAGGCAAAAGTAATGGGGGAAACAGAGGCAGGGTCCGTTTTGTGTCCAAAAGACTTGGTTTAAGTCCTAGCTCTTGCCTATTACCTGCACGGTGATCTTGGCCAACTTAATTTTCAGAGCCGCTGCTCTCATAGACGTAATGTGACTCTAATCATAAACCACTCTATAGCTTTTATCTGTGAGGCTTAAATAAGATGATGCATGTAAAGCCGATGTTTAAAACCATGCCTGAAAGGCACAGAGAAAAATCCTCAATAAATGTGGCTGCTCTTAGTATTATTACTCGAGAGGAAGAATTGACCAGATTTGATGCCAAAATTGGTGCCTGAGGGATATAGGAAAGAAAAGGTGTCTCCAGGAGGGATCTTTACAATGTCCTTGCTGCTGCTCCCTCAGCAGCACTACATGGGGTTGCCTTGTAAGAAGTGACTGTGTTGCTTTTTTTTTTTTTTGCCGTAGGCGGGCCTATCACCGTTGCGGCCCCTCCCGTTGCGGCCTCTAACCGTTGCGGCCCCTCCCATTGCGGCCTCTCACCGTTGCGGCCCCTCACCGTTGCGGCCCCTCCCATTGCGGCCTCTCACCGTTGCGGCCCCTAACCGTCCCTAACCGTTGCGGCCCCTCTCGTTGCGAAGCACAGGCTCCGCGGCCATGGCCCACGGGCCCAGCCGCTCCGCCGCATGTGGGATCTTCCCGGACCGGGGCACGAACCCTTGTCCCCTCCATCGGCAGGCGGACTCTCAACCACTGCGCCACCAGGGAAGCCCCATTGTGTTGCTTTTGAAGTTACGTGGGTTCTGTCTCCCTAGCAAGCCCCACAGCAGCAGAACTGGCTCTAGAAGCCAGGATTTGGATGCAGTGCTAGTTTACTGAGTAGTCTTTACTCCCACAAAAATATCTGCAATCTCGTGGGCTCTTGTTTTTTCTCTGTTCTCTCCTCCTCTCCCCAGCATCTGCTGTAAGGCACACTGTGCAAAGTGTTAGCTCATTTGAATCTCCCAGCAACTTTGAGAGGTAGATGATGGAGGTAGATGGTGGTCTTATTTCGATTTATTACATCCCCCTTTATAGATTGGAAAACTAAGTCAGGACAAGATTACATGCTCAAAACACACAACTAGCCACTAGCAGATTGAGAACCCCCTGTCTCCAGGACTATTTTTCCTATATTCTACAGCTTACTTTGTGGGTAATTGATTTCCTTTTTATTTTATCATACTGCTTTTAAAATGATCGTGAGTTACCATGAAAAATAGTAATTTTTGCACCTTGAAAGCATGCATTGCAGAAGATTATCTGGTGTGAATGGTGAGCAGTGCCTTTTCCAATTTTGGGTGTCTGTGATGAATTTGGCATAAATCATGATCCAGGTCTGAGTCTTTTTAATGGAACAAGTGAAAAAAAGGTCTCCTCAGCTTTTATTTTATTTTATTTTTTAATAAATTTATTTATTTTTATTTTTGGCTGCGTTGGGTCTTTGTTGCTGTGTGTGGGCTTTCTCTAGTTGTGGCGAGTGGGGGCTACTGTTCGTTGCGGTGCATGGGCTTCTCACTGCGGTGGCTTCTCTTGTTGCAGAGCATGGGCTCTAGGCACGCAGGCTTCAGTAACTGTGGCACGCAGGCTCAGTAGTTGTAGCTCGCGGGCTCTAGAGCTCAGGCTCAGTAGTTGTGGCGCACGGGCTTAGTTGCTCCGTGGCATGTGGGATCTTCCCGGACCAGGGCTCAAACCTGTGTCCACTGCATTGGCAGGTGGATTCTTAACGACTGTGCCACCAGGGAAGCCCTGCCTTTATTGCTATAGAAAATTTCTAAAATCATTTTCCACTCTGTTTTGGCATATTTTTAAATTAGATTTTAGGATGGTTGACCTATTTGTAACAGCATTTTCTGCGAATCTGATTTGATCCCTGGAGTTGGTGGGTCTGGGGGCGGAGCTGGGGAAGTGGTAGAAGTGGAGAAGAAGGAAGAGTTAAGCTTGGTTTCCTCAGACTTTGAGATGCCACCAGGATGTGATATTAACTGAGAGTGCTTCTGTTGCAGGTAACAGAAACCTATTAGCAAAGGCAATCAGAAAAAGGGTTTATCACCAACAAGGTCCTACTGTATAGCACAGGGAACTATATTCAATATCTTGTAATAAACCATAATAGAAAAGAATATGAAAAAGAATATATGCATATATTCTTTTATATATATATGTGTGTGTGTGTGTGTGTATGTATAACTGAATCACTTTGCTGTACACCAGAAACTAACACAACATTGTAAATCAACAATACTTCAATAAAAAAATTTTTTAAAAAAGGGGTTTATCATGAGGGCTCTGGGTTACTTCATGACGCTCAAGGGGGTTGGGGAGGGGATCAAGCCAGCAGGGACTCGACCTGGCTCCCATCTTGGCCCCTCTCTGCCCCGAGGCCTCTTCATTCCTCCTCCTTCCCATCCCCCTTTCTGGGTTCTCCCATCCTGTAATCCTCCTGGTGCAGAACTAGGCTGCCAACATCATAGGTTTCAGGCCAGCTTCTTGTAGAGCGAGTGGCTGGGCATTCTCTCTCTTTTAGTCCCAAGTCTCAGTTCCAGTCCTGCCCGGGGCCAGTCACCAACCACGGGCCCTTCGGGTAACTGTGGCTACAGTCACACCTCGTGCCTGGGCCGGGTGCTGTGAGCCTGGCACTGTGAGGCACTGCTGGCCCTGTGGCATCACAGGCAGGGAGGTGGTTTCCAGAAAAGGGGTTGTTGGACAGATAGCCCAATAGGTGTGTCCGTGCCAATGTCCACCTATAATTAGGATGTTTTATTATATCCAGCACCTGTGTGTTCTTACTTAATCAGACGGAGCCAGCACTGTCTTCTTTACATCACGTGACTCAGGTTGGCAATGGGCCTGGCCATAAATAAGGTCATGGAGGGAAAGGACTAACATTAGTTGATCCTGTCTCCCCAGTGTCACTCACTGGGGCAGTCTACAGCTGTCATCTTTTTGCATCCGAACAATTACAACAGCAAACAGCTAGTATGTGCCTGCTTTCAGGGATTTGAACAACTCAACAACTCTGTGAGCTAGGGGCTATTAATCTCATTTTACAGAAGAGGAAGCTGAGGTCCAGAGAGCTGACTTGACCAGGGTCACAAAACTAGCCAGTGGCAGAGCCAGGGTTTGAATTCAGGCAGGCTGGGTTGATTGTCCAGGCTCATAGTTGCCACTTTTATTTTGCTGATAAGGGAAATGAGACTCAGGGAAGTTAAGGGAGTGTTCCAAGGTCACACACACTGATGCCTAAGGGATCAAGCCAAGGTGTGACCCAGAGCCCTGTGATGCCCACGCCTGGGCTTGTCTCCCCCTGTGCTCCCTGGAAGGGGGCATGTCTGGAGACTGTAACAGGCACTCCTTTAATCCATCTGATGTCTCTTCTGCTTCATAGTACAGCTTCCAGTGCTAAACTGAAAAATGAGTCCTGTTGACTGTATTCCCATAAGCTTGTCCACAAAGTCCTGAAATGTGCCCCTGCCTTCCCGTAAGTGAGCAGTAGAGGTAGGCTGTGCTCTTCTGGAAAATAAATGTGTGCCAGTGCCGTGAAAGACACAAGAAGGAAAGCTTCCTGGTCTCCAGCGATGATGTTCTTTTTGAGGTCTTCAAGTATATGCAGGAAATGACAGATTAAGTATGAATGTAAATAAAGAGAGCCCACCCCAGCAGCTGCTGGATGAAGCCCATGTGGTATTAGGCATCGCTGTCTACTGGGTGGAAGAGAAGTTCTAAAATGTACACTTGGAGAAGCAGCTGTCCAGTGTGGTCTGGATGGGGCAATGCTGGGGCAGAAGCATACAGCAGGAGGGACATTACAGGAGGGGTGGCCTGAGGCAGGCTTGCCACGTACCCTCTGCTTGGCTGGGGTCTAGATTCGGAAATGAGCCCAACACTTGAGTGGTAGTGATGAGCCTGCTCTCTGGAGCCTCTGCCTGGGTTTGATTCCTGGCTTCTATGTTGACAAGCTTTGTGACCTTGGGCAAGTGACTTAAACTCTCTGTTCCTGAGTTTTCCCTCTGTAAAATGAAGATAATAATAATAGTACTTTGGGGATCATCATAATATTTAAATAATATTTATAAAGCAATGAGGACCTTGTCTGATAAACTAAGTGCTATATAAGTGTTTAAATAAAATATGAATGTATAAAACCCATATTCATTATAAGCTTTTAAATTAATCTTACATCTTGACGATCACATGGACAGAAGAGCAAGTATTTATTTGACTCCCACTGTACTGGTTTCTTAGGGATGCTGTAATAAATCATCACAAACTGAGTGGCTGAAAACATCAGAAATGTATTCTGTCATAGTTCTGAGAACCAGTAGTCCAAAATCAATATATTGGCACTCAGGGAGGCTGAAGGCTCTAGAGGAGAATCCTTCCTTGCTTCCTCCAGCTTCTGGTGGCTCCAGGTGCTCCTTGGCTTGTGGCTGCATCATTCCAATCTCTGCCCATCTTCACATCTGCCTTCTGTGTCTCTGGCTCAGATCTCCCTTTGCTTTCTTTTATAAAGGCATCTGTCGTTGGATTTAGAGCCCATCCTATATCCAGTAAGATCTTATCTCGAGATCCTTAACTTAATTATATCTTCAAAGACCCTTTTTCCAAATAAGGTCACATTCATAGATTCCCAGGGTCAGGACTTGGACATATCTTTCTGGGGGCAACCATTCAGCCCGTGACACCTATTACACACTTCTTTAGTTCTTCCAGAGAATAGCTCAGAGATATTAAGTGATGTGCCCAAGGTCATATTTCTGAAAAATGATGGAACCAGATTCAGAGCTGACTTGTCTGATTCCAAGTTCTTGAATTTCCATCCTGTAAGTATGTAGTGAGCTAGACCTGTTGCTGTTTGGCAGAGATGGCATCGACTGGGTTCCCCTGCTCTCAAAAGGCTGACCTTGAGCACAGAGACCTCCACCTCCACAGTCAGCTATGATGCAGGAGGGCTGGTCCATGCTGACTGTCCGGCATGAATAGTGTGCTCATGGCTGTCCAGAGGAGGGATTATTCATGATGGGGCAATTGCAGAAGGCTTCCTGGAGGAAGGAACATTTGAGCTGAACTTTACGGGTGTGGAAGAGTTCAAGAAGCAGAGGAGAGCATTCCAGGTGCACAAGCAGAGGCCTGAGTGATGCAAGTTGAGACAGGAGCTTGTAGGATGTGGCCTGGTGAGCAGTGAGGCCAGAGACCTGCGTGTCCAGGAGGTTGTCAGGCCATGAACTTGGGGAGTAGCTTGTGGGAAGATGGCAGACAGGCTCTGGAATGTCAGACCAATATGTGTGCATGGGGTTCAGCAGACAGTGGAAAGTGGGCATCACTCAGTAAACCTGTAACCCCAACCAAAGCTACAGGAAGGAGGCGGTGGAGGGGTGGGGAGTGAGGTATGCATTGTCTACTGTTCCTGAAAATTCTCATGTACACTTGGGCACTAGTGACCTAGCTCAGTGTTACTCCAGGTGTGGCCTTTGGACCAAAAGCATCAGGCATCACATGGGAGTTTGTTACAAATGCAGATTCTTGGGCCCTACCTACTAAATCAGAATTTCCTATTTTTTTAATTTAAAAATATTTAAAAAAATTTTATGCATACAGAAAAGTACACCTAAAACTACAGCCTGATGGCTTTTCATAAACCACACACATCTGTGCAACTAGGCCCCAGATCAAGAAAAAGAACAAGCCCCTAGAAGAACCCTCTCTTGTTTCCTGGTCCCCAACTCATCCCAAGGATAACCCTCTCCTGATTGTTAATAGTGTAGATTTGTTATGCCTGGTAGAGCACAGTAGTATGTTCTCTTTGGTTTCTGGCTTCTTTTTTTTTTTTTTTTGCGGTACGCTGGCCTTTCACTGTTGTGGCCTCTCCCATTGCGGAGCACAGGCTCCGGACGCGCAGGCTCAGAGGCCATGGCTCACGGGCCCAGCCGCTCTGCGGCATGTGAGATCTTCCCGGACCGGGTCACGAACCCGTGTCCCCTGCATCGGCAGGCGGACTCTCAACCACTGTGCCACCAGGGAAGCCCTGGTTTCTGGCTTCTTTTACTCACCATTTTATTTGTGAGATTCATCCATATTGTTGCATGTAGTTGTAAATATTCACTGTTGTTGTTCTGTACTATTCTATCACATAAATATACCATAATTTATGTATCCATCCTACTGGATTGGCGTTTGAGAGGTTTCCCTTTGGGGCCTGTTTTAGTCAGCTTGGGCTGCTATAACAAAGTACCATAGATTGGGTGGCTTAAACAGCATACATTTATTTCTCACAGTTCTGGAGGCTGGAAGTCCTAGATTAAGGTACCAGCTGATTTGACGTCTGGTGAGAGTCCTTTTCCTGGTTTGCAGATGGCTGCCTCCTTGCTGTGTCCTCACTTGGTGGAGGGAGAGAGGGTTCTTGTCTCTTCCTCTTCTTACAAGGGCACTAATCCCTCCACAAGCCCACCCTCATGACTTCATCTAAACTCATAACCTCCCAAAGGCCCCACCTCCAAACACCATCATACTGGAGGTTAGGGATTCAATATATGAATTTGTGGGGACATAAACATTCAGTCCATAGCAGGGCCTTTATACATAGTGCTGCAATGAAGATTTTCGTACGTGTTTTTTGGTGATTATATATACACATTGCTGTTGGGTACATACCTAGGAGTGAATTGCTGAGCCATAAGGTAAACATTTTTTCACCTTTAGTAATACTACCAAACAGCTTTCCAAAGTAAGTATACCAACCAAATCCTTAAACATTTTTTTTTTTATTTTGGAGAATTTCAAGTATGTGCAGAAGTAGAAGAGTCTGATGAGCCCTCACTTACCCACCACCCTAGATTCAACAACTCAACTCATGACCAATCTTGTTTATTTCTACCTCTCCCCACTCCTTTTACTCACCCCCTTCATTTTGAAGCAAATCGCAGTTTTTCTATCATTTCCTCTGTAAATATTTCAGTTTATTTCTTTAAAAATAAAGACATCATGCTGTTACGCTGTAGAAAGTTAACAGTAGCTCTTCAATATAATAAAATATTCAGGAAATATTCAGATTTCTCGGTTGTCTCATAAATGCAGTTTTTAAAACAGTTTGTTTGAATCAGGATCCAAATGATACCAATACATTGCAGTTGGTTAGTATGTCTCTTTATGTCTGTTGTTAACTTATAGGATGCCTTGCCGTGTCCTTTTTCCCCCTTGCAATTTATTTGTTGAAGAGCCTTGTTACTGTTCCTGTAGTATTTCCCATGGGCTGAATTTTGCTGATTCCACCTTCATGGTGTTCTTTACATGTTTCTCTGTCCTCTGCATTTCATATAAACTAGGACCTATAAAGATCAGATGCAGGTTTGTTTTGGGAGAAATAACAGTTTATAGATGGTATTGAACATTTGCATCAGGAGATGGATAACATCTGGTTATCTTTTTTTCTGATGTTAGCAGCACTGATGATCACTATCTAGATTCATTCATTCATAGCAGGTCCAATCCTTTCAAAATTGTTTGCAAACATACTCTCAAATATATTGGAACTCTTAAGAAAAAAATGGAATTCTTTGCATATTTTGTAACTTGACTTGTTCCCTTAACATTTTATTGTGGACATCTCTTCATTTCTGTACCTATAAGTGTGTTGCCTAAAATAAAATTTAAAAGCAAGGAACCTAAAACATTCGTTCACCAATCTTTTGATGTATGGCCAAGGCTTACATTTTTTTACTATGAGTTAATTGTTTAAAGTTTAACATCAATTAGATATATAATTGATATAAATAGCACCCATGATGCATCCTCTATAATTTTTGATTCTTTGTTTTGATTTCTTTGAAGTGAAGCAAAACAGAGTTCAGAGCTCTGGATTTTTAGTTTGATTTTTTTCTCCCCAGACTTTTACAGCTTACTCACATGTACTTCATCCAATGGACTGGGCTTTTCTAAGTCTTTATAGAACATTAGACTTAGTTTTCAATGCTCATTCTTTTTATGTTCATATTTCCTCAGTTTGTGTAGTATTTAATTACACATTTGTATAATATTTAATTACTTATTATATACAAAGAGGCAGAAAGAAGCTTGGGAGCAAACCCGGTATTATGGGTTGAATTGTTTCCCCCTAAAATTCATATGTTGAAGTTTTAACCCCCAGTACTGCAGAATGTGAACTTCTTTGGGGATAGGCTTGTTGTAGATGCAACTAGTTAAGATGAGGTTATACTGGGGTAGAGTGGGTTCCTAATCCACTTGGACTAGTGTCCTTATAAAAGGGAAAATTTGGAGACAGATCTGGACACAGGGAGGATGCCACGTGAAGATTGGAGTCATGCTGCCACAAGTGAAGAAAGTACCGGAGGCCAGGAGAGATCGAGGACACATCCTCTCCCAGAGTCTTCAGAGGAGCACCTTTCACACCTTGATTTTGAACTTCCAGCCCCCAGAACTGTGAGACAATACATTTCTGTTGTTTAAGCCATTTGGGGTACTTTGTTGCAACAGCTGTAGCACACTAATCCACCCTGGAAGTGAACAAGTGAACTGGTGTTTGCAGAGGGCCAAGGGTACCCAACAGAGGTGGTAATGGTGACTTCATGGTGAGGGCTGGTGTACAGCCATGTTCTCTGAGGGAAGGAATTGATGGCTGGGTCATCTGATCAGCTGCAAAGTGGGTTTTAGCTCCCAGAGCCTCCACTGTACATTTGAATAGTCACATCGTCCAAGCCTTTAATTCATGAAGATTCAACTCTATGTGCTGAAGAGTAAAAAAGAGAGAAATAACTTGAATAGTATAAATGTTTCTTCCTAGTGTTGTACAACTGCATTATGTAGTATGAAGCCACCTCCTCTGTCAGCGCTTAAAAGTTGTCACTGCTTGCTTGAGACAAGAGATTTAGGGGACGTTCATGAATAATTCTTTTTTGCCTGCTTTTTGTTCACTGCATTTCCTGCTTGACCTGAAGACCTAACCCCCTGGAGATCAAACACCTCACCTCATTCTGGTGCCTTCTTCCTTCCACTTGCCTTTTGGCAAACTCCTTTTGTTTCTTTAAAACTTTCTCCATGTGCTACCTATTCTGGAGATCTGGTGACTCTCATCGCATCATTTTGTCTGTACTATCTGTGTCATTTATACACTTTTACTATTGCATGTTTAACACTGCCTTTTAATAGTTTGCTGTCTTAGATTGTACACTTATTGATGCCAGCAGTGCCTGGCACATTGGAGATCCTTCATAATCTCTTGCTTTTGTTTTGGTATTTTTGAACTTTTAAAAATATTGTACTTTCTCCCCTAACCACTACAAATTTCTTTCTCTATTTACTTAACAAAGGTTGAACATTTGCTATGTGCACTTACTTGAAATACTAGTGTCACGATGATATCACCGAACTATCATACAGTAAAACCTGCAGGGCAATGAGCCCTTCTGAAAGAGCATGTTGCTCTGCTTTTAATTTTTTTTTCTAGAATTTCCCTTACTTTCAGATTTTTGAATTTTTTTTGTTTCTTTATTGTCAGCTGTTAATTTATCTCTGCTTTCTTCAAATCCTAATACTTCACTTTCTACACTTCACCTTATACAACTATCTCGGTGAGTTGCAGTGGGTGGCTTCACTTTTTCCCATAGAATTCAAAGTGTATTAACTTTGCAACAGCTATTTATATTTCAGAAACTTAAACTTTGTTACCAAGATTGCTGCTTTTTTTACTTTCATGGGAAAACTCAAGTTTATAATTTTTTAGCCAACAAGGTTACCAAATTTAACAGTAATTAAATATCTATGAAGAGCTCAAGGGCGAGAAATAGCTGTGATGTGAGGAACATCTTGTGTGATTCAGACTAAAAGTGACAAGGGCTCCTGGGGATACCTGAACAGAGAAGGAATAAGTATTGAATTAAATCTGAATCATCAAGGGACTTCCCTGGTGGTCCAGTGGGTAAGACTCCGTGCTCCCAATGCAGGGGCCCCGGTTCGATCCCTGGTCAGGGAAAAAGATCCCACACGCTGGAACTGTGTCCACATGCCACAACTAAGAAGTCCACATGCCGCAACTAAAGGATCCCATGTGCTGTAGCCAAGACCCAGTGCAGCCTAAATAAATAAATAAAATAAATAAATATTTTAAAAAATCTGAATCAGCAAATGAGTCCAATTGTATACATTGGTTTCTTGCTCATTATTTATTAAAATAAAACTAAATTTATTTTTAATATAAAAGCAATATACATACATACAAAGCAAATAACATTTTTTCTCGCTTTTTTTTTAAAATTTATTTATTTGGGCTGCATTTGGTCTTTGTTGCTGCGCGCGGGCTTTCTCTTGTTGCGGCCAGCAAGGGCTACTCTTTGTTACGGTGAGCAGGCTTCTCATTGTTGGTGGCTTCTCTTGTTGCAGAACACGGGCTCTAGGCGTACGGGCTTCAGTAGTTGTGACTCATGGCCTCTAGAGCACAGGCTCAGTAGTTGTGGCACACGGGCTTAGTTGCTCGTGGCATGTGGGATCTTCCCGGACCAGGTCTTGAACCCATGTCCCTGACATTGGCAGGCAGATTCTTAACCACTGCGCCACCAGGGAAGTCCCTCTCACTTTTTTTAAATTAAAAAGAATTTATTATTTTTAAAATTTATTTAATTAATTTAATTTATTTATTTTTGGCTGTGTTGGGTCTTCGTTGCTTCGTGAGGGCTTTCTCTAGTTGTGGTGTGCGGGTTTTCTCTTTCTAGTTGAGGCACGTGGGCTCAGTAGTTGTGGTGCACGGGCTTAGTTGCCCCACGACATGTGGGATCTTAGTTCCCAGACCAGGGATATTACCCGTGTCCCCTGCATTAGAAGGCAGATTCTTTACCACTGGACCACCGGGCAAGCCCCTTATTCTTATTTCTTAATAAATGCATTTATCCTGAAATGTGGGGTTCTCATTTTTCATTTCTGGTAGTTTATCATTTCAGTTTTGATTTCCCCCTTTACCTACTTCGGCTAAAACCAATTGAGGAATTGAGAAAATTTTAGTTTTTTGAAAAGGCATGAATGACAAAGAGTCAGTATGAGTTGTTAGAGTCTACTTATTTAAAACATTACCCATCTTCCCTTGGGTACTACTCTGCCATCCACCTGGGCTTTGTCCCGAGATGTGTGGACTGCACACCTGGAGTGATTCCTGGTGAGTCTTCCCATGCCTCTCCCCTCCTTGCTTTCTGGGATTGCACAACGAAACACATCCCTTCAGCTACCATTAGGGTATTGTAGAGGTGGTTAATCACATCTCAGAGTTTCCTTTCGGTGAGAGCACGTGGAATAAAACATTCCTTCTAGTTGAAGTTTTTCCTGAGCAATTGGACTGAATGCTTCTGGGTGGCTCCTGGGCGATTTTAGAATGGTGGCTTCCCCTTCAGGCACAGGTGTAGGACACAGGTGTGCCTCTTGCTTCCTGTGTTCCTTTTCCACAAATGCCAAGTGCATGTGGAGTGCCTGCTTTGGGGGATGGAACCACGAGTCAGATGTTCTCCACCTGCATGGAGCTAAGGCGTTTCACCTTGTGTCCCTAGGCTTCCTTTTCTTTTTTCTTCCTTCTTACTTATGTTATACATATCCCAGTAAGCCTAGGTAGAATACGAATAAAAATTTAAAATCCTAAAAAACAAAACACTAATTGGAAAAGGTACACAGACCCCAATGTTCCTGGAAGCATTGTTTACAGTGGCCAAGATTACGGCAGCAACCTGTGTCCATCAACAGATGAATGGATAAAGAAGATGTGGTATATATATATATATATATATATATATATATATGTGTGTGTGTGTGTGTGTGTGTGTGTGTTTGTATGCATATATGTATATATATATATACACACAATGGAATATTAGCCATAAAAAATGAAACTTTGCCATTTGCAAAAACATGGGTGGACTTGGAGGACATTATGCTAAGTGAAATAAGACAAACAGAGAAAGGCAAATACTGTGTGATCTCACTTGCATGTAGAATCGAAACAAAACAAAACAACAAACTAGTGAATATAACAAAACAGAAGCAAACTCACAGCTAAAGAGAACAAACTACATAGTGGTTACCAGTGGGGAGGGTGAGAGAGGGGTAATAGAGGGGTAGAGGAGTGGGAGGTCCAAACTGTTGGGTGTAAGAGGGGCTACAAGGATGTATTGTACAGCACGGGGAATAGAGCCAATATTTTGTAATAACTGTAAGTGGAAAGTAACCTTTAAAATTGTATAAAACATAAATAAAAAATTAAACAATAAAATCCTAAAAGCCAAGTTCTTCTTGAGTGGGATTAAAAAAACCCCCTAAATATTGAATCATTTAAAACTAGAAGAGAAATGATGGAGAAGACTCCCAGGGCAGTAGCTTAGGTGAAAGAAGTCTCTTCATCCTTTCAAGTAGAGTGATGACTCGTTTATAGGAAGCAGCTTGAGACACGAGCTTCTGTTTGGTAATTCTGTGGGAGGAAACTTCAGAGTCAACACTGGCAGCCAAAAGGTGGTGACATAATTGGTTTTTTGTGTTTGACATTTCTTTAGCATTTATTTCAGGAATCCATCAGTCCTGTATTATTGTTTTAAAATATTTAATAGTTTAATAATTTAATTGATGTATCCAGGGAAGAGGAGGTTATCTGTGTTCGAAAATCCTCTTGGAGGTTGGCTGACCCAGAAGCTCAGCCTAATGAGATTTGGACAGCAGGCTTCTGGGAGGGCGATTGATTGTGACATGCTCACTGAATGCAACAAGGCTACTGTGGTGTAAAGTGACTGAATGAATACTTGGGAAGCTTTGCAAGGAACTGCATTTCTTTAAAGAGCCATTCCAAATATAACTTGTGCAATAGAAATAAAGTAGAGTAGAAATGAATGTCTACTCTGAAATTAACAGCTGACTTCAGAAATGAGTGTTTCCCTGCAATAACAGGGACAGACAAGTCTCCCTAAAGAACCTATTTGCTTATAGGTAAATCCACGTGTTCTGCTGTGAGCATGTGTATCAAATCTGTCCACATCTCTCTGTCAGGACTGTCCTCCCCCTGGTGGAGGCTGTCTGTCACCTGGACCAATGCAGATGCCTCAACTTACAGAAAGAGAATGGGGAAGGGGGTACACAGTAGCCTCCTAAGGACTGTAATAGTTACACCAGCTGCCTCTCTGCTCTTCCTGGAACACACCACACGATGTCCTGCTGCACACCCTTGGCATCTGACTGTTCTCTTTGCTTGGACCATTCTTCTGCATGGCTTATTCCTCATGTAACTTGGTCTTTGCTCAAATGTCATCTCCATCTCTGGCCACGCTCTCTAATTTAGGATCCCTCTCCCTAGTCCTTACCTTGTTTCATTTTTCTGTGTGACACGTTTATTGGTATTCTAGTAAACATTTGTTATCCTGTTTATCAGACTAAATATCTTAAGGGCTGGGACTCTATTCTGTTCACCTCTTACATACCGTAGCCCCAGAGCCTGGGACAGTGCCTAGAACATATGTAGCAGGTGCTCATTCAATATTTGTCATGTGCACAAATGGATAAACTCTTGTACACCTCCCTACCCTGCCCCTGCTGGCCTGTTAGTTCCTAGAAACTCTCCATGTGCTCCTTCCTGGCAGTGGCGTCTTTGCACGTGCCTTGCCTTTCAGACGGATGTTCTGCATCCTCTTAGTGGGTGGCTAGTTCCTTCATATCTTCCAAATCTCTGCCTGTGTTTCCTCCTCCGATGGGGCCTTCCTGACAAACTACAGCAAGCCACCTCTTTGCTTTTCCTTCCCCCGCTCAGCACCCCCCGATCATGCTCTCAGAACTGTCTCATCTTCACTCTGTGAGCACCCACAGTGCTGTGTCATCAACATCCCCTTTCTCTCCTCTCCTGTCTTGATTCTCTTCTGGCAAAATCCCAAATCTGTTTGCACCGTTTTCTGGTTACTCCATCTTCTCATGACCATATCAGAGTAACTAACTGCTTCTAGAAAACGTTGCAACTGTGCCGACAGAACTTGCTTTAAATGTATATCCACAGATCTCCAAACACACCACACTCCTGACAGAGTAAATGCCCTTCCTATTTGCATACTTTCTCTTCTCTTTCTCAAATTTCTACCCTGAACCCTCCTCTGTCAGCCAGTGACCTCATACTTCATGGAGAAAATGGGTGGAATCACATGGAAACTAACTCATCCCTCCATATTTTTATTTCCAATTTTTCACTAGGCTTATTCAGACATTTAGAATTCTTTTCCCCAAATGGAGTTAATAGTCAAAAATATCATTTCCAAGGTTTTGGAAAGAATTATCAATTTACCAGAAGGTCCTGAAATGGTTTATGCCACCACCAGTGATGTGTCGGGAATTTTTAAGGTTGAATTAATTATGTCTCATTACTTTCATATATATTTCTGATCACTAGTGAAGTTGATTGTTTTCCCATCTGTTTCCTTTTTGAGGAGTTTGTCTGTCAAATGTCTGTCAAATGCCTTCTGCCTAATTAGGTAGCAGAGTCACTCTTTTTAATATTGATTTCCTCTTTTTAATATTGATTTCGTGTCAGCAACTCTTTATACAGAAACCCTTTGCCTAATCTCTTTACTGCGAATTGGCATTAGGCCATTGGTGTTAGGGAACTAGTCATTTAAGGACGATTGTCTGGTCAGAAATAATCATCCAATTTCATACTTCCATTTTATAGGTGAAAAACCTAAGACCCAGAGACAGGAAGCTTGCTCATTTCAGACCATACAGCCAAATGGGAGCTGGCAGGACAGGGAAGCAAGAGGGATGGCAAGGGAAATGGTTGGTTGGGTGGGAGGTAGTGTCTGTTTTGTTGCTGCAAATTGGGTTCCTGGTACTTGGAGTACAGCAGGAGCTTTGTTGACTGAATATGCTATGGTTGACAATGTAAGTGAGTAGTTTATCATTTTTGGTCCTGTCATGCATTGCAAGCACAACAGACATACCTTTATTTGTATCCATTTTACAGGTAGAATATGTTCATATGAAATATACAGGAACAAAAATTTTACAAAGGGTCATAAACAGAAATTTTAAAAAGGGTCCATTCTCCACCCAAAGAACAAAGGTTGTTTTTCAGATTTTTTTTCCCTGGGCAAAGATTTTTTTTTTTTTTTTTGCCGTATGCGGGCCTCTCACTGCTGTGGCCTCTCCCGTTGCGGAGTACAGGCTCCGGATGCGCAGGTTCAGTGGCCATGGCCCACGGGCCCAGCCGCTCTGCGACATGTGGGATCCTCCACAGACCGGGGCACGAACCCGTGTCCCCTGCATCGGCAGGCGGACTCTCAACCACTGCGCCACCAGGGAAGCCCTTTGTTATTGTTTTTATACAGCTAAAGTCACCCTATATCCCCATATAGAATGTAAGCATAAAGTTATGACCTAGAAGAAAAACAAAAAGATATTTAGATCATCTGGTTTCTAACCATTTACCCACTGGTCTCCTGTGCGTGCAGATTATCTAGAACTGACTGTGCTTGAAGGTCTAGTCATTTTTTTTATTATGATAAAATGAGACTTAAAATAATAGGTTGTATATTTAAAAACCAGGCTGAATTAAGGAATTAGAGCTGGAGAGAAATCAGATTTTGTCTGATGTTTAATGTACCACTGGAATGGCTGGGCTTTTAAGGTTCAACAATAATGATGATTTGGGATTTTGTTTTAGTTTGTAAGAAGTCTTTGATTTCTCAACCCCACCCCCTTCAGAGCTTAATAAAGAAGGTGAGGTGAAAGACATGTAGTATTTTCTTTTTTTTTTAATGATTTACTTATTTTTTTAATTTAATTTTTATTTTATATTGTAGTATAGTTAAGTTACAATGTTGTCTTAGTTTCAGGTGTACAGCAAAGTGATTCAGTTATACATATACATATATCCATTCTTTTTCAGATTCTTTTCTCATATAGGTTATTACAGAATATTGAGAAGAGTTCCCTGTGCTATACAGTAGTTCCTTGTTGATTATATATTTTATATATAGTAGTGTGTATATGTTAATCACAAATTCCTAACTTATCCCTCCCCTCACCGTTCCTCTTTGGTAACCATAAGTTTGTTTTTGAAGTCTGTGAGTATGTTTCTGTTTTGTGAAGAAGTTCATTTGTATCATTTTTTTTTTAGATTCCACATATAAGTGATCTCATGGCATTTGTCTTTCTCTTTCTGACTTACTTCACTTAGTATGATAATCTCTAGATCCATCCATGTTGCTGCAAATGGCATTATTTCATTCTTTTTTAAGATTGCATAATATTCCATTGTATATATGTACCACATCTTCTTTATCCATTCCTCTGTCGATGGACATTTAGGTTGCTTCCATGTCTTGGCTATTGTAAATAGTGCTGCAGTGAACATTGGGGTGCATGTATCTTTTCAAATTATGGTTTTCTCCAGATACATCCCAATAGCTGGATCATATGGTAGTTCTATTTTTAGTTTTTTAAGGCACCTCCGTAGTGGTTGTACCTGTTTACATTCCCACAGCAGTGTAGGAGGTGATGAGTTGCAGGTATTTAGTGACAAGGATAGGAGGGTTTTGATAGGTGGAGGAATAGCATCACTAAGCCTCAGAGGGGTCATGAGTAAGGTATGTTTTGTTTCGTGGACAAAGAAAGAGATCTGGCTAGATTGTAGGGGTCTTATTTGGAAGGAGACATAATTATAGCACCTGCCTATTGATTGTGTAATATGTGCTAGGCAACTTGTTCTGAGCTTTTCACATATTATTTCTTAATGATGGGTATTATTACCTCCATATTACAGATGAGAAAATTGAGGTCCAGAGACATTAAGTAGTTTGCCTAGGTCACACAGCATTATGTATCAGATCTGGAATTTGAACTCAGGCTCACCTGATTTAGGGTGATGATTTAATTTATCATCTAAGCTAGGACTTTTTAAGAGTGTAAGGGAGCACTGTTAATGATTAGGCCAGGACATCAGGTGTGGACCTGAACCGCTTTAAAGGTAATTAGTGGAGGCCACGTAAAAGGGGTTGTAGGCTAATTAACCTGACAACACTGTATAGAATGGAGTGGAGTTAAGAGAGGTGAGAGTCTAAGGGAGTAATTAGTAGGTGACTTCATTAACAGTAGGTTACGTGTGATGAAGATCTGTATTGGATGATAGAGTGAGAAGGAAGTAAGATTTCCTACAAATTGTTTATAATGAATATTTTCAAACCTATCCCAAACTGTAAAGAATAATACAATAAATCCCCCATATGCTACTTGCCCAGATGAAAAATTATCTAATTTTTGTCCTATTTGCTTCATCTATCTTCTTTCTTTTTTATTTGCTGGAACATTTAAAGCAAACTCAGACATAATATCATTTCACCTTCCACCTCAATGTGCGTTTATAAAGAATATAGACATTTTTAACTATCCACAGTGTCATTACCAACCTACCAAAATTAATAAGAATTCTAATTTTTTACTATTAATTCTCACTATTAAGTTTGATATCCACTTTTTCCCAATTATCATTTTACTGATTCCTTTATTCCCTTGAGTCAGAATCCCAACAAGTAAGGAAGAAATCATAAAACATTGTGACCTTCCAAAAGTGAGTCCAAAAGTTTTGAGCTTAATAAAGAGGAAAATAGGTTAATTGGCTAACTAGTATTGGAAATAGATTTTGGAGAAGGAAAATGATTACAGGGAAAGATGGGGAGAGATCCAGGAACATTTTTCCATCCAAATTTTTATTTTGAATAATTTCTAACCTTTAGAAATTTTACAGTAGTACAAATGGACACCTGTATATCCTTTGCCTGGATTCATCAATTGTTAATATTTTGTCACATCACAAAATACTTCAGCATGTATCTCATAAGTCTTTCTCCTACATAACCACATGCAAGTATGACACTTAGGACATTTAATATTATTGATATTATAACACTTTTATCAAATATACAGTTCATATTTACATTTCTCAGATTTTCCTGTAATGTTGTTTATAGTTTTTATTCCCTAGATCCAGTATTCTGTTAAGAATACTGCTTCATCTGTGTAGATTGTCTCCTTTAATCTAGCACAGCTCTCTAGCCGTTTTTTCTTTATATAACATACAAATTTTTTAAGAGCCTAAGCTATTTCACCCCCCAAATGTCCCTCAATTCTGAATTTATCTTGACTTCTCATGATTAGATTCAAATTAAATATTTTGTCAGGAGTACTACACAAATGCTCTATCCACTCAGTGGATCACATCAGGAGGTTATTGATGCCAACTAGTCCCATTATTAGTGAAATTAAGTTTGAAGATTAAGTTAAGGTGATATGTCTTCCAGATTTTTCCATATCCTATCCTGTTCCCTAGCACTCATTTGCCTAGTGCTTTTAGCATCCATGGGTTCTTCCTGCCTTCATAAATCATCACCATGGTGGTTGTAAACAGTAATGTCCCATCATTTCTTTTTCGGTCATTAGTGGGATTTCCGCTGTATCAGGAACATTCTGCTGCCATGTCTCAGGAATGGGGAAACCTGCATAGTCTAGTTCTTCCCAAGGACTCAGTGGTGATTTTGAGTGGCCGGAACAGAGCTGAGGGATTTGGATTCTGTGGGAGTGCAGTGAATGTATGTTTGCACCTACAGATATAGAAACTACAAGGGCGGAAGGGCCATGTGCTTCGGCAGTTGCTGAGGAGACCTTATTTAGCCGTGAATTCTCAGGGGGGGCCCGTTGGGTGCTTGGGCTTAGCTCTCATGAAGCATTCCTTCTCATCTCCACGCTGGCTGTGGGGATTCCTATCCCATAGCTAATAAATAGGCATAGATACAGAACCAGCATAAGTTGGTATGTTTTGTGTTTAAATTGAAAAAAGGTGGCCTTTGGGGATGTCACTCCTTTCCTCTTCATTGAATAGGAGAGATTCAAAGCAGATAAGCAGATGTTGTGTTGGTAATGGGATTTGGGACATTGACTTTGGGGGCCACCAGGCTCTTGCTAATCCCAGCCTCATTCTGAGTTTCTAACTCTGCCCTCATTCCTGCCACGAGGAGTGACTGGAACACTGTATAAAAGGCCAGGTCACCAAACAAGGCTTAGGAGCTGGGTCCCAGCTTTGTCCCCTCTCCCTGAAGTTCCTTCTTTTCACTTAATGTATTTCTTCTCTTTTAAGACACAGCTCAAATATCACCTGCTCTGTAAGTCTTTCTTTACTCCCCACAACTCCCCTGACCTAGCCTGCTGACCTTGAACCTTATATGACCACATCTTCCCACATAGCACACCTACTTTTTATCTACTTACCTTTCTCCCTAGTAGACTGTGAGCCCATTAACCATAAAGATTATATCTTTTCATCTCTGTATCCTTAGCACCCAGTACGGGGCCTGGGACATATTTGTGCTTATTAAATATTTTTTTAAAGATGTATCTTTTTTTAAATTGAAGTATAGTTGATTTTTTTAAACATCTTTATTGGAGTATTATTGCTTTACAATGGTGTGTTAGTTTCTGCTTTATAAAAAGTGAATCAGCTATACATATACATGTATCCCCGTATCTCCTCCCTCTTACGTCTCCCTCCATCCCACCCTCCCTATCCCACCCATCTAGGTGGTCACAAAGCACTGAGCTGATCTCCCTGTGCCATGCGGCTGCTTCCAACTAGCTATCGATTTTACGTTTGGTAGTGTATATATGTCCATGCCACTCTCTCACTTTGTCACAGCTTACCCTTCACCCTCCCCGTGTCCTCAAGTCCATTCTCTAGTAAGTCTGTGTCTTTATTCCCGTCCTGCCCCTAGGTTCTTCAGAACCTTTTTTTTTTTTTTTTTAGATTCCATATATATGTGTTAGCATACGGTATTTGTTTTTCTCTTTCTGACTTACTTCACTCTGTATGACACTCTAGGTCCATCCACCTCACTACAAATAACTCAATTTCATTTCTTTTTATGGCTGAGTAATATTCCATTGTATATATGTGCCACATCTTCTTTATCCATTCATCTATCGATGGACACTTAGGTTGCTTCCATGTCCTGGCTATTGTAAATAGAGCTGCAATGAACATTGTGGCACATGACGCTTTGAATTATGGTTTTCTCTGGGTATATGCCCAGTAGTGGGATTGCTGGGTCATATGGTAGTTCTGTTTTTAGTTTTTTAAGGAACCTCCATACTGTTCTCCGTAGTGGCTGTATCAATTTACATTCCCACCAACAGTGCAGGAGGGTTCCCTTTTCTCCACACCCTCTCCAGCATTTATCATTTGTAGATCTTTTGGTGATGGCCATTCTGACTGGTGTGAGGTGATACCTCATTGTAGTTTTGACTTGCATTTCTCTGATGATTAGTGATGTTGCGCATTCTTTCATGTGTTTGTTGGCAATCTGTATACCTTCTTTGGAGAAATGTCTATTTAGGTCTTCTGCGGTATAGTTGATTTACAATAGTACATTAGTTTCAGGTGTACAACACAGAGATTCAAAATTTTATGGATTTTACTCCATTTAAAGTTACTATAAAATATTGGCTGTATTCCTTGTGATGTACAATATATCCTTGTAGCTTATTTATTTTATACATAGTAGTTGATCCCGTACTCCAATCTTGCTCTTCCTCCTTCCTTCTCCCCACTGGTAACCACTAGTTTATTCTCTATATCTGTGAGTTTTTTCTACTTTGCTCTATTCATTAGTTTGTTTTATTTTTTTAGATGGAATGTATAAGTGATAATATACTGTATTTGTTTTTCTCTGTCTGACGTTTCACTAAGGATAATACCCTCCAGGTCCATCCATGTTGTTGCAAATGGCAACATTTCATTCTTTTTTATTTTTATGGCTGAGTAGCATTCCACTGTATATATACCACATCTTCTTTCATTCATCTGCTGATGGACACTTAGTTGCTTCCATATCTTGGCTATTGTAAATATTGCTGCTATGAACATTGGAGTGCATGTATCTTTTCGAATTAGTGTTTTTGTTTTCTTCAGATATACACCCAGGAGTGGGATTGCTGGATCATATGGCAGTTCTATTTTTAGTTTTTTGAGGAACCTCCATAGTGTTTTCCACAGTGGCTGTACCAGTTTACATTCCCACCAACTGTGTACAAGGCTTCTCTTTTCTCCACATCCTGGCCAACCTTTGTTATTTGTTTTCTTTTTGATGATAGCCATTCTGACCAGTGTGAGGTGGTATCTGATATTGTGATTTGATTTCCTTTTCTCTGATGGTTACTGATGCTGAGCAGCTTTTCATGTGACTGTTGGCACATTTTTTAATTGGGATGTTTGTTTTTTTGATACTGAGTTGTATGAGCTGTTTATATATTTTAGTTATTAACCCTTTTTCAGTCATATCATTTGCAAATATTTTCTCCCAGTCAGTAGGTTGTCTTTTTCTTTTGTCGATGGTTTCCTTTGCTGTGCAAAAGCTTTTATGTTTAAGTAGGTCCCATTTGTTTATGTTTGCTTTTATTTCCTTTGCTTTAGGAGACAGATCCAAAAAAATATTGCTCTGATTTATGTCAAAGAGTGTTCTGCCTACGTTTTCTTCTTGGAGTTTTATGGTTTCCAGTCTTACATTTAGGTCTTTAATCCACTTTGAGTTTATTTTTGTATAAAGTATGAGAAAATGTTCTGATTTCATTCTTTTACATGTAGCTGTCCAGTTTTCCCAACAACACTTATTGAAGAGACTCTCTTTTCTCCATTACATATTCTTGCCTCCTTTGTTGTAGGTTAATTGACCATAAGTGTGTGGGTTTATTTCTGGGCTCCTCCATCCTGTTCCATTGATCTATGTGTCTGTTTTTGTGCAAGTACCATATTGTTTTGATTACTGTAGCTTTGTGGTATAGTCTAAAGTCAAGGAGTATGATACCTCCATCTCTGTTCTTCTTTCTCAAGGTTGCTTTGGCTATTCGGGGTCTTTGTGTCTCCATACAAAATTTAGAATTATTTGTTCTAGTTCTGTGAAAAATGCTGTTCATATTTCGATAGGGATTGCATCGAATCTGTTAGATTGCCTTGGGTAGTATGGTCATTTTAACAATATTGATTCTTCCAATCCATGAACATGGCATATCTTTCCATCTGTCTGTTAAATATTTTTATGAGTGTAGTCCAGCCATGTCATTATACTTCTGATAAAACTTAGGCCCGAGAGGGTAAGAGACTTAATCAAATATAATGGAGCCAGTAAATGGAGAATCAGGACTAAAACCAAAGTCTCTTATCTCCCAGTCTTATGCCCTTACCTGCCACTAATAGATGTGTTGCCAATATTTATCTTGGATTAAAAAGCCCAAAGACATATCTTTTCATAAACCACCACTCCAGCTACCACCACCTCCACCACCACCACCACCACCAGCATCATGGTTTGGGGGCATATATTATTGTGTCAGGTACTATTCTAAGTGATTTACACATTTTATTTACAATGCTTAGAATAATCTTGCAAGGTAGGTATTATTAACTCATTTTACCTCTGAAGAAATGGAAGTGTAGAGAATTCAGGTCAATGGCACGAGTCACTCTACATACCCATAGGTGGCAAAGCTGGACCTGGAATCCAAATCCACACAGGGTTGTGTACTGGAAAGAGCATGGGCTTCAGCATTAAAATGTTCCTGGGCTTCCCTGGTGGCACAGTGGTTGAGAGTCCACCTGCCGATGCAGGGGACACGGGTTCGTGCCCCGGTCCGGGAAGATCCCACATGCCACGGAGTGGCTGGGCCCGTGAGCCATGGCTGCTAAGCCTGTGCGTTCGGAGCCTGTGCTCTGCAATGGGAGAGGTCACAGCAGTGAGAGGCCGGCATACCGTAAAAAAAAAAAAAAAAAAGTTCCTGAGTCTGAATTCCTGCCCCACCATTTATTAACCAAGTGATCTCATGCAAGGTATTCAACCTTCTGAGCCCCAGCATCCTCATTTGGGAATGGGAATGGTATCATTTCCCCTACTGGATTGCCGGGAAGATTCTGTGAGATGGCCAACTTGCATCATTTTGATAAGCTCATAAATAGCAATTGCTTTCTCTCCATTTTACAGATGGGGAAATTGAAGCCCAGAGAGTTTCTATAATTTGGTTCATTTTCTAACCAGTCACATAGCTTCTAAGTACTGGAGGCAGAAATTGAAGTCAGTCTGATTGATTCTAAACTGCATCCTCTTCCTGCTCTACCACACTGCCTAGAGCACTTAGCTCAGTGGGTGAGTCACGGTACCCTGTTAATATTCTCTTATCTTCCCCTCCCTTTCCTCTAAAAGACTCTTAGAATATGGGAGTAGGGGAATAAAATTCACAGTTTGGAGACTTAATCACAGAGCAGGACATGTTATTGTAATTCTTAGAGAACTGCCACTGGATTGATTTATGATAAAAAAAAAGTTAGGATTCATTTAAGGAGAGTAGAGCCCTCTTAGTCTACGTGATTATAATTGGTAGTTGATTAGTTAAAGTTGGTAAATTTGGGGAATCCTGAAAATTATACATACTTTTCTTAAGCGTTTTATTTTTCCTTGAAGTGTACATGTAAATCCCCTCAACAATTTTTCTTTTAAGTTCCTCTCTGAAAGTTCTCTAACATCTGGATTATCTCAGGGTCTGATTCTCTCTTGAAAATGGGTCATTTTTTTTTCCTTTCTTTTTTGTGTGTCTTGTAATTTTTTCCTGAATGCTGGACACTATGTGTAGAATTGTAGAAACTGAGGTGAACAGTCTTCATACCTGGATGTGGGCATGCCTCCTCTCCTATCAGGCTGTTAGTGTGGGAGATTGAGCCCTTCTGATCAGGAGCTGAGCTGCGTTGTGTCAGTTTGTTATTGTACCACCTTCAATGTACCACACACAGGCTTTCAATTCCTTGGGCAGTGGAGTGTGGTTTCCTTGTGTGTAGTGTGGGGTCTGGCATGTTGCCAGGGGGTCATCCTCAGTGTTCCTGCTCCATCCTCATTGCTGAGCAGTCCCTGCTCACCTGTGCCACCAAGGGCTCCCCTCATGCTCTTGCTCCTTCCCTCATGGTAGAGGTGTTTGTCACTTGGTGCCAGGCTCATGGTAGGAGGCAGTGCAGAGGGGGTCCCCTCTTATCCTGGTCCAGTCTCAGGCTTAGACGGGCCCTATGCTGCTCGCTGATCCTGGGGAGTGGGGTTTTCTCAGTGTTCCTAGACCTCCTCCTCAGGGCAGCCAAACTCTTACCTGGATCTGCATTGGTGTTGGGAAGAAGCAACTTTTCTGCCCTAAGAGTGCTTTCCTTCCTAGGAACAAAGGGGTCTTGCTTCCACCCTGTCCCCCAGCAGCAATGGACCTTTACCTGTGTTCTATAGGCAGAAGGGTTTCCAACCTCTTCACCACAAGCAAATGGGCTTTGCTCTTACCCCCATCTTAGAAACAATGGAGTTTTGCCTTTGGCCATGGGGCAGAGAGGGTTCACTGCCCCTCCCCAAGTGGCTTTAATGCTTTTGCTTTGTCCAAGAGAAATGCCAGGGAAGTATATGGTCTCTGTGTGTATCCTCCAGCTGCAGCCCATCACCTCCTGCACACCCGCCACCAAGGGGACTTTTCTCCAGTCACCTGCCCCGCCCCAGTCTCTCTCATGAGCACCCAGTGGAAGTTTGCGAGCAAATGCAAACTCCTCCATGTTTCTGGGCCTTTAAGGTAGTCCATGGGGACGTGCTAGCTCACACTCGGCCTTTAAGGGGTTGTGACATTTTCAGTAGTTTCTTTTTGCCTGACCACCAAAAGGGGAATAGGTTGTGTGTCGCTTGTCTCTCCCCAGTAGCAAGACGTTCTTTGGAGTCGATTGCTTTGCAGCCTCAGCTCTCTGATATGCCCAAGAAAAGCAATAATGTTGCCCATTATCTGGCTACTACCCCATACTGGTAGGAGGGACCTGTTTGTAGATTCCTACGTCCTCATTCACCACTGAACAATCTGAATGTCAAGCAAGTGTGAGTCTCTGGATAGGAATTTCCCTAGCACCACAACTTCTGTGATTTCCAGCTGGCTTTTATTCAAGTAACAAGAATTTGTGGTGTCAATTGAGCACTGATTTTTTTTTAAATAAATAAATTTATTTATTTATTTGTGGTTGCATTGAGTCTTCGTTGCTGCGTGTGGGCTTTCTCTAGTTGCTGCGAGCGGGGGCTACTCTTCATTGCGGTGCGCAGGCTTCTCATTGCAGTGACTTCTGTTGTGGCGGAGCACGGGCTCTAGGCCATGGGCTTCAGTAGTTGCACAACGTGGGCTTCAGTAGTTGTGGTTCTCGGGTTCTAGAGCGCAGGCTCAGTAGTTGTGGCACATGGGCTTAGTTGCTCTGCGGCATGTAGGATCTTCCCGGACCAGGACTCGAACCTGTGTCCCTGCATTGGCAGGCGGATTCTTAACCACTGTGAGCGCTGATGTTTTTTCTAGATTTTTATTGGTTTTCTTTTAGGGCTTTTAGAGTTGCCTTTCCTACATTGCATTCAACAGCTCTTCTTCTTTGTAAAACAACCCCTCTTGACTGAGTTTTAAAAAACATTCAATTTAGAATTTGTATAAACAGCTGTTGCTTTTTGTAGTCATGTTTTATCTGTTTACATAATATTTAAATACGTTATGAAATTGCACCAATAAGTACAACTAACAGAAAGTGGTTTGGGAACAAACAACAGAGACTCTTGGAGACTGTACAGCTCAGCTGGCACGAGCAGAAAGGGTGGAGACAAAACCACAAAAAAGCTGCTTTTGGTGCATTAGTAACAAAACATTAGAAGAGTATATTTTGCCTGGACCACACACTTGTTGGGACAAAACTGGGGCTTTTCTAAGTCTTGAATATTTGATTATTACTTTTCCAATGATTATTTATTGGCAAGCATCTAAAATTTTACATATTTTAGCCTCATTTCTTTTCAGGTGTTTTTTTTTTTTAAATGACAAATACTACATGCTGACATACTGTAAAAATGGCTCTGGATCACATCTCCTACACAAGATACTGTCAACTCTGATTTACATTTACAGGAACTAGAATTTTTAACTTGATAGTATTACAAATTCTGTCTTTTTGTGGTTTTTTTGGTGAGGAGAGTGTTGGGAAAGGGGTGGAAGAGTATGTCACTGAAAGAACTTTGTTTAAAATTTTTTTAATATTCTCTTAAAAATTCAAGTGAGATCAAAGTATATACAGGAAAAAAAATCCCCCTTCACTCTGCTCCTAGTTCCATTCTCTGTCCCTCGTTTGGGGGAGGCCATGGTCAATAGCTGAGCCTTCTTTTGTCACATGACAGAACAAAATGGGGTGGTGTTGATTCACGTTCTCATGGGAGTGTCTGTGCGATCATGTGCACCTTGGTGCAGACCAAAAAATGTGATTCAAACATCCTCAAGGCCAATGTTCCTTAAATGAACAGCAGAGACAAATGACGCTTTCCAGGAATATCTTAGGGGCGGAAACGAACTCCGGGACTCCACAGGTACCTTGGCCATGTTGCCTGCCTGGATTTAACGGTGGTGGCAACACAACTGCTGGACCGTCTTAGTCTCAGGCCTAGCGGCCCCCTCCCAGCCCCGTCCCATCGTCAGGGAGGCCACAGGTCCCTGAGCCCTTATGCGACTTGCATCTTGGTCAAGGATTCCGAGCTTCAGGAGCCCCCAGAGGTCTCCCTGCTCCTGTGCAACGTGAGAGTCTGCTTCCTCTAAAAGCGCTTGGCATGATTTAAGGGCCAGTCTGCGCAGTCACAGGCTTGGCTGCATGCGGCCTAACAGTGAAATAGAATCCTCCGGCACGGATCTGTGTGAACATGTGGCTGGCGGAAGGCTACAAGGGCCAGACTGGTCCCAGATGCTTTTCCAAGAATTGCTTCCTGTGCAGCATTTTTCTGAGCTCTTTTCTGGAAGAGCAAGTGAGTGCCATCGTGAATTCTCATGCAAGCCGATGTGTGTCAGTCCTGCAGGGAAGCTGGTCCAATCAATTAAAGGAGGACTGCACAGTCACGTGCTGACAGCTGAAATGAAGGGAAAAACCGCGCCAAGGGTGATCGAATTGTATTTTAAATGCAGGAAAGGGGGCTCGCCCTCTGGAATACTTGATTATATACTTGGAGGCAGGGAGCATACTTTTGATAAGTTCTAATAAACCCAGCTTGGCTTCCAAATGTCTGAAGCATCAATCCCTTTATTAAAAACCAAACCAAAGGGTTTAGTCATGTTGATGGAGGAGTTGAACAGCAGAAGGAAGAGCTCCATGAAACTGAAAGGTACAGGACTGTGGCTGCCTGAAGGGGTTGTTAAAATGCATTCTCTCAAGTACTAAATTTGGACAGACTCATTGCAGCCGCTCCAGAAGGAAATATGGTGAACTCCAGGACCTGAGGCAGTTGCATCGTTTGGGTCCCCAAATCCTCATCCACACCAGCCAAAGGAAGATGTGAGCCAAGGAGCGGGTGGGTAACGTTCATTCCAAAGTCAAAGGACAGCGAACACATTTAACCAAACCAGGCGGCTGGAAGATGGCCTTGCTAAAGTACATTCTTCAGAGAAGCAACACTTAACCTTGCGAGTGACAAACTAATTTAGTTCTGTTGTTTTTGATGGAAATCTTTTCAAAAGGTATATATTTATTTGCCTTTTAGCTTTGCACACACCAAACATAAGTTGATTTGGGGGGTTGTTCAGGGCCATCATTCAAGGTCGGTTGTCCTCAGAGAGGACGTGTGATCTCCTGTCCTTGCATTAACTGGACCCCGATGACTTGGCTGGGGGCTCAGGCTGTCAGGAGTTTCCATTAATGGTGGTGACGGGGCCGCTCAGATGCGCTCTGCTAGCACACCTACGCCAGTCGCTCCGCGTCATGTGGGATCTTCCCGGACCAGGGCTCGAACCCGTGTCCCCTGCCTTGGCAGGTGGATTCTTCACCACTGCGCCACCAGGGAAGCCCTGCATGTTGATTTAAATCTGCATTCTCCTCCAGAAAGAACAGCCTGAACCTGTTAGCTGGTGCTCACAACCCATTTTACCAGCCACCCTGTGCACATAACTCTTGGAGAGGGTACCAAGATCTTACATCCACTTAGTCTTAACTCCTTATCTGATGCACGCTTCCCAGGATAATACTGTTACCTGAGAGTATTTTACATCAATAGTTTAGCACTAGAGACATGCTTGAATTCGTGGTTTAAACTGATTATGAACATATGTTTTGTAGATGAGGAAAATTCAGTTGGTAGTGAAGCTTTTTTTTTTTTTTCTTTTTGCGGTATGCGGGCCTCTCACTGTTGTGGCCTCTCCCGTTGCGGAGCACAGGCTCCGGATGCGCAGGCCCAGCGGCCATGGCTCACGGGCCCAGCCACTCCGCGGCATATGGGATCCTCCCAGACCGGGGCACGAACCCGTATCCCCTGCATCGGCAGGCGGACTCTCAACCACTGCGCCACCAGGGAGGCCCGGTAGTGAAGCTTTTGAAAGGCTTATGGACCTATCATCTAAGCCTACTAATGACTACCAAGGCTTTATAGACCCATGGATGAGGAGCAGGCAGCAAGGGTGTTTATCTGAGCTATACTGCATTGCATTTTGTAGTGATTTTTCTGGGTTCATATGCCATTTCATGCATTCTTTTATGAATACAGAAATTCTTTAAAAAATAATTTTTTAAATTGAAGTATAATTGATTTACAATGTCATGTTATATATATATATGTATATATATAAAACTGAACATATATATTGTTTTTCAGATTCTTTTTCCTTATAGATATTACAAAATATTGAGTACAGTTCCCTACTGTGCTATAGTACTGTGCTATACAGTAGGTCCTTGTGGTTATCTATTTTGTATAGAGCTGTGTATATATGTTAATACCATCCTCCTAATTTATCCCTCCCCCCTCTTCCTTTTCAGTAACCATAAATTTGTTTTCTATATCTGTGGGTCTATTTCTGTTTCGTCAATAAGTTCATTTGTATCTTTTTTTTCAGCTTCCACATATAAGCAGTATCAAATGATTTTTGTCTTTGACTTACCTCACTTAGTATGATAATCTCTAGGTCCAACTATATTGCTGTAAATGGCATTATTTCATTCTTTTTTGTGGCTGAGTGATATTCTGTTGTATATATCTACCACATCTTCTTTATCCATTCATCTGTCAATGGACGTTTAGGTTGTTTCCCTGTATTGGCTACTGTAAACAGTGCTGCAATGAACACTGGGGTGCATGTATCTTTTTAAATTATAGTTTTCTCCGGATATATGCCCAGGAGTGGGATTGCTGGATCATGAATACAGAAAATCTGATCTTTGAATGAAGATGTCTTTTAAAATCCTGGTTTATGTTAGTGCCATCCTATTGGCTTCAGTAAGTCTTAGTTTACTATGTTATTTATGTGTATACTTGCTCCTGAGAAAAGTGAGTTTGCCTTTGTTTGGTCAAAGCTAGCAGGTTAGGCTATTTGTAGAGGAGGCTTGCAATGGAAAATGTTGGGGGTCTTAATTGGCTAAGGCTTTTTTAGTTAGGGTAAGTGACATCATTTGCTATAACAAACAAGCCCAAATTTCGATGAAAACATTTCTCTCTAACAGCTCAGTCCAATGTAGAAGTGATGGAGTGGTGAAGGCTGGGCACTCTGTAATGGTTCCGTCATCCTTTTGGGCTTTGGATTTCTCCACTGGTTCCTCCAGTGGGTGATGGGTAGATGGGTCGAGTGAGCGACCATCAAGGGTCTTACAGGAGGTTGTAGAGGCCAGGAGTGGAAGTGATGTGCACGCCTGTCTACCCACATTCCACTGGCCAGAACTCAAGTCACGGGGCCCCACCTAACTGCAGGGGGGCTGGGGAATCAAGCTGTGGGCCAAGGAAACTGAGGCCACACATGGTTCTGCTGAGCACTCCGTTGGTGCCACAGGCTGAAGAACTGGAGAGGGCAGAGCAGTGAAGTGTGTGCGGTACAAGGGTGGAGGTGAAGGACAGACGCCAACATTTTCAGGTTAGTGTAACATACGGAGCACTGCCCTAAACACCCTTCTCAGGACAAAATGCCACTAGCTGTTCCACTCCGGGTGTCATGCCAGCACATCCAAGAAGTTCACACTTTTCAAACTGTCTACGTTTGTGTTTTATCAGGACTTGTCAGGCATTCCACTTGGTTTGCCTACCTGCCCCTCATCCTCTCAGGAATTTGGTGTAGACGGGAAGTCTTCTGTGCCTGGAAAGAAACAATTAAAGTTATGTTTTAAGTAATGTTTAATTTACTAAAGTTATGTATTTAGAAGTCCAGTGTTGGTAGGACTTTAAATTGAACTTGAATATCGTTTTATTCTACTTATAAAACTAATAGCTTTAGTAAAAATGTGAATAATCTCTTTCACTTTGACCAGTGTTGATTTAATGCACAAATTAACAGATTAAGTCTTTCTTAGTACAGAGACCCCCAGACCTTGTGAGTATAAAAAAGTGCCACTGGGGGTCAATGGTGGACACTGTGGGCGTCTCCACAGGGGGACACTTAACACTATTTATGCTCTTAGTTAATCACATTTCCAGGTAAACACTTTAAGTGCCCAAGAGGGCTAACTCTGTGTGTGGGTAATTTTTTATTAATAAGAGTTCTAAGTACAATAACAAATTTAACCGGACATTTAGGGAAAAAAAATGATTCACCCTCTAATGTTTGTTCATAAAGAAAAACCTGTTCTGAACATTTTACTCTCTAATTTTAATGCTTACACCATAATGCTTCTAAGTCTATAACTTAATTTTAGGTTTAATGTTAATAATCCTATAGTGTTGCATCTGGTCAAAGAAACTAGAAAACATCAGGTAGAAATTAAAATAACCTGAATATAAGACTTGACTAAAAGGCTTTTCTAAAAGCCTTTTAAAACAAAACAACCTAAAATTAGAATACTTTTGGCAGAAAAATTAACAACTATGAACAAAAATAACATTACATAATATTTTAGCAAGAACTGCATTACAATAATATTGTTTTACATATAGTAGAGTGATTTACAACATACTAAATGCCTATTTTATATCAGAAATAAAAATATCTTTATCAAAAATACTTTTTAATATAGTTTCGCACTTTTGGGAGATTCTGTTCCCAGTAAATAGCAGGAACACAATTTAGAAGATGAAAGGTGTGCTACATTTTTTTTTGGCTGCGTTGGGTCTTAGTCGCTGTGCGTGGACTCTCTCTAGTTGCAGTGAGCGGGGGCTACTCTTCGTTGCAGTGTGCGGGCTTCTTATTGCGGTGGCTTCTCTTGTTGCAGAGCACGGGCTCTAGGCTCACGGGCTTCAGTAGTTGTGGAGCACGGCCTCTAGAGCGCAGGCCCGGTAGTTGTGGCACACAGGCTTGGTTGCTCTGCATCATGTGGATATTCCCGGACTAGGGATCAAAGCTGTGTCCCCTGCACTGGCAGGCAGATTCTTAATGACTGCGCCACCAGAGAAGCCCGTGGTACATTTTTAAATTAAGAGAACTAACTTAATTGAGCTGTCAAATAGATATTATCAGCAAAATCTTTCCAGGAGCACTTAAATTTGTCACAAATCTGATAAATCACCTGCCAACAACTGGGGTTTTTAAGTTCTCTATCCATTTTATGAGAGAACATTCCAAAAGTGAACTTGCACTTTGCCTGGCTTGGTTCAGAACCTACATATGTATTAAAAGAAACCAGTTAGGAACAAATATCTTGTCAAAGATGAGGAAGATGGGTCTGTTATAGATGGATCCTGCACAAGGCACTTTTCTTATTTTCTGTTGTTTGTGTAGCTTCAGACATCAAAAAACTCATAGAGAAGTTACACACACACACGCACACACACACACAGACGAAGAGCCAAAAACAAAACCAACCTACTTTGTAACCTGGTGGTATAACCAAGGGGTCAGAATTCGCTCTTGCTGCAACATATCTTAATTTCCATCATCACATGAAATTTAAAGTAAGTCCCAGATAAGAAGACACTGTAAGGTCTAGGGGCTGAGCACAGAGAGGCTGACAGTCCCTGTCATTCCAGGAAGACCCACAGAGCCAGATGCTGAGAAACAGTCTTCTACCATGAAAGTAACTTTCTCATCTGCCTGCTTACATATTTCCCTCCCACTGCTGTACCTTAAGAGGCAACTATTATGTTATGGAAAAGAACATGGAAAGATATAGTGAGAAATGAAGCAGGGCATGAAAAAGGTGGCCAGACCGCCCTCCGAGCTCAGGACAAGGAGAACTCACCGGCCTCCTGGAGCTGTCCAGTCTGGTGCTCGGTGCCTTTCAGGCCCCATCTCAGCAGATCCTCCCTCAGCTCTGGAAGGAGAAAGGGGTCACTACTGTCCACACTGAAGTCTCACGGAGGGCAGGAGAAGACCGTGGTTTCTCAGGCAAGAGGTCTTACTCTTTTCTATCATGATCACAGCACCTGGCACCCTGTAGGCGCTTAATATGGTGGTTGAATATTGTTGAATGGCCCAAAGACTGGGTCAGGTTTAAGTCACCAGGATTCGTGCAACAAACAGAAGCCACTGCCATCATGACATCATTTTAGCACAACCTGCTTTGAGCTGTGCACGCCTTCTCAGGGCTGAGAAGAAGCAGGTAGACACAATGGAGAATATTAGGGTAGAATCTGTTCATTTGGAAGCTCTCAGAGCTGGTGTTGGTCACGGTATGGTCACCTTTGGTGAGCACCAAGGCTAAGCCGAGGTTTCCAGTTTGCGTGTTCTCTGTTTGGGGCTCTGTGCCACCTGCGTGCTAATGGCTAATACCCACCAGGCAATACAGGGAACTAGTCACAGAATTCAGGGGTCCTGTCTGATCTCTGGAGCAGAAGCAGCATTTTTTTTGGTAAAGAAGTATTGTGTGCAGCATCCATACCACAGACAGTTCTGGAGCCCTGGAACTTGCTGAGGGGTTGCTTCACAGCCTTAGGAGGGACCCAAGTGAAATCTGAAACTTGGGGGCAAGGAGGGACTGAGAAAGAGGTGGACCCCTCCAGATGGGACAGTGGCAGGTTTAAGAAGGAAGGGAACTTACTTACGAGGCTTGTCTTGAGCAGCTGCAAGATGAGTAGATCTCCGCACCCACCTGCCTGAATCTTAAAAGTTTATGTAGTGGTCGCAACTGGATTCAGTTATGTAGACCATTCAGATGGTCTCAACTACACATTACTCTCTCAAGATTGCATCCTTGAACCCAGCTCCTAGTATGGGATGGGTGGGCAGAACGGACGTTCCAAGGGCAGGGGAGGGGTGAGCAGCTTCTGAGTGCCTGGGTCCAGCTCGCAGGCCAACCAGTGGTCACATCCTGTCCATGGCCCCCTCCAGCATGAGGATGCAGGCGATCCAGAGGCTGAGATGGTTTCCACCAGAAGCCTTCTATGGGCTGGCCAGGAAAGACAAAGGCAAAGGACTGGGATGCAGTAGAACGAGTGTGACACTTGGGACCCATGAAAAGTGTGGGGCAGAAGTGAGACCCCGGTTCTTCCACGTGCTTTCTGCGATGGACCATAATGGATTCCAAGTTCTCACCAGCAGTGAACCTATTAGATCTGAGATGGAATTTCCTAGTGTGGGGTCCCATGGGCTTCCAGATGAGGTGTGAGCAGCAGGTTAATGTCGGGGCTTGTCAAGTAAAGATGCTTGGGTTGTGTTGTACAGGCATTTGTGATGTTCACTCACCCTGGTTAAGAGCCGCTTCATTAGAGATACACAGGGAAGCCAAGGGAAAAATGGATATTGTGGTCCTGAGCATGAAGGACGCCCATTCTGTGTTTTTGTGACAGGGGATGCTGGGAAGGAAGGAGGGGGCATTAAGGAAACAGATAGAGGCCTTGGGGCTTTGGGGGAAATGGAATTGCTCCGGGGTGAGAGTGGGCAGGGTGACCTGTCGCCTCTGAGCCTGTGCTGTCCAGTGCAGGAGACACTAACCACGTGTGGCCATGGAGCCCTTGAACTGTAGCTTGTCTGAACTAAAGGGCATTGACAACGGCTTCTGAACTCTTAGTATGAAAATAAGACTGTAAATAGCTCATTAATATTTACACTGATGATATCTTGAAATGATACTACTTTGCATATATTCGGAGTAAGTAAAACATATTAAAATTAATTTTAAATTAATCATGTTTTTAAATAGAGCTACTAGAAAATTTGAAATTACTTATGTGGCTTGAGATAGATTTCTGTAAGATAGTGCTACTGTAAACCACGGGAAGGGAGAACATCTCTGCTCCAAAGTCTTGGGATGGGTTTTTAGCCAGTACAGCAAGGATCAGCTTTGCCAGAGGGTCAGGGCCAGCTGGCAGCCAAAGGACAGGGATCAACTGCCAGTGAGTGTTGTCATTAGATGTAGCTGGGACCTACCCAGGACCACCAGCATCACAGAAGGACTCAGGAGGGGGTGGGTCTTCAAGCAAACTGATGGGGGCATCTGTTTGACAGAGAGGAATGTCACTGTTTCCCAGAGGTTGCCATGGGTACACAAGCCATGTTCTCTGGCATTGGCTCACCTCCACAGAGCTCTACTATAGCAACGCCTGTTACGAGTGTGCAGCAGGCTAAAGCAAGGAGACTGGTTCAAGGTCGGAGAACGCCTGTGATCCTGGGTTGCCCCCAAGGTACATTGGAGAAACTCTAGGGTTCCCAGGGTTCCCTACCAGTTTGAAAATCTCTGTTCCTGCAGCACATCCTTTACAGGTCTGCTCCATGTATCTATCTGCTCTGTGCAGGTGGGAAGTTGTTTTCCAGAAGGCCCTGTGGGGAAGCGGCTTGCTTTGTTTCCTGGCCTGTACATGTGAATGTCTTTGCTTTAAAAAAGGGTTCACCGTGGGGTTTCATTTGCGAACCCCAGTAGTATACTTTGGAAGTGCTTATATGGGATACAGTCCTAGCATTCCAGAAGCTCATTCCTGGGGCAGAAGGCAATGTGCAGTGTGGGAAGGACCTCGCACCAGGAGAAGGAAGACCTGGGCCTGGGTCTGGCCTCACAAATCACTGATTTTAGATGTCACCCTCCCTATCTGGCCATCAGCTATGCTATATCATTACCAGATGGGGGAATCAGGATACGACGTGGCTCCTGACCTATGTGAGAATTTTAAAAAGCCCCAAATGAGCATGCACAGAAAAATTCAGTTTTGCTTAGCATTTTGGGTTTTTCTTGCACTGCTTGGAGACGGGAGAGGGACATCTCATGTTAAGAGCTCTTGGATTAGGTTCATTGTAAGATTCCTTTCATTTGTAAAATATTATGTAAAAGTAGAAGTATTAAAGAATAAATTGCATTTGTGGTCCCAAATAATTAGGAAAGCAATTTCATGAGCTATGGGGCAAAAAACAGTAGGGAAAAATGGAGTCAATACCCTAAGGAAATCTGATGTTCCTAATCTGCATGCAAATGTTAATGCATTTTCCAACTTAAAAGAAACATCACATTTCGAGTTTAGAGATTCATTATTTCCTGTGGCTAGTGGTGCTGTCAGTCCAACTTGGCTTCCATGGTAACCAGCAAAAATCATGCACACTGGTCACATTAAAACTTTAAACCTTGTGATGCAGTGTCCTGTCAGCATGTTCATATAGATCAGGAGGACAGACTTTTTCTGTGAAGGGCCAGATAATAAAGATTTGAGGCTTTGGAGACCATATGGTTTCTGTCGCTCTGCTCTTGTAGTTTGTATGGCTGAGCAGCCAGAATCAACATATGGGTGTGGCGGTGTTGGAAATTTAATAAATAATAATTAATTAAACTTGATTTATTGACAAAAAAAGAATTAGCAATATCAATGTAACATTTTATTAGTGACTGTGAATGAGGTATATGTAGTTTGCTGGTAAATATTAAGGTGTTTTGTGAGAAATTGAAAACTCTTAAAGATGGCAACCCTCTAATTTTGCCACTGGCATAATCATAGGTCGAAAATATTTGTTCTCCATTCTTTGCTTCTGGTTAGAGCCTCATTAGGTCAATTATTTACCTGCGTTAAGAAAGAGGAATAAAAGTATAAGAGTACTTTATTGAGGTTCAATAATTTGTGAGCACATATAGACCTTTATTTTCTAAATGTGCATTTTATATTTTTACTGAAAAAGTAATCGTGCCATTGTTTTGTGGCTTTTTTCCCCCAGATATTTTAAGAAAAGTTTTACAGAAGAAGTTTGACCTATCAACGGATTATGAGAAGGTAATTTTGATTGCTGAATTTGTTAGCAAAAAATAAATATGAGCAAAACTTTGGCTGATTTGAAAGTAAATCTTTAAACAACCAGTTGTTTTACCTGTGAATTTAGTAACCTTTCTTGACTAAGAAGCTTTATGGAGTATTGAAATGCCTTATAAATCCCATTTGAACTAGAGCAGAAATTTCAAAAGTAGCATTTGAAGAAACATTCACCTTTCAAGCTGTATGTTATTGAAAAACTAAAATTTCCTTAAAGGAAGTCTTATGCTACTTTTTGTAGACAAGGGATGAGAACCCCTTAACTACATGGAATGGTTTGAACATCCCTAGAAACAGGCATGCATACTTTTAACATACACATGCATACTTGTAGAAGAAAAAGAATTAATTCTTACCAGAGCTCTTCCACAAGGAAGTGATGTGGGGGCTTATTGTTAAAAAGATAAGCAGGGCTGGAGCAGGTGGGGAGGAGGCTTTGCTGGCATTCCAAGCTGTGGGGACCATGTGAGCAGAGGATGAGGTGTGAGGGGAGGAAGCACAGGGATGGAGCTGGTGGGTGAGGAGGAAGGGGAAGGACAGGTGAGCTGTGGCCAGATCAGGGGAGGGCCTTGAAGGCCTCACTCAGATGAGTGGACAGTATTGTCAGAAAGTATCCAGGCACCTTTCATGTCTCTACTTAATACCAAGGTTAGGGTTAGGGTTAGAGTTGAGGTCCTGTTAATTCACTCTGTTTGCATCCACGAGATTAACTTACCTAAACAGAAGAGTGTGTTATTTCGATTTGGGCCTATGATGAATGTCGGTTGCCAACGAAATAAACAGACGAATGTTTTTGCATTGAATGTTAGGATAATAAAAATTAGTTGAATCTGTTTGTCAAGCTATTAGTCCTGCAGGGTCAGACGATTCGTTCCATCCTTTCCTGGTACAAAGGTGGTTATCAAGACAACAATAAAGGTACCAGTGGACTTTTATTTGTTTAATGGCCAGCACAACAAAGGTGAATGACAGTGTCTCCAGCGGGTGTGAAGGCAGTGAACTCTTGCCCAGTGGTGGGAACAGTGGCTGCATATTCTCAATTTGCAATAAAATGATACTTAAGGGAAAAGTGAATGCAGAAGCCAAAGAGGAAGTTCTCATCTCAAGGCCATTTATGTGTACAAAAGAGGGTGAGCCAGATACACACTAGTGCCTACACCTTCCCTCCTACCACAGAAAGCGTTTTCATTCTTCAGTGCCACTGGCTTCATTTATATCTTCCAAACATGATTGCCCATGTGTGCCTGCTTCCCTGGGCAGAATAAAATGACCTTTGCTTTTATATTTATATTGAAAATTTGCATGCCATTAGCAGCCCAGCCTGAATGCCAGTTAGCTCTGGCAAGGAATGGGTTGGGCGTGAGAGGCTGAGCTCCCTCATCTGGGCCCAAGCCTTAGAGGACCAGGTCCTCAGACTCTGAGGTCACTCTGAGCAGCCTGACAAGTATGAGCCAGAGTTGGCTGCCACCGTCCATGGCAGGACTCTTAGTTGGACGAGTCCTTTATGGTTGGCTTGATATTAGACTTGGAGTTCCTGTAAGCTTGGGGACCCCCTACTTCCTGATCTCTCCACCTCAGGTGTCTTTACAAATGGATAAAAACCATTTGGGTGGAGCTGGTGTAGAGAAAGGAGCCAGAACTGGGCCCACAGGAATGAACGGAATCCTACCCTAGGTGTGGAATTGGGTCATGTTTTCCAGTTATCCAAGGAAGAGGGATTTGGTTAAGCAAAGACACCAAAGAAGCCAGGGCTCCTTTGGAAGGGAGCTTTCTGATTGGCTTTAGGGAGATGAATGCTGGGTGTGTTTGGTCAGAGTCCCCGAAGCAGACCCTGAGTCAAGGACTCCAGGGCAAGTCACTCATTTGGGAGCTGCAGGGAACCCAGGCTGTGAAGTGGGAGGTGACACAGCGGAGGGAGGGCTGCCTGTAGAGGGTGTATCATTCCGCCACCCGCCACAGGGGGCAACAGAGCTCCATCCTGTCGAGGAGCTGTGATAGACGCAGAAGACACCGGTGTGGGAATTAGCCCCTGGGAAGGTGAGAGAGCTGAGGTATCTATACACCAAGACTGAAGAGGCACTTAATCATAATCATGACACAGGGCTTGTTTTAAAGACAGATTCCTGGTCTTACCCAAATCTCCTGACACTTCTCCAGGGGAGGGGCCTGAAGTCAGTGTTTTTAACACACACACACCGTGAGGCGCTTATGATTGGCAAGGTTGGGAGGTAACAAGCCCGTGGGGCCTGGACCCATGAAGGGAGGCTGGGGTCACTCAAGATGCCCTGTGGGTCCCCAGGGGCATGTGTATCTGAACTGCCCATCCCAACATTTCAGATGATGCCGCCTTTAAAGGTTTTTAACATCACAAACATTGTTCTTCCGCACCTGTGAAAATCTGCCAGCTAAGGCAATGGCTTCCAAACTTGGATTTCCTGGACCAGACAATTTGAAAAACGTCATCTGGGGAACACCATGGAGCCACATAATTTTATTTAACCACATAAGGACATTTTAAGTCAACTATAACAACAATAATGACTTTGTCCCTCTTCATATGTATGTCACCTCCCTCTTCCAAAAAGAAGGATAGTCTTATAAATTGAGCAAATGAGGTAAGCACCATGAAAGGGCAGGTGTAGGACTCCATGGCATCATGAAGGAGGGATGTACAGCAAACCCAGACGTTGTTATCAAGACAGACTTCCTGGAGAAAGCAACATCCAAGCTCAGACTTGACTTTCATTGGGGGAAGAGTGGTGGGAATAAGGTTCAAGCAAGAGGGAGGAAAGGGAGAGAGACCATGATGCCTTCTGGGGACTAGAGTGGTCAAGAAGAATGGGGGCGTGAAACCAGAATTAAATAACATAGGACCACGTGGAGGAGTTTGAATTAAACATGGTGGGAATCCATGGAATGCTGTTAAACAAGGGAATGATACCATAAGATTGTCATTTTAGAAAGGACACTTGGAAGTTGGTGCCTTGGGCTCTGCGGTTCTAGGCAGCCACTGATTCTCTGTTTCATGGAGACCATGTGGTTGTGGTTAGTGTGTTAAGCATTTGTAACTTTCCCTCTAGTTCCCCTTGTCCATAACTGATTAGCATACTGATTAAGAACCTTTCAAGAAATCCAATGTAAATCCAAATGTGAGCCCTAGAGCTTGACTGTACCCAAAACACTGTCTAATAAATGCTCCTTTTATGTTCCTGTCTTGTGTCATCCTCCTCTCCCTTGATTTCCTCTGTGTGGGATATTAATGGTCTCAGTTGTGGTTAATCACTCCAGTAATGTTTTCTGTTTTCTTGATGCATGCTGCCTCTGCTTGCACAAACTCTGCAACGGCTTTGACTTCCTCAGCCAGAAAATGTAGTCTTGATTCTGAAGGTAAAGTCCTCACTTGCTGTTTCATGTTGCTCTGTCTAAAGCCCGCGAGTGGTGTGACGCTTTTACCAGAACTTTCTGTTCACTGTCATCTCCACTGTGATGATTTTTAAATTGTTTCCTTTTTGTATCTGCCATCATCTTCCATCTTCTCTTTCAGCTTTTGTAGTCCACGAAAGAATAGCAGCCCATCTGCAAATTTAAATCTTGAGCTTCTCTTCAACACAATCCACAAAGCACTCCGGAGATCTTAGTATATCAGGAAATAATTTAGGTCTTGCCAGATCTTGGCCAGACTTTTAAGTGTAGACGTGAACTCTGGGAATGACATAATCTTGTTCCTGATACTGTTTAACCTAATATTTAGTAGTGACATTGGAAAGCTTATATACAAAATATAAAATTTGTATTTGGAGCTAAAGATAGTTCATTAAAAACATTTCAGTACACCTTCTCTCCTGGGTTTGGGGTTCAGTGTTACTTTTTTTTTGGCTGTGCCATGCAGCTTGCAGGATCTTAGTTTCCCGACCAGGGATCAAACCCATGCCCCCTGCAGTGGAAGCGTGGAGTCCTATCCACTGGACCACCAGGAAATTCCCAGAAACAATTTCTAAAAATAGTAACAGTTTAGAATATTTGCTGAGAAAGATAACAAAATAAGTAAGAATTTGGAGTGTCTGGAGCTGGTTTCTCAGTTGGCCAATGATGTGAGTCTTCAAGGGTGGGTTACACACCAGCAAATAACGACTTTTCATGGCCCTGGTGTCCAACTTAGCTTAAGAAGGCTGCATCAAAATTGCAATCACTTTTTTTCTTTTTAGCATTTTAACCTTATGGAAGTAGATAATATTCAAGTGCCGTTTGCACCTAGCTTAATACTCATAAGCGTTTGCCCACGAGTTAGCTAATACTGATTGAACATTTGCTGTGTGCTGGGCACTTTGCTAGTTGTTTACACATTAACTCATTTAATTATCTGTCCCTCACAATATGCTGATGACATTAATGCTAATGTAACATTTCCTAGTTTAGAGAATTAAAAGCTGCCCCTGCTGGGATTTAAAGCAGGTCCTCTGACTCCAAGTTCACTGCTCTCTCCTAAGACATCACATTTGCTTCTAGGAACAAGGCTTGGGTTTCGTTTTCCTTTGCTCAGCTTGGCTTCAGAATGTATTTTTATCTAGCTGGTCCATTACAAACCATTACAGGTTGCAAACCACCAACCTGTAATTTTCTGCCATTCTTTTAAAGTGTCTTGCTTTATGGAAGTGTAACTGCATACATGAATTGGAATGAGAACGAGTTTTATCATCCTGTTGCATTAATTTTTATTTAGCCTGGAATAAAGCCATCAGTGATTATGAAAATAGGTTTAGGTCACTTGATTGTGTCTAGCTATTGTGCTAGTTCCTAGGAACCTAGGAGCTATCTGAGACTTAGCTGGTGAGGCTGGGCTCAGCAGCCTGAAAGGGGCACTTAACAAGTGTCTGCTCCACGCCAGGTACTTTCCATGGCACCTTATCACTAATCATACATTATCTGCAATGTTCACAAGGACCTTATAAGGTACGTATTTTATTCCCAGTACATGGGTGGGGAAACTGAGTGGCCTGTGAGTAACATGTCTGATTTGGAAAGTCTGAGCCTTTTTTTCTAAATTTAGATATATTCCAGATTCCTTCATAACTAAACATGAATTTGTCATTAATCGATCCAATCCAAACTACTTTGAATCCTTAATAACTATTATTAGTTCTATCTTTCTGGTGAAAAACATCCTTGGTATAGACTATTCATTATGCAAGGACTTCTGCCAAAATTTGTCATGCCGTTTAAAAACAAACAAAATACCTTTGGGGTTGAAATGACACCATTTGCAACTTGACCCTGAATTTGGATATTTTCCTGGAAGTTGAAAGAAGGTAGTAACTGCTTGATCCCATATTCTGATAACTCAGATCTCTGCTTTCTTTCTTTCAAGAAGGATCTTCAAAATGGACACACACACACACACACACACACTGCTCAAGATTTAACTCATGATGACAAATAGCTTCAAAGCATGAAATGTGTACACTGTGGAATGTTCTACGTGTAATTTTATGTTACAGTATGTGCTGTTTCTTTTGTTTGACTTGCAGATTATCTACTATGAGATCGGGATTATTATCTGTGCTGTCCTGGGATTGCTGTTTATTATTCTGATGCCTCTGGTGGGGTTTGTCTTTAGTTTGTGTCGTTGCTGTAACAAGTGTGGTGGAGAAATGCACCAGCGACAGAAGAAAAATGGGGCCGCCCTCAAGAACTACTTTACACTCTCCCTCTTGGTGATTTGTATATTTATAAGGCAAGTAGCATCTTGGACAACAGCTGATTGTGTTTTAGGTTGATGAGAAATATCTTGTGTTTTAACTGTTGAGCATGAGTTGGAAACAACAACAAAATACAAAAAGCAGAAAACAGAAAAGAGAGAACAAAAATGCTTGCCGAGCACATCACTGTAAGCAGAAATTAGTGCTGTAACCAGGCTGCTGTAGTTTATGTGATAAGCCAACCCCATGTTTTTTTTTTCATTTTGAAGCCATCCTGATAAATCTGGGAATGAAGAAAGCATTCACCTCCCAGGACAGCGCCTCCTTCCTCTTAAATAGCTCTCTCGAAACAGGCAGCCTGCAGGAAGGCAGAGCAAGTATTTCTAGTTGATTTGTACGTCCAAAGGGATCTTTTGCAAGAAATTTTTTTTTAAATTGAAATATCGTTGATTTACAATATTATGTTAGTTTCAGGTGTACAGCACAGTGATTCAGTTATTTATATATATATATATATATAAATGTATGTATTTGTTTTCAGATTCTTTTCCCTTATAGGTTATTACAAAATACTGAGTATAGTTCCCTGTGCCATACAGATGGGTAGAGTCCCTAAATTGGGGAATTTGAGAATATTGTTGGATGGAGTTAACTTTCTAATTATATGCCCAGTTTTCTTTTTTTGTTTGTTTTTTATTTTTCTCATTTTTATTAGGAACTTTAAAAAAATCTTTGTTTATTTTTAAACAGCAGGTTCTTATTAGTTATCTGTTTTACACATATTAGTGTATACATGTCAATCCCAATCTCCCAATTCATCCCACTACCACCACCACCCCACCCCCGCTTTCCCCCCTTGATGTCCATACGTTTGTTCTCTACATCTGTGTCTCTATTTCTGCCTTGCAAACTGGTTCATCTGTACCATTTTTTCTAGATTCCACATATATGCATTAATATACGATATTTGTTTTTCTCTTTCTGACTTACTTCACTCTGTATGACAGTCTCTCGGTCCATCTATGTCTCTACAAATGACCCAATTTCATTCCTTTTTACGGCCGAGTAGTATTCCACTGTATATATGTACCACATCTTCTTTATCCATTTGTCTGTTGATGGGCATTTAGGTTGCTTCCATGACCTGCCTATTGTAAATAGTGCTGCAATGAACATTGTGGTATGTGACTCTTTTTGAATTCTGATTTTCTCTGGGTATGTGCCCAATAGTGGGATTGCTGGGTCATATGGTAATTCTATTTTTAGTTTTTTAAAGAAGCTGCAACTATTCTCCATAGTGGTTGTATCAGTTTACATTCCCACCAACAGTGCAAGAGGGTTCCCTTTTCTCCACACCCTCTCCAGCATTTGTTGTTTGTAGATTTTCTGATGATGCCCATTCTAACTGGTGTGAGGTGATACCTCATTGTAGTTTTGATTTACATTTCTCTAATAATTAGTGAGGTTAAGCAGCTTTTCACATACCTCTTGGCCATCTGTGTGTCTTCTTTGGAGAAATGTCTATTTAGGTCTTCTGCCCATTTTTTGATTGGGTTGTTTTTTCTTTTAATATTGAGCTCCATGTGGTGTTTATATATTTTAGAGATTAATCCTTTGTCCATTTATTCCTTTGCAAATATTTTCTCCCATTCTGAGGGCTGTCTTTTCGTCTTGTTTATAGTTTCCTTTGTTGTGCAAAAGCTTTTAAGTTTATTTAGGTCCCATTTGTTTATTTTTGTTTTTATTTCCATTAATCTAGGAGGTGGGTCAAAAAAGATCCTGCTGTGATTTATGTCAAAGTGTGTTCTTCCTATGTTTTCCTCTGAGAGTTTTATAGTGTCTGGTCTTACATTTAGGTCTTTAATACATTTGAGTTTATTTTTGTGTATGGTGTTAGGGAGTATTCTAATTTTATTCTTTTACATGTAGCTGTCCAGTTTTCCCAGCACCACTTATTGAAGAGACTGTCTTTACTTCATTGTATATCCTTGCCTGCTTTGTCATAGATTAGTTAACCATAGGTGCGTGGGTTTATCTCTGGGCTTTCTATCCTGTTCCATTGATTTATGTTTCTATTTTTGTGCTAGTACCATATTGTCTTGATTACTGTAGCTTTGTAGTATGGTCTGAAGTCAGGGAGTCTGATTTCTCCAGCTCCCTTTTTTTCCCTCAAGATTGCTTTGGCTATTCTGGTCTTTTGTGTTTCCATACAAATTTTAAGATTTTTTTTTCTAGTTCTGTAAAAAAAAACATTGATAATTTGATAGGGATTGCATTGAATCTGTAGATTTCTTTGGGTAGAATAGTCATTTTCACAATATTGATTCTTCCAATCCAAGAACATGGTATATCTCTCCATCTGTTTGTGTCATCTTTGATTTCTTTCATCAGTGTCTTATAGTTTTCTGAGTACAGGTCTTTTACCTCCTTAGGTAGGTTTATTCCTATGTATTTTATTCTTTTTGTTGCAATGGTGAATGGGATTGTTTCCTTAATTTCTCTTTCTGATCTTTTGTTGTTAGTGTATAGGAATGCAAGAGATTTCTGTGCATTAATTTTGTATCCTGCTACTTTACCAAATTCATTGATTAGCTCTAGTAGTTTTCTGGTGGCGTCTGTAGGATTCTCTATGTATAGTATCATGTCATCTGCAAACAGTGCAGTTTTACTTCTTCTTTTCCAATTTGGATTCCTTTTATTTCTTTTTCTTCTCTGATGGCCATGGCTAGGACTTCCAGGTGGATGAGGATGAGTTCCTTCCTTGTCGGTTGTTTGGCCTGAGGTGACCCAGCACTGCCGCCTACAGGCTCTTTGATGAGGCTAATGGCGGACTCTGGGAGGGCTCACACCAAGGAGTACTTCCCAGAACTTCTGCTACCAGTGTCCTTGTCCCCGTAGTGAGCCACGGCCAACCCCGCCTCTGCAGGAGACCCTCCAACACTAGCAGGTAGGTCTGGTTCAGTCTCCTATGGGGTCACTGCTCCTTCCCTCTGGGTCCCCACATGCACACTACTTTGTGTGTGCCCTCCAAGAGCGGGGTCTCTTGTCCCCCAGACCTGTCAAAACCCTGCAATCAAATCCCGCTAGCCTTCAAAGTCTGATTCTCTGGTACTTCCTCCACCTGTTGCCAGACCCACACGTTGGGAAGCCTGACGTGGGGCTCAGAACCTTCACTCCAGTGGGTGGACTTCTGTGGTATAATTGTTCTCCAGTTTGTGAGTCACCCACCCAGCGGTTTGGGGATTTGATTTTATTGTGATTGTGCCCCTCCTACCATCTTAGTGTGGCTTCTCCTTTGTCTTTGGATGTGGGGTATCTTTTGGTGAGTTCCAGTGTCTTCCTGTCTGATCCTTCAGCAGTCAGTTATGATTCCAGTGCTCTTGCAAGAGAGAGTGAGCGCACGTCCTTCTACTCTGCCGTCTTGAACCAGTCTCCAAAACATTATCTATATACCCAGTTTTCTTGAGTTTGCAATCAAGCTGGAACCTGTCTTTTTTTTTTTCAAGTTTGTTAAATGAAGACTTTTATTGTGAGAAAGAAATCAGTTCATTATTCCTTTCTCTCCATTGAAGGTGGTAATTATCCTTTGTTGTTGCATTCACAGATTCTTTAGAGAATTATCTTCAAAATTGTGACTATTAAAACATAGCATCAAAACTCTATTAGTACTTCCCCAGTGGCCCAGTGGTTAAGTCTTCACGCTTCCACTTCAGGGGGGGCGGGTTCGATCCCTGGTCGGGGAACTGAGATCCCACGTGCCTTGCAACATGGCTGGAAAAAAAAAAAGAAGTCTCTATTATTGAGTTAAAAATAAATAATAATTATTATAAATAATACATAAATAAATCTAAAAATCCAGCTCCTATAGTGTACCATTTTCATTAAACATTTCCTTCAGTGTTTCTGCAGGGTAATCTGGAGGCAGAAACCTCTGCTTTAGTGATATATTACCCAGTTATAGAATTTGCATATTTCTGGTTCTAAATGTGTACTTCCTTTTGGAAATAATATGGAACCCTCTCTTGAAGTCTGGAGCACACTTCCTGATTTAGGATGTTTCTTCTGCAGCCCTTGATGCTGCCATAAGTTTTCCAGTGGACTGACAGATTAGATGTACACTGCTTTTAAGACGAAGAAGTTTAGTTGTGAAATCAGATTCCTCAGCTGAGGATTGTGCCTCACAATACTGGCCCCCTGGTTGTGATGCTTGGTCATCTTTCCACATTCCCTCATCCATTCAATCAGTGTGTCATATCCAGAAATAAAGTGCCTATGACATGCGTAATGCTAGGCTTCAAGGAGACCCAGAGACAACGAGGAGTGCCAGTCGCATCCTGCTTGATGTGTCTCTGAGCACCGCATTTGCTCAGTAGCCATGAGTAAGATCTTTCAAATTTTGCTGAATAACTGATATTGGGGAATTTAAGCAGAAAACAGAATTAAACAGAAATTAAACAAGATTAAGCAGAACAATTTAGTTTTGAAGTTTGGGCTGCTAACCCAGGAAGAAAAGTTCTTGAAGTGTGGCCATCAGTAGAAGCATGGTGAAATGTACGTTTTGGGGGACCATTCATTGGAATACTGGTATATTGCCATATACCCATTGGAGAGCACTGGCCAGTTCTAGAGTTGCTGATACGAAACAGTCCCCAGGTGAGATGCAGTGAGAAAAGCAGTTTGTAGACCACGTGTAGAACACAACACCAGTGATTAAAAACAAAAAAGGAGGGGGATGTGAACACTTGGTTATGTTTGCATAGAGACCATGTGAAAAGATTGCCGAGACCCTGGCCAGGCGAGTTGCCTCTGGGAAGGAAATTGGTGGCTGTGAAGGGGAGGGAAGCAAACTCGCTTCTTACTGCAACCAGACTTCTTGTTTCTTTTTAATTATCTACCACACTCAGGTATTACTTACTGAATTAAGTACACTAAAAATTAAATTTGGAAAACCAAAAAATCCCCACAAAAAGCAAAAGCCAGTGCACTGCCACTGATTCCAAAGCAGTCAGTTTTTTTGAACAGATATCCTTCTGCTGAAAATAGTGAAATAATAGACCTTAACGCAGACGTAGAGAATGGACTTCAGGACACGGGGAGGGGGAAGGGTAAGCTGAGACGAAGTGAGAGAGTGGCATGGACATATATACACTACCAAAGGTAAAGTAGATAGCTAGTGGGAAGCAGCCGCATAGCACAGGGAGATCAGCTTGGTGCTTTGTGACCACCTAGAGGGGTGGGATAGGGAGGGTGGGAGGGAGGGAGACGCAAGAGGGAGGGGATATGGGGATATATGTATATGTATAGCTGATTCACTTTGTTATATAGCAGAAACTAACACACCATTGTAAAGCAATTATACTCCAATAAAGATGTTAAAAAAGAAAAAAAAATAGACCTTAACAATATACTTATAAACAGGATCCAAGTGAATGTGTTAGCTAATTTCATGCACCCTTGTTTAACCACCAGGTAGTTTTTGTGGGTGTGTTTCATCTGCAAGACGTGGGTGTGGGTTTCTCTGTCTTTCTCTCTCCTGTTTCCCTCTGTGTCCCTGTTCCCTCTGTCCATAATTTGAATCTAACTGCTTCTTCACATAGAATTCTGAAAGGCAGCTTAGGATCGGGGCAGTGGTAATTACAGATTTCCCCTGTCTCTCTGCTTTGTATTTGAAGGATTTTCAGGAATGTACAGACCCTACAGCTGTGGGAGTAGTTACCTCCCCCCAGCTACCAGAAGAATGTTGGTTATAGCCCAAAGACCAATCAGACCCTTGTGCATTTCCTTTAAGCCTGAAACTTACATCCTTCATTCATCCAAAGATTTGGACAGCCTGTGTGTCTTCCTTTTTGTATACCCTAGACATCAAAGATGAGGCTCAGGTGACAAAGAGCCTTTTGAAAATACTTACCCTTAGGGCTTCTTGTTAGCATGATTATTTATTTAACAAGTTAAGAATTTTCACTTGATATAAATACATATGATGTAACTTCAGGAAAATTCTTTATTGCATGTACTCATTTACCCAAATAAATGTTCACGTATGTAATAATGGGCTTTCAGTTTTTTTAATGGAACATATGTCCTGTATTGGGTTTCTATTTTTAAATTGCACTTTTATTTGCATTACATATAATTATGCAATATACACTTTATAGTTCACCCTGAACAGATTGAATTATTTATATGAGGTTTTAAATACAAAGATATATAAACATTAAAGCTACAATGTCAGAAGTAAACTTGGCTTTCATTTTATATAAAATGAATGCTAAATATATCTTTTATTCTTGAGAACTCAGACCCATCAAACACATTTAGGTAAGTTTTTTTCTCCTGAATATATTTTAGTTTAGAAAATTCTTTAAAAAAAAATACCTGTGATTCTATCCTCCTACACAATCAGCTAAGATATTTTCCCCACCCGAGTAAAACTTATTAATTAATATAACAATTTTAAATTTCAGTACAATTAAACCAAAGTTGATCAACTATTTGAGGCTAAATGACAAATTTAAACTAATTTATTTTACATAATACACTGAATTTATATAAGGATTATAAATAGGTCTAAATAAGAGTAGTAGTTGAGATTGTTTTGTTTACTTTGAATTCAGACTAAAAGTTTAAACTTCTTTGCTTTGAATTTTTTTTTAAATTTAAATAGCTATTTTGATGTCATCATTTTAGAACACCTACTGGTTTGCAAGTATCCTCATCAGCATGAGTTGAGTAATTGTTTGCACGTAATCAAAACTAGCCAAGAAGATTAAAGACCAGGAGAAAACAGAAATTTCCATATTATGATTAGATAAAAAGGAGAAGAAACTTATGTCCACAAAATCAGAAGATTAGAATAAAATAATAGGGGAAAGAATGTCCACAAAATTAGAAAGCGGAAAGAGAAAGAAAATGAGGTATTAGCCTCTGCTTCCATCGACCTCAGCAGAGATTGGATACTAGTGATAAATAATCTTTGTATATGATTTAAAAAAAATTCTTTCAGAAGCCCAGAGCAGTCTACTTGCCTTTTATCAGGCTCAGTTCCTTTTTGTGGCTGAATACTGTTACAATTAAAAAAGAAGTTGGTTTTTAAAATTAGTCTTGATTTTTCATCCATCCCATTTTATTAAAATTTTTGAAATCTTTTCTTTTTAATTGAGAAAGGCATAGGTGTTAATGAGAAAGATCCCCTAGTATATGTGGAATATATGTGGTCATATTCTTTTTCCTTTTGAGCTTTTCCAAAGGCAGCTGCAGAGTGTTTGAATTCCATAGACGTTGACATATGTTTACGTAAGTCTGTTTGACCATCAGCAGAAGATTACATTTCCACGTCTCACTGTGGGCTGTTTTAAGCAGATGTGTCTTACTCCAGAAAAAGCCAACTTTTCTCTCCTTTCCTTTGCATTTGTCATCACTGCATTTTTCAGAATTTCAAAAAGGTTATAAGCAACAACAAAAAGGAACAGCTGTGCCTTTATTTCTCCAGAATAGAGGTTATTTCTAAGTTTCCCAGTACGGTAAGTCAGCTTTTGCCAATTACTGTGGTGAAACTGAATCCCAGTCCTTTTCAGGAAGACGGCTATTTTTAAAGTTCATTTTTGTTGTTGTTACAATGTGATGTCAATTCCTGGCGTGGAAGCCACAAGCTTCCAGAAAAGAAATTGAACTAGCATGCGACTTGCTTAATGTGAGAATTAGTTATATAAAATTGAAATCGAAATTGAAAAATTATCTTTAAAAAGTAAGAGATCAGTTACAGACAGAGCATTTATTTGGCTCTTATTGGCTAATTTCATTGTCAGTAGAAATTGGTAGAAAAAACTGCTACAAATTCTAAATGTTTAGCTATACTCTAAAAACTTTAAGTATTTACTTTTAAGTAGAGAAAATTGGTCTGTCCATATAAAATACAGAAGTTATAGTGCTAATATGTCATAAAGATAAATTCCTATCTTCTGCTAAAAATTTCAAGAGATTTTGTTGTACTACATAAAATTTTCGATAGCTTAAAGGCTTTTGTGTCAATGCCAGAGAATTGATAGTCATTTGACTATCATTTGATTGAAATTTTATTCTCTTTTTGTGTGAGGTGAATTTCCCTCATCGTCATATCCTAATAGTTGACTGGTGTTTAAAAAAACAAAACATTAATTTCATGTGATTTTTTTTGTGTGCATGCTTAAAGGAACATTGAATAATAAGGAATGTCTAAATCAACAACAACAAAAAGAATAACTTTAAAATTCTCTATTTGTGTTTAACTAAGGGTTTTAAATTTGGGGTTACAAATGGAGACCATCAATTGGTTTGTGTAGTATTTAAATTTTTTTTCTTTGATTTGTTGCTAATATTTAAAAATGGGGAAAAAAACTTTGAAATGGGAGATTTTACATATGAATCCAGATTCCCAGATTTTTGTGAATAATTGGAAGATCTGGTCTTCTTCCCTCATGGTAGCACTGACTGGAGCCACAGAGCATCTTCCCCACCCCCATCTTTATCTCCAGCTCCCACAGGTTCATACCAGGCACTTTGCCCTACATGCTTTCTGCCTGCCTGTGTAGGCATTTGAATTTACTGTCTTTAATTTAAATATAAAATTTACAATGAGTTATGAGTGTGAAAATCAGCTTTGAAAGTTGCTAAATTGTATCCCAGAATTCTGTTTAGTACAGTTTTTAAAAATGATTAATGCTTTCATTTTAATTAGATCTATAACTGAGTAACAGAAATGTGTCCTTTTAAATACGGTGTATTGAAATTCAGCATTGTATTTCAATGCTGTGTTTACTGATTGATGATTTTTGGAGTAACAGCATTTATTCAGTAAAGGAACAAAGATAGTTTCTGACTTGGACATTCTGAACATATGGCTAATCTTCTAAATGGATCAGATGAAACAAAGCCCAGTCCTTAAATCCGCCTTCCCTGAACACCCACCATGGACACGAGACCCTGCATTACCCAAGGTTGACAAAGAAGCAGTTTCCACCTCTTTTTAGGGAAGTTAAACATAGGTGGAAATAAAGGCAAAATAGAGTATAAAGTGAGAAAAACCCATCAGAACTTCAGGGCGAGACCTCTGGGAGTTCAAGGCAAGACGTCCTTCTCCTATCCGGGTGTTCAGGGAAAGCCACGTGTGTGCACTTGGACTTGCTGTTTGTTTCCCAAGTTCACTTTGACTTATATGACAAAAATGGGTCTGGAGCATGATGAATGACAAATAATTTGGACATGATGGGGAGAGAGCAAGGGCCCCCAGTGTGAAATCCTCTAGTGGGCAGGTATATTCAGGTGGTGATCCTGACTTGTCATGGTGTAGAATGGTTGAAAATTGGCATGGTAAATAAAGCTCCAGGTACATTACTATGACTCAGCTTTTTTTCCCCCTTCTGTTGACACTACTTCAAAGTCATTATTTTGGGTCGTTTGGCCTTATTTTGCATGAGTGAATCATTTAATAACTATTATTGCTCTGGTGTAATGCCAGCCTCATAAATACCAATGCAGACTTAAGACCGACACAAATGGATTCTAAGGTGGTCCTCTCAAATGTCAGAGGATATTGTTAATTAGATCTTTTAAAGATTATCATCAACATGAACCCAAACTTAAAAAAAAATTGAAGACACCTTGTGGACATCCAGTACCCCTCTCCTTTGCAGTCTGCGAAGCACCGATCTAATCTAATTTCTAGTTTTTGATGCCAACTGAAGCTCACAGAGGGAAGGGACATTCTCAAGCTCACACAGTATGAATTAGTGGCAGTTGTGGGACCAGAACCCAAGTCTCATGTTCCTCCTTTATTGCATATTCCACTGCACCTTGGTTTTTTTTTTTTAATTTATTTATTATTCATCTTTGGCTGTGTTGGGTCCTCGCTGCGCACGGGCTTTCTCTAGTTGTGGTGAGCAGGGGCTACTACTCTTCCTTGCGGTCCGCGGGCTTCTCACTGCAGTGGCTTCTCTTGTTGCAGAGCAAGGGCCCTAGGTACGCGGGCTTCAGTAATTGTCTCACGTGGGCTCAGTAGTTGTGGTTCAAGGGCTCTAGAGCACAGTCTCAGTAGTTGTGGCACACGGGCTTAGTTGCTCTGTGGCATGTGGGATCTTCCAGGGCTTGAACCTGTGTCCCCTGCATTGGCAGGCGGATTCTTAATCTCTGCGCCACCAGGGAAGTCCCCACTGTACCTTGTTAACCATAAGAAATGTTGTTAAACATTGTGTTACAGACTTTGGGGGATTAGTTTGGAAAGGCAATGCACCTATGTAATATTGCTATGGGAAAATAGGTTTATTTCTTTATTTCTTACTTATTTCTCTATCTTTAAAAAAAATTTTATTTTTTTATTGAAGTATAGTTGATTTACATTATCATGTTAGTTTCAGGTGTATGGCACAGTTATATATATATATATATATATTATTTTTCAGATTCTTTTCCCTTATAGGTTATTACGAAATATTGTATATAGTTCCCTATGCTATACAGTAGCCCCTTGTTGGTTATCTATTTTATGTATAGTAGTGTGTATATGTAAATCCCAGCCTTCTAATTTATCCCCCTCCCCCTTCCCCTTTGGTAACCAGACCAGCAATGCTCCTTGGAATGACTCATGACAGAAATGGGGCAAATGACTCCCCAGTTACCCAAGACTGAGAGGTTTCCTGGGAATGTGGGACTTTTGGTGCAAAAATGGACAGTTGGCCATCATACCTGTAAATATATGAATGCATCATGCTTAAGATGTTGCTTTTGGTGAAGAAGCAGAAGTATTCATATTCTGCATCAGAATTTTCCCCCCAAAGTTGGCGTGTTATTTGCAAAACTTTCTTCTAGAAACATAGTTACACCTTCCATTGGATGGTTACAAACTAACAATTTATTACAAACTAAAAATTTTGTTAACTTCTGTTAACAAAAGGGTATGTTAGGGTATGTTATGAGTTTATATAATTTCTTGCTGCCATCTAGTGGCTAAATTCAACAGGGCCTTGGTGATTAGCAATCTTAAATGTAACATTTTAATGTTTAAAGTCCTTGACACAAAAACAAACCAGTTGGTCAAATTAATTTGTCAGGGGATTGTTAGTAATTAGTAGACATTAAGAGCTCTTAAAATGATTAAATGTAGCCATTTCAGATGGCTCGAAAAATATGGTTTTTATTTTCATGTAGAGCTTTTCATGTAAGATGCCTCTCATGTGGTGTTTTTATTTATTTATTTTTGGCTGCTTTGGGTCTTCGTTGCTGCACACAGGCTTTCTCTAGTTGTGGCGAGTGGGGGCTACTCTTCGTTGCAGGTGTGTGGGCTTCTCATTGCGGTGACTTCACTTGTTGCGGAGCACGGGCTCTAGGCGTGTGGACTCAGTAGTTGTGGCTCGCGGGGTCTAGAGCGCAGGCTCAGTAGTTGTGGCGCACAGGCTTAGTTGCTCCGTGGCATGTGGGATCTTCCCGGACCAGGGCTCGAACCTGTGTCCCCTGCATTGGCAGGCGGATTCTTAACCACTGAGCCACCAGGGAAGCCCTCATGTTGTGTTTTTGAAACTCTTTATTGAAGTGCATTTTATATGGAGAAAAGTGTTCCTATCATAAGCACATATGTGCGAATTTCTATGAAGTGAACACACTAACTACACCATTACCCACCCCTCCCCCAAATATAAGCACTGACTTTTAGCACCATCATTTTGTTTGATTTTGTACTTCACATAAAGTGGAAGGAGACGGCGTATACTCTATGGCTTGCAGCTTATATAGTATTTTAATGCTAAAGTAATTCACGTTTCCTTTCAACCTGGACAATGCAGTAGCTAACAAAGACAATTAGATTAACCAAAAACATTAGAAAGCCCAAACCATTCTTATCATTTTAGTATTTTTCCTGACAGTCTTCTTGAGGGGAGCAGAGGTATGCATGTAGTGTGTGTGTGTATGTGTGTGTGTATGTGCACGCCCTGCACGGAGAGTGTATACCTACATTCGCATCTGTACAGAAGTGGGACTGTATTCCACACCCTGTCTTATAACCTTTGTTACTTCTATTTCCTGAACATTGTTCCATTTATAAGACTCATATTTAACAGAGCAACGTGTCTTGAATGGATATGTGTCTTCCCTGAGAGGACTGAGTCTTGTTCTGTGGCCCACATTTGGTGGTGGGTGGATTATGGGATGGAGGCAGGAAGCCTGTAGCAGTGGAGGAGCTGGGCTTGGGGAGCAGGGGTTCTCTGCACAGGAAGACCTTCCGCCTCCTCCCGGCTGTGGGCTGCTCTGCACCTGGCCACACGGCCATGGCTCCCACAGTAAATGCTCTCCTTTCCTTTTCCTGCAGCATTGGTATCATCTGTGGTTTTGTGGCGAACCAACACATAAGGACTCACATCGAAAAGACTCACAAATTGTCAGAAAGTAATTTCAACGACTTGAGAACCCTCCTGAATGCAACTCCAGGGGTAAGGACCACAATCTATATCCCATGATGCTTTGTGTTTGAGGCCTTTGGGAGTTCCTGTATATATTTGGAATCTTATTTGGACCTTCTGGAAACCCTATAATCATTGTAGACAGGTGTTGTCTTTTAAAGATAAAGGAATAAAGGCCTAGCAAGTGATTTTCAAAAGAGTACAAAGCGTAATTTCAGAATTGGTGCTTTTATTTTATTTCATTTTACTTTATTTCTTTTATTAGTATATAATTATAAGGTATAACATATAATTATATTACTTATTATAAAAGTGCTTAACCATTTTAAAGGTCTCATGATGTTTTCAATTTTATTTATTTATTTTTGGCTGTGTTGGTCTTCCTTGCTGCCCAGGGGCTTTCTGTAGTTGTGGCGAGCGGGGGCTACTTTTCGTTGTGGTGCGCGGGCTTCTCATTGCAGTGGCTTCAATTGTTGTGGAGCATGGGCTCTAGAGCGGAGTCTCAGTAGCTGTGGCGCACAGGCTTAGTTGCTCCGCGGCATGTGGGATCTTCCTGGACCAGGGCTCGAACCCGTGTCCCCTGCATTGGCAGGAGGATTCTTAACCACTGCGCCACCAGGGAAGCCCCATGACTTTTTTTTAAATTAATTAATTTATTTTTGCTGTGTTGGGTCTTCGTTTCTGTGCGAGGGCTTTCTCTAGTTGTGGCAAGCGGGGGCCACTCTTCATCGCGGGGCGCAGGCCTCTCATTATCGCGGCCTCTCTTGTTGCGGAGCACACGCTCCAGACGCGCAGGCTCAGTAATTGTGGCTTACGGGCCTAGCTGCTCCATGGCATGTGGGATTTTCCCAGACCAGGGCTCGAACCCGTGTTCCCTGCATTAGCAGGCAGATTCTCAATCACTGCGCCACCAGGGAAGCCCCCGACTTTTTTTAAAAAGAAAAATCTTTGGTGCCACTGTCCTTTCTTTTTCACAATATCATTAACTCCCCATCGTTTGTTTGAAGTTACTCTGGTAATGAAACCTTTCTGTTTTATAAACACTTATTTGCTAATATCTGTATAGATGTGTAAAATTCCTTGGGAAGGAGAGACACACACACATGCACGGAAGTTGTCTCTGGGGACAGGGTGACCTGAGGGTACCTTTTTTCTGTATCCCAGAAGCACACTGATGCTTTCCCTATTCAGAACATCTTTTTTAAAAACCTCTCAGCAGAGGGCTTCCCTGGTGGCGCAGTGGTTAAGAATCCGCCTACCAATGCAGGGGACACAGGTTCGAGCCCTGGTCCAGGAAGACCCCACATGCCGCAGAGCAACTAAGCCCATGCGCCAACAGGCCTAGAACCTGTGCTCTGCAACAAGAGAAGCCTCCGCAATGAGAAGCCCGCACACCTCAACGAAGAGTAGCCCCTGCTCGCTGCAACTAGAGAAAGCCCGCGTGCAGCAATGAGGACCCAACGCAGCCAATAAATAAATAAATAAATAAATAAATAAATAAAAACCTCTCAGCAGAAACCATCAAACATATGATGCTGAGCTAATGGGTACCAACATGCAGAGAGAAGGATGCTATCCTCTTAGATTCACTAATAAGAGCCTGCCAGAATCCATGGGCTTCCTTACACAGGGATGTGTTCTTACAGGTTTAATATATTCTAAAAAAATGCCAACACATTAAATACGGTACTAGTTTTTTAATATGTGGTTGGAACTAAAAATGCAAGGAGTGCAGGAATTTTTAATATTGAGATTATAGAAGCTAACTTTATTCAGCTTTATAGCCTGTGCAGAGGGGGAAATGCTTCATTTCCCCAGTTTGTGGGTAAAAATTCATAGTATTTTTTACCTATCATTCTAAAGATGCCAAAGTAAAATCTGTTTCGTAAAAAGTTGGCAAAGTTAAACACACAGCAATCATAGCTGGTGAACTTTGAGACTGCTTTCATAATCTTGGAAAGAGACTAAAGTGTTATGGCTTTGGGGGAAACTTATGTAGTTCAAAATATATGAAAGAGCTCTAACAAAGCTATAAAAAATTGGGCAGAGAATGTCAATAATTGATTTACAGAGGAAATATAACTGGTCCCAAACATCATAAAAAATTTTTAATACACCTTTATTGGAGTATAATTGCTTCACAATGGTGTGTTAGTTTCTGTTGTATAACAAAGTGAATCAGCTATACGTATACATATATCCCCATATCCCCTCCCTCTTGAGCCTCCCTCCCACCCCCCCTATTCCACCCCTCTACGTCGTTGCAAAGCACCGAGCCGATCTCCCTGTGCTATGCAGCTGCTTCCCACTAGGTAACTATTTTACAGTCGGTCGTGCATATATGTCGAGGCTACTCTCACTTCGCCCCAGCTTCCCCCTCCCCACCGTGCCCTCAAGTCCATTCGCTATGTCTACGTCTTTATTCCTGCTCTGCCACTAGGTTCATCAGTACCATTTTTTTTTTTTTTTAGATTCCATATATATGTGTTAGCATACGATATTTGTTTTTCTCTTTCTGACTTACTTCACTCTGTATGACAGACTCTAGGTCCATCCACCTCACTACAAATAACTCAATTTCATTTCTTTTTATGGCTGAGTAATATTCCATTGTGTATATGTGCCACATCTTCTTTATCCATTCATCTGTCAGTGGACACTTAGGTTGCTTCCATGTCCTGGCGATTGTAAATAGAGCTGCAATGAACATTGTGGTGCATGTCTCTTTTTGAATTATGGTTTTCTCAGGGTATATGCCCAGTAGTGGGATTGCCAGGTCGTATGGTAGTTCTATTTTTAGTTTTTTAAGGAACCTCCATACTGTTCTTCATAGTGACTGTATCAATTTACATTCCCACCAACAGTGCAAGAGGGTTCCCTTTTCTCTACACCCTCTCCAGCATTTATTGTTTATAGACTTTTTGATGATGGCCATTGTGACCGGTGTGAGGTGATACCTCATTGTGGTTCTGATTTGCATTTCCCTAATGATCAGTGGTGTTGAGCATCTTTTCATGTGTCTCTTGGCCATCTGTATGTCTTCTTTGGTGAAATGTCTACTTAGGTCTTCTGCCCATTTTTTAATAGGGTTGTTTGTTTTTTTGATATTGAGCTCCATGAGCTGTTTGTATATTTTGGAGATTAATCCTTTGTCCGTTGTTTCATTTGCAAGTTAACCTTACTCTAGTAATTGGAGAAATGAACAATTAAATAATAATGCACATTTTCACTAAGAAGATGGATAATAGTTATTTTATTTAAAAGTGGTAACATCCAGGGTTGCAGAGGGTGTGGGGAAGCAGACCCACAAAGACACAGTAGGCAGAAGGGTGAGTGGCCCCAGCAGAGGTCAGTAATAGCTGCTAAGTAAAATGATTCTAGGGTGGTAGATTTCTCACGGCCTCAAATTCTCTTCAGCTCCTCCTTTCAAGAGGTGGATCTGTTTTCCATCCCCTCAAATCTTGGATGTGTCTGTGACCTGCTTTGACCAAACGGATGAAGTAGACGTGACCTTGTGCTAGTTTTGACCTTAGGCTTCCAAAGGCCTTGCAGTGTCTACTCTTGTCCTCTTGCTAGAGGGACCGCTATGTGAAAACATCCAGGCTGGCCGCTTGGGAGGAGAGACCACATAGAGAGAGGGATCCATTTGTCCCCAGTCAAGCCAGCGCCAACCAGGAGATTGGCATAGCCAATCCACAGAATCATGAGAAATAAGAAATTATATTTCTTAAGCCAATAAGAATTCTGAGCATCCAAAAAATAGAAATATCTCTAAGAACCTGCTTTCTTTTAGAAAACACTCTAATTCAGGATAATTTTCATATGTTAAATCTCTTTTTATTGTGTCTTGGGAAACCTCCAGAAGAAGAGGTTTCATTTAATCTTTTTTTTTTTTAAGCAAATTGACTATGTACTGGACCAGTATACCACCACAAAGGCAAGGGCATTCTCAGATCTGGACAGTGAGTAAAATTTAATGTTGCCTCAAATGTGTTTGTTTTGGCTAGAAGATGCTATGGCCATCTCCCATAAAACATGGACTAAGAAATGTAGTATGCTGTTTCTGCAATTTCTGTGTGAACAAAGGGGGAAAACAGAACAGTAATTCCCTAGCATTATTGACAACATGTAGTTTGTTACTCAGCCATTAAAGCCTAGCATATATTATAAAAATGCTTCTGCTTTCCTGCAGTCACAGGCACCTGTTCTTCACTCCCCACGCGAGAGAAGAATTGGGTCTCTGTCTGATCTGCTGTTAAAGACAGATATGGGCCCCCCGGAGAAGCCAGTGGCTTCAGGAATTAGAGGGGTGGGTGGTGCTGGTCCCCACATGCTCAGTGGTTAGCAACCAGGGGCTGTTTTGCCCTCAAGATGACATCTGGCAACATCTGGAAGCATGTTCAGTGTCCCGGTTGGGTCCCATCCATTGGCAGAGGCCAGGGATGTGGCTAAAAACCCTGCAACACACAGGTCAGGTCCCACAGGAAAGACGGATCTGGCCCCCAACGTCGATAGAGCCCAGGTTCAGAAACCCTGGTCCAGCTGGAGAGGTTAGGGACACCTGCAGCCGTGAATCAAGGTGATAAGGTGAACCTATTCCTAGTACAAAGAAACACCGAGTCTGCGGTGGTTACGTTTTCACGGGGGCGCAGCTGGTGTAAGGGCTTGGAAGTGTGCCAAGAAATCTCCACATGAGAGTCCACGGCCATACGGGGTGTGGAGTGAAAAGTGGGATTTCGCGTCGGGAGAGACTAAACCAGGCAACGAAATCAGCATCGGGAAGAGGCTGAGAGGTAAGAGGAGAATAAAGAGAGAGACCCCACCCTCACTGTCCCTTATGCTTCTTGGAATGTAGATATTAAGTTGTTGCTGGGAGGCGGAATTTTCGAACAGCTCAAACCTAAAGTGGCCCCTGTGCTGGATGACATCAAGGCCATGGCAGAAGGTAAGCACCGTGGCAGCAGGACCAAGACAGCCTCCACCCGGAAGGCACAGCTTCCGAGGCTCCCTCGGCCTTTTCTCGTTTTCCCTGAGGGTCAGCTAGGGCAGAGCCACAGTCCGTCCGTCCTTCCTCCCTCCCTCCCTTTCTCTCTTCCATCCTTCCCACCTCCCTTCCCCCCTTCCTTTTTCCCTTCCCTCCCTCCTCCCTCCCTCCCTCCCTTTCTTTCCTTCCTTCCTTCCACACCTGGCCCCTGCCTATCTTTCCAGTCTCTTCCACCAGCACCCACTTTCCATTCTAGCCGTGAATCTCAGTGTTCATTCTGTTGTAAGTCCCCAAAGGTGTCATTCTTCCCCAGACCCTGTACTGCACAGGCTTCCTCTGCCTGAAAGGCCACAGAACCTTCTTCATCTAACGTACATATTAGAAAATTGTGTTCCTAGAATGTGTATTTAGCTTTGACAAAGACTGAAGTTTAAAACAGCAAGGCTTGTCTTTAGAATGAGTCTTACCCCTATGGTTGAATCATAGTCAATCACAGCAGAGGATCAGTGGTACCTGAATAAAGGAAAATAGATGGAAGAAAAAAGAAAACAAACAAAAACATAAGTTTTCTTGCTTTTGTCCTTACTGGGATATTGTTAGTGTACAACAGTTGTCCGAAGTTCACAACAAATACACTTAAACTCGACTGAAATAAATCTTCAGCCAGTGGTTAATTTTGTTTCTATCCATTAGCCGTATTTCTGACGGAAGGAGATGGGTTGGGGAGGGGTCCTTCCTTCCTTCCTTTCCCTCATGGTGAGGAAATGAGGCCTCCTGCCACCCGTATTATTGACCGAGGAAGCTGATTGTCCAGCCCCAGTCAGTCCTCAGATGAACACAGGCCCTGCTGCCAGCTTGACTGCAACCTCAGGAGAGATCCTGAGCTCAACCACTCAGCTAAGCCAATCCCAGATTTCTGACCCTCACATACTGTGTGAGATAATAAACCTTTGTAGTTTTAAGCTGCTGACTTTTGGAATAGTATCTCCTGCAGCAATAGATAACTAATACAGTGCACAATCTGCAGTGGCAGCTATTTTCCTAAACCATCAATTTCCTATGCAGCCTTCAACACACGGAGAAGGAGAACTAAAAGCTTCTGATTTCTGATTTTTGTGACTCAGCAGAATATAATACTCCTTGATTTTTTTTTTTTTTTTTTTTTTTTTCAGTACGCGGGCCTCTCACTGCTGTGGCCTCTCCTGTTGCAGAGCACAGGCTCCGGACGCGCAGGCTCAGTGGCCATGGCTCACGGGCCCAGCCGCACATGTGGGATCTTCCCGGACCGGGGCACGAACCCGTGTCCCCCGCATCGGCAGGCAGACTCCCAACCACTGCATCACCAGGGAAGCCCAATACTCCTTGATTTTAAGGCAGCATATATTGTATAGACCTTTGGATTAATTAATGTCTTTTTTGGGGAAAAGAGGAAAGTACCACATTAAGTGCAAAATTGATTGCATGCTCATTTCACTAAAGTTAAAATGTCAAAAAGAAAGCAAAAGGAGCCAGTGAATCAGGGAAATACTGTAATGTTTAAAAACTGAAAGACGGCCCACTATGGCAACAAAAAATAATGAGTGAAAGAAAAAATACACAAAAATGGTAACACAATGGACTAACAAGGGGGCATTGTTTTAAAGAGCTCAGTGTCCAAGGAGTGTAACCTCTTATTCCTGTTAATTAGTACATTTTCTTACAACTGAGTGTTACATTTCTTTCTTCCAATAACCCCATTTACGACACAAAATGAACTCTTTGTCATCATGGCTGACAGATGGCCCCCAAACCGTGTGTTATTGTCCTTTATTGAAAATTAAATGGCATTAGTCATAAAATGACACCCTACATAAGTAGGGTGTCAGGTTGAAATATCAAAATACTAAAAAAGTGAATTTGCAATGGAGCACCTTGTGCTTGTTTATTAAGCCCGTTAACTAATAGTATATAGTGGAGGGTCGATAACTACCGTAATTTCAAAGTAGTGATGAGCAGACACAATACTGCCAGATATCAGCAAACACTGAATATTAAATGAAAATATTTCTGATTTCTTCAGTGACAGAGGCACTGACAGAGATTCACTGTCTACTTTCATAAGAGAATCAAAGGCTAAGTGTACCTGGAGGCTAGTGGAGATGAAGATGTGGGTTTGGTTTGGTTTGGTTTTTTTTTCTTCCAAGTTCACAAATCCCTTTGAGTATGTGCACAGACCCCAGTTTAAGAACCGCCGATTTCACCTCAAATAGTTCAGGTTTGTCCAGGTAACTGATTATATCAGAAACAAGGAGCTCCATGTTGTCCTAGAGTTGAATGAACAGTCTTCAGTGATTACTCTGTCATTTGCTGTTTGAGCATTTCTGCCACAGGAATGAAAATGAAGCCCAGACTTTTTCCCCAGAGAAGTTACCTTCCATAGCTGCCTGCCTTCTCTCCCCCTCACCCCCCCTTCACCCAGCCCTGTGTCTTAGCAGGAAATATCACTTAATTGGCGGGAACAAAACTATGAGGAGAGGTGGACACCTTGGTGGCTCCTCATTGCTTCACCTTGAGACTTCATCACTCATGTCTAATAGCCACGCAAAACCTTCCCTCTCCACTGCCCTCGGCATCCCTCTTGCTAATGATCCTCTGGGGTCCCCTCATTATAACTTCAAGTGTTTACACCTCACTGATGGATTAATCATCATTTGGGCTGACCCTCTGACCTTTTACAATCAAATCTCTCCTGTCATCTCTCTTACTCTCTTATAAAAACACCTTTTGAGTAATCATGTGTCATTTACCTGATTCATACAGACAAATCTCTATCTGGTTTTCAACTAAGTGGACTGTTGTCTCATGCAACTGAAACTAGCTTCAGGTGAGGCTTGATCTAGTGGTGAGATTCTTTCCATCTAGCTGTTCTCTACAGTGTCTGCATCATTCTAATGCAAACTCCCCTTGCAGTTTAGAGAGGGCTGACACCAGCCACACTGGTCCTCCTCCTCAACCAGATTTCCCTCCAGTTGGGTCATCTGAGGTCCCATGGCCAGCTCTGAACCAGTGCTACATAGGGGAAATGGGTTGCCTGGGGGCAGTCAAGGCCCACTCCTTAAGCTGAGGGTGGGACCCATGTTACCCAAACTCTGCTGCACCATAGGGGAGGGGTGACATGGCTTCTGAGATGCCAGCCAGCCAAGTCCAACAAAGCAAGTGTTTGTAGAATTGATCAGCCATGAAGTAAAATTTAGAAAGCTATTGAGTGTTGAGGTCCTGCCCTGTGGCAATGCTATATAGCAGGTACTTTTCCTGCATCATGTCAGTCGGTGCTCACAACAGCTCTGTGGGGTGAGTATGGTTACCTCCATTTTACCAACTCAAGATAGTGAGGCTCAGAGTTCATGTAACTTGTCCCAGATGAGGTAGCTGGGAAGTGGCGGAGTTGGGATCCAGACCCTGGTCTGATTATAAGGCCTGTGCTGCCTGGACCATTCCAGATGGTATTTGGGTACATTTGGGAGTGTTAAGGTGTAGGGTGCTTCTGGGCCATCCACAGCAACACAGCACAGTGTAACTTTGAAAGAACAGTTGGGAATCTGGAGTTCAAGAGCTGATGTGACCACAGGATGATGCCAGGCATCTCTGCACCCCAGATCCCTCTCAAGTCAGTGCATTGGTGTAGTGGTTGGCCAAGATCCCTTCCAGCTCCCAAATTATGTGAAGACAAATGCTGTGCAAAATGGTGCAACGTGGTTGGCATGTACCGTTACTTTTTGCCTCATGGTTTGCCCAGTTTTTAATGTTTGCATTACAATTCTAGCTGGATTAAAGTCGATTAAAACAGATTTTTTTTCTTTTCAGTGCTTCCTGTATTATTGAAGTTATATATATATATATATATATATATATATATATTTTTTTTTTTTTTTTTTTTTTTTAAGCCAGCCTGAATAAGTTAAACTTTAGCCTCTGATGTTGCCAGAGCTTCTTAAAATGTACTCAATAAACTGCTTTGGCAAGTTTTTTGCTAAAAATCCTTTGCAACCTTATGTGTCTGGTGGCCTTTGGAGAAAGCAGAAATATGCAAATGAATTTGTGCAAATCATATTTGAGCTGCAAGCTAAGACCTATAAAGGAAATGTTCTATGAACTAATAAAATGTTAATTAGCTAAAATTGAGAATCTAACATATCTTTCCACTGACTCCAGATACATAATATATGTGATCTTGGTAGGCTTGGAATGACCCCCAGAGTTATAACCCAGTAGACATTTTATAAAATGCTTTGAAGCCTTTGGAAAATAAAAACAAAATTATTACTTCTGAGTCCTTCTTGGTACATGACAGCGTAGCACCCATAACATAGAATGTCTGTACACAGTGCCTAAATGGACACATGTTTTCTGAGCCATCAACTCGTTTTATCATCCATCATTCTTTGTTGTTGCTGTTGTTTGTTTGTTTGTTTCTTGCCTTAAAATAACCCATCTTGAAGTCAAAGTGGAAAAGGCAATGAGAGGTAAACCACAGAACATTAAAATGTGAGGTGTGTGATATGAGTTATATTTTGCAATGGTCTTTTGCATTCTGTTGTGTGTTTCTAGTTGCAGCTGTGTTCTTTGATTCTTGTTTCCCTGTGGAAGATATTTATTGAGCCTCTAATATGAGCTGGGTACTAGCTCCATGCTTTGCTGATAATCCTGGGAGGTAGGTGGAAAAGATGAGAAACTGAGGTCCAGAATGACTCTTTGATAAAATCTTTGTTATTATTATTATAATTATTATTATCTCAAATACTGTTCAGATAGTATAGCCTTGCTATAGCACGTTTGGCAAACTCTTTCACCTCTCAGGACCTCAGTTTACTCATCCGTAAATTAGGAGGCTGGTTCGGTCATCTCCTGGTTACTAGGGGAATCTGTGATTCTAGGCTGTGCCTTAGCAGGTTTGCTCTTAGGAGATGGCATTACCTATGTCATCCAAGATGGCACCCCAACCTAGTTTTGATGATTTACCCTGAGACCTGGGGAGGCTTTCAGGATTGGACTGTATAACCCTTCATCCCCAATTCTATCACCTTATCTGAATAGAAAATCTTGGAGTCTGCTTCAAACAATCTTTTCTCTTGAATTTTGGTCCTGTCCTGGAAGGTAGTAGAAGAACTGGGGTGAGCCCTCGTAATACTTTCGGCAAGAGACCACGACAGGAAAGCATTAAAGTGTGTGTGTGTGTGTGTGTGTGTGTGTGTGATTTTAGAACCAAGTTTTATGTGGTTGCCAGGGAAAATTGGGAAGACCAGTTTTTAAGGGCATTTACACTTTCCTAGCAACATGCAATTGTGGCCTGATGCCCTGACATCTGTTCTGTGAGCCCAGAAGACTTATTTGCTTTGAAGAAAATCAGTGCCCTCTAATTTAAGTTTCACATCTTTTAGTGCTGTGATTTTAAGTCGCTGTAGAAAAGAGTTGTATTTTGCTACCTCCCAAGTCATGAATATGGATTTCTATACCCCAGAGAAATCAAGATAGCAAACATTTTTTAGGGATCACCTAGTATAAGGATGTGTCCTAGGCTGCGGGACTTCCAAAATAAAACAGGTGGACTCACTGCTATTGAGGAATTTCAATTTGACCATTCTAATCCCCACATTTTGTGATGAACATGGTGGTGGTTTCACCATTTTTCAGATGAAGACATTGCCAAAGAATGCTCAGGAATCGACTTCAGGTTACACAGCAAGTAGCGAAGTTGGGATCTGTACCTAGACTCGCCTGAATCCAAATCTGTGATCTTAACCATCGCTGTGTCTACTTCCAGCTCTTTGAATATCCATCACCAAAATCCCTCTGGGTGTGATCAGTTTTTATGTGAATTAAAACTCCTTGGGATTGAAGATGCTGGCCTGTCTGGGCTGACCTCTTCAAAGCTAGGCAAGGCTAGGGCGGTGACACCTTTTCTTGTGGCTTCTGCTCCAATGCTAGCCAGTTAATGCTGTGCCCACGAGTCCCAGTCACATTCCTAGGTTGGTACTCACCCCCTGCGTATTTGTAAGAGCCCCCAGGTAGGAAAGCTGAGTTGGTTGGAGTAGCTGTCAGAGGCAGAGGAGGCCATCAATGTCCCTGTATTCCCCTTTCAGACTGCCCCTCACAGCAGGCTCCTCTGGTTGCCTTCCAGTATCATTTACAAGTTTATCGCAGGTTCCTTTAGGGTACTTTTGTAGATGAGAAGGGATTTTTCCACTTGCCAGCCCTGTGGGTGCCTCTGTTCTGAAGCAGGCTGTGTTCCTACAGAAATCCAAGAGACCAGAGAAACCCTGGTCGAAGTGAACAGTATCTTAACGGACATGAGACAGTTATCTGCAAATCTTAGCAACAGCCTGAGTAACGTTAAAAGGAACCTGGAGCAAGCACTCACTGACCCCATGTGCTCTGTGCATCCGGTAATGACCACTTGCAGCAACATTATGAACTCTCTAAGCCTTCTGGATGGCAGCATCGATTTTGACCAGGTGAGGAGGTAACCTGGCTTCAGGGCAGTGTCATTGGGACAGCTGGGGAGGGCTAAGCATGGGCTCACCCATCAGGTGCCCAGTGGCTGGGGGTCTCTGTCAGCCTTCCTAGTTATTTAGCCGTCATGTTGAAACGGCTGCAGGAGGAGAGAAGGAATAATGGGAAATACTCCTTGAGAGTTCTCTGCCATCGATTTGATGAAATATATCAGAATGAATTTAGCTTTTTTTTGTTCCGATTCTTCTTTTTCTAATTTTTATTTTATTTTGACAGTTTCAATGTGCATTTTATAAGATATTGGCTATATTCCCTGTGTTGTACAATGTATCCTTGTAGCTCATTCTATCCATAATAGCTGTTCCTCTTAATCCCCAACCCTGATATTGCCCCTCCCCGCTCGCCACCGGGAACCACTAGTTTGTACTCTGTATCTGTGATGAATTCAGGTTTAAAAAGGAAAAAGGAAGCAGAAGGCATTTTTGTAGACCTTTAAAAATTAAAATATATTTTTAAATGATAGGCCTAGTATATTAACCACAGGTGCCTAGATATAAGGTAATTTCTCACATTCCCAAAGAGAAGATTAGAAAAAAAAGAATTTGGAGCAACTTGAATATATAAAGTTCTGGGATGTAGATAAAATAATCATGTCTACTTATAATTTTTAATGTATCAATATAGTGATAGGTACACATCACACTTTATATAAAACAATATTTTAATATAGCTAGATTTTTCTGACTTTCACATTTCATGAATCAATTTTATTCAAACACTTCACATTCAACATCTGTGTTGAATCTACTACAATCACTTTTGTTGTCATTGAACAGTTTTCAGAGTGTAGGACCTATACTTGCATTTAAATTGTTTGAAATCGAGTTCTTTTGGGGGTAACTTTTTTTTTAACATCTTTATTGGAGTATAATTGCTTTGCATGATATGTTACTTTCTGCTGTATAACAAAGTGAATCAGCTATACATAAACATATATCCCCATATCTCCTCCCTCTTGTGTCTGAGGTAACTTTTAAGTTTGATGGGCTTTTAAAACATGCAGAAAATCTGCAAGATTGGTGTACAAGGAAGCCCTGTTTACATCTTTTACCCAGATTCACCAGTTGTCAACACTTTGCTCCATTTGCTTAATGGTATTATTTTATACATTTATCTATGTATCTATCGTCTATTCGTACTATCGTATATATGCGTACAATACTATGCATTTTGTCCTTTTCTCAATCATTTGGAGGTAAGTTGCAGACATTATGCCCTTTTACCCTTAAATATTTCAGTGCATTTCCTAACTTTACCTAACCATTATGATTACCAAAATTAGGACATATGACATTGACCCAATACTACCGTCTAATCCACAGTTTATATTCAAATTTTGCCAATTTTTCTAAAAAATGCTCTTTAAAAAAAATTTTTTTTTCCTTTCTCCAGTTTAAGGTCCAGTCTAGAGTACACATTGCCTTTAGTTGTCATGTGTCTTTAGTTCCTTTAATCTGGAACAGTTTCTCAATCTTTTTTCTTTGGTGACATTGACATTTTTTAAGACTGTAGGCCATTTATTTTATAGAATGACTTTCGATTTAGGTTTGTCTGATGTTCCCTCATGATTCGATTTGAGTTATGCCTATTTATCAGGGATTTCACAAAAGTGATGTTGTGTTCTTGATACGTTGTGTCAGGAGGCCCATGATATTTGTCCCAGAATTGGTAAGAGATAGAACACGTTAAATCCATGTATAACACTATAAATGAAAAATTTATTCCAGACTACGTACCAATATAACCACTATTACTTTTAAACATGTTTTTTAAAAGGTTGTTTACAACTCTATTCAACAATATTCAGTACCTGAAATTGTGAGGTCACACATATTCAATCTGTGTTACATTTCTTGCCCTTATTTTTAGCTGACTGCAATAAGAGACCTTCAAACATCTAAAATTAGTGCTTGTAGAGTTCATTCTGAGCTAATGTGTCTTCCTCCAACAATACACTATTGTTCAAAGGAAACTTAGATCACACCCTATAATATAGAGACTTCAGGACTTGGATTTAAGATGATTCCCTTTTTTATGACAAATAATTTGGGTGGGGGTAATCACCTTGCTTTATATCTTGTTTTATAAAATTTCAGCTCCCATCTTTGGATGAACAAATTGGTAACCTTAATGATATTCTTCAAACAAATTTGTCCAGCCTAGTCCAAAAGGTATGTTTTTTGGAAAAAAAAATACAGTAGATTATTTTAAAGAATAGAATAGTACATAAGGAAATAGGTAACAGCAAAAAAGCAGTGAAATTCTGGACAGGAGTTGCCAAGAAGGGTGATAGATGTTATCCTCCAGGTAATTTTGTTCATTCCCATTCAAGAATTTTTTATTATGCATCTATTGTATGCAAAGCACCTTGCTAGGACCATAAGAGATAAAAAGAAAAACATGATCTCATCTTCCTGGGGCTCAGAATTGGATGGGTATAGTGTTGGACCCCATGCTGATTCTGACACAAGATGCTCTCCCACTCTGCCGGTGAGTCAGCCATGTTGATTTTGTTTCTTCCCACTTCTGCTTCATGTGTACAGGCTGTGTGCTGTGCCTGGCACTCTCTTCTTTCTCCCTCTCCTTTGCCTAGCTTCTTGGGCTACTAGGGACTAGTTACTTTAAGCTTTATATATCACTTTCTTAACGAGGCCTTCCCTGGGCATCTTGACCAGATCAAAACCTTTTTTAATACATTCTTACAGCATTTCAAATATTCTTTGTTAAGTTCCTTACAACTGTGATTATTGCTTTCATGTCTTGATTGTGCCACAAGACTGTAAATCCTAAAACAAGCAGGGGTCACATTGGTCTAGAATACTGTGATTTCCCCAGTAGCCTAAAAGGAGGAGAATAGCTTTATTCTTGAATCTGTCTTTTAGCATGGGTATAAAAAAGTCATCAGATATCTATTAAACACTCACCTACATATACTAACAAAGGAAGTGTCCCCTTAAACAAGTCATTGAAAACTCCTGGTCTTTGCAGTCTGATGTCACCTCATTTGTCAAATGAGGGAATTGAACCAGGAGATCTGTAAGTCCTCTTCCAGCCATTAAACCTCTTAAGATGGGTCACCTCCCCAAGTCCAAACACAGATAAACGTAGAGGGGTCAGTTGTACCAAACCAACACAAGCACCAGTGTGCTGGGTGGTTTAGTTGCCTTTGAGGAAACAGAAATCATGAATGTTCTTTTTATGGCATTGATGTTGCTAGGCTAAAGTGGAAACTTGTTGGCACCATAAATCTTATAAACTTTGTAACTTAGATTGGACTGCTATAAAAGAATATCATAGAGTAGGTGGTATATAAACAACAGAAATGTATCTCTCACACTTCTGGTGGCTCAAAGTCCAAGATCAGTTTGCCAGCAGGGTTGGGTTTTGATGAGGACACTTTCCAGGTTGCAGACAGCCATTTTCTCTTTGTATTCTCGCAGGGTGAAGAGAGCTCTCTGGGGTCCCTTTTAAGAGGGCACTAATCCCGTTCATGGGGGCTCCATGCTCATGACTTAACAACCTTCCAAAGGCCCCACCTCCTAATAACATCACACTGGGGATTAGGATTTCAACATATGCATTTTGGGGAGATAGACATTTCGTTCATAAGAGGTTGTAATCACTTCAGTGTTCCCTAGCAGATGTCTAAATATGCCAGCAGACAGTGAGAAACACAAATTAAGCCCCTTCCAGAGGAAAGGCTGTGCTGATTAGTTGAGTTGCTTGGAAATAATGACATTTTCCTGTCATGGATTTAGCTCCAAAGTGATATAGCTTGGCATGGCTGTTTGGGTTTTCGTTTTAGCCTCACTACAATTTGTATTCTTTCTAAGTTGTGTTTTAGGACATTACTATTTTCTATGAGACTAGATCTCCAATTTTATTGCATAATTGGGCTGGAAAGTAAGATTCTATTTTAAGAAATTCACTTTATAGCCACACACGGTACATTGTGCAGATCAGGGTTTCTTAACCTCAGCACAATTTGGGCTGGATAATTCCTTGTGCTGGGGCCTGTGCACTGCTGGATATTTAGTAGCACCCCGGCTTGTGCCCACACAGTGCCAAGAGCACCCACACAACTGTGATAACCAAACGTCTCCCAACATCTCCTGGGGGACAAAATTGCCCCCAGTTGAGAAACACTTGTATAAATACATGGAAGCTTTTAACATGAGTTAAAAGTTAAAAATTAAAAACTCTTAATGTGATCTTCAACAGATACAATTTAAAGCAAGTCCTCCTCACTAAAAGGGAGTTTTTTTCTAGACTGTTAATGACTGTATCATGATCCTTTCAGCCTTAAGATGAAGGTTACATTTAATATTGCTTCTCTGCTCCATTCTAAGCTTACCATGAATACTAGTGAACTGCTCTTCTACTTACACTGTATATCCATTGATTTTGAATTATTTTTTAGGGCTATAAATCTTTTAACGCTATACCTGGGATAGTGCAAAATGAAACCGTGAACATCGTATCAGGTGAGATTCCCAAATGGAAGTAATTGTGTATCTCTTCTTGTTAAGAATTGGCTGGTTAGTACAAAGAAATGTATTGTTAAGAATTGTTCTTTTTCCCTCTTAAAAAAATATTCTCTCACTAAAACCTTAAAAACTAGATGAATATTTCAGTTGTGCTACCTTCACCAACTGATGTCGATTTAAAAAAATAATAATCCTATTAGATGCTGACTACCATCCTCCTGTGGCTGGAAACTTCGGGGCCGAGGGCCACACTGTGGTGACAGCCTCCATCAGGAGCTATCAGAGCTGACAACAGCCATAGTTTATGATTTGGAAGGTCATATTTTGATTGTTTTCTCTGTGAATTAATTTTATTTTCTAAACGAACTTAAAATTGATTTTTTAAAAAGAATACTTTGTCTAGGGACTTACTTTGTCTCTTTAGGAAAATGTTCATATGCCTCGGAGGCTGATGTAATGCTACTTTAGGGTCTTAAGCTTGCTTGCAATTTTGGAGAGACAGAACTGAGGTCTGTCAGTTGAGAGAGTTCCACTGGTCTCAAATGACCGAATCACGTTGAATTCAGGTTATGGTATCTGGGGTGAATGTACAGAGAAAGAATGCAGTATAAACAGTTCTTTATGCAGGAACGGGAAGAAACCTGGGTTGTTTGCTAAGGGAAGACATCTCTGAAGCTATGTAAGATTATCTTCTCTCTGTCTCTTTTTTTAAAATCATCTCAGAGCTTCTTTTTATCTGTTGACTAAGTGGTTTTAAAATGTTGTGTTAGAGGTATTTGATTTTTTTTCCCCCTAATATTGTTCTTTCAACCCATTAAGACTTTGGGTAAAAAGGATTTTATCTTACTACATAGTGCTTTGGATGTTTTGTGGGTTCCCTTCTGATTTAAAATATTAAGATATTCAAAACAGAGTTCACACTTTCTTATGCTAGCATCTGAGGGCTAACCCACACTGTACATCTGATAGCCACCTGCTTACTAATCTCTGTGTTTACTTTTTTGTTTCCCCTTTCTGGACCTCTTCTGCCAATACGTGCAGCCCTCCCTTGTAAGTCTGGCCAAGTGAGGCTTGCAGTTCGCGTGAGCGAGGCCGGGTGTACACACTGTCATCACATAAACACGAGCCAGAGTTTTCCCGAATCTGAGCAAGTGCCACTCCATCAGACTGAAGACCAAGCGCTGGTTTTTATGTCTTTCCAAAACCAATAACCCTTAGCTCCAATGTTTTGGGCATTAGGTCCTACCCTGCACACATATTTTGAGTGCCTGCTGTGTGCCAGGCACTGCTGGGCTCTGGGGATGGTAGATAAAGAAGGCATGACCCCTGCCTACCCTTCAGCTGGGCATGGATACAGATGCCCTTTATCACCCTCTGGGAACCTGGTGAGGTGTGTGCAAGGGATCCAAGGTGGGGAGAGGGTAGCAGAAGGCTTCCTGGTGGAAGCAACATCCAAACGGAGGCCTGAAGAAGGCACCAGCCCCTTACAGACCCACCAAGGCTGCGGAGTGTAGGAGGGCAACACAGCCAGAGAACCAGAAGGGGCTCAATTCTGAGTTGAGGAAACTGTGTAGGAGAGAGGACGTCTACATACCACATCTCTCAAACCCCCAGAATTCCCAAGGTTAAAAAAGAGACCTGCAGAGTTACCTTGTGGAGGGTCCTGGGGTCTTGTGGCACACGAGCCATTTGGAGGAGACATCGAGCCACTGTGAGCTCTCCTCCTATGAGCTCTCCATGTGAACCACAGGCTTTGAAAAAAAATTCCCACCATTGTTATGTAATTTCCTTTTGGACGAGGCTACCACCTCCCCTAAGTTCGCTGGGAGCCCTGGGATCGAATTGTGAGCCCTGCCAATCTTGTTTCTGCTGCTGCAGAGACATTTATCTGCCTTTCAGGATCAGTGGACCTTGAACTGATTAGCATGTTTTTGGTATGTCCCTGTCAAGAATCACAGTGGATAAGGCCACCTTCAGATCAGGTGTGAGTGTTGGACCACGTGACAGCTCCCACCCCTGGTGGCTTTGATCCCAGAACCTGCCATGATGGTCAGACACTGTCCAGAAAACTGGAACTTACCTCCTTTCTGGCAGATTAGGGTAGATATTAACAGAAACTATTTGACCGCTGGAATACTATTGCTTTTTGCATGTAAGAGACACAGGTGTGCTTTAACAAGTCTCAATTTGTATGAGTCAAATAAAATTTTAACAAAAGTGTCACCTGGGGTCACTTGTTCAAAAAATTGGTCGTGGAGAATTACTGTGTTCCTGAGTACCATTTCGTAGATGGAGGAATTGTTATATTATTGAATTATTTTTGCTAAATCACTTAACTGAAGCTTTACAGTCAGATAAACCCGAGTTTTCATCCCATTTCTAGTACTTTCTGAAAAAGAGACATATGGGCAAGTGATTTAACCCCTATGAGCCTCAGCATCACTGTTAGTGAAATGGGAATAAGAAATGGGTTAACATTTATAAAAGTGCCTGGTCCATTGTACTGGCACACAGTACATTTTAATCACCCAATCCATTTTTTTCTGTTTTTAGTGAAATAAGTAGAAGAAAACTCTGGCTTGATTTCAGCACCATGTCATTTAAGTTATCTCTCATAGCTTGCTCTTTTGTTAAGTAATTGCTTTTTGATGGGCTTAGCTACATTCATGCTTGTTGTAGAACCTTTTCATATTTTAAACACATACATAAATAACATGGGAAAAACTAAAAGGAGTTCAAGCTTTTCACTTGAGTTCCGAGACAAAGTTTCTCATCTCCTCTAGGTTTGAAAATGCATAACTGAGGCATCTTTGTTTTCAGATGTCAAAATGACATTGGATTCCATTGGTTCTGATATCAAAAATATAAGCAAAAATATTCCTATTCAGGATAAGCTGTCAAATTTCATTCGTTACCTTAATGACACTGAAAATTACATCCACCGCCATTTACCCACTTTGGAAGAATATGATTCATACAGGTGAGTGCCTCCTTTGAGTTGGTACACTAAACAGTGAAACTTGCTATGGAACAGAATAAAAATTTGACAATATAACCAGGATAATCTTATGAGAGCAAATTGTACAAAGAGGCCATAATGTGATATGTATTCACTCTAGTTTATGTTCATTAAAAAAATTGAAGTGTTCACTTCGGCAGCATGTATACTAAAATTGTAAATATACCAAGAAGACTAGCATGGCTGCTGCGAAAGGATGGCATGCAAATTCGTGAAGCATTCCATATTTTTTTTTTAAATTGAGGACTGAAAGTTCTTGAGCCAAATAGTCAATTATTTGCAATTTTGATGTCATCCGTGGCTTCTGAAATCTTGGTTATAATTATCTAAGGCATGTAACAGGATTTTAAAACTTAAAAGGAATTAAAAAGAGCATTGGGATAATATTTTTCTTTTTGTTGGTTTATAAAAGAAATATGTAGAGGTTGGTTCTCACAGAAAGAGCATCCTTGAAACCAGTGAATTGTGTGAAGCTGCTGTCGTTCCCAGCTCTTTGCCCTTTAGAAAAATGCTATTGGTAGGGTTTGGCCTTGGGAGATGATGGTGGACATAGATCTCAGACAAGAGCGCTGGGGAAGGCAGGACTTAGAGACTCGAGGCATTTCCAGGCTCATGTGAGATGTAAGACGTACTCTCCTCTCTGAAAGGCTCAGCCCCATGACCGCCCACTGGAACTATTCCTACTGCTCAAACCCACGGAGATTCTAGACACTCCCATTCCTGTTCAGGTTATTTATTATGCAAGAACACAAGATAAATAATAAAATAATAACAATAATTGCTAGCCTTTAGGGAAGAGTCACAATGTGCCTGCCACGTGCTGTCCACATGGCATCTCATTTAATACTCAGAAAAATCTCCTGGGTTGTGTTCTGTTTATAATCCTGTTTCTTAGAGGCTCAGGGAAATGAAGTGATTTTTCAACTCCCACCTGACTATGCCCTTAATTATCAATATGCCATTTCCTACTGTGTGGCTTGGCCACCCCAGCAGGTGTCGGAACAAAGATAAGACAGACCCTTTCCCAATGAACTTCCAATCTCAGAGGTCAGACTTTCACAGATGAAAAGAATGGTACAATGATCTGTCTACATACCAGCTCCCCTTTCCTTCCACCTTCCCCTGCCCTGAGACTATAAGTTTATTTTAAAAAGAAAGTTAATGAACTAGATGAGGCTTGCATTAACTGTAAAGGATTTCTGAGGCCAGATTCCATGGCTTATTTAATTTTGTGTCCTCAGTATCTGGAACAAAAAGTCACAGAATGGGTGCAGGTGGTTATTATAATTATCAAGGGTTTTTTAAATATATATATATATAGATCTTTATTGGAGTATAATTGCTTCACAATACTGTGTTAATTTCTGTTGTACAACAAAATGAATCAACCTTATGCATACGTATATCCCCATATCCCTTCCTTCTTGAGCCTCGCTCCCGCCCTCCCTATCCCTCCCCTCTAGGTCATTACAAAGCACTGAGCTGATCTCCCTGTGCTATGCTGCTGCGTCCCACTAGCTAACTATTTTACATGAGTTTGTTCTTAGTTGAATGAAAAACTGTAGTGACAGCTTTTGTCGCATAAATAAGTTCTTTGTTTTATAGTGTTTTAAAGGTTGGGAAGCATTTCTACCCTTGCATGCTCCTGGGTTGCTGGAAAATTTTGATGTACATTCCGGGAATGCCAGTAAGACCTAATTGAGGATCCATTCTCCTGAAATGTCTCACAGGACCATTACAAAATCGAGACTTGCATTCTGCAGGCGTTTGATTTAGGATGCTCCTAGAATTCTAAAATATTCAATGCACTCATCACATAGAGAGTGTCTGGCTCAGTAAAGAACACAATTCACTCCCCACCCCCCCAAATATTCCTGCAACCACAAAACATTTTAGATAAAAGACCAGAGGAAGGAGACCCCAATTTCCTTATCTGTTGTCTAATCATGATCTGTCTACATCTCATCATCATTATAATAAGCACTTACAGCCTCAGGAACCTTGAAAGAACTTACAAACCTTAAGGGGCATGGTTATCGGTAGCCTTGGAGAGGTTGAGTCAACCCTGCTTCTGGGCCCTGTGGAGGTAAAGCAAAGGAAAGAAAGGACAATCCCATGACCACTGAGAGCTCTTTGAAACCAAGATAAACACTGTCTTGGTTGGATTGGAGGACTAGGGGTGAAAAGGGGTCTTTTCACAGCACTCTCACCCTCTGAGGACTTAACAGAGGAATCTGATATTTGATTGCCAAGGGTTTTTCAACCACTCCAGCCCAGGTCTAGCAGCTTTTGTGTTGTGATGATGTCACCTCATATGTTTGCTAACACTGTGTTTGCTCCACCAGGTGGCTGGGTTGCTTGGTTGTCTGCTGTTTACTGACCCTCATAGTGATTTTTTATTTCCTGGGCTTGTTGTGTGGCATGTACGGCTACGACCAGAAAGCCACCCCAACCAGACGAGGCTGCGTCTCAAACACTGGAGGCATCTTCCTCATGGTGTGAGTGTTGGCTCTTCCTTGCCGTGTGGGGGGAATGCAGGGAGGTAACTCTGGTATGACAGGGACCCGGTGACCTCTGGCAAGTAGTCTGGGTTCCAGTGACGTAGGCGGGCTGGTATGACTGTACTTTCATCGGTCTGGGAAATTCCATTAAGCATGAAAAGTAAAGGAAACTCTAGATTGGTTGCACTTTGATTGACAAGCTTAAAAGCTGTTAGCTCTTTAAAGCAGCTATCAGGGAAATTATTTCCAGTTTGCTTTCTCATTGTTTTTCCCCATATCTATGTATCTACATATCTATCTATCCATCCATCCATCCATCCATCCATTCATCCATTCACTCACCATACTTGCTGAATATTGACCTGGCAGAGAGACACTGTTCACTCTGAAACTTGATTTAGAACAGAGGTTGCCTACCTGGCACCCTTGGAGTTAGACAAGTAGCCTACATTAGTGATGCGATCAGGTGTGAAGTACCAGCAAGCGGTGAGTCTGCAGTGGACTGGAGCAGTTATCCCCATTTCAATTGCATTCACATCCAAGTTCATATTTTTTGGGAAAAAAATCCCTTTATAGGGTATAACAAAGCAGAGGGGTCATGAACTGGGTGGAACTGGAGATGGAGCCAGTAATGTAAACCAGTAACCAGGGGTAAAAGCTTCAAATGCTCCCTAGAGGGGAATCTGTGTGAGTTCCAACTCGATATTCTCTTTTCTGATAAGCTTTATGGAGAACCAGCGGCGAGGGGTGTGATGGGGCTCGAGGGGAGTGTAAAGATTTGGAAGAAGTCCTTTGGGCAATAGAGAATCAAAACCACGGCCATTTCTTTACTTATGTCACTAGTGACATGCTTTAACTTGCTTTTTAAAACTTTGGGTCACTCTAATAATCATGCTGCTTATGAGCTGTGATTCTAAGGCCTTTTCCTTAAACCTTCAGGCTCCACTATAGTACACTTTATTAACATTAATACAGGCACATGAGTTTCTTTTTTCTTATTGAAGTATAGTTAATTTACAATTTGTGTTCATTTCTGCTGTACAGCAAAGTGACTCAGTTATACACATATGTACATTCTTTTTTTATGTTCTTTTCCATTATGCTTTATCACAGGATATTGAATATAGTTCCCTATGTATACAGTAGGAACTTGTTGTTTATCCATTCTAAATGTAGTAATTTGCATCTACTAACCCCAAACCTCCCCGTCCCTCCCTCTCCCTCCCCAACTCCCCCTTGGCAACCACAAGCCTGTTCTCTATGTCTGTGAGTCTTTCTGTTTCGTAGATAGGTTCATTTGTGTGTGTGTGTGTTTTTAAGTGAGTTTTAAAAATAACCTTAAAGCTAATGACATGGGAGTCTGCCAGAATTGGACAAAATTGGACAGAGCTCCACACGTGGAAAAGCCTATTTTCTTACATACCTAAACTTAAGAAATTAAGCCAGCAAGGAAGAGTTATATGTGCCCAGCCTTTTTGTTTCAATGTACACAGCTACAGACAGAAAATTAATTTAATGTTCAGAATTTAATAATCCTGACACTTGGCTGTTTTGTCAGTGTTTTGATGGTGAATTTATATATCACATCTATTTATTACATACATTTATGTATTACATCTATTTAATTATTTGAAAGGAGGGCATAACTTGCTCTGAAAAAGTACAAGTTTCATAAAATTCTATTCTACTCTTAGGGATGAAACCAAAAAATGTGATATCTAGCTTCAAAGAAAAGAAATAAAAAATAGGAGAGTCATGAGTAAATTGGTGGAGGCTAAGAGCAACTTCAGTTTGGCTGTAATACTCACTTCTGCAGATTAAGGAATCTCTCTAAAGGGTTAAAGTCACATGGAAATCTATGGCTTAGGAGCCGTAGGATTTATCTCAGCAGTAGGGAAAAGGCTGGTAACTATAAGTTGCTGTCAGATGCATCTTGGGAGGTCTGCAGACAGATTTCTGTACTATTGAAGCCTAGCACTCATGGCATGCTTTGCTACACTTAGCAGAATTCTCCTTCTCTCTCTTGAGACATCTGGTAAACAACTGGATAGACTAATCAGACGAACTAGAGGAATGCCGTTTCTTCTTTATAATTGTTTATTTGCTTGTAGAAATGAGAAAGAGTATATTTAGTTCAGCTTCAACCAAAACACCACCTGCTCTTTAAAAACGGTGATGTTATCCGATCAAGAGCATGGTCTCTTTAACAACCAAGCAAGAATCCTTGCCTCCCAAGAGGATCCTAGTGAAAGACCTGGAAGGAGGGAAGCAGAGAGTCCTGGCTCCTATCCTGTGTCTTCTGAGGGTCCAGGGAGCATTTTAGGGGCTGAATGGGATGCAGTGGTGAATGTACATCTGCGGGGGGGATATGGGTGGTTTCCCCAGAGATAAGGAGACCTAATTAAGGCAACCAGAAAACAATCTCTTGTACCAAAGACCATTATAAAACTTCCAATTTTAGTTCTTGAAAACAATGCCCAGATTATCGAGACCTCTGAAGAAAAACTAAGATCACGTGTTGCCATGGGCATATTACATACGGCTGGTGGCAGTTTCAGTGGTTATAGATATTTCAGAGAGCAGTTTGTCAGGCTATAGCATGTCATTCCCATTTTAGGGAATTTATTTTGAGTCAGTAGACCAACATATGGGAAAAACATTTTGAGCAGAGATGTGTTTTTGTGGTGTTAGTTGTAATAGTGAAGCATTCGAAGTGGCACACATGTCAGCCACTTCGGAGGCTGGAGTACATTATGTGGCCGCTGAACGGATAGAGAGATTGGCTGTCCTGGGTGGCTGACAAAAGTTTCTAAGATGTTTGACAAGGGCCCACAGAATTATGCACGTGTTATTGTTATTTTTTTTTTGCGGTACACGGGCCTCTCACTGTTGTGGCCTCTCCTGTTGCGGAGCACAGGCTCCGGACGCGCAGGACCAGTGGCCATGGCTCATGGGCCCAGCCGCTCCGCGGCATGTGGGATCTTCCTGGACTAGGGCACGAACCCGTGTCCCCTGCATCGGCAGGCGGACTCTCAACCACTGCGCCACCAGGGAAGCCCTATGCACGTGTTATTATAACCGTGTGGATCAGGAGTCAGCAAACTTTTTCTATAGAGGTCCAGATAATCAATATTTTAGGTTCTGCTGATCACATACAGTCTTCGCTGGATATTATCATTCTTGTTCTTGTATTTTTCTTCTTCTGGTTGTTCTCCTCCTCCTTTACAGCACTTTAAGCACACCAGCCATTCTTATCCCACCGATCTTACAAAAACAGGCCCTGGGCAATTGCATGCCTATTCCTGACCTGAATACACACATTTTTTTTTTTTAACATCTTTACTGGAGTATAATTGCTTTACAACAGTATGTTAGTTTCTGCTGTATAACAAAGTGAATCAGCTATACGTATACATACATCCCCATATCTCCTCCCTCTTAATACATGCATTTTTTTTTTTTTGTTGGTATGCGGGCCTCTCACTGCTGTGGCCTCTCCCGTTGAGGAGCACAGGCTCCGGACGCGCAGGCTCAGCAGCCATGGCTCATGGGCCCAGCCGCTCCGCGGCATGTGGGATCTTCCCGGACCGGGGCACGAACCCGCGTCCCCTGCATCGGCAGGCGGACTCTCAACCACTGCGCCACCAGGGAAGCCCAATACATGCATATTTAGAAAACAAAGGCTGGAAATGTTAACAGCATGCTCTTTAGAGTAGTGGGGTTGTTTTGAAGTGAAATGTTCTCTCAGAGGTTTTGATTATTTGTGTAACTTACACACACACACACACCCTCTGATGCCCACAGTTAGAAGCCTGGTGCCTGGCAGAGCCTTCACACACCTTCCCCTTCTTCACACACCTTCCCCTTCTTCACACATCTTCCCCTTCTTCACACTTTCCCTAATGCAGTAGCCCTGTTGGTCTGAGAAGGTCCAAAGGGACTTAGGGCCCCACCAGCAAACAAACCTTGCTATTTATTTCCGAGGAGCCATGCAGATGTTTCTAATTATGCCTTGAGCATTTGCACTGGGGGGAGTCATGCCCTTTGGGAACACTGTTGTGATTGAGAGCATCAGCCTGCACACTTCCTAGGGTCCTTCCTGGTGTGCACCAGCGATGGTATAGGGTTTGGCTATTCCATCTAGACTGATTTAAGAGTTTGCTCCCTCTGTGTCTCCAGCAGGGCCACTGAGCACTGCTAGAGAAAAGTCATACAGCAGAGCACATTAGGATCCCTACAGAATTTTGATTCCCCACCTCACATGGACCCTCCACAGCCCTGCAAGTTCCTTCCTTCCTCCCTCCCTCCCTTCCTTTATTCTGCGATGGTCTTTCCACTCTGATACATCCATCCTCCTTATTTTCCTCTTCTCTTAGCTGATGGGTTTACCTTTCTCTTCATGGAGAAAATAGAAGCCATCATAAACTGGCCGCCCCCAAACCTCTGAAGGCACCTGTGCTCACACACATGGGAAGCCAGAGGCAGAAGGGTCTCTCCCAGCTAGGCTCCCCAGCACCCCCGCTGTGCTCTCAGCCCATCCCCACCCACCATCCCGAGGATGGAACAAAGCCTCCCTTCTTTCTCCTGCATCTTCATTCTCTTCTCCGGTCCTAGACTTTCTTCTCAACACTGAAATATGTTCTGTTCTCTCCCCTCCTTAAAAACCAAAACAGAAAACTCCTACCAACACCCCTTCGTCCATCTAACTCCACTCTCTGCACAGATGTCTCAAAATAAAGATCTGTGCCTGCTGCCTGTCTCCTGCCACCTCCTGCCCAGCCTACACCACTGTGACTTCGTTGCCTGCCACTTTCAGGTCAGCAGTGACTTCTGTGTCTCCAATACGGTAGACTTCTTCAAGTCCTTCTCGACCGTGTCCTCACAGCAGTGACTGGAACAGCTGCCACTTCTGCAAACACGCCTTCATACCCCATCAGTGACCTCACACCCTCATGGTCTCCTTCCCACCTCCCTGACCCTTCATTTTGGTCTCGTTTGCTGCCTCTCTCTCTACCACCTGTTCTCCAAATGGTGAGGTCCCCCAGGCCCAGTCCTAGGCTGCTTCTCCCTCCAACCCCAGCCCCAGGGATCAATCATCATTTCTAAGCCACTGACTTGCTAAAGTAGGTCTGTAACCCAGGCATCTGCGCTCCAAACACCTGGCGGACTCCTCCACAGCATGTCCTCTGAGATGTCTCCCGAGCAACGTGACCAGAAGCCGATCTTCTCTGCCCTCCCTGTCCCTGCTGCTGACAAGCCTGGTGCCCCTTGCCCTCACTTTCCTTCACTTCCAGTGCACGTCTTCACGACATCCTGCTGCATCTGCCTCCCAGGTCACACCTCTTTCACCCGTTGGCTCCCCTCCACCACCGCCAGCTGCATCAGGCCACCATCTGGGGCTAGAAGCAGCCTCCTTGGTGGCATCCTCCTCCACATGGGCACCTGTCCCTCCATCCTTCACGCTCTGCCAAGAGGGCTTTTCTTCAGAGAGAAATGGGGGTGTGTTCCTCCGGTGCTTAAAGGCCTTCAATAGCTTTCCCTTCCTGCATCCCCCATGCCCCACCCAGCTTGCCTCTACCCGCCTCTCGAGCTGCCGTGCACTGCTCATTCTCTGCCATCTCTGGATGCAGAGCTATGTCAGCCCCTTTCAGACTCCCAAGAGTACATTTCCTACTGTCAACTGAAAAAAATGCATAACCTGAAAGCTGAGAATTATGTTTTATTCGGCAGACAAAACTGAGGACTTAAGCCCAGGAGGCAACCTCTCAGGTCGCTCTGAGGGACTGCTCCATAGAGGTAAGGGAGGAGCCCGGATACAGAGGAGTTTCTGCAACAAAGACCAGGTGGTAGGAACACCAGAGGTGACTGTTCATTAAAGAAAACCAGACATCCCAAATTAAGGAATTTAGCACTTTTCTATGTATGGAAGATGCAAGAGTCTGGGCTCACTGAAATCATTCCTTTGCCCTGCACCTCAGCTATCTGGGGCCAGCATCCTGCGCTTTCTCATCTTGAGTCTCTCAGGGTGCCCCGTTGGAAGGTGGCTGCAGCAGCTGATGACTTGATGGTGGGCATCCTGTTTTTATCCTGAGTTCCCTCAGTGCTCACTGATGGGGCAGATATAATGTGATGGGCTGATGGCTGCAACATCCTTTGTTTACTGATATGGCAAACATTTTTTCATTGACACTGCCTTACAACCTCCTCCCTCACTGGAAAGCCCTTGTTCACTCAAATGACTCCAGAGCCCATGTCTGAACCCCCGTGCTGGGCTTGCAAGCAGGCGAGGGACTCAGTCCTAAGTGTTCCCTAAACAAGCGCCTGGTACTTCCTGTCTGCACCCCTCAGTAGGCCGACCCGTTTAACCTGCAGAAAGCTGAAGACTCCAGGTCATTTTATACATTGAATAGGTAGCATGAGTAAGGACTAGTAGGTAATATTGAATAATTCCTTGTAGAATTATTAACTTTATTTCTATTTTTTTCCAGTGGGGTTGGATTCAGTTTCTTGTTTTGTTGGCTATTGATGACCATCGTGGTTCTGACTTTTGTTGTTGGTGGAAATGTGGAAAAACTGGTGTGTGAACCTTACCAAAACAAAATGTTATTCCAGGTAAACATGGTTTTTGTGCCCATTATGAAGAGCTTGAGCCAAAACTTTTATTTTCCCCTTTCTTGTGGGTTTCTTTGAGAGCAAAAAGATGAGCAGGTGGTTTGTATTCAGTAGGTTGAGATTCCATCTATTTGTCAGAGCAAAAAAATATGGCAGTACAGTTGACCCTTGAACCACAGGGAGTTAGGGGCGCTGACCCTCCACGCACTCAAAATCTGCGTACAATTTATATTCAGCCTTCCGTATGCATGGTTCCTCCATATCTCCTTTCTTGGATTCAACCAACCTTGGACCGTGCAGTACTGTTGTATTTACTACCAAAAAAAATCCACTTATAAGTGGACCCTCGCAGTTTAAACCCGTGTTGTTGAAGGGTCAACTGTATTCTTTTTTTTTTTTTAATGTAAGTGAAATCAGTACCAGGAATTAAGGCTTGCTCGTCAACATTGATTGTAATATTTGGGGAGAATACAATTCTCCTCAGCAGTAGTTCCCAAATGCAGAACATCAGAGGATAAGTTCCCGGGTTCCTTCTATACCTCAAGACGTTTCTGACATTTCACATAACTTCCCAGATGACAGCTGCCCACACGGATGGTTTGAAGGTCGTAAATTTGAAGTGAAAGAGACTGATAAATGACACACCTCATAGCTGAGGGTTGTCCCTGGTGGAAATCTGACGAGGTAGTTGGGAATTGAATTCAAGCTTCACTTTCTCCATCAAAGACCAACTACTTCACACTCTAGGGCACCAGGTGCAAGTTTAGCTTCATTAGTTAATGAGGAAGTTTTGATCTACATGTCCATCTTCTAACTTTGGCTTTCCAGTGTTTTTCTCTAGATTCTGATTTTAAAAAATATGTGTTTTCCTATTTTATTGTATATATTTTTTCACCTCAAATCTGTTATAAAATCAGGTGAATGCTTGTGGTGGTGGTATTTTAATTACTCAGTTGGTTGAAGAAAATTAAATCAGGAGCATCAGTTTGTCAAATTATCTCCATTTGGCCTCTTGATAAAAAATAATAATAACACATCAGACTTCCGGGTAAGATGGCGGAAGAGTAAGACGCGGAGATCACCTTCCTCCCCACGGATACACCAGAAATACAGCTACACGTGGAACAACTCCTACAGAACACCTACTGAACACTGGCAGAAGGCCCCAGACCTCCCAAAAGGCAAGAAACTCCCCACATACCTGGGTAGGGCAAAGTGGAGAGATCCCCACACAGAGGATCGGTGCCGAGCGGCGCTCGCCGGCCCGGGAGGCTTGTCTGCTCGCCCGCCGGGGCGCGCAGCGCTGGAAGCTGAGGCTTGGGCTTCAGTCAGAGCGCGGGGAGAGGACTGGGGCTGGCGGCGAGAACTCAGCCTGAAGGGGGCTAATGTGCCACAGCTAGCCGGGAGGGAGTCCGGGAGAACTCTGGAGCTGCCGAAGAGGCAAGAGACTTTTTCTTCCCTCTTGGTTTCCTGGTGCGCGAGGAGAGGGGATTAAGAGCGCTGCTTGAAGGGGCTCCACAGACGGGCGCGAGTCGCGACTGAAAGCGCGGAGCCCAGTGACGGGCGTGGGACGCTGGGGCTGCTGCTGCCACCGCCAAGAAGCCTGTGTGCGAGCGCAGGTCACTGCCCACACCGCCCTTCCGGGAGCCTGTGCAGCCCGCCACTGCCGGGGTCCCGGGATCCAGGGGCGGCTTCCCTGGGAGAACGCACGGCGTGCCTCGGGCTGGTGCAACGTCACGCCGACTGCTGCCGCTGCAGGCTCGCCCCGCACTCCGTGCCCCTCCCTCACGCCCGGCCTGAGTGAGCCAGAGTCCCCGAAGAGGCTGCTCCTTTAACCCTGTCCTGTCTGAGCGAAGAACAGACGCCCTCCGGCGACCTACACGCAGAGGCGGGGCCAAATCCAAAGCTGAGACCCAGGAGCTGTGAGAACAAAGAAGAGAACGGGAAACCTCTCCCAGCAGCCTCAGAAGCAGCGGATTAAAGCTCCACAATCAACTTGATGTACCCTACATCTGTGGAATACATGAATAGACAACACATCATCCCAAATTGAGGATCCCAGAGTCAGTGCTGTGCCTCTGAGGTGGGAGAGCCAACTTCAGGACACTGGTCCACAAGAGACCTCCCAGCTCCACATAATATCAAACGGCAAAAATCTTCCAGAGATCTCCATCTCAACACCAGCACCCAGCTTCACTCAACGACCAGCAAGCTACAGTGCTGGACACCCTAAGCCAAACAACTAGCAAGACAGGAACACAACGCCACCCATTAGCAGAGAGGTGGCCTAAAATCATAAAAAGTCCACAGACACCCCAAAACACACCACCAGACGTGGACCTGCCCACCAGAAAGACAAGATCCAGCCTCATCCACCAGAACACAGGCACTAGTCCCCTCCACCAGGAAGCCTACACAACCCACTAAACCAACCTTAGCCACTGGGGACAGACACCAAAAACAACGGGAACTACGAACCTGCAGCCTGCAAAAGGGAGACCCCAAACACAGTAACATAAGCAAAATGAGAAGACAGAAAAACACACAGCAGGAGAAGGAGCAAGATAAAAACCCACCAGACCTAACAAATGAAGAGGTAATAGGCAGTCTACCTGAAAAAGAATTCAGGATAATGATGGTAAAGATGATCCAAGATTCTATTTCCCAGATCCAAAATCTTGGAAATAGAATAGACAAAATGCAAGAAACAGTTAACAAGGACCTAGAAGAACTAAAGATGAATCAAGCATCGATTAAAAACACAATACATGAAATAAAAAATACTCTAGATGGGATCAATAGCAGAATAACTGAGGCAGAAGAACGGATAAGTGAGGTGGAAGATAAAATAGTGGAAATAACTGCTGCAGAGCAAAATAAAGAAAAAAGAATGAAAAGAACAGAGGACAGTCTCAGAGACCTCTGGGACAACATTAAACGCACCAACATTCGAATTATAGGGGTTCCAGAAGAAGAAGAGAAAAAGAAAGGGACTGAGAAAATATTTGAAGAGATTATAGTTGAAAACTTCCCTAATATGGGAAAGGAAATAGTTAATCAAGTCCAGGAGGCACAGAGAGTCCCATACAGAATAAATCCAAAGAGAAATACGCCAAGACACATATTAATCAAACTGTCAAAAATTAAACACAAAGAAATCATATTAAAAGCAGCAAGGCAAAAACAACAAGTAACACACAAGGGAATCCCCATCAGGATAACAGCTGGTCTCTCAGCAGAAACTCTACAAGCCAGAAGGGAGTGGCAGGACATAATTAAAGTGATGAAGGAGAAAAACCTGCAACCAAGATTACTCTACCCAGCAAGGATCTCATTCAGATTTGATGGAGAAATTAAAACGTTTACAGACAAGCAAAAGCTGAGAGAGTTCAGCACCACCAAACCAGCTTTACAACAAATGCTAAAGGAACTTCTCTAGGCAAGAAACACAACAGAAGGAAAAGACCTACAATAACGAACCCAAAACAATTAAGAAAATGGGAACAGGAACATACATATTGATAATTACCTTAAATGTAAATGGACTAAATGCTCCCACCAAAAGATACAGATTGGCTGAATGGATACAAAAACAAGACCCATATATATGCTGTCTACAAGAGACCCACTTCAGACCTAGAGACACATACAGACTGAAAGTAAGGGGATGGAAAAAGATATTCCATGCAAATGGAAACCAAAAGAAAGCTGGAGTAGCAATTCTCATATCAGACAAAATAGACTTTAAAATAAAGACTACTAGAAGAGACAAAGAAGGACACTACATAATGATCAAGGGATCGATCCAAGAAGAAGATATAACAATTGTAAATATTTATGCACCCAACATAGGAGCACCTCAATACATAAGGCAAATACTAACAGCCATAAAAGGAGAAATCGACAGTAACACACTCATAGTAGGGGACTTTAACACCCCACTTTCACCAATGGACAGATCATCCAAAATGAAAATAAATAAGGAAACACAAGTTTTAAATGATACATTAAACAAGATGGACTTAATTGATATTTATAGGACATTCCATCCAAAAACAACAGAATACACATTTTTCTCAAGTGCTCATGGAACATTCTCCAGGATAGATCATATCTTGGGTCACAAATCAAGCCTTGGTAAATTTAAGAAAATTGAAATTGTATCAAGTATCTTTTCCAACCACAATGCTATGAGACTAGATATCAATTACAGGAAAAGAGCTGTAAAAAATACAAACACATGGAGGCTAAACAATACACTACTTAATAACGAAGTGATCACTGAAGAAATCAAAGAGGAAATTAAAAAATACCTAGAAACAAATGACAATGGAGACACGACGACCCAAAACCTATGGGATGCAGCAAAAGCAGTTCTAAGAGGGAAGTTTATAGCAATACAATCCCACCTTAAGAAACAGGAAACATCACGAATAAACAACCTAACCTTGCACCTAAAGCAATTAGAGAAAGAAGAACAAAAACATCCCAAAGTTAGCAGAAGGAAAGAAATCATAAAAATCAGATCAGAAATAAATGAAAAAGAAATGAAGGAAACGATAGCAAAGATCAATAAAACTAAAAGCTGGTTCTTTGAGAAGAAAAACAAAATTGATAAACCATTAGCCAGACTCATCAAGAAAAAAAGGGAGAAGACTCAAATCAATAGAAATGAAAAAGGAGAAGTAACAACTGACACTGCAGAAATACAAAAGATCATGAGAGATTACTATAAGCAACTCTGCCAATAAAATGGACAACCTGGAAGAAATGGACAAATTCTTAGAAATGCACAACCTGCCAAGACTGAATCAGGAAGAAATAGAAAATAAGAACAGACCAATCACAAGCACTGAAATTGAAACTGTGATAAAAAATCTTCCAACGAACAAAAGCCCAGGACCAGATGGCTTCACAGGCGAATTCTATCAAGCATTTAGAGAAGAGCTAACACCTATCCTTCTCAAACTCTTCCAACATATAACAGAGGGAGGAACACTCCCAAACTCATTCTACGAGGCCACCATCACCTTGATACCAAAACCAGACAAGGATGTCACAAAGAAAGAAAACTACAGGCCAATATCACTGATGAACATAGATGCAAAAATCCTCAACAAAATACTAGCAAACAGAATCCAACAGCACATTAAAAGGATCAAACACCATGATCAAGTGGGGTTTATTCCAGGAATGCAAGGATTCTTCAATATACGCAAATCAATCAACGTGATACACCATATTAACAAATTGAAGGAGAAAAACCATATGATCATCTCAATAGATGCAGAGAAAGCTTTCGACAAAATTCAACACCCATTTATGATAAAAACCCTGCAGAAAGTAGGCATAGAGGGAACTTTCCTCAACATAATAAAGGCCATATATGATAAACCCACAGCCAGCATCGTCCTCAATGGTGAAAAACTGAAACCATTTCCACTAAGATCAGGAACAAGACAAGGTTGCCCACTCTCACCACTCTTATTCAACCTAGTTTTGGATGTTTTAGCCACAGCAATCAGAGAAGAAAAGGAAATAAAAGGAATCCAAATTGGAAAAGAAGAAGTAAAGCTGTCACTGTTTGCAGATGACATGATACTATACATAGAGAATCCTAAAGATGCTACAAGAAAACTACTAGAGTTAATCAATGAATTTGGTAAAGTTGCAGGATACAAAATTAATGCACAGAAATCTCTGGCATTCCTATATACTAATGATGAAAAATCTGAAGGTGAAATCAAGGAAACACTCCCATTTACCATTGCAACAAAAAGAATAAAATATCTAGGAATAAGCCTACCTAAGGAGACAAAAGACCTGTATGCAGAAAATTATAAGACACTGATGAAAGAAATTAAAGATGATACAAATAGATGGAGAGATGTACCATGTTCTTGGATTGGAAGAATCAACATTGTGAAAATGACTCTACTACCCAAAGCAATCTACAGATTCAATGCAATCCCTATCAAACTACCACTGGCATTTTTCACAGAACTAGAACAAAAAAATTCACAGTTTGTATGGAAACACAAAAGACCCCGAATAGCCAAAGCAATCTTGAGAACGAAAAATGGAGCTGGAGGAATCAGGCTCCCTGACTTCAGACTATACTACAAAACTACAGTAATCAAGACAGTGTGGTACTGGCACAAAAACAGAAAGATAGATCAATGGAACAGGATAGAAAGCCCAGAGTTAAACCCACGGACATATGGTCACCTTATCTTTGATAAAGGAGGCAGGAATGTACAGTGGAGAAAGGACAGTCTCTTCAATAAGTGGTGCTGGGAAAACTGGATAGGGACATGTAAAAGTATCAGATTAGATCACTCCCTAACACCATACACAAAAATAAGCTCAAAATGGATTAAAGACCTAAATGTAAGGCCAGACACTATCAAACTCTTAGAGGAAAACATAGGCAGAACACTCTATGACATAAATCACAGCAAGATCCTTTTTGACCCACCTCCTAGAGAAATGGAAATAAAGACAAAAATAAACACATGGGACCTAATGAAACTTAAAAGCTTTTGCACAGCAAAGGAAACCATAAACAAGACCAAAAGACAACCCTCAGAATGGGAGAAAATATTTGCAAATGAAGCAACTGACAAAGGATTAATCTCCAAAATTTATAAGCAGCTCATGCAGCTCAATAACAAAAAAACAAACAACCCAATCCAAAAATGGGCAGAAGACCTAAATAGACATTTCTCCACAGAAGATATACAGACTGCCAACAAACACATGAAAGGATGCTCAACATCTTTACTCATTAGAGAAATGCAAATCAAAACTACAATGAGATATCATCTCACACCAGTCAGAATGGCCATCATCAAAACTAGAGACAATAAATGCTGGAGAGGGTGTGGAAAAAAGGGAACACTCTTGCACTGCTGGTGGGAATGTGAATTGGTACAGCCGCTATGGAGAACGGTATGGAGGTTCCTTAAAAAACTACAAATAGAACTACCATATGACCCAGCAATCCCACTACTGGGCATATACCCTGAGAAAACCATAATTCAAAAAGAGACATGTACCAAAATGTTCATAGCAGCCCTATTTACAATAGCCCGGAGATGGAAACAACCTAAGTGTCCATCATCGGATGAATGGATAAAGAAGATGTGGCACATATATACAATGGAATATTACTCAGCCATAAAAATAAATGAAATTGAGCTATTTGTAATGAGGTGGATAGACCTAGAGTCTGTCATACAGAGTGAAGTAAGTCAGAAAGAGAAAGACAAATACTGTATGCTAACACATATATATGGAATTTAAGAAAAAAAAATGTCATGAAGAACATAGGGGTAAGACAGGAATAAAGACACAGACCTACTAGAGAATGGACTTGAGGATATGGGGAGGGGGAAGGGTAAGCTGTGACAAAGTGAAAGAGCGGCATGGACATATATACACTACCAAACGTAAGGTAGATAGCTAGTGGGAAGCAGCCGCATAGCACAGGGAGATCAGCTCGGTGCTTTGTGACCGCCTGGAGGGGTGGGATAGGGAGGGTGGGAGGGAGACGCAAAAGGGAGGGGATATGGAAACATATGTATATGTATAACTGATTAAATTTGTTATAAAAAAAAAAAAGAAATGCTAACCAGAAATGTTCCCTACCACTTCTACAGATTGTTAAAATATATTATTGAAAATAAAACAAACATATTCTGTTAAAAAAAAAATAATAATAATAATAATAACACATCAAACCAGACTTCATCATCTTTTGTACTGTGTTAAATTGTTAAAAAGGAATTCTTAAAAAATAGAGGATATTTTGAAACCATTTACACTCCGTAAGTGTATATACAGTCATGTACCAATTAGCCCACCTTAAATATACATAATGTGAAGTCAAAGATTGTGCCAGATTTAATTCCTTTTGTCTAGAGGGAAGTAGTGAAGATCTGGGTCTACTGCTTCATGGCTTTCTATTAGATATTCTGAATGAAATTATCTCTTTTTCTCCCATTTCTAATGTGTTTATTTTACTAAAATGAAATGTTCCCCCCAAAAAGTAGTCTCAATAATGCCTACTGATGCTATCCAGTGGTCGATATCTTTATTCCAATCACACTATTATTTTCTAATTTTAAGTTTAAAATCAATGAGGAAAATCATGATATAAAAATCCCCCAGATACCGTATATTGAACAGAATATTCATTTTATTATATGCATGTATGTTAGTGTAAAACTGTCTTTAAAAAAAGTTTTTTAATTTGTTCTAGGTTTTGGACACACCATATTTACTAAATGCGGATTGGAAATACTATCTTTCTGGCATGGTATTTAACAAACCAGATATTCATCTCACTTTTGAACAAGTTTACAGGTATAAATAATTGCATCATGCATTTTTTGCTACTTAGCATGTTGTGTTTTTACAATGAGACTTTTGCTTTCAACATGTCTTTAATTTTAATGGTCAACTTTCCAGTTTTAGAAGTAAGCTGTTCTCTGGTCTTAGCAGTAAGACCAAAAAGATAATCCTTTCCCTGAAAGCCTTCTAGGCCTTAGGATGGTGCTGTCCCAAGCTGCCCTGTCTTAATTACTAGAATTCACTGGTAACAGTGACCCTAAAATGCATTCTTGTTTAAGAATCACCCTGCCCCAAGTAAATGCCATATAACAAGAATTCATTGGATGGGTCTGTTGATGGAAATAGTCAGTAAACATGGGAATTCCCTGGAGGTTGAGTGGTTAGAACTCAGCGCTTTCACTGCCAGGGCCCAGGTTTAATCCCTGGTCAGGGAACTAAGATCCCAAAAGCCATGGTGTGACAAAAAAAAAAAAAAAAAGAAAAAAAAGAAGAAAAAAATCAATAAACAGTCTATAATAGGAATAGAAAAGAGTTTTATTTGAGCCAAACTGACGACTATAGCCCCAGAGACAGCCTCTCAGATAGCTTTGAGGAATTGTTCCAGAGAACCATGGCTTTCAGAATAGTTTTATGTCTGGTCAGAACAAAGAACATTAAACAAGTCAGGGATACATTCATTAAAGGTTTCAAAAAAAAAAAACAGATCAGGATATACACAGTGAATCACTATGGCCTTGGCACGTGGGAAGGGAGTCTTATCATCGAAGGAGTACCAACATAGATGTCCCAGGGAGGGAGTATTTAGTCTTTATTCTTAACATGGACATTCTTTACTTCTGGTCAATACACCCTTTTCTTTCATAATTAAAGCCGATGTACAGTGTGTGTTTGACAGGCCACAAACAGCTTGTTTTAGTTAGCATAAAATTTGAGTTAAATCATGTAGAAGCCAGAATGACTTCCCGAGACCTCAATATGTGAACATTTCTTTCATCAGGTCCAAATCTCAGACATGCTAATTGCAATGCAGCTGGAGATCCAGGCTGCACAATCAGGCTGCCTTGGCTCCAGTCCTGGCTCTACCACCGGGGCCTTTGTGATCTTGGGCAGTTCCACTTCCTGTCGCTTCAATAGGGATGATGATAATAGTAATCTGAGTATCACCAGCTCCCCATCACCTCTAGCAAATGAGACAGCAAACAAGCAGCACAGGTGTCAATCTTACTCACACCTCGCCTCCATGGCAGACATTGGTCATCAACTGTGGTCTTCTACTTTGCCCAGAGGGTCACAGGAGGCTTCTCAACAGCATGTTCTCGGTAGACATTTTCAATTCATTGGAGTTTCTGTGCACAGTTAATCCATCCCTAGGCTCAGAGGAGGAGGCCGAGCTCCTTGGCCTGGTCTGCCAGCTCTTTGTGATTCTGACTCCTGTGGAACTCTCTGGTCTTACCTCTGTTGGTTAGGGTATCAGACTTTCTGTTCCAATGCCAACCTACTTGGGGCTCCCTGAAGAGGAGTATCACACCTCTTGGGGATGTGGGAAAGTTGCTTATCCCAGGCATCCCTCGGGACTGGAGGGCCTTGGCTGCTGCACAAGGAAGAGGCACCCCAGGAAGGGGCCATCTGGGTGGCAAGGATATGCATCAGATGAGGCCACCCTGCTTAGCTAAGCTGAGGAAGCGTTTGTCACATTTTAAAGAAGCACGGAGAAGTGAGGCCAAGTTAGGTTTATAGCCAAAGTGGACCGACCGTTTGGATGTTTGTTGCCCCCTCCCTATCTCCATCCTACCCTTAGTCCAACCTTAAGTTTAGTAGGGGAAGCTCAACCCTGGAAATATGGAGGGAGATGGTCTGGCAGGGGCTTGATAGAGTTTTAATCTTTTATGAAATCTTTTAATGATAATGCTTTGTAACTTACCTCTTTCTGACATCTGTTGTTTTTTTAGATTAGAGTTTATTTCTTCCCAATTTGTAAACTGGTTATTATTCACAGCACTGGAAAGAACACAAAGGACACAGATAGAAGGATGTAGTATTTACCAGTCCTAGTGTAACTGTTGCAAACATGGGACATTTAGTAAAACAGGGAACAAAGTCAAGAATGGCGGGCACCCGGGGGATTCGTGCAGCCACTGGTGATGGCCTTCTGTGTCGACACCCAGATGCCACATCTGTGGTCACAGATTAAACAAAGACGAACAGTTCGCCTTTCTCTCCATCCTTAGCAGTGGACAGAGGTAGCCACAACTGCCTTTCTGGATCCTGATTTCTCTGTTTATTCCCTCAGTGATTGCAAAGAAAATAAAGGCATTTATGCCACACTTAAGCTAGAGAACACCTACAATATCAGTGAACATCTCAGCATTAAAGAGGTGAGTAATTAGAACCAATCAGAAAATTGACATTTCTTTACTAAATTCAGTTGTCTTTTTTTTTTTTTTGATGAAAGTCACATAAGATAAAAATTAACCATTTGAAAGTGACTTTAGTACATTTGCAAGGCTATGCAACTCTCACCTCTACCTAATTCCAAAGCATTTGCATCACCCCCGACCAGTTGACTTTCTTGAGGCATGAGTTTCTCTAGCAGATGATGGAAGATCCTCTCCAGGGGCCTCCCTGCAGACACTTCACAGGGAAAGAGTTTATCCTTTGAGTGTCCCTGTTCCTGGAGGCACAAACCCCGCTCGTTTCCCAGGGATACTGACTCTCCCAGACCAGCCATCCTTTTCTGTCACATCCCTGAGTGGGGATAAGTGGCCCACAGAGTCCTCACTCCTTATGAATGATGACTGTGGCCCCAGGGCTCCCAGATAGGCCTTTAACAAGAGACAGAGTGACAAGGATGGAAGGGAGAGAGGGAATGAATGACCTCTCCTCCTCCTTTGCCCAGACCGGCACCCAAGTCTTGAGTGTTCAGACTCTAAGGAGAGATCCCTGTAGAGCACACTGACTGGAGGAAGGGGCAAGGGGGTTTCAGCAGCCCAGGCCTAGGGCACCCTTAGCCTAGGCTGTGCCCACTCCCTCATACCTGGAGGCCTTCTGGCCTTCTCAGCTGTGCAGGAGAGAACCTAAGGAACCTTGTTTCTTCCAGGCTTCCGATATAGAAGCAATTACCGAGGAAAATCAAGGGGAGAAGTTGTTCCCCAAACGCCATGGCTTACCCACTGAGGCATCACAGAAGGCTTCCAGGGTTGCCATGAGGCCACAATAGCCTGATGATTTTCAGATGTGAAGAGGTTTATTTGAAAGCTGTATACAAATTCCAGATTCTCTTCCCTAAATACAGCTCGCATATATTTATAAATAAAATATAATTTTGCAAGCAAGCCCTAATCCATGCCCTCTACTCATTTACTCATTATGCCACGTGCCATTTTCTTGGTGCACCATGATGAGTACGGTGGGAGAGGCCCCAAATCATGAACCACGTTCCCGTTGATCTCAAGTCTCTCTATTACCCAAGTCCAGTGCATGCTGCCTCCTTCCCCTGGAAAGCAGCCTGCCCAGCCCCTTTCGGCATCTCTGTTTGTCAAGACTTGCTCAGAAGTCACCTCCTCTCTGTTGCCCTCCCCAGCCTCCTGCCTTGAAAGGCTCTGTCCCTGGTGTGCCAATGCATTTCATGTGCCTTTATCACAACACTGCCTCTTCCCTTTGAGATCTTTGAGGGTAGAGATGCAATATGATTTGGTTTTGCATTCCACCTCCTCACATAGTGCTTGGCATAGGGTGTAGCAAAGAAGGCAGGGAGGCGGGGAAGGAATGGGAGGGGAGAGAAGAGAACCGGGGAAGAAGCGCCAGTCAGGTACATGTGTATTTGTTTTGGCCTGTGTAATTTTATTGCTCTTTTAAAGCATTAAGTAGGTGATGTTTTTGGAGAAGAGTGGATTTATTTATATCTTTCCTTTTTATTATGCAGCATACCGGAAACATAAATAATAATTTTGAAAATATGAATATAAGAATTGACAATATAGTTCTGCTGGATGAGGCAGGAAGAAAAAACCTTAAGGATTTCGGTTCTTCGGGAATAGACAAAATAGACTACGGTGCCTTCATGGTTGCGGTATGACCCATATGTTCGCACTTGATCTTTTGGGGAAAAGTTAGGGCATCGTGTGTGTGTGTGTATAATATTTTTTGTTTGTTAGTTTTTTGTTTTTATTTTTGTTTTTTTATTGAGATGAGATTCACTCAACCTGAAATTAACTCTTTTACCAACTGAGCAATTCACTAGAATTTAGTATAATCACAATGTTACATAACTATCATCTCTATCTAGTTCCAAAGCACCTTCATCACCCCAAAAGAAAGCCCCGATCCCATTAAGCAACTGCTCCTCATTTCCCACTCCCAGCCCCTGGCAACCGTCACTCTGTGTTCAGTTTCTATGAATTTACCTATTTTGGATATTTCATATGAATGGAATCATACAGTATGTGACCTTTTGTGTCTGATAACCTTAACTGGTCTGTTTCATGTATCCCAAGTTTTTTGAGATTCATGTACATTACAGCATGTATCAGTATTTTAGTTCTCTTTATGGTTGAATACAAATAATACTGTATGTATAAATAAGAATGCAGATGTGTCTAGCCTTAGAGTGTCTAGCCTTACTTTATGGTTATGGACTCATGTTCACTCTGTTGCTTATTAAAATGCTGTTAAGGTTCAAAAATCCCATATCCATAACACAGCTTTTTACACCTCTTTTGTAGACTGGGAAAAATCCCACAAAAGTGAATCTTTTATCATTTGCAAATGATCTAGAAGTAAAAGCCAACCCTTTGGTGAGTTCAAACGGTCTGGTTCAAGGCTGTCATTGTTGTAGATGTGAAATGTCAGTACCGTTCTTAGAGAAGCTATGGAAGAGGTTCCTTGTACCACAAGTAACCCTTGTTTAAACACGCCACTCTGTGCATGTTGAAAGTTCCCATCAGCAGCCATTGCCACATGGTGCCACAGTCCATGAGCGTGTAAAGGTTCCCAGGGCAGCTTCGGGGTGCAGGCTCTTCCCAGCCTCTGTTCGTGGTGCTGCTGCCCTCACTGCTTTAGCACCGGACCTGCTTTCACTCTGTCCACCCCTCCACTGCCAAACACCTGTGCACACATTTTCTTGCAGTGCAGGGAATGGTAACTGAGGACATGGGAGGGAGATCCTGTTTGGTGCTTTGCTTCGCCAATAATGAGCGGATAAGGGAGGGCAAAGACACCATCCAAGCCCCATAAGCTTCCCCATTACCAGCTTCTCTGCTGGTTGGTGACTAATGGCTGTAACTGGTCCCTTTCACAAAGCAGCAGACCTGGACTCTGGGGGGAAGACCAGGATTTAAACCCTGAGTCAGCCTCTTCCTAACTGTGGGAACTTAGGCACAATATTTCACCCCTATGTGCCTCAGTTTCCTCATCTGTTAAATGGAGGCAGTAGTAATGCTTGTTAGACGTTACTATACTAAAAACGGTTTAAGTGTGAGTTAAATAAAAGTTCTCAGTTGCTTGAGCCTTGGTTTTCTCATCTGTAAAATGGAGCTATAGCTACTGTAAAGCAGATTTACAGTGGCTTTATTATGGTGAAGTGAGAGAGAGAGAGAGAAGGCAGCCTCAGGCACTCAGAAAGAACCGATGCGGGTGGATTATTGCTGAGAGTTCATGGTTCCATGGTTTGAAGGAGGGTGTCTTGGCACCGTCCCTCCAAGTTCGTCATCATATAAGAAGGGCTGCATACTTCTGTCCTGATTAGAGAGAGTGCCCCAGAGTCTGGAAACAGCTACTAATGTTTATTTATTCTCTTTGTAGCCCCCAGGAAATTTGAAACAGACCCTGAAAAATAATGCAGGAATCTTAAGAAATATTCATCGTGAGGAAATCATTCCTTTGCAAAAATTGATGGTAACAGTCAACAACCTTTGATATTTCGCTGTGACCTGGGCAAACTCTGTTTCACCTAGCCTAATGATATATTCATATGTCGCGCGTAGGTCAAATTTGGTTGACCTCAGGCTAAGAAATTGAGCTATTTTTAAAATAAATGATAGTAGCTGAGCTTTGAAGAAGACACATTTTCAATTTTCACCACAGATTTTCTGCCTTTTTGTTGCCTTTTTCCATTTGAGTGTGAACAGTTATTTTAAACCTGTGGTTGCCTCCTATGTTTTTCTCTCATTTCCATGGCCGTAAATAGGCTCCCCTAAGCCATGCAGCAGCTGAAGTGCTGGACTCACTCTCACTTAGTTTATTATTATCAGACTCTCTGTCTTCATACCCTGCCATGAAATATGTGAGGCAAGGCGATGTCCTTTCTTTCCACATTCATTTAGCCCTACTCCCTGTTCTGATGTTCTTTGCCCCTCTCTTCCGTCCAGCTTTCTCACTTTTCCTGTCTTTTCTTTCCTCTCTGCCTTCTGGCTTCTTTCCTAAATGCCAGAAAGGCAGTTTGTAACAGAGAAAGAACATGGGCTCTGGAGTCAGGTCGACCTGATTTCAAATCTTGCTTCTGCCTCTCCGAAGTCTTGTGGCTTTCAGTTTTCTCATCTAAAAATGGTGGGAAGGGTCCTTGCCTCACTCTTACCTGGCTCTTGGACATGAAGGATCTGACCTCCCAGAGGGACTCTGCAAAAAGGAGCCATCATTACTATGCTTGCATGTGGGAGGGTCATGTTTGCAGTCATCAAGGGGAAGACTGCATGGGAACCAGGTTACAGAATCAGCCTGCTCAGGTTTGAAGAAGCTTATTCGTCCGTTTGACTCCACCTGCAGAATCTTCTAGAACTAGTGTTTACCATCTCTCTCTTCATTTTTCCTCCTGCCTTTCTAATTCAGTGGAGTATTCACAAAGTCCTCCTCTACAATTTTCTTAATTTGTGTGCTGCGCTCATCACAGTTCTCTCTCTGCTATACTTTATGCCTAGCACAAATATGTTAACATTTTAAGCTGGCGTTGACATGTTCCTTAAATCCTTTCCTTCAGGTAGACACAGGACTCCTTGGCCTTTTCAGAGTTGGGGCAACCTACAATTAGGCAAGTTGTTCTGTGGATGTGACCTACAATCTAAACCAGGGCTTAGCAAACTGGGGCCCTGAAAACTGCAGCCTGTGGGCCCCCTCCGGCCTGCTGTCTGTATTTATTTATTTACTTACTTATTTGTTTATTTATTTATTTTGGCCACACCGTGCGGCATGCGGGATCTTAGTTCCCTGATCAGGGATCGAACCTGGGTCCCCAGTAGTGGAAGCTCAGAGTCCTAACCACTGGACCACCAGGAGTTCCTCTGCTGCCTGTTTTTACAAATAAAGTTTGACTGGAACACAGCCAGGCCCACCTAGTTTACAGATGATCTGTGGCTGCTTTTGGCTACAAGGGCAAAGTTGAGAGATTAGGACAGGGTATGGTCCACAAAGTCTACAGTATTTACTATCTGGTCCTTAAAGTTTGCCAATTCCTCATCTAAACCATGCAAATCAAGCCACTCTTGTTGAACAGGTTTTACTGTAAACAATGCCTGCCACTTTGAGCAAACCTGATTCAAAAGCGTTTTGTGGCTACCTTACACATGGTGTGCTGCCCTTTGAAGCTCTAGAATATGTATCCCAATTTTCTTCTTCCGGTTTTCTTATACCCAAATAGGTGAGGTGCATATTGTTCCTCGTGTCTGTTGTTTTTTCTCAAATGAAACTATTACAGAGTAAAGTCGGATTTGATGGCTGACTTATGGGTGGGGGGATACAAAGCATGTGATCTTGCAGCTTCACGTTATAGGTCAGGAAATATGATCTGTGTTTATTCACCAGAGTGCTGTGCACCAAAAATTGAAGGAGCTTCAACAGAAAAGCAGTGGATTGGGGGTAAGGATTTGTTTTCTTTCTCTGTCTTGGGGTCTTGTTACAAAAGCACACACAGACTTTCAGAGATGTTGGGTTTTGCAGGTACTTTAAGTAAAATCAAGTCTCAGTTATCCACCCATTTTAAACACCAGATTGGGTTTTCCCACCCTCTCCTTTCTACAAGGACTTCTGTAAATGAAGACCGCATCCTGGCATGTTATGTACACAGGAGAAAGCTGTTTTTGGATGTGTAGGATGCAAGTGTAGGTGGTACATCGGTCACTTTTACAGAGATAATTCTGCTTGACAAACAGCCTCCAAACCTCAGTGCCTTCCACACACAAACTTTCACTCTCACTAGAAAACCAGTACAGTGCCACCCTATCTGTGTTCCATTGGCCAAAGCAAGTCACAGAGCCAAGCTCACCATCATGGGGTGGGGATGTATACCCATCTCCTGGGAAGCCAAGCCAGGGAAGGTGTCACTAATCGTGAACAGCTAGTGGAGTCTTAACTAGCAAGTCATTGGGGTGTGGGGCTGAGTTAACAGTACTCGCATCAATATACAAACTGTCTGATGAAATTCTTTTATCACTTGATACCGTGTCGACCGTTGTGTTTTCCAGGTGAAAGTGACCAATATCATTCTATTTTTGGATTCTGCTCAGGACTTCATCACAAACCAAATCTCCACAATTATTGCTGAAGTAAGTTGTTATGCCAATAAGTGGGTGTGTGACCATAACTGCATGATTACAGAGGATGGTAGAGTCATTTTAATGGCTTTATTACTCTTTGATGTCTTTCCAGGAAAGTAAGAAGTATGGGAATACGATAATGAGCTACTTTGAACATTATCTGCAGTGGGTCAAGCTCTCTGTAAGTGGTTTATCGTTGATGAACATAAGGGGGCTGTGTCTTGGGATAGTCATTTTCTAGGATAAAATCAGGAGGAAATCAAATTAAATTCACAGAAATTAGACAGAAGGTAAGTAAAAGGACCTTGAATGTAGGAGCCACAAGTGGAGGCACCATAAGACTCAGCACAAGTGTGTCCATGCTGGGCAGCTTCCCGGGCCTGCCCACCGCGGACAGCATGCCCCTTGCATTCTCCCCAGGTTCCCTTTGCTCATTGCTGTAGGGATTCTGGTCTCCTCGACTGTGTCTCCCCTGGCAAACTGTGAGCTCCTTACGTTAGAGTCCATTTGCAGCTGTGGTTTGTACATGCCCTGGGCAGCACTGAACCTGCTATGTCATTGGTGTATTTGTCGATTAGGGGGCTTAAACAACAGGAGCTTATTTTCTCACAGTTCTGGAGGCTGGAAGTCCAAGATCAATGTGTCGGCAGGTTGGTTTCTTCTGAGGCCTGTTTCCTTGACTTGTCGGTGGCCGTCTTCCCCTTGTGTCCCCACGTGGTCTTCCTTCTGCGTCTGTGTCCAAATTTCTTTTATAAAGACACCAGTCCTATTGGATTAGAGTCATCTTAGTGACCTAATTTTACCTGAATTCCCTCTTTGAAGACCCTATCTCCATATACAGTCACATTCTGAGGTACGGGAGGTTAGGACTTTGACATGGGAACCTTTGGGGGACAAAATTCGGTCCATAAAGTTAAGTCTCCATGAATAAATCAGTAGAGAGAAGTGGAGGAGCAGAGTGAAGTTTCCAGTGGTGCACGCAACCAATGGAGAATTAGAGTATCTTTTCTCCACACCCTCTCCAGCATTTATTATATGTAGACTTTTTGATGATGATCATTCTGACTGGTGTGAAGTAATGCAACATTGTAGTTTGGATTTGCATTTCTCTAATAATGAGCGAGGTTGAGCATCTTTTCATGTGCCTGTTGGCCATCTGTATGTCTTCTTTGGAGAAATGTCTATTTAGGTCTTCTGTCTTTTTGGATTGGGTTGTTTGGTTTTTTTGTTATTGAGCTGTATAAGCTGTTTGTATATTTTAGAAATTAAGCTCTTGTTGGTCACATCATTTGCAAATATTTTCTCCCATTCCGTGGGTTGTCTTTTTGTTGTACTTATGGTTTCCTTTGCTGTGCAAAAACTTTTAAGTTTAATTAGGTCTCATTGGTTTATTATTGCTTTTGTTTCCATTACTCTAAGGAGAAGGGTCCAAAAACTATTGCTGCAATTTACGTCAAAGAGTGTTCTGCCTATGGTTTCCTCTAGGAGTTTTATAGTATCCAGTCTTACATTTAGGTCTTTAATCCCTTTTGAGTTTATTTTTGTATATGGTCTTAGAGAATGTTCTAATTTCATTCTTTTACATGTAGCTGTCCAGTTTTCCCAGCACCACTAATTGAAGAGACTGTCTTTTCTCCATTGTATATTCTTGTCTCCTTTGTCATAGATTAATTGACCATTAGTGCGTAGGTTTATTTCTGGGCTTTCTATCCTGTTCCATTGATCCACGTGTACCCTTAACCCACTTTTTATAAAACTAACAGTGAAAAAGCCTATAAAGAGAGTGTATACGGTTGTTTGAGCTTGGAGAAACATAATGTTATTAACATGGGTTGCCTTGTAAGGTAGAGGTGGAAGAAAAGGGGGAGGTGAGCCAACCAATAAAGGAAAAGAAATAAGATACACTCCCCACCCCAGCAGCTAGCATCTAGCTTATTGTACTTACTCCAGAGTTTTTTGAATGAATGAATATAGTTTTCTTAAGCTAATGGGATTGGAGCATCTGTCTGTGATTCATTAAACTTGTTTAGTCTTACCTCAGTAATGAGTACTTTGCTTTCTGTCTTCTAAAACGAGGTCAGCAGATCCTGCCATTTTTGTAAATAAAGTTTTATTGGCACACAGCCACACCCATTTGTTCATATATTGTCTGTGGCTGTTTTCACCCCACCATGGCAGAGTGGAGCAGTTGCGCCAGATACATCTCAGCTGAGCCTACAAAGTCTAAAATATTTACTCTCTGGCCCTTTATAGAAAAAGTCTGCCAACCCCTGTTCTAAAATGTAGACTTATTCATTACCTAACTTTCCACTTTCTTCCCACATCCTTTGTCAGACTACAAAGGGGGCGGGTAAGAAACTCAGACTGAGGCACTGTGCTGACCACATATACTCTTTAAGTCTCTGCAGAGTCCAGCAAGATGCATCTTACTTTCCCAAATAACAAACCAGGGAACTAAAACCCGAGGCTCAGAGAGAATCGGGGTCTTCCTTTCAAGTACGTACTTTTTTATGTTGTAGAACTCATCCATAGAAATCAGCCCTCAGCTCCATATTCAGAGGGCCTAAGAATTATTTTTGTGAACAGGCCAGAAGTGAATAGGGTGTTTAATTTTATTCTTGTGGAATTTTGTGGGTGTAGCTCTATCTAAGTTTGCCTGTTTTTCTTACCCCCATAGATCACTGAGCAAATGGCAGCCTGCAAACCAGTGGCCACCGCTTTAGATTCGGCTATTGATGTCTTTCTGTGCAGCTACATTATTGACCCCCTGGTAAGAATTTCATCTTTCAAAAGAAGAAAACACAATAAACTCATTATCTTTGATTATTTTTTTTTCAGATGGTAGTTCACACTATAATATAAAATAGGTTTCTTCTTGGGTCTATTACAGTTGTAGAATCCAAGACCTAAGATCTAAAATGTAGATGAATGTGTTCTGACACTAATAAGCTAGAAAAGTCAAAGTCCTCGCTGCATATCTTCATTCCTTACTTGAATTTTATTTACAGAAGTCAAGAGACCCTCATGAAGAAAACTGTTTGTCTGAAATAATTAGAAAGGAACATCACTGGTGTGCAGATTGCCAATATTCCAAAGGACTCTTAGTGCAGCTATATATGTAACCCTAAAGCTATAGCAAACTTAGTTTAATTTTTGGGTTAACAGCCCTTTAAGATGTTACCACTGGGCTGGTAAGTTCCAGTTAACCAAGTTTATTCCTCAGGTCTGTTCACTCCTCAGTATACACTGACTCTCTCCATGAGTCAATCCTCTCATTCCCTTCACTTAAAGCACCTCAGTGGCTTACTGTTAATATCACGGGAAGGATCAGGATCCTTAATGTTACTCTCTAGGCCCTGCATGATTGGGTACCTGCCCATTGGCACATTTTGTACTATTTGATCACTTTTCTCACTGTGCTTCAGTGTTTTCTTTCATTTCTTTATATACTCCAATAAAGATGTTAAAAAAAAAATCTAGATTTCCCCACCCCAGGGCCTTTGCATATGCCAGTTCTGCTGCCTAGAAATTAGACACAAGCTCTTTCTCCCTCTCTCTCTCTCTCATTCTTCCCCTCTACACCCATACCCCACCTAGTTGACTCCTCTAGGTCTTATAATATAATGGTTGAGAACACAGACTCTGAATTCAAATTCCACTTCTATATTTTCTGAACTCCATGACGTGGAAAAATTATTTATCTTTTCTGAGCTTCTTCACCTTAATAGGGTTGTTTTGATGGTTCAAAGAGAGACTACATGGAAAGCCCTTAACACCTTTCCTGGTACATTAACACACTCCACAAATGTTCGCTGTTATTAGCTGTTGTTCTGTTTTCAGGTCTTAGCTCAAACATGTCTTTTTTTCCGGGAAGGTTTTCCTGATCTTCCCAACTACATTTGGCTCCCTTTTGTACACTCCCATGGAACTTTCTGCTTTTCCTATAGAGATGTTTTTGCTGTTTGTATTGTACATTGGTGTGGCTCTTTGGTAAGACCTGTCCGCCGCAACACACACTAGGCTCTGAACTCCGTGAGCACGAGCTGTGTGTTCACTGCTGTGACCCTGTCATCTGGAGTGTTGTCTGGCACAGGCCGTAAGGATGATCAGATAGCTGCCTGTCACAGTACATTCAGATTGCTCTATCCGTCCATCTCTCTGTTCCATTATCACTTTTCTCTCTGGGAGGGACTTTTGTACCTGGATGAAAATGACCCTGCCACTTTCCCAGCCATGCAGATCCCCCGCCTTGGCCTCCTGGCTGCTTCCCTCCCCTCCTGACTTTGTACCCTTTTGTCTGCTGCTTGGAGGCCCTGCTGAGGGCTTTGATTAAAGCCCTCATTAGGGGAGCCCTAGATTAGTTAGGCTGGTTCATTCTGAACTGCTCTCCTTGTGCCCAGTCTCCACTGCCTGCCCACAACCAGTCAGATCACCCAACTAGCAGGTGCATCTCCAAAACAATCAGGGACCACTGGAGGGGAGGCCTGGAGGATGCTCAGGAAGACTGTAGTCTAGAGCTTTGGAGCAGGTGGTTTAAAGAGTAAGGAAGAGTGCTGGCCTTTGGCTCAGCCAGGAAAACAGACTCCTGGCTGGCAAACATGTTTCTTTTATATCTTGATTGTACCCAGAAGGATTGAGGCAGCTTCCAGCAAAAGGAATGCTTGTCATAAAGCTCTAAGCCTCTCAAAACAAGGTTGAAAGCGTAGAAATCTACCAATAAAAGAATATGCGGGAAAGGAAAACAAATTTACTGAAAATTCTGGGCCAAGTGATGCCACTCTGTCCAACGCTAAACTCAACCAGGAACAAAGCAGAAGTGCAGTGGCCGAGACATGAGGGTCTGGGCAGTTGTTTTTATGTCCGAGCTGCCTTTTACCTCCCAGTGGGCTGGGGAGGGCTGCTGTAGTGTTACAGGGTTATCCTAAGGCAGGGGCCGCAGACTTGAGCCTCTACTAGGATCTGGAAGGTTGTAGATTTACAAAACAGGCCAAGACCAGACGCTGGCTAGTGTCTGGTACCCAGAGAGCCATACTGGTTTTGCACAGCCATCTCTGTTCTGATTGGTGGGTCAGGTTAAATAATGTTGGGTATCACCCCTGTAAGAGCTAGTGGTATGGCCTGCAACAGACTGAGGACAGATACCCCTCTTGAAGGAAGAACCATCACTTAGCTCCAGCTGATGTTGCCTTGTGGGAATGAGGGCTCAGCATTACGAGTTCCGACTTGAGACTTTTCGAGAAAAGACGTAAAGCCAGGTTTCTGTGTGACATCTGACTTAGGAATATAGGCAGATGTCTTTTAAAAAATACTTTAACATTGCTTTTTAGGCAGAACAGGATTGAATTCAGCCCATGACTGTCCTTAAAGATTGGTTAAATTCATCATGGAACGTTTGTTGGGGGCATCGTTATGTACCAAGCATTGCATCTGTTTTCTTCACACAATAGTGTTATAGGATGAGGATGCTGCCAATCCCACTGTTCAGAGGCAGAGCAAAGCCAGGAAGTTCAGTGAGCCACCCTCACATCAAAACAACTCAGAGAAGGATCTGAGCTCAGGCCTGCAGGCTGTCCATGCTCTTACGGCTGGCCTCAAAGGCGGGGGCCATCTAGTGGGATGGTTAGCTGTTGTTTGGGGGTGTCCTAGATGCTAAACCTTGCTTCAGCACTTGCTGCCTCTGTTCCTCATTTGTAAAATAAATATGACAATAGGATCTATTCAATGTTTTCAGAAAGATGGAATGAATTATAATAATAGGTAGCACTTCACACAGTGGCCGGCTCATCTTAAGTTCACAAAATTAGAATCCATTAAAAAAACTGCAAAATAAAGATATTTTCCCCAAGCCAGTGTTGTTTTCCATTCCCATCTTCAAGAATCTAATCCTCATGATTTTCCTTTTTCCCCCGCAGAATTTGTTTTGGTTTGGTATAGGAAAAGCTACCGCATTTTTACTTCCGGCTGTCATTTTTGCTGTAAAGCTGGCTAAGTACTACCGTCGAATGGATTCTGAAGATGTATATGACGATGAGTAAGTAGACAAGAGGCTGGGGAATCATTTTCTAAGTGGCGCTACCTTCCAAGCACTTGCTAAAGAATGGCTCTGATGTGATTAAACTTGATTTTTTTTTTATGATTACAACTATATGACATTCTTTTTTTTAATTTATTTTTTTATACAGCAAGTTCTTATTAATTATCCATTTTATACATATTAGTGTAATAGGTCATCCATATTCAGATGAAATTTTTGTACTGGTTTTCTTGTGCTTATTTTAACTTTTTTTCCCCTTGTTTAATCATCTCAGCTTCCTTAACCAGCTTTCTTATTTCTTGTTTGCAGTTCCTCTGTCTCAGGGACTTGGCACTTTACTTTATAACTGTTTTTACTAGTTTTCATTTTGGCTCCGTGGTCCACCCTTCACTCTGTGCCTGGTGAACTTGTATTCAAAATGTGTTCATTTTGGGCTTCCCTGGTGGCGCAGTGGTTGAGAGTCCGCCTGCTGATGCAGGGGACGCAGGTTCGTGCCCCCGTCTGGGAGGATCCCACATGTCGCAGAGCGGCTGGGCCCATGAGCTATGGCCGCTGAGCCTGCGCGTCTGGAGCCTGTGCTCCGCAATGGGAGAGGACACAACAGGGAGAGGCCCGCGTACCCCCCCCCAAAAAAAAAGTGTTCATTTTGACTTCATTTACCTCCTTCTTAATATGTGTTTCTCCTGAATTTGCTTTTTCAGCATCTGTATTAGAGTAAAAAGGGGGGGGGGGGTTGCAGCTGTTGAGCTGTAATTGTAATTGAAAAATCATTTTATCTCCATTTTTTGTGTTTTATAGTGTTGAAACTATACCCATGAAAAAAGTAAGCCTTTTCTTTTTTAAGCCATATTTCTAAGGTGGGACTGGGGAGGGCTTTATTATTAGGTGACAAACTTTTAAAACTAAAATAATAACATTAAATTACATAACAACAACAAATATGAGTGGATAAAAATAAATGCTGATGCCTCTTAAAATGAGAGCTGGCACATGGAGAATACCGAAGAAATCCTTGCTGAATGAATGAAAATTGTCTATGTTAAATTTATTAATATATAAAATGTTTGTTTGGATCTTTGGTTTTTTAAAGGGAAGAAAATGTAAATATACTTTTTTACTTTCTTTATAGATTTAACGAATTGTTATATACTTTTTACAACCATTACATTGTCTTTGTAATCCATGATGTAAATGCTTCATCTTAGAAATAACATGGTGTTTTTGGTGCATTTATTTTTGTTACAGTATGGAAAATGCTAATATTGGTTCTCGTAGACATCAAGCCTCCAGTATGGAAAATGCCAATATTGGTTCTCGTAGACATTGACACACCCAGACAAATTGAACAAAGTTTTTAAACAGCTCCAACTGCATCAGTTCATGACCTGCAGCATCTCCAAATATTGGGAAAGAAACCTTCCGTTCAGGAGCTTACAGAGTTCAGTGAGGTCACACGGAGTATGCACTGACCGGCCTAAGAGTGGAAAGCACGCACGCCTATTTTTTAGAAGTTTTGCTTTAATCTTCTGAGCCTTCTATGAAAATTTAAATATATAAAACATTCATGATTTCCCAGTTTAGCCTTTGGAGAAAGACAGGAATTTGGGCACATTTCATCCAATGGGAACTTCGACTCCTAGTTAGAGAAAGTCCAGAAAATAGCAGATTTGTGTGTGAACAATAAAAGAATGATTTCAGAATTATGACTCTAATCTTCTTATTGAAAAATAGATCTAAACTACAGATGTCAGTGAAGTCTCTGTATTATTTTCTTAGAGCGGCTGTAACACATCACACAAACTGAGTGGCTTAAAGCAACGTGTTCTCGAACTTTTATGGAGGCTGGACGTCTGAAATCAACACGTCAGCAGAGTTGGTTCCTCCCAGAGAGCCTGAGGGAGAGTCTGTTCCGGGCCTTTCTCTGAGATTCCAATGATTGCTGCCAATCCTTGGCCTTCCTTGGCTTGTAGACGTATCACTCCAGTCTCTGCCTCTGTCTTCATATGGAGCTTCTCTTTGTGTGTGTGTCCCAATTCCCCTTACCTCCTAAGGAGACCAGTCACTGGGTCAGGGCCCATCCTAAGCAAGAATGACCTCACCTTCATTTCATTGTATCTGCAAACAACCTATTTTCAAACATTCACAGGTTCTAGGTGAACATAAATTTGGTGGCGCGGTGGGCGGGGCGGAGATTATTCCCCCCCGACACACACAGTCACCCAATAACAATAGCAAATAGCCAAAGAGATAGAGAAGTGGACATGAAAGAAAGTGACACTGTACACACAGAAATTAAGGTAAATTACCAAAATCAGAAATGGCAGAAAATTAAAAAATGTTAGTAGACATACACAAAATAGTGACTCATTCCCCTCTTAATTTTAACCTTTAAGATTTGTCTGTGGGGCTTCCCTGGTGGCGCAGTGGTTGAGAATCTGCCTGCCAATGCAGGGGACACGGGTTCGAGCCCTGGTCTGGGAAGATCCCACATGCCGCGGAGCAACTAGCCCCGTGAGCCACAAATACTGAGCCTGTGCGTCTGGAGCCTGTGCTCCGCAACGAGAGGCCGCGATAGTGAGAGGCCCGTGCACCGCGATGAGGAGTGGCCCCCACTTGCCGCAACTAGAGAAAGCCCTCGCACAGAAACGAAGAGCCAACACAGCCATAAATAAAAAAAAAAAAAAAAAAGATTTGTCTGTATCTAAGAGCACATTAATAACCCACTGCATGTGTCAGTCAATTGTCTCTGCATCTAACCCAGTGATGCCAGCCCCTGCTACACAATGGATTCACCTGAGGGGGGATCTTTTTAAAAATACTGATGTTTGGGTCCCATCCCAAGAGATTCTTATGTAGTTGGTTAGGGATGTGGCTTGAGCATGTGGATTTAAAAATTTTCCCAGGTGATTCTGATGTACAGCCAGGGTTGAGAAACACGGCCTCTGGTTAATTAAATCAGAATTTCTGAGATGTATCCCAGGTAATTCTCATGTGTAATCTGGGTTGAGAATTACTGATACAGCTTCTACACGCATTTCTTCTGATTTATATATATATTCATTGATCACCTACTATGTCCCAAGCACTGTGCAAGACACTGGATGGGGGAGAGGTGAGCTAACAGACTAGATCCAGCCTCCTAGGAGCTCAGTGTCAGTGGTGGAAACCAAGACGACCCATTTGATGAGTATATGAGAGACACAGAAGGCTGTGGGGTGGTGGAAGTCAGGGGAGGTTCCTGCAGTTGAATTTCTGAAAAATATGTGCATGAAAAACCTATGACACATTTAACAAATCTGTTTCTTATGAAGGTTCTGTGCCTTTCACTTCTCCCCTCCTGTAATCCTCACTGCATCCCTATGAGGTCAGCAGTTTTAGTTCTAATTATAAACAAAGTAGCCTGAAGCTTACAGAAGTGAGTTGTCCAATATCACCCAGCTCATAAGTGTTTGGGTCAGAAGATGATCCAGGTCCCCCAGATTCCATAGCTCCTGGCTCTCTTGTTGAATCTATTCCGTTAGCACTAACCTTAGTGCTCTGTTGCCTCTGCTTAGTCATGCTGGCTTTGCATCTTTTGTAAAAGAATGTTGCCTACAGCCTGAAATATACAGGATAGCCCATTCTCAAGGCTCTGACCTTTAGAGGTGTAACATTTTGCCATTCATATAGAGATAAACAGAGAATGATATCTGTCCTGTTGTGAGGTTTATAGGAACATTGTGACCAGACCTGTAAGAACAAAGGATTCCAGCACCAAAAAGTTTGCAACAATCAGTGCACCCCTTCCCCTTTTAGTATAAAACAAGCCTGAATTCTAACTCGGGTAAAATGGTTCTCTGAGACACTAGTCCACCATCTTCTGGGTCTGCTGCTTTCCGAATAAAGTCGCTTTTCCTTGCCTCAACAACTCATCTCTCGATTTATTGGCCTGTCCTACAGCAAGCAGTACGAGCTTGGACTCAGTAACAACGTCACAAGCTAGGGTGGGTTTTAGCACAGACTGCTTACTGACAACGTTTCAAACTAAAACCACCAGAGAGCTGTCTGGTGTTCTCTAATGATGAAATGCAGTATCAATCAGTGCTACTCAAAGTGTGGCCTGAGGACCAGAAGGATCACCTGGGGAGCTCAAAAAAGGATAATTCTGACTCCACCCCAGATACCCTGAATCACAGTATCTGAGGGTGAGGCCCAGGAATGTGTGTTTTAACAAGCTTTCCAGATGAGTCCAAAGTACATAAAGTTGGCCAAGCATACTTCAAATCACCCTGATGGAAAAGATCATTTAGAAACTAGCTTTCACCCAAGAAATGTGGCTAAGCCCCAGTTCAAACTACAGATTTTTGGTGCCTGTGTAAGGGCTGCAGGGGAAAAGGGAGAAGGTGGAGCCAGTCCTGAGAGCATGTTCATGGCTAACCACCAGGCCTAAACCCACCATCCATCCATCTGAAATGCCTGTTTCCACTCTCATCTTCCTGAAGAAGGGGCTCCTGCACGCCTTCATTCCCTCCCTGAAACGCCACTGCCGTCAAGTCAGATCAGTGACACCCACCTCTTCTCCGCCCTCTTCTAAATGAGCATTTACTCTTGCTCTCTCTCCCCAACAAGATCTCAAACCCTTGTGTACAAAGCCCAGGTCTTGAGTTCCTTTGAGTCCCCATAGCCCTTTAGAGCGTTAGCCACAATTTCAGAAATGGACACCTGATTAGAGAAGTGTTTATTTGGGGTTTGTTAGGAGTGCATCCCACGAGACACAGATTAAAGATGTAACCAAGCAGGACCCTATGGGACCTTGCCAGGACAGTCACCCCTACCCCACCATGTCCTCTGCCTGCCTCTTGTTTGTAGAAAAACTTTAGTCTCCTTGGCCTTCCCCAAGTTGCAAATAATAAATGTAATCAGATAAGTGAGAAAATGCAGAAACAAAGGAAAATAGTCAAGCAAAACAAAATAATAATTGTTTAGCAATTAAACAAAGTGTATGACCTTTAGTTCCTCCCCAGGGGCTCTAGATAATATTCTGAGCCATGTCCTTTGAGCTGTTTTGCAGAGACTGAAACCCCCACCAGGTGGAAGAAGTTAACTGTGTGCTGCCCACAAGCCCATAGACCCCAGACCAGTTGGAACCAGAAGGTTGATGATGTTGACTCCTGATGACCTCACCACCAACTAGTCAGAAGAATGTCCATGAGCTGACGACACAGCCTGCAACCCTCTCCCTCACCCTGTCTTTGAAAACATTTCCTGCCATTTGGGAGTTCAGGTCTTTTAAGCACTAGCTGCCTGGACTCCTTGCTTGGCACCTTGCAATAAATGCTGCACTTTCCTTCACCACAGCTGGTGTTAGTAGATTGGCTTTACTGCACACGGGTGAGCAGACCCAAGTTTGGTTTGATAAGAAAGGAGCACTTGAATTGTGTTCCACCAGACTAGAAAATAAGGGAAGCTAATAAAGGCATAAAAACACATGGTGACATAAAGTTGTTTGTCAGGAATTAGAATTGGAGCTGGCAAGAAGTAAAGGTGCTTGTTAAGGAAGGATTGGTTGGGGTTTGAATGAATACAGTGTTGTGAGGGGCAGAGGGGATTTTGAAACTACAAGGTTGCAACTGGCAGCTGCTAGCAGATGTTTGCAAATGTAATGCTGGTGGTATCCTTGAGTTTGATACCATTCAGAGAAAATTCAAGTTCTCAGGGACACAGGAACATGTCTGAAACCGCAACCACAAAGTCCACCCAGCTCCATTTTGGATGTCTGAACCACAGTTACTCCATTTCGATATTTAAATGATCTTAAATATGTCATCAAGAGGCAGTATGGACTGATACTGGATTGGACTCAGAGACCTCAGTTCAAAAGTGCTCTCCCTTGAGAAGCAACTCAAGCTCCTTTAGCCTCATTCCCCGCACTGTTAAATGGGGAGGGGATTACGCCCACCTCATTGGGTGGATGTGATGGTCATCATGATGGCTAGCACTGAGTAGGCTCAATAAAGGAGAGCTAATGTCACCTGCCAGTGACATGGTAGGCTTTCAATATATAGCAGATCATGTTTCTTTTTGAGGCAGTGAGCTCCTTGTCACTGGGGGTTCAAGGAAGCTGGTCAAGCTATCCTACCTGTGAGATGCCATGAAGAGGTGTCTCCATTCAGTTCAAAGAGGAAAGGAAAGGGAAAGTGGAACAGTAGGGAATACCAGGACCTATCTCCCCAGTTGAAAATGAATTGCACAGGCAGAATCTGTCTGCTATAACTATTATGGAACCCTGGAGTCTATTGAAGGCTGCCAAATTCCAGAGGAAGTTTTGGATGGTAAATTATGGTTAATTTTGGTCAATTTCAACTCTAAGCTCTGTAGCCACTACCTATTCCCCCACCCCACTCCGATGGCAGCCAGTCAGTGGTGCATGAGTTCCTGGAGTAGCTTGCACACAGACACTGAGGGCAAGAATGGGCATTAAGGATCCTGTCCTTCAGAAACTGGAGGTCTGTGTTCTGATCCCTGGTCATTGCTTCTAATCACAGAGGTGCGGATGCAGAAGTGAGCGGCCCTGGTTTCACTCTCTCTGAGGGCCAGCTGCATTAACGCTCACCTTGTCTGGCTATATGGTAGTCCACAGTGCTGATAGCACAGTCTGTCCAGCAACCTTTTCCAGCCACGTCTTTCAACGTCCCTTCTACCTCTGGATGATGCCACCATCTGAGCATGAGAAGGAATTGGAAACATCTGTGGAATGTCGTGTTCATTAGCCCACTGTCAGGGGCCCTTTGCTGCCAGTGGCATGACATCTATGACCGTAAATGAACCAGATATCCAAAAATATGGCAGAGCTTTGTCTCAAGTGCTACTATGGTGTGGCCCAGAGATCTGCCACTTGCACAAAATGGCAATTCCAGTTAGGGGGTTAAGTGTCAAAGGCCATTAGAAGCCATAAGTAGGGACTTCCCTGGTGGCATAGTGGTAAAGAATCCACCTGCCAATGCAGGGGACACGGGTTTGAGCCCTGGTCCAGGAAGATCCCACATGCTGCGATGCAACTAAGCCCACGAGCCACAGCTACTGAGCCTGTGTGCCACAACTACTGAAGCCTGCATGCCTAGAGCCCATGCTCCGCAACAAAAGAAGCCACTGCAATGAGAAGCCTGCTTACCGCAATGAAGAGTAGCCCCCGCTCTCCACAACTAGAGAAAGGCTGCGCACAGCAACGAAGACAAAAAATAATAATAAATAAATAAATAAATAAGTAAGTAAATTTATTTTTTTTAAAAAAAGAAGAAGAGGCCGTAAGTAGCCATGAGATGGCAGCAGAGGACACGTGTTTTCTATTTGCTAGAAAAGGGCAAGGCTCACCCTTAGAGCTGTAAGGGTCCCCATTTACCTTCAGAAAGACAGATGAACTACTGACAGTACCACATCCTGATAGCCATTCCAGTCCCCTTGGCACACAGATGTAAACCTTCCACCCAGTGGACTCCATCAGTTTTTAGTTGGAATGAGCCTTCCATAAACCAGACCCAAGCATCATCAGGGCTTCCTGGGAGACATCTCCAGGTAGCCAAAACTTGGTCATGAGAGTAACCAAGGGAGATACAATGGATCCTGAAGGATATGGCCTCACCTTCTTGTGTGAAGAGCACTCATCTGTGGGACCAGGCTAGATGCTCTGGAATGTTCCATTTTCATTTTCTATGAGAAATCTGTTTGCCTTTCCAACTCTGCCTTTAACATCTGAGGAGACCAATGCCGGATGGGGATCCCTGGACACAATGATATCTGGCTGTCCTTTCTAAGGCCCTTGGTCTCCACAGGTGCCCAAGAGCAGGGCAGGAGTTGTTGTTTTTAAGTGGGGTATTGCTGGGAACTGTGTCTCCAAGAAGCCAGTACCCCAAGGGCAGACTGGGCAGAGACTACCTTCCGCAGCAAAGCTTGCCCTATCAGATAGCCAGTTTTCACCAAATCCTTGGGGTTTACGGGGCCCCAGCATAGGTAGCTTGTGGGAACTCGAGCACACCTGCTACCCAGGTCCCCAGGCATAGTTGGAAGATTTTCTGGTCACTTTGTACACAAGGCTCAACAAAATACCTGGATGAAGCCCACATTGTCTACTGTCCCCAAACAGCCCCACTGAGTCCGGGCTTCCTACTTGGGTTGTGAGGTCTTTAGGGTAACTTTTTCTTCACTGTCTCAGGAATCAATCTTTGAGCCTCAGTCCCCGGGACTCCCAAGAATTGACTTGGTGGCTGATGCCTGAAATCCTCAGGACTGCTGAGTGCGCCCTCCACCCTGCTTTGACATTAGCCAGAGTCTATTCCGAAGCTGCCACCACCTGCCCTTCATGGGAGCCTCTCAGCAGGAAAGCATCCACGTAGTTATCTCCTGAAGGGAGAAAGCCTTGTCCAGTTACTTGGCTCACCCACTGACGACAAATACTAGGGCAGTACATATGTTTTGGACATCCAAGTGATCTTCCAAGCAAACCGACCTTTGACACTTGGTACCAAAGAGGCTGAGAAAAAGGCATTAGCCATGTCCAAGGCAGAACACTGACAGAATGTATAATATTTAGCTACAAGTAGACAAAGTTGAGAGGCTGGGGCTGTAGAGGCAACACCTGAATTTTGTTGGCTATAATTAACTGTGGAAACATTCATTTTGGACTTCATGTGAGGAAGAAATGACCTTCCAGTGTGTTAAGCCCCCTAGATTTGGGGCTTTATTTGTAACAGCAACTGCATTACCCATTTATACACTCTGTTACATCAGTAAATATTTGTCAAATTAATTGAATGAATGGATTTAAACCGATGGCATTGAACTATATCATCTCTCACATACACTCCTCTTACATTCAGAGATTCAAAGTTTATTTGAACGTTGGGCCAGTTTGGACACTGGGCCAATTATTGACCTTTTTAACAACAATATCATTGTCTGCAGGAAGGATTTAAAAATGCCTGAGAAGTGCATTGGGGTAAGGGGTCTAAGTGCTTTGAGTTTAACAGCTAAGAAATATGTGAGCACAAAAAATCCCTTGCTGTGTGTCTAGTTGCAAATATATGCAGGTTTCTGAGCTCCACAGTGATGGCAATTTATAATCAGCATAAAGAAACCCTTTGAAGGACTTTTTTCTGCCTGGAGAGCTCAAGTCTGAGGCCATCCTGGAGGCAGCTGGGGAGTCTTGTGTCTGTTCTTTAACAATATATATTTTATGTTCCCCTGAAGTCATGTATCCATCAATGTTTTAGAAATCAGATTTGGAGAAGACTTCAGACCTGCTAAAGATAGTGACCATTTTATGCAAAGGCATATATCCCCATCCTTCTCCAGCCTTTGAATCATTCACCCTGCACCCACACCTCCCAGGAGCATCTGTTCTCTTCCTGCCTCTCCTTCCTTTCTCAGTCCCCGGGCTGTGAACTGAAGTCTTACCAGGATTTTCTATGTGCAGTTCTATCTCCTGAATTTTTTTTCAAGAATCCTGCACTCATTTGCTCTCAGGCTTAATCTGGGGTTGTGGTGCCACAAAAAGATGAAAAAAAATATTTTTCTATCAGAGGAGAAAGAATATTGTAACTGGAGTAGGAGATCTGGGTGCAGCTGAAAGGATGGCGTTCTGAGACTTTAGGGAAGTCCCATAAGTCACTTTTCTCATCTTTATTTTAAGCATAAAAGCCACTCCTTACAGCGTTGTTATAAAAATCTATTGTAATAATATACAGTGAAAGCATAACAATGACATGGTGCTATGTGAATGTGTAGTCTGATTATCACTCAAGTAGAAAAGAGATGGAAATATTCAAAAAGGAAGAAAAAAACCTCATATCCTAGTGTGGTCTTCCAGGATAAGATCACCACAAGGCGGTAATATGGAGTCACCAATGCTTCTGAAAACTGATAACAGGAGGCTCCCAATCATACTGAGGACAAAGCTCTAAACTAGCCTAAACAGAACCCGTAACCATGAACATCTGTTGTAAAAGTTGGTTGTTATAAGTTGGAGTCTAAGACAAATTCAACCACTGAATTCATTCAAGTGATTGTTTTAAAGAGAAGTTAAGGAAAAGTGAGAGACCCTTTTTCTGCACTGAGATCATTTGAAGTCAAAAGGAGAGGGGAGCCAGTTACTAAACCATAGCTTGTCCCCAGGTGGCTGACATCAGATTCTCTTTCCCTCCCGTGTCACACTCAGATGACACTGTCATTCTTGGAGCCTGACTCTCCTGTATTTGAAAAGCTGTGTCAGTTCTGAGGTCAGAACCTGGATGGGCTGGGACAGCATTACTTATAGCTTTATCCCCTCCCAGTCCCAGATTGGGATTTCTATACTTCTCTCATTGGGAGGGGGCAACCTGTGTTATCTCAGGGTTTTCTAACTGTTCATCCCAAAGGGCCCCAATAAGAAGATGGCAGTGAGAAGAGTAGTAGAGGGAGCATAGGGTTTCAAGGACATATGTTACAGGGAATCTTGGGGCCATTAAATTACTACTATGGCTTGTACATAGATATACAACTTATGTTCAAACGACAGTAGATAGTATAGTGGTAAATTAACTGCATATCTATTTAAAGGCATAATTCCCATTGGCTCTGTGGCACCTCCTTGTTGTTATTCCTTTTTTCTTTTGGCTATGCCGGGTCTGAATTGTGACATGTGGGATCTTCACTGCGGCATGCGGGCTCTTAGTTATGGCATGTGGGATCTAGTTCCCTGGCCAGGGATGAAACCCGGGCGCCCTGCATTGGGAGCACAGAGTCAGCCACTGGACCACCAGGGAAGTCCCTGTGGCACCTTTTGACAGCAGTTTAGTTTAGGCGCACAGATTTTTTAGAGTCTCAATGATCTTTTTGAAACCACGGCGTCACCAGTCACTAGCTGTCTGGTCTTCGGTAATCTTTAATTCCCTCCTCTCCACGATGTGGATGTAATATCACGAATCTCCTAAGCGTTGTTCAAGGATTAAGTGCTATTACCCATGCAAATTTTGTGGAGTAACAGCTCAAGTGATAGCTGCTGTTGTCAACTGAAAAAAAAAAAAAAAAGAAAGCACAACCTAAAAATTGAGAATTCCATTTTATTTGGCGGACTTTCTGAGGACTTAAACCCAGGAGACGGCCTCTCAGATCGCCCTGAGGGACTCCTCCGAAGAGGTAAGGAAGGAGCCCGGATACATAGGAGTTTTGCAACAAAGACCAGGTAGTCAGAACATCCAAAGATGACTGTTCATTAAAGAAAACCAGACATCTTAAGTTAAGGAATTTAACGCTTTTCTATGTATGGGAAGATGCAAGAGTCTGGGCTCATTGAAATCATTTCTTTGATAAGCACCTTAGCTATCTAGGACCCATATCCTCCTTTTCTCCATCCTGAATCCCCTCAGGGTGCACAGTTGGGGCAGCTGCAGTGGCTGCAGCCTTGACGGTAGCAACATCCTTTGTTTACTGATAAGGTAGGTGACATTTTCCACTGATAAGGTAGGTGACATTTTCCCCCCACACGGTCACTCTTACCATCATATGGTTGCTCAAGCACCTTTATTAAATGGTGTGAGCACTGTGATGGGGAGGTCTGCCCAGGGAGTGGGTGTCATCAAAGGGTCCTCAATCTTGGGGATAGGGAGCCACTGGTGTGGTTGCAGCCTCAGGTGAGTTCTAGAATGCCCCCCTGCACACACCTCCTCATCTATCTGATCCATAAATTTCTCCCGTGCTACATGAAGCCCCTGGACCCTCCCTGCTGGGAATGGCTCTCCATGTCTTTGAGAACAGTTACTCCCCCTCCAAATCCAACCACATGCGTCAGGGGACAGGGCTCTTTCCCCTCCAATCCTGCTCTTTGCTACGGTGGATGAGTCCAACAGCAGGAATGTGACTCAAGCCCAACTTATCAAAGTCTCTCCCTGAGATTTTCCACACTGTACCTCAAGTCAGAGCTGCTGACATCCATGTTTCCAACCATATAGAGAAAAACATTCTGAGAAAACAAAGCACATGTGCAGAGAAAACTGAGATGTGATATTAGACAGATTGCTGGTGATTTTCAAGTCCCTAGGGGCCTGAGTGGTTGTCTTAATCATCGATTTCATCTTCTGTATCTTATGAAATTTTGACATCTTGGTGGGGTGGCCAACAGACCCGGAGAGAGACTGCCTTTCCCAAGGCTAGCTATTGCTAAAGATAGTAAACAGTGTAATTATGGGCACACCTTCCATATGCAAGCAAACTATCCCTTTATCTAACTCTAAATACACCAAGCCAATATTTTTTCCTTCCTTAAGTCAACCCATGGCCAGAAACCAAACTGCTAGCCCTATGCCCCAAGCCTGCCAAAATTATTCACACTGGCTGATCCTAACTGTTTACTCTGCCCTGCCTTTGTGTCATATTGAAATATTTAAACAATTGTGCCTATATTAATGAAACTTGCATAAGGATCTCTATATAGCAGGGTTTGGAGAGCTTTCAGATGGGTGAACACATGAGGTGCTGGGAGGGTGGTGCACCCCGAGAGGGCATGGTAGCCCTTCACCCTCCCCTCCCCCGACCTTGCATTCTGCATCCCTCCCATTGGGCTGTTCCTGAGTTGCATCCTTTATAATAAACTAGTAATAGTAAGTAAAGCAATTTCCTGTGTTTTGTGACTCATTCGATTGAATTATCGATCCTGAGGGTCATTGTGGAAACCCCAGAATTTGTAGTCTGCCCAATAGACATGTGAGCTGCCTGGGCACTCCATTTGGGGCTGGCTTTGGAATTGGAGGGCAGTCTTGTGGGACTGAGCCCTTAACCTGGGGGAATCTGCACAGACTGCAGGTAATGTCAGAATTGAATTGAATTGTAAAACACCAAATTGATGTCAGAGAGTTGGAGAAGTGGTGTTAGAAAAGGCACCACGTATTTGTCGTGAGTGTGGTGGGTGGCAGTGGGTGGCATGGACATCTCTCAATAACAAAAGATTTTAAAAAGTAACTTTAGCTTTGGCAAATGACAAATTGATAATTGACAAAACTGCAGAATTAATCATTACTGTGGCTCAAATTATAGTTTTATCTGAGGGTCCCACTAAATTGAAACATTATATTCCTTGTCATCTTTTTTTTTATTATTGGATGAAAGATTCTTTAAATTCTATAGTGCTTTATAATTTTCAAAAGTTTCACACACATGATTTCATATGATCCCATAATAACACTTTTTCCTACCTATCCTGTATTGTCCCTTCCCCGCTTCCCTCTCCCCACTGGTAACCACTAGTTTGTTCTCTATATCTTTGAGTCTGCTTCTTTTTTGTTTTATTCACTAGTTTGTTGTATTTTTTTAGATTCCACATATAAGTGATATCATACAGTATTTGCCTTTCTCTGTCTGACTTATTTCACTTAACATAATTCCCTCCAGGTCCATCCATGTTGCTGCAAATGGCAAAATTTCATTCTTTTTTATGACTGAGTAGTATTCCATTGTATGTATACACCACATTTTCTTCTTCCATTCACCTCTTTTTTTTTTTTTCGTGGTACGCGGGCCTCTCACTGTTGTGGCCTCTCATGTTGCGGAGCACAGGCTCCGGACGCGCAGGCTCAGTGGCCATGGCTCACGGGATTTGTTGCTCCGTGGCATGTGGGATCTTCCTGGACCGGGGCATGAACCCGTGTCCCCTGCATCAGCAGGCAGACTCTCAACCACTGCGCCACCAGGGAAGCCCCCATTGATCTCTTGATGGACACTTCATTTGCTTCCATACTGTGGCAATTGTAAATAATGCTGCTATGAACATAAGGGTGCATATATATTTTCAAATTAGTGTTTTTGTTTTCTCCAGATATATACCCAGGAGAATTGCTGGGTCATATGGTAGTTCTATTTTTAGTTTTTTAAGAAGCTTCCATACTGTTTTCCACAATGGCTGTACCAATTTATGTTCCTACCAACAGTGTATGAGGATTCCCTTTTCTCCACATTCTTGCCAACATTTGTTATTTGTGTTCTTTTTGGTGATAGCCATTCTGACAGGTGTGAAGTGATATCTTTTTAAAATTTTTTTGCTGTGTTGGGTCTTTGTTGCTGTAGGTGGGCTTTCTCTAGTTGTGGTGAGTGGGGGCTACTCTTCGTTGTGGTGTGCAGGCTTCTCACTGCGGTGGCTTCTCTTGTTGCAGAGCACAGGTTCTAGGGCTCACGGGCTTCAGTAGTTGTGATGTGTGGGCTCAGTAGTTGTGGCGCACAGGCTTAGTTGCTCCATGGCATGTGGGATCTTCTCGGACCAGAGATCGAACCCGTGTCCCCTGCATTGGCAGCTGGATTCTCAACCAGTGCACCACCAGGGAAGTCCTGTGAGGTGATATCTCATTGTGGTTTTGATTTCATTTCCCTGATGATTAGTGATGTTGAACATCTTTTCATGTGCCTGTTGGCCATCTGTATGTCCTCTTTGGAAAAATGTCTATTCAGTTCTTCTGTCCATTTTTTAATCAAGTTGTTTTGATGTTGAGTTGTATGAGCTGTTTATATATGTTGGATGTTAACCCCTTATTGGTCATATCATTTGCGAATATCTTCTCCCATTCAGTAGCTTGTCTTTTCATTTTGTTTGGTTTCCTTTGCTGTGCAAAAGTTTTAAAGATTAATTACATCCCATTTATTTATTTTTGCTTTTGTTTCCTTTGCTTTAGGAGATGGATCCAAAAGAAATATTGTTGCGATTTATGTCAAAGTGTGTTCTGCCTATGTTTTCCTCTAGGAGTTTTATAGTATCCGGTCTTACATTTGGGTCTTTAATTCATTTTGAGTTTACTTTTTTATATGGTGTTAGAGAATGTTCTAATTTCATTCATTTACAAGTAGCTGTCCAGTTTTCCCAGCACCACTTATTGAAGTGTAATCTTAAAAGTAAGGAAACATAAAATAGAAGAAAAATAGATATGCCTCCCTATAACTGTAGCCTTGTCTAAATTCCCCAGAATCATGGCACCCACTGCCTTAAAGCGGCCCATATTGGACATAGATGCAACATAATGAATAACAAATTAAAATTAAAATAGATTTTGGCACTTATAACTTTGCTTGATAGAATTGGACCCAATGACCCCCCATTAAAATAGTTAATATGGGGCTCAATGTAAGTTAAAACAGGACCTTCAGAGATGAAAACTTATTATATAAAACCTAATTAATGAAGGGCTGATTATCCCTACTTCTTCTCCATTGGACAGCCCAATTTTGCCTGCTCTTAAATCTGAAAAAAATAGAGGGCACCTCCTGGTGGATTACTACAACTTTAGTGCTGTGTTCCCATCCACCAAGGCCCTCATACCCAATATCCAGTATTATTAAAATTACTATACTCCATGCCTAAAGGGAAGTCTAGTAGAGGTTGCTACTGTCTGAGCCATTGTAGAGATCAGTGGAGATTATGGCATTCCCCAGGAGACTCCTGCCTCATATCAGTCAATCACCTTGGGCCCCTGGGTAGAGGACCATCCTCTCCTCAGTGCCTCTTCCTGCTACCACCCCCTGCTTACCCACACAATCTCCTGCCTTGCGTTTCCCATGCAACCGCCATAACCAGTCCTTCCCCTTAATTACACATGATACCACTAATCTTTATATATACTGTACTCACTTATTAGTTTATATCCTCTAACAGCATAACTGCCAGGCCTACCACCTTGAACCAAGGTACGTACACAAAGACATTATTGTCAAATTCTTAATGATTTCCAACTCCACCAAGGTACTGTTAGAAACCTCCCCAAATTCCAGATCTATTTTTTTGGATTACATCATATAAATTGAAAACCTGTTTATGGACTGGCCTACAAGAAATCCACACACCTGTACTTGTGTTCCTCTACTTTACTTTCATAACAAAATGTTTTCTTTGCTGTTTGGGGCAACTTATGCCCTACTCCCTAAAAATCTCCATGATCATCATACCAAGATTTCCTTATATGATGTTAAAACATCAGAGGATAGATTGAATTAATTTTTTTAATATTCTGCATTTTATGATGTTTCCATATTTTTCAGGGCCTTGTAAACTTGAGGAGAGATTGCCCCTCCCAGGGTAGTTAATTCCTAAAGATAGCAAACAACTTAATTGGGAGCATACCTCTCATTTGCAAGTTAAGCACCTTCTTTATTCAGCACTCATACATCAGGTCGATATTCTCCCTGCCCTAAATCCATCCAGGGCCTTGTACAAGATAGCTAGGGAGAACCCTGTACCCCAGATCCCACTGGAGCTATTCAAATGGCCAATCCAAAGCTCTTTACCATATGCTTCTCCATGCGGCCTGGCATGGCATGGCATACCCCCTTCTCATGGAAAATGTAAGTTATAAATTCTTTTTTCAATAGCTTTATACTCTCCATATAGTCACTTAGTAAATTCCTTAAATTAAAATACCAAAGGTACATTTTGACACAGTGGTCCTATACAACCCTTGCCTTCCATGAGTTATAAGAAACTTCCAATAAATTCTCAATTTTGTTTCTGTTGTTTTCAGTTTTTTTATTATTATAATCAGAATAATCTTGATAAATACAAAATCCAATTCAATCCAATAAACATTTGCTAAGTGTTTTCTAAGCTTCATTCTTGAGCTCTGGGTTAGGGATGTCACTAGCCAGGATGATGATGGTGGCAAGCCCATGAATGAACCAAAACAAGGTGACACCTCAACTGTAATAATGGTGAAGTCTGTAAAAATTTATGAGAACCCAGATGAAGGAACAGTGAATTCTGTTGAAGGCAAAGGGAGTCAGGTAGAGAGAGAACTTGCCAGGTAGATATGAGTGGAATGGAATTTCAGACAAAGATAACAGTTTGGCAGAGGCAATGTGTCCTGAAACAGGACATGTGGGGAGAAGAGTGGACAGTAAGATATAGCTGGAGCCCGGGGACACATGTAGGATGTGGTGGGTATTGACCTCGAAGTTGGCTAGGATTAAGATGGGAAAGACCTCATATGTCAGACTCAGAAATTTGGACCTTTTCTGTAAACAGCTGAAAAACATCAGAGGCTTGAGGCTGGGATGTGATGAGATGTCACCACTACAGCAATCCTCAGAGACTGAGCTGTTAACTGAGCTGGCAGTCTTGAAGCTGGGAGCCAAATCACATTCACCTTGCATTCCACACAGTGACTAATAATTGCTTTACATAGAGTGGTTACTGAGTAATCATTAAATAAATACTGTTCTTTTCTCTCCAGCCGTTGAGCTCTCTTAACCAGTTGAAGGCTCTTGAGAAATTCTCCCTGCCTTTGGCTAGGTCAGATGTCTCCACCCTGGGCATTCCAGCCTTCCCTCCAACATTTCAATCACCCCTACATTGTTGTGACTGGTATCCTTATCTTGCCCCCCTAATTCCATCTTTTTGAGGATCATGTCATTCTTGACTGCATTTCATTCAATGACAGAGTGAGCCTGGGACATGCAGTGCTTCATGAGTGCTCTCTGGATGAATGGAAGAATGACTGAATGACAGAAGAATGAAAGATTGAGTGACAGAACGAATGTAGTCTGGGTAGAGGCCAGCGCTGTTCTTCCTGGAGCCAACAGTCTCTTATCTCCCTGCCATCTCCTTATAGCCCATAGCAGGCAAGAGTGCTTTGCTCTTTGGGCGTGGGTACCATTTGCCCCGGTGCCATCACAGGCCTTTTCAGAGCTGTTTTCTGATATCTTTCATCTAAACCTCTTCATCTTTTCATGTGACAAAATCAGCAAAACATGCCCATGTGCACAGTGACTCACAGCATTAATGCAAAGGGCAACTTGTCTTCTCTCTTTTCCAGATTCCCAGGATCGCAACTGACGCTCTTTGTCAGAAAAGAGACTGAGGGTTAGAAACACAGGTTAGAGACTGATAATTCCAAAGGAAGACTCTCTAAGACCTTCTGCCCCAAGATGCAGAGGTGGCAGGCATGCATATGTATGTGTACCCATATGTGATGTATATGCATGAAAGTGTGTGGGTGTATGTGTATGTGTGTGTGCATATGTGTAGAGGTGCACAGCAATTTGTGTGCTTTGGAAATTTTATCCAAAAGAAGCAGACTCCTTTAAAGAATGAATCAGATGTTTTAGAGTGATTTCCTTTAAAGAAAAAAAAAGATATGAAAAACTTAGAGATAATCAATGAACCTAACTTGTATGGAGGGTTTATTATAAAACACTAAAAAATTTTTTTTACACACTACTATATTTAAAACAGATAACCAACAAGGACCTACTGTACAGCACAGGGAATTCTGCTCAATATTCTGTAACAACGTAAATGGGAAAAGAACTTGAAAAAGAATAGGTACATGGATATATATAACTTTTTAAAACGTTTTATTTTATATTGGAGTATAGTTGATTAACAATGTTGTCTTAGTTTCAGATGTACAACAGTGATTCAACTATACATATACATATATCTATTCTTTTTCAAATTCTTTTCCCAATTAATTTGTTACAGAATGTTGAACAGAGTTCCCTGAGCTATATAGTAGGTCCTTGTTGGTTATCCATTTTAAATATAGCAGTGTGTACATGCATGAATCACTTTGCTGTACATCTGAAACTAACACAACAATCAACTATACTCCAATATAAAATAAAAAGTTTTTAAAAAGTATATACAAGGTTTTGAAACAGCTGTACTAGTTGAGAAAAAAACCTTCTAAAACCTTTAATTATTATTAGTTTGATCTATTCAAGATTGTTGATATTCTACCATTTTAAGCTACCATGAACAGCAATTTCATTTGGTTTAACTTAACTCAAAAACCATGAGTTACCTTTTAGATGGATTCAGAATCAAAACCAAGCATGAACATGGCTTTGAAAAAAATAGTTTCAATGTTATGAGGTGTGACATAGGGCACTCCTTTAAGATAGATAAAAATGAATATATTTTCCTTTTGCATCCATACAGAATGCTGTGCCATCAACTCTTCACTGACTCTTATTGTTTTAAAGTAAAACTTTAGTAGTATATATCATTTGATTTGCTGCATAGGAATACTTAAATCTCATGAATAATGAGCAGTTTAAATTTGTAGTGTAAATACTCTTCTGTAGGTCTCAGATGAATGCTTCCTGTCAGACTAGTTATATTTTAGCTGATGTTTACTTGGCAAGTTTCCTCATTTTCTGACAATAAATAAGTTTTTAATGCACAAAATTTGACCCAAAAATTAATATTGCTTTGACACAGTGATGAAGCATTTTGTCTATGTATGGGGTTATTTTTGAAGGAGGGACTAATTTGTGAGCAAATTTGACCTGATAAAATGTACAGTTAAGACTCACCACAGTACAAAATCGCACCCACTGATATATCTCTGATGACTGCATCCACAGGGGCCAGCCCTCTAGGTCAAGGAGCCATGTAGTAGTAACATGCATGAGAGTAAAATCAGCTTTTGAACTTCAAAATTATCAGAGACCAGACTGCCTAAGACATGTGTTCAACCATTTGTGTTCAGACTTTCTATGGAACCCCCAAAGGAAACCTGCTATCCATCATTTAAATCTTTGATGAAAAGAAGAATGACATAACCCCAATCTAATCATGAGAAGCACACCAGACAAATTCCGAATGGGGCATATTCTCAAAGCTCCTGAGCAGTACTCCTGAAAACTGACGAGGTCATCAAAAACAAGGAACATCTGAGAAACCGTCACAACCAAGAGAGGCCTGAAGAGTCACATCTATTAAATGTCACATGGAATCTTGGATGGGTTCCTGGACAAAAAAAGGCCATTAGGAATTGAAAACACGTTCACACCAAAACCTGCACACAAATGTTTATAGCAGCTTTTTTCATAGTTGCCAAAATGTTGGAGCAACTGAGATGTCCTCCAAGAAGTGAATGGATAAATAAACTGTGGTACAAACAGACAATGGAATATTATTCACTGCTAAAAAAAAATGAGCTATCAAGCCGGAAAAAGACACACAGGAACCTTAAGATCATATTACTGAGTAAAAGAAGCCAATCTGAAAAGAATAAATTCTGCATGATTCCAACTCTATGACCTTTGTGAAAGGCAGAACTATGGAGACAGTAAAAAGATGGGGTATATCCAGCAGTTGCTGGGAGGGAGGGATGAATAGGTGGATCACAGAGGATTTTTAGGGCAGTGAAAATACTATGTATGATACTATAATTGTGAAAACATGTCATTATATCTTCATCAAAATCCATGGATTGTACAACACCAAGAGTGAGCTACTATGAAAACTATGGACTTGCAGTAGTTATGATGTATCGAAGAAGGTTCATCACCTGTAACGATTGTACCACTCTAGTGGAAAATATTGACAACATGGGCAGCTGTGCTTGTGAAAGACATGGTTGATATGGGAATTTTCTGTACTTTCCACTCAATTTTTCTCGGAACCAAAGCTACTCTTAAAAATAAAGCCTATTGATCATTTTAAAAAAGAACACTAGGTAAAAAGTAAGGAGGGCTGAACAAAATATGGACTTTAGTAAAAACATAGCTATATTGGTTCAATAGTTTTATAAATGTAGCATTATAATGCAAAAAGTCAATGATAGGGGAACATGGGTGAGATGTAGGGCAAAGGAACTGTCTCTGCAAACATTTTTAAAAGGTAATACTATTCTAATATTTTTAAATATATATATTAAAGAGAGAGAAGTTTACAATTTATCAAAGTGTGGGTACATTACTTTGTTTTTAATAAAAATATTAGAAGTGACCTCCATTTAGTCTTCCTCTAATTGTATGTCATCTGTACCACAAGGATCCAGAGTCAATTCTCCAGGAGTCAGGGAACCCCTCAGTCCTGGTAGTATGGGGAGGTGGGGAGAACCTGTAGTGGGCAGCCTTGCTGGGGCTCCAAACCTGCTTTGGTTCCCCAGTACACTGTAGTGCAAGTGTATCATTTTCTCAGTATATCGAGCGGTGAGTTAATGTGTGGACACATCCTTAGCACAATGCTGCCATGCTGTAAACACTCACTGGAGGAGTGACAGTCTATTTCTCTCCATGAACATCCATAAAAAGAGGGACATGAGGAAAGATCAGGGGACAAATGACACCAACAGATAGATGATATTTGATCTGGATCTTGAAGGATGAGCCAATGTGTTCCTGGCAAAGTAGGACTGGAAGGGCATTCCAAGTAAAGGGAACAGCAGGAGCAAAAGCAGGAAGGGGACAAGCTCACCAAGTATTTAGGACATGGTGGGTGAGGGGTTTAGTGTGGCCAGATTGGACTCTGTGTGTGTGTGTGTGTGTGTGTGTGTGTGTGTGTCTAGAAATGAGTTTGAAATAAGAGCCTGAGCAAACAGGGAGAGGGCTACACAGCCTGGTATAATATTGTGTGCCCTGTTTGGAAAAGAAAGGTCAAGGCAGAAGTTGGGAAGGGATCACAGGAAGGCCAAAGGTCCATGGGAAGCCAGTGGAGGAAGTTTCATGTTCCCTGCCAAAGCTGAGAGTCACTTCTCAGAAAAGATCCTGGAGTCCACATGTTTCCTTCTAAATTTGCTTTGTGTTCTGACCTACAGTCTTTATCCAGAAGGAATTGGCTGCCACTTGAGGATCAAGATGATTTTCTTGTTTTACAGGAGACCACCTTGGTCTATATCTCCTTGTGGAACAAAGTAGCTTTGTCTTGCTTGGGTCTAAATAATCCCTCAAAATACCACAATGTGAGTGCCTGTTTGTGCAGGTCATGGTTCAATAACGTGTTTGTCAGAAGAGTGGGAATGGATCTCCGGGTGAGCCAATTTTACATGAGGTGTGGAGTTTGGGGAAATAGCCTACTTTGATGGAATTCATGAAGAAACCCATTGAACCACTGAATGAACCAGTTAACGTCCACAACTCTGTGACCTTGGATCCTTGAACAGGTGGAACTTGGATGGAATCCAACCACTGTTACAACTTTTTGTATCTTTTGTTTTAGAAAATTTCAGTTAGAAGCCAATTCCATGTACACACATCTGGATGTTGGGAATCTCTTAAAAGTTCATGAAATGTCCATTAAAAAAATGTGTATGTGAAAAAAATTCATTAGGTCTGAAGATACTGACCTCCATGCCAACATGTTTTCAGTCACCTGGCACTGAGTGTTGACATTTAGGTATCAGGAGCTACACAGTTTGCCTCAGTCCTCCCCCCCCATTCCTTACTGTTCCTGTCCCAAAGGCAAAGGTCACTTGCCATTCATTATTTATTATTATTATAGCTCTTGTGCTACTGTTTTCCTTACAGCTGAGTCAAGAATAAAATGAACAGTTTCTTATGCCCAAACATCATGAAAAGTAAAGTAACAAAATATAGTGAGGTCCACATCTTTGTGGAAGTGAGTTCTTTTTATATGCTCAACATGGAAACAAAATATATCTGTTTTTAAAGAATACAACTGAAGGCCATCTTATGAACCAAATCTGTTCTGCTTCACTTGATGTTAATAGCTCAGCCTCCTAAATAATTTAGTATGAAACCCTAAATGAGGTACTGTTATTGTCAACTATCAATAGATGAACACATGGAGGGTCAGAGAAGTCAAGATTACAGCTAAATAAATGTTGTATCCAGGGTTCCACTAGGTCATTCTGCTACTAGACTCTGCCTAGAGAAGGCTCACCAGAGTGAGGTCCCCACCCATGACCAAAAGGTGAATACTTTGAACAAAAACCCAAATCAGGAATTTCCTCTTTACCAGCCTCTCAAGGCCTGAGGATTCCTCTGCCCACACAGTAACTTCGGGTGCTTCAGAGAAAACAGGAATTCAGACACTGAGATGGCTTCCCCAGCTCAGTCCCTCATTTATCGAATGTTTACAGAGTGCCAGGTAAGAAGACATCAGACAGTGGGGCACAGGAGTCCAGGCTTTAAACTCTAGGCTCTGCATCCCACTAGTCCTGTGAACTTGGACCAGCCCTGAATATCTCCAAGCTCCAATATTCCATCTGTAAAATGGGATGAATTATATGTTACCATATCATGGAGGGGCTTTGATGAGAATTAAGGGAAAGCTTTGAGTAAAATGGACCTATTGTTTATAACCTCCCCCACAGATTTTGCTGTTGGGATCCTCATCCCTTCATGGAGGGTCTTTGCAAGGCTGAGCTGTCCTCCTCAACTGGCTGCCAGGGGAAAGGAAAAGGGCTTGGAAGAACCAGGTCTAATGCCATGCATGTAACCCGCCTCCCACAGGATTACACCAACCACTTTCCCTGCAGGAACTGGCTCTCTCTGAAGGGGTGTGACTGGGAGGAGTGTGAATAAAGCTACACAAGTATATGAGCTGTAAAAACCCTGCTGCCTGGGCTCTTATATAAAGGACTTTCACTGCCTCACTGCAGATGAGACAGCAGTAAGCCTTCAAGCTCCCTCTCACATCTGGATTGTACTGGACCTGCCAACGCAGAACAAGGTAAGAGCCTGGCTTTCTTCAGAGTTTCATTACCTGTCCCCCTTCCAGCTCCCATGAGGACCTCAGGTTCCTGGGTTCTGGATCCCCTCACGGACACGTGGGGACTGAGTCCCAATGCCGTGAGGAATGAGTGGGTCTTTATCGAATATCCCTAGCTCCCATCCCAACTTCATTTTGGAAGCTCAGAGTTTGTGACTGTCTCCCCTTTATCGGTCCTAAAGAGAGGCCATATGCCCAGGGTAGAATGAGATCAGACCTAGACCTGCCTCTTTTTAAACAAAATTCTGTATTCTTTTCAAAGGGAGCACTGATAACATGAGTTATCATCATAAACTAAGCCAAACCAAATGAGTTGCTCATAATTGCTTTTTTATTTCTTGCCAATATTTTCTGAAAGGCAGAGTAAGGTGAAGCCAAGAGGTATGCAATGAGGGAGGGGTGGTATAAAGGATCAGAGAGAGAAGTTCTGCCTACCTCTCCCAGCTTTGTCACTTGTCCACTATGGGACCTTGAGCAATTTATTTACCAGTCTGAACCTTAACTGTCGCATCTGTTACCTGGTGGTGATGGATTATTACCTACCAGGAAGGGCTCTTGTGCTAATTAACAAGGTGAGAATGAAATACAGGTCAAGTGCTCTGGCACATAGTCGGTGTCAAATAGAAATGCTAATACTCTTCTTTGAAATGTGGTTTTTGTTACCCACTTGATAAAATCTATTCAGTTTAGTGTAGCAGTTAAGGTCATCCTATTTATTAAATGATTTATTTTTAAAAGCATTGATTGAGGACTTTCTCTATGCCAAGCACAGTGCCTCAACAGTCTAAACGCTCTGATAGAAATTCACCTCTATTCCCCTGGTTCACTTTGCCCAGTCAGTTCGGATGACCTACCCCTCCTTCATGCCTTTCCTTAGGCTCTTACTGAATCCCAGATACCCCTCCTCACAAACCCACCCATCTCAGAATGTCCAAGCCTCATGTGTGTTTAACCTTGGGTCAAGCATCACCTTTCATGTCACTTACCATGTCCTTTCTCATTGTGTGGTCATCTGAGTCCATGTAGGACAGTGAGGTAGAAATTCAGTCCACTGCAGCTGGAAGAGAGTTGACAATTATCTCATCCAGCATCTTGATTTCCAGATAAAGGAGCTGAGACCCAGAGGGGGAGAGTGATTTGCCCAAGATCAAGCTGGGGACACAGTTGGGACAGACTCCTGATCAATGCTCTTTAGACTCCCCAAAGAGTTGCCTCTAAGTTTTTAAGATGTGAGACTTTCTTATTCACCTTGATAAATTCAACATCTAGTCTAGTACACGGCCAGTAGTAGGTGCCCCATGAATGCTTACTGACTGGTGAATGAAGGAGTGAGGAGTAACTGAGTGGATGAGGGAGTGAGAGTTAATGAGGTTCAGAGGATGGGGAAGAATGAATGAAGAGTAGGAAGTTTCTGACATTCAAGACTCAAGTCAAGCAGACATGCGAATACACAGGCTGATTGTCTACTAAGCCCAGGAAATAGAAGGTTCCTCGATCCCACTCCAAAGCAGGCAGCCATGTGTCAGGCTGGAGGGGAGGTCATCTCGCATCCTAGTACTGCTGGACTGCTGCCCAGCACTGACTCACCTGCCTTTTGTCAGACAGGTTCCCACTAAGCTGAAGCCATGAGGATCCACAGCCTCGCCCTCCTCTCCTTCCTCCTTCTGGCTGCTCCGATGCTCTTGGTGGAGGCCAAAAAGGAAGGGAGGAATAGACAGGGCAGAAAAGTCAGCACAGATAAACTGCATACTCTAGGCGCACCCCAGACTGAACCAAGCAGCAAGCCATCCAAGCGCCTGACCAAAGGCAAGTTCGTCACCCAAGACCATGCCGACTGCAGATGGGTGGTGACCAAGCAGGAGGAGGGCATTGCCCTGAAGGTCGAGTGCACCCAACAGGACAACAAGTTTTCCTGTTTCTTCACTGGCAATCCAACCTCATGCCTAGAATCAGACAAAAAGAATGCCTACTGGAAACAAATTGGCCGGAATCTGCGTTCGCAGAAGGTCATCTGTGGTGATGCCAAGAGCATCCTGAAGACCAGGGTGTGCAGAAAGAAGTTTCCAGAATCCAATCTCAAGCTGGTTAACTCCACTCTGATTAGGATCAAGAAACCCAGCCAGGAGTTAACGGGGCCCTCTCCCAAGGAGCAGAGCAAGGTCAAAGTGACCACCCCCATCAGCCCAACAAAGACCCAGACCATGACCACCAAAGATCCTGAGTGTGTGGAAGACCCAGATCTGATAAACCAGAGGAAGACAGCCCTGGAGTACTGTGGGGAGTCCTGGAGCTCTTTCTGCAAATTCTTCATGTCCATGGTACAGGGAAGTTCATGCTAATGAGGTCAAAAGAGAACAGAATCCATTAGGAGGTGTCACGTCAAAGCCCTTCCATGTGCTGTAAAGATCTCCCAGTTCCTTGTAAGATGAACATTTGTGCTGTAGGAGTGCAATGGATTATTTAAACAGATTTTATAATTTTTGTTTCTGTATTTTGGAATTTGTTTTATATTCATTTCCTTACATGTGATTTTAAGAGGCTGTTGACCTCTCTATGTTTCCATGGCCCACACAGCTATGTTTCTATGAGCAGTAAGGACCAGTCTTTGAGCTGAATGAGTCAGAGTGATGATTTCAGTGCAATGCTCTTTCTGCCCAATTACCAAATGTAATAAAGCTCTGTGCGTTTTTCAGGAATATGTTCATCCATGTTTTGGTTTCTCTATGTTGGTTCCAATGAACTCATAAACTGGTCCTCATATATCAGTAGAAAAAAATCCTGTTCACCACTCATCCCAAATCATCCCATAAGGTGGCCCATTCCTGAATCCCTATCTTCATACTTTCATGCTTTGGTCTGTGGTATTTATACTTACTGAACTGATTTCAAGTGGGACACCTGGAGCATAATGGGATGAAGACACCTGTCAGGGGCTCACAGACGGTAAGAGGGGAGGCAGGATTTGAACCCAGGCTAGAGGAACACCCTCCACTGATTCAAGTCCAGATTGCCCATGACCACGCACCATATGTGGGACTCCTGACCTCGGGGAGCTCATTTCAGGCCTGGGGGAGATGGGTCTAGGTAAGTACAGTGCCCTGAGATGAAGACTCCAACACAAGGGGGAAAGGCAGGGCAGAAAACCAGAGAGAAGAGGCAGAAACTTCTGGAAGATCTCAGGTTTAGCTTCACAGAAGAGGTGATACTGGGGCTGGAATTTGGAGACAGTATCTTTAGGTAGGAAATGGGCAGAATGGAGGAACATTAGGCAGATGACAGACGTATGAAAAGCAAAGAGATGAGAAAAATCCTAAAAGATGGGAAAGGCCACATGGTTAGAAGGTGGTGGGATGCAGGGGTGACATTGCTGTTAGTCATTTACATGTTTGTCTGAAAGATCTCAAAGGGTTTGAATTCAAGACCTGGGGAGAGAGAAGGATGTAGCCCCAGTGCCGTGTCACAATTCCACAAAGAACAAAAAGCGAGGAACAGAAGTTGGTAAAAGTACTGTTCTCTGGAGTCTTTATAGAGTTGATGTCAGGGAGGAATGGCAGATGGAGTGGAAGAGAGGCCTCCTACACTCACCAGCCTACCAGGACCTACATGGAGGGTTGTCAATGACCACCCAGAATGTGACAGCCTCAGAGTACGTTTGGATATCATCCTCAACATCATCAGCACTAATAGTTCTCTCCCACTCGCTATGCACCAGGCACTGTGTTAAGCACTTTCCATGGAGTATGGGTGCATTCATTCACTCACTCGTTCACCCAGCACATAATTCATGGTACATCAACTCTGCCAGCCCCTGTCCTAGGGGCTGGAGAGACAGTAGTGCACCAGGGATGAATGCTCTGCCTCCATGGAGCTACCAGTGGGGAAAGAGACCAAAAACTCACAAATATACAAGTGACAAAGAGGAAGAGTCAAGGAGGAGAAAGGGGTGAAAGCGATGGATGGTCACCAGCCTTAGATGAGATGGTCAAGGGAGGCCTCTTGGTGGAGGTGACTTTTGAGGTCAGACCCAAATGCAGTGAAGAATCAAGCCAGGTGACTATGTGGAGTAATAATGTTCTAAACAGTCAGTGCAAATGCTCTGAAATTAATTAATGAGCTTTGAGCTCCTACTACGTACCAGGTATGGTTCTAGGGGATGAAAATAACAGCAAACAAAACAATTTCTATCTTAGTGTTGCTTATATTCCAATGACTGGTTTCTGCTTGGCGTGTTCAGAAACATCAAAGTTGGCAGTGTCATTGCAGGGCAGGACCCAGGACCTGACCTGTGAACCTGACCCCCACTCTCAAGAGAACTGAACCAACACCCCAGACCCTCCCTAAGCTCCCTCTAGCCACACCACGGGAAGGACATTTCTCTTGAAGGTCTACACAGATTGGCAGCCCTGTGGCCACTGCTCCCTCACTCACACATCTCAATTCTACTCATACATCTCCTGAGATAGGAAAAGATGGTTAAGCAGTTCCAGGGGTCATTAAATAATAACTCTGGTCTGGTCTGGGTGACATAAACATTGGAGAACTGACTAGATCAGACTGAAAGCCATCTTATATTCCATTCCGGGCCCTGAAGTTGATGGTTCTTCTGGTTCACTCCTGGCCTTTGGCCACTGGAAGAGCTGGGAGGAGGTCTGTCCAACATGGTGGAGTCAGCTGGACCTGGGCTAGAGGTTTGCCTCTGACATCTCCCAACTAAGGTCTCTGAGCCAATTATTTAACCCTCTGGGCTCCAATAAGTTCATCTCAACAATGAGAATCATTTGGATGAAGCTAACACCGCTGGAAAAAGGAAGAAGAAAGAAAGAAAAAAGGAGGGAAGGAAGGGAGAAAGGAAGGGCAACAATGGGGAGCAAAATAATAATAACAAAAGTCTTTTGATAGTATTATTGGATTGCTTAAACCAAAGCAATCCAGAAGCTGCTCTATCTTCAGAGTTTGCAATTACCCAGGTTAATGAATCACCTTACCGTTAAACTTTTCTTGACGGGGATAATGAAATCAGCTTTAGAGCTGTTGTAAGGTGCTCATTGGTCAATAAATCTAAAGCACCCAGTGCCCCATGGCTTACATAATGGGTATTCAACACATCTGACCGTCTAAAGTCCATGGCACAAGAATGGCTTGTGGATGTAGCTCAGAACTTCCTTACGTAAACTCTTCAAAGTGGAAGTTTTCTTTTTTCTAACACAATAAGCAAAGGGTAGCAACCATTATTTATTGGTTGTATGTGCCAGTGGCTTTGCCCCGTTCTCTCTCTCTTTTTTTTGTTAAAGATATCTTGATTTATTAATGATAATTGAAAAATACAATAAAAACACATTGTAACAAGGACATATCCCAGAAAGAATTTTTTTAAATCAAAGATATAAGAAGAAAAGAGAGAGTATATAAGAAAATAAGAAGATCAGTCTAGAACCTTGCTACTCAGGGTGTGGTCCCAGACCAGAAGTATTGACATCTCTTGGTACCTTCTCAGATATAAAGATTCTCAGGCCCCATTACAGACCTATTTAGTTGAAATCTGCATTTTAATAAGATCCCCAGGTGATTTGTGTGCACACTAAATTTGGAGAAATTTATCTACAAGATCCAATATATTAGTTAGGATGCTTTTGGTTCCAAGTATGAGAAAACCAGTTCAAAGCACCTTTGAAATATAAGGATAGTTTGTGGGTTTTTTTAACATCTTTATTGGAGTATAATTGTTTTACAGTGGAGTGTTAGTTTCTGCTTTATAACAAAGTGAATCAGCTATACATATACATATATCACCAATTCTCCTCCCTCTTGCATCTCCCTCCCACCCTCTCTATCCCACCCCTCTAGGTGGTCACAAAGCACCAAGCTGATCTCCCTGTGCTATATGTCTGCTTCCCACTAACTGTCTATTTTACATTTGGCAGTGTATATATGTCCATGCCACTCTCTCACTTTGTCCCAGCTTATGCTTCCTGCTTCCGGTGTCCTCAGGTCCATTCTCTACATCTGCATCTTTATTCCTGTCCTGCCCCTAGATTCTTCAGAACCATTTTTTCCCTTTAGATTCCATATATATGTGTTAGCATATGGTATTTATTTTTCTTCTTCTGACTTACTTCACTCTGTATGAAGTCTCTAGGTCCATCCACCTCAATACAAACAACTCAATTTCGTTTCTTTTTATGGCTGAGTAATATTCCATTGTATATATGTGCCATATCTTCTTTATCCATTCATCTGTTGATGGACACTTAGGTTGCTTCCATGTCCTGGCTATTGTAAATAGTGCTGCAATGAACATTGTGGTACATGACTTTTTGAATTATGGTTTTCTCAGGGTATATGCCCAGTAGTGGGATTGCTGGGTCATATGGTAGTTCTATTTTTAGTTTTTTAAGGAACCTCCATACTGCACTCCAGAGTGGCTGTATCAATTTACATTCCCACCAACAGTGCAAGAGGGTTCCCCTTTCACCACACCCTCTCCAGCATTTATTGTTTGTAGATTTTTTGATGATGACTATTCAGACCGGTGTGTGGTGATATTTCATTGTAGTTTTGATTTGCATTTCTCTAATGATTAGTGATAATGAGCAACCTTTCATATGTTTGTTGGAAATCTGTATATCTTCTTCAGAGAAATGTCTATTTAGGTCTTCTGCTCATTTTTGGATTGGGTTGTTTTTTTTTTTGATATTGAGCTCCATGTGCTGCTTATAAATTTTGGAGATTAATCCTTTGTCAGTTGCTTCATTTGCAAATATTTTCTCCCATTCTTGACAAACGTACTCTGAGGTTGTCTTTTCGTCTTGTTTATGGTTTCCTTGGATGTTCAAAAGCTTTTCAGTTTCATTACGTCCCATTTGTTTACTTTTGTTTTTCTTTCCATTTCTCTAGGAGGTGGGTCAAAAAGGATCTTGCTGTGATTTATGTCCTAGAGTGTTCTGCCAATCCTTTCCTCTAAGAGTTTTATAGTGTCTGGCCTTACATTTAGGTCTTTAATCCATTCTGAGTTTATTTTTGTGTATGGTGTTAGGGAGTGGTCTAATTGCATTCTTTTACATGTAGTTGTCCAGCTTTCCCAGCACCACTTATTAAAGAGGCTGTCTTTTCTCCATTGTATATCCTTGCCTCCTTTATCAAAAATAAGGTGACCATATGTGCATGGCTTTGGCTCTGCATTTTCTATCCTGTTCCATTTATCTATCTTTCTGTTTTTGTGCCAGTACCATACTGTCTTGATTACTGTAGCTTTGTAGTATAGTCTGAAGTCAGTGAGCCTGATTCCTCCAGCTCCGTTTCTCTTTCTCAAGATTGCTTTGGCTATTTGCGATCTTTTGTGTTTCCATACAAATTGTGAGATTTTTTTGTTCTAGTTTTGTGAAAAATGCCATTGGTAGTTTGATATGGATTGCATTGAATCTGTAGATTGCTTTGGGTAGTAGAGTCATTTTCACAATATTGATCCTTCCAATCCAAGAACATGGTATATCTCTCCATCTGTTGGTATTATCTTTAATTTCTTTCATCGGTGTCTTAAAGTTTTCTGTATACAGGTCTTTTGTCTCCTTAGGTAGGTTTATTCCTAGGTATTTTATTCTTTTTGTTGCAATGGTAAATGGGAGTGTTTCCTTAATTTCTCTTTCAGATTTTTCATCATTAGTGTATAGGCATGAAAGAGATTTCTGTGCATTAATTTCATATCCTGATACTTTACCAAACTCATTGATTAGATTTAGTAGTTTTCTGGTAGCATCTTTAGGATTCTCTATGTACAATATCATGTCCTCTGCACACAGTGACAGCTTTACTTTTCTTTTCCGATTTGGATTCCTTTTATTTCTTTTTCTTCTCTGATTGCTGTGGCTAAAACTTCCAAAACTATGTTGAATAATAGTGGCGAGAGTGGGCAACCTTGTATTGTTCCTGGTCTTAGAGGAAATGGTTTTCAGTTTTGCACCATTGAGAATGGTGTTGGCTGTGGGTTTGACATATATGGCCTTTATTATATTGAGGTAAATTCCCTCTATGCCTACTTTCTGGAGGGTGTTTATCATAAATGAGTGTTGAATTTTGTCAAAAGCTTTTTCTGCATCTACTGAGATGATCATATGGTTTTTCTCCTTCAATTTGTTAATATGGTGTATCACATTGGTTGATTTGTATATATTGAAGAATCCTTGCATTCCAGGAATAAACCCCATTTGATCATGGTATATGATCCTTTTAATGTGCTGTTGCATTCTGTTTGCTAGTATTTTGTTGAGGATTTTTGCATCTATGTTCATCAGTGATATTGGCCTATAGTTTTCTTTCTTTGTGACATCTTTGTCTGGTTTTGCTATCAGGGTGATGGTGGCCTCGTAGAATGAGTTTGGGAGTGTTCCTCCCTCTGCTATATTTTGGAAGAGTTTGAGAAGGATAGGTGTTAGCTCTTCTCTAAATGTGAAGCCATCTGATACTGGGGTTTTGTTTGTTGGAAGATTTTTAATCACAGTTTCAATTTCAGTGCTTGTGATTGGTCTGTTTATATTTTCTACTTCTTCCTGGTTCAGTCTTGGAAGGTTGTGCTGTTCTAATAATTTGTGAATTTCTTCCACATTGTCCATTTTACTGGCATATAGTTGCTTGTAGTAATCTCTCATGATCCTTCATATTTTTGAAGTGTCAGTTTTTACTTCTCCTTTTTCATTTCTAATTCTGTTGATTTGAGTCTTCTCCCTTTTTCTCTTGATGGGTCTGGCTAATGGTTTATCAATTTTGTTTATCTTCTCAAAGAACCAGCTTTTAGTTTTATCAATCTTTGCTATCATTTCCTTCATTTCTTTTTCATTTATTTCTGATATGATCTTTCTGATTTCTTTCCTTCTGCTAACTTTGGGGTTTTTTTGTTCTTCTTTCTCTAATTGCTTTTGGTGTAAGGTTAGGTTGTTTATTTGAGATGTTTCCTGTTTCTTGTGGTAGGATTGTATTGCTATAAACTTCCCTCTTAGAACTGCTCTTGCTGCATCCCATAGGTTTTGGGTTGTCATGTTTTCATTGTCATTTGTTTCTAGGTATTTTTTGATTTCCTCTTTGATTTCTTCAGTGATCTCTTGGTTATTAAGTATTGTATTGTTTAGCCTCCATGTGTTTGTATATTTTACAGATATTTTCCTGTAATTCATATCTAGTCTCATAGCACTGTGGTGGGACAAGATACTTGATATGATTTCAATTTTCTTAAATTTACCAAGGCTTGATTGATGACCCAAGATATGATCTATCCAGAGAATGTTCCATGAGCACTGAGAAGAAAGTGTATTCTGTTGTTTTTGGATGGAATGTCCCACAAATATCAATTAAGTACATCTTGTTTAATGTATCATTTAAAGCTTGTGTTTCCTTATTTATTTTCATTTTGGACAATCTGTCCATTGGTGAAAGCGGGGTGTTAAAATCCCCTAATATGATTGTGTTACTGTCTATTTCCCCTTTTATGGCTGTTAGCATTTGCCTTATGTATTGAGGTGCTCCTATGTTGGGTGCATAAATATTTACAATTGTTATATCTTCTTCTTGGATTGATCCCTTGATCATTATGTAGTGTCCTTCTTTGTCTCTTGCAATAGTCTTTTTTTTTTAAAGTCTGTTCTGTCTGATATTAGATTGCTACTCCAGCTTTCTTTTGATTTCCATTTGTATGGAATATCTTTTTCCATCCCCTCACTTTCAGTCTGTATGTGTCCGTAGGTCTGAAGTGGGTCTCTTGTAGACAGCATATATATGGGTCTTGGTTTTGTACCCATTCAGCCAGTCTATGTCTTTTGGTTGGAGCATTTAATCCCTTTACATTTAAGGTTATTATCAATATGTATGTTCTTATTACCATTTTCTTAATTGTTTGGGGTTTGTTATTGTAGGTCTTTTCCTTCTCTTGTGTTTCCTGCCTAGAGAATTTCCTTTAGCATTTGTTTTAAAGCTGGTTTGGTGGTGCTGAATTTTCTTAGCTTTTGCTTGTCTGTAAAGATTTTAATTTCTCTGTCAAATCTGAATGAGATCCTTGTTGGGTAAAGTAATCTTGTTTGTAGGTTTTTTACTTTCATCACTTTGAATATGTCTTACCACTCCCTTCTGGCTTGCAGAGTTTCTGCTGAAGGTTCAGCTGTTAAGCTATGGGGATTCCCTTGTAAATTATTTGTTGTTTTTCCCTTGCTACTTTTAATATTTTTTCTTTGTATTTAATTTTTGGTAGTTTTATTAATGTGTCTTGGCATGTTTCTCCTTGGATTTATCCTGTATGGGACTCTCTGCAGTTCCTGGACTTGACTGACTATTTCCTTTCCCATATTGGGGAAGTTTTCAACTATAGTATCTTTGAATATTTTCTCAGTCCCTTTCTTTTTCTCTTCTTCTTGGACCCCTATAATTCAAATGTTGGTGTGTTTAAGGTTGTCGCAGAGGTCTCTGAGACTGTCCTCAATTCTTTTCATTCTTTTTTCTTTATTCTGCTCTGCATTAGTTATTTCCACTAATTTATCTTCCAGGTCACTTATCCGTTTTTCTGCTTCAGTTACTCTTCTATTGATTCCTTCTAGAGAATTTTAAATTTCATTTATTTTATTGTGCATCATTGTTTGTTTGCTTTTTCGTTCTTTAAGGTCCTTTTTAAATGTGTCTTATAATTTTGCTATTCTATTTGTAAGATTTTGTATCATCTTTACTATCATTACTCTGAATTCTTTTTCAGGTAGACTGCCTATTTCCTCTTCTTCTAGTATGTTTTACCTTGCCCCTTCATCTGCTGTGTTTTTCTCTGTTTTCTCATTTTGTTTAACTTACTGTGTGTGGGATCTCCTTTTCGCAGGCTGCAGGTTCATAGTTCCCTTTGTTTTTGGTGTCTGCCCCCAGTGGTTAAGTTTGGTTCAATGGGTTGTGTAGGGTTCCTGGTGGAGGGGACTGGTGCCTGTGTTCTAGTGGATGAGGCTGGATCTTGTCTTTCTGGTGGGTGGGACCACATCCGGTGGTGTGTTTTGGTTTGTCTGTGACATTATTATGATGTTAGTTGGCCTCTCTGCTAATGGGTGTGGTTGTGTTCCTCTCTTGCTAGTTGTTTGGCATAGGGTGTCCAGCACTGTAGCTTGCTGGTTGTTGAGTGGAGCTGGGTTTTACCGTTGAGGTGGAGATCTCTGGGAAAGCTTTCGCTGTTTGATATTACATGGAGCTGGCATGCCTCTGGTGGACCAAAGTCCTGAACTCGGCTCTCCCACCTCAGAGGCACAGGCCTGATACCCAGCTGGAGCACCAAGACCGTGTCAGCCACATAGATTTTGGGAAGTCTGAGGTCTTCTACCTGCATTCATTAGTTGTTCTGTAGGAGTTGCTCCACGTGTAGATGTATTTCTGATGCATTTGTGGGGAGGAAGGTGATCTCCACGTCTTATTCCTCTGCTATCTTGAAGGTTTCCCTGCCCCGTTCTCTTTTTACTCCCAACCAACTAACCCGTAGGTGGTTCATCCTCATTTTCTAGATGAGGAAACTGAGGCTCAGAGAAGCTGAACCACTTGCCAGGGTCACAAAGCCTGGGAGAGGCTGAGCCTAGGGAGAAGGCAGGTCTGGAGGCCCCCAAGCCCTTTCTGCCTCTGCAGCTCAGGATTTCTTCACTGGGTGAGAAAAGAGGGACATTTGTGGTCTTTAGATGTGGGCCAAGCCATAAAGCAGGATGAGCAGGATTCATCTGCCCTTCCATGTGTACAGCCCTTCTATGTACTTACAAAGAGAAAGTTCCAGAATCTGAAGCTTCCATTCGTGCAAAGTCTTTCATCATAGTCATATCCTGGGGGGATGTTTTTAAAACACAATAAAAAATTTAAAAACACAACACAGAATTTACTTGAGCTTTTATCCAACTTGGCACTCTGTATTTTCTCTCTGAGGGCTCTCTGCATATGAAGTGAAGGAGCCAGAGTGTGTGCAGGGTATGTGTATGTGTGTGTGTGTGTGTGTGTGTGTGTGTGTGTGTGGTGTCCCTATAGGAATTATTCCCTCGGTAACAAAACACAGGAAGCTCTCAGGTGGGTAAGAGGTGCTGAGTGGTGGAAATTCTGCATCCCCTAAAACTGCTCAGTGATTGGAATGTCTTGTATTCCTTATAAAACTACATCTCAACAACAAAAAAAAAGAAACAGGGCCTCTTCCTCCATTGGCTCTGGCTCTGTGTTGTGGTAACACAACAAAACCAATGTCGACTTGAACCTCTGGAATCCAGTACATCTCACCTGGCATCCTACGCAGCCACCTCTTTCCCAAGACTCCCTTCTAAATTGCTTTTGGCAGGACAAGCAAAGGATGCAAAAGTGTTCGGGGCTGACAGCTCCCATGCAAATACAAGGCCAGGCATCACTTGTGGGTTGGTTTTCATAGCACTCCACATTGAATGCTCACTTTGAAATCTCTCACTCAAAAACATTTCATGAATATGTAAGAAAACACTTATTAGGAGCCCTGCTAAGTGAGGGATAAGGATGGGGGAGTGGGGAGAAGATTCTAGGGGAAAGCTGTTTGGGGGCCTGGTGAGTTTGAGGTGGGTTATCCAGGGAGGATTTTCTTCAGGTATTTGGATATGTGGGTAATAACATAGCAAAGATGATTTCTGTCTTGTCTATCACTATAGCCCCAGCCCTTAGGGTACAACCAAGCACATAAGAGGTTCTCAAAAATTACTGGCTGAATAAATAAAAGAGGAGAGAAATTATGGCAAGAGCAAAGATTATGGGCTTCAGAGTAAAAAAAAAAAATGGGTTTGAGTTTCTAGTTGTGTGACCTGAGACAAGTTATATTTTCTTTCTCAGCCTCAAGTTCTCCATCTATAAAATGGGTCTAAGAAAATCCATCCAATAAGAATTAGAAGTAATTTAATTAAAGTCTAAAACATGAGCCTTACACAAATGGATCATTAAGATTTTATATCAGTGAATGAATGAATGAGGCCTTTAGCTGAGGGAAGAGACAAGAAGACAATTTTCTAAAAAGATTGCACAAGTCTCAAAATATGCCATACCAAGGGCCTGACAGTCAAATGGACACTGGCTGTTCCTAATTTCCTCCCAAAGACCACACTCTACCTAATGGCCATTAAGCAACCCACACTCATGGCCTGAACAGAAGGACTTTCCATGGAGTAGGAGAAAAGGTGAGGACAAAGTTCGTTCTTTAGGGCAAACTTTGTGCCTTTTTTAACAGTCTTCTAGCTCACTTGCCATGGCTCCTCCTCTTCATCTCCCTCAGTTCTACAGCTAGGGGGCTCTGGAGCTCAGCCCAGCACCTGGTTCTGGGTCATCTCTCCCAGTGTCACTGTTTTATATGTCATCTGCCCACTCATGACTCCCACATTTATATCTCCAGCTATAGCTGTCCCCTAACCTCCAGCTGCCCACTCAGCATCACTGCTTGGATACCCAAAAGGTATCTTAAACATCAAACATCCACGGCCAAATGCGCCGTTGACCTTCCCCCTAGATGCCTGCTCCTCCCATGTTTTTTCCCAACTCAGTTCACGGTAACGCCACCCTTCCAACAGCTCAGGGCAGAACCCTCCAAGAGTCGTATCTGACTCTTCTCACGCTGTACATCCCATTCATCTACAAGTTCTTCCATTTCCACTTTCAGGATATAATCCGGAACATGGCTTTTTGCCACTTAATTACTGCCAGTCTCTCCTACCGGCGGATTATTGCAATTGTGTTCTGACCCATCTTCCTGCTTCTGGTCTTGCCTCCTGCAGTCTATTCCAGTACAGTAGCCAGAAACTCTCCCTAATGAACAAGTAGGACCACCTTGCTTCTCTGCTAAAAGCTCTTCAATGACTCACCATCTCACTCAGAGTAAATGCCAAAAATGCTCGTGATGTCTTGCAGAGCCCTGGGTGACCCAGTCCCCTCATTCCATTCTGACCTGACCTCCTATGACATAACCCCTGGGTTACTCTGCTCCAGCCACACTGGCCTTGCTGTCTTTGGAGCTCACCCTGTGCTCACCTGCCCCAGGACCTTTGCACTTGCTCTTCCCTTTACCTGGAAAGCTCCCTTACTTCTTTCAGATCCCTACTCAAATATGCCCCTAGTCCCCAGTCCTGCTTTATTTTCCCCAAACACATGTCACCATCTGACACAAACTCGACTTACCTGTTTCACTTGCTATTTTCTTATTGCCTGTCTCCCCTTGGAATATAAGCTCCCTGAGAGCTGACTTTGCTTTGGTCACTGCTGTTTCTTTACACCTTTTGTACACAGCCTGGTTCTCAATAAAATCCTCTTTTTAAAAACAGATTTAACACGAGAGTTATTTTAGTGTCAGACAGCCCTCAGCCCCAATTCCTGTTCCAGAAATGTGGTTGAGGTTAAATTACTTACACTTAATAAGTCTTAATACCCTTATCTGGAAAAGAGCAATCAAAAAACTCTTCCTTATAAATTAAGTGAACCTAGGAATATAAAGTACTGCTCTCTCTGCTTGGAACATAGTCATTGATCAAAAATACATTAGTTGAGCAAATATCGTATACTAACGCATATATGTGGAATCTAGAAACATGGTAGAGATGATCTTATTTGCAAAGCAGAAATAGAGACACAGGTGTAGAGAACAAATGTATGGATACCAAGAGGGAAAGGGATGGGGTGGGAGGAATTGGGAGACTGGTATTGACACATATACATTATTGATACTACGTATAAAATAGACAACTGATGGGAACACAACTGTAGAGCACAGGGAGCTCTACCTAATGTGCTGTGGTAACCTAAATGGGTGGGAAGTCCAAAAGGGAGAGGATATCTGTATGTGTATGGCTGATTCATTTTGTTGTGCAGTGGAGGCTAACACAACATTGTAAAGCAACCATACTCCAATAAAAAGTAATATAAATAGGGCTTCCCTGGTGGCACAGTGGTTGAGAGTCCGCCTGCCAATGCAGGGTACACGGGTTCATGCCCCGGTCTGGGAAGATCCCACATGTCGCGGAGCGGCTGGGTCCGTGAGCCATGACTGCTGAGCCTGTGCGTCCGGAGACTGTGCTCCACAACGGGAGAGGCCACAACAGTGAGAGGCCCGCGTACCACACACACACACACACAAAGTAATATAAATAAATAAATAAATAAAATAGCAAAAAAAAAAAAATTAGTTGTTCTTGTTTTGCTTTGACTACTATTATTGAACATCATGCTTTCCAAAGGGTGTGATCTCTAGGCTCGTGACAAAAATGACAAGGTCTGTATCTCTCCCAGCTTATGTGCGTTTAATTACAAAGACCATCTCTTCATGATTTCCATCCCACTAACCTTATTATTTGATTTTACAAAGACGTTTTGAAAAGATAATAATTGAAGGAAGACATGGGTGGTAGTGTGAACCCCCAGATAATCTGATTGCCAAGAACATGAAAGAGGCCTTACTAGCGGAAAAGGGTCAGGAGAAGGCTGCATAGACTGAGCAGAGAGATACTGGCCTTGACTCAGAAAGGCCCAGGGTTGAGCAGGCTGCCTTCTCTGAGAGGCAGGAACAAAAGGCTCCATTTTCTAGGAGGTGTGCTCTTCTGCCTGCAGGCTCAGAGCTCCTGCCCAACGCAGCATCTCCTCCAGGTAAGTGGAGGGAGGTGGGCTGGGGGGTGCAGAGTAGCTGTGCAGTTGCAGGCAGGGTGGCATGGAGGAAAGAGCGAGGGCTCTGGCCGCAGAGATGTGGATTTGGATGCTGGCCCTGCTACTTACCAGCTGTGATCCCGGGCACAACCTTTAACATTTCGGAGACTCAGCTTCATTCATTCAATAAGCACTAGTGAGGGCCTCCCACGTGGGGCCACTTGAAGCGACCAGATGAGCAATCATAATAACCAGTATTTATGGAGCACATACTGCAGGCTGGGTACTTATCTCAGTTAATCCGCACACCCTCCCCACAAGGAAGAACGACCTACTATTCCCATGATGAAGTTGAGGCCAAGAAAGTTAAGAAACTCGCCCAAGGTCAAGTATTGAAGGTGGAAGTCAAGGTTAAGCATTCTGGTTCCAGGGCCGTGCACTTGACCACTACAGCTCTTTCAAGAAGCTGGAAACGCCAGTGTAAATGTCATTGGGGTGCAAGTGATGCTGCAGGGCTGGTTGGGGGTATATGGTGCAATTGGCGTAGAGCAGCAGGTGTAGCTGGAGGAGAGGGGAGCAGCGGTCAGAAGGTCAGGGAAGGGTTCCCCAAAGAGATGATAATGGAACTAAGAACCTTAGGAGTTACCTGGCCATGGAGAGTGGCCCAGGAGGCGCTGTGGACGGCGCTATCTCAGCTGTAACAATAAAAGGGCCAGAGTGTTAATTGGCAGTCCTGGCAGCGCTGGGGTCCTCTGATTCTATCCCCTCCTTCCTCCAGCTTCGCCTACACAAGGAGGCAGCATCTTTAGGTCTGGGGGTTCTGGATGCCCTGGGGACCTTCCTGTGGATAGAGAGGCCTCCACCGTGGCTGCTCGTAGAACTGGGTGCCAAATGGAACCACTGAGAGAAAGCAGGACTCAGTTGCTGGGAGCCCCCTGTGGGCAGAGCCTAAGCCTGCCTGGGGCCACCTCGGCTCTCAGGATTTCACACCGACTTGGCACATGGCAACTGCTCAATAAACAGCAGGGTTTGTCAACCTCCACACTGTCCACAGGCAGGGCTGGTGTTCCTTGCGGTGAGAGATTGTCCTGTGCACGTTAGATGGTTACAGCATCCCTGGCCTCTACTCACTAGATGCCTGTAGCAACCTTCTTCAACCTTCTCCCAGTTGTGACAACCAAAAATATCCCCAGAAGTTGCCACAGGTCTCCTGGAGATAAAATCACCCTAGTACAGAACAACTGAACTGGGGGGAAGTAATAGCACATTGTCAATTCGCTTAGGTTTATGGAACAACATGCATTCTGCCGGGGGTGCACGGGGTGGAGAGGGACAAGTGTAAAGGCATGAATTCTGCAGACAGTCCCATCTGCCGTGGTGCACAGGGGTGAGCATGACACAGAAAATGTGAGTTTGCTGCTGCTCAGCTGTCTCTGGTTGCCTAGTGTTTAAAGTTACCCATTTTATTTTGCTCTAAAGGCAAACCAGTGACTTTTTTCTGGTAGTCAACTAAAGAAAGGCCATAAAGGCAATTTTGACTGAAGTCAGTTTTTTGGTTTTTTTTTTTTTTTGCGGTACGCGGGCCTCTGGACGTGCAGGCTTAGCGGCCGTGGCTCACGGGCCTAGCCGCTCCGTGGTATGTGGGATCTTCCTGGACCAGGGCACGAACCCGTATCCCCTGCATCAGCAGGCAGACTCTCAACCACTGCACCACCAGGGAAGCCCCTGAAGTCAGTTTTTACAAACCCAGGCACTGACTCTAGAACCTGACTGCCTGTGGCCATGTGACTTGGCAGTGGCACTCTTGTACCAAATGCTGTCAGAACTGGCTTCTAAAGACAAGTGGCAGCCTCCATTGAGACCAGCCAAGGTGGGAGCTATCCTCTACAGTAGGGTCCCCAGAGCATCTAGGTCCCCTCAAGCCTGAAGGTGCTAGTCTCCTTCTGCACCTACTCCCACTAACACGAGTGTTCTGGAACTGTGTTTCTTGGAACTGGGCATGGGGTTTGCCCTAAGCCAAGTACCTGCAGCCCTAGGACAGGCTGTATTTGGCAAGAGCCAGAGTCCAGGAACCCAGATGGACCACAGCAGAATAGACACCACTGCTGTCAGGGAAGCTTGAGGCTATAGTTCTCGGACTCTGGGAACCAGGCAGGACCAGATGCGGAAGCGGGTGTGAAGGCCAGACAGGACAAAATAGCTATTCATAAGGTGCTTTCACTCATGGTAGGCAGGGAGACCCAAACTTGGTTGCAGGTTAGAGTCACCTGGGGGGCTTTAGAAAACCCCAGTGTCCAGGCTGCCCCCAGACAAATGACATCAGAACCACAGGGTGGACGGCTCAGGGATTTTTCAAGCTTCAAGAGAGATTGGGATGTGTAGCAAGACTGCACTCCTCTGGGGATTGTTCAAAGTGCTTTCCCTGTATGATTTCATCCTCACCACCATCCTATTGTCAAGATTGTCCTACAGATAAGGAACTGGGGTACAGGGAGGTTCAGCATTTGCCTGGGTCAGAATTAGTACGAGACAAAGCCCACCTCCAGAGTCCACGCTCCCAGGCATAATTACAGATACGAAGGCACCCACCATGTAGCAGAAAGAGCAGGGACCTGGGTTTGAAGCCTGCTTCTGCCCCCCACTGCCTGGGAGAACCCTGAGCAACTCATTTCATTCCTTTGATCCTCTCAGCCTCTTGTCTGCAGAACTGGGGGGATGGAGGAGTGTTATCATCTTTACAGAATGTTGGGGGATTCAGTGAGATAATGTTTATGAAGTTCCTTATAGCATTTTGGCACAGAGTTCAGTGCTTGGTTGTTTAGCCTTATTATTAGACCATGTGGCCAAAAATGGGTTAGCAGCTGAGACAGTGGATGTTGAGAAGGAAGCATCCCTTGAAACAGGAGCATGGCTCAAAATATTGATGTACTGCAGGACAGACAGCAGGAATGGAATGCAAAGGCAAAGCTGAGGCCGATTCCAGGAGGAGGACCAGGTAAGAGGGGGCAATGACAGAGCAGACAGGGGTATGTGAAGGGGATGTGCTAAGCAGTGCCTCCATCTGTCACCCACGTCCCCTACCCCCCACGCTCCTGACACCACACAAGGCATCAGCACAGTGTAGAAGGTTTATGGCCCCTCCCATCTCCCCTGGCACCCCATTTTCTCTTTCCTCCCTTACTCCCCAACCTGTGCCCATTTCCTCCTAATCCCTGCCTGGCCAAGGTTAACAGAAAATTGGCATTAGCTAAAAAGAAGTTAAGGGGTGATTCCTCACTTTACCTGATGCATGCATTCCTTCAACAAAGGTAGTGTCCATTTTAAAAGGGACATTAAAAGAGGGAGGGGAGGAAGTGATTAAAACAAAAGGAGGTGCCATTCATTTCTGATAATTCAAAAGTAATACATGTACATGATAATAAGAAGTACAACAGCGACTTCCTTTGTGGTCCAGTGGTTAAGACTCCACCTTCTGTTCGCAGATGACATGATACTACATAGACAATCCTAAAGATGCTACCAGAAAACTACTAGAGCTAATCAATGGATTTGGTAATGTTGCAAGATACAAAATTAATGCACAGAAATCTCTTGCATTCCTATACACTAATGATGAAATATCTGAAAGAGAAATTAAGGAAACACTCCCACCATTGCAACAAAAAGAATAAAATACCTAGGAATAAACCTACCTAAGGAGACAAAAGACCTATATGCAGAAAACTATAAGACACTGATGAAAGAAATTAAAGATGATACCAATGGATGGAGAGATATACCATGTTCTTGGATTAGAAGACTCAATATTGTGAAAATGACTATACTACCCAAAGCAATCTAGAGATTCAATGCAATCCCTATCAAATTACCAATGGCATTTTTTACAGAACTAGAAAAAAAGAATCTTAAAATTTATATGGAGACACAGAAGACCCCAAATAGCCAAAGCAGTCTGGAGGGAAAAAAATGGAGCTGGAGGAATCAGACTCCCTGAATTCAGACTATACTACAAAGCTACAGTAATCAAGACAATATGGTACTGGCACAAAAACAGAAATATAGATCAATGGAACAAGATAGAAAGCCCAGAGATAAACCCACACACCTATGGTCCACTAATCTATGACAAAGGAGGCAAGGATATACAATGGAGAAAAGACAGTCTCTTCAATAAGTGGTGCTGGGAAAACTGAACAGCTACATGTAAAAGAATGAAATTAGAACACTCCCTAACACCATACACAAAAATAAACTCAAAATGGATTAAAGACCTAAATGTAAGACCAGACACTATAAAACTCTTAGAGGAAAATATAGGAAGAACACACTTTGACATAAATCACAGCAAGATCTTTTTTGGTCCACCTCCTAGAGTAATGGAAATAAAAACAAAAATAAACAAATGGGACCTAATGAAACTTCAAAACTTTTGAACAACAAAAGAAACCATAAACAAGACGAAAAGACAACTCTCAGAATGGGAGAAAATATTTGCCAACGAATCAATGGACAAAAGGTTAATCTCCAAAATATATAAACAGCTCATGCAGCTCAATATTAAGAAAGCAAACAACCCAATCCAAAAATGGTCAGAAGACCTAAATAGACATTTTTCCAAAGAAGACATACAGATGGCCAAGAAGCACATGAAAAGCTACTCAACATCACTAATTATTAGAGAAAAGTAAATCAAAACTACAATGAGGTATCACCTCACACCAGTTAGAATGGGCATCCTCAGAAAATCTACAAACAACAAATGTTGGAGAGGGTGTGGAGAAAAGGGAACCCTCTTGCACTGTTGGTGGGAATGTAAATTGATACAGCCACTATGGAGAACAGTATGGAGGTTCCTTAAAAAACTAAAAATAGAACTACCATATGACTCAGCAATCCCACTACATGGCATATACCCAGAGAAAACCATAATTCAAACAGACACACACCCCCCAATGTTCATTGCAGCACTGTTTACAATAGCCAGGTCATGGCAGCAACCTAATGCCCATTGACAGATGAATGATAAAGAAGATGTGGTACATATATACAATGGAATATTACTCAGCCATAAAAAGGAAGGAAATTGGGTCATTTGTAGAGACGTGGATGGATCTAGAGACTGTCATACAGAGTGAAGTAAGTCATATAGAGAAAAACAAATATCGTATGTTAACGCATATATGTGGAACCTAGAAAAATCATACAGATGAACCGGTTTGCAGGGCAGAAGTTGAGACACAGATGTAGAGAACAAATGTATGGACACCAAGGGGGGAAAACGGGGAGCTGGTGGTGGTGGTGTGATGAATTGGAGATTGGGATTGACATGTATACACTGATGTGTATAAAATGGATGACTAATAAGAATCTGCTGTATAAAAAAAAAAACAACAACAGCTGTAAAAAAAAAAAAGAAAGAATCCGCCTCCCAATGCAGGGGACTCGGGTCTATCCCTGGTTGGGCAACTAATATCTCACATGCTGCAGGACAACTAAGCTCTCGTTCTCTAAAGCCCATGCGCCACAACTACTGGCCACTCTGGAGGCCATGTGCCACAACTAGAGATAAGGCCATGCACCACAACAAGGACCATGCATGCCACAGCTAGGACCCAATGCAGCCAAATAAATAAATATTTTTAAAAAAGAACTACAACAAACCAACCAGAAAATGTGAACAAGTAAAAGGAAGCAAGAACACAATCTTATCTACTGAGAGACTACTCTGTTCATACTTGAGTGTATATCCCTCACACCCTCCTTTAGATCCATATAAAAATATTTTTAATTGGATTATAATATCACATGCTTATAACTTGTTTTTTCACTTAAATTATCTTGAACAAAAGAAAATCATGAACATCTTTGATGATACACTTGTTTCTGAAACACAACATCTTTCTAAGCTTAAATCATTTCCAGTGTGTGATATAGTAATATTATAATTTATGATGGGGACCATCCCACTGTCAGAAAATCTGATTGTTGCCAACTGTTTGTTATTATAAACAATACTGTTAGAAACCATCCTTATAGATAAATCTTTTCTTTTTAACATTTAGAATTTTTTTCTTTAGGATAAATTCTTAGAAATTAGACTAAAAGGTCCAAGATTTTACTTTGGAAAGACACTTTTTACTATTGAAAAATTCAAATATTCCTAAGTAAAGAGAGTAGTGCAATGACTGTCTAAGTACCCTTCACCCAGATTAAACAACTATCAACTAATGGCCAATCTCGTTTCATCTACACGAGGTCCCAATTACCCTCTCCCTTTGATTGTTTTGTAGCAAATCCCAGGCATACATTATTTCATTCATAAATATTTCAACATGTATCTCCAAAAGATGAGGCAAGAGCAAACTCGTTTTTAAAGCTCCTGGAACATATTGCCAAACTGTCCTGCCAAAAGAAAATTTGGCAGCAATTTCCATTCCCACAATCAGTATTAGAATGTGGCAATTTCTTCTCACTTTTGTCAACCCTGAGTGTATCCATTCAGTGTCCCATGACTTATGGAAAAATATCAAATATGCAAAGCTAAAGCAGAGAGTTCAATAAAGGTGATTTAAAATAGGGAGCCAGTTACAAAGATATTGGAAAAGCTGAAGGGAAAAAAAAACAGAGTGTGGCAGCCCAACAGCCAGAAGCTTCCCAGTAGCACACCTGGGGCTAGAGGGATAAAGGGAACAGGTGAAGTAACCAGAGCCCAAGGGCCAGGGCACCCAGCTGGAGCCAGAACCCTGGAAGTAGGAACCCCCCAAGGAGAAATGGAGTCAGTGGCTGCTAGAGATGCCACCAGAAACAAGAGAGAGAGAGCGATGTCCTAACTTCTCACCTCCCTCTGCTCCACTGGCCAATCCTAACATGAAGCCCGTCGACAAGAGAGTCTGGGCTATGAATTTGCTTCAAGAGCCACCTCCCGGCCCTCCCCCCAGTCATCACCAATACAAAGCAGCTGGGAAAGGATGGGGACAACATCTGAGAGCCAACAGGCCAGTAACCAGAACTCTGAGCATTGCCACTCTACTTTAACTTTCTTAATGAACACGAGGTATATATGGGTCAAAAAATATCTGCAAGTCATCAGAGAAGGCATGAGATTGACAAGTGTAAAGTGTAGACCACAGAGCGAGAAGACACGTGCCGTTGGGGAGAACGTAAATTAGTGCTACCCATTTGGAGGGAAATTTGTCAATATTTCTCAAAATTTAAAATCACAAGCCCTTCAGCCTAATAATTTCCCTTCCAGAGATGTAGACCGCATATACTTACACATAACAAAGATATGTGTGTGTGTGAGGATGTTCATTATGACATTGTTTATAATAGCAAAACACTGAAAAGAATTGACATAGCCATAGGTACCAGATAAAAAACATGAATGATTAGTTGGAATGATTTCTAAGAGATGCAGCTACATAAATAAAGGTTAAAAAAGTGTGCATATCGTGCTTCCATGTGTTAATAAGTTAATATGTGTTTAAAATAGTTCTCAAACTGTGTACAGTTGTTTCTCAAATCACTGGCAGCAGCTGTTGCCTTTGGAGAGTGGAAACAGGGATTAGAACAAGAGAGAGATCTTTGTACCCTTTATACTTTCAAAACTTGTTCCCTGTGCTTTGTATTAGGTGGAACCATATGAAATTGCCAACGTGGTGTCATTTTTGACTCACAGAACAGCACTTTCATGTGGCCCAGACTAACATTCTTTTAACAATGAAAAAAGTAACTAATTTTAAAATATCTTCAGGAAGAGCTATGACATTGGAATGTGAATTTGGAGGTGATGATAAGGTGGTGATATGTCACCCCACCCAGTGTCAGGATGATCCCATATCTTCTCAGAATTAAGTTAGAAAAGCCAGGTGACATCCCATGAACTTGATGCTTTCAGGAGAATTAGTTACACAAGGATGCCTTCACGATTATCAAGATGACACTGAGTTGCTCAAAATGAAGGAGAGTTGACAGGCAGTTTGGGGCTGTGTGTGCTTTTCCATCAGCTCTGGAGGCCACCAGAGGCTCCAAACAAACCCAGACTAGGAAGCTGATTCTCCCTCTGCCACTGTTTGAAGATGTGTAGCTTTCTGTTCCCAGAGCTTAAGTACAATTTTCTTCACTTTGAGAGATAAAAACAAACTTAAGCAATCTTGACAGCTTCTGATGAAAACCACCCCCAGGCTCTTCACATTCCAGAAGCTGCCAGGGGCCTGGAGAGCCTCCCACGGATGACTGGACTTGTTCTGATTCACGAGAAGCATCTCCCTGGGGGCAGGGGGTGGGGTGTGAGTGCTGCAGCCCAGACAGCGAAGTGCAGGATGGGGTAACAATACCAGCAGGAGAAGCAGGAGATGTTGGCAGAACCCTAAACGCCTTACTTGCATTGTCTCCTAACATCCCTGGCGGGAAGGTGTGGTACTTTGTGCCCATTTTGCAGGCAAGAAAAACAAAGCCTCAGGAGGTCAAATAACCTAGAACCTAGGTCTGTCTTACTCCAAAGCTCATTCTCCCATTGGTCACCCTGGGTGTGACAAGTGCTGAAGATGACAGCTGGTGAAGGAAAGGCTGATGCTGAGCAGGCACTCTTTGTGGGGTGTGGGCTGCTCAGGGATAGGAAGGGTGGCCAGCAGCACAGCTGGTCAGGTCATTCCTCTGCTACACTACAGTGGCTCCCTATCCATCGCCTGCAGAATACAACCCGAATTCAGGACACGATACAGGAGGTGCTCTGGGCTCCACCTGCCTTGCCAGTCTTCCCTCTTCCCACCACCCCAGCTCCTGTTAAACTCCATTGCTCAGCCACCTCCCTTTCCAGAGTGCCCTGTGCCCTCCCAAGCCTCCTGCCCCTGCCACTGCATATGCTCCCTGCCTGGACCGCCCTTTCCCCACACGCAGCAGGTGGCTGGCTCTGAGACTCCTTTTCCAGTGCTCCTTCCCTCACCCTCCTCTCCCGTCCCATCCCCAGTGGAGCAGGGATACTTTTCTTGACTTCTGTGGCCCTGTTCTTCCCTCAAGTCTGGCATCCCTTCCTCCTCTCTCCCTCCCTCTCCCCCTCTCTCCTTATTTCCTCCTTCCCTTCTTCCTTCCATCTTTTTACTCCTTCTTTTTTTTAATCACCTTTTCATTGAGCACTTACTCTATACCAGTTACTTTTGGAGGATGAAAGTTGAGGAAGATAAGGTCTTTTCTTCTTGAAGCTCATTGTCAAGAGCAAGAGGCAGACAGAAACTAAAAGCTCACAGTTACCAAATGCTTCTACAGGTCCAGTGCTGCACTGTGCCTTCAGAATTTACTATTTCACTTAACCAACACTGCAATCCTATGAGGTAGGGACTTTTGCTTTTCAGAGGAAAAAATTGAGGCAGGATCAAGGTTTGAATCCAAGGCATTTGTCATTAAATTCTGTGCTCCTACATGCTAAGGTAAATGAGGAATTTAATAAGAATGCAGTAGAAGCATACAGAACCCCACACCTAGCTTGGGACAGACAGAAACCTTCCAGGATGAGGGAATGTCTCAAAGGACCTGACAGAGGGTTATTATGGGCCAAAGGCTTGGAGGTGAGGGAAAGCATGACTCCCACAGGGAACCCCAGCAGCAGGATATTTCTGGGATACAATACCTGAGGATGGGTGGAGAAGATAATGCAGTGACCAGGCTGGGGAAAGCCTCGTTTATCAGCACAGGAGTGAAAGTGCTGGCAGGAGACAGTTATAAAATGCAGGTTGATTGAAGAGAGTTTAATGAAGGAACTATTACAAGGATGTGGGCAGTTTAAGGGAAACCACCATGGAATGGTGAGACACCTGGACTAGCAACTCCAAGCCAAGGGCTGCCACCTCCCCTGGGCAAGAATGGGTAAAGGGAGAGACCATTACTGGAACCCAGGAGGGCATGGTGGCTGTGGCTTTAACCCTGAGACACTGCCCCACTATCACTGGAGCTGGAGCCTTTGGTAAAAGAACCCACCGCCAGTCCAGAATGAGGCAGGAGAATCAATATCTCACTTCTTTCTCTTCCTGCCCTCCTACATCCATCTGGTGCCTCTTGATGGCCAAACCCAACCAGAAGCCAAAATGCAAATGAGCCCAGCTAAGCCAGTCCAGGGAGGTCAGTCTTCCAGGTCAGAGAAGGGCAGAGAAAGGAGGAAAGTGGATCTAGAAAGACAGATGGAGACCACTTAGAACTTTCAGGTTCATGAGTTGATATTTTATTCCATCAGGGACGGGTACCACTGAAGAGTTTTAGATAGGGATGCAATATGGTCAGATATGAGTTTTCATAAAGACATCCCTGGCAGTAGTTCAGTGGATAGAGCTTCAGGCAGTGAAACATGAGCCAGGGTGACCAGCTGGACCAGGGAACAGAAGGGCCAAGTGCCATAAAGCTGGCACTTATCCAGGTGAGAGATGGCAAAGAGCTGAAAAACAGCATAGATACAAAGGAAAGAATGGAGGTTAAGCCTTCCTGATAGATGGAACTTTTTATGCTTATGAAATGTCCCTCTTTGTCTCTATTAAAAATTTTTGTCTTAAAAAAATGAAAGAAACTGATGGGCTTCAGTGAAGACAAAAACCAGGACTCATAGTTAAATGACCAACTGAATATTTTTGCCCATAACTGAGATTTTAAGAATATATATCAAAGGAACCCAAACAGGTTTAGAGAAAGGTAACTAATGAGTTTTGTTTGAAACAAATTGAATATAAACTAGTTATGGGACATAAAATTGTAGACATCTAGCAGACTTTCTGATTTGAGTCCAAATATTGAGTAGTCTCTGTACAGAGGTTTAGATACTAAGGCCATCAGTAGGCAAATTCTAGTTAAATCCATGAGGGTAGATAAGATGTTCCAGGGAGATGGGGATGTCCAGAGAAGGGGGCTAAGTTGTCTGCGGAGCATGAGAGCTGAGAGGTGGGAGGAGAAAGAATCACCTACAAGGGAGACAGACAGGAGGAAGCCCAGAGAAGACAACAGCCAGGAGAATGAAACTTCTTGAGAGCAAAGGCCAGAATGATCCACAGCATTAAACACAGTAGAAAGAAAAGGACAAGAGTGTCTGCTGGTTAGATTAGGAGGTCATAGATGACTTTAGAAAGAGTGGTTATGACTGAAGTTGGTGGATGAGTTGCCATGGGTTGAGGAACAAAGTGAAGATGAAGGAAACCCTGAGAATGCAGACTACCCTGCTCAGAGGTCTGGATGAGGAGGTAGAAAGGAAGATGACACCTCGGAGGTTGGTGGAGTCTCATGGTATGAAGGAGGTTTTGAGGAAGAGCTGGTAGAGAAGAAGCAGAGAAGAGGGAGAAGCTGATGATACTTCAGAAGAGGGAAGATCACTGATGGAGTCCAGACATGGAGGCCCCAGGAGGGAACAAAGCCAAACACCCTCTGTACTCTAATTGCCCAAATACTCGTCCATGCCCCCAAACCCCACTACTAGGCTGGGGGCTCATATCTGTTGATGTTGCCTGGTACATGGTTGTGCTCAACCAATGCTTGCTGAGTGAATAAATGCATGCGTGGATGTCTTGGTGTCATACATATACACACACACACACATATATGTGTATATATATATACATACATATATATGTATACATATATATACGCATATATATGTATACATATATATGTGTGTGTGTGTGTGTGTGTATATATATATATGTATATATATATATAGTGCTATAAGATCAGAGCAACTTGCATGGGATAGCCAAGGTTTAAAACATGAACTCATCCAAAAGAGCTCCAGACCTCTAGAGCAAGATAATGATCGGCAGTAAGGAAATCTTCAAGATTTACTTTATAGCTACACTCTTACCAAAACCCCCAACCACGTCATGCTGGATGAATGCCTTTATGGTGAGAGTTGTTGGACTAGAATCAGAAAGGTTGGAAACCAACAATTTTTGTGTTTAAATTAATTGGAAATTTTAATAGCACTGATTTTTATTAACTCATTTAATTTGGATTATAAGAGGCTACCGTGGCTGTATGTCTTGCTTTTGTGTGTGTGTGTGTGTGTGTGTGTATGTGTGTGTGTTTTGCGGTATGCGGGCCTCTCACTGCTGTGGCCTCTCCCGCTGCGGAGCACAGGCTCTGGATGCGCAGGCTCAGCGGCCATGGCTCACGGGCCCAGCCACTCCACGGCATGTGGGATCTTCCCGGACCGGGGCACGAACCCATGTCCCCTGCATCGGCAGGCAGACTCTCAACCACTGCGCCACCAGGGAAGCCCTGTGTCTTGCTTTTTAGCTTGGGTGAGGGATATAGTCAGATTTCTTCTCAAGGCATGTCTTTAGGTTTTCAGTTGAATTTCTCTCCCAGAGCGACTAAGGGTTTGGCCACTTGCAAAGAGAGTTGAGGAAGGGGTTCTTGTCTCTGATCGAGTTCTCTGTGGACCGTGGTCTCCATTATTCATCCCTGCTATCTGGTAATAGGAGTATTTTGAACCTCGGGTTGGCTAGATCAACCAGGGAAGTCACATGCATGGTCGGTGGCTGAGAAGATGCTGAAAAAAAAAAAAACAAGAAATTTGGTCATTTTGGGAAAAAAGTGAGGGTAAATTGGGAAAACAAAGAACCGGTATTTCTTTTGAGAAGTAACATGGAGGATAAAATGCACTCACTCCTTGGGTCCCAGCTTCACATTTCCCATTGGGACAGGCAAACCCCCATGAACCTCATCTGTAAAGTGGCAACTCATTCAAATAAAATTTAATTGGTCTCTGCAGTGCGCCACACACTATTCTAGGTACTTAGAAAACATCAGTGAACAGTAATACCCCTTCTTCAGAATGCTTTCAGAAGTAAATGGGATAGTACATATAGAATTACCTGGTGACAGTTTATAAAAGGTGGTGAATTAGACGTTAGTGCAATGATGATGGTGCTTCTCATATATGGAATATAATGATACAAGGATGCGCTGGGAGGAGGAGGGTTGATGGAATGACTGTTGAGTTGAATGTCTCACTTCTTGGCTGGGTCATGAGCTCCACGAAGCCAGATACACTTCTGCTGTATTCACCTCTCTGAATCCCTAGCACAGTCCCTCACACATAAATATTTAGTTATTAATAAGAAATCATTCTCAACTGATGGTTGCCAAATAAGTTACAGAATCCCTTCAAAGTTTTTCTTCATCTGTCAACACCCCATGACCTAGGGTCCTGCTAACAACTAGGGAAAGTACAGGGCATGGCTACAATGCCTGGTCCATGGAGGTGCTCAGGACCCAACTGTTCCCGCGGATCACTTCCTGTTTGTAGGCTCTGCCCAGTTGAATTCACTCACCTGTTTTTCCTGAGTGGGAGAGCCTTCAGAGCTCCTCCAGCGACTCCCCACATGCATAGGGGAGGAATTAGGCTCAGTGATGTGAAGGGAGGTGCCCCAAACCACTCACTCAATAACAGACCGAGCTAGGGCAGGGCTAAGATGCAAGAGGCGTGAGGCTGGTCAATGCCTCAAAGGATTGTCATTAGGGAGATAACCTACTCATTGGTGAAACAGTTAAATCCATGTGGCTGATTAAGTGTTAAGAGTCCCAAGGTTGGGAAGGAGAGTGTAAGCAGGAATATGGAAGGAGGCAGTGTGGAGAAGCTGGGACTTCAGCTGGGCTTTTGGAGGGAAGAGAGGAGGTGATGGAGAGGGAACAGCATGAGCAAGACCTCAGAGGTAAGAATGGCAGTGGTCCCCCCAGGGCACAAAGAGGAGAGCCAGACTATGGGAAGGAGACAAGGTTAACTGACCTACTCCATGTCAGTTAACCACATGCCTGCCAGGGCTCTCCATCCTAGTTTATCTCATCCTTCCCATAAACTTATGAGACAGATTTTTGTTGTTGTTCTTCTTCTTGCCCTTTTATAGATGGAGAACCAGAACTCCTTGGTATAGGACAAAGCTGGTCTTTCAACCAGGTCTGTCTAATGACAAATTTTGGTGCTTTTCCCCCTGGCTATGTGTCTTCCTGGAGGGACCAAGTGGGGCTGTATCAGTGATGAGCTCTCCCACTAGAACTGGGGAGATCTCGGTTCTACCCCTGAATAGCTGAGTGGCCTGGGCAAGTGACTTAACCTTTTATCTTCCTCCCCTCCTCTGTCAAACAAGGTAGTAATGGCTCCTGTTTTATAAATGGCAGTAGTCGTTCCTACCGTATGCTTGTCTCAGATCAGCCCAGGGGTTTCGTCTATGGGGTTCTCACCCAGGGCATGGGTTGAGGAAGTGCCATGGTCACTTTCCTTGAGGGAGAAAAGGAACGTGACAAATCAGTCTTGACTATTAAAGCCTCCACCCAACGACACACTCATCTCCACTTCTTTGGTCAATGCAAGTACAAGTCCAGTGGCTACACCCAAGTTTAAGGGAGCCGGAAAATGCCATCTTACTGTGAGCTGGGTGGGAGAAAACTGCAAGGATTAATGACTCCCACAAATAACTCATAACTGTATCACTCTGTTTTATAAGAGTTTTTTAGATACCTGGGTTCTCTCCGTTTTCAGAACTCCCCGTGTGACTCTAAACATTAGAATGAAGAATGTAGATGTGATTCTACGTAATGGGGAACCTTTAAGATTTCCCAGGAAGGAAGGTTAGTTCCATAAGTCAATGGAGGCAACAATCAAAGCTGTGTTGGGGACCAGTGACAACGGGGATAGAATGCAGGGTACCTTTGCTGTGGAAGGACCTGAAGAGATGACAACTGTGGAAAAGATACTGGAATAATCCAGGTGCATCCTGGAATTCGGATGCTGTGAGGGAAAGATAAGGCAATTCTACAGAGACATTTTTATGCAATAAACACTAACTGAGTATCTACTCTGTGCCAAGCACTGTGCAAGGCTCTGGAGGCACAGAGATGGATAAGAATGACTGTGGAGGCACTTCCAGTCCTGGTGTGTGAGACAGATGTGAACAACTCATCCTTTTAGGAAACAAATAGAATTAACGCACCTTGCCCTTGGATGTGGCCACTGGACTTGCTTTGGCCAAAGAAGTAGAGATGAGCAGGTCACTTGGCTGTCTCTGTTCTCAGCCCTGTCACCTCAGAGTAAGACGCAACACTTAGCTGTATCCTGGAAAAAGTAAACCTGAAATGTCCCTTTAATGAGGGGGTCCACATTTTACTGAAGATGTTGTGGGGAGTCTGAGAAGAGTCCTCCATCGCACACTGCACAGCAGAATGTACGGTTACCAAGGTTACCAAGCCCCATTCACTGACGCTCTTCTTCCCCCCACCTGTGCTCTGACCACAGCCTGCCTCACTTCCTTGTCCCAGGCCACTGACACACACACCCCAATACTGATAAAGCTTTTCCTTTTCTTTCTGCAAAGTGATTTAGTGCTCCCTCTCAGCCTCTTAGAGCCTGCAGTCTGGCACACATCACAATCCTAGCAGATGATCAACCCTCCTTAGAACTCACCCTCTGTACAAGGGGAAGCAGGTGGTGAAAATAACCATCAACTTTATCCGTCTCCGTCCATTGCCTTTCCTGACACTTCACAGAGCAGAGAATTGTGGCTTCAGCTAATCTGTTACTTAACCTTTTCTCAGAGAACTCTGAGAAGACAAAGCAGGCCAGTCACTCTGTGCCATGACTCATCTCACTCCTTGGCAGGTCCCTTCCCTCTTCCTTTCGACTCTTCCCTGTCATTTAGAACGGAGACACGTTTGCCTGGCTCCATGGGTGTCTCCGCTGAACTTGATGACCAGGGGATTTGTAACTCTCTCTGCTTCTGCACACCAGTGCTAGGATTCCAGACACCTGGGGAAGTGAACGGAGGTCCCTGCTGGGTCTCCTACTGGTCCTTCTCCCCCACGGAAAGTGAAATTCAGCTCCCAATACCACCACTATGTAGGTAGAATTAGCATTCCAAATAAAACCAAATGATGAATATGTATAAATGTTCTTTCCAGAATGCTAAAGCAACTAACAAATATTGTTCATGTTTTTAAATATATCAATAAATCAAATAATGCTGAGTGAGTGACACATCATACCAGTGAATAGTATCCATTCACCAAATGATGTTGGGGCCATTTCCTACTAATTGTCCCCAATGCACAAATGTTGGCTGGACTCTGCCTCGTCCCCAGCACATCCTGGGGATGGAGAAGGCCCACATCTCTAATGCCTGGAGCAGGGCTCCTGTCCTCACCTCAGTCAGGCATCTAAATTTTTCCCAGGCCCTAGAGAAGGGCCTGTGACAAAGCCCTTCCTCTTCTTGGGAAGCAAATAGAATTAACAAAGCTTGAAGCACATCCACCAACCTCTGTGTGTCCTTTTCCTGGAAAACAAACAAACAAACCAAAACCAGGATGGTTACGAGGAAGGAGATAACGCACTGCTTGCAGAAGTTCTTTCACAAAACCTTCTTGGGGAGACGGTGCTGGCTGAGTGCTGCGTTCCTTTTAGAGACAGAAGTGAACATCCAACCCTACAGATGGTGTAGGAAAGTTGGGATTCTGATCCAGGGGGGGCATAACAGGGCTCAGGACACCTTGCACCTTCAAGGTGGTCACCTACTCCCTGCTTGAGGCCACAGAACTTAGCTGTCCATTGCAGACAAACTGCCCTGATCCCATCCTCAAGCCTAGGCCACTGCCCACTGTATAATCATTTTGTTATTTTCTATATTTTGTGATGCTCTGGTATCTTGGGGCCTTGCTGCTGCAGGAGAGACTGCTGCTCCCAGGACTAGCCGATTTCTAGAAATAGAAAAAATCCACCTGCAAGTGCTCCTTTCACATGCAAACCAACCAATCCAAAGCCCACACCCCAAACATCTCTTATTGGGCTCACACAGGACTCACACTCCAGGCCAATATTCCCCTGCCCTGATCACCCCAGGGAGGGCCAGGTACCAGACGACTCAGGACAGCCCTTGCACTGCAGAACCTGATGAAATGAGTTGGACTAGCCAATGTTAAACTTGCCTTGCCCATAGCTTCTCACAGAAACCCCAATACAGGCTCTTGCCATGTTTTCTTCCCACTCTCTCTGCCTCCTAACTAGCCCTGCTGCTTCTCCCTGTGGCCCTGCATGGTGTGATGGGCCCCCTCCTCTTGGGAACTATGGGTGGCAAACTATTTTTTCAATGGCACTCACCCCCTGGTCTGTACACCTCACCATTCCTGAATAATAATGAAACTTACATTTTCAAACACCCACCTTGGGTAGAGGGCTGGAAGTGATGTTGGCAATATTTGAATGTTGCTTAGCTTTGTCTTGGATGGGCACAAGGGGTCAGTGACTAGTGTCAGTCTCTGGGTGTCCTGAAACTTCTGTCTCACTGGATTAAAAAAATCCAAGTTAAGTCCTAGGGCAGAGAGGTGAGTCATCGACAATTTGACAGGTTCTAAAACAGAGCATTAGTAAGGGTTTCCATGCATCTTTGTTCTGCAGTGAAGCTTGTCAGAATCCAAAGCCTAGGCACGTTATTCCCATAAAATCTCACAGCCTTCTTAAATTAAGGTGCCTATAACACAGGTCGAGGAGCATAAAGACCTGTGCTGGAAAATCCCACTCTTCTCCTATGTCTCCCCTCTACTCTCACATCACCACCCCACTCACAACGCTTTGACACCAGACGTGTGGGTTTGCCCCCACACCAAGCAGTTGTGTGACACCACCTGGGTGTCTTACAATTTAACTCCTTCCTGACACTATCTACCTGGAGGGCACGAGGCTGCCCCCTATGGTAGAAGCCAATTATACGTTAATAGGTCCCCGAGTTACCCACAACTTCTGTCCAACTTCTGGACAAATTGGAGGTTCCCAAAACCCCCTCCTTGAGTTCAGTTAATTTGCTAGGGAGGCTCACAGAACTCAGGGACATATTTACTTATGTTTACTAATTTATTAAAGGATATGATAAAGGATACAGATGAACAGCCAGATGAAGAGATACATAGGGCGAGGTCTGGGAGGGTCCCAAGTGCAGGAGCTTCTGACCCTGTGGAATTGGGGTGCACCACACTCCCACTGTGGATGTGTTCACTAACCTGGAAACTTTCCAAACCCTATACTTTGGGGATTTTTATGGAGGCTTCATCACATAGACATGATTGACAATTAACTCCATTTCCAGCCCCTCGCCCTTCTCTGGAGATTGAGTGTAGATCTGCAAATTCCAAGCTTCTAATCGTGTCTTTCTGGTGACCAGTCCCCAACCAGGAACCTACCTAGAGTCACCAAATTATAATAGAAGACACTCCTATCACCCAGAAAATTCCATGGGATTTAGGAGGCCTGTGTCAGGAATGAGGGTCAAAGACCTAATAGTAGAACAAAAGGTGCTACTAGTGGTCTTATCATTTAAGAATTTATAAGGGTTTTAGGAGCTGTGTGCCAGGAACTGGGGGCAGAGACCACTATGTATGTTTTCTATTATCTCACAAGATCCAACCTATGAAATTTGAATCCTTTTGAATAAATGTATTTGAAAACAGATTACACACACCCCTGCTTTCTTAAGTGAAGTTAATTCAAAGGGGGCACCATAAACTAGGCAACCAAAATAAGAATATTTAAGCTCTTAGTGAAGTCCCAAAGTACATATTCACTTGTCAGTAGACCACATAAGCTTTATTGTCCAGATAATACCTATTTTGATGGTTTAAGAGACATTTGTTTTATTTCTTCCTAGCTTTTTGGAAATTGGCATGATACTAATTTTTACTAGTATAATTAAGAATCAGATGTGTTTACTGACTCTTTCTTATCCTCATTTACAGATAGGACAAACAAGGTTTAAAGAAGCTAAGTGCCCATAGATTGATGGCTAGAAAATAATGGAGCTGGGATTTGAAATTAGAGCTGTCAGCTACTGAAGCCTGATTTCTAAACCTCATGTCTATACTGAACAACTAGTATTGTCAGATTAGTGACTTAGGGTGGCTGGTGTGTTACTGAGTTTTACCTAAAGGAGGGTCCACCAGTAATGCTGTGGGAGTAAAATGAAATGCCACAAAATGTATACAGTAGCAGAGAGTCAAGTTCCTGCTGGTAGACTCTATAATACCCTTCCTGAGGAAATGCCACATTGTTGCTCATTTAGGGAGAAGTTACTCCATAGACATTTCCCTGCAGGAGAAGTTCTCCAGCTCTGAGAGTGTTTTATCCTGCTTTTTGTTGGTTTGTTTTCATTTTCCCAAATGTCATGTACACCATTTTTTCACTAGTGCTACTGAATTAGCTTGTCTCAGAGCCTAGAGCCTGCCTGGTTGCACTTTTGAAGTTGAGGGACTAGAGCTGTGCAAGTCTTTGCCTCAGAGCTTCTACCTTCAAGGATGTATTTTGAGTGATTGATCTTGAATTTAGTTGTACTCTTCGCATGGCAAATTTGATTAGTGTCCACATAATTACTAAGACCCCCCCCCCCAGCTTTTTACTGTCCTGAGATTGAGTTGTCGTGGAGCCAGAAAGATGAGCTGTGTGACCTTGGGCAAGTCATTTAATCTCTGTGCACCTTAATTTCAGTTGACTCACTTCAAAACCATTCACTGAGGTCCTACTAACTTCCAGGCCTCTGGCTAGGTCACACAAGAATGCAGGTTTTGAAGCTAGACAGACCTGGGGTCGTACTCCGGCCCATCACCTGCCTAATCATGTGGCCTCGGGACAGCCATTTCCCTTCTCTAATATTAGTCAGCAACCCAGGACCGCATGCCTTCTCCATCACCCTGCAAGGATTGATTAAACCTCTATCATGTATCAGGGTCCATCCTGGGTAAAGTGAACACCAAACCCAGACGCAGGACAGTGCTTACCACACGCAGGCACTGCCGTGAGTCTTTGACATACATTAACCCAGCTAACCCTCATGATGACCTATGTATGAGGTAGGCACTCTCAGTATCCCTGTCCTGCAGCCAGGATATCGGGGCACAGAGAAGTTAAACATCTGGCCTAAAGTCACACAGCTACTCAGTGGCAGAGCCAGGATTCAAACCCAGGCAATCTGGGTTCAGAGTCCCTGCCCATCGCCCTGTGCAAATTCAGGCTCTCAGTGACCCTCCCAGAACTTCAGTAACAGATTCCTGTCTAGTTTCTGTCACCATTCTTGTCCCCTTCAGTGGTCTTTCCACACAATAGTCAGCTCATGTCCCTCCCTGCATAAAACCTTCCAACAGTTCCTCACACCTTCAGGGTCAAGACCAAACTCCCCCCAGAACCCAGAAGCCCACCAGTCCTGCCCTTGAACAATTTCCATAGGCTCAGCTCTCGTAGGACACAACCCTTCCCAAACTACCACCCCTTGCATGCTCCTACCATATGAGAACACCCTAGAACCTTGACCTTCTGTGCTGTGGCTTACCCTGCTCCCTCTTTCCCTCCCCTCCACCGGGCCATGCCCAATTCATTTTTTAATAGAACACTTACTAGGAATTTTTTTTCATGCAGACAAATTTACAAAAACAAAACAAAACAAAACTCCACTGACTTTCTGTTAAGATATATATATGTATGTGTGTGTGTATGTGTAGAAAGAGAGACTGAGAGACAGAGAGAGAGACAGAGAGTGAGACAGAGAGAGAGAAATACACTCATATGGTGCTTTAGTTTGCTAGCATTGAAGTAACAAAGTATCACAGACTGGGTAACTTAAACGACAGAAATGTATTTTCTCACAGTTTGGAGGCCAGAAGTCCAAGATCAAGGTGTTGGCAGGATTGCTTTCTTCTGAGGCCTCTCTCCTTGGCTTGTACTCAGCCAGCTTCTCCCTGTGTCTGCTGTGTGTGTCTCTGTCCTCCATGTGTGTCTGTGTCCCAATCTCCTCTTCTTATAAATAGGACAGTCGTATTGGATTAGGGCCCACCCATATGACCTCATTTTAACTTAAGAACCTCTTTAAAGACCTCATCTCTAAATAGAGTCACGGACTTCTGGTGGCGCAGTGGATGAGAGTCCGCCTGCCGATGCAGGGGACGCGGGTTCGTGCCCCAGTCCGGGAAGATCCCACATGCCGTGGAGCGGCTGGGCCCGTAAGCCATGGCCGCTGAGCCTGCGCGTCCGGAGCCTGTGCTCCACAATGGGAGAGTCCACAACAGTGAGAGGCCCGCGTACCACAAAATAAATAAATAAATAAATAAATAAATAGAGTCACATGTCGAGGCACTGGGGGTTAGGACTTCAATATATGAAATTTGGGGGGTAGGACACAATTCAGCCCATAACACGTGGTTAGATAATTCTGGCAGAAGACAAGATACAAAATAAAAACAGAAAGCGTTTTTCCTTTCCCATGGCTTTCCCCACAGGAAACCAGTATGAACAGTTTCTTGGGATTCTCACCCATTTAACTTATATGCATAGACCACCCCCTCCCCCCTTAAAACCATCTAGAATAAAGTGACTATAATTTCTACAGTTTTGCTTCTTGCTTTTTACACTTAATAACGTCTTGTTATCTCTTCATAGCAACACATACAAATCTGTCTCACTCTTTATGGGCTATAGAGCCTCCAGCACAGAGAGGTACCTACTTTCTTGAATCCAGCCCCTGGACGAACACTTTGGTTGTTTCCTAAGCTTTCACTATTACAAACAAAGCTGTAGGGAACACCACAGCACATGGATCTGGGCAAACTTTTGCTGGTAAAATCCTAGGCTAAATTCCTACCTGGTGGATCGCTGGGTCAAAGGACACTTGTAGCCTGCACATTGGTGGGCTGGGCTAAATCTCCACTTCTGAAAAGCACCCAATTTATGCTCCTAGCAGGAGTGGGTGAGAGAGACTGCTGTGATGGGTGTTAGCTTATTTTATTTTATTTTTAACATCTTTATTGGAGTATAATTGCTTTACAATGGTGTGTTAGTTTCTGCTTTATAACAAAGTGAATCAGTTATACATATACATATGTCCCCATATCTCTTCCCTCTTGTGTCTCCCTCCCTCCCACCCTCCCTATCCCACCCCTCTATGTGGTCACAAAGCACCGAGCTGATCTCCCTGTGCTATGAGGCTGCTTCCCACTAGCTATCGATTTTACGTTTGGTAGTGTATATATGTCCATGCCACTCTCTCATTTTGTCACAGTTTACCCTTCCCCCTCCCCATATCCTCAAGTCCATTCTCTAGTAGGTCTGTGTCTTTATTCCTGTCTTACCCCTAGGTTCTTCGTGACCTTTTTTTTTTTTTAGATTCCATATATATGTGTTAGCATACGGTATTTGTTTTTCTCTTTCTGACTTACTTCACTCTGTATGACAGACTCTAGTGAGTTTCAAGCTCTTTGTAATTCCTCATCTGACCCCTGACCCCTCCAGGTGAGTTGAACAGTCTCACCCTTTTGTCCCTTTTGTCACGCCCCAGTGCCCTTTTGTCTCTGTTACAACAGCTTCCTGCAACAGTTGTTTAGCTATAATTTCTTTTTTTCAATATGAAAAAGATTTTATTTCAAGTTTAGGAAAAGGAAGGAAATTAAAAAAACAAAAAACATTTCAACAAAACAGACTTAAACCACTTTGTAAATCTAAGCATATAATTTCTTCAGGGCAGAGAAAAGCTGGCTTCACTTTTGTGCACCCAGGGCCTTGATCATAGCAGGCGCTCATTAAATTTTATTGGATTGCTTATTGGCTCCTTCAGGTCCCTTCCTGATCTTACAATCCTGTGAGTCTAGGTTGGGGATAATGTTTCTTGACATGGTCAGGTATTCGAGAAAGAGTTCTAGAATGCAGCCCATTCTGGGGAAGCTGCATCCAGCGGGACACCATGATGTCCAAGGAGCAGAGGTCTAACTTATGCTGCACGGGAGGCTCAAGCCGAGTCCCAGGGTGTTTTGGGAGAGGTCAGAGCCTGTCAGTCAGAGGATGGTCATGGAACATATGCAGTCTCATTGTGATGGGCTGGCCTCCAACATGGGAAACTGGGCCATAAGAGCTGACGGAGACCTTGGGGTGGGAAGTGGTGCCTCTCTGACGTCTCAGCCTCCATCAAAAGTCGAGATGGCTCCCCACACTTGTCAAGCCGGGACTGTGGTCTTTTTAATTGTAAAAACTTTGAAATGTCAAGATACTTAGGCAGATGCCTACTGTGCCTTCATCTCCTATCGACTACATCTCTAAGTAACATTCAGATCTTACCTGCTCCGCTTCTAGTTTTATGCTGAAAGTAATATTCTTGGAGATTTGGACGTGTCCTGAGCCCTGAGTTATCAGGAACCCTATTTTGCTGATTGCCCATGGCCAAGTTCTGTGGGGTCAACCGAGTGACTAGTTCATGGAGTGACAGTAAGGGAGGAGGTGGGCTGCCCTGTTATTCCCCAGGCAGAAAATATCCACCCAGGGTGACATGCGGTCATTACTCTCTTATTTCATTCAAGACATTGAGGGGAAATTTTTGTGCAGTTCGATACTAAAACCTTAGAAGAAAGCAAGCCAGCATTCTCTAAACTTTTCAAGTAAGAGCTTGGAAAGCGTCAATGTGCATTTTCCTCTTCCCAGGTATAGAGCATCTTCTGGGCACGCACAGACCTGGATATAATTTTGCTTAAGGACAATAGACAAGAGCCTCAAGGCTTCCATTAGAGAGGCTCTACAATTTAACTTCCTTCCTCCCTGAGACCCCCGGACCTCTCTGCCAGCTGGCAGTACCCCAGATTCTGGCAGAGGAAATTTCAGAGAAGACTGGAGCAGATGCTTATGTACTGGTTCCAGAGTTTGGACAAAAATGATTCAGTTGAAAACCGCGTCAGCCGATAAGGCCACCTGGCTGAAATAAAGATATGTCAAAACCAAATGACGGGGCTTCCCTGGTGGCGCAGTGGTTAAGAGTGCGCCTGCCGATGCAGGGGACCTAGGTTCATGCCCCAGTCCGGGAAGATCCCACATGCCGTGGAGCAGCTGGGCCCGTGAGCCATGGCCGCTCAGTCTGCGTGTCCGGAGCCTGTGCTCTGCAACGGGAGAGGCCACAGCAGTGAGAGGCCCGCGTAATGAAAATTAAAAAAAAACCAAATGACGCCAGGGTCTGAGCTTTCAGTACATACTGGTCATTTGGATGCACTGGGTCATTCTGGAACTTTTGAAATATACCTTTAATCATTTTAGTGTATTTCAGAATTTCTCAGGTTTGAAGAAAAAGGATTCTAATGTTTTCTTATTTATTCCTAATTCAATTTCAGCCTATTATGACTGTTTGGACTGCAAGAGCAAAATGGTAGAACAGTCTAAAAGCCTAAAGATAAGGATTAGTTAAAACAACCTGAAAGTACAACAAGGAATTAACTGGAAAACAACTTAAATGTTCCGCAGTTGGTGGCTGGCATCAGTGAACTGTGGTGGGTTATAATACAGTATTTAATGTATGATCAAATGTTATAGAAAACGATATATTTATAATACATGTGTGAATGCATGCAAAATCATCTGAATTACACAGCTGGTCTGCCCCACCCCGATAATTCCAGGCTTCAGGCAAGAGTACAGCGGGGGTCTGACATCCCATATATCTAAATATTCAGAAATTATAGATCAAACTAACACACTGTTAAATGAGATAGGTTCTATTCTTCCTTTAATCAATGTACTTTTCTAATGACTTTGAAGGCTAAGGTGAAATGTAGACTCCTACATTTAGACTCCTCAGAGCTCCAAACTGGAGAGTAGAAACATGAAGCAGTGAGTAGTTGCCCCTCTCCCTTGCCCCCCAGCTCTTGTTCAGCTCAGCCCCAGCCCTCAGCCCTCAGCCCCGTGTCTGTCCCCTTCTTTCATCACCCACAGCTCCATCCCATGGCATGAACAGTGTCACATGCATGTGTGAGCCTCCCAGCCTGAACATCCCAGTTCTGTCCCTACCCCACTCTTGATAGCCACCATTAGGTCCCCTTTGGGACTAAGGGTGCCCAAGCAGCAGTGTGGCCCACGCTTGTGAAGCTGGACCCAGGAAACCAGTCCATGAAGGTGAAAAAGTGGACCCGGGACATTTGGGATATGAATTCTGGGTCTTGGGTGTCGACAGGAGGTCTAGAAGGAGAGTGGGCACTAGCTCTTAGTAGGTACAGCCCTGTGACCCCACAAACTCCTTCCCTGATAGACAGAGGCCTGGCTTCATGGGGTTTAGGGCAGTGGGTTAGCTTCCTATTGTTTCTGTAACAAATGACCGCCAATTTAATGGCTGAAAACAACACAAATTTATTATCTTACAGTTCTGGAGGTCAGAGGTCCAACACAGATCTCACTGGATAAAATCAAGGTGTCAGCCAGGCTACGCTCCTTTCTTAAAGCTCTAAGGGAGAACTCATCTTGCCTGTTTCATCTTCTAGAGGCTGCCCACATTCTTTGGTTCGTGGCCCCTTCCTCCATCTTCAAAGCCAGCCTCACTGCATCTCAGACTATCCTTCCATAGTCACGGTTCCCTCTGGCCACAGCTGGGAAAGGCTCTCCCCTTTTAGGGGCTCATGGGATTAGATTGGGTCCAACAGGTTAATCCAGGATAGGCTCCCTATTTCAAGATTCTTGACCTCTATCACATCCTCAAAGTCCCTTCTGTCATGTAAGGTGACATACTTACAAGTTCCAGGCATGAGGATGAGGATATACTGAGGTATGTGGGGAGCATTAATTCTGCTTGCCAGTGACAGGGACCCCTACTGAGTCTAAGGTCAACTTTGTAGGTACACAAGTATTAACGATGAGTGTCTTTGGGCACATAAGATTATGGATAATCACTATTATCTGATTTCATTGTAACTGGGAAGATACTGAACTAGAATGAGAAAATACAATTTTAAATGGCTCCATTTCGTTTCGTTTAGGGCATTACCTATGTTCTTCGATTGTTGAATATCTAGGTCACTTGCAGCCCTTATCTATAGCAATTGGCCTGAGCAGAAATAACTGGCAGAAAATGAATTTGAAATGAAAAGCAACTAGTACAAGACAAAGCAAAGCAAGGCAAAAAATTCTAAAAATGGCCAGCTGTTTTTTTTTAATTTTAATAAATGTTTTATTTAATCCAACATACACACAACATAATCACATCAACACATAATCAACATTTAAAAAATACTTATAGGGTCTTGGTGCTCCGGCTGGGTTTTAGGCCTGTGCCTCTGAGGTGGGAGAGCCGAGTTCAGGACTTTGGTCCACCAGAGACTTCCCAGCTCCATGTAATATCAAATGGTGAAAATCTCCCAGAGGTCTCCATCTTAACACTAAGACCCATCTCCACTCAATGACCAGCAAGCTACAGTGCTGGACACCTATGCCAAACAATTAGAAAGAGAGGAACACAACCCCACCTATTAGCAGAGAGGCTACCTAAAATCATAATAAGGTCACAGACACCCCAAAACACACCACTGGACATGGTCATGCCCACCAGAAACACAAGATCCAGCCTCATCCACTAGAACACAGGCACCAGTCCCCTCCACCAGGAACCATACACAACCCACTGAATGAACCTAAGTCACTGGGGGCAGACACCAAAAACAACTGGAACTACGAACCTGCAGCCTGTGAAAAAAAGACACCAAACACAGTAAGTTAAGCAAAATGAGAAGACAGAGAAAAACACAGCAGATGAAGGAGCAAGGTAAAAACCCACCAAATCAAACAAATGAAGGGGAAAAAGGCAGTCTACCTGAAAAAGAATTCAGAGTAATGATAGTAAAGATGATCCAAAATCTTGCAAATAGAATGAAGAAGATACAAGAAACATTTAACAAGGACCTAAAAGAACGAAAAAGCAAACAATGATGCACAATAAAATAAATGAAATTTAAAATGCTCTAGAAGGAAACAATGGCAGAATAACTGAGGCCAAAGAATGGATAAATGACCTGGAAGATAAAATAGTGGAAATAACTACTGCAGAGCAGAATAAAGAAAAAAGAATGAAAAGAATTGAGGACAGTCTCAGAGACCTCTGTGACAACATTAAATGCACCAACATTTGAATTATAGGGGTCCAAGAAGAAGAAGAGAAAAAGAAAGGGACTGAGAAAATGCTGGAAGATATTAAAGTTGAAAGATTCCCTAATATGGGAAAGGAAATAATCAAGCCCAGGAAGTGCAGAGAGTCCCATACAGGACAAGTCCAAGGAGAAACATGTCAAGACACATATTAATGAAACTACCAAAAATTAAATACAAAGAAAAAATATTAAAAGCAGCCAGGGAAAAACAACAAATAACATAAAAGGGAATCCCCATAAGGTTAATAGCTGAACTTTCAGCAGAAACTCTGCAATCACAGGCACTGAAATTGAGACTGTGATTAAAAATCTTCCAAGAAACAAAAGCCCAGTATCAGATGGCTTCACAGGCAAATTCCATCAAACATTTAAAGAAGAGCTAACTCCTATCCTTCTCAAACTCTTCCAAAATATAGCAGAGGGAGGAACACTCCCAAACTCATTCTACGAGGCCACCATTATCCTGATACCAAAACCAGACAAAGATGTCACAAGGAAAGAAATCTATAGGCCAATATCACTGATGAACATAGATGCAAAAATCCTCAACAAAATACTAGCAAACAGAATGCAACAGCACATTAAAAGGATCATACACCCTGATCAAGTGGGGTTTATCCCAGGAATGCAAGGATTCTTCAATATACACAAATCAATCAATGTGATAAACCATATTAACACATTGAAGGAGAAAAACCATCTCAATAGATGCAGAAAAATCTTTTGACAAAATTCAACACCCATTTATGATAAAAATCCTGCAGAAAGTAGACATACAGGGAACTTACCTCAACATAATAAAGGCCATATATGTCAAACCCACAGCCAACATCATTCTCAGTGGTGAAAACCTGAAACCATTTCCTCTAAGATTAGGAACAAGACAAGGTTGTCCATTCTCACCATTATTATTCAACATAGTTTTGGAAGTTTTAGCCACAGCAATCAGGCAAGAAAAAGAAATAAAAGGAATACAAACTGGAAAAGAAGAATTAAAGCTGTCACTGTTTGTAGATGACATGGTACTATACATAGAGAATCCTAAAGCTGCAATCAGAAAACTACTAGAGCTAATCAATGAATTTCGTAATGTAGCAGGATACAAAATTAACCCACAGAAATCTCTTGCATGCCTATACACTAATGATGAAAAATCTGAAAGAGAAATTAAGGAAACACTCCCACCATTGCAACAAAAAGAATAAAATACCTAGGAATAAACCTACCTAAGGAGACAAAAGACCTATATGCAGAAAACTATAAGACACTGATGAAAGAAATTAAAGATGATACCAATGGATGGAGAGATATACCATGTTCTTGGATTAGAAGACTCAACATTGTGAAAATGACTATACTACCCAAAGCAATCTACAGATTCACTGCAATCCCTATCAAACTACCAATGGTATTTTCTACAGAACTAGAAAAAATTTTTTCACAATTTGTATGGAAACACAAAAGACCCCAAATAGCTAAAGCAAACATGTGAAAGAGAAATGGAGCTGGAGGAATCAGGCTCCCAGACTTCAGACTCTACTACAAATCTACAGTAATCAAGACAGTATGGTACTGGCACAAAAACAGAAATATAGATCAATGGAACAGGATAGAAAACCCAGAGATAAATGCACGCACCTATGGTCACCTTATTTTTGATAAAGGAGGTAAGAATATACAACGGAGAAAAGACAGTCTCTTCAATAAGTGATGCTGGGGAAACTGGACAGCTACATGTAAAAGAATAAAATTAGAACATTCCCTAACACCATACACAAAAATAAGCTCAAAATGGATTAAAGACCTAAAGGTAAGGCCAGACACTATAAAATTCTTAGAGGAAAGCACAGGCAGAACACTCTAGGACATAAATCACAGCAAGATCCTTTTTGACCCACCTCCTAGAGAAATGGAAATAAAAACAAAAATAAACAAATGAGACTTAATGAAAATTAAAAGGTTTTGCACAGCAAAGGAAACTATAAAGAAGATGAAAAGACAACCCTCAGAATGGGAGAAAATATTTGCAAATGAAGCAACTGAAAAAGGATTAATCTCCAAAATATACAAGCAGTTCATGCAGCTCAATATCAAAAAAAAACAAACAACCTAATCCAACAATGGGCAGAAGACCTAAATAGAGATTTCTCCAAAGAAGATATACAGGTTGCCAACAAACACATGAAAGAATGCTCAACATCATTAATCATTAGAGAAATGCATATGAAAACTACAATGAGGTGTCACCTCACACCCATCAGAATGGCCATCATCAAAAAATCTACAAACGATAAATGCTGGAGAGGGTGTGGAGAAAAGGGAACCCTCTTGCACTGTTTGTGGGAATGTAAATTGATACAGCCACTATGGAGAACAGTATGGAGGATCCTTAAAGAGCTAAAAATAGAACTACCATATGACCCAGCAATCCCACTACTGGGTGTATACCCTGAGAAAACCATAATTCAAAAAGAGTCATGCACCACAATGTTCATTGCAGCTCTATTTACAATAGCCAGGACATGGAAGCAACCTAGGTGTCCATCGACAGACGAATGGATAAAGAAGTTGTGGCACATATATACAATGGAATATTACTCAGCCATAAAAAGAAACAAAATTGAGTTATCTGTAGTGAGGTGGATGGACCTAGAGACTGTCATACAGAGTGAAGTAAGTTAGAAAGGGAAAAACAAATATCGTATGGTAACACATATATATGGAATCTAAGAAAAAAATGGTTATGAAGAGCATAGGGGCAGGATAGGAATAAAGATGCAGACGTACTAGAGAAAGGACTTGAGGACATGGGGAGGGGGAAGGGTAAGCTGGGACAAAATGAGAGAGTGGCATGGACATATATACACTACCAAATGTAGAATCGATAGCTAGTAGCACAGGGAGATCAGCTCAGTGCTTTGTGACCACCTACAGGTGTGGGATAGGGAGGGTGGGAGGGAGGGAGACACAAGAGGGCAGAGATATGGGGATATATGTATATGTATAGCTGATTAACTTTGTTGTAAAGCAGAAACTAACACACCATTGTAAAGCAATTATACGCCAATAAAGATGTTAAAAAAAACAGCCTAAAAATAATAAATAAATAAAAGAATACTCAAGGGGACATGCTCTGTACTTTTAGATACCTGAAGGACTATCACACATTCACAGAGGTGTAGAAGCTAGAATTTGATGGGTATATAATAAGAACCGTGACTAAGCCTAACTTGCCTAAAGTATAGGGTACACAGAAGGGAATACAGTATTTGAAAGTGAGTTGCCAAAGGTCTTTTAGTACCAGCTTATGGAAGTTTGTAAAAGTCATATCAAAGTGTTAGGACCTTAATCATATAGATGGTGAGAATCCATTGGAATTTTTTCTTTTCTTTTCTTTTGACAAGATAACATACATATGGTAAGAAATGTAAACAGTAAAAAGAAAATCTACGGAAAATTGTTGACTCCCAAAACTGCTGGTTTCCTTTTCATACTAATACAATAATATATATATAATGTCAGCTCTTGTCTAAAATAAAAATGTAAATTATTGCATACTCTATACTATTTTATGAAAAATTACTGCTACTATTACTACTACTATTAGTAGTATTATGCTTACCTCATCTTGAAGATTGTTCCATATCCATAAGTACAAAGTTGCTTCCTTCATTAAAAAAAACAAAAAAACTTATATAAATATATTTTTTAACTTCTTATTTTATATTGGAGTACAGTTGATTAACAATGTTGTGTCAGTTTCAGGTGTACAGCAAAGTGATTCAGTTATACATATACATGTATCTATTCTTTTTCAAATTCTTTTCCCAATTAGGTTGTTATACAATACTGAGCAGAGTTCCCTGTGTTATACAGTAGGTCCTTGTTGGTTATCTATTTTAAATATAGCAGTGTGTACATGTCAATCCCAAATGGTTACCGGGGGGAAGGGTGGGAAGGAGGGATAGTTAGGGAGTTTGACCAGCAGTTTATACAGTGGTCTGAGGATTACTAGGAGGTCCCTGAGGTGCTTTCAGGGGTTCGCAAAGTCAAAGTTATTGTCCTGATACACTAAGATGCCATGTGCTTTTTCACATGCCCCTCAGGAGTGGACAGTGCAGGTTTCCAGAGGCTACAGCAATATCACGACAGATTGAGTGCGGCCACAGAAAGGAGGAGGCCCCTGGCTTCCGCTAAACCAGAGATGAAAGAGCTTTACAAAAGTGTAAAACAATGTCATCCTTCTAATTATTTTTTATTTTGGAAAATATAGCTATTTTTCACGAAAATGTTTCTGTTAACACGCCGTAGGTTTATTATTGTTTTAAAATAATGGTTTAAAGTTTTCTTATTTTTAATTTCTAGTTCAGTCAATTTTAATAGCTATAACTCACAGAAACGAAAGTTTGGGGATCTCAATCATCTTTAAGCGTGTGAAGAAGTCCTGAGGCCAGATTGTTTGACCACTGAGGCTGGCAGTCAAGAGAGCAGGGTCACATCGCACCCAGAGGGACATGACAAGGACTAGACAGGCCTGGCAGGGCTGGAGTCTGGGCCGGGGGAGGGTGGTGACGAGTGGGCAGAGGACTTAGGAGGTGTCCCAGTTGGCCAAGGAAAGCCCTCCCAAGGCATAAGGAAGGGTGAGCCAGCTGACAGGGCACTTTAGAGAGTCTACCCTCTCTGCCCCGCCCCCGAACAGTCTAGAGCAGGTGAGCAGTGAAGACCCTTCCTAAATTCCTGACTTGCTGATTCAGTGACATAAGGAATCCTAGAGAAAGCAGGTTTGGGTAGAGGGATGAGAAGTGTGGTTTTCAGCAGGTGGAGGTTGAGGTGGGATGGGGTCCTTGTCACCACCTACAATGCGGGAAATTGGTCTCAAGTCCCCAAGCCAATCTGGGATAAATAAGATGATGCTTAAGAGAGTAGCTCTTAGAAGTTCTCATCACAAGAAAAGAAATTGGAAGTATGTGTGGTGAGGGATGTTAACCAGACTTACTGTGGTGCTCATTTTGCAATATACCCATATATCGAATCATTACGTTGTACACCTGAAACAAATATAATGTTCTATGTCAAGTATATTTCACTTAAAATGAGATGTTTTATTAATAGAAACTTAGCATTCTTTTAAAAATAAAGAAGAATAGGATCATGGATAGTCTGCTTGAAGGCAAAGGGCTGTGGATTGTAAATCTGACTTTTCCACTTACTGACTGCAGTGGATGTGCAGTTCTAAACCTCTTCGGTCCTCAGTTTCCCCATCTACAAAATGGGCATTAAAACAGCCCCTACTTAGGGTTGTTGTGAGAATCCAGAGAGCCGGAGCACGGAAAGTACTCAACACAATGCGCAATAAATCGCCTTTTTTCACGGGGCAAGGGTGTGGGTCATGGTGTCCCTTTGGAGGTGGCTATTTCTCTGTCAGGAAACCTTTATCATTCTTTCTAAATTCACATTCTTTCTCCCACCCAGGGCAGACTTAGTCACCCACTTGGCAGCAGCAGGGCCTCGGTGGCTCACACACTTGCCTATGCATACCTGGTGAAGGGAAACTGGGCAGGGGCGGGACACACCCTGGGCTAAGCGGCCCGCCCTGTCCCGCCCTGTCCCGCCCGAGTCAGCTCCCTCCCCACCGCCTGATGTCGCCCCACAAGCGCGGGGCCAATCAGCGTGGTCGCCGCCCTCGCCAGGTACCCGGCTCACACCTGCTCCAGCAAACCAGTGGGATGCAGGAGCCCGCTCTTCCCAGCCCCCCTCCGATCCTGCCTTCTCTGCCGGCCTTCTCCGGGCCTTCGCTCCCACCCTTGCGGTCATCTCTTCCATCCCATTGCTTTTGACACCCCCCCTCGCCTTAAAAGGCAGGAACCTTAATTCCTAAGGGGGGCGGGATGGGAAGGGAGAGGAGAGAACCGCCCGCAGCAGGGCATTTCTTACAAGGTTGGCCTTGAGCGAGCTTTTAATTTTTTTTTCCCTAAGACCCAGACTGGTTTTTCCCGTTTCGCTGGCAAAGATTGTCACGGAGAGGAACTGCAGGGAGGAGGAAATGGAAACCTGGGGAAAATCAGCTGAATGTGGAAACAATGGGAGGAGGGCGTGATGCACAAAGGCCTCAGGGTGCAAGTGCCAGGCCACCCCCAACCTAATTCCACCATGCGTTTCCCCAGAGGCAGGAGCTCCCTCTGACTTTGAGATCCTCTAAGATGATTCCAGGGGAAAACCCGGCGTCTGCTGTTACAAAATGGCAGGTATGCTGCTAAAATGCTTTTTACATTGTTATCTCATTTCACCTTCTTGCCTGGGAGATTTGTATCATCGTCCTCAGTTTGCAGATGAGGAAATTGAGGTCTAGGAAGGGTGGTTTAAACAACTAGTGACAGAGCCAGAAAGCAAAGCACTTGGGGTAAACACTCTATCTACTCTTCCACCTCTCTTACTCTGTAATGGATTGGCTGACATCCAGCAGGGAGCCATCATAGAACACGCTAGCTTCCTGGGCAGAGAGGACAGTTGACTGAAAAAAAAATGCACAACCTAAAAGTTGAGAGTTATGTTTTATTCGGCGGAATTTCTGAGGAATTCATGCCTGGGAGACGGGACCCTCAGGTCTCTCTGAGGGACCTCTTTGAAGAGGTAAAGGAGGAGCCCCAATATATAGTAGCTTTTGCAATGAAGACCAGGCAGTCAGAACATCAAGAGATTACTGTTAATTAAAGAAAACGAGACTTCTCAAGGAATTTAGTGCTTTTCTGTATGGGAAGATGCAAGAGTCTGGGCTCACTGAAATCATTCCTTTGCTCTGCATCTCAGCTCTCTGGGGCCAGGATCCTGTGCTTTCCCATCCTGAGTCTCCTCAGGGTGCACCGTCAGAGGTGGCTGCAGCCTCTGACTGCTTAAAGATGGGCATTCTGTTTCCATCCTGAGTTCCCTCAGGGCTCACTGTCAGGGAGGCTGTAATGCGGAGGTCGGAGGCCTGCAGCATCCTTTGTTTACTGATTCAGCAGGCAACATTTTTTCCTTCACAGGACAAAAAACAGGGCAAAAGAAAATACCATTTTGATGGTGACTGCCCAGCACATTTTATCTTCAGCGCAGCCCATCAGAAAATCCCATGATTTATTTCTTCATTCACTTAACAAACATGTGTTGAGCCCTTCTATGAGCCAGGCACCGTACTAAGGCAATGCAACAATCAGACATAAATTCTTGCCTCCATGAAGCTGACATTCTAGTGGGGGGTGAGGAGAGACAGGCAATAAACAATAAATGTAAGAAAATAATAATTGAACTATATGGTAAAATAAGTGCTATGAGAAAAAGTAGAGCATGATAAGGGAGATCGAGAGTATAGGAGAAGTAGGAGTAAGTTGCAATTATAAATAGGGTTTTCAAGGTAGGATTCGTTGAGAAGATAGTAAGGGTATGAGCTTGCTGCTGTCTTAGGAAAGCGTTTTCTAGGCAGAGGGTGTGGCCCATGCAATGGTTCTGAAGCTGGAGTGTAACTGGAGCAACTAGGAAGCTAATAGGGCTGGAAAGAAGGGAAGGAGTGAGCAACGAGGAGAGGATGGTAGGATCTGCGGTCTTGAGGAGGTGTGGGGAGATGTCATGTCCGGTAAGATCTTGTAGGTCATTATAAAGTCTGACTTTCACTCTGGGTGCCATTGAAGGACATACAAGGAATGACATGATTCGATTTTCCTTTGAACAGGATCACTGTACCACAGAGTAGCATGCAGGGAAGCTGGGGTGGAGGCAGAATACCAGGTAAGAGGCATTCACGGCAATGCAGCTGAGAGATGATGGTGGCCCAGAACCAAGGCGGGAGCAGTGAAGTTGAAGAGAAGGACTTGATTTTGGATCTACTTTGAAGATAGAATCAGTAGGATTTGGTGATGGGCTAGACATGAGTCATGAACGAGAGGAGTCAAAGGCAATTTGAAGGTTTGACCAAACTGAAAGAATAGAGTTGCTCCACCTGGGACAGGAAATTCTGTGAAGAAATGGTGGTGGGGACTAGGAGATCACTTTTGTTTCTTAGCAACTGTGTAAACAACTAATAAGGCACAATCACATTTGGTGCGGGGGCTTTCTGTGTGCTCCAGCACACTGTTTCATTATGTTGGTGGGGCTTTCACACCACCTTATGCCCCAGCTTCCTTTCTACCACTGCTGCCTAGTAGATTTCTAGTTATCTTTAAAATCTTAGGTAAATGGCACCTTTCAAAGAATCCTCTGTTGACACTAAGTGCCTGGTGTCAATCTCTCAACCCTTATAGTCTATGCCACCCAGTGTGACGCTTGATTATATGCTGTCATTTGTGGTTCAAAACTTCTTTGAGGTTTGCTAGCTATTGTTCTCAAAAGGTCAATGCTCATGGCTTATCTCTTGCATCTCACAGGATACCTAACCCACAAGCTTGGCTCTTAATGAGACTTGATCAGAGCTTATTGATTGAGCTGCTTTTGGACATTGTGGTGAATGACCACTGACTTGGTGAATGGCCATGTCAGATGGTCATCACAGATTTGGAATCATGGAGTCAGCACTTCTCTAGTTCAAAGACCCTGTCATCAGATGAGAAACTTGGATCCCAGAGAGGATAAGTAACTGGTCTGAGGTCTTTTAGGGAATTAGAGAACAGGACTAGGACCTAGTTGCTCTGATTTTTAGACTGGTGCCCTTTCCCCCACAGTTATAAAGTTGAGCCCGGGGCAAGTGGTGTCTTTTTAAAACAGACTCCAAAATGAAACTCTAATTGCTTAAGAGCAGGTACAAGAGAGGACCTTTTGAAACAGACACTCTCACACTCTGCTGATGATAGTAAAATCGCCACAACTTCTTTATAGCAGTTTGCCAGTATCGAATCAAACTTGTAAATGAACAAACCCTTTAACCCAGACTATCCATTTCTAGATGTTTGCCCTAAAATAGACTCAGATGGGCAGGAAATGACATGTATGCAAGATTAGTTATTACAGCAGTGTTTGTAGTAGAAAAATCTGGAAACAATCTAAAAAGGCATTAATAGGGAAGTGTCAAGATAAGCCATAGTCATCCCTGCAAGGGGTACAATTGTGAAAAGGAATAGATATTATGCAGTAGATTTCACGTGCTGATATGAAATCAGGGCCAAGGGAAAAAGGCAAAATAGGGAACAGTGTGTGTACAAGATGATTACATTTGGATAAGAGAAATCTGAACATGTCTACATAAATATGTTAGTATATATATAATATATTTCTGGAAGGATACACAAAGAATTGATAGCAACTGTTTCTGAGGAGGAGAACCAGGGAGGGAGGCTTACCTTTTTACTTTATACACATTTGTATATTTTCAATTTTTATTACCCTTTTAACTAAAAATTTAACAAAATATATTCCTATAATTGAAATACTAAATATTGCCAAAAAAATGGTTTGCAAGGAGGCCTTGTTGTCCCCCCCTTTTTTGCAGAAGACCTGGATGAGTAAATCCGCTGTCCCGTTAAGGAAGGAAATCTGCCAGTAACATTCCGCCAAGGAAGCTCATCCATTTTGACTGTTGCCTGCATGTTCATTCTTGCTGGTGACTGTTGACAAATTGGGAAATGACTCTGCCAACCCAGGTGTCCTTGAGAGGCCAGACCTCAGCAAAGTATCAAGAAGACGAGCATCCACCTGTGATCTCTCACCTATTTCTTCAAGGGTGGGGTTGCAAGCTCGGGTAAGTGTGATTCACCCCCCTTCTGCATGAGGAAAGGGGATCTAATAGGGCAGCCGCCAGCTCTGATCTGATGAATCAGAATCGCTGGGGCAGGGCTCTGGCAGCTACATTTTTTTATCTGCTCCCCCCCACAAACACCTGGGTAGTTCTGAGGCACACAGCTTTGCCAACTGCTTCCCTCTCCAATTCGAATTTATACCCCCTGAAACTTAGCTTCATTAGTAGAGGACCGGTTTCCTAATGGGACTGTTGATAGGATGACACATACCTATGAAGTTGTGGTTGGCAGAATACTGCCTCCCCAAAGATGTCCATGTTCTGGTTCCTGGAATCTGTGCATGTTATCCTACATGGCAAAAAGAATTTTGCAGATTAAGCTAAAAGAATTTGAGATGGGTGTCCCCTGAATATCCAGGTGGGCCTAAACTAATCACATGATCCCTTAAAAGAGGAGAGCCTTCAGAGGGAAATGTGACTACAGAAGAGCGGTCAGAGAGATGGAATGCTGCTGGCTTTGAAGATGTGAGAAGGGGTCACAGCCAAGGAATGTGGGTGGCCTCTTGAAGGTGAAAAAGAGCTTCAGAAAGGAATACAGCCCTACCAACATCTTGATTTTACCCTAGTGACACCCTGGTAGCACTTCTGTTCTCCAGAATTATAAGATAATAGATTTGTGTTGTTTGAAGTCCCTAAGTTTGTAACGATTTGTTACAGCAGCAATAGGAAACTAAGAATTTATTATTTTATAATTATTTATTAGTTTATTATTTATTTATTAGTTTATTATTATCATTCTGGGCAAAAGTGTTCAATGTGCATCTAATCAAATGTCTATACTTCATCTAGATTGCAAAAAATACAGGGGCTAAAGGAACAGTTAAATGACACCAGGAGGAAACACCAGACAAAGTAAGAATGTAGCATATTCTTGAAGACAACTGGCCTAGATTTTTTTTTTTTTTTAAAGAAGATGTTGGGGGTAGGAGTTTTTATTAATTAATTAATTTATTTTTGCTGTGCTGTGTCTTCATTTCTGTGCGAGGGCTTTCTCTAGTTGTGGCAAGCGGGGGCCACTCATCATCGCGGTGCGCGGGCCTCTCACTATCGCGGCCTCTTGTTGCGGAGCACAGGCTCCAGATGCGCAGGCTCAGTAGTCGTGGCTCACAGGCCTAGTTGCTCCGCGGCATGTGGGATCCTCCCAGACCAGGGCTCGAACCCGTGTCCCCTGCATTAGCAGGCAGATTCTCAACCACTGCGCCACCAGGGAAGCCCTGGCGTAGATTATTTTAAAAAGCAATATTAAGGACAAGAAATCCGAGAGGGTCTGCTTTGGGTTAAAATAGACAAAACAGACATAACCGGGCTTCCCTGGTGGTGCAGTGGTTGAGAGTCCACCTGCCGATGCAAGGGACACGGGCTCGTGCCCCGGTCCAGGAAGATCCCACAGCCCTGGTCCAGGAAGATCCCACATGCCGCAGAGCGGCTGGGCCCGTGAGCCATGGCCGCTGAGGCTGCGCGTGTGGAGCCTGTGCTCCGCAACGGGAGAGGCCACAACAGTGAGAGGCCTGCGTACCGCAAAAAAAAAAACCAAAAAACCAAAAAACCCAAACATAACCAAAAGCAATTTGTGATACTTGATTAGATCTGGACTCAAAATAAGACAAGGAAAAAACTATAAAAGACATTCTTGACATAAATGGAGTTTTAATATTTTTATTTATTATTGACTATTATAGTCCATATATTAGATTAGATTATAGAGTTATTAATATTCTTAGATGTGATCATGGAATTATGGTTAGTAGAATATTCCTGAAAAATTCTTGCTGGAATATTTAGGGGTAAAGTATCATGGTGTCTGCAGCTTAATTTCAAATATTCAATAGTTTCTAAATAAAAGAACAGAAGGAAGGGAAGAAGGATGTGTAAGGGAAGGGAGAGAGAAAACCAGAGTAAGGAAAGAGAAAGTAATAATGTAAACATGACAAAATGTTAACTCCTGTTCAATCTGGGTGAAGGGTTTCTGCATACAATGAGTTCATTGTACATTATTTCAATTTTCTTATATTTGAAGATGTTCATAATAGAACTTGAGGTGAGGAGAAATATGAATTAATGGAGAACTTCAAGATAGAAGAATAGATCTTGAATCACCTGTTCTGGCAAATACTGTAGATGGATTGACCCTTGTGTATTGGGTTTTGGTGTCTTCCACTCATGTGTTCATTCACTTATTTATTTTTATATTTATCAAACAGGCACTAAGTGTCTCCTATTTCTAGGTCCTGATTTAAGACACAGGAGATCCCAGGAAGAGAACTCCCTTCGGGGTAAGGACCACTCATATTGAAATTTTCTACTGAGCTCTGGGCAGTTGGAAAGCCTGGAGTGGAGAAGACCCATTTCTGGGTGAGGGCAAGTCATGCCAGAGGAGACCTTTGCAGCTCTGCCTCCCTGGGCAAACGGGGAAAGAAAAGAATGGGAAAGACCTTGTTACCCTCATTCCCACAACTGTGAGATGCAGGATTGGAAAGTTGTGCTTCATCTCAATCCCAGTACTCATCAAGCAGGGCATTTGACCCAAATACCATCCATCTGTCAGAGGCAGGCAAAATCACTCATTCTTCCATTCAACTAATGTTTGATGTACTCCTGCCTATGTCAGGAGACAGTGTAGTTGCTGTGGGTTCACAGTGGAGAAAGCAAAATTCCTACCCTTATGGAGTTTATATTCTTTTTGAGGATGAGGATGGGAAATAAACAAATAAAAAACTAAATATAATAATGTCAGGCAGTGATAAGTGCTATAAAGACAAACAAAGAGTGAGGGGTAGAGAGCCTGGATGATTGGAATGACCACCTGAGCAGACCTTTGAGCAGAGATTAAAGTGAGGGAAATTGGTCTGAGGTAGAGGAAAGAGCATGAGCAGAGTTCCTGGTGGAGAATGTTCTTGGTGTGTTCAAGCAAAGGGACAGTGTGGCTGGAATGAAAGATGGTAGGAAAAGAGGCTGTGGAATAATAGTAATAATAATAATAATAATAATAATAATAATAATTTGGTCTCCGTCCATGGCTCCTGGTACAGAGCTCATAAATCCTTTGAAGTTCCTGAGTGATAGAGGTGATAGGAATATTTTTGCTATTTATAACAAGCCCCTTAAAACCGACCATACCTGAGTTTATGCTAATGAGGTGACTCTTGGAGGGTCTCTAGATGGCTTCAGGATGAGGGCTGTTTGTCAGAGGAACCAGCTGTGTGATTTTAGTCTGATCCCTTCACTTCTGGAGAGGGGAAAGAATCTGGAGATTGAATTCAATCACTAATGGCCAATGATCTAATCAATCATGCCTACATGGTAAAACCTCTATAAAACCCCACAAACAATGGGCTTTGGAGGGCTTACAAGTTGGCAAACACATCCATGTGCTGGGAGGGTGGTGCACCCCAACTCCAAGGGACAGAAGTTCCTGTACTCAGGACGCTTTCCACCTCGCCCTATGTACCTCTTCATGTGGTTATTCATTTGTATCCTTTATGATAAATTGTAATGGTAAGCAGAGCATCTTCCTGAGTTCTGTGAGTCATAGAAGCAAATTATGGAACCCAGGGGAGGGGGTTGTGGGAAGCCTTGACTTTGTAGCCAAATTGGACAAAAGTGTGGGAAACCTGGGGATGTGATACTTTCGAGTGGCATCTGAAGTGAGTGCAATCTTGTGGGCTGAACCCTTAAATTCGTGGAGTCTGAGGCTAACGCTGCATGGTTAGTGTTAGAGTCTAGTTGAATTGTAGGACACCCCATTGGATGTTCAAGAGTTTGTTAGTTAGAGAAAAAAAAAAACATTAGCAGCAGAGAGTGCCCAGGGACCAGACCGTAAGGAAACTTACAGGCTATAATGCGAAACTGAATACTATTCTAAGTAATTACTCTTTTACCATTTGTAGTTTTGGGGATGCCCACTCCATATCCAGCTCCTTTACCTGCGTTAATTGTCTTAACTTCAATATTCACAATGATTCTTTGAGATCAGTATTTTTATGCCCATTTTACCATTAAGATAAACCAAGGCTCAGAAATCCTAGATAACTCACACATGGTCACACATAGTGGGGCAGGTGAAGCAAAATTTGAATTCAGGACTGTCTGACATTGTCTACCTGGCAATGGCAGCAGCAGGATGAGAGCGTTGAGGTCTCCCCTAGATGCACAAGGATTCTTTGAGTGGCAGAACAAGAATGGGCAACCACAGAAGTTTGGAGTGAGAGGCAACTGCTCAGATGTGGATGAAAATCACATGAGAAGTAAAAGCAATGTAGTTCATGAGATTACACTGAGGGGTGTTGTAAAGGGGCAGACAAAAAGGAGATAATGTTATCAAAACAGAGCACCTGATTAAATCGTTGTATTTGTCATTCCTTTTAGAGCCTATTGCCTGTGGCTCCACACCACGATGGGTTTCTCTGCTTTGGGATTAGGGTTTATTAGAAATCATTTCTTAGCCTGACTCTCAAAGTTGACTTTCTAGTGTCCCTAGGGAGACAGTAGTGTTAAGTGTTAAATACCAGGCTTTTCTTACAGGTCAGAGGGGCTTGTCTATATTGGAAACATTCCCTTTTGCTTATCAAGCCTAGCCTCCAGAGTCACACCACCAGCCAGAGGGAAGACCCCAGATGTGATGTGAGTGATGTGCCCTCAGTGCAGGAGGAGGAAGTCCAAGAAGAATAGGACAGAGGGGTCATAACCAAGTGTCTTGGCTGCCCCGCATGCCAGGATTAAAGTCCTGAGGGTGGAGGGGAGTGAAGGAGAGTAGAAGCCTCTGCATGGGTTTGGAGCTAATCCAAAGGGGGCTCCCTTCTTGCTCCTCCTACCATCGCTCAGGCAAATCACAAGACCCCGAGAGAATGCCTTCGTTGAGCATGGCACCCACATTAAGTGGCCATGGCTGAGGGATTTCGTGAGGGCAGTGAAAGCCACCCATGTTCCTGTGCTCCCCATCCTGAGAAGGGGGACCACAAAGGTGCTGAGAGAGCTGGTGGTTGAGGAGAGGACTGGGATGCAGACAAGGAGGGAGATCCCAGGGCCGAGAGCTCAGGAACAGAGCCAGGACCAGGAAACAGCCTGCAGGAGCTGCACACACCAACAAAGAACAAGGACAAAGCGCCAAGGACCCACTCCTGTTCCTTAGCTCCCTTCTGCCCCCAGATGCCTTTTGAGATTAAGGTGGTGAAGAAACCCCTTGAGAGAGGGAGAAAATAACCTTGATGAGCAGTTTTTGTTTTTTTAAAAAATATTTATTTATTTATTTATTTGACTTCCCTGGGTCTTAGTTGCGACATGCAGGATCTTTAGTTGCGGCATGCAGTATCTAGTTCCCTGACCAGGGATAGAACCTGGGCCCCCTGTATTGGAAGCACAGAGTCTTAACTGCTGGACCACCAGGGAAGTCCCAGCAGTTTTATTTTTGAAGTTACTTCTTACCCCAAAGAGATTGAGTTAATGCCAAAGAGGATAATTAAAATCCCCAAAGAGAAATCAACCTTTAACCGCCTTGCTAACCCCTGATCCTGCCATCATTAGCATGAATGGGGACTTCCGAGCACAATGCCAGTGCTTCTCAGAAAATATATGTGTTTTGCAGATCTAAACTGTAATGTACTCATTTCCATTTGTCAACTCTCAGAGCTCATCTTACTCAAACTCTCAAGAACTTCTGACACATGGATCAGTCTTTCTGGAAATACTCTCTTTGAATGGCTGCAGGGCATCACACTCAGGGTTTGCCTCATCCTATAGGTCGCTTCTCAGTCACCTTTGCCATCTTCATCTCCTCTCACAACCCCTCTATAGTAGAGGGCCCCAAGGATTAGTTCTGGAACCCCTGCTCTTGTCATCTACATTCCTGCCTCCCAAAGTATCCCAAGACCACTCTGTCCTCTGGGTTTAGACTTATATGTCCAAGTATCTACTTGACATACGACATGGATGTCTAGTAGGCATTTCAAAGTAAGCATGTCAAGAACTCTTGACTCCTAACTGGCTCCTTTCCCAGGTGCTTCCACATCTGTAAATGACTCACGATTATCCATTTATTCAGGTCGTAACCTAGGACCCATCTTTGATCCTTTTTTTCCTTTAGCCTTAACAGGTCCTGCTGGCTCTACCATTAAACCACCATTATCTTGCACCTTGTCTCCTAACTGGGTTTCCTGTTTCCTTTCCCCTATGGATAATTCTCCCCTTAGTACCCATAAAGCATCATTTAAAACATAAAACAGACCCTCTCCTGCCCAATACTCACCAAAGTCTTCCTGTCACATGTAGAATAAAATCCAGCCTCTTCTCCATAGCTTGTAAATCCCTATATAATCTGACCCCTGCTTCTCCCTCTGGTCTCATGTCTAATTTCTAACAGCTCTAACTCTTTTCTCTGCTTTGCTTCCTCTGTTCCAATCCATACTGGCCCATTTGCCATTTTCACACTTCTCAAACTTATTCCTCACTTGAGTCTCTGCACCTTGCTTTTCCTTCTGCCAAGAAGACCTGCCCTAGATATTTACATGGCTGATTTAACTCACCTCATTCTTGATCCTTCTTTCGAAAATAACACCCCTCCATCATTTTCCGAGTTCCCCCTGAGAAGGGAGAATTGGCTTGAGAATGAGGCCAACACAGAGGACAGCAGAGTTGAGAAATGGAGAGAAATACAATAGTGAAATATCTTTCTCTAATCATAGATCCATAATATATGATGTAATAGTGTGAGCCCCTGCTTCTAGCCATGCTTGAACTTGAATTCTTTGCAGTATCTGGAGTCAACAGAATCTCTTTTGTTCTGAAACCCAGTTTGAGTTGTTTTTTCTGTCATTTGTAATCAAGAGTCTTGATTATGGGAACAAAACCTATCTATGACCATGCGCTGTCTACCTTGACCTGACTTTAATATTCTACTGTCTTCATCAGCATAACTTTATTCTGCAAGGTAAACCTTTTCTCTCTGGCCCTTAAAAAAAAAAAACTCTCAGTAAAATCATCATTTTACAGCAAGGCAATGAGTTCTCTATAAATGTAAAAAACTGCTGAGTGGCAAAAACAAATTGTGCCATCATTATCTTTAACAACATGACTCCTATCCCAGGAAACATCTGTTTGCCCAGGAAGATAAGAAGTTGCAAATGACTTTATTATTTGGGTCAGGAACTCCCTGAGGTCAAACTGATGTAAATGAACATCAGCCTGCTTGATGTTTCAGGAGACACTATCAAATGACATTTATACCCCAAGACTCATCTAAAGCTTTGCCTGGGAACCCCTGCCTTGCTGTGTCCATTAATCCTAAATGATTGTGTCACGATGCTTACCAGTCCTAATCAAGCCCCTGCATTGAAAGACCCACCTTAAACCAGATGCCGAAACCCCATAAATATCTAAAGATCCTAACTTCGTTCTCCCCAGTCTTTTAAGATCCAGTCAGGGTGACAGTAACCTTGGATAGACTGAACAACCAGTTGTTTCAGTGGTATTTTCAGAGAATAAGCACTTGAGAATAAATACAAATAACTAATCCTAGACCTGGGCTCTGTGAGTATGTGAGTATGTGTTTGGTGTGTGTGTGTCTATGTACATTGCATGCTGTCAGGGGCTTTCTGAATACTGACATCCAAGGGGAGACTTTCTTTGACCACATAGGTTTCACCTACTTTTTGCCTGCTTTTCAAACATCATCAACCAGCCGACCTTATGGATCTCTTTTCCTGGGCCACAACTGAAACCGTGTACAAGTCGCTGTGTCCTTGTCTCTTGAAGTAAAAGGCTGACTCAAGAGTTAATGATTGGGAAATGTGAAGATGTAGAAACAAAGATAGCTGTTGGGCTGGGGAACTGGTAAAATTAGACTATAAATCTGCCACATCGCAGAATCACCGAACTCCCAGTTCCCTGAAAGACATAGATAAAGGCCTAATGTTCCTAAGTTGTTTTTAGGAAGCAGACCAACACCTGATGAAAACTTTTGTCTGCAAGAACATATCGACTGGTTGAAACCAGAAGGTTGATGATGCTTGGAACTTCACCTTGATGCCAACTAATACAAGAATTGTGCACGAGCTGATCGCTTCCTGATCCCTGAACACTAAAACTCCTCACTACCCCCTCCAGGGTGGGTCAAACAGTCTTGAGAGCATTTTCCCACTGTGGTGCCCTTTGCCTGGCAAAGCAATAAAAAGCTACTCTTTTCTACTTCACCCAAAACTCTGTCTCCACATTTCTGTTTGGCACCTGGTGAGCAGAGGCTGAGTTTTGGCAACACCATTGAAGTTTGAAAATTTGTGTCTTCTTTTTTCTTCTATAACAGGTTCTGCAGTTGTACAGGCCACATGGTACTGTGGACAGACTTGGAGTCATGACTGTGGAGTCCGTGCCCTACCACTTTGTAAACACTGTGGTTTGGGAGCTGTCACTTCCCTTTTGAACCTCATACTTAAAATGCAGGTAACACTGTGTGTTAATCGGCATAATATAGAGAACCTGAACTAAAAATAGAGAGAGGGAGAGAAGGGAGAGAGAGATTTTAAGGAAGAGGCTCACATGATTGTGGAGGCTTGGCAGCTCCAAAATCTCCAGTGCAGGCAGGCAGGTTGGAGACCCAAGGAAGAGTTGCAGTGTGAGTCCAAATGCCGGCTGCTGATAGAATTCCTTCTTTCTTAGGGGATGTGAGTCTTTTTCTATCAGAACCATCAACTGATTCGATGAGGCGAACCCAAACTATGGAGGGTAATCTGCTTTACTCAAAGTCTACTGATATAATGTTAATCATATGTTTAAAATATCTTCACAGCGGCACCGAAAATAATATTGGACCAGCTATCTGGGTACCATGGCCTAACCAAGTTGACGCAAAAAGAATTAGCCATAACACAACACCAGAATTTCTGTTTTAAACAACAGTCATAACGATAAGTTCAGCTTGGTCTTATGGCATTTTCCCAAACCCCAAATATTACTATTTTCTACTTTTCTAAAGTTATAAACTATCAAGTACCATTATCTTTAAATTGACTCAATTTTAAATTTAAATTTATTTTAAAAGGAAGGCTTATTTCACTACATTAAAATAAAATCTAGTATAACTTTATATATATACAGAAAGTAATTATGAAAATAAATATAATGTGAAGAAATTCAAGTTATTAAAGTCTAGCTAGAGACCGCTGCCTCATCTAGGCTCTGGGACTGAGTCCTGTTTTCTCTTTGTTAAAAGAGAAGAAAAAGAAAAGAAAAAAGATGGGCATTGAAAAAAAAGGAGATATAATAGCAGCAAACTGAAAGCATTCTCTTTGGTGTAATTGGATTGAGAAAAAAATTTGAAGGGAATAGTTTTTTTTTTACCACAAGATTTGATATTATGTTTTTTTCTAGGAATGATCTAAAATCATTACACATACAACAAAAAAGTGTCTCTTATGGATTTGTATCTTACTCCTTGGGAGACATGGACTCCTATGGGAGAAACTCTACTTTTGAAGAGATGGAATCTAGTGTCTATAACTAAAAAGAAGACAGAGAGAGAGACTGGAAGTACATGTTTGATGGGGACCTGGGGGAAGAAATGTTACATGCTCTGTAAGTAAATATTTCTCTCTATTTTTCCTAAAAACCCCTCAGTAAAGTCTACATTGGATGCTAAGGCAACGAATCCTTTATGACATAAAAAAGTGCTGAGTTGTGCTTCAAATTTACTGCATGGCAAAAACAAAATCTGCAGTCAGAGACAGTCAATATATGGGTTATAAATGACATTTAAATCAAATGATTATTGAGCATCTATTAGACCCAGGCACTGGCCCACACCTTGGGAATGCAGAGATGAAGAAGACACAGTCCCTCCCTTCGTGGAGCTCATACTAGTGGGAGGGACATGGTGGGGGTGAGTTGTCTCCCATAGGACAAAAGCATTTTCGTAGGGTTATACATTGATTTCTCCATCCTGTTACTTTTGAGGGTAAGACAGTAATTTTAAAATAACTTTAAAATAATATTATATTCTTAAAACAGTGAATGAGTTTCATAAGCAGGTGATTTTCTCTCACCCAAACCTGGTTATTTGAAGTTGCAGAAATCATGTTGGCAGCCCCATCTGGGTTATGGATTCAAGGTTTCCTCTTACTATTTTAGTCTGATCTCACTGGCATACACTGGTCACTGCTTCAGAGCAGCATGTCTTAATTCTGGTTCATCCATCAATACTTTTGTCCATCAATACTCTTAAGTCTGGAGACAATCAATGTGTTATTGTTCAATAAGGATCACAGTGGTATGACATTGAAAGATGCATCAGATGACTCATTGGTGGCCTGTTGTTCCCTAGGTGATTCTTGGGTTATAAGTGCTTCCCTATTTAGGAAATCTGGAGAAATATACTAAGTGATCAAACCTGTATTGACCATGTTTGAGCCTGAAGACTGCTGAAAGGGCAGCAAACCTCTCCACCCACCAGACCTTCAGGGCAGGTTTGAAACAACTTCTCACTAAACCCAATAGTGAATCATCTGCTTTAATCACTTTCCCTGTGGCTTCTTGAGTAAACTGTGATTAAAGGAACTCATTTTTACGTAATCCTAAAGCATCTCTCAATATCCTTCCGATACTGGAACTGAGTTAAATGTGTTGTTGTGCTTTCCAGAACCAACCCTTTGCTTAGGCCAGTTGAGCAAAAGGAGACACTGGATGTTGTTATTATTAATATTGTTATCATTATTATCATCATTAGAAATCCCTCTTGGATAAATACCACAATCAAATCTCTAAGTTTCTCCCTTTTCCAAACCTCCCTTATTCGTGCACTCATTTGTCCATTCATCATTCATTCATTCATTCATTCAACAAACATTTGCTGCTCATACACTATGACAACCACATCAATTGTCTTTACCCTTGAAGAACTGATGGATGTTAATAAGCAAACTGATCATTTTGGCACAGTATGAGCAGCTAAGTTGTGAAAGTCAGGAGAGCCTTCCTGGAAGAGACAATGTTTGGGCTGAGTCCTGAGGGCTGAATACATGTCACTCAGGCAGTGATGTCAGAGAATGGGGTTCCAGGCAGAGAGAACAACACACAGAGAGCTGGGAAAGAACATGAAAGAGGAAAAACATGGGAAAACAGCATGAACAGATGCTCAATGTGACTTGAGTGAAGGCACTTAGGAGTTATGTTGGGAGAAAAGTTTATAAAGTTTTAGCCCTACCCTGAAAGCAGAGGAGAACCCCTTGAGGAATTTATATTAAAGGGGTTCCTTAAGTAGCATATAGATTAAGTAGTAGTACCACTGACAGTAAGAGCCATCTCACACAAATTTAAAGGAAAAACAGACTGATCTAAAACTACAGTGCAACAACACTTCACACCCACCAGACTGGCTAAAATGGAAAAAATAAACAATGCCAAGTGTTGGCAAGGACATGGAACAGCCAGAGCTCTCACACACTGGAGAAATGTGTGTTGTGACAATCACTTTGGAAAACTTTGTTGGTAGCAATTACTAATGATGAGCACATGCGTAACCTATGACTCAGACATCCACTCCTTAAATATGTTCCCAACAGAAGTATGAACACAGGTCCACCAGGAGGCACGTGGGAGAATGTAGCAGCATTATTCCTAATAACCCCAAACTGGAAATTACCCAAATGCCCATCAAGAGTAGAATACATAAGTAAATTATGTTCTATTCACACAATAAAATGTCATACATTAATTAAAGGGAGAAAATTTGCAACATGCCACAACAGGGATGACTTTCACAAACACAATGCTGAGCTGACGAAGCCAAACACAAAAGCATGTCTGTTCTATGATTCCATTTATGTAAAGTTCAAAAAGAGGCAAAAAGACTCTGTGGTGTAGGAAGACAGTGTGTGGTTACCCTTAGGGAGTATTTACTGGAAACTGTGTGAAGGAAGCTTCTAGAGAGAAGGGTTGTTTCTTGACCTGAAGGCTTTTTACATGAGTGTGTTCATCTTGTGAAAAACTCATCAAAGTATATATTTATGATTTATGGACTTTTCTGTATGCGTGTTATACCGTAATAAAAAGTCGCTCCCCTCCCAAAAAGAACCAAACACACACACACACACACACACATACACACAAAACAGGAAAAAGAAAAGAATAGTAAAGCTACCAACATATTGCACTGGGACTTGAGTCCAGGGAGAGACGAGAAGAGCCTTTTCTGCAGGGAGTTGAGCTTAGTGCAAAGGTAAGGAAAGGAGACGAGATGACATGTGGTTTTGGAGTTCTGTACACAATTCTTAACATTTGTAAACAGTCAACAACATTCTAAAAAGTTTGCATAAAAATCTAAATGCCCGGGCTTCCCTGGTAGTGCAGTGGTGAAGAATCCGCCTGCCAATGCAGGGGACAAGGGTTCGAGCCCTGGTCCTGGAAGATTCCACATGGCACAGAGCAACTAAGCCCGTGCACCACAACAACTGAGCCTGCCCTCTAGAGTCCACATGCCACAACTACTGAGCCCATGTGCCACAACTACTGAAGCCTGTGTGCCTAGAGCCCATGCTCCACAACAGGAGAAGCCACTGCAATAAGAAGCTTGTGCACCGCAACAAAGAGTAGCCCCTGCTCACCACAACTAGAGAAAGCCCGTGCACAGCAATGAAGACACAATGCAGCCAAAAATAAATAAATAATTTTAAAAAATCTAAATGCCCTTCCCTCCTTGCTTCTCGAAGAAGTCTTGAAGATCTAGCAACACCACAGGACATATGGCAACAACCGACTGCAGCAGAGTATGGCTGCTCCCCTTTGCCACAGTCCCCACTGCAGCTTCACCTGCTCACATCACCCACCCCTGTAGGCATCTGACTCTGTGACAGTGGGGACTCACAGAAACCTGAGTTTTATCTCCTTTGCACAGCCCCCAGCACTATGAGGCCAGGTCATTGAGTGCAATTGGACCACAGATTCCTCATCTGTAAAAAGGAGGTAATAAATATCCTGCTTACCTAAAGGCAAGGGACTAGACCAGATACTCCCCTGAAGCCTTCTTCCAACTTGCAGATCTCTTATTCTTGCATTTTTTTGCCTTATTTCCACTTTCCTTCATGCAACACTAGACTGGAGGCTTTGGAGGAATGGGTCTAGGAGTCTAACACTTCCTCCTTACCTCTGGCTGTATTGATCACACAAAGTAGTCTGGGAGATCACTCTTGAATTCCTGGGGTTTGACATAAGCCCGATCCATCTCAGTTGGTCTGTATTTCCTTTTACTCCACCAGGTACATTTAGAAAGTCTGGAGCCAGAGGAGAAAGCCTGAATATAGAATATAGAGCAACCCTAATGGTGGAAGCCATATTGAAATGGTTTAAATTGCTATTGTTTATGGAACACATATACTGTAACAGCACCAAGCTAGGTATTTTACATATATTTTCTCATTCAATCCATGCAACAACTATATGAAATAGGAATTTTTATTCCCACTCTGCAAATGAGGAAATAGGTTCTGCATAGCTAAATTTACCAAGGTTACATAGCTAGGGAACAGGGGAGTCATGATTTAAACCTGAGTCTAACACCTACAAAATCTATACTCTAAACCACATGCTGCCTGTTCTGTCCTGAGACCAAGGTTTCGTGTTCTGTTCTAACAGAAGGCAAATGTTTTTCAGTAATAATGGGTTACCTTCCCTTGGACTCCTGATACCCTTATATTGAACCTATGGGGGACAAAACCAAGGACTGAGGAGTGCAAACGTCTCATTGAGCATGCTGACCAAATATACAAGCATACTACAAACAAATCTTGCATGGAACCCACTCCAGGTGACGTGAGTTAAAGATTGGGCACTCCCTCCTCACACTTGGAACTTTCTTATAAATCATTTTCTGCATTAAAAAAGATCTACATCCTTGGGCTTTCCTGGTGGCGCAGTGGCTAAGAATCTGCCTGCCAATGCAGGGGACATGGGTTTGAGCCCTGGTCCGGGAAGATCCCACATGCCGCAGAGCAACTAAGCCCGTGTGCCACAACTACTGAGCCTGTGCTCTAGAGCCCGCGAGCCACAACTACTGAGCCCACGTACCACAACTACTGAACCCCACGCGCCTAGAGCCTGTGCTCCGTAACAAGAGAAGCCACTGCAACGAGAAGCCCGCGCACCGCAACGAAGAGTAGCCCCCGCTCACTGCAACTAGGGAAAGCCCACACACAGCAACAAAGACCCAATGCAGCCAAAAATAAATAACTCAATTAATTAATTTAAAAAATCTACATCCTAGGAAAGGGGAATTCATAATTGAAATGTTGTTAGTTATAATGAGTGGATAATATGGTAATTTTATACCACATTAAAAGAGTCTGACATGTAAAACAGTACGAATAGGAGGACATGATGTAAGGTTACAAGAAAGATTTTAATACCAACTCTTCCAGCTATTAAGCTGTGGGTTGCTGGAAAAGTCTTTTGACCTCTTTGAGACTTCATTTACTCATCTGTAAAATGGGGACAATTATGATACCTGCCGTTATCCAGGATTGCAGGGGTTCAGAGGATGGACTGCATTCAAATTCCAAGTTTATTATTTACTACTCCTGAGACCAGGAGCAAATTATTTAAACCCACATTGCCTCAGTTTTCTCAAATGAAATGAGACATAATAACTGTATATTCTTCATTGAGTTCTTTTGAGGCTCAAATGAGTTTATACCAATAAAGCTGTGATAACAGTGCTTGGCACAAAATATGCCCTAGAGAAGCATTTGCTGTTATTATAAATAGTGGTCTGTATCAGCGTGTGCTTGAAAACTCTGTGCAAAGGGTTGTTTTGCTGTTATTAGTGAGAGTTCCCCACATTAGAGTGTCTTTTAAATTCCACATACAATGATATCATTACTCTCTACTTAACAGGTGACCTGGCAGACAGGGTCAAGGACAATGCCAGGCTGCTAACAAGACCCAACACAGACAAAGACTTGAGAACTGAGGGATTAACTTAGAAGAAAACAAACTTCAGTGTCAGTGAGCAAGTCACATTCAACTAACAGATCATTAACCACATAAAAACAACTAACCATACTAGACAGATTATCCAATTACATCACTGACCTGTTTGCATTCTGTTGTTTGCAGTTAACTCCTTCTCATTCTCTGCATAGCCTCCTCACAGCCTAAGTCCTTCCTCAACTATTATCCACTTAAAAATGCTTCCTAAAATAATTCACCTTTCAAAAAAATTTTTATTATTTATTTATTTTTGGCTGTGTTGGGTCTTCGTTGCTGCACATGGGCTTTCTGTAGTTGCAGCGAGCGGGGGCTACTCTTTTTTCTTTTGGCGGAGCACAGGCTCCTGATGCACAGGCTCAGCGGCCATGGCCCACGAGCCCAGCCGCTCAGCGGCATGTGGGATCTTCCTGGACCGGGGCACGAACCCGTGTCCCCTGCATCGACAGGCGGACTCTCAACCACTGTGCCACCAGGAAAGTCCAATTCACCTTTTTTTTAAAACATAAATCTGTTTTGAAAGAAAGGGTCTCTCATTTATTACTGTTAATAAGACAAAATGGGATGATCCTTGTGGAAGAGAATTGGTTGGTAATTGACAGGAGCATAGATGCCTTTACCTTTGATCCAGTGATTGTGCTCCTAGGAATCCATCCTATGTACACCACTCTAAGTAAGAAATGCCATGTGTGCAAGGTAATTCACCATGGAAGTGTTTGAAAACACAAAGATTGAAAACCACCCAAATGCCTAGAAATAGGGGACTGCCTATGGCTCTCTCCTTCATTTTCAAAGTGTAGCATCTTGCTCTAGTGGTCACACTGCCCTCCTCTTCTGTGTCAAATCTCCCTTTGCCTCTCTCATATAAAGATATTCATGATTACATTTAGGGTTCTTCTGGATAATTCAGAATAATCTCCCCATCTCAAAATCCTTAATTAACCATGTGTGCAAAATCTTTTTTGCCATATATGGTATCATTCATAAATTCCCGGGATTAGGATCTGGATACCTTTGGGGTCCATTATTCAGTTTACTACATACCTTTCCTGCTCTGTAGTTGTGCTGTCCAGTGTTACATTACGCTGCCGGGTAGGAGGTCTCTTCCTCAGTCCTCATTACAATAACCTCTTCCTTCTCTGATGACCTTCACATGCCACCTATTTCTCTAGTCTCTCTGGTAGCATGGGGTGAAGGAGGATGAATCTGGTCTAGGTTCACTGGGGTGAGAAGAAACAGCTTCTGGAGGCAGTGCCTTCCTGAGGGACGTCTTGCTTTTCATTTCTTTTCTATTTTCTTTTCCCCGAACTTCTCTTTGCTCTCCTAGCATGAGAACAAATGATAAAAAGGAAGAAATTAGGGCTTCCCTGGTGGCGCAGTGGTTGAGAGTCCGCCTGCGGATGCAGGGGACCCGGGTTCGTGCCCCGGTCCGGGAAGATCCCACGTGCCGAGGAGCGGCTGGGCCCGTGAGCCATGGCCGCTGAGCCTGCACGTCCGGAGCCTGTGCTCCGCAATGGGAGAAGCCACAACAGTGAGAGGCCCGCGTACTGAAAAAAAAAAAAAAAAAAAGGAAGAAATTATAGAGGAATCTCAAACAGCAGCCGTCCCAACCAAGCAGTTGGCTTAAATCCATCAGCTCTTTTCTGAACCTAGGGGCATGGGTTACTTATGCACTTTATAGACAACTGTGCATATCATCATTGTTACTTCCCACACATGGTCAAGTCAGACCTGGTATCAAGAAAGGGAGAGAAAAGAAAAGGGGCTATACTGCCATTTTGACTGCAGTCCTTCTCTAAATAAGAAATGGTTCAGAGGCAACTCGGAAGCATTGTGCACCACTAATTTGCATTTTGATGATCTCCCAACTCTTTATCCTTGTCATTATTGGTGGAAAGAGTATCTTATAATACTAGAGGCAAATATTCATGAGTCACACTGCCTGAGTACACACCATGATTCTACCACTTACTAGATATGTACCTTGTGCAAATTATGAACTTTCTACTATGCCTTATGTGAAAGGAGGAGAGCATTTGTGTCTACCTCACAGAATTATTTTTAGGATCGAGTGAGATAGTATATAGAAAGCACTTCAATACTGCCTGGGCCTTAGCAAGCTGAACTCTGAGTACTATGGTGAAGTGAAAAGTACAAGTACACTGGAGGTGAGTAGACTAGGATTCAGATCTGGACACCAGTATTTACTACTGGGCATACAACAACAGTTGACTTCGTTTATCCACTCAACCAAGGCTTACTGAGTACCTACCATGCGCCCTGCCCTATTCTAGAAGTTGGTAAACAGACAAAAGTCACCACCCTTAAACAGCTTGCATTACAGTGTGGAGAGGGGCTGACAATAAATGAGTCATTAAAAACAAGCAAATTATGTTGTTCTCATTGTTCTCATTGGGAAGGTGTCATTTGATGGAAAACTTGAAGAAGGAGAGGGACTTTTAACTGGGGAAGAGGATTTCAGGCAGAGGGAAGAGCTGATGCCAAGGTCCCTGAAGAAAAGCAGGGCTGAGCCTGGTGTGCTAATGAATAAAGGAGGCCAGTGAGGCTGGAGGAGGGACCAAGGTGTAGGAGAAGTAGGAGACGAGGTCTGAGAGATCATCTGGGCCTTGAGATCCACATTAAGGATGTCAACTTTTACTTGAGAGACATGAGGAGTTACTGGAGAATTTTGAGCAGAAGAGTGTCCTGCTCTGATTCGTGTTTTAAGAGGACAACTTTGGCTGCTTTGTGGAAAATATACTACAAGTAGCAAAAGCAGGGACTGGGTAGGAGACTGTTGTCAGAATCCAGATAAGGAGTGAGAATATCTTGGATCACGGGGACAAGACAAAAAATGCCAATTTATGTGCAAATTCTAGCTGTTTTTTTTTTTTCGGTATGTGGGCCTCTCACTGCTGTGGCCTCTCCCATTGCGGAGCACAGGCTCCGGACACGCAGGCTCAGTGGCCATGGCTCACGGGCCCAGCAGCTCCGCGGCATGTGGGATCTTCCCAGACTGGGGTATGAACCCGTGTCCCCTGCATTGGCAGGTGGACTCTCAACCACTGAGCCACCAGGGAAGCCCTCTAGCTATATTTTGAAAGTACAATGACTGGACTCCCTGGTGTGGGTGTGGAATATAAAGAGAAGACCAAGGACAGCTGCAAGGGTTTGGGGCTGCCCAGCTGAAAGGAGAAAGTACAAACAACTGAGATGGGTGAAGCCTGAGAATTAAACAGGGGTTTTGCAAGCTGGTGGAGAGCATGGATGGAGATTAGTCCATTGGGAATGTGTTAAATTTGAGATAGCTCTTAAATAACCAAGTGGAAATTTCAAGAGATAGTTGGAATATTTGAGTCTGGAGTTCAGCAAAGAGGTCTGGAAAGGAGATATAATTGTGATAATCATCAGTGTGTGGATGGCATAGCCATGAGTTTAGCAGCAAGCAAGGCAGTGGATGGAATCCAAGGACTGAGACCCGGGCTTCTGACGTGAAGAGATCTGGGTGAAAAATAGGAAACAGGGCTTCCCTGGTGGCGCAGTGGTTGAGAGTCCGCCTGCCGATGCAGGGGACACAGGTTCGTGCCCCGGTCCGGGAAGATCCCACATGCCGTGGAGCTGGTTGGGCCCGTGAGCCATGGCCGCTGAGCCTGCGCGTCCGGAGCCTGTGCTCCGCAACGGGAGAGGCCACAACAGTGAGAGGCCCGAGTACCGCAAAAAAAAAAAAAAAAAAAGAAGAAAAAAGAAAAATAGGAAGCAGATAAAGAGACAAAGAAGGAGTGGGCAATAAGGCAGGACATAAACCAAGAGAGCATGGTGTTCTGGAAGACAAGTGAAGAAGGTGTGTTACTGAGGATGCTTGTGATCAAGTATGTTAAATGCCAAGGAAGGTGAACACTGATGAAGGACCAGTGGATTTAGCAACATGGAGGTCATTTTGAATGTGGTAATAACTCGAGTGATGCACCAAAAAAGCAGATGGGGTAAGTTCAAAAGAGAATGAGAAGAAAGAATAGGAATCAGTAAGTATAATCAATTCTTCCATGGAATTTTGATGCAAAGGGGAGTTGAGAGGAAAATCACCAATGCAGGCAGAGAAAAAGTATTTTTCTGTTTGTACGTCTGGTTTTTGTTGTTGTTGTTAAATGGGAAAATTAACTGTATGCTTGCGTCCTGTTGAGAATAATGTAACAAAAAGCAAAAAAAAATGAAGTTATAGAGAACAGAGGGGAATGTCTAGGAAAATGTGCTTCAATAGGTTAGAGTAGTACAAGCAGGTCACAAAGTGATTGGCTTCCAATATCACCTGTGGGGGTATTTGAGATGGTAGAGTTTGTGGGTACAGATGCTGGTAGGTGGAAAACCTCTTTGGATCTCGCCTTCCTTATCCATACCTGGGGTTTATAATGCTCATCTCACATAGATTCTGTAGAGGCTGAATGAGTGAATGAATATATGTGAGCCTCTTTTTCCCAGCAGTACTCAAAAAATGACAACCCCTTGTCTCATTGTCCTTAAGACACAATTTCCAGCTCTGGAAATCTCTCTACTGAGAGGTTGTACATCGATTAGATAAATTCAAGAAGCTAGTGAGGTTCGTTTTATTCATAAATAACTCATCAGATTTTTTAAAACGTTTCACTCAATAAAATGTCCCAGGACACTACATGAAATACCTCCTATGAAAATATTAAATCAAGGGCAATAACAAAATCTGACAGAGCAGCACATTTCATATCATTAGAATCCTGTTCAGATAGGCAAATTTTAAACCTAAAGATTTATTTAAATATGCCACAGCTTTTATAACAAAATTAAAGTACAGGAGCTGCTTCGGGCTGTGGGTCAGAATCTGTGAGATATTACCTCCATCCCTACTTAATTTCAAAGCACAGAAATGGATGAGCCAAATGTTTAAAGTCAGCCAAGTTGGATGAGCCAAATGGATGAGCCAAAAGTTTGAAGTCAGCTGAGTTGCAATGTTTACCGCTGCTGCAATTGAGGTAAAGGGCAATTCCCTAGGAATTGGGAACCCTGGGCTCTAGCCCTAAGGTTAACTTCTGCTATTGGACATAGCCATTGGAAAGGCCTTTAACTTTCTGGGCCTCTGTGTCCTAATCTGTAAAACAAAGGGCTTAGACCTGATGGCATCACTTCAGCTTCCAGGGTCTATGATTCTGAGAGTTTGAATGAGTAGTAGGAAGAGAGTCACTGGGGCCACCACTATCCCACTGTGGCATTTGAGCAGAAGCTCAACTTCTTTGAGCTTCAATTTCCTCATCTTTCACATGAGTTGTGAGAACCAAATACAATCCTGTTAGAAAACCACTTTACTGAGGGTATTCAGTTATGCCAAGCAAAGGGGCTAAAGCAGTGACCTCAACCAGGAGAGAGCAGGGTATATCACAGTCAACCTGGGGAGTATATTCCAAATATTCACATCTCTCCTACCCCTCAGAAGACGAGCCATTGTGGGATATAGGTTTCTTCTCTTTTTCACACACTTAGATCGTTAATAGTTGCCTAGAGCCTTGTCTTGAGAAGAATGGTAAGGACGCAAAAGGACCTCATTAGAAAGTTTTGTGGTTGATTAATGCTGTCTGCAGTGGATACAGGACTGGTGAGAGGTAGCTGTGATTTTGTGTTTACAACCCCAGGTTAAATGTGTACAAGTGTGTCAGAATGGTTTCTCAGTTCCTTTTCATTCCTTTTTCTTTCAGTATCCCCTTTCTCTCCCTTCAAGAACCTGTCCTCCTCCTAAGTAGACTTGAGAGCTCTACAAGTTTAACTTCTACTAACACTGTGAGAAAACAATTTAGTAGAGCAGTGTAGCAAAGGCTGACTTTCCTTGTTGTTTTTTTGTGGTAAATCGTCTGCAAAGAGGATCACTATGCCCCTCCTTCCATCGGGAGAGGAGTCAGTATCCCCAGCCCTGAAATCAGAGCTGGCCTTGTGACTTGATTTGACCAATAGAATGCAGCCAATGGGATATTCTGGGGCTACACTCTAAGTAGCCACATAGATTCTTCTTTTACTCAGAGGGAAATCCAACCAACCATAGAAAGAAGTCTAGGCTACAGGTTCCAGACATATGAGTGATTTCAGCCCACACCACAAGAAGAGTGAAGTTCAGTCATCCTAGCTGGTCCTGGGCCATTCAAGCCATTCCAGCCAAGGCACCAGACATGTGAGTGAGGCCATCTTGAATCCTGCAGTCCCAGGGGAGCCACACTGAGATCACATGGAGGCAGACACAAGCTGTTCCAGCTGGACGCTGCTCAGAATTGTGACAATAAAATGGTTATTGTTCAAACCCACTAAGTTTTGTGAAAACCAAGGCTCAGATGACTTAATTACTTTACCCAAAGTCACAAAAATAAGGAATAGCAGAGCTGAGATTACAAAATAAAACCAAGCTCTCCCAAATTGACGATGAAATTCTCATTCTGCCTCCTCACACTCCATTCTAGCTGCATAAAGAACTTGAATTTCAAGATTTTAATTATAGAATGATAGGCTTCAAAGGACAAGCATGTTCCACTGGTACCACACAACTCAGGTCTCAATTATCTACTGACTTACTTTGCTCTCTAATTACTTGATCAAACATATTTCAATTTAATTTCTCAGAAGTCAGAAAAAGGGAATGTACTTCCTGACATTATGTTGAAGTATAACCATTAGATTTATTATAACTGAGCCTTACTTTTCACAATAGAACCAGATATTTTAAAAGTTTTATGTAAACAAAACCTGTGTAAATCAAATCATATTTCAATGAAACAGAAGATTCCATTTAAAGAAAATCAGCAGCCAATTTATTAATAGAGGTTGAATCATTTTTAAGATGGTGAATCACTTGTAGGGTCATTTTCTGTTCTGGAAGCTGAAATATGTTTTTTCTTTGTTTGTTTTTGTGGTACGTGGGCCTCTCACCGTTGTGGCCTCTCCCGTTGCGTAGCACAGGCTCTGGACGCCCAGGCTCAGTGGCCATGGCTCACGGGCCCAGCCGCTCCGTGGCATGTGGGATCCTCCCAGACCAGGGCACGAACCCGTGTCCCCTGCATCAGCAGGCAGACTCCCAACCACTGCACCACCAGGGAAGCCCCGTAAGCTGAAAATTTTAAGTGAGGTTTTCTTAAAATTTTGGCACAACTTGAAAATATGAGATTGTGCAGTACATAGGAGAGTCCTTGGCTCAAACTAAGTGTTAGGAAAAAATGGTAACGATTACATGATGTTATGGGTTAAGTTGTGTTTCCCCCAAAATGTTGAAGTCTTAACCCCTGATACCTATGAATGTGACCTTATTTGGAAATGGTCTTTGCAGATGGAATCGAATTAAGATGAGGTCATTAGTATGAGCCCTAATTCAATATGACTGATGGCCTCATAAGAAGAAGTAAACACCATTGGATGACAGAGACAGAGGGTGGAGTGCTGAAGCGGCAAGCCAAGGACCACCAAGGATCAACAGCCACCCTCCAGCTTCTAGGAAGAGGCAGAGAGTAGCCAGGCAGATACCCAGAGTCTCAGAGGGAACATGGCCCTGCTGTTACCTTGCTTTTGGACTTCCAGCCTCCAGAACTGTAAGAAAACAGATTTCTGAGGGTTCAGATGGTGGAGTAGAAGGATGTACACTCACTCCCTCTTGCGAGAGCACCAGAATCACAACTAACTGCTGAACTATCATCGACAGGAAGACACTGGAACTCACCAAAAAAGATACCCCGCATCCAAAGACAAAGGAGAAGCTGCAATGAGACAGTAGGAGGGGCACAATCACAATAAAATCAAATCCCATAACCACTGGGTGGGTGACTCACAAACTGGAGAACAATTATACCACAGAAGTCCACCCACTGGAGTGAAGGTTCTGAGCCCCACATCAGGCTTCCCAACCTGGGGGTCCAGCAATGGGAGGAGGAATTCCCAGAGAATCAGACTTTGAAGGCTAGTGGGATTTGACTGCAGGACGCTGAAGGACTGGGTGAAACAGAGACTCCACTCTTGGGGGGCACACACAAAGTAGTGTGAGTATCAGAACCCAGGGGGAAGGAGCAGTGACCTTATAGAAGACTGAACAAGATGTACCAGCTAGTGATGGAGGGTCTCCTGTAGAGATGGGGGGAGGGGGAGCTGTGGCTCACCATGGGGACAAGGACACTGGCAGCAGAAGCTCTAGGAAGTACTCCTTGGCATAAGTCCTCCCAGAGTCCACTATTAGCCCCACTAAAGAGCCTGTAGGTGGTAGTGCTGGGTCACCTCAGGCCAAATAACCAACAGGGAGGGAACTCAGCCCCACCCAATAGCAGACAAGCAGATTAAAGTTTTACTGAGCTCTACCCACCAGAGCAACACCCTGCTCTGCCCATCACCAGTCCCTCATATTAGGAAACTTGCACAAACCTCTTAGGTAGCCTCATCCACCAGAGGGCAGACAGTAGAAGCAAGAAGAACTACAATTCTGCAGCTTGTGGAATGAAAACCACATTCACAGAAAGATACACAAAATGAAAAGGCAGAAGACTATGTAACAGATGAAGATGAACAAGATAAAACCCCAGAAAAATAGATAAATGAAGTGGATATAGGCAACCTTCCAGAAAAACAATTCCAAATAATGATAGTGAAGATGATCCAGGACCCAGGTCCCTCGCGCGGGCCTCTCATTGCAGTGGCCTCTCCCACTGCGGAGCATGGGCTCTAGGCACGTGGGCCTCAGTAGCCGTGGCACGTGGACTCAGCAGCCGTGGCTCACGGGCTCCAGAGCACAGGCTCAGCAGCCCTGGCGCACAGGCCCAGTTGCTCCACGGCATGCGGGATCCTCCCAGACCAGGGCTCGAACCCATGTCCCCTGCATTGGCAGGAGGATTCCCAACCACCGCGCCACCAGGGAAGCCCTAATTACCTTTTTAAAGGCCCTATCTCCAAATACAGTCCCACTCTGAGGTACCGGGGGTTAGAACTTCAACGTATGAATTTGGAGGTGAGGGAAGATACAGTTCAACCCATAATAAGCAGTATAAAATTGGATTATTTTGGCCTCCCCCTGTGCTAGCTTAGATTTAGCTTATTTGATTTGCCACATCCACTCAGCCAACTGCTTCACACTTTCCAAAATGCAGTTGCCATTACCTCTTCTCCCAAAGTCTTTATCCTGAAAGGTTTATGTCTTTCTCTATATGTCTCACTTATTCTCATTTGGTGTGGTTTTGGTAGTCAGCAAAAGTGAATGCTTGTGTTCCATCCATCATCTTTCAACAGAGGTCTCTAGCCCATGTTATAGCTCTTAGTATGGCAACACAAGAATTTTCCAAATTATTGAAAAATCTTCCTAAAAATAATTTTTATGGCTATATCACTGAATCTTTCAGTAAGAGGATATCATACTCTATTTATCTATTTGATCTGTGGTTATACTTTCAAGTTTTTAATAGAAATAACATGACAGTAAACATCTGGGTCAAGAATATTAATTAACCCTTTAATAAAGTCTTTTGATATATACCTCAATTTATCAAATCTAAGACACCATCCATTGTAAGACACAACAAAAGAGTTGAACAAGGTTGCTTCTGGAGTAGAGAAAGGGGGGTTGGTGAAGTCAAGAGACTGGTTGTTTACAAGTCTTTTAAAACATTTTGACTATATGTGCATCTATGATATCTGATAAAAATAAAAATTGAAGGGAAAAATCAAGCCAGGAAATACCTATAGCGTGGTTTTAATTATTTAAAACCAGTAAAAAGTTTTCATAGAAAAATACTAAAGATCAATAGGGGTAAGTTTATAAATGAGTTTTATATTTATTGTTATCTATTTCTGGGTTTTTCAAAATTGTTAGAGGTGAGTAGCTATTTTCTAAAGAACAGAAAAGTTTACTTTTTTTTCTTTATTCTAAAAAGAAAAATGATCAGAAGGAAATATACTAAGCTATAGTCCTTGAATAGTGAAACTATGGTTGTTATCTCTCCTTAGTGTTTCCATATTTTCTCTAATAAGCATGTTTGGGGTCTTTAAGGACCCAAGAAATAATACTCTGGTTAGAAATAGACAAAGAATTAAGGCAGATGAGGAATAAATTATCACCTTATACTTGGTAAACACTAGGTCAGATGACTTGCTTAAAAATCAGATTTTTGTGTTGGCTAGCTAATTAACTGGAAATCTACTGAAAGGGACACTCCATTTTGTGCTATGAGGACGACCCAAACGTTCACTTAGAATCAGTTGCCGAGGTATGACACAGCCTTTGGGTTCTTTCATACTCCTAAATATCCAGGGAAACCCCAAGGAAATGTTGAGTATTCCCAGAGGTGTTATCAAAGGGTGGTTATATTTCTGTTGCTAAGTGAAAATTCACAATATTTAGCACTGGGACAATGTGAAATGGGAAATGGAAACTCTTGCTAACATGACTGATTAGTAAGTTTCATAAATGATCGTTAATGCCCTAGACTGAAAATAAAATTATGGAATAAAAGTGTAAATGTGTAAAAAGGAAGCCTGAGTAGTTTCCAGAGTACACTCAAAGGGGTAACTAGAATTTCCTCCAGGTTTCTGGAAATCATGTCTTGCTATAAATCTGGGATTGCCTGACAGGTGGGTGTGTGCATCTTACTGGTGGAAGATGAGGGCTTTGATCTTATAACTCAGCTTGGATGGAGCCACAGGAGAGGCCTCTCAACCTAGAACAGGTCTTTGTCTTCTCGTTCTGTGTGATCATTGCTGTAGTTTTGCCTGAGCATAAAGCCTTCTCTGTCACTTCTCACTCAACTGAGTTCCCTTTAAACTTGTTTTCCCTGAACATACTCCTATTTAATATTCACCAAGACAATATTCATATCTGAAGAGAACAGTGGAAAACAAATACTGGGTTATTTTTAGAACCAAGCAGCATTTGGATGGGTGGGCCCAGAAGTGTTCTCATGTCAACCACAGTCAGTAAAATGCACACAGGTTCTCACCTTTATCTGCTTAAATTATGACCATCTATTTAAAGCAGATAGACTGACTTCAGGACCCTGGGACTAATGCACACTTTTGCCAATGGTGCTTTATAATTCTAGAATTATTGCTAGAAACTGTCTCTCAGAATTTCATGGGGATCCAGATTTTTGCCCATTAGAGTCAGCCATTTATATTCCTTTAAAGTCATGCCTCATTTTTCTGTTTGTTTGAGCCCAACGTGATCACTTTTCTTCAGCAAACAGGGAGTGAAAAGACTTACAAAAATCATGTTCACAAAGGGTATTCAGAAGAACGAGCCAGTAGCATTTGGGCTATAGCCACAAACCGAAGACAACAATTTGAAGGGGGAGAAAAAGTACTAATGTATTCACACCCCACTTGCTAGCATATATTGACAGAATGCAAAAGGTATTAATAAATAGAACATCCAAAGAAATAATAGCTAAGATGGACCTACAACATCCTTGGCATATGTGGCACAGCCCAGTAGGCTCTCAGATCCCCTGCAGGCCCCAGACACTCATTATTCACCTCCCCAGCTGCTAACCATGCTGGCAGCTATTGGTTCTCAGCTGAGCCCCCTTCAGAATTGCTCCTGATGAGGAGACCCAAAGTCACGACAACCTACCTCTGATGGCTGTTCAATGTTCCAGACCTTGCCTCCAGGACAGACCACCTGAAGGACCATCCTGACTCCCTTTGGGATCAGCTGAGGCCTTTGCTGGGGCTGCATTGCAGCTTCGTTTCTCCTTTTGCCCAAGCCTGCTTCTTTTGCTTCCTTTCCTGGAGGGTTGATCCCAAGAGCACCCGGATAAATTTTCTACTCTCAAATCTCCTTCTCCTTCCGAGTCTATTTCCCAGGGATAACCTGACCGACAACACAGATATGCCTTAGGCTGGTTCAAAGATCATCCACCAACTTGTTTTAAGTCATGAAAGTACTTCCAAGGGCACTGTTTTGAAACAGAAGACTTATTCCGGCTTGTAATTTTGAGGTATATGTTAACAGATTACAGAACAGTTCACATGCTTTGATTGCAATTTTAAATATATGTAAATATGTGCATTCATAATAATAAAGACTTGAGGACATAGGCAATGAACTAATACTTTCTTAGGACCTACTTTTTACCAGGGATTAAGCTTGGCATTACACCAAAAATATGAAAATGGTGATTATCTCTGAGTGATGGAATTAGAAGTGATTTTTATTTTCTTCTTCCTCTTTTTAGCATATTTCCCAAATTTTGTTTTGTAATTAGATACAAAGTTATAAAAATTATGTATCAACCTTATATAAATAAATATTCATTTTATCAAATATTTCAATAAACATTTGCTATAATTTTTATATTACATGTAACCCCAAAATCTTCTCTCTATTCTCTGAAAAACCCAAGACCTACAAAAATAAAATGTGTCTATCCAACAGAAGTTGAAGAGCAAGTTCTAAATTTCAAAATTTGGGATATGCTCAGTTGTCATTAATTCTCTAGTACTGAAATAGCCCAAGTGTTTTCTGAATCATTTGCATTTTGAAGCTAGAAAAGAGGACTTTTAGGTACTTCCTGATGACCTCATTACATGACATGACATTCCTGCTTACATGACAAAAAGAACATTAAGTTTTCCCAGCACTGAGTCTTTGATAAAGACACCTCAGACATCAAGAAGAACAAAGCCTGGACTTGAGAGTTTGGGACCACACCCTAAATGCCCTGATATTCTTTATCAGTCCAATCTATAATTTGTCATCCAAAAATTGTATCCATTAGTTTTTCTTTGCCACATGTTTATTTAGAATACATTTTTAGCTGACTATATTTAGTATTCGATTCAGAGAGAAAATTCAATATATTGTCACTCTAAGACTAAAAGGACAAAATGTAGGCAAAATATTTTAGATATATATTATTAATAATTATATTAATAGTGTATTGTTATATAGCCTCACCAATATAGCATATATTATATTAATAATATTCTATGTTATTATTAATATAAAATATAGTCTATTATTGATAATATAGAATATATTATTAATTCTCTCCAAATCCATTTATTTTGGGGCTTTTTGGCTCAAATAAGTATATTTTATTACATCTCTCAGGCAAAAAATTTTGACTGAATTCAAACAAGGTTACCTAAAGATTAATTGAAATGGGGACATATTTTTATGTAAACTTTTCCAGTTGTTTATGAGTTTCTGCCAAGCTAAAATAAAGGGTGAGATGTAAAGATAAACTGACACTTTTCAAATTATGAGTCTGGCCAGTACGGTGACTGCATACCAAGTCACGTCCAGAGTGGCACTGTCTGATCTATTTGGACATGGTGTAACAAAGGAGACGACAGAGGTGGGAAGCCTGGAGAGTTGATCCCTTTAAACAGTGTTTCCAATTTTCCCTGGTCTTGGAACAAACGAGAGTATAGCAAGGACTTTGGGGAATTAGTGATATTCATGGATTTCAAGGAAGTCATAAGAGTGTTCATTAGAGAACAGCTTAAGGTAGACTGCGATTACTAGGGAGGGTGAGAATCATAGCTTTGAAGAATGCTAATTCCTCATCCACTCTCAACTCATTGGAGATGCCAATAATTTAGGGATTAGGTGAAAAGTAATGAGGAAAAGGATCACTGAAAGTTTACTGGGCCTGTATCCTCACAAACCACCATATTCTACTGCCCTGGTCTCCAAAGTTTCAAGGACTGGCAAGGCACTTAAAGGGGACATAACTGTGAGCTGAGATGAAACAACCCAGAGAGAAGAAGAAAGGGAGGATCTGCCTGCCTCCCTGCTCCCAATGGTCCAAGATAAGATAATTCATTCACACATTTATCACCAACAATTGCTTACTGAGTCCTGCTGTGTGCCAGGAAGACAGAAATTAATACTGACTATGACAATAAAATAGTCACTGTTTACAAATCATTTACTCTGAGCTGGGGGTTCCACTGAGCACTGTCATTTCATTACTTCCTTTGATCCTCACAGGGACACCATGGTAAGTGCTATTTTTAGCACTATTTCACAGTTAAAGACACTGAGCCTGGGTCAGTAAGAGGGGTGGCTGGACTTTAAAGTCAGATGGTCTAAGTCGTGAGCCCACATTTTTAGCTACTTCTCCCGTCCTTCAGGAGATAACTGTGTACAGACATGAGAGGTACAAAGGTACAGACATGTAAATATATCATTTCTGCTTACTCCTTCATCCATGCAGCCATTCAGTAGGCATTTATTGAACCCCTACTCTATGTAAGCATTATGCTAGGCTCCAAGGATATGAAATCAAGGGAAAGGTCAGGACCCCAGAGTTGGAGGGACTGACAAACAGGTTCCTCTTCTCTGGCTCCCCACCGTGCTCCATTCACAACACTGCATTTGCTTTATTCCCTAACACACCCACAGCAGCTTGATGCCAAAGATATGTCTCACACATCTCTGTATTCACAGCCCTCAAGAATTATGCCTGGTATGCAGAAAATGCCCAGGAAATATTTGTAGGATAGAATGTAAGAAAAACTTGAAAAAGACCCAAGTCGCAAAAATGATTCCCTGGTTCATTAGGCCCTGACTTGCCTGACCCAAGGAAGGAGGATTGATGATGTAGTCCATGTAAAGGTAACTTGAATGATAATATTCCCTTGTGGAGTGCTCCCTGGGTGTCCAAATAGGACCTCTGGGTTCCATAGTCAGCTCCCTTGATCCTGAAATCTATCAACCTTAGATCTTACCTTTATCAAATAGTAGCATTAGTATCTAGAATCATGATAGAACTGTGGGAAGAGATGAATTTTGAAGTCAGACAGACAGGTTTGAATGACAGCTCTGCCCCTAATTGTTTTTTGTATAAGTCATTTAATTTCTCAGAGCTTCCTCATCTGTAAAATGGAGTTAGTAATTGACTTCATTGGATCATGGTGAAAACTAAATGGTATGATAGCTAACTTTATGTGTCAACCTAGCTGGGTCACCTTATCCAGAATTTTGGTCAAATATTATTCTTGATGTTTCTGAGAGACTGTTTTTTTTTTTTTTAAATGATATTAACATTTAAATCAGTGGAGTTTAACTAAAGCAGATTACCCTTTATAATGTGGGTGAGCCTCATCCAAGAAGTTGAAGGCCTGAGTAGAACAAAGCCTGACCTTCCCTGAACAAGAGGGAATTCTGCCAGAAGGTGACCTTCAAACTTGAACTGTACCATTAGCTCTCCTGGGTCTCCAGTCTGCTGGCCCACCCTGCAGGTTTTGGACTTGCTAACCTTCACAATTACATAAGCCAATTCCTTAAAATAAATCTCAGTCTCTCTCTCTCTCTCTCTCTCTCTCTCTCCATGTATATTTTGATAGTCTGTTTCTCTGGAGAATCCCACCTAATACAAATGGTATGATTCTTGGACATCCCTGACATAGAAGAGGTGCTCAGTGGATATTAGCTTTATTCCCCCTTCCCTAGAGACTTTCAGCCTCTTCATTCTATGGTAAGAAGATAGTGGTGCAAAAAGGTACCAGGACTTGTCCACTATCCCAATGTAACCTTGAAAAGTTCTGAGATCAACCAGGCAATCAATCAGCTTTGAGCATCACAACTTAAAGCATGGAACATCTGCTCCGTGCCTGAAGGGACCATTTCGTTTTCTATAAAGAATACCCTTGAAGAGACTTCAGAGTTTATCTGATCCAAAAATTTCTAAGGTGTTGGCCTGAAGGCTACATACGGGTTGCTTGGTTGGTTTGTTTTTCTGATACAAGTTTTATTTTTTAATTATTAATTTAAGATTTGGAAAATGTCACATAAGTCTGGATTCCTGGCTTCTCTTGAGGAATTGGAAGATCAGGTGACCTCAGGCCTGAACTCCTGCCTGGCAACATTGGGCTGGAGGTGAGAGGTCACCACCACCACCATAGAGGTCACCACAAGTCATGGGGGCATTTTACTCATTTGTGTTACCTGTTGACCCCTGCACACATTTGAGTCTTGACTCCTTGTGTCCTCCAGCTCCTTCAATTTAGAAAAGAGGAAAGAGTGACCCAGAGAGGTCTGGTGTACTTGCACAGGGTCACAGAGCTGGGATTGGCAGAGCTGGGTCTAAAACCCCGGGTTTTTCTTCCTGGCCCCCTTAGAATATACTCTATGCCAAATGAGCACAAATACTTTTATTGATGAATTAGGTGATTCCAAAGGCGTTCCCCTGTGAAACTTATTTATTTCAGTAGTCAGATCAAGTTTATTGTTACAAATGAATACAGTGCTTTAAGACAGAGCTAAATTATGACCTGTCTTACTCATCTCTGTGATTATAAACAAAATTTGGGGTCAGACCACACCTAACTCTGCCATTATCATGGGCAAATTTCTCACCTTTTTAATAATAGTTGTACAAACCACAAAGTGCAGTGGTGAAAATTAAATGAAATATTTCATGTAAACTTCTCAGTATAGGGTCTGGAATGTAGTAAGCGTTCAACATATGTTGTTGAATTAGGACCTCAGAGAAATTAAAATAAATATGGCAAAATTACAAGGTAGCTAAACAATTTTGCATCTGCATATATGTATGAGTTCACAGTGATCCCATCAATTCAAATCCAACACCAGAGTGTTTTCTTTATCTTTTTCTTTATCTTTACCACTTTATATATTCATTCTTTGTGATATTTCGTCTGACCTACAAAACATGATATATGTCAATACAAACTTATTGATTAAAGTTCACGATTTAGGGACTTCCCTGGTGGTCCAGTGGTTAAGACTCCCTGCTTCCAATGCAGGGAGCACGAGTTCCATCCCTGGTCAGGGAACTAAGATCTCACATGCTGCACAGCGTGGCCAAAACATTAGTCAATATTTTAAAATATTTTTTTTAAAGTTCAAGATTTATTTGTGGTTATTTACATCCTTAGAATATACTCCAATAATAGTGCACAGTCAGGATGTTATGTTCAAACAAAACTTGAATTAATCCCTTACGCTTGGGTGGTTGAGTTATCAATAAGATGTACAGTTGGGTCAATTTGCTGCTGTTTGTATTGATTTTAGAACCTCTTTTATTTCATCTTTTATGATTTAATTTTGGTTTTTAATATGTTATACTTGTTTCAACCAATAAGTACTATGTTACTGGGATTAAAGTAATGAAAAAGACAGAGTGTCTGTCTTCTAAAAGCTTAGAGGTGGTAGAGGAAACACATGTAAACAGACCATTACTATAAACCGTGTCTTGGAGGTATGGATGGAGAGCTGAGGGGTCGTAGTGGTTTGACTGGTAAATAATGGGGGCTTAATAAAGCTTGATGAATGAATCAATGAATGACTGAATCAATGAACCAATTTTTCCTTTTATTTGTCCCCTCTAGACTATGAGTTCTTCAAGATGAGGACTCAATCTAATTGATCTCTGTATCCCAGGGAGGGCCAGAATTGGTCCCAATCTATGCCTTTAGAATAAAAAGCAACCATTCTAGGGCCCTGCCTTCAGCACTAGGACTAAATTAATTCCATGAATGCCATATATTTCATTTGTCAGAGTAGCTGTCCCAGTTCCTCCCGTGCTGTCTCAGCACTTTCCCGCTCTTTTCTTTTTTTTATGGTTATTACACTTTAATATATATTAAATATTATTATTTTTTAACATCTTTATTAGAGTATAATTGCTTTACAATGCTGTGTTAGTTTCTGCTGTATAACGAAAGGAATCAGCTATACGTATACATATGTCCCCATATCTCCTCCCTCTTGCATCTCCCTCCCACCCTCCCTATCCCACCCCTCTAGGTGGTCACAAAGCCCTGAGCTGATTTCAGTCAAACTCATCACTTTCTTCACTTGTCTTCATTCTGTGGCCGGAAAACTATGTTCCTATTTTAAAATGGGGGTGGGGTGGGGTTGGGGAATACTATTCATTGAAAAAGAAAAAGTAGAAAATAATAGACGGACTTCCCTGGTGGTGCAGTGGTTAAGAATCCACCTGCCAATGCAGGCAACACAGGTTTGATCCCTGGTCCAGGAAGATCCCACATGCCACGGAACAGCTAAGCCCGTGCGCCACAACTACTGAGCCTGCGCTCTGAAGCCCGTGAGCCACATATACTGAGCCCACGTGCTGCAACTACTGAAGCCTGCGCACCTAGAGCCCGTGCTCCGCAACAAGAGCCAAGCTGTGCGTGCAGAACCTCGTGACTTCTGTGGCCCGGGGCCAAAGTCAAAGACTCCCAGCAGCTAAGGGTGACCTGAGACCTAGTGGTTCCCAAGGCGCTTTTCTCCCTCCAGCAGTCAACTTGGATCTGATTATTCTACCCATTCCAGGAAGTTCCCTGGAAGGCAGCTCTGTGGAACTGAACTGGGAGATTTCACAAAGGGAGATTTGTTCTTGCACGAAAGGCTCCAATTAGCTACCTTATTTCTTCCCAGTCTTACCCTTTTCCAATGCCCTTTCAGTACAATATTCACTGGGAGGGAACTTGTCCTTCCAGCACATTTTTTTTCTTCCAGCACTTTTGTCTTCTGATTTTATTCTAGCAAGGAGAGCTGCCCACCTTTACAGCCACCAGAGTAGTGGGTGGCCGGGAGAGCAGGGGCTTGGATTGGCAATGACGGCGGGGGTTGTTGAACACTGGGTGGGCTTGAAGAATGAAAATTATAGCTCTTAGATTGATGTTTGGGGGGCAGTGGTCATGTTGATACCTTTTGTCAATATCCAGATTGCAATGGAAGCCAGCTCTTAGTGAAAGGTCTTAGGAGGATCCCTGGTCCAGTCCTCTCAAGTGGGCAAGTATTAACCGTCTAGGATGATTCAAAACTCACCTAGGATGAGAGAGAGTGTGGCTGACCCTGCTGATTGGCAAGAGGGCCATTCCCTACCCTCTTCTCCATTGCCCACTGGGTCACAGGGTCTCAGCTTCCAAACCAAGTAGGCTCGTCAAGCAATTTCCTCCAGAATAAAAACAGGTTCTAACATTTTTTTGAATTTAAAAAACTAACCTTGATGGTGCTCTATGTGTTATGCACTATTCTGAGAACTGTACATCTATTTTCTCACTTAAAGCTTAAACAACCCAAAGAGATGGGCACAATTATCACCCCCATTTTACAGGTAGAGAAACTGAGCTCTGTTCTAAGCATTTTACATGTGTCAGGCCCTAGCGATCAGACAGATCTGTAAGACCGTCAACGTGAGGTTAGCAGACCTGGGAGGCAGGTGCCATGCTCCGTGTGCTTCCAGCATGTGCCATTCACTTCAGTTATTTCTACTCCCAGAAACAACAATGGCCATGTCTGACAGTGACAAAGCGACAACTGAGTGCCCTTAGGGCAAGAACGACTCCTCTACCTGACCGGTTTGTGGAGTCATTTGGGATGCTGCTCTTGACTAAGTGGCTTCCAAACTGTTCTCCTGCCCTCCCAGAGAACCTGTCAGCCTCTGAGATTCCCTAGAAAATGTACTTCCAACCAGAGTTGTATTCAGCTGTTGCAGGTGAAGTCACTGGTTGATACATGTGTACAACACGTGTTAGTTTTCTCTTCTCTGCAAGTCTGCATGGTGTATCAAGATTTTAAATGTTGTTTCACACTTACATCCCTTATTAAGAATCACAAATTTCACTATGTCATCACATAGACTCTTGGAAGGTCTCAAGTGAGTTTTTTTTTTTTGCGGTACACGGGCCTCTCACCATTGTGGCCTCTCCCCTTGCGGAGCACAGGCTCCGGACGTGCAGGCTCAGCGGCCATGGCTCACGGGCCCAGCCGCTCCACGGCATGTGGGATCTTCGCGGACCAGGGCACGAACCCCTGTCCCCTGCATCGGCAGGCGGACTCTCAACCACTACGCCACCAGGGAAGCCCTCAAGTGAGTTTTCTTAACAGAAAAAAGGTGTGTCATCATGTGATTCTCCAAGCTGAGATTCTTGCTGGAAAGCAAACAGCACTATTTCTTCTTTGATGTCTCCGAGGGCAAAGAGGAATGAGTGAGGGTTTTCAGGTCTTCAACAGACTGTGAGTTTGGACTCCTCTGGGCACCTATTCCCGCCTCCCCCACTCAGGAGACATACCCAGGATGATGATCCATCCTCTCTTCCAGCTGCCCAACTCACTTGACCTTGTGGTGGGATAGGTGAGAGGATGTGTTGCCTTTGGAAGTCCATCTCCAGCTTGTTTAATTCTTCCTCCAAACCCATAGATAACTGTTGCAGGTTTTTTCCCAGCTTCATTGAGGTATGATGGACAAACAAATATATATTTGAGGTATACAGTGTGATGTTTTGGTATATGTATACATTATGAAATGATTATCACAAGCTAATTAACATATTCATCATCTCACATAGTTACGTGTGTGTGTGTGTGTGTGTGTGTGTGTGTGTGTGTGGTGAAAAAACTTGGGATCTACTCTCTTAGAAAATTTCAAATACACAACACATTATTGTTAACCTTCATCACCATGTTGTACACTAGGTCTCCAGAGCTTATTCATCTCATAACCAAAACTTCACAAACTTCAGATGCTTTGACCAGCATCTCCCAGTTTCCCCCACCCACCAGGCCCTGGTAACCACCATTCTACTTGCTGTTACTATTGATATAAATTTGACTTTCTTAGATTCCACATATAAGTGAGGTCAAGCAGTATTTGCAGACACAAGTGTTGTTAAAACAATGATTCCACAAAGTCCTTTATTACTCATTTATTATTTTTACAATATAACTCATTTATATCTGTTATAAATATATTCCAAACTGAAGATTCACAGATGTTAATGAACTTGCTCACTGGGTCACTTGTCTCTTAATCCCACTACCTTGTGTTGTTTGCACTTTGATTAAAGGATGAAAAAAGCAATGTGAACCCATGTGAATCAAGTTCAAGGACAAATGTTGTCAGGGACCAATTCCAACCCTTCTGTGCTTTGTGTGTGTGATCTGAGGGCCAGCCAACCACTGCCTCTCGGGGTAGCAACTGACTCCCTGATGGACTGATAAAAAACACATATTAAAATGATGACTCATGTAGTAAAAATAAATTGCTTCATTATTTTTAAAAAACTGTGAGAAAAATGTTAGGTTAACATTACATTTATAAAATGTCTCTTAAAGTTATACTAGGTTTACTTTAACATTTTACTTCATACAATTTTAATTTGCCATACTGAACATTTATCTATATACATAAGTACTTGCCTTTTAAAAACCCACAAAAACAGAGTCATCCTGTGCAATACAGATTCTACCTGAGATGCTCAAGTCACAGTCTTAGGAGTTGTTCTCAGGAGGAATGGGATGCCAGGAAGTAAGTCAATGTGGCTCCTGCTGCATCCCTTCCATAGGGGAGTGTGCAGTTCTGGGTTGAGCTTGTTTCCAACAAGAGCTAAAATGCACAGAAAACTGTCAAGCCAAAGAAAGAATGTGTTTTGCCAAAATATTCGATATATACTTGGCTTTGTCTGCCAGGTATATGAGAGATGCAGATGTGGCATGAAACAGGTCAACATAATCAGTGACATGGGGCTAAAGAAAGACCCACTGAATGCAGCATCACTGTGGATTGAGAGACAGTGTTTCTTGTAACACAAAAGTGTGTGTACACATACACACACTTATACACACATATGTATGTATGTGTATCCTTTCAAGTATCAGAACTGTATTTGAAAGTGTGCCTCAAATATTATAAAGTCATAAACCATTACAGAAGGAAAATAGAGAGCCTTTAGGAGTTGGAAAAGGGAAATTAGGTTCTGGGTCATTCCCATACTCAGCCTTTGCGTGAGTATGATGGTGGGTACAAGTTGGCATAGTAAGAGGATTTCCTAGAGCAAACAAGAATAAAGTGGGGAGACAGGGCATAGCAGGTTTATGAGTAAAATATGAGGTTCATAAGCAATCAATAATTCAGTAGAGATGCCACTTATAAGAAGAGGGATATGGAGGATCTATTTAGATATGTCCTTATCTATTTAGATATGCCAGAAAGTCCTTAGGACTAGAGGTGCATGGTCAATGGCAAAGGTGCAAAATTGGAACTACAGAGAGAGCGGAGGCAGGGATGAAACATCATGGTAATGAAGATACAAAGGTGTTGCAAGAAGAAAATAGCACCTCAGCCCCCAGCCACCTCCAGGGCTCCTCAGGGCTCTCTGCAGCATCATGTGAAGCCTTGGGACCAGCGTCCTCTTTGGTCTCCACCAGCTTTGACCTTAAACACTTAAATGAGTCTTCTTGGGGGAAGATTCTTGCAAATTGATTTTTACTAAATCCATTTCATCTTTGAAAGGGGACATAAAGAACAAAATTTTCCTAACCCAGGGAGCCACTTCATGGGGTATCCTGGTGAACAGGAAGGTACGTTAAAGGATCCAGAACTCAGCAAGCAACCCCAACAATAAGGCAGAGTCTTGAGAAGAAAACAGCCAGGTTACCCAGTGGATTAACAGGGAGCTATTTCTGAAGACATTCTGCAGGTTGGGAGGAGGCAAGCCTGAACCTTAATCAGAACTGGACCCTAGCATCCATTCTCATGTCCATCCAAGACTACATCCCACAAGGATGTGCCTAAGTGGAGAACAGGCTGTAGTTGTAAGGGCTGCTAAAGGAAACAGGATTGTCAACCAGGGGCAGGAAGAAAGAAGCCAACCTTTGTTGAATGATTTCTTACATATGAGACGCTATGCTAGACTGTCAATTTTTGTCATCTTTTTCAGTTCTTACCACATTTTGATGAGGGTAAGTTTATAATCCTTATTTAAGTGACAAAGAAGCTGAATTTCAGAGAGGTTAGGTACTTCATTCTAGATCACAGAATGATGCCAAAATATGAACCCAGAAATGTCTGACTCCAAAATTTATGCTGTTTTCAACAAACCTAGTGGGTTTCCTGAAGGATTCTCAAATTAGCTTATTAATTTTTCACTCAATGCCTCTATGTTTTAACCAAAAAAACTAGAAAATCTCCAGATGTTAAAAATTAAGCAACACATTTTGAAATAACAATTAAATCAGAAAATATTTTTAACTAAATGATAATGAAAAGAGACATATGCAAAAATTTTAAGAGCTGCAGCTAAAGCAGCACTCAGAGAAAAATTTATAGTGCTAAAATGTACATATAAGAAAAGAAAGGGCTTCCCTGGTGGCGCAGTGTTTGCGAGTCTGTCTGCCGATGCAGGGGACACGGGTTCGTGCCCCGGTCCGGGAAGATCCCACATGCCATGGAGTGGCTGGGCCCATGAGCCATGGCCGCTGAGCCTGCGCGTCCGGAGCCTGTGCTCCGCAATGGGAGAGGCCACAACAGTGAGAGGTCCGCGTACCGCAAAAAAAAAAAAAAAAAGAAAAGAAAATATACTGAAAAATCAATGATCTAAACTTCCATCTTAAGAAGCTGAATAAAGAAACCCAAAGAGATTAGAAGGAATATCTATATCTCTAATAATAAAGAGAAAAGCAAAACCCAAATAAGTAGAAAGAGAAAATCAACAAAGTTAAAGGTTGGTTCTTTGAAAGAGTAGTAAAAGTGATAATCCCCAAGCAAGACTAATCAAGAAAAATTCAAGTGAGAAATAAATTGTCACATCAAGAACAAATATATATATTTTAACTGCCTCCTACATAAATAAGACACTGAGAATGAGGAGGAGAAGGAAGAGGAAGAGGTCAAAAAAAGTATCTGTTTTGAAGTCATCCAGAAAATCACATTTCAGATTCTATTGTATTTAATTTAATCCAACATGCATTTATTGGAAGAGAACATAAGGGCTGTCCATCTGGTTTTATCAGTCTAGAAAGAGAGAGCACATGAATTTTGGAGTTGAATAAAGCTGAGTTCAAATTCATTCTCTACCTTGAACTAAATGTATGATTTTGGGAAAAGTATATAAACTCTCTGAACTTCCTTTTTCTCATTTGACAAATGGGGGATAATAATATCAACCTCGTAGGGCTATCGGAAGGATTAGAGGTAAAGCACCAAGATGTGGATAACTTATATCCTACAGAATATTTTTCCCAACATGACCCATAACCATGGCATTTATAGTGTATCTGTAGGAAGGGTACAAAAATATATCCTAAGACAAGGTCATTCATTTGGAAATGTAACCTTTTCTGAAAAGTCTGGGCATTTACTTTTCTTGACCTGCCAATAAGAGAGGCTCGGAGTGGTCATTCTTCAATGGAAAGGATGTTACCAACATATTAATAACATAAAGCATAATATGAAAGTTAAAATGAAATAATATAAAATTTACACTCTAATTTTATACAATAATTAATTTTTCTTGACTATTTGGAGATCGAAATAAAAATAAAAACTATGCCAATAACATAAGTTATTTTAAGACTTTAGAGAAAAAGGCTCCCATCTCCAGTGTTGATATTATGACAGAGAATTCCCCTGAATCCTTAGCTTTCCACCAGCCTGAGTCGTGCATTTTCATGTATACTGCAGGGCCTCAACCACGCAGACTGGCTCATCTGCAAGATGAATCCTCAGGCTTTTTCACACACTGAAGAAACTTGACAGAGCTATGACGAGAAAGGAAAAAAGGAGATCAAGAGGCAGTACAATACACCTATGGTCAACTCACCAATGAAAGAAGCCCCTTTGTTAACGACAAAACTACGCATGGACAACTTAGCATCCACACAAGTCTCTTTCCTGCAGTGACAACAAGGAGAAAGGTCAAGTCCAAGAGTGAATGACTGAAAGTACAGCCCAATTTAGCTTCATTTCACTTGTAAAGACATAGAAATAAATAACTGGTGTTTGATGATAATATGTGGAGATGAAAATGTCTGGCTCACACAAGTCACAGATACATGCTATGAATGTCAGCTGATAGTCAGGAAGCAGCAGAAGCAGCAACCTAAGAGGAGGGACCTCCATATTTTCTGTTGAGGATTTGCTTTCTCTTCAAAAACTTCCTGAGGAAGTGTTGGGTCTAAGCGTCAGGCAGCAAGAGGTCATAGACTCTCTGGGAGATGGCTGGCGGCCATCAGCAAAAGGACCACAATCCTTGGCACAGAAAGAATCCTAGATAAGTATTAGCAGGTGAATGACTCTTGCTTTCATAAAAATCAAATAACAAAGCAACAGGGTCCAATGGGAGTGGTTAGCACATGGAGGAGAGGGGTGGAGAGCAGGGTAAGTGGTTCCTTAAATTGCAGCTGAATCTGATTTTGCTAAATGTGAGTCAAGAAAGAAAGCGAGAGCCTTAGAAGCAGCTACCAGTACCACTGGATTTCTAGGATAGGCTATCTCAGGCTCATCTCTAGCCAACTGTCATGACCAGTTGGGTAGAGTGGCTCTAAGTAGAGAGTCAAGCCATCCTCACCAATACAGTGATCTGAGATTCCCCACATGAATACATTCTAGGAGGGAAAAGTATCTTCTTCCTTAAGGAAATAATGCTTCAGAAAAGGAATCTTTAGAGGACTATTTAGGATTTTTGAAGCCACCTTTGCTTTACAGTAAATGAAGAGACTAGGAAGACACTTCTTAATTAGTTTCTCATTTATTGGGAAGTCAATTTTGGTAAAGGAGCAGCAATTGTGCTGTTAAGATAATCTCTTTCCAATAATATATAAATATCCACATTCAATGTTCCAGTAAAATGGACACACTTGTGATATGTTGGATAACACATTGAGGATAGACACAGAGTACCTTGAAGTAACATAAAAGGAGAAATGCACCTTTAGGGTTTTTTAATATGCCACTAGGGCACACTAGCCAGAAAAAACATTCTGACTAAAAGTAGTTAAAAGTAGTCTTTTAACTCCACTGGTTAAAACATATCTTAAGAAATTCTGGGGACATCCCTTGTGGCGCAATGGTTGGGAATCCGCCCATCAATGCAGGGGACACGGGTTTGATCCCTGGTCCGGGAACATCCTACACACCACAGAGCAACTAAGCCCGTGTGCCACAACTACTGAGCCTACGCTCTAGAGCCCATGAACCACAACTACTGAAGCCCGCATGCCTAGAGCCCATGCTCTGCAACAAGAGAAACCACCACAGTGAGAAGCCCACGCAAAGAGAGAGCCCGTGCACAGCAATGAAGACCCAATGCAGACAAAAATTTTAAAAAGAAAAAAAAAAAAAAGAAAATCTGTGTGTGAGTATGGAAAAAATGACTTTAAGGATATACAGCCATATGTTAATCGTGCTTGTCTCTGAGTAGTGGGATTTATTAAAAGGTAATAGAATCAGTAGAAGGTCTAATCCATGTAAATGTAATTACAATTCTGTTTGCTTATTAAAAAAATCACACTGAAACAGCGGGACAAATTTGGCTAAATTGGAAAGTATGTTTGGGATGGAGTGATTTAAACTACAGTCTACATCTATATCCATGACATTCACTTTGGGCTCCCCTAGAGACAAGCAGCTTGCAAAGCCACAGAACTCTCAGACACAACAAGGGCTCCTGGTAATTCAAGGAGGCATGCCGAGTATATCATGACCTCATGGTTGGAGAAAAACAACAGTGATTTCAAATATGATCCCCAAGTTTAAGGTCACATGAGCTGGTGGTCTGAGTGACAGGTGCTGGCTTACAAATCACTTCTTCCTAGGTGGGCCACTATACAAGTCCAGGTGGGAAGGTATGCTTAATTATTCTTCCGAGGTGGAGAATGAATGAGCTTACCCAGAGCCTTCAGTTTGGGCCATTCATTAAAAAATGGGGAATGCTTAATGTAAGAAAAGAGATAAAAGAGTGTTGGGGATGACTCATCTACATTTCCCAATCTTGTCCTAGGTTTTAGCATCCCATTTTCTCAATGCAAAGTATCTTTGAGTAACTTAACCTGGTCAGATATTTGCCATGTTTCTTTTATAGTTGTTCCTTTGTTGTGTTTGTTTTCCCATCTAACTGCTGTATAAGGCTTCTGTTATTTTCTGGCAGTTTCCAGAGAGAAGCCAGCTGACTGACGGGGAATTCAGGTCATTTGAGAGACAAAGGCCTCAGTGAATGTTCTTTGAATCTGTCCTTCTGTTTTTCTGACATGGTTGGTGGGAAAGGGAGGTGATAGGGAAGTGATGGGAAAAGTATCCTAACATTTCAGCTTCTACATTCTTTTTTATTTTTATTTTTTTTATTAGTTTCTGCTTTATAACAAAGTGAATCAGTCATACATATACATCTGTTCCCACATCCCTTCCCTCATGCATCTCCCTCCCTCCCACCCTCCCCATCCCACCCCTCCAGGCGGTCACAAAGCACCGAGCTGATCTCCCTGTGCTCTGCGGCTGCTTCCCACTATCTATCTACCTTACGTTTGGTAGTGTATATATGTCCATGCCTCTCTTTCGCTTTGTCACAGCTTACCCTTCCCCCTCCCCATATCCTCAAGTCCATTCTCAAGTAGGTCTGTGTCTTTATTCCCGTTTTACCCCTAGGTTCTTCATGACATTTTTTTTTTAATTCCATATATATGTGTTAGCATACGGTATTTGTCTTTCTCTTTCTGACTTACTTCACTCTGTATGACAGACTCTAGGTCAATCCCACTACTAGGCATATACCCTGAGAAAACCATAATTCAAAAAGAGACATGTACCAAAATGTTCATTGCAGCTCTATTCACAATAGTCCGGAGATGGAAACAACCTAAGTGTCCATCATCGGATGAATGGATAAAGAAGATGTGGCACATATATACAATGGAATATTACTCAGCCATAAAAAGAAACGAAACTGAGCTATTTGTAATGAGGTGGATAGACTCAGCTTCTACATTCTTTAAGAAAAGTTTTCTCTCTGCATCTGTCTTGTTCCAAGCTATCACATATGGGAAAATTTCCAAAGATGCTTTTAGCAAAGATCCCTGTCTGTATTAAGTATTGGCCACAACTTCTTAAAAATAGTGAGGGGAGAGGGGTCCCAGTTTTGATAACAGAGTTGCAGGTGAGTTTAAAAATATATACCTATCTGTAATTTAAACTTTTCTCCAATAAACATGTATTACTGGTCAGTAATTTTTTTTTTAATTTTACATTTTTTCATTGGAAAATGATAAAGCTTGGTAAACTGCCATTTGGCAACTTACCAAGTGTTAGGCATCTACACTGAGACCCAACTAAAGAAACCTCACCTGCAAAATTATGCCAAGTCACAAGGATTTTATAAATCCTTTGCATATGGCAAAACATGCTTCTACTCCTCTGAAAGCTAGGAGTTCTGGGTCAGGCCTCTCATGTGGGAAAACAGGAAAGATGCCCTCAAAGTTTGGGTCAGCTTTACAGGAAAATAACTGCTTGAGTCAGGTGTGGAAGGAAGAGGAAGAGGAGGGAAGGTGGACAGCAGAAGGCAACTGGCTGGAAACACCTTCTGGGCTGAGCTGGGGGAAGAGCAGAGTTCACCATAGGTCACCACCCAGATCACCATCAAGGCCCAAGTTAAGATGCCTGTGGATAGCAAGACAGCCATTTCTTCTTCAAGAAGACATCAATTACCTGTAGTTATCCTGGCAAGTAAATTTGATATTCCTTTGCTTTATAATCCATCTCAGATCATTTATGGAGGAACCCGAGCATGAGTCACTGGGAAAAAAAGAAGAAAGTGTTAAAATAACAAGAGCTCACAAACATTTCCTGAGTCTCTTGGTTTCCTCCAGGTAGCAGGCCCTGGTCAAAGCCCTGGGGTAAAGAGGTGAAGCAGAGGTAGCTTCTAAGAGCTCACAGGTCAGCAAGGGAGCCAAAGGTGTGAACTAGGTAGATACCTACCATGGAAATAAAATTAAGGGACTGTTGGAATGGGATAAATGTAGAGTAAGGCCCCATTCATTTCCTGAGCCAGTCCTTTCTCAATGCATTTCTGTGACTGTGGATTCTTTCATGGACTGATTCCTGAAATAACCCTGAGAATATATGGGTACAAGGTAGTAACATATACCTGGGAAATTTTCCAAGGTCATGGATCACCCAAGCCTGTAGCGTATGAACCTTCATTGGATTCAAGTTATGGACTTCCACACGTCCAAAAGTGCTAAGATGGAAGAGACAAAGAACATTGTTAACCCCAGACTAAATTTTTCAGGCATGGACAGCCCCTGTGGAAAGCCAGCAGGTGGGGTGCCATTGGTTAGAGCTTACCCTTTAGATGTGATCCATGATTTGCATTAAAATCAGGCATCTTTACTCATTCAGTGTGACCCTAAATGAGTAAGATTCTTAAAAGAAGATTCTTAATCTGTACATTGATGCTGATTCTTTAACTACTTGCTATTCCAAGAGTGAGCCTTAGACCAACGTAATGAGCTCATTAGACCTGCAGAATCTCTGCCCACCACCACCTGCTGAATCAGAACCCGCAGCCGAACAATCGCCAAGTGACTTACTCACTCTCTGAGTTTGAGAAGCACATAGTTGAAAGACCCCGATGTCCTGCTCTAACCCCAGCCTTAAACTCTCCCCATCAGTCTCTACCACTCCTGTTACAAGTACCCTAATATCAGATTACAAAATTCTGGAATGTTAACACTTGTACCCAAAAGCCTACAAGGTTGGGGTCAGAAGAAGACAGAAGGACCAATGCTTCTTGGTGGAATTAAACATTAAAAGAAGAGAGAAGGAAAATTAATTTGGAGCACGTGGAGTGCCTGAGGCACATTAATATATGCTCCCTCCTCTCAATCAGACTTATCCAGGGAAAGACTGAAGAAGAGAGACTGGAAAGGTAATCAACGTGGTAAAAACTGTAAGTACGGAAGGGGGTTACAGAAGGAAGGCATGAGTGTGACCAGAGTCAGTGGTTAAAGGAGTGGATGTAGAATCTAGAAAAATGGTACAGATAAACTTATTTGCAAAGCCAAAATAAAGTCACAGAAGTAGAGAACAAACTTATGGTTACCAAGTGGGGGAAGGTGGGGTGGGACGAACTGGGAGATTGGAACTGACATACATACACTACTATGTATAAAATAGATAACTGATGAGAACCTACTGTATAACACAGGGAACTCTACTCAGTGCTCTGTGGTGACCTAAATGGGAAGGAAATCTAAAAAAGAGTGGGTATATTTATATGTATAACTGATTCACTTTGCTGTACAGCAGAAACTAACACAACATTGTAAAGCAACTATACTGTAATAAAAATTAATTTAAAATATGGGATTTCCCTAGTAGCACAGTGGTTAAGAATCTGCCTGCCAATGCAGGGGACACGGGTTCGAGCCCTGGTCCGGGAAGATCCTACATGCCGTGGAGCAACTAAGCCCGTGTGCCACAACTACTGAGCCTGCACTCTAGAGCCCGCAAGCCACAGCTACTGAGCCCGCATGCCACTACTACTGAGCCTGCGTTCCACTACTACTGAAGGCTGCATGCCTAGAGCCCGTGCTCCGCAACAAGAGAAGCCACTGCAATGAGAAGCACGTGCACCACAACGAAGAGTAGCCCCCCGCTCACTGCAACTAGGGAAAGCTCATGCAGCAACGAAGACCCAACACAGTCAAAAATAAATGAAGTAATTTTTAAAAATTAATAAAAAAATAAAAAACAAAGGAGAGGACAATAACTGATACTCATCCAGCACTTTCTCTGTCAGGCACACGGCTCAGCATTTTTCATACATTATCCCAGTTAATCTTCATATCACCATCACCTCCTCAGGTACATACATACTACAGGGGCCCTGCTAAGGTCACATAGGTAAGATGTCATGACTTCTGGAGTCCCCGCTTTTAACCACTATAATAAACCGCTGACTCTGTCTGCAAAAAGGTAATGAAGGTCAAACGCCCAGCAGAGCTCCTGCTGTTCCCAATAGTAGACTTACTGCTGACTTGGAATTCATACCATCCAGGGAGGAGAGAGGAGTCGGGCAGATCTTCATGGATGGTTAGACTTTAGACAGTCAGAAGGAAGGAGGGGCCAAGTCATATGGGGGAGCAGTGTGAACAAAGGTGGAAAATGGGCAGGATGGAGTGTCATGGGAGAGAGAGCTGAGAAGATTATAGCAGGCGTTGTAAAGCCAAGAGGAGGAGCTGGACACGTGCAAAGACCATTAGGACTTTTGGAGGATTTTAAACAATGGAGAAACCAGACAAAAGTGTTGACTTAGAAAAACAAACCTCTCCATAGAATACAAACATTTTACCTTTTTTAGCCCGGATTCAGTACTGACCTTCAACATGAAAAGCATGTTCTTCTAAAGATGAAGTAGCCAATAGGAGACTGTGCTAACCCTTACAAATAGGATGCAAAGAAATTAGTACCTGTTTCTATTAAAGGCGTTACTGATGGATCCATTGAGCACCACCTGGACCACACCACAGGCATTTTCTGCAAACTTAAAAACAAAAACACCATTCCTCAGCATGCAAACTTAAGTGCCACGCCCCAGCAGTTCCTTCCCAAACAGCTCTTAGCATCATCTGGTGAAGGAGGAACGGCCTGTATGGCTCTAGCTTGGTCAGGCCAGATCTGTGTAATTTTCATCCCAAGCCATTGGAGGGATTATGCTTCCCATGAGAGTTTTCTGGAAGCAGTTGCTCCAATCTGTGTCTGAACAATGAAGTTCAACATCATCGCTGCTAAATTGGTGGTTCAGAAGGTGGAAGTCCAGGGGCCTCCCTGGCAGTCCAGGGGTTAAGACTCAGTGCTTCCAATGCAGTGGGTGTGGGTTCGATCCCTGGTCAGGGAATTAAGATCCTACATGCCGCGCAGTGTGGCCAAAAAAAAGAAAGAAAAAAAAAAAGGTGGATGTCCAGATGAGTAAGAGCAACATAATCATGGAAGGAGGAAGGTAAAAGTGCTTTCTTAGGGCCATTCACTGTAGACACTGCACATTTCATTTAGTGGGAGCAGAGTAGACACTTAAGGAGTAAAAGAAATGAAAAAAGAAAATGCCAAGAAAAATGAAACTGTGGAGAGATGGTGACACTGAAGCCTGCAAAGGCATAAAGAGAAATGGGGAATGGATGAGTGGATATTTTTGAGTAAGGGGTTTTATTCTGCTGGAATCTTCCCTAGGCACTGGGGAAAACAAGATGAACAAAATTAAGCCATATACTTGTTTCCTCCAGGAGGCCCATCCAGACTCCTGGGACTAGCTCAGGTCTCCTTCACACATTATACAACTATACCGCATTGTGAGGTCGAGCTTAACGTGGGGTTAGCCACCGGTACTGAGAGTTCTGTGAGAGCTGTGAGCCTGGCTGTCCCGCTCACCACTGCAGTGCTGGACACTCACACCTAGGGCACGGCACAGAGTGGGCGCCCAGGGAGAATCCACGCATGGAGAAGAGGCAAGGAGGGAAAGGGGAGGCAAGAAGTCCAAATACTCTGCGATGGAGAGTATGGAAGAACCCAGGACAACAGAAGCCAAGTCATGAAGGATGAATCGGATTCTGCCTGGTAGAGGTCGAGGCAGACGCAAACCAAAAGGCCCAGGAGCTTGCTAGAGGAGTGATGTTTGGGGGAAAACTTCAGTGGATGCTGAAGCTGGGTAGATTAGTTAGTTCATAGAGGGCCATGAATGCTTTGCCAAGGAATCTGGTCTTTACTCCGCAGGAGATAAAACACTACTGAACAATTTGAAAGGGAATTGTGAAAATCCTGTGCGGTGTCGGTCTTTCTCCTGGGGGTGATGGGCAGAGGACAGAGGTCCGATTACTATCAATCACAAGTGCTAACCCAACAGAATGGGTGCCAAGCACTAACCCTGCCCTATGTAAGTCTCAGCAGCCCCCGCAGAGTAAATCTTGGGTCAGTTTGCCCCAAGGTCACATCACTTGGAAGCAAGGAAATGAGATGGGGGGTGGAGGAGGCAGGGGGGATCCAAACCACCAAGCAGCACTGCCTCTGGTGTCAGAAAAAGAAAAGATCAAGTCGGATGAAAGAAGTCCATTTACATTCATCTACCTATGAGAACTTGGCCAAGATAAAGGTGCAGTCCCAGGGGAGCTCACAATGGTAGAGCGCCTTCCTTCATTTTCCTGTGTTCCTGGTCCCAAGGATAGTGTGAGGAACACAAGTAGGTGCTTGACACATACAAAATGTGACTTGGCTTTCAACGTTTTCAGCAACAGCACTGCCACCAAACAGATCATAGAGTGATAACATAAATAGAAACTATTCTCAGAAAAAGCAAACAAACAACGACAACCAAAAACTCTGCAGTGCCTCTGATTTTCACAGCACATAGTAGGTACTCTACAAATATTTGTTAAAGGAATGCATTCAGGTAAACCATATTAGGGTTTACCTGAATCTCCTTAAGATAGGTGAGGCACTCAGCTCTGCTACTCACTAGCCCATTGACTTTGAGTGAGTCACTTAACCTCTTAAGTTTCCTCACCTGGAACACGGACATTTGTACCTTCTCGTGCCGCCTGTTGTGATGACTAAACAAAATGACACAGGTGACACAACTGGCCCAGGACTTGTCATGAATATGCACTTAACATACGTGAGTTCTCACTTCGCCCAGCTCCTCTGATGTCTGAGTTTAATTTTGGAGAATTCTAAGTAGTGTAGTTTCATTTTCTCCCGTGTTTTCCATTCATTTCTTTTCCTTCTTCCTTTCTTTCCCTTTTTTCCCCCTAGTCCACTTACAAATAAGCAACTTACAAGAAAAATAAATAGGCACAAAAGGCAGCTTAGAGTGAGGTCAGAAATAGCGGGGAGGATGGTATTTCCCAGCCTGGATTCTGGATCTGGAGTCAGACAATTTGGATAAACACCTAGATCTGCCACTTACTGTGTACATTTAGTAGAAGGCTTATTTACCTGCACCTCCATTTTGTCACCTATAAAATGGATGTGATACTCATGGTGCCTACTTCATAGGGTTCTGGTGAGGATGAAAGATTTTAATCCATGTAAAGACCTGAGGACTGTGCCTGGCACACAGTAAACTGTCTGCAAATGTAGATTATTAAGACTGTCCCAGGAACCTAAGATTGGCCAATGCCTGGATCAGAGGACTTAAAAAACCCAGAGATGCCAGGCAACCAAAGCCAAAAAATGGGTAAGAGCAAGAAGTCTTCAAATAGAGCCCAGCAACCTTCCATGAATGCCCACAAATTACACATGAAAATATTCTGGCATGTGTTTATGAACATTTTTCTGAGGAAAGAATACTAAACTTCTGTTTCTAAAAGGATCTGTGACCCAAAGTGTGTTAAAACCAACCACTTACTGGATGACCTCTTAAGCTCTTTGGTCTCCAAGATTCTAGAATTTCACTTGTGGTACTTACCCTTTTGGACAGCAAGTCCCAGAATACAGAAACAAAGTTGTTCCTGCAGTCTTTCTTCCAGTGTGGACAAGATTGATAGTTCATTTCTAAAAGACATAGTTTACAGAAAAATAATTAAAGTGGAAAAGAAAAGGTATAATTGATCTCTGTTCTTCGCAGGCTATTGGATCACAGTGGAGCTGCTTTCCAGTGGCATCACTGCCAAGATGGAGGATGGAGAATGGACACATCTCAACCCAATTTAACTAAGTGCCCCCTGAATCCCTTCCAAGTCCTTACCTTACCCTCCAAATCCCAGACAGGAACACAGTGACCAGCTTTGAGTCATCATTCTGGGAAGTTACAGCAAAAGTTCATCTGACAGAGACAAGCCCCCCCATATTATTCCCGCTTCCAGGAAGAATTAAAGATAACTTCCTCCCCCACCACCTTCTGTCTCCACACCCTTAGGCTCAGATGCCCTCAGAGTCTTTCTACACTCGCCCCATCCAGACAGGCTCAGCTGTCTGTGAGGAACCACAGACATAAGGCATGAACACATAGTTTCTGTGCTACTTCTTCCAAGGATATCTGCTTTAACGCACCAGCATTTTTTAAAATTTTTTTATAGAGGTATAATTGACAAATAAAATTGTAAGATACTTAAATGGTACCGTGTAATGATTTGATATGCATACACATTGTGAAAAGATTCTCCATCAAGTTAATTAATATGTCTATCACCTCATATTCTTTTTTTGTTGTTGTTGAGAACTTTGAAGTTCTACTCTCTTAGCAAATTTCAATTATACAATACAGAGTTAACAGTTATAGTCACCATGTTACACCTTAGATCCTCAGATCTTATCTGTCTTATAAATGAAAATTTTACCCTTTTACCAAGTTCTCCCTATTTCCTCCACCTTCCAGCCTCTGGAAACCACTTATCTACTCTGTTTTTATGAGTTCCACCTTTTTTTTTTCAGACTCCACATATAAGTGATACCATGCAGTATCTGTCTTTTTCTGTCTGATTTATTTCACTTAGCATAATGTCCTCCAGTTTCACAGTGTTGTCACAAATGATGGGATTTCCTTCTTTTTAAAGGTTGAATAATATTCCATTGTGTGTGTATTTACATATATATACGTACATATATATATACACACATATATGTACATGCACATATATACACATATATATGTACATACATATACATACACATATATACACATATATGTACATACATACATATATATATATATATATTACATTTGCTTTATCTATTGCTTTTGACTACACAAACATTTATTGAGTGTTAGGCCCTGGAGATAGAGAGATGAATTAGATAAAGGCCCTGCCTTCAGAGGCCACATGATCTACTATAATCAAATAAATCAGAGAAAGAGCAACTTGGGTTGGGGGTGGTGTGCAGCACCATGTGGGAAGGTTGATGTTGAACTTGGTTTTGAAGGATGAATAGAAGTCTTCAGACAGACGAGCTAGAGAAAGGGGCTCCATGCCAAGAGAGCATGTGCAAAGGCACCAGGTTTAGATTTGCACTGCCAGAGTAGAAGGGATGAGGAGGGGATTGATGGAAGATGAGGCATATGAAAGACAAAGGTCAGGCCATGCCAAGGAATTCCGACTTTCTCTTAGAGGCAAACAGAGCTATTTGGGTTTTAAATAAGAGACAGAAACAATTCCATTGTGGTGGCCAGACGGAGGCTGACCTAAAGGGGTCAGGGGTGAGCAGTTAGGATCCGACAACAGTCCAGCAAGAAAGGAGGGCGTTAGTGATCTGGATTCAGGCAGTTGTAACAGACACAGGAAAGAAAGGGTGAACTGCTAGGGAAATGACTAGGTTGGTGACAGATTGGGTATGGCAGAGGAGGATGGAGTGAGAATGAAGGCAGAGTCTGGGATTGTCTCACCTCAACTTTGCATCATCCAGCAGGTAGGGGAAGTGCGGGGTGAGAAGCCCTGGAACCCTTTCTCGGTGTCCCAGAATTCAGGCATGCAGCAGCCACCTATTTCCTCTGTGGGTATGTGTACAGCTAACCCTGCACAAATACCCATCTTTCTACTTCCACTTTGTTATAGGTTGAATCGTGTACCCCAAAAAGTTATGTTGAAGTCCTAACCCCCAGTACCTGGGAATGTGATCTTTTTTTTGGAAAAGGGTGTTTACAGATGTAATCAGGTCAAAATGAGATCATTAGGGTGGGTGGGTCCTAATCCAATAAGACTGCTGTCCTTATAAGAAAGGGAAGTTTGGTCACAGAGACAGACAAGCACAAAAGGAAGGCTCTGTGAAGACACACAGGGAGAAGACAGCCATGTGAAAATGGAGGCAGGGACTGGTGTGAACCAAGGACCACCAAGGGTTGCCAGCAAACACCAGAAGCTAGAAGAGGCAAAGGACTCTCCCCTGGAGCCTTTAGAAAGAACACGGCCCAGCCAACATCTTGATCTAGGACTTCTAGCCTCCAGAACTGTGAGAAAATAAATTTCTATTGTTTTAATGCCACCCAATATGTGGTACTTCGTTATGGCAGCTGCAGGAAACTAATATAACCACAGACGTGGTCTTGACTGCCAATGACCAGAAAGAAAGTTCTAGATAAGAAATACTTCCGGGGATGAGGAAGTAATCCTGGGAGTTTCTATAATAATTAAATGCATTAAAAACAAAACAGCACAAATTAGAAAAAAAATCCATGTACAGATGTAAATAATTACTACGGAGTCAAAAGATAAATTTGAATCATCTCCAACAGAGGCAAAAATGTTGACGATGATGAAATGAACATAATTTTGTAAGGTGCTACAAAGGTGCCCCTCCCTGTTCATAGGTTTTCATGAACATAAAGCTCTTTTATCTTCACAACCATATCTGGAGAGAAGTCTCTGAGTTTCTCCTACCCTCTCCCCACAAGGATGCTCCCCCTTGCCACCTGCCCATTAAATAAAATTTGAACGTCACAGAGAAAAAGAAAAGGAGAGAAATTTTACAATAAAGTAAGAGAAATTAAGTATATAAAAAAGCAGAATAAGAAGTTAAAAAAGAGAGAGAGATTAGAAGGTTATAACAGAAACCATGACTTTCATAATAAAACAAGTAAACAAGACAAAACTAAGGTAGAAAAAAATTAAGGAAAAAGTGTTTAAGCCAGACAATAGAACAATTAAAATATAAAAATTAGGAACCAGAAAGACAGCAAATAAAATAAGGGAAAGAGGTTAAAATCAATAAAAATTGAGGCCAAAGGAGAAGGAAGTAGATAGAATAAACAACCTATACAGGATTCAGTTGAAAAGAAAGCAAAAATAAAGAACTCTAAAAGGTAAACTGATGAGAAATAGATTTTTTTATTTCTCCAATCTTTTTTAAGAAAGAACTGACATGGTATATTGAAAAATAAAACTAAAAGCAAAGTTTATAGGAAATACATTTAAGCTAAAAGGGTTAAATGAACGACCTTGAAAGGCTATCTTGCAATAAGGGAAATTTAAAAAAGAAAGCAAGAAATATGGCAAAAACTATAAAAGTTAACCAAAAAGAAAAAGAGTAAATGGAGAGATATATTTATATGTCATATTTCTAGGTGGAAAGAGTCTGGATTAAAGATTAATTGAAAAGTTACAAAATAAAAACATGGATGAAAATATAGAAAACTCTCCAATCTTGAGTAAGAAAAATTTAAGCAAAATATGAAACCCAACAGCCAAATAGGAAAGGATAGACAGATTTATTGAATTTCTGTGTGGCAAAAGACAATATAAACAGTATTAGAAAAAAACAGAAACTGAGAAAAATAGATTTGCCACCTTTGTGCCAGAAAACAGGCAGGATGACACGTGGTTAAGAACACGTGTTCTACAGCCAGTAATCGTGGGTCTCTCCCAGCTCTGCCACTCACTAGCCGGCAACTTACTTAACAGCCCTGTGCCTCAGACTCCTCCTTTGTACAATGAGATCATCACAGTGGCTGTGAAGGATTAAATGAGTGAATATTCACACAGCACATAGAACAACGGCCCATAAGTAGTAGCTACTATTGTTAATTTATATTGAACTTCTATAAATAAGAAAATAATAGACATCTCAATAAAAAGGATTAATATATACGAACTGCCAGTTTACAATAGAAATAGAAATATCCACCATTAAATATACAAATATACTCAGCTTCACAGTAAAAGAAATGCAAAAATAAGCCGAGGTATTATTTCTTTATCAAAATGGCAAGACATTTTAAAGTATTAATGTCCAGTATTGGTGAGGGCCTGGGTAAACAGATTATCTCAGATATTTTGAGAGTAAAAATTGTTACCACCTTTTGAATAACAATTTGTCAGTTTCCACCACAATTTATTCCACACTGAAATTCCACTCGTAGACATTTATCTTTCAGAAATACTTCCACAAGCATGCCTGTGTGTGTGTGCACGCATGTGCGTGTACAAAAGTGCTCCTTGCAATGGTGGTGGTAACAGCAAAAACATCTGAAAAACCTAAACGTCCATCAATCGGAGGTTGTTCAAATAAATTATGGTATGTCCATACAGCACATAAGATGAGGCCTTTTAAAAAAATATGGCTGTATTTATACCTACTAACTTTAAATGAATAAAGCAAGTTGCAAAATGGTATGTGTACATTTCAAATATACAGACTGTCTGCAACTTGCGGTGCTTGGGTTTAGGATTTTTCAACTTTTTGACAGTGTGAAAGCGATATGCATTCAGTAGAAACCATAATTTGAATTTTGAATTTTGATCTCTTCTCAGAGTGGTGATATGGGGTCTGATCCTCTCTCGTGATGCTGGGCGGTGGCAGTGAGCCATAGTTGCCAGGCAGCCACGCCAGCCGGCGGATAAATAACCAAGACACATACAACCACTCTACACCCAGACAACCATTCTGCTTTCCACTTTCAGTACAGTATTCAACAAATAACATAAGCTATTCAACACCTTATAAAATAGGCTTTGCGTTAGGTGATTTTGCCCAACTATAGGCTAATGGAAGTGTTCTGAGGACATTTAAGGTAGGCTAGGCCAAGCTACAATGTTCAGTAGGCTAGGTGGATTAAACGCATTCCTGACTTATGATATTTTCAACTTATGATGGGTTTATGGAGACATAAGGAAGATCTGTATGTATTTATATGAGCGTAGGGAAATGCAGGGTATGTACCAAATTGTTGACAACAGTCCCCCTTTGGGAAGGAGCATGAAAATTGAGGAGTGGGGGAAATGGAATTTTTACTTTTACTTTGATGCATTTCTGTATATGCAAGTATTTTTCAATTGAGTACATCTTTTTTGTAATTGGAAATAATGCAAATCTGGGTTGAAGAAGCAACTACAATAAGTTTTTTTAAATAGTCAAAAGCAATAAAAATAAGAATAAAACTATATAAAGTAAAAAATCCACATTATAAATAAAAAGAGAAAGAAAAAAAGAAGTGAAATGAGCTTAATTGGGCTTTCTCAGTAGAAAACATCTTCCCACAGTGAGATGTTCTGGGTCTTCCTGGGCAAGGAAGGTGACCTCTGATCAATGGCAAAGCCACACACTGGCCCTAGACACAGAGAAGCCCAGCATGTGGTCCCTACAGCGGTTCTGTGGAACAAGGACTTTGGCCTGGTTCCCTGGGAGGCCTCATTCGATTCTAGAATTCTTTGGTCCTGAATGATGCCTTTATAGAAAGTAAAACACCAACAGTTCAGAAGCAGGCTACTCTTGCACTCAGAAAGGAGGAAATCAGGAAGCATGAACAGCCCTAAACTCTGAAGTCAATTTTTCTAGAAGACATGAGTTGGTCTACGGAATGCTGTTTTACATGAGCCTGAGCTGTCATTAAGGGTATAGATGCCATCAGGGTGGGCACCTGTGGCTCCTTCCTCCACACTGACCTTCTGGGATCCCTAGCAGAGCTCAGGGCTCCTGCACCCTGCACGTCCCCAGGCGACCCCAAATGGACCAGATCCTCACCATAAGAGCCTGCACTTCCACACCAGCTAAGGTCATCTGCAATGTAACCCAGCAGTGTGTCTTCCAGGGTGAACATCTCTCGCTGGATCTTCGTGTACTGATGCGCCAACTCCTTTGATTTGCTCCAAAAGACTGTCTAAAAGAGAATAAACACAATCTATTATTGAGATCAATTTACTAAGTCAAAAAAACTCCACAGAATTTGCATCTTTTTAAATGAAAGAAAACATAGGAAACATCAGAATAAATCACCTATAGTAAGAGTAGGTGTTGCGGGTTTCACGGATCTCTGTGTGTGAGAATGAGAGAGAGTACGTGTGTGGAGGGTGTGTGTGTGTGTGTGTGTGTGTGTGTGTTCTCTAGGTCATGATGTAAAATAAAGTTATTATTCTGGATTGCAGGGAAAAAAGTCTGAAAGCCACTGATCAAAATCTTATAATAAACCTAAGCTCCAAACACATCTGGGGGAGGCATTAGGTAGTTCCAAATTCCTAAAGTTCTCGGCAAAACAATTTTTTCTAAGTGCTATTTTCTGGGAAAAGTGCGCTTTGATTCTTAAATAGCTCCATAACCCCTGCTTTTTTTCCCGAAATCTCCCCTATCCCCTTACAAAAAAAGGAAAAGAACAAATACAGTGAGTTTTTGCAGGGTCCCTTGTAAAGGTGCAGAAAGTCAAATTTCAGAACAATCTTCTGCTCCATGGATCTATTCATTCTTAGTAGGAGGCAGTGGAGGTTTGAAGCCGGGGCCCTGGAGTCATGCTGCCTTATGAAACCCAGCGTCACTGCTCACTGGCTGTCTGACCACAGACAACCAAAGAATTGCTAAGCCTCACATTCCCCATCTGTAAAAGGTATCGATAATAATTGTAAGGAACCCCTGAGATGCTGAGATGAAATGAGACAATGCAAATAAGGTGTTTGTCCCGTGTCTGTGGACAGTCACTTATTCAGCCAGTGTCCCCTGGTGATGATTTACCAGCAGCTACTCTGTGTTGGGCTTTGGGCTTAGTGTACCCACCAGAGCTCCATAGTCGCTCCAGCTCTAACAATGGGAGGAGACTGTAATTTGTGGCTGTCTTAAGGGCTTCGTGAAGATGATTTGGGGCACATTGATTGTTCACCTTAAACACTGACTTTAGAAAAGATGCACTCCATTACAGATCTTTTCCAGTATAATTAATGTATTAAAACCCAGGCCTCTAGGGCTCTAAATCTTGGGCCATTTACATTTCAACTGGTCACTTTCAAGACCATCAAACTTGAGTAATCACTGGTCACCTAAACTTGCCAAGCCTCAGTTTTCTCTCTAGTGAAATGGGATTGCTGATGTCTGACCTACCTATTCCACAAGTTGACTGTGAAAACCTAACAGGATAAGGGTTCAGAAAGTCCTTTGTAAGTAAAAAAAGGCACTCAGCAAATGCAAAATGGCACTGTTATCATCATCATCATCATCACCATTGGAGGTCAGGGAGAGTTTTGCAACTCTGTAAGGTGGATTATTTTTGTTTGGATTGGGTTGGGGTTTGTGTTAGGATTTTTTTTTTTTTTTTTTGGTACGCAGGCCTCTCACTGTTGTGGCCTCTCCCTTTGCGGAGCACAGGCTCCGGACACATAGGCCCAGCTGCCATGGCTCACGGGCCCAGGCACGTGGGATCCTCCTGGACCGGGGCACGAACCCGTGTCCCCTGCACCGGCAGGCGGACCCCCAACCACTGTACCACCAGGGAAGCCCCGTGTTTGGTTTGGTTTGCCTGATTTTTGGCTAACTCTCCTTTCCTCTTTCTCTGTCCCCAGTTCTCTCTCTTACCTCCAGTCACCAGATGTTCTAAATCCCAATGACATCCTGGTCTCCCAATGGACCCCAAGCTCCCTCCCTGCCAACCATGACTACATCCTAATATACAGATTTTCCTCTTCCCTCATCCTTGTCAAAATGTGGCCCCATGACCTCTTCCCTTTAACTTTTTTTTTTTTTTTTTTTTTTTTTTTTTTTTGCGGTAGGCGGGCCTCTCACTGTTGTGGCCTCTCCCCTTGCAGAGCACAGGCTCCGGACGCGCAGGCTCAGCAGCCATGGCTCACGGGCCTAGCCGCTCTGCGGCATGTGGGATCTTCCCAGACCGGGGCACGAACCCGTGTCCCCTGCATCGGCAGGCGGACTCTCAACCACTGCGCCACCAGGGAAGCCCTTCCCTTTAACTTTTATCTTCAGTTTTTAAATCCATAACTTGACCCAGTTACCTTGTCACAAGGCACAGTTTGATTCACCAGCTTCATCAGTGGGTGGTAGTCTTCCTCTGTCGCACTGCAGGGGTCCTTAGAGATAAATGCATTCCTGAATGCCTCCCTGATCTTTTGGCAGTCTCCATCTCTTTGAGATAAAACATGGGAAATAAAATAAAAGATGAATAATTAGATTTCAAACATATGTTTAGAGCATAATTACCCCCCCAAAAAATCTGTGTGCCAAGTAAGTGGTTCATATACATCATCACGTCTCATGTACAACAGTTTTATGAGATGAGCATCACCCTCCCTGCCCTACAAGGTCCCTGCACTCGTGGAGCTTACTCTCTGGTTAGAGAGACAGACAGTATACAAACAAGCAGATAAGCTAATGAAATAAGTATGGATTATGATAAGTATGCAGGAAATCACTGGGGAATATTGAAGCAATGACCACTTTAGGGAGGCTGGTCTGGAGAGGGCTCCCTGAGACTAAATGTTGAGAAGGAGTGCATTCCAGACAGAGGGTGCTGCAAGTGCAAAGGCCCTGAGGCAGAAAAGAACTTGCTGATTTTGAGGAAGTGAGAAAAGAACAAAGGGAGAGGTGGTGAGAAATCAACAAAAATAATCAGTCTTTCAGACAAGGAAACAATTTCAAATTTTACCTAATTACCATGGGAAGGCAGTGGATAGTTTTAAGCACGGAAGTGGCCTCATCTGATTTTTGTTTTTGAAAATGTCACTCTGAAAAACTCTGTGTCAGCCCCAAAGATGGAGCAAAGTCTCTGAAATAGGAATTCCAACCCCAGGTCCTCTCCAAACAGCCCCTGGCAGTGAAAAGGCAGGCTGGCGAAGCAGCAGAGATGGAGGGGAGGGAGGGATGCTGGAGAAGATTGCAGCTGGACCTCCCCTTCTGTGCCTGTGTTAACTAGTGCACCTGAGCCCATCATTTCCTGGGGGGAAGGAAGTGGGTTTCCACTGAGAGTGCTCAGACACGGTTATCAGGACAAACTCCAGCCTTTGGACCCAGCATCCCAAGTACAGTACCAGGTCAGGTAGCTAAACCTGGGGGAGTAAAGACGAGCCCCTCGTTTTCTATTCCCTCTGAGCCTGCTCTGGCCCTGCAGGGCACTAACAAAGCAGCCATTCCAGATGGTCTTTTGCCTTCCCAACTCAGGCTGGCCAAGTCGAGTGGATTATTCCTCCTGATAAGCCAAGGAATCAGAGGATACCTGTGAGACACAGGGCCTTACACCAAAGCCACACTGTGTATGTTGGAGACTCATCTTCTCAGTCCAAAATAGCTGCTCCAGTTCCAGCCATCATGACTACATTCTAGCCAGCAGGAAAGGTTAGGGAAAAGAAAGGGGACAAGAAAGGAGGAGAAGGAAGAGAAGGGAAAAGTAACAGCAGCAATGGGATGTGCCAGCTGCCTTTTAAGGACAGGTGCTAGAAGATGTTCTTGCTATTTGCTCTTATCATATTTGTTAAAATGTAGTCATGGGCACACTTTGCTACAAGGAAAGATGAGAAATGCAGCCTTTAATGTTGATGGCCATTCCACATCAAAAAGTACAGTTTTACCACAATGAGATATCACCTCACACCTGTCAGAATGGCTATCATCAAAAAGAACACAAACAACAAATGTTGGTGAGGATGTGGAGAAAAGGGAACCATCCTACGCTGTTAGTGGGAATGTAAATTGGTACAGCCACTGCAGAAAACAGTACAGAGGTTTCTCAAAAAACTAAAAATAGGACTACAGTATGATCCAGCAATTCCACTTCTGGGGATATATCTAAAAAAAATTAAAAACACTAATTTGAAAAGATACATGCACCCCAGTGTTCATAGCAGCATTATTTACAAGTTCCAAGATATAGAAGGCCCTAAGTGTCCATCAACAGATGAATGGGTAAAGAAGATGTGGTATATACATATACAAGGGAATATTACTCAGCCATGAAAAAGAATGAAATTTTGCCATTTGGAGCCATATGAATGGGCTTGGAAGGCATTATGCTAAGTGAAGTAAGTCAGACAAAGACAAATACTGTATGATCTCACTTATAAGTGGAATCTAAAAAATGCAACAAATGAGTGAATACAACAAAAAAGAAGCAGACCCACAGATACAGAGAATAAACTAGTGGTTACCAGTGGGTTGGAGGGACAGGCAATATAGGGGTGGGGGAGTGGGAGGTACAAACTTTTGGATGTAAGGTAGACTCAAGGATGTATTGTACAACATGGGGATATAGCCAATATTTTATAATAACTGTACGTGGAAAGAAACCTTTAAAAATTGCATAAAAAATTAAAATAAAAAACCCCAAAAAATTTAGAATAAAAAAATCATGAAAGCACAGTTTTAATTCTAGAGAAGGGACCGGCCTGCATGCTCTGTCCCAGGAAGGTACCACCATTGTCCCATTTTACTGATAAAGAGGAAACTTTAAGGCTGTGAATTTAACCAATGTGCCCGAGGTAACATGATCAGTAAGTGGTAAAGCGGGACTGGACCCCAAATCTGTGGGAGCCTCCCACATGGCTACAGCCTTACGGGACAGGCTATTAAACTGCTCCAGCCTGGTATCTTCATCTGTAAGGGGGAGATAAGAATACTTCACGCCTGGGAAGTTTTGGAGGATTAAATGAGGTAACACTTGGCTTGTCCCCCGGCCATGGCTCTTTCATGGATGCCCCTCCCCTTCCCCAGCATGCATGGGACCGTTCACCTGCATCACTGCTGGCCTGTGAAAGCTCTGCCGGGAAACCATTATCCACCTGGCTCTGCCCATACATTATATATTTAAGAGAAAAACGTGCTTACATTATGTACTTCGACATCAGTCAAAGTTTACGGGGCACCATCACGGGAAGTTTAGAGCAAAGGTGTTTGGCGGCTGTTTTACTTTAGAGGACCATGTTTTACTTCAATTAATGTAATGCAGTGGCCCTCTCAGGAATTTCCTGTTCTGATCCCAACTCCCTCGTAAACTCTTCTGCCTCCCTCCTCAGCCACAAAGAGTGCAAGAGGAGAGACATCTCCTTGATGTGGAAGGACAAGAGAATTTTCCACCACAAAAATCTGGCAGTTCAGCGAAATCACCACGTGCTGGGCACCTACCATATACCAGATGCTTTCACCACCCAAAACGGGAGAACTCACAGACCTCCAAGAAGACTTTTATGCTTTTTAGGTATATAGACCCCTTCAAGACACATTACCTTAAGAATTCAAGAAACCCCAGGTTAAAAATTAAACAGAGGGCTTCCCTGGTGGTGCAGTGGTTGAGAGTCCGCCTGCCGATGCAGGGGACGCGGGTTCGTGCCGTGGTCCAGGAAGATCCCGCATGGCACGGAGCGGCTGGGCCCGTGAGCCATGGCCGCTGAGCCTGCGCATCCGGAGCCTGTGCTCCGCAACGGGAGAGGCCACAGCAGTGGGAGGCCCGCGTACAGCAAAAAAAAAAAAAAATTAAACAGAGTTCCTTGTTTAGAAGGAGCAGAGTTTAGAACATCAGAGTTGAAACAGACCTTGGAAGAGTTTACAACTCACCCATCTTCCCTTTCACTGTCTGAGACCAGAGCCTCCTACATGCCCCAAAAGTAAGAGGAAATAGGGAGAGGTGATGAGAAGGTTGGGGGCAGGCTTTATGAAGCCACTTTTCATCCTTAAAATCTGGGGGGGAGGGATAAATTTGGAGTTTGGGATTAAAATATACACACTACTAGAAATAAAATACATAACCAACAGGGACCTACTGTATAGCACAGGGGACTATACTCAATATCTTGTAATAACCTATAATGGAAAAGAATCTAAAAAAGAATATATATCTACACATATATACATATATAAGCAATCGCTTTGCTGTATACTTGACACTAACACGACATTGAAAATCAACTATATTTCAACAAAAATTTTTAAAAAATCAAAAGTAAACATTTCACCGTGGATGAGCAATAAGCATTTTAATTGGTAGATAGATAGAAAGATAGATGGATAGAAAGAAAGATAGAGGGAATTCCCTGGCGGTCCAGTGGTTAGGACTCCATGCTTCCACTGCAAGGGGCGCGGGTTTGATCCCTGGTCAGGGAACTAAGATTCCGCATACAACGCTGCACAGCCAAAAAAAAAAAAAAAAAAAGAAATATAGATAGATAAAAATAAAAAGAAATTAGGACAGAGGGTACAGAGATGTCAGCAGTACTCATTCATACATGTCATTGCAGACATGGGCCTCAAGTTCACAAGTGTGGCTGGAAAAATGTGCCTTAATTTAGTTATTTTTATTTGCAAAGCCCACAGTCCTCATTTTTGTCCCCCTGGGTAGAGCACCGTTCCATCAAATCAAATGGCAGCCAAGCAAAAGCTGTTTCGAGTAAGCAGGCTGGTTTCAAGGAAACAGAGGGCCTCAGGATCCCTGCGTCCTGCGGGGATGGAAGCAGATGTCTCTAGCTAAAGAGGCAGCGTGGGAGAAGTAAGAACCATTTCTGAGACTTCAGTATCGTTCTTCTCTTCAATAGTTCCTCTGTTCCAAAATTAGAGGCTTTAACTGTGACTCTTCTAGGGCAGCCCGCCCTTCACTGTGAAGGGGATCGTGAGCCCAGCGGCTGTTCCTGAGAGCTCAGGCCATGCCTGTGGCCCCTCCTCATGGTCACCTGGCCCAGAGGGTTGTTGGGCGTCACCGGGTCCTGTGAGCTCTGGTCGCACATGAGGATCCCCTGGAGAGCTTTGGGAAACACACAGTGCCTGGCTCTGGACCAACCAAGGCAGGATGAGGGAAGGGGAAGAGAGCAGAACCTGTAATTTTCCAAAAGCTTCCCATTCCCACCTCCTCCCAGACCCCTGGAAACAACCCTCCTACTTCCTGTCTCAATGAATTTGAAGACGGTATTTACTTCCTATAAGTGGACTCAGACAGTGTTTTTCTTTTTGTGACTGGCTTATTTCACTGAGCATAATTACCTCACGGTCTGTTCATGTTGTAACGTGTCAGAATGTCCTTCTTTTTTCAGGCTGAATAGCATTTCATTGTAGGTATTCACCACAGTTTGTTTATCTCTTCACCCATCATGGGCACTTGGGTTACTTCCTCCACCCATCCTTTCATTCCACAAATACTTACTGAGGGCCTACTGCTAGCTTCACAACAGACACAGGGCTAAAAAGAGAAATACACACCATTTCTATCTTCAAGGCACTCATGTCAAGGTCTAGAGCAGACAAAGAACAAAACTCATTACAACTAAAGCACTGGTGGCTTGCCCGAGGCACTAAAATTTGCGAACACAATAATGAGTAGAGCATTTTCTCATTTTCTACTACCGAGGATAGAAACAGATTTAAAAAAGAAAAACAAAAACGACTAAATGTGAATCAGTATCCTCATTTTGAGAATGATTTTTCTTTGTTTTCTCTCCCAATTGTTGTGACACACGCAAAATCGATATATGTTTGTAACCTCGGTGGGTTTCTCTTTGACTTTGGCTTTGCTTTCTTTGGTGGGTTCCAGAGTGATTAGTGATTTGTAGCCAACAAAAAGGAGATGCTTTATAGGGCGCCTGTGCTCAGCGGAATATAAAGCAGTCTTTGAACAAAGTTTTTATACAGAGCTTGGAATACTTTGGGTGATGTTTATTTTACATTAAGTGGGAAAAGTAGGCTTAAACTTACAGAAATAGAAAAAGAATGGCAAATAGAAAAAGAATGGCATCAAACTGAGCAGTGGAGTTGTCTCTGGGAAGAGAAATAAAGGGGAATTTCCGCTTTCATCCTATACTTTTCTGTTGGCTTACAACAGAAATGGATTCTTGTATTATGCAAGTAACCTAGAAAAGAAGAGGTTAATTTTTTTTAACTGAAGAGCTGGTATGATTACAATCAATTTTTAAAAAGTGGAAAAAAACCCACAGTAATCAAACCATGTCTTAAAAATAGTAATATCTTGTTGCTAGGAGTATAAGGGTTGCTTTGTGACCTTTTCTTCCCTATATTTTGAATGTTTCTATAATAAGCATATATTACAGTGGGGAGCATGGCAAAACTTTCATTTTCTTTTCAAGTTGCTTGAGCTGTTAGCCCAAGCATTTGAGACTCTTGGAAGGTCTTAGAACATGGGAACAGCTCAAGTCCAAACCCCCGTGGTCGCCACCTACCATTTCTGTGCCGTCTCCCACATCTCTGGGCCAAGAGGTGACATTTCTCATTCCTCATCTAGCTCAGTTCAACACCAGGGAGACTTAGTGTTGGTGACCCAGACCCATTTCTCAAGACCTAATGACATGAAATATGGGGTGAGGTGAGGGCTAGGGCCATGCACCTCTTCCAGGGCATCTTTCTTTCCACCTTAAAGACTTCCTTGCATCCTTAAGCAAAATCAGATTGTCAGATCACATTCTCACTTATCCCAGATTGTACCCAGAATCAAACTTTGTGAGTAATTTCAAGGAGACGGGTCATTGAGAAGCTCAGACAAAGCAAGGACAGGTCGGGGCATCCTGTATAGCCCCCAGGGTCCATCCTGTCCTCCTTCCTGGCCCAGAATGATAGATGAAGTTACCAAATGAGGTTTTGCAAGGTTCCTCACACAGCCAGAAGGACTGAAGTGATGAGGCATCTCCATTTTATTCTCTGGAGCACTCTATAGCTTCCATGATTTTTCTGGGACTCAAACCTCACACGTACTGCATTTATTTTCTATCAGTGATCCTTTAACCAAGGACATCCTGCTGAGGGCATTCAAGAGATAAATCTCTTCATTCTAACAAATATCACTAGTGTATCTGCCCAGAGGGCCAGTTGTCAAGGAGATCCCAGCAGCTCACTTGCCTTCCTTTAATTCCCTCAGGGGCATCCCTCTTCCTAAATAAGTAAAGCCAGCTACTTTAGCTCCTTCCTCCCTGGGGCCCAGCGAGCACCAGGTTGTATGTGTGTGGAGACGGTGTGGTGATGAAAAAGAGAAACTCAGCCCTTGACACGTGGGAGCTGGCCTGGCACTGGTAGAAAGGCCTTGGTGTTCTCCTGTGGACCACAACTCCAGGACAGTGACATCAGGTAAGGTCACTGTGTGACCATGACAGCACTCCATGTGAACAGACAAAAGCAATGTCCAAACCGCACACACACAAATGAAGTGACCCAATATCCATTCATTGTAGCTCCTATGAGTGACTGCTGCTTCTTTACCAATTACAGCTTCAGCTTTGCTTCATTCTTCCAGCATGATAGATAAGATTTATTAAGATTTCCTATCACAGAATTACCCCCTTCCCCTCTGCTTCCTGGCAGCAAAGCCAGCCTCCTCGAACCTTTGCCAAATCTCATAAAATAATCCTGAATCTTACAAGTCCTTTCTATCATCCTCAGACAGAGCCCCGCCCTGACCCTGTGGGTCCCTATGGTGAGCGCTCAGTCTTCTTGTAAAGAGCAATACACCCACCTTGTTCAACCACATTGTAGTGGATGGTCTTGGGGTTTGGGGGAGGTATTGACGGTAACCCACAGTCTGAATGGGACATTACAGAATCGAAAGGTCTGTAAAAATCATCATCCCTTCATCAGTGTTTATGCCTGACAAGTTCCCGGAGCAGCTTCTGAAAGACATGATTTGTTAATAAGCAACTTTCCGTGTTGAGCTGGACGCTCAATCTGACAGCTGTTTTCTGTTTGCCTCCTTAACCGGTGACCTGGAGGCTCAATGCATGCAGGCTGGGCACAGATATCAGGATTCAAGGTCACTGGGATGTCCTCCCCCTTCCTCCCACTCAGCTCCTTCCAGCAGATGCCGTTACCTATCCCCCGAGAGTATTCCCTCTTGTTCACTTCCCACCCCTTCTCCCTACCTCTGACCCACCTAGATAGGTTGTCTCCCGTGCCCAGAAGTCATGCTAGAAGGAGGAAGGAGGGGGCACGAACACCACAGAGCACTCACTGTGTCCCAGGTGCTGCGCTTGGTGCTCACCTTGTATGCATCCAGTTTAACTCTCACACCAGCCCCACGGGGAGTAGGGGTACAATCCCCTGCTACTGAGGCTCAGAGCTTAGTAACTTGCCCAAAGCCAGTCAGCAAGTGGCACAGCTGCCTTAGGTCTGAACTCTGCTCTCCCTGCTAAGCAATACTGCGTCCCACAGGAAATGTTAAATCACGTCCCTACCTATCCGCAGAACGAAGTGGGTCCTAACAGAAAGGAGGACCCAAGACCCCAGAGGGGTTGTCATTTCCCTGTAGGTCACATGAGAATTTGAAGACCAGAATAGGGACAGAAAGTAAGTGGAATAAGAGGGGATGGGGCAGAAAGTGTTAAAGTCTTATGCTAAAGCGAAGAAAACAAACAAAAAAAAAACCCCAAAAAAGATATATTTGGTGGTTAAATCCATTTTGTATGTTGTCAGCCTACTTGAGGCTTCATAACTCTGTAATGTCACCTCTCTCTAAACCTACATCCTTCCCATAAATGACAATTATATTTCAAAGTCCCCATCAATGCAGCAACATCACCTTCGTAATGTGTTGCTCCCTGGGGAAAGTGTTCACATCCCAAATCCTCTTCCCTAAAAGCACTTGAATCTCAAGGGATAATTACACTCAGTCTGTGAATTTTCCTGCTGTTATGTCCTGCGGGGCAGCTTGTCTTGTACCAAAGAAAACGCACAGGTTAACTCAGCTATGAAGTCTCAAATTTGAGGCTACTGGAAGCCTGCATTGAAGGTGAAGACTGCCACCTAGTGGAAGAAGGGAGTAATTGTCAGGGTTCACTGAGGCAATTAGGACTTCCCTAAGTAGGATCTTAAAATCAGACTCTTCCGGCTGAAGGAAAGCTCAGAAATCATTGATTCATCAATCTGGCAAATATTTATTGAGCATATACTATGTTCCAGGCGCATTTATGAGTAAGTAAGATACACCAGTGAACAAAATACACAAGGGTCTCTGTCCTGTGAGAATTCCATTCTACCAGAACAAGACTGACAATAAACCAATTTTCAGCAAGACTGACAATAAAGATAATGAATGTTGTAGAGTATCATAGAAATTTATAAATTCTATTAAAAAAAGGAAAAATAGGGCTTCCCTGGTGGCGCAGTGGTTGAGAGTCCGCCTGCCGATGCAGGGGACACGGGTTCGTGCCCCTATCCCGGAAGATCCCACATGCCGCGCAGCGGCTGGGCCCGCGAGCCATGGCCGCGGAGCCTGTGTGTCCGGAGCCTGTGCTCCGCAACGGGAGAGGCCACAGCAGTGAGAGGCCCGCGTACAGCAAAAAAAAAAAAAAAAAAAAAAGGAAAAATAGAATAGGATAAGGGTGTCAGAGGTTATGGGGGAGGAGGTGTCTGTTTTTGGCATTAAACAAGGAGGATAGTAGATGACCTTTCAGCAAAGAATTGAAGGAAGCAAAGAACTTAGTCATACAGACATCCAAGCAAACAGCGTTCTGGGCAGAAGGAACAACCTTCCCAACCGCCCGAGTGCCTGGTGTGTTCAAGAAACAGTAGAGAAGCCAGTGTGGCTGGAGCAGAGTGAGCAAGGTGGACAATAGATAGAAATGAGGTCAGAAAAGTGATGCTGTCCCACTGAGCAGAGTTTCATAAGCTTCTACTCATGGTGAACTGAGGAGCCATAGAGGATACTGAGCACAGGAGGTACATGATATTACTTAAGTTTCAAAAGATTTCTCTGACTGCTTTGTTGAATATAGTCTGAAAGAGGGAACAGGCAGAGAACGGTAGACCAGTAATCCAGGCAAGTGCCCATGGTGATTTGGACCAGGGTGGTAGCAGTGGTGATGGTGAGAAGTGATAGATTCTTGATTCATTGTAAATTTCCTAACAGATAGGATGCATGGTGTTAGAGAAATAAGGAGTCAATGATAATTCCAGGGCTTGGGGCCTGAGACACTGGAAGGATGGGGTTGCCTTTAACTGAGATCGAGAAGGCTTTGGGTTGAGGTATTGATCAGGATACATAATATACTATGTAGTATATATTATAACATATGCTATATATGAAATGCTACATATTATATACTATATATTAAAATTATATTCTACATATTATATCAAAGTGGGATATATACATATATATAATTATAGGAATGCAAAAATGGGAAATATTGAGCCATAAATTTAACAAACTATATGCAAGACTTGTACTCTGAAAACAAAACATTGCCGAGAGAAATTTTTAAATGATTAAGGAAATAGAGAGATATCCCATATTCATGGGTTGGAAGGCTCAATATTAAGATGTTAGCAAATCACAAATCAAAATTTCAGCATGCTTTGTTAAAAATACTGGCAAGTTGATTCTAAAATTTATATGAAAATACAAGCTAGCCAAAGCAATCAAAGGAAAAAAAAGCTGGAGGACTTATATTATTTGGCTTCAAGACTTGCTAAAGAGCTTCAGTGATCTAGACAATATAAGAGTTGTGAAAGGGTAGCTATAGATCAAGGAAATAGAACAGAGAGTTCAGAAAGAAACCCATACATACATGGTACTGTAGAGTGAATTTTGTGTCCCCCAAAATTTGTAAGTTGAAATCTATTTCCCAAGGTGATAGCATTTGGAGATGAGGCATTTGGGGTAATTAGGTTATGAGAGTGGAGCCATCATGAATGGGATTAGCATCCTTATAAAAGAGATCCAGAGAGCTCCCTCCTCCCTTCCTCCATGTGAAGACCCAGAGAGAAGGTGGCCATCTTTGAACTAGGAAGTAGGTTCTCAGCAGACACTGAATCTGCTGGCATCTTGATCTTGGACTTTCAGCCTCCAGAACTGTGAGAAATAAATTTCTGTTGTTCATAAGCCACCCAGTCTGTGGTGTTCTGTTATGGCACCAGGAATTGACTCAGACATGGTCAACTGACTTTCAGGAAAGGAGTCAAAGAGATTCAGTGGGGAAGAGAAAGCTTTGTCAATAAATGATACTACAGCAAATAGGTTTTTCATATGTGAAAAAACATGAAATTGACCCTTATTTCACACCATACACAAAATTAACTAGAAATGGATCAAAGACCTAAAGCACAGTTATATAAGAAAAAATGAACAAGTTGGACCGTATAAAGATTTAAAAAACAAACTTTGTTTTTTAAAAGACTCCATTTAAGAAGATGAAAAGGCAAGTCATAAAGTGGAGGTAAATATTTTCAGGATACATCTGATAAAAGACTTGTATTCAGAATATATAAACCACCTACAACTCAATGATAAGAACTAAAACCTAATTTTTTTTTAAGATTGGGAAAAGATTTGAATACATGCTTCAATAAGCCCATGAGATAATGTTCAACATCATTAGCCATGAGGAAAATGCAAATTAAAACCACCATTAAAATACCATGCAGGGCTTCCCTGGTGGTGCAGTGGTTGAGAGTTCGCCTGCTGATGCAGGGGACACGGGTTTATGCCCCGGTCCGGGAAGATCCCACATGCCACGGAGCGGCTGGGCCCGTGAGCCATGGCCGCTGAGCCTGCGCATCCGGAGCCTGTGCTCCACAACGGGAGAGGCCACAGCAGTAGGAGGCCCGCGTACTGCAGAGGAAAAGAAAAAAAAAAAAAACCACTGCAAACCCATCAGAACACTTCTAGCAAGGAAGAGTAACAACTAGAATATTCATACCCTGATAATGAACACATAAAACTATACAATTACCTTGTGAAACAGTTTAGTAGTTTCTTAAATAGCTAAACTACATGGTTCAGCTATTTCATTTTTGGACATTTACCCAGGAAAAATGAAACCACGTGTCCACACAGTAACTTGTACACTAATATTCATAGGAGCTTTATTCATAATACTGTATCCAAAAAGTGAATATAAGCCAAATGCCCATCAACAGATGAACGGATAAACAACTTGTGGTATATACAAACAATGGACTACTATTCATCAATAAAAGGGAAGGAACTATTAATACATACAACAACATGGGTGAATTCAAATATATTATGCCAAAACCATGAAAGAAGCCAGAGACAAAAGAGTATGTAGTACGTGATTCTGTTTATATAAACTTCCAAAAAAATGTAAAATAATGTCTACTAACAGAAGGTAGAGGTACCCTACTCAATGTCAAGACATTAGTAATTTAAACAATGTGGAGTGGTATAGAGAAAAATAGATCATAAAACAGATTAGAGCCCAGAAGTGAACTGATAAACCTGATATGCAACAGAAATGGCATTATAAAGCCCTTGATAAAGGATGGATTATTTGATAATTGGTACTCGCACAACTGACTATCCATCTGTAGGGAAAAAAATGAAATTAGGTTCCTACTTTATACCACACACAAAAATATATTCCATATGGATAAAATGCTTAATGAAAATCAAACATTTAATATTTTTAGATTATATGTGACACTTTTGTTGCCTCTGGTAGAAAATAAGTTCTTAAATAACACACAAAAGGCACAACTATAAAAGATAAATATGATTACATTAAAATCTTCAGTAAGACAAAGGACCCAATAAATAAAGTCAAGAGTCAAACCACAGATTAGGAGAACATATTTGCAATCCACATAACTGACAAAAAATTAGAATCCTGAATGTATAAAGAAGAAAAACAATTCAATACAAAAACAGTCAAAAGACAAAAACAGGCATTTCACAAAAGAAACCAGAATACCAATAAACACATTAAAAAATGATCAGTTATGTTAGTAATCAGGGAAACAAAAATTAGAGCCACAAAGAGATGAGTAAAATTGTTTGACAATTCCAAGTGCTGGTGAGGAGGTACAGTAACAAACAGTAAATTCACACTGCTTTTGTGAAAGGAAGTTGATACCACAGAGTTGGAGACCTGTTTGGCCATATGTAATGTGGCAGACACTGTTGCTTCCCAACCCAAATAGATATTCCTCACCCTTCTTCCCTACTGACAAAGCATGTCTCCTATTATAGTGATTCCAAATATCAAATACTCACTTCGCAAGCCTCCTCTACAGTTTGGGCAGCCATGTGAGCCAATTCTGGCTAATGAGATTCAAGGGGAAGCACAGAGGCAGTTGAGGAAGGGCTTCTGGGAAAGATGCTATTCCCTGATAAAGAGACTTGCAAGGAGGGCACTCTTGCCCATCCTCCTGCTCTCTGTTCCTGGGTATCACTCTCTAAGGACATAATGCCTGGAACTGCAGATGCCACCTTGTGACAAGAAGCTCAAGGATGAAAGCCACCCTAGGGAGATGGAGGAGTGAAAGGTCCTGGGCCATCAGTGAGCTGCTGAATCTACCAAGGACCACCCCAATTCTGATATCTTGTCATGTGTATATATAAAAAATCTCTTGCTTTAAACCTCTTATAGTTGAGTATTCTTTTACTTGCAGCCAAAAGCATCTTAATTGGTACACCCATTGTTATGGGCTAAATTGTGTCCCCTAAAAGATGTTGAAGTCCTAACTCCCAGTCCCTCAGAATGTGACCTTATTTGGAAATAAGATCTTTGCAGAAGATCAGGTTAAGATGAGAGTAAGGGTGACCCTTAATCCAATATGACCGGTGTCCTTAGAAAAGGAGGAAACTTGGACCCAGAGGCAGACACACACAGAAGGAAGAACATGTGAAGACACAGAAAGAACATCATCTGCTAGGCAAGGAATGCCCGAGGCTTCTAGAAATGAGAGAGTCAGGTAACAGAGTCTTCCTCACAGCCCTCAGAAAGAGCCAACACTTCTGACACGTTGATTTCAGACTTCTGGCCTCCAGAAGTGTGAGACAATAAATGTCCACTGTTTAAGCCACCCAGTTTGTGGTATTTTGTTATGACAGCTCTAGCAAATTAATACACCCAGTAAAGGTGAAAATGACATACTCTATGAATTTGGAATTCTGCCTCTAGGTAAACATCTTAGAAAAAAATCATAAGCGCAAGTAGACATGTATGTTTTAGCATTGTGTATGTCAGCAAAAACTGAGAATAAGGGAATCTGTTAATAAGTGTAGGTTACGATCATTCAGCAGGGTACTACACAGCAGTTAAAATTAATGAACTAGTGCTCATATAGCAACATGAATAAATCTCTAAAATAATGTAATCGAAATCACCAAAACCTATTGATAAGTGGAAAAAGCAAAGGTTATTCTACAGGGCAAAAACACAAAATAAATACAAATTAAAATTAAAATTCAGTAACATCTTCCCTTATCAGATTGGCAAAAATCAGAAAGTTTGAAAACATCTTGTGTAGTGAACGTATGAGGAAATAAACTCTCATTGCCTCATGAAGAGAATTGCCTCATGAAGAGAATTGCCTCATAAAGAGAAATCTGGCTATGTTTTCAAAATGTAAAATGGTATATTTTTTGACTTAGTGATTCTGCTTCTAGGATTCTATCTTACATCTCCAAGTATTTTATTGCAGCATGGTTTGCAATATATTGCAAAAGTTTTAAAACAACCTAAATGTCCATCAGTACAAGTCTAGAATATGGTAAATCTAGACAGGGGAATATTATTAGAATGAGACAGAACTACATTGATAATCAAGATAAACTGTTAAGTGGAAAAAAAGTGAGACAGAGAAGAGAGGATGTGTATAGAAAAGAAGAATATATGAATATATGCTTATACAGTCAGAGAACATTTCTAGAAAGATACAAGTGAAACAAGTAGTATTTGCCTCTGAGAAAGAAGAAAAGAAAATTGAGGGAAGAGGTATTTTGATTTTTATCTATAGCATGTTATTTCTTTAAAAACTAGGGAATAAAAGATCTGACAGAAATATGACAAAAGTTTTATTGTCTGTTAATTCTGCACGATGTGTAAATGGCTAGTTGTAACATTGTTCTATGAATATTTCAGTGCATTTAACATTTTCATAATTTAACATGTTTAATTTTTTAAGAAAAGAATGGAGAGGAGATATGACCAGGGCAATAAGGAATATTGAAGAAGGAGAAAGTAGTCCCTTGAATGGGAAGAATGAAGAAAACTAGACCTGTCAAATACAAAAAGTACAATTTTTAGCTGTAAAGGGATATGTTCGGGCTTCCCAGGTGGCGCCGTGGTTGGGAGTCCGCCTGCCGATGCAGGGGACGCGGGTTCGTGCGTGACCTGGTCCGGGAGGATCCCACATGCCGCCGAGCGGCTGAGCCCGTGAGCCATGGCCGCTGAGCCTGCGCGTCCGGAGCCTGTGCTCCACAGCGGTGAGAGGCCCGCAAAACGGCAAAAAAAAAAAAAGGGATATGTTCATAACCTTGGTTTCCAAAGCACCTTTTAAAATTTTTACCAAGAAGTATTAAAACATGAAATCAGATCCCCAAAATGCGATTAATTGTCTTTCATCTAAGTCTCACATACTCCTTTGTAGTTTTAAAACTCTCCCAGTTTCAACTGTATGTCTTCTGTCTTTCTTTACTCTTAAAGAATCCCCAAGGAGATTTCATTACTGCTCTAGACAACTTAATTCATAAACAGATGTCTACTCCTAGAAACCAAGATAATGCAGGAAGCAATTTTATTATGAATTTCACAATATTTACACCATGAGGTACCAAAACCAGAAATGACTTTATAACATTTGCTTGTTAGTCATAATAAGAGAAAACAAACCTTTGAACTATATCAAGACAAATATGGACCATGGCCAAGTAACTGCATTGGGGGAATTGTTAATATCTCTTCAAATCAAGCTTTACTAATTGTTTCAAAACACCCAAAGACTAAAGATGTAGGCAACTTTCTGCTATGTGGATATGTCATGTTTGATACAGCAGGTAAGAAGTGGAGAATTAAATTTAGCAATTCTTGAAATGCCTCATTATGGAAGAAATTTGAATTATGTCTATAAAACTACTAAGCTGAAGCCATTCATTTAAGCAGGTATATAGCCTCCTTTTGTGAAGCTCCTTACTTTTTTTTTTTAATTGTGGTATGCCCCACTATTTAGAATTCCACTAGGGGGATTAAGTGATTTTGTTTTCTTCACTATATTTTAAAAATATTTTTCCAAGTATTCTAAAATGGGCATGTTTTACTTTTATAATTAGAAAAAAATGTCATTGGAAGAAAAAAGAATGTTATTCTCATGCTCTATTTATTCTTCAAGTTTCTGACCTCAGTTTTCACTTTACTTTTTGTCTTTAATAACAAGATTCTCATCATGCCCCCGCTTCCAGAGCAGGTATTTACTGGTGATATTTTTTTTGAAAAAGATGAGCCCCCATTCCCCACTCATATCAACTATGAAAACTCGTGGATATAATCAATTCTTCCCTTCCAAGCCCTTAGTCTTTGAAACACACACACACACACACACACACACACACACACAGGAAAACAATTCTTGATTCATCTCTCATTCAGTTTCCTGTTTTGTTCTCACCATATTGCATCTGTTCTTTCCACCACAGTTCATTTAAAGAAAATTTTGTCCTGGTTGTTTTCTAACCTGATCTAGGTCTAAGGCAAGAAATAGATCTTTAATGGCAAGAAAAAATGCATGACCACTTCGAAATTCATTTATTGCAAAAAATCTCTTAACTGACCAGTATTTAACTGAACCACTTTCTGTTCTCTCTGTACAAGTTGCCTATCTCCCCAAGAACTTTCATTTTCATTCACTTGGTTGTTTATTTACCTATTCTTGAATACGTTTATGCTTGTTGTTTTTGCTTTAATTATATGCTTTCATTAAGTTGTTCATAAATAAATTGGATAAGTGGAAAAAGAAAAAAACATGTTTTCTATGAAAACTAAGTTGAATTTTTTGGTAAAAATGACCCAGGTGAGTCACTTTAAAAATGTTGCTGAATTTGATATTGGTAGGACAATTGTCAAAGACCTTAGGAAACTGTAGAAATCTAGAAGCATTCTTTTTTTCATATATATAAATTTACTTATTTTATTTTTGGCTGCATTGGGTCTTCATTGTCACATGCAGGCTTCCTCTAGTTGGGCTTTCTCTAGTTGCTGCAAGTAGGGACTACTCTTCGTTGTGGTGCACGGGCTTCTCATCACGGTGGCTTCCCTTGTTGAGGAGCAAGGGCTCTGGGTGCACAGGCTTCAGTAGCTGTGGCACGTGGGCTTAGTAGTTGTGGCTCGCAGGCTCTAGAGCGCAGGCTCAGTAGTTGTGGCACATTGGCTTAGTTGCTCCGCAGCATGTGGGATCTTCCAGGACCAGGGATCAAACCTGTGTCCGCTGCCCTGGCAGGCAGATTCCTAACCACTGCACCACCAGGGAAGCCCAGGAAGCATTCTTTACTTAGACAACTTCTCAGTGGACTTTAAAGAAGCTGGCTCTCAAACTCCAATTTCTTCCATCTTGAATCCCTCCTTATCCATCCAACCAGCACACTATTTCTGCTCTCCTTTCCAGCAAGACCCCTGGTGAGAGCTGTCTATGTACAGTCTCCAATCCCTCTCTTCCCATCTTTTTCTTGAATCCATTCCAGACAGGCTTTCACCATGACCACTCTTCTAAAACTGATCTTGTCAAAGTCATCAATCCATTGGTCAATTTTCAGTTTTCATCTTACTTAACCAGTCAGAATCACTTGAATAAGACAATTAACACTTCCTCCTTATAAAACATCTGCTTGAATTTTTATGCACAGTTGACTTCCACATTTATATCTCCAGCCCAGACCTCTCCCTAGTACCCTAGACTCATAGAAACCAGCTTCCTATTCAATATCTGCACTTGAATGACAATGGACATTGCAAAACTAATATGTACAAAGCCAGACCGGTGGTTCCTTTCCCAACTTGCTTCATCCCAGTCTTTCCCTTTTTGATAAATGGAAATTCATTTTTCTGGTAACTCAGCCCACAAATCTTGGAGTTTTTGTTGTTTCTTCTTTTTCTCTACCATCCCATACACAAGTCCATAGCAAATCACATGGAATCTACTTTCAAAATGTATCCAGAATATTTCCCCTTCTCATCACCATCCATCACTATCCAAGTTGCAGTCACCTCTCACCTGAACTGCTACAAGAACTCTAAATGGCCTCCATGCTTCTGTCCTTGCCCCACTACCATCTATTTTCAACCCAGCAGCCAGAAGGATCCCTTTAATAAGGTGTCAGACAGTGGTACATGCTCTATACATCACTATTCATCACTAGTGGATGTATCCTATATCCTAAGGACAAAAAGAACCATAAAGACATTTAGATATTTTGTTAGTAATAATAATAAAAATACATACATATAATTATTTGTATATATGAAAGCAAATACATAATTATGTTAATGTTATTAGGAACCAAGCTTTTTAGGGTCAGAGAAAAGAGATACAAACATAAAATTTAGGAATTCCCTGGTGCGTCTCAGGGCTCATCCCCTGGGATCGCGGGTGTTTGGAGGCAGAACTGATCTCAGGCACACGACGAAAATCGCGGCTCCCCTGCCCGCCTTTGGCAGCCTGAAAAGCAACTCTTTACTTCCCAGCTTATTCTGCTTTATGTACAACTTCGAAAACTGAGTTTTCCGGGTGAAACCAAGCCCTGAGAATAGAAGTCAAGAAAGCGTTTCACTATGGGGAGAGATTAGAAGCTAGCTGGGAGAGGCCCCGAGGAACCTTCTGGAAAGTTCCGTAGACTTATGTGGGTGGTGTTTTTAGGATTCTGGGTGCAGGTGTTTTTAGAATCTGAACGGATTCATTAAGCAGATGCGCTATACCGTGTGTTTATCTTTAAAATTTTTTTAAGTTGTTACTGCTTTGTTTTGGTTTGTTATTGGATGCTGTGGTCACATTCATTTCAGGGCGCACAAAAAGACTCGGGATGCTGTTTTATAGTAATGAATGAAACTAACTGCAGTGATCGGGCCCTTCAGACACCATCCTCCCACCTCAGGCTCCGCAAGCCACTTCACCAGGTGTCTGTAACTGTCCGGGGCACTTTTGGGTCAGAGATGGCGAACGCAAACCCCATGAAATGTAGGAAACGCCAGCAACTCCCCGGCTTCCTGGACGAGTGGGGCTGCGGTCCCAAATGGGGCCGGGCTCCGGGCGTCTCTGACAAGTGTCCACCAGTTGAGCGCAAGGGCCAAGGAGCAGCGCGCTCGCCACCGCCCGCCTGCACCTCTGGGGACTGGCGCACGGACTCTCGAGCCCGGACTCCCTACTCAACACTGCCCCGCAGGCTCTCAGCTGACTCGGAACAGTCGGTGCTTTGTTTCAGGCAATCCAGACGGCTACTCGGAGCGCACTGTCCGGCTGTGCCCAGCTGTGCCCAGTCACCACAGCGCGCGGTGCCCCGCCATGCGCCAAAGACGCCAACTCACCTGAACTCTGGCTGCACCAACTGCATGTAGTTGTAGCATCGCTCCAGGACGATTTCTTGAAAATGGGCAGTGGTGCCCGTCCCATTCCACTTCATGTGCTCGGACGAGCGGCGCCACATCCGGACTCCGACCACCACCGCGATGACCCCCCCCACCAGAAGACATAGAAACATGCAGAGACAGATCTTGGCTTTCTTGGGTCTGCGGTCGGCCATGGGGTCCAACGCGGGTCGCCCGTGGGGAAGTTGGAGAAGAGGCTGCTGGAGGCTGGGCAGGCAGGGAGGAGAGAGCTAGCTCGGTTCTGAAACTGCACTTCCCCTTTATCTCTCACTTGCCTTTTCTCCGCTTCCTTTCCCACCCCCATCCCCTCCTTCAAAGTTCTTCGATCGCGGTCGCTCGACCAAGGATTTTAAGGTCTTAAAAAGCCTTCGTGACCACCGAGAGGGGTGGGATAGGGAGGGTGGGAGGGAGGAAGACGCAAGAGGGAAGAAATATGGGAACATATGTATATGTATAACTGATTCACTTTGTTATAAAGCAGAAACTAACACACCATTGTAAAGCAATTATACTCCAATAAAGATGTCAAATAATAATAATAATAATAATAATAATAATAATAAAGCCTTCAGCACCTACTACAGCCGTTCACTTCCCAACTCCTGAGCAGAGAGCCACCAGTTTGACCTTACTTGGCAGGCACTCAAAGAACAGACAGAATACAGCCTTATACTCCTCAGTTGGCTCCCTTTATCAAGCCGCACTTTACACTTTACCCACACCTGCTTCCTGGACAGTGTCAAGGCGACTGTCTGCCTCCATACCTGTGTACATGCAATGCCTTCTGCCCGCAAAGGAAGGCTCTACCTCTACTTATAATGTTGAGGAATACCTGCTCAGCGCCCTGTAAAGGCTCTACTTAAGCCTTCTCTCCATCGGCATCAGATTAAGCTATGGGTTCAAACTGAGCTCTGGCTAGGTGATGTGGGGTAAGTTACTTGACCTCTCTGTGCTTCAGATGTAAAGTGGACACCATAGCAGTACTCACTTCATGGGGCTGTTATAAGGATTAAATGAGCTCATATTTACGAAGTGTTTAGCCTGGCACATGGTAAGCACTCACTAAGTGTTAGCTATTCCTACCTGCTCCCTGAGGCTGTGGAGGGGATGCAGTTTTGTAATCCATGAGGTGTTGCTTGGAAGTGTCTGTCATGCAGTAAGTACTCAAAGTAGTGGTTCAACAAATAATCCACTAGCTTTTCCCAGATGCCCCCTACATTGCCTCTCTCAAGGTTTCCTAGCACTAGGAGCATCTGTGACATTTCAGCAGAGACCTAAGGCAAGTGGAAGATCAAGCCAAGAGACTTCCTGGGGCAAACAGTTTCCAGACAGAGGGGAGAGCAGGTGCAAATGCCCTGAAGCAGAAAAGCCCTTGGCCTGTTCCAGAAGCAGCAAGGATGCCATTGGAGCTGGGATGCAAGAGTGAGGGAGGCAGAACAGGAGAGAAGTTCAGAGGGTAAGAGGAGGCCAGGTCACCCATGGCCCTGTAGGACAAGATAGGACTTCTTGGACTGTGAATTTTATTTTTAACCTATTCAAGGTCACTGATTGACTTGATCAGGCATGACATTTTAAAGGCTCAATCTGGCTTCTGCATTGAGAATAAATTGTGAGAAAGCAAGGAGAGAAAGATGGAGACCAGTTATGATGACTTTAACCAGGAGAATAGTAACAAAAGCAGCAAAGAAAAAAGGAAGTTGATTCTTGATGTAGTTTGAAAGCATAAGCAATGGCATTTACCGATGAGTTGGATGTGGGGTTTACCAGAAAGAGAGGGGTCTAAGATGGAATTTTGGCTTGAGTAACTGACCAGAGAAAGGACAGCATTGCCCTGTATAGCAAAGGGAGAACTAGGGGTGAAATAGATTTGGTTTGGGGGAAAAGGTGTGAAGAAAGAATTTGGTTTTGGAGGTGTTAAGTTTGAGATGCCTATTAGATCCCCAAGAGGAGACATCGATAGCTAACTGGGTATAAATATCTGGTATTCAGGCAAGGGTTCAACCCTGGAGACATAAATATGGGAGCCTTTCGCATATAGTTAGTTTTTAAAGCCAAGAGGATACATGAGATCATGTAGAAAGTGTCTGCGGACACAGAAGGAAAGGTTTCCACCATGGGGCATGTGTGCAGAGAGATCAGAAAGATGAGGAGAGCTCCTGCAAAGAGAACTGGGCAGAGAGACCCCTGACACCAGAGGGAGGGCCACCTGGGAGTTACTGGAGCAGCTGGCAGGAGCAGTTTTAGAGGAAGGTCCAGGACAAAGCCGGATGCGAGTAGGTTGATGAGAGTATGTGAGAAGAGAAGGTGGCTTCAGTAAGTTGGCTGACTTTTTTTGGAAGAGCCTTTTTTGTCAAAAGGAACTGAGGACTTGATATTGAGCAGAGACCTGTATAATATGTTTGAAGGATGACAGGGTAACCCAGTGGACAGGCAACAACTGATAATGCAGAAGAGGGGAAATTGCTGTAGCGGAAGAGCTCACATGTAGGTGAGAGGAATCCCAGGCACGAGCTGGTGTGGCAGGTGCTCCAGCCCTCATGGAAGGAAGGTGGAGGACATAGCTTTAGGGGAGGAGGGCTGATGGATTTGCTGACAGCAACTACGTGTGGATGGTGGCTTCTGACTGCTTCTCAGTGAATAGAGAAAGTCACCTGCTGAGAGTGGGTGGGGCCAGTGCAGCTCAGGAGACCAGGAGGGAGGATGGGGTGGGGACATCAGAGGTTCCCAGGGTGTTGTTAAGGGGTCAGGAAGCTAAAGAAAAGCCAGTCAGCGAGGGTTTCCTTCTTTTAAGCCACGCTTTGTGAAGATGTAGCTTTTGAAACCTAACTCTGGTTACTTTACCCACCCCAACTCCCCACTTGCTCTATTCACAGAAAGCAGGCATGGAAGCCTCCAGCCTCCAAGGGCACCTCGCCCCCCAGCCCCTATGGCACTCCTGTCCTGGGGCCCTTCTATCTGTCTCCAGCCAACCCAAGCTCTTCCCTGATGCTGGGCCTTCACAGATGCCATTACCTTCCCACCCCTACCCAACCCCTGCTGAGTTCCTTCAACGTGACTTCCTCAGAAAGCCTTTCCTGACCCCACTGAGCTCCCAAACTGAGTTAGGTCTCCAAGTTGTACACTTTCCTAGCAGAAGAACACAGATGCCAGTGGATCTCCTGGGACAATACAGAACACAAAATCTCTGGTGTGGATCACCCAGACCAGAGAATTTCTTCAAGGTGTCCTCTCCAACTAGACCAGGGTTTTGCTTGAGACTAGGTCTGCAGGAATTAAGGCATAGAAAACAAAACTTATGGTTACCAAAGGGGAAAGGGAGGGGGAGAGATGAATTAGTAGTATGGGATTAGCAGATACATACTGTTACAGATTAACAGATACATACTTACGTATATATAAAATAGATAAGCAATGAGGATTAACCATTAACACAGGGAACAATATTCAATACGTGGTAATAACCTATAATGGAAAATAATCTGGAAAAAATACATATATATAACCGAATCAGTTTGCTATACACCTGAAACTAACACAAAATTGTAAATCAACTGTATTTCAATTTAAAAAAAAAGCCTCAACATATTTCCTGAAGTGGAAATTTAATTGCCCATATACTTCAACCATAATGTTATAACAATAGAAATAATGATCAAAAAGTTAATTTTAAAAAAAGAAAAAAAGAACACAGGCTCTCTGATCAGGTAGACCTGAGTGATCCCTGCCACATGGACAAGTAAGAAAACTTCTCTGAAGGACAAGTTCATCTTCTGTAGAGTTGGCTTAAAAATATCTACGTGCATCACTGAATTATTTTGAGCATTGAATCAGGTGACATATAGAGAGAATAGCTGAGTGACCCCTTAGCAAGTATTCAACAAAGAAGCACTAATAATGGGGGAGCTGCGTGAGGACAGGAAGGATGGCGGTGAGTCAGAGTAGATTTTCGGAAGGCTTTGGAGAGACAGTGACACTAGATGAGTCTGTGGAAGGGCAAGGCAGATTTGCAAAAGGGAGAGAGACATGGAAACAGAACTGTAGGGCAAACTGGGGGCAGACGATGGAATGTCTGGGGCACCAGAGGAGTGACCACCCCCAGGCCACACACCTGGTTAGTGGAAGTGCTGGTCCTAGAATGTGGGTTTCAAGCTCTTATTTTCCTTGGTCAGCTTCATGAGTCATTTTTAAATCATGCAAGTAATACAATCACATTTAAACAACTGGGAATAGAGAAAAGAAGAACATTGCCTCTACTCCCATTCCAAAACCCTAACCCAACTACCATTAGCATTTTGGTATTTCTCCTTCCAGCCTTTTTTTCTAATCTCTGACAGCTTTAAAAGTAGTTATAATATATATTATATATATATATATATATATATATATATATATATATATATATATATTTAAATTTCTGCTCTTTCCTCCTCACTGTGCAAATGTGGTCCCTGCCAGGCCATATATCCTTTCCCAAAACCCTAAGCCCAGGCTCAAATCCCAACTCTCCATCCCTAGGTAGCTCTTTGAGCTGGGCATCTTATCCGGTACTCTCCCAGTGTTCAGGCTGGCTGTAAGAACCTGGGAGTGTACGCATAAAGCAAAGAGCAGCCAACTTCTGCGCAATACAGCCTGTAGAAAAGGGGCTTCCTCCTCTTCCCACGCCTCTCACCAGAAGCCCAGCTCCACAAGAGCTTATGTTTTGTCCTAGCACCAGGACAATGCCTAGTATGCAGTTGGCACTCAAGCAATGCCTGCAGAATGAACAACTCCCTCTCCATCAGATTCACCAGCTAAAACCCACCCATGAGTGGGCATCTGTTGTTCATCTGAGAAGTAAAGTGCAGTGTTGAAGGGAGGGGAGCGGAGAGGCTATGATTAATTACATAATTCTTCTTTTTCCTCCTTCAGTAATAATTACTAACATCAATTAGTGTTGAATACTTTGTGTACAATAGCCTACAATATTGTCATCATGTAAATATTTTAGTATTTCCATATTGCAGATGAGGAATCAGAGGCTTAGAAAGGTAAGCAATATGGCCATGGTTAGTTAATCAAGAAGGGTTTTGAACCGAGACAATCTCATTTCAAGCCTGTCCTACCAACACTACCTCTACGTCCTTAGGCAGCAGATAGTTAATGGGTTCCCACTCTGTGCTGGCCCAGAGTTGACAGACTCAACTTGTTCTCACAGAGGGTTTGTGGTCCAGCGTGAGAACTTCTGGAAACACGTTCTTGGGCATGCATCCATGGCAGCCATGAGGCTCTGAGCATCACCGGGAAGCTCAGGGTGGACTTGTTTTCCTAGGAAGGCGTTTGTCTCCCTAACGTGTTTTCAAATCAGAAGAAGGGTGAATAGATGCTGAATATCAAAAACAACAGAAACGCCCACTCTTTGATGTCAAACACAGCACAGCCTGTCATCTGGGTTTTTTTTCTTCTTGTAGTCTTGTGAAAAGGAAAGCTGCACGATTTCTCCTCCCATATCTTGAAACATAACAAGGCCACGTCATTCACTCTTTATTCTGTATTGTCAATGAAACAGATTTAATAGGACTTGGCAGAATGCCTTGGATTGTTTTTAATTCACTTGAGCTGTCTGCTCTTTTTGTAGTGCCCTGGCTTGCTTGTTATGATAAATCAACACAGCCACTTCCTCAGTTAGGGTTAACCTTAGCCTAACAGATTTGGCAACTTCTCAGCTCTCCCCACACTCCACCTCCTTCATCTAGTTCCTTGCTCTTTCCTGAACTTTCAGATGACAGCTTACACACCCCATGTCTAGAATCTTTTACAAGCTCTCTCATTCCTGTCATGAGTTTCCATATGCACCCTATACTTCCTGGTTGTTTTCTCTGTTCATTTGTTTGTTTTTGATCAGTTTCCTCATTCCTCTTGCCCTACACTAGACTTGTTTTTTTTGTTGTTGTTGTTTTCTGCGGTACGCGGGCCTCTCACTGTTGTGGCCTCTCCCGTTGCAGAGCACAGGCTCCGGACACGCAGGCTCAGCGGTCATGGTTCACGGGCCCAGCCGCTCCGCGGCATGCGGGATCTTCCCGGACCGGGGCACGAACCCCTGTCCCCTGCATCGACAGGCGGACTCTCAACCACTGCACCACCAGGGAAGCCCTACACTAGACTTTAATTCGAAGCAGTCTTTTTCTCAGGTATGATCCCAATGACTAGCAAGTCTCTGACACCTAGTAGACACTACAAAACTGCCCGTTGATGAATATCACACTTCAATGCAAATCTTTCTTCATTCATATATTCATCCATTCATGCATTAAATATTCATTGAGCACCTACTATGTTCCATGAACTGTTTCCGTTTTTCAACCTCTTTCCCCCAGTTTTATTGAGAAATAATTGACATACATCACTGTATACGTTGAAGGCATTTCCATGAACTGTTTGTGGTACTGGGTATACAGCAGTTTAAAAAATTCAATCCTTATGGAACTTATATTCTAATGGGAGGGGGCAGACATATAATGGACAAAATATGTAAGTAAACCATAGGGCATGTGAGGTAACGATGAGAGCTAGGAAACAAAATAATCAGGGAATGAATAAGGACAAGGGAGGTGGGAGAGAGGATTGCAACATTGGAATGAGGACTAAGGAAAGTCTCACTGAGAAGATGACATTTGAGTAAGGATCTGAGGAAGGTGGGGTAGCCACAAGATATGGGGGGAAACAGGGTCCCAGCAGAGGGAAGAAAACAGCAAGGGCAGATAAGAGGTGCCAGGTGCAGAGAGAGCAAGATGAGAGGAAGTGGGAGAAGAGGCTGGAGATCTGATGGCATGTGTGGGGGGTAGGGAAGGTAGATGGACACTCACGGTGCAGAAGAGTGACATTATCTGACTTGGCTTACTCTGGCTTACTCTTACTCTGGCTGCTTGTTGAGAATAAACTAAAGTGCGTGAGAGCAGAAGCAGGGAGAACGTTTAGGAGGCTATGGTGCCGTAATCCAGACGGGAGATGATGGTGGCTTGAACCACGTTGACTTCAGTGGATGTTGGCTGAATTGTGTATATATTTTGAAGGCAGAACTGAGAGTTGTTTATGGAGTAAAGAGATGAAGAGAGGGACTTCCTTGGCAGTCCAGTGGTTAAGACTCTGCACTTCCACTGCAGGGGTCACAGGTTTGATCCCTGGTCAGGGAACTAAGATCCCACATGCCGTGCAGCGCAGCCGGAAAAAGAGAGAGAGAAAAAGAGAGAGGTCAAAGACAATTCCAAGGATTCTTGGCTTGAGCAGCAGGAAGGCTGGAGATGTCATTCGCTGAGCTGCAGAAGACAATGAAAGAAGAATTCATTTGGAGAGTGTTAAATTTGAGATGCCCATCACATGCCCAAGTGAAAACATGGAGGAGAAAAACATCATGCCAGGCTTTACAAATATTAACCCATTCAATCCCCATAACAATCCATGAGATAGGGAGCATTCTTGGCCCCATTTTACAGGGGAAGACTGAGACTCAGAAAGAATGAATGACTTACCCAAGGTCACCAAGCCAGTGGGTAGTGGAACTGGGCAACTGGGATTCAAACCCAAGCCATGGGGTGCAGAATGCATGCTCTTCTACACCATACTGCCTCTTAGCTGAGAAAACACACACACACACACACACACACACACACACACACACCCCTCATTCCAATCACTTAAGAAAATCCTTGCCATTAGCTCTGAGCTGATCACTGTGGCCAGGTCCTGGCATGCTTTATTAGACTAGGTCTGAGTCTCCTGCTGCCTGAACTGGGTGGGGGTAGAGGTCCACATGAGGGGAAGTTCTCTACAGGACAATCAGGATATCATCCCCAGAAGAAGGGTGAATAGATGCTGAATTTCAAAGACAACAGGAAAGCACACTCATTGGTGTCAAATTTAGCCCACTCATAGCAACTTGGGCAAAGTTTACACATTAGTCATTCCACCTATGCATTTCAAACCACCCAGAACAACCCAAAAATCATGCCAAAATTTTCTCAACGGATTTTCTTATAAGATGTTTACTTGATTCCCTGGGACACTTGTGCTTTCCATTCTTATATTCCAACACAGAGAGGCTAAAGGTCAAATATCTCAGCTGGGAGGAGGAACACATTCTTGAATATCTAAGAGGCAACTGTGAAATGATGTTTTCTCAACATAGCATTTTTCAGAGCAGGCTAAAAACAAAATAAACAGAACACTCAAAAGAAAGCACCAAATAGAATTCACGGAAAGTAAGGGTACTGAAAATCATTCACTGATTTTCTAATTTTTTTTTAATAAACAAGTCTTTAGAGTCATTTTAGATTCACAGCAAAACTGAGCAGAAAAGAATGAGTTCCCATATACCCCCTTCTCCCACGCATCCACTGCATTGCTGCATTGCCCACCCTCAACCTCCACCACCAGCGGGGCACATTTGTTACAATCCAGAAACCTACATTGACACATTATAATCACCCAAAGGCCATAGTTTACATTAAGATTGATCCTTGGTGCTGCATACTGAACAGGTTTTGACGAATACATAATGACATGTAACCCCCATCATAGTAACATACAGAATAATTTAACTGCTCTAAAAATCCTCTGTGCTCTCCCTATTCATCATTCCTTTCCCCCTAACCTCTGGCAACCACCGATCTTTTTACTGTCTCCATAGTTTTCGCTTCTCCATAATGCCATATAGTTGGAATCATACAGCATATAGCTTCTTCAGATTTTTTTTCCACTTGATAACCTCCATTTAAGGTTCCTCCATGTCTTTTCATGGCTTGATAGCTCATTTGTTTTTAGCCCTGAATAATATTCCATAGTCCGGATGTACCACAGTTTATTTTTCCATTCCACTACTGCAGAACATCTTGGTTGTTTTGTTTTCTGAGACTAAATTTATTTCAACCTAATAAATTGTAAAATTCTGATTATTTTACTTAATAATTAGTAGTCTAAGCAAAGTTCAAATTTATCTTTTAGAAAGATATCCCTTCTTGAAAAGTAACAGCTCTACAAATAATTTTTTATAATATCAACTTTGTGCTCATATGTAATTTTCTAAATTAAGAAGGCTTAAAGACAAAAATTAAATTACTCATAACTTCACTCAGAAATAAATATCATTAATATTAACAATTTGTTGTTATGTATACATATATATATATAATTTTCCTAACATTTATACCCTAGGATTTTAACACAGATACTTTACCCTCTTTAAAAATTCTTCAGGGAATTCCCTGGCGGTCCAATGGTGAGGACTCTGCATTCTCACTGCCAAGGGCGTGGGTTCGATCCCTGGTCAGGGAACTAAGATCCCCTCAAGCTGCGCAATGTGGCCACAAGATTAAAAATAAAACCAAAAATTCTTCATAAGTAGTATTTCTAATAATGCATAGTCTTCCATAGTATTGTCCTACCATAGTTTATTTGATCATTATCTCAATTTCAACTATTTCCAATCTTTTGCTATGTTATGGTAAAAAAAAAAAGTCCTCTGGGCACATCCCTTAAGATTTTCTTACAATAACTTCTGGAATTTAATAAAATATTATTCTTTTTTTTTTTTTTTTTTGCGGTAGGCGGGCCTCTCACTGCTGTGGCCTCTCCCGCTGCAGAGCACAGGCTCCGGACATGCAGGCTCAGCGGCCATGGCTAACAGGCCCAGGAGCTCCGCGGCATGTGGGATCCTCCCAGACCGGGGCACGAACCCGTGTCCCCTGCATTGGCAGGTGGACTCTCAACCACTGTGCCACCAGGGAAGCCCCCAAATATTATTCTTGGTGTTAGAAGATAAAGGACAAAAATCCAAAGAACTGGGAATTACAACATATTTTAAACCTATAATCATTAAAATTGGTTGGAAGAAATTTTCCCATATCAAGGTATGAGGAAGTCATTCTGGCTTATACACTATTTAACTTAAACTTTATGCTAACTAGAACAGCCTGTTTTGTGGCCTATTCTAACATACATTGTACATTTGCTTTAACTATTAAAGAAAAGAATGCATTTAAACATCAAAATGGAATAACTGTGGTCCAGGCATCCAAAATGAAGCCTGGCGGCCACTGTGGTTTCAGACACAGTCCTGCAACACTGAGAACTGAATTTTCTGAACTGAATCAGACTCAAGGACACCATCAACTATTCTCAAAACAACATCTGCTGCCAGCTGCCAACTGCAAATTTATGATCCCAAGTTCTCCCCTTGTAACTATGCAACCATTTCAGACCCCAACCAATCCTTACTTATCAAGCATCCTTACTTCTTGCCAGCTCCAATTATGATTCTTGACAAATGACATGAAAGTTGGGGGGTTTTGCCTTTATAAGACTCCCCCATTTTGTAGTCCAATGGAACACAATTCAACTACTTCTTGAGCCTGAGTCTCCTGGGCTATAGTTCTCAGTTTGGCTCAAATAAAACTCTTTTCTATTCCTATTATAGATTGTTTATTGATTATCTCCATCGACATTGTTTGATATAGTCTTCTGGTTATCAGAAAAACTCACCTGTAGTCTACTTTGGTACCAAGCATGGGCCCCTTGTGAGCACCCCTGCCCCTCCTACTCCCAGCTTCACATCACTCTTCAGGTGCTTCAGTGAGGTTTTCCTGATATCTGGATCTCCTTGTATTGGGTAATGTTCCAAAACTTTTATTTGAGCTATTATTTTCAGACTTGGAGTCTTAAGGGGGGTACCAATATATTTCCTAGATGAAAAGGACCTAGGGGGAATTTCCTAAGCAGAGGAGCTAGAGGGGAGTTCCTATCAGGGGACCTCGTAGGAAGTTCTTAGGCAGAGGACGTAAGGGGAATTTCTAAGCAAGGAACCTAGAGGGCATTTCTAGGAAGGAAAGACCTAGAGGGAACTTTGGAGTGAACTGAGTTGGCTAATCTTTTTTAATGTGGCTTAAAATTGGAAGGATTTGTACTTTACAGAAAAATGAAACTGAAAGAAAATGGAAAATTGTGCCTCTAAAGCCTACCATCTCCCAGCCACCCACTGGAACTCCAGCTGAATTCATGTACAATTGAGATGGACCCAATACTTGTAAGTACAATAATTCTCTCACCCTGAAATGACCAAGATGGGGCTCTTTTGACATTCCCAAACTGGTTTTTGTGTATGCAGTTAGAGAAAGTTAGCTTGATAAAACAGTTTTTCAAACTTCTCACCCTGAGAGAACAAAACTATTCCTAGGAGAAAGATTAAAGCTGTAACTCTTTTATCATGTCCTTGAAATGTAAACACATCCCACACTGCCTGAGACTATGGCTTTGACTCAATTAGTAGAACCTAAAACTAAAAGAAAAAAAAAGGCCTTTGAAAACTCAAGAAAGTAAACTTATTCTTACTATTATTTATGAGCAAATGAGTTTTATATTGTAAAGCATGATTCATGACTAAGTTTTAAAATGAAAACTATGTGATCTCTATGTCTATCTAGATGTCTGTATGTAGGTTATAAATATATGTTTCTACCTCTGGATGGTAAAAGAGCTGTATTTGATTGAATTAAAAACAAGTGCTTACGAATTAAATATTTCTAAACGTAACATGAAGTAGCCTAATTTTTTTTAAGGATCACAAGATGAGAAGAAGGCGACAGCAGTAGTAGACAGCTGTAATCCAAGAATCTGGGCCAAGCCTGTATGATCCATCCTACTAGTTCAGTTGAACTGTTTACCAAATGTTTATCTCCCTGTCAAAATTGAAAGCTATTGTTTTACTTCTAGCTAACTCTTGCCCCAGTATACAGGACGGAAAGAAAATTCTTTAGTAACGTTGTCACAAAGTATAGCTACTGAGGGCAGTCTAACCAATTGTTGGATCCGTCATCAAATTCCCAGGTCAATACAAGACTGATATAAGCCTCTCATAATACCTGTCACCAAATTTTCAGGTCTTCCTAATGTTACCATCCACCTAGACCGACCTCCCTAACTTTACAGGTTCAAATTTTTCAACAGATTAACATGTCCAGTCCTTGTCTGATACCATCCTCAATCCTTAGAGATCAAGCACAATAACCCTAGACTACTTTGTTTTTTCGCTTACTTAAACTGAATAAAGTCTTAAAGAGTAAAACGTGAGTAAATTATGCCAGCAACTCCCACATGTTAAATACCACACAAATGACTTTTGGAAACCTTGCAAGAGAAATGACCCATGGTTTGATGCTGTGTTGACAAAACTTCCAATAAGAGCACCCTGGGAGGGGTCACTGCACTTCCCCAGATTTTGTCTTCACATGTGATACTGAAATTGACACACCTTCCCAAGGATGGGCACATAAATGTCTTCATAGCTGGAAAATAGAAGGTTTATTTTTATTGGGTTTATATTATGCATTGTCTGTATATAAGGAAACAGATTAACCTCCTTTTTCTCTTCATTACAGAGTCAAGAGATCCATGTTAGCAGGATACCAAGAAACCTGCTGGCAAAGTCTTTTGGGAATCTTGGTTCCTAATGCAGGAGTATGTATAAAGAAAAATATGATTAGAAATCTATCATCACCATTGCTCAAATAGCCAAGAAGACTGCAAAAATCATTGCAGCACAGCAGACATGCCTAAACTCCTTAGCCCAAGTAATGTTAGATAACAGGGTTGCCTTAGATTCTATGCTGGCTAAACAAGGAGTTGTTTGTGCTATTGCTCATACTACTTGTTGCATTTGTATCAATACCTCTGGAGAAGTTGAAATTCACCTAGAAAAAGTTTCCCAAAAGGTAAAATGGTTATAAGATGTAAGACAAACTGACCCTTTAAATGATCTGTTCAGTTATCTCCCCTCAGGAATAGACAATTTTTTCTGCTTTGCTTTATAGATGATTGTCATTGTCGTAGTATGTATTACTATCTTTTCCTAGCTATTAAACTACTTATGACATGTATCACTGTTTGCTTTAAGTCTTCTGCTAAAAGTACAGGTACAATCATAAATATATTGAGCAGATTGTACATATGCTTCTGTATATATGATGCAGACAAAATATATACAGTTGTATACATACACATACATATATATATAAATGCATAGTTTATAATTAAGTGTGAAAACTATTCACAAAAAAGAAAATGGTCTATAAACACTAAAGTTAATGTCACAAAAATTTACTTGTTCATTCATGTTCACACTTCAAAACTATGCATTGAACCTACTCTATGCACCTGGCTGTGGACTATATTCTAAGAATATAAAGACTTTAAAGCCAAGGTGTCTGCCCTGTACAGGTCTATATTCTATTCTGGAGAAAGAATTCTTATTAACTAAGGATAATTGATTGTTATGCACATCATGATATAAGCTCATTGACAGAAGTGTAGTAGCAGGAGTGAGTGAATAGTGAGTAAACTAAAATTAGAATTTCACTAGGTCCTCATTCATAAATTATTTGATCATATTTTACGTACAGTCCTAGAGCTTGGTTTTCCAGCTACCAGCTATAAACAGCCTAAAGGTAAGAGTAAAGAAACTACCTCCTTTTTTTTTAACACTTTAATGTGTGCCTATATTATCCCATACATGCATTATTATATGCAGTATTATCTCATTTAAATGTCACACTCAGTTAACCGTTTTTCCTTTTAGAATGATAGGGTGGCACACTGGATACCAAAAAAATGCTGTTGCTCAGAATTACACAGCCAGAGTGGAATTTCAAAATCTCATTTTTTTTTCAGTGTGTTTGTCTTAATTTTTCCCAGTTTTATTGAGATATGATTGACATACATCACTGTATAAATTTAAGATGTACAGCATAATGGTTTAACTTACATATATTATAGAATGACTGCCACAATAAGTTTAGTTAGCTTCCATCATCTCATATAGATACAAAAAAAAAGAGAGAGAAAGAAAAAAGAGAAAAAAAATTTCCTTGTGATGAGAACTCTTAGGAGTTTCATGTATATCATACAGCAGTGCTAACTATTTTCATCATGCTGTACATTACATCCCTAGTATAGTTGACACTTGAACAATGTGGAGGTTAGGGATCAACTGCCATGTAGTCAAAAAACCACATACTGCTATCTCTGAAGTAAAACAAATGAACTGATAAAAGACTCACCCAAGGGCAGGAAGCTGAAATAGTTTGGATGGAATCAGCACTCAAACCCTGGTTCTTTCTAGTCTCCATATTGTGGCCTCTGAAAACAAATTTTCCCCATATGTAGTTAATGTAAAGATCTGTAAAATGAAAATATAGGTACTATATTTATTGAAAAAAATCTGCATATAAGTGGACCCTCACAGTTCAAACCCATGCTGTTCAAGGGTCAACTGTACTTATTTACCTTGTAACTGGAATTTTGTACCTTTTGACCACCTTTCTCCAATTCCCTCTCCCCCAAAACCCTGCCTCTAGTAACCATAAGTCTAATCTCTTTTTCTATGAGTTTATTATTTTTGTTTTTAGATTCCACATACAAGTGAAATCATTTTAAATTGGATTATTTGATTTGTTTTTTGCTGTTGAGTTGTATGACTTATTTATACATTTTAGATATTAACCCCTTATCAGATATATGGTTTGCCAATATTTTTTCCCATTCCACAGGGTTTTTTTCACTTTGTTGATTGATTCTTTTGCTGTGCAGAAGCTTTTTAGTTTGATGTAGCTGCTTTTGCTTATTTTTGTTGTTGTTGCTTGTGCTTTAGGTACTATATCCAAAATATCGTTGCCAAGACACATATCAAGGAGCCCTTTTCCTACATTTTCTTCTAGGCGCTTCATGGTTTCAGGTCTTACATTTACATTTTTAATCTATTTTGAGTTAATTTTTGTGAGTAGTGTAAGATAAGGATCTTTTTTTCAGTAAGAAAGAAAGAGAGTGAGACAGAGAGACAGAAAGAGAGGAGGGAAGAAAGGAAGGAAGGGAAAGAAGAAAGAAACTATGCCATATTTAATGTTCAAACAAAAATATTTTATTCATGCTTACTATATAAGGAAAATTTATGTCTTCATCAGACAACTATTAATTCATTTTTTCAATTTGCTTAATTAATACCTGTGTTGAGTTTACCATATGCCAGCACTACTATATCAGCAGTGAACAAACCAGATGAAAATCCCTGCCCAGCCAATGTTCATAGCAGCATTATCATAATAACCAAAAAGTAGAAACAACCCAAATGTCCATCAACTAATATATGTATAAACAAAATGTGATGTACCTGATGCTGAAAACTTGGTCTCTGTGCACTGGTGCCAAATCGAATCTTGGATACAAAGTTTGGGTGAAGTAGAAAATAATACCTTTATTGCTTTGTCAGGCAAAGGGGAACACCGAAGACTCATGCTCCTCAAAATTGTGTGTCCCTACCCGGGAGGATTTGGTGAGGAGTTCTGTAGCAGTTGTTCAAGGGTGGGGTTGCTGGTAAGGATTAGGGTGTGTGCAGGGTGTGCATTCCTTTAATCTGGCCTCAGGTGGTCTTCTCTGGAATGAAGAACACTAACATCTTCCATTTGTTGAGGGTTTTAGTTCTGTAAAGAGCTCAAAGATATTGTTATGTGTATCCCTTGAGGCAGAACCAGGACCCTGCCCCAAGGCTGCACTATTGTTTCTTGGCTGCTCCTCCCTTATCTCTGCATCCCCTCCCTTCCCTGGTTAGCAACTGTTTGGACCTGCCCTATGAACTCAGGGAAGGTCATGGAGGCTGAAGGCTGTTCCCTACAAACAAGAAATGGGGGACACAGAAAGGCTTCCATGCCCAGGAGTCCCACAGTGTCCTGTTCGGTTTCATACCCATGCAATGGGATAATGTTCAGCCATAAAAAGGAATGAAGTACTAACACATGCTATAACATTGTTGAACCCTGAAAACATTATGCTAAGTGAAAAAAGCCAGTCACAAAAGACCATATATTGTATAATTCCATTTATATGAAATGTCCAGAACAAGCAAATCTATAGAAACAGAAAGTAGATTACTGGTTGTGTTACCAAACGCCAGTTTGTGTGCCCCAAGCACAGTGAGGCCAAACAAACTGAAACGTCAGAGTTTGGAACAGAAAAAGGTTTATTGCAGGGCCAAGCAAGGTGAAAAGGTGACTCATGCTCAAATAACCTGAACTCTCTAATGGTTTTCAGGGAGAAGTTTTTATAGACAAAATTTGGGGTGAGGGCTACAGGGTAGTGACTTTCTTCTGATTGGTTGGTGGGGAGGTAACAGGGTGGTGGTCCAGGAATCTTGTGTTCAGCCTGAAGTCATCATCCTCCACCTGGGTGGGGGCCTTGTTTCCAGCAGAAGAACTCAAAGGTATTGTTAGACACATTCCTTGAGGAGGAACCAGGACCCTGCCCCAAGGTTGTACTATTTTTTCTTGACTGTTCCTCCCTTGTTTCTGCATCCCTTCCCTTCCCTGATTAGCAACTATTTGAATCTGCCCTTTGGAACTCAGGGAAGGTCAAGGAGGCTGAATGAAGCCTATTTCCTACAAACAAGAGACAGGGGACATGGAAAGGATTTGTACAAGGGAGGGCCCCACAGGGTCATGCTCCATTTCAGTTGCTTAGGGCTGGATTGTAGGGGCAATGGGGAGTGACTGCCAATGGGTATGAGGTTTCTTTTGGGGCTGATAAAAATGTTCTAAATTTAGATTGTGGGGTTGCTGCAAAACTGTGACTATACTAAAAATATACATTGAATTGTATACTTTAAAAGGATTAATTTTATGATGTGTGAATTATATCTCAATAAAAATGTTAAAAGAAAAACCCTGCCCCCCATGGCATTTACATTCTGTAGTGCAGCTTCCTCCCATTTCTCCTGGATCTGATATGAAGCCAGCCCATTTCATACCTCATGGTCCAGGTTTCAGTTCCTTTGTGCAGAAATCTGGGCAGTAAGCTCTCTACTGAACCAGTGGTGTAATCTAGATATTATTCCTGGTTCTTTCTTAATTCCTTCACCCTCCTAGAAATTCTGGAACTTAATTTCTTATAATGCACTATTGGGAGATAATTCTGTTTTACATATCTAAGAACTCTGACTATGGCAGAGACCAAGTAACTTAAGACCCATCCAGTTCAAGGCATTGACTCCTATAGGCAATACTGTACAAAAGGCATTGAACTGTGAAGACTGTAGCTCCATGGTGCCACCCACAGTGAAGACCAGCATACCACTTGCGATGGACAACACATGACTCAGGTGGGAAACACTTTGTTCTGTTTCATTATAGGAATGACACCAAATAACTTATATGTATTAAAACCATTAATTGATATTGAATATAATTAATCAAAATGCTGGTGCTATTATATTTTTAAAAATTGAACATTTACTCTCCAATGAATTACCTGTAAATGAAAATGATTCTCTGTAATATTAATATTAACAGGAAGAAGTGTTAAAAAGAGGGTGAGATTGCAGAGATGTTTTAACAGGAGGACCACTGTTTACAACAGTCCTGGAGCTGTGTGCTTTGTCCTCTGACAGACAGGAGAAGGTCCATCTTGTTAGCTAAGGTTACAAGACAGAGACATAGTGGAACTGGGGTGGATCTTGGAGCCCAGAAAGGCACTGTGAAGACAGACCATCATGGAAAGAGAACTGATCAGCCACTGCACAACTGTATATCACACAGAAAAACTGTGAAAGTCACTCCAAACTTCATCCTCTGAGGCCACCAACAGGAATAACAACCTGACATACCTGCAGGACACTACAATAACCCAAGTTTATGGTGATGGCCTGATTCATCCAGAAAGGATTCACATTCTATTCAGGATACCAGCTTCACAAGGCCAGGAAGTACATAACACACTCTAAGTCAGAATGGTTTTCAGTCTTTCTTAAACTATCTACCACATTCTCACCACATCTCCACTCAACTGCAGAAAATGGTTGAGTGTCACTTCCTGAGTGTAGCTTGTACTCAAGATGTAACTTCAACATGTTTTTTTCAAATACATCCCAACCCCAGCCCTGCCCTGCAGTGCAAACCTTTAGCCACAAACAAAAATGGCTAAAACCAAAATATTGGAGATTGGTAAGAAAAGTTCTCAGCTAACTGGGTGTTTCATGGGGCTAAACCCATTCTTCTCCTGAGGGTCTTTAATAGCTAAGTTTTACTGCACAGTCTATTTTCACAACCTTTAAAAGGCCAGGACTTCTTGTGTTTTTCTTTTATGAGAACAACTTCCCTCGACTTGTTATGAACAAAACTTGGGTCCACTCACCTTTGTGCAGCAAAACCAAATTTACTGACTCTGGGTTGTGGTGAAGGAAAGTTCAGCATTTATTGTAAGCACCAAACAAGGCATCTGGGTGGCTAATATTCAAAAGAACCAAACACCCTGATGGTTGTCAGGGAAAGGTTTTTAAGGACAGAGTGAGGGAGGAGGTTGCAGGGTATGTGATCAGCTCATGGACATTCTTCTGATTGGTTGGAGGTGAGGTAATTGAGAGCCAATATCATCTTCCTCTGGTTCCAACTGGTCTGGGGTCAATGGACTTGTGGGCAGCATACAGTTAACTTCTTCCACCTGGTGGGGGTTTCAGTCTCTGCAAAACAGCTCAAAGGACATGGCTCAGAATATTATCTAGAGCCCCTGGGGAGGAACTAAATATGCTCGACTTTGTTTAATGGCTAAACTGTTTTTATTTTGTCTCACTTGAGTGTTTTCCTCTGTTTCTGCATTTTCTCACTTCCCTGATTAAATTTATTCTTTGGAACTTGAAGAAGGCCTAGGAAGCTAAAGGTTTTCTACAAACAAGAGGCAGGCAGAGAACACGGTAGGGGGGTGGGAGTGGGGTGTCTGTCCTGAGAAGGCCCTATGGTCGTTTAAAAACCCACATTGCTCTGTATTAGCAAAAACACTGGAAAGTGATTTTTTTCACATTTGGTTGTTATTGTTAATGGTGTGTTTTGTTTGGATTTCCTTTTTTTTTTTTTTCCCAGAGTCCATGGTTACTTGCAAAATAAAGATTTATTTTACTGTGTAATTTTGAAGTGTATGCCTGTTTCAAGGAATGAGAGGATTTTTCAGACTATCTTTGGAACCCTAGGGCTTCTATCAATCAACACAAAACTTGCCCTGATGGAGGAATTCCCAGCTCTCAGATTACCTTACCTTTTTCCCCTGAAACCTCTAGACCATTGGAATTAAAAGCTGGAGTCTTTTAAATAATTAAGAAATTTGTTTCTTTGGAGGTGGGGTGTAGTGTTTATCTGCAGTAATAACCAAATGTCTAGATTTTCTTCAAACTGGGTTCTCGGAGTACACATCAAGTTTGCATTCAGGGATACATAAACACTCCGAGACGTTCATCCTTCTTAAGAAGCAGCACTCTACACTGACTAAAGTTTCTATCTGGACTCAGCATTTATTTTCATCTTTGGAGGTTTTCATTTGGAAATAATATGTGGTTGTTCAATTCACTGCTAGACCATAGCCAGCAAAGAATTAATATATCAATACATCAGTCTTACAAATGCATTTACTCCTTGACCTACTGACTCCATATCTAGGAATTTATCTTGCAAATATCCCTGCCCACATAAGAAACGATGGGTATACCAGATTATTCACTGAAACACTGTTAATAAGAGAAATGACTGCAAACAAACCAAATGATGTCCCCAACAGGGGATGGGTTAAATAAATTGTGAAACATCTCTCCCATGGAATATTATGTAGCTGTAAAAAAAATAGTGAATTATTGCTGTATGTGCTGATACAAAGTAATCTCTAGGATATATTCGTAAGCAGAAAAACGCAAGATACAAGGCATTATTTATGGAACACTCCCTTTTGTGTAAGAAAATGTAGAGAGTAATAATATATATTCATATGTTCTTGTATTTTCACAAAGAAACAAGTGGTTATCAGAGTGAAAGGAAGGGGACAAAACAGGTGACAAGGGTGGGAGTGAGGCTTTTTATGTTGTTTGTATTTTTTTTTTTAAGCTTGTTGCTCTTTTTTTTTTTTAAGACCATACTTCATTCAGATTTCTTTTGCTTTTTTTTTTTAAATTTTATTTATTTATTTATGGCTGTGTTGGGTCTTCGTTTCTGTGCGAGGGCTTTCTCTAGTTGTGGCAAGTGGGGGCCACTCCTCATCGCGGTGTGCGGGCCTCTCACTATCGCGGCCTCTCCCGTTGCAGAGCACAGGCTCCAGATGCACAGGCTCAGTAATTGTGGCTCACGGGGTCAGCCACTCCGCGGCACGCAGGATCCTCCCAGACCAGGGCTCAAACCCATGTCCCCTGCAATGGCAGGCAGACTCTCAACCACTGCACCACCAGGGAAGCCCTGTTGTTTGTATTTTTGAACTATATGTAAGTATTGCCTTTTCAGGAATAACATAAAAATCACCCAATGTAATCTAAAACAACTTATAATATATTAGAAGAATGAACCCTTGAGACAGCATGTGTTTCTCATCAAGCATGCTTATCAAATCACCTTCCAGTTGAGAAATCAACAAAATTGTGTATGCAGCTGCATCCTTTATTGTTTCTTCATATGACTCAGAACCACACAGAGTAAATGACAACATCCTTCCTCTAGACATTGGCCCCTCCACACCCACCCCAGGGACCCTGAGAACAGAGCCAGCAGACTGGAAGTGCTCTTAGAGAGCAGCCCTGGTAGATGTGTGCATGACTAAAAGACTATTTGGAAATTCAGAAATCTTTCCAAGCTACACATGACTGTTTCCCTGGGTCTCTTGAGGCCCGAGTTCACAGTCGGGTCACCGTAACCCTAAGAACCTCTATCTCAGTGCCTTTTGAAGCCTCCATGTATTTTGTAGAATATCAGCTCCTTTCCAAGAGTCTCCACCTCACTCTCTCTATGGGTCCTCATGAGGAGTATTGCATCTCTGGTCACAATGTCTGCCTATGGCCGGTGGCTTCTGTCAGGATTTTCCTTTCTTGCTCAGCCCCCACTGGTGCTATGTACTGAAAAGGCAGAGGGCTGGACACCTCCCACTTGATCCTCCAGGTTCTCCACCCACTTCCATTTGGCTCTCTGCCCCCAACCTACCCCAGAGGGAGGAAGGAGAAAGCTATGTATTTCCTGTCTTAGTTCATTTGGCTACTATAACAAAACACAAAGACCAGGTAGCTTCTAAACAACAGAAATTTCTTTCTCAGTTCTGGAGGCTGGGAAGTCCAAGATCAAGGCACCAGCATGGCCGTGTTCAGGTGAGGTCCCTCATCCTGGTTCACAGATGGCACCTTCTTGCTGTATCCTTACATGGCAGAAGGGGAGAGAGATCTCTGTGGGTTCTTTTTCATAAGGCACTGATTCCATTCATCAGGCTCCACCTTCATGGTTAAGCACCTCCCACCAGCTCCACCTCCTATTACTACCATCTTTGGGGGTTAGGATTTCAATACATGAATTGGGGGCACACGAACATTCAGACCACAGCCATTGCCCCAGCTGGCTCTTTCCTTGCAGGGTGGCCTCCCACCTGCCGGATTCATTGACAGAAGGTCACCGCTGCTCTCAAGGTGACCTCTCCATGGGACTCTTTCCTTCCAGATTCTTGCGGCCACCTCATCCACTGGTCCCTTTAGGCAGTGTTTTGCACACTCTCAATATCTTTGTAAATGGTTCTTTGTTAAACCTTCTTCAAATTATCCAAATTTGAGTGTGTCATCTGGGTCTTGCTAGGACCCTGAGGGAGTAGACTGGCCCTGCCTGCAAAGCAGCTTGATTTTGCACCATCATTGCTTTTGAGGACCACTCTCACTGGGAACCTGCATCTATGCCATAGTTGGGTCACTCTTTGGTAGCTCGCCCCCCCCCACGATGCTATTCGTGGCTCTGTGTCTCACAGTGCCTTCTGTCCCTAAGGCTTTCCTTCCCAGAGAGAGATGCTGTTAAATAATTACACTAGGACAAAGGAAACCAACTGGCACTATGGGCCAAACAGGATGTATGATGTCCACACACACACACACAACAAATCTCTACTACACTACAGATATAATGATAACCTTCTAATTCTTCTCCACTTTCCAGAATTCCTTTGTTATCTGATAACCCCTCCCACAATGGATTTCCAAAAGCCCCATGCCATCAGCCCAGACCTATCTGAACCCCAGGGATAGACACAGCTTTGATAAAAGCTCAAAAACATGTAATCTGACATTTTAGAAGAAGAGTAGAGTGTCTTGTATTTTAGATATGACATTATTTCAAAGACATAGAGGTAGAGAGTAATCCATTGTCAGATGAAACTTTACCAGAATAGCACTTCACCTCCTTAGGGATTGGTATTTGATTGATATCCTCAACCAGTATTTTGGGGCATCAGTATGCTGTGACCAGAAGGCTCTTTCCAACAGGCCTCCAATGGCTTTTCATCATATTCAGAGAAAAGTCTGCAAAATGGCCTGCAAGATCCAACCCAATTTGGCCTCTTTCCTTCTGTCACACTGATCCCACCATCCTGGTCTCCTTGATTTCCTCGAATAATTCAGACACACAGCCCCCCAGGGCCTTTGCTCCTGAGGCTCTTGCCTGAAATGTTCTTTCCACAGAGATCAGTTTGGCTTAATCCCTCCACTCCTTCAAATCTTTGTTCAAATATCATCTCAGGGAGGTGTTTCCAGAACTCCTTATATAAAACAGTAACCCCCAGCCCAACACTTTCTATCATCCTTCTCTGGTATATTTTTCTTGATAGTATGTATCACCTTCTAAAATACAATTTACTTCTTTATAAAGACTACTTATTGTTCATCTCTCCCCCCACCCCATACTAGAATACGCACTCCAAGAAGGCACGGATTTTTGTCTGCTCACTGAAGTAATCCTAGCAGTTAGTGCTTGGAACCTATAGACACACAATATTTGTTGGATGAGTTAATGATTAGAGCACAGATCTGATCATCCATCTCCTTTGTCCAAGTTTTTCAGTCTTCAATAGTTCCACATTTCTCTAAGGACAAAACTAAAGCTTTTTAGCATACTTGTAAACTGGCAGCAATTCACCTTCTGGTCTTATACAAGCCTCCCTCCCCTATTGCCATGAGTTGTTGTAAGAGAAGAACTAGGATGATCTGTGAAAAATGAGAAATTCTGGGTTTTCATTGTTGTGTTGAGAAAAAAGAAGCAAGGATGTAAACATAACATGACTAAGGAAATGGTGAGTATTATTTATAATACTCACCATTATATACATAATAATACATGGAAATGGTCCATGTATTATTTAGCCTACTCAGCCCTCCTCCCTTCCTGGACCAGCACGACGTTTCTTCTAAAGCATTGCTTTTTCTCTTCTGAATAGAAAATATTATATGTGGACTCTAAAAATATTACATGTGGAATCTAAAATAATGGTACAAATTAACTTATTTGCAAAACAGAAATAGAGTCACAGATGTAGAAAAAAAACAAACGGTTACCAGGGGGGAAAAGGGAGGGAGGGATAAATTGGGAGATAGGGATTGACATATACACACTACTTTATATAAAATAGATAACTAGGGCTTCCCTGGTGGCGCAGTGGTTGAGAGTCTGCCTGCCGATGCAGGGGACACGGGTTTGTGCCCCGGTCCGGGAAGATCCCACATGCCGCGGAGCGGCTGAGCCCGTGAGCCATGGCCGCTGAGCCTGCGCGTCCGGAGCCTGTGCTCCGCAATGGGAGAGGCCACAGCAGTGAAAGGCCCGCGTACTGGAAAAAAAAAAAAAAAAAAAAAAAAAAGATAACTAATAAGGACCTACTGTATAGCACAGGGAACTCTACTTAATACTCTATAATGACCTATATGGAAAAGAATCTAAAAAAGAGTGGATATATGTATATGTATAACTGATTCACTTTGCTGTATACCTGAAACTAACACAACATTGTAAATCAACTATACGCCAATAAAAATTTAAAAGAAAATATTTGCTGAATGAGTGAGGGGAAACAGCACAGTTGGAAATAGAAAAAGTTAAGTGAGTAAATTCAGGAGAAAAAAAAGACAGTCAGTGGATCTTGGGGAGAAGGAAAGAGTGTACTTCCAGATGTTACTGGGTTCAAAGAAAACTAGAATCAGACAAAAGTTAAAACAGCAATGGCAAATTTTATTCAGGAGCTATTATAATATGGGAAAAAGAGGGCTTGATATGGAGCTGGCTCCAATCTGAATAGAACATGGACAAGGAGAGACTTATAGCCAAGGCATAGGGGGAGGTCAGTGGGTGGAAAATTACCAACAAAAGACATCAAGAATAGGGGAGGTTGTGGCTAAACTGACTTTAGGGGTTTTTCTAAAGGCAGGTACAGAGGAGGAAAAAATAATTTTGCCTCTACCCTTTTACATTTATGGCCGAGGTCCCTGTAATAAAAGACAGGGAAAAACAAATAGATTTATTAACATGTATACCTCATGCATACATGGGAGATACCCAGGGAAAAAAATGAGTAACTCCCTGAGGTGGCTTAGCATTCAGGATTAAATTCCACCTTAATAGGGAAAGGGGAGTAGGGGGGAGACAGTTCTGGGAGGTTATCAGGAATAACATGGTGAACAAGGGCAAGGTTTGTTGTGCAGATTTAAGTGAGTGCCTTCTCCACTGATAAGATTCTCTTGTGATTTTGTTTTCAGCTATATTGAGGTATAATTGACAAATTGTAAGATATGTAAAGTGTACAACCTGATAATTTGATATACCTATACATTGTAAAGGGATTCCCCCTATCCAGTTAATTAACACACAATTACCTCACAAATTTACCTTTTTTTTCCCAGTGAGAACATTTAAGATCCATTCTCTTAGCAAATTTTAATTATTCAATACAGTGTTATCAGCTATAGTCACCTCAGATCATAGTCATCCTAAAACTGAAAATTTGTAATCCTTTACCAACCTCTTCCTGTTTTCCCCTCCCCCCAGCCCCTGGCAACCACTTTTCTGCTTTCTGTTTCTTTTTACAGAGGTACGATTTACCAAGTTAATGTAAGTTATAGATAGTTTAAGAGAAAAGAGAAAAATGCTTCCTTAAATCTGTAAAACAAAACATTAAAGAACCAGCAACATCACCTAGAGGTAGAAAAACACCACGCGTCTATAACATACATATAAAGACAGACACAGATATATTACAGCTTTCGTTCTAAAATTTTGGTCATGAGACAGGTACAATGATACAAAAGTCACTGATTTATAAAAGAACAGTTAGATCCAAACTGTGATTCTGGCAGATGGACTATATTAAGTTTACCCACTCAGATGGCCAAAACTTTTAACTAATATTTGTGGCAAAGACCTTGTCAAATAACAAAAATAATACACTTTAGTAAGGAGTTTGATGTCTTTTTATCAAGGGAAGACAATCCATGGATTGGGAGACTGCTGTGCCTCACAAGCTGTGGAGCAATCTTCTCTAAAAATCTTGGGCAAGAGGAAGTTTTATACAATATTAGAAGAAGCAACATGGAAACAGGGCATGATTGCCTAGGAGGTCAGGGACTTCCTTAGACGACTCCAGGTCCCATTTTCTTGGGCAAGGTGACCTAGCTAAGCCAAGCTGGTGGGTTCAACTTTTAAGGTGTTTCATTTGCTTTGTTTCCAAATAGCTCAGGTAGCTGCTTTTGAGGTTGCTTGAGTCCCTGGAGAGCCCCCAATGGAGAAGGGGGGCCAAAGTTCAAGGGACTGTAGGAATTGAGGGGCCAGAGAAGGAAAAGTCTGGGAGGCATGGACAGAAGGATGGAGGAGGCTGTGATTTTTGGTGACCTTGGCCTGTAGCGGCTTGAAGCAGGATCTCAGTTCCCTGACCAGAGAATGAAGCCAGGCCGAAGCAGTGAGGGCACCTAATCCTAACCACTAGACCAAGGGCCAGTGGCCAGCAACAAGGCCCTGGCTCGTCGGCTTTGGAGAAAGGAGTTTCAACAAAGAGACGGAAAGTAGTGAAACAAGTAAAATGTTTATTAGGGGGGAAAAAAGTATGTGTGGATAGACACACACGGTCAGGCTCAGAGAGAGAGTTGTTTAAATCACTTATGCGGGGGCAGTTCTTCTGGGTTTCCTCTGGCCAATCATCTTGCTTTGTCTGGCTCTGAGTCCAGTTTTGGTCTGACTCGGGTCCTCCCCCGTGGGCACGCACATCTCTTAGCCAAGATGGATTCCAGTGCAAGGGTTTCTGGGAAGTTGACAGAACATATTATGGTCTGGCACCCCCCCCTTCTCTGACCTCTGAACCTTTCTGTGCATGCGTAGTTTGGGAGGTCTCCTTGACCTCAAGAGTGAGAAGTATTTGGACTCTTTATCTCTTATCTGGGGAGGACTCAGCTCCTCCTTGCTCCTGCCGTTATATTCATCTTGGAGTATCTGTCCACAGGGGACAGACTCCAGCTGCTCAGCCGGGGCTCCTCTATCTCCTGCCTCACTTGAACAGACCTGTATCAAAGGACTCAAGGGAGCTGGATGGAAGACAGAAGGTGACATGAGGAGGAAGGATGTTTAGAGGAGCCACTCTGGGGAGCACTTACGTTACCCAAAGAGGCCAAGGAAGTTCCAAATTATCCTCAGCAAAATCATACTAACAATGAGATGGGCAAAGTTGACAGAGCATAGAGTCAGCAGGAGTTTGAGAAGGGGTTTCCGACTGAGCAGTTCCAGTGGGAGGAGCAGCATCAAATAAAACAGACAGAACAGAGACCTTTTAAAAATAGCTCCTGTCTTACCCCTAGGTTCTTCATGACATTTGTTTTTTTCTTAAATTCCATATATATGTGTTAGCATACGGTATTTGTCTTTCTCTTTCTGACTTACTTCACTCTGTATGACAGACTCTAGGTCTATCCACCTCATTACAAATAGCTCAATTTCGTTTCTTTTTATTTGAGAATGGACTTGAGGATATGGGGAGGGGAAAGGGTAATCTGTGACAAAGCAAGAGAGAAGCATGGACGTATATACACTACCAAACGTAAGGTAGATAGCTAGTGGGAAGCAGCCGCAAAGCACAGGGAGATCAGCTCGGTGCTTTGTGACCGCCTGGAGGGGTGGGATAGGGAAGGTGGGAGGGAGGGAGATGCAAGAGGGAAGGGATATGGGAACAGATGTATATGTATAACTGATTCACTTTGTTATAAAGCAGAAACTAATACACCATTGTGAAGCAATTATACTCCAATGAAGTTGTAAAAAAAAAAGACAATAATTGGCAATAAATAAACGTACATTAAAAATTAAAAAAAAAATAGCTCCTATCAGCCTCTGAAAGTCAACTTCCAATGTGGCTAACTTCTGACCATAGAGCTATTCTAAAAAATTCTTTCAAATATCTTATTATCAGATTTCAGCAAGAACAAATAGTAAATATTCCTGGTGATATTAAACTCTTCTTTTTTTTTAATCCTTTTTCTCTTAAACCAAAGATATAGCATTTCTCTTCCTGGTACAGAGTGGGAGACACCCTTACAAATGGAGATTTCCTTTATAAATGTAAATTTCCCTTACAAAAGGGTAATTAATCCTCAGTTTTCGAGCTTCTCAAGTGTCTGCGGTTTCTTAATCAGCTCAAAATAATCCTTTGGCCCAAGAGACACAGTTTGGGGTGACATTCTACTCCCCTTCACAAGGTAGGGTGATAAGATTTTGAGGGTGGGGGACGATGAACTTGACCATCCATCAAAGGTGGGGGACTTTGGCTAAACTGACCCAGCGGCATTCTGCTTTAGCAAGAGTCTTTGCTAAAACTGGACTGAACAGAGTTCAAAATCAGAGCCCAAGGTCAGGGTCTTGAGAGTTTAGAGGAGCCTGACTAGAGTGAGGTCAAGGAGAATCTTTGTCACTGGTCAGATACTTCTCCCAGAGTCTCTGGGCAGGGTCAGCAGGAAGAAATAAGCCATGTGGTTTCACAGGCAAGTTATTCACTGCTTGGAGGAAGTCAGTCTCACTGCTTGGAGGAAGCTCCTGAAATCGGGGACCTCAAGCTGAGGACATGGGGCTGCTTGGTCTCCTGGAGCCCTGGGAGGGGCTGTGGGGGATGCTGGGACTGTTCTCCCTGGACCCCAGCCTGTCCCTGAGAGTCCACACCAAGAGGGAGCAGACCTGGGCTGCAGGGCAGCACTTGAGCCGCAGTACAGGTTTCTGGAATCTTGCAGCCAGGGTTCACACTAACTGGTCAGTAACAAAAGTCTCAGAACTTTGCCCCTGAAATCAACATGTATGTGGGGATTAATGAGTTAATACGTGTAAAGCAGTTAGAACTCTGTCTGGCACTGAGCAAGCATTCAAATATAAGCTATGTGTAAATAGGAAAAATTTGGAAGAATATCCACTACACTCAGACCAGTTATCTCTAGTGAATGAAATGTGGCAAAGGTACTTTCACTTAATACATTTCTTAATTTTTTGGCAATTAAAGAAATACATTAATTAGAGCCTGCAGATAGAAGTTGATAATGATGAGGATGATACTGGCAAATAGTAATTACATGGATGATCCAACATAGTTGTTAAGAGTACAAGTTCTAGAGTTACCTCGCTGGGTTTGAGTCCTGGCTCTGTAATTTCCTAGATGTGGTATCTCGCTGACTTATTTTCCTGCTCTACACTCCTGAGTTTTCTCACCTTAAAAAGGGGTAGGGGGGATATTATTAACTATAAATTGCAGTGCGAGGCTCAAATGAGGTACTGCATGGAAAACACTTAGAACTGCTCCAGACACACAGCAAATATGTCATCATTGTTAGCTAATATTGTCCAGTTATTTCTGGTCTTCTAGCTTATTCACAAAACCTTTAGGATATAGGGCTGGGATTTTTATAGCAATATAACTGGAGCTCTTAGGATGGTAATTAATACCCTGCTGGGGTTTTATGTTGTTGTTTCATTTTGTTTTGGTGTGTTGCTTTGTTTGTTTGCTTCTTTTTAGATTTTACTTAGCTTTTCAAACACACAAAAGTAGAGAGACCAGGAATGAACCCCCCTACACCTTTCATCTGACTTAAACAGTTATCAACATGTCACCAATCTATAATACTGGATTTTGTTCCCTTTCAATTAGGACACAGATTAGGTGAGATTACATGACTTGCCCTAATTGGTGAATCAAATAATTTGCTGTGACAGGTAAATTGGTGAGAAGTGCACAATGGTTTCATTTTTTAATTAATTGTTCCCTCTTCAAGAATTCAGAAAGAGCTTAACTGTCCTGAGGGCTCAAATTTGTGGACTTCTGACTCACGTTGTAGTTCATGGCGGGCCATGTGATAATTCTTTCTAGATCAGCACTGTCCAGTAGAAATATAACGTGAGCCATAGATGTAATTTTAATTTTTCCAGTAGCCATATTTTTAAAAAAAGCAAAAAGAAACAGGCATAATTAATTTTATTTTATTTTATTTTTTTGCGGTATGCGGGCCTCTCACTGTCGCGGCCTCCCCCGTCGCGGAGCACAGATTCCGGACGTGCAGGCTCAGCGGCCATGGCTCACGGGCGCAGCCGCTCCGCGGCATGTGGGATCCTCCCGGACCGGGGCACGAACCCGCGTCCCCTGCATCGGCAGGCGGACCCTCAACCACTGCGCCACCAGGGAAGCCCTAATTTTAATAATATATTTTATTTAACCCAACCAATCCAAAACATCATTTCAACATACAGTGAATATAAGAATTATTAATGTGATTGCTTACATTCTTTTTTCTCTGTACTAAGTTTCTGACATATGGTGTTTATTTTATGTTTATAACACATCTCAGTTGGGATGCTCAGTAGACATAAGGGGCTAGTGGCTACCATATTGGACAGCACAGTTCTGAATAGTAGCTCCTTGAGGTTTAAGATCTGTATCTTCTTCATCCTGCTGTCTTTTACAAATAATTAATGAACTTCTCTCTAGTTTTGAGCAGAGATACATATTAAAATTCTTCCACCTGAAGGGGTAGGAATGGATTGCTAACTATTCCTCACTGTCATTTGCTAGAGAAAGCCACATCTGCTACATTTTGGGTTTGTTATAGTTTTAAACAAGGAATCTCCGTCATTTTAATGAAATAAGTACCTTTATTTTCAAAGGTATCCTTTGCTTTGAAAAATACGAAAGTGACCAGGAAAGGGATGGAGTAGGAAGTCTGCCATGAATTAGGCAGTACTGTAGCAAGAAGGGATTTCGAGGCAGAGGCAAAATTGAAAGGATCCCAGAAAGAATCCCTAAATAAAATCCCTTACCTCAACTGGGAAGTATTTAAATCAAGTGAGAAAGAAACCAACCATAGCAGATAATGCTGGTGCGTGATGCTTACCCCCTTGGACAGTTTCTGGGCACTTGTCCAACTGCCCAGAGGAGGCACCTACAACTCTTTTGTCTGGGAGCTTTCTCTGACTTCCAATACCTGCTCTATCCACATACAGGGTAGCCTGAAAGTGCCCAGGAATTCACACCCTCCCTCGGAGCAGCCCTCAACCAATGACTGACTGGAATGAAGAATAAAGACCTCAGCTCACATGTGCCTCTGAAGTGTTCTACCCTGTCCGCCCAAAGCTGCCTGCAGGATCAAGTTCCAGTTGCCCTCAGTGACAATTTGCCTGGAAATCCATCCTTTATTGGCTTCTTCCCTCCCTGGTCTCAGTGTACCCCTCCCCTGACATACAGTGACATTACAATCACTAGGACCATCACAGGAGGCAAGCTCATGGGCTCCGGGAAATGAATACACCCACTTATATACTATCTGAGCCACTGAGAGAGGTAAGGAAAATAGTATTATAAGGAATGTGGAGTAGGTTGTTGCTTTCTGCTACCCCCAAAGTGCTAAGGGAAGAAAATGACAGAATCAGGTTAGCCAGCTATCAACAAAGGTACGGTGGAAGGCTAGAAGACCTCTATGGTGCATTTAAGGAGACACTCACCTCCTGCAGCTGCAGGGCAGGCTGTGCTGAATATCATGTGAGCCCAGTACGTTCACTGTGAGCAGAGCAGAGTGACAAGAAATCTGAATTCATAGCCCTGGTAGATCTACATCCCTTCTAGGGAAGGAGTGAGACCCTGAGACTCAGGATGGGCACATCTTTGTATATGTGATTGAAAACCTTGACCCCCCAGAGTAGGTAGGACTGGCTTTCTCCTCCTTTCTGGAGGACAGCAGCTCCCTTTGCCTGAAGATGTGCACAGGCTTCACACGGCAGGATGATTCTTGCCCTCTTCAGAACCTGACTCCCTTCATTGCTTTTAGATCATAACTAGGTTTGGGGCTTCCCTGGTGGCACAGTGGTTAAGAATCCGCCTGCCAATGTAGGGGACACGGGTTGGAGCCCTGGTCCGGGAAGATCCCACATGCTGCGGAGCAAATAAACCCGTGCACCACAACTACTGAGCCTGCACTCTGGAGCCCGTGAGCCACAACTGCTGAGCCCGTGTGCCACAACTGCTGAAGCCCACACGCCCTAGAGCCCATGCTCTGCAACAAGGGAAGCCACCGCAGTGAGATGCCTGTGCACGACAACACAGAGTAGCCCCTGCTCACTGCAACTAGAGAAAGCCCGTGCGCAGCAATGAAGACCCAACGCAGGCAAAAACAAATATAATTAATTAATTAATTAAAAAAGAAAAAAGAATGTATTGATAAGGGGACACTCTCCCATAATTCAAAATTCAACAATCTGACAAGGACACCTAGGACCTAGTCCTAATAACATTGCTGGAATAGTTCATTGAAATCTGGAATAAAAGATGCCCTGAAGTCAATGAGATAAGATTTATTTATTACTTTACTTTGGCAGAGTAGTAAGTAAGGGGTTAAAGGCTCAGAGAGATGGGCATGCTGGAAAGAATATGTAACACATCCAGCTGACTATGTTCCCTCAGAGGGCCCAGAGATGCTCTTTGTTAAAACAGTAAAGAATGTGCTAGTGATGGGGGTACTGTCCTCACGGAGAAGCTCATAAGTGGCTGTGTTCTGAAGGCCAGGGATGGTGGTAGTGATGTTGCCATGGGATTGTGCTTCCTAGTGCCAAGAGGAAAAATAGGATTCCAGAATTGCCGAGACTGGGAGGCAACACTTAACTGGCATAGGCAAGGCAGATATGACTGCCATAAGGCAATGAGTTGACATGGCAAATGGGGGCCTGGCAGGCAGGAATCTGCAACAGAGGCTAATAGATGCTATAGTTCCTTAGAGCAAAATATAGCTGTGGGCAATCAATGAGAATGTTGCTTGACCTTTACAATCAAAAGTGATATAGAGCAAATGAGCCAAAGGCTGATGTCCGCTATTAGAGTGGAGGATCACAATCCTTCACCCAATCCCCAGACCTGTATCTGGAATCTCAGACCCAGATCCAATCATTTAAGGGGGAGGAAGTGTCCTGCAATGCCACAGCAAGTATATAAAATAGTGATTCTCTCAACCTTTCCTTCAAAATGACTTATGGCCATTTATCTTAGTTACTGCACATTAGAAGAATGGAAATATTCTGACCTTCTTATGACCACTGACTATAAAATTTGAACTGTCACAGCTACAAGACCCAAAACACAGTCATGGCCCCCCTTAGTTAAATAAGGGCTTCCTGAGGCCAGGTAACTAATGGACTCCTGGCCAAAGTTTATCACAGTGGGTCCCATTGTCCAGGGACCCATCCAATGGTCATTTCCCTAGCCCTTCTCACATTGGCTCCTTGACCTGTAATAGCTATTACACTAGGAAAGACCAAATGGAAGCCTCTGAAACTGACCCCCATTCCAGAAGCAGGACCACATCCCAGGTGCAATGCAAGAGCTTAAGACCACCCTCAAAGACTCAAAAAAATAAAGCAGGGTGGATTATTCCACCATATCCTCATTTAACTCAGTCTAGCCCCTGCAAAAGCCAAACACTAGATGGATTATGTCAGAAGGCAGCAGGCTATTATATATTTAATCAAGTGGTAATCCCAATTCGTAGTTGCAATGCCAGAAGGTAGTATCTTTATTAGAGTAAATTATTGCAGATTTGGGCACTTGGTATGCTTTGAATGCCTTATTTTCAATCTCCTTTGGGAAGAAGGATCAGAAGCAGTTCACGCTCACCTGGAACATGCAGTGGCTGGCCATCTTGCCCAAGGGCTATGGTAGCTCTACTGCTTTAGATCCCTGGACAGTCTAAAAGGACCTTGATTGTCTAAACATTCTGTCTAACAGTCTGGCCCCTTATATTGATACCATGTGGGCTAAAACTAGTAGTATGAAGTAGCAAGTCTCCTAGATGCCCTGGTAAAACACATGCAAGCTAGAATGTGGGAGATAAAACAACCCGATAAAGATTCAGGAGTAAAGTTACAGTGAGCCAGTGGTGTGGGACATGCCAAGATGTGCCCTACAAAATAATGAACATCTTACATCTTGCACCTCCTACTGCTATGAAAGAAGTATGCCCCTTGGAAAACTTCAGTGGATGTTGAAAACAGCACAAACCACCCTTGGGTATATGGCTTGGATCCATTAATTGTATAACTCGGAACACTTTTGACTTTTAATGTCTTTAAGAACAAGAGGGCACCGTAAGGGTGGAAAATTTGCCCTTTTTCCCTTCTAGATTCTTTGGCTGGTCTAATAATTAAATGAACATAAGATAGATTAACAGGAGAAAAACAAATTTAATTTCATACATACAGGAGTCCCATTAAATTATGACACTCAAAGAAGTGACCAAAGCAGAAAACTTTTATACCTTGTAGACACAGTAATTTCTAAGGAACTAACAAGAAAAAGGGTTTTGGGTTTAGAGTAGTAAATTCGTGAAGAAGTAACAGGCTTTGTTTATACAGCCTCCTTAGTCCAAATTTTCTATTTCTGGTGATAAGGATGCCTTCTAACCTCTTGGGACAGGGAGGGTACCTTTCACATGGGAGAATTACCTCCTGCTTGCAGGAGGACAGAGGACGGTCAGAGTGTTCCTCTTGTACTGGCTGTTTCTCAAGGAACTTCTGTGTAAGTCTGAATTCGGTTTCAAGCGTTAAGTTATACGATAGCATTTTGATGCTTCCTCTGATAGTTTCTGTAACTTGTGTAACAAACTAGAAGTGGCTTCATGATTTGTTCATAATTCTAAGTGCTTCTTTATTCATTCTTTCACTGTACCTTAAATAACAGGGAAAAACCCTCTTTAAAACGGTTTCTTATTAATCATTAGTTCATCTAGAACTTCATGTGAACATACCATTTATTTTCTGTCCATTGCATCAATCTTTAAATTTAGCTTTATCTCTAAGCCTGTGGATATTTGCTCTGGAATGTTGCAGCAGTTTTCAAAACTAGAGACTCTAAATTCTTTGAAAAATTCCAGTAATCCCCTGACGTGCTTTGTTGCGGTGCCCATGTGTATACTTTTGTTTTGTAATAATTTACCGATATCATTTATGACTGGCAATTTCTGTCACAGATCTCAGGCCAGAGAGTTAACATTTGTGCAACTGCCACAAGCACAGGCTCGGGGACAAAAGGGCAAGTGGCGTCGCACTGCCATCATCGGTGTGCCATCTCTGTTCCTGTTGGCGGTTGCCACTATGGTGTAGACCAGAGGTCCTCTTGGGAGCTGTCCTCCACCCATGACTGATAGGTAGAAAAATATCTCAACCTCCTCCCATTCTCAGGTGCAGAAACCCTGAAGTATGTTCTACACTGTCTACAGTTGCTCCCCTGATAACCTGGATTGCCTTCCTGCCCTCCCTGACTCACTTTCCACTCCCTCACCAGCGTTTCTTGGGAGCACTTCCCAAATTGACTTGCGATTTACTTGGACTTATTTTCTGTCACCGGGTCTGCTTTTGAGGAAAGTCAGTATAACTTCTGACTAAGTCGTTAAGTCAGTCAACAGCTTAATCTGGCACAATTAGTAAAAGGGATTCCTTTATTCTCAAGCTCTCCAGGGAAAACAGCTCAACAAAAGCCTGGGGAAAAAAGACCTTCTCCTTCTCGCTGGGAAACTGCTTGTCACGGGCTTGTCACAGCTGTGACAGCAGAGCTGAGAATGTTAGGAGGAAAGGTAATATTATTGGTTTGCATCATGTGTCTGAAGGAAGGAAAGAGTGGAGCCATCAGGCACCAACCAGACTGTCCATGCTTCTCCCAGTGTAGCAACTGGGCTGGGGGCTACTGACTTCCTCAGACTTTTAGGTCATAGGTCACTGAGCATTTTCTTTAAAGGGCCCAATAATAAGTACTTTCAACTTTGCTGGTCATACAATCTCTGTTGCAGCTACTCACTTCTGCTACTGTAGCTCAGAAGCAGCCACAGACAATACGTAAACAAGTGAACGTGGCTGGGTTCCAATAAAACTTTACTTCCGGACACTGAAGTTTGAACTTCATGTCATTTCCACGTCATGAAATATTGTTCTTCTTTTGCTTTTTTCAACTATTTAAAAATGTAAAACCCCCTCATGGCTTTTGGGTTGTACAAAAGCAAGTGATGGGTCAAATGTGGCCGCTGTGGACCATTGACAAACATCCTCTCAATAATGCTGTCAATTGTACCCTTCCTCAACTACGTTGTGAGCCCCTTTGAAGTCTGAGAGCTTCTGGACAACTATCACTGTGACCTTTTATTTTTTAGTTTTTATTTTATATTAGAGTATAGTTGATTGACAATGTTGTGTTAGCTTCAGGTGTACAGCGAAGTGATTCACTTATTCATATACATGTATCCATTCTTTTTCAGATTTTTTTCCCGTGTAGTTTATTACAGAATATTGAGTAGAGTTCCCTGTGCCATATAATGGGTCCTTGTTGATTATCTATTTTATATATAGTAGTGTGTATATGTTACTCCCAAACTCTCAGTTATCCCTCCCCCACCCACCTTTCCCTTTTGGTAAGCATAGGTTTTTTTTTTGAAGACTGAGAGTCTGTTTCTGTTTTGTAAATAAGTTCATTTGTATCATTTTTTTAGATCCCACATATAAGTGATGTCATATGATATATGCCTTTCTCTGTCTGGCTTACTTCACTTAGTATAATAATCTCCAGGTCCATCCATCTTGCTGCAAAAGGCATAATTTCATTTTTTATGCCAAAGTAATAGTGCATTGTATATATGCACCACATCTTCTTTACACATTCATCTGTCGATGAACATTTAGGTTGCTTCCATGTCTATCACTGTGACTTTTCATGAAGGTTATCGAGGGTGCAGACAGAATGTTTCAGCACTTCTCCCTACTTAATCTACCTAGCCTCACCTCCTTCCACCCCCCAATGCCCCGTCACCCCCTTTCAGGAAGGAGCAGATCCTGATGTGATTGCTGGGAGCAAGGAATTCTTGAGGCACTTTTACTTGTGAGCGAGGTGACCATATCGTGAGAGTGAGGTGCTCTGGGGCACATTCACTCAGCTTAGCCAGGGTTGGCCCTAATCAGCAGCCTGACAATCTAGTGGTTAAATAATAATTGCCAGTTTCCAATCTGTGCTTGGGCTTGCCTGTAGCATATGTGACAAGTCCACTAGAGGAGAGGGGAGAAGTTCAAACAGTCCTGGGTTCTTGGATATGACACCTCCAACAGTCACTACCTCTCCCAGGACTCCTAATCAAGATAACCAGTAACTATTGCCTGAGGAGTATAAAGGTGTTAAATAAACAAAGTGCAAACATTTAAGACAGACTCAATAAGCTGAGGACATAAACCTTTGTACATATTAGTCTCTATGCCTGGAAATACTTTCAACCCACCTCCTCATGCCCCCACCTCTCATCTGGCTGAATAGCCCTTATCTTTCCCATCTCAACTTAGAGGTCACTTCCTCTAGGAAGCCTTCCTTCCCTGATATTACATCGAGTTAGGTCTCGACTCTGCCATCCCAAAGCACCCTGTGTCTCCATCACACACATAAAAATAGAGAGCAATTCCTAGTTTAATTATCAGGGTCAGGAGAGTCTCCCTCCCTCCCCACCTCTCTCTAACCCTCCTAAATGTTATTAACAGCAGCAGTGGTAAACAAGAACTCCATTCTGATTATAATTCTGTGCAGATCACTGTGTCACACAGAATCCAGTCCAAGCAAGCTTGATGTGTTCTTCCAAGAGATTTTAACTATGTGCCAGCTATTCCCAAATAGCAAAATTTTACAAGCCGCATCTTAGAATTATCACGTCACATTTCTATCACAAACTCATGCAGGTGCAGCTGATACAAGTCAAATTAAACCCTTTCTATTTCTGCACAGGGCAGAAACACACACACTTGGACTGGCTTTTCGACATGCATTTTTCTCAAGTAAATAAATCTTTTGAGTGAAGACTTTGGGTAATTTTGACAGCTACCCTTTAACAGATACATGACAATGGGAATTTGAAAGGATGAAAATAACATAACAATGAAAATATGATTTTGGGAATCTGCTTCAATCCACATCTTTTGGGGAGAAAAAGAACTATATTCCTAAAATTCTAAGTAAAGCGATTTCATACTTACACATTTCTTATTATTGGGACTTAATTTGGGATAGACTCTACCAAGGAAACACAGAAACATAAGGCTCTAAGTAATGAATAGTTGTGTTGAAATTAGCATAGTGCAGATCCTGCCACCTGCTTCATTGGTTATTAATGTGGATGTTCAGAACCCTGGCCAGGTCTTAAAAAGACAGCTTCCCAGTCTCAACAATAGTTGAGCCCTGCTCGCCAGTAAAGTGTCTGAGTTTACCCTTTTCTTTGGTGCCACAAGTCTCCTCGTGTAAAGTGTAAAGCTGAGCTCTGTGTTTCAAAAGCCTATAAATGAAGTTCTAGCAATTGCAAAGTCTTCAGTGAAGTTTCGTTTTCATGAGTTCCACTTTCGGGCACTGAGGAATTTTGGAAAGACTAAATAAATGGAAGAATACCATTCAGGGCTGGTTCAGCTCTGCTTTGGACTGTCCCACATGGAGTGAGACCATGAATTCTTCTCTAAGTGACGCTCTTTATTCACCTTATCTATTTAGCACTCTTGCAAACCTCAATTTTCATTATCTCACAGAAGAAGGAGTTGAGAAAGCTGGTTTTCACTTCAGCACAGGTCTGCCTCTACATCTTACTTTTGAAATATTCACTGTTGTATTAGTTTGCTGGGGCTGCCATAACAAAACATGAACTGGGGAGGAACCCAATTTAGTCCGCAACATTTGTGTTCAAGGGGAATTTCAGACATGTAACCGATCAGCCAGCCAAGATGTGATCACTCCCACTTCACATCTCTGAAGATCACCAGAAGAGGGTCACCACATTTTTTGATCAAAGTCCTGTGCCTTCCAAAATATTTGTTAAATCAACCAATATTCAGGAATGTTTTTAGGATTTTTTCTCATTCTTTTTCTTTTTAATTTGCCTCAGGTGCCTCAGAATCCAGGTCCTCCCTCTTTAACATTTCATCTTCTCATCTTTGTGCACGTCCCTCCACTACATTAATACATGCACCATACAGAGTGAATATCTTAGCAAGGAAATGCTCATAAACATTACACTTTATCTCAAAGGTCTGAAATTCCTTTTCAAATTGGGCTTCTATTTTGTCCTGTTGCTTCTGAAGTTTTTGAGGGACGTTGACACGGACCAACCTCAGCCAGGGTCGCTGGAGATTTTGGCTTCCTTTCTGTGGGAGTCAAAGGCATTTCTGCCTTGAGACTTGCTGAGCTGTCAGTATCATGTCAAAATTAATAAAGGGAAACCTCACTAAAATGGAGTCAGGAGGGCTGAAGGGGAATTCTCATGCAGGTACCAATCTAAGTCAATACAGATCCCAAAAGGAAGAGATGTATCTTGCATCTCCCACAGGAAATGACACTACTTTACTACTGCCCGCAGGAGGGAGAAAATTTTTCTCCTTGCCTGGCAACAACTCAGCCAATGAAAAGCCACCATACTTCAAACTCCCAGTTTCCTCCAGTGGACTTTTTGTTTATAACAGCCCGTCTTAACTTCCCCTATTCCTCTATAAAAGAGTTCCCTCTACTTTGCTCTACTAGACTTGCATATGGTTGCCATAGTTGCCTGTCCTGAATTGCAGTTCTTTGCTGCTCCCAGATAAACCCATTTTGCTGGTAAAGTAACTGCATCTTTTATCATTTTAAGTTAACCATCTTCACCATGATAGTTTCTACCATTCCTCTTCAGGTTCTGAAAGTCACTTGTTATCAAGTATGTCGTGCTAGAGGGAAAATGACCAATTTTTAGGGTGGCTACCAAGGAGACCCAGAACAGAACAGAATAAACTAGTACTCAGTTCCTCAACATGCCTGCCCAGTTCTCTCTCTTGTGCTCTGGGGCCTTTCATGTGCATTTCGTTTGTGGTCAAATGCCAATCATTATTCACTCACTCAAGATATGCATTAAGTACCTACTAAGTGCCAGGCTTGGTGCTGGCACTGGATGTCAGTTCATGAAGAAGCAGAGCTGGTATATCACTACTTCTGCTAAGGCTGGCTGCCACCATTTCTGCCCAGGGCAGGAGGAACTCTCAGAGATGCTGGAGTTGTGTGATCTTAGCCATGTAATGAAACTCTCTACTTCTACACTTTCTCCTCGCAAAACAGGATATAATAGAACTGATCTCATGGGGCGGTGAGGACTAAAAAGGGCACCTATGAAAGTAGTTGGCACAGTGCCTGCTGCACAGTAATCTCTGGACTTCACTAGAAAGTACTGTATTGGCAGATAGTGTTTAGATAAGTATCAAACATCTCTAGTAGTAATAATGAAAGCACACACCTCAGACTGGCACTCGAAACCAGCCAAAACTCAGATTAGAACTTGAACCCACGGGCTGGGGCTCGAACCCTCTGTCTTTTAATTAAAATCACTCACCTGGTATCAGGACTTACTGAAGCTCAGGTTCTTTATGTCTCAACGCAGAAGGAATTCAGCGAGAGACAGAGGGATAGGCAAGAAGTAGATTTATTAATACAGGACCCTTGTAAGAGATACAAGAGGGCAGGCAGGGGGATTCTGCCCCAAGAATTAAGTGGGAAAGCAGGTTTATTTAGGGAGATGCACACTCCATAGACAGAGTGTTGGCCATCTTAGAAGGCGAGAAGCCCTGAAATATGGGGTGGTTAGTTTCTATGGGATGGGCAATTCTATAAGCTAATAAGTGGGAGGCTTATTCCAACTATTTGGGGAAGGGGCAGAGATTTCCAGGAATTGGGCCACAGCCCCCTTTTTGGCCTTTCATGGTTGGCCTTGAAACTGTCATGGCGCTTGTGGGTGTATCATTTAGCATGCTACTGCATTACAATGAGCGTATAATGAGGCTCAAGTTCTACTGGAAGTCGAATCTCCCACCGTCATGGGCGTAATTGGTTCTAAACAGTTTATGTCATAGCCTCAATGGCTATGTCATTCTTTTAAAAGGTTGTGCCCTGCCCCCTTCCCTCCTGTCTTAATAACAATATTAGCAACTAACACTTACACAGTGCTCACTTATCACGGGCCTGGCACTGTCCTGGGTTCTTTATGCACATGGACCTATTTCATTCTGAGTACTTGTAATCCCTATTTACAACAAGGTGATGCAACTTGGAGACGTACAAGATCTGCCCAGAGCCACACAGCTAGCAAGTGATAAAGGCAGAACTGGCCAGACCTATGTCGACTGAAAAAAATGCACAACGTAAAAGTTGAGAATTATGTTTCATTCGGCAGACAAAACTGAGGACTTAAGTCCAGAATACAGCGTCTCAAATAGCTCTGAGGGACTGCTCCAAAGAGGTAAGGGAGGAGCCAGGATACAGAGGAGTTTCTGCAACAAAGACCAGGTAGTGGAACATCAAAAGATGACTGTTAATTTAAAAAATCCAGATATCTTGAGTTAAAGAATTTAACGCTTTTCTGTATATGGGAAGATGCAAGAGTCTGGGTTCACTGAAATCATTCTTTTGATATGCACCTCAGCTATCTGCGGCCAGTATCTTGTGCTATCTGGTCCTGAGCCTCCTCAAGGTGCATCATTAGAAGGTGACTGCAGTGGCTGATGGCTTGATGGCTGCAACATCCTTTGTTTACTGATATGGCAGGCAATTTTTTTCATTCACACCTAACAGAATCTGCTCTTAGCCACAATGTTGGGCTGCAACCCCACTAGGTTTCCTGTAATATTGTTATTTATAATAAGAAATATAGGTTTGGTTTTCATCCCTGCTCCTGGCACAGAGCTCCTAAAAACCTTGGAATTTCCTGAGGAGGTCAGTAAATATTTCTTTGTTATCTTAATGAGTGAAATTTTGGAAAGCCCACAGGTAAGAATGGAGGCTGCTTGTCAGGGGAACCAACCACATGACTAGAGGATTGGAACTTTCAATTTCACCCCCTTGACCTCAGGGGAGGGAAGAAGGGCTGGAGTTTGAGTCCAATCACCAATGGCCAATGATTTAATCAATCATGCCTGTGTAAGGAAGGCTTCATAGAAACCCCAAAGGAGAGCTTCCAGGTTTGTGAATCCACGGAGATGTGGCAGAAGTGGGGCTTGCAGAGGGCGTGGAAGCTCTGTGCCCTTTTCCCGTACCTTGTCCTCTGCATCTCTTCCATCTGGCTGTTCCTAAGTTACATACTTTGTATTAAATGGTAATCTAGTGAGTAAACACTAGAGTTATGTGACCTGAGTCATGTGACCCACTTCAGCAAATGAATCAAACACAAAGAAGAGGTCGTAGGAACCTCTGATCTATAGCTGGTCAGTCAGAAGCACAAGTGTCAACCTGTAATGGAGCAGGACACTATGGGGCTTTCCCAGGACAGACCCCACCCCCATATCCTCTGCTGTAGCTCCTCTCTGAAGTAAGTTAACAGTATCTGATGCACATTTCTTGAGTTGTTTTTGCAGATGCTAAAACCCCCAGCAAATGGAAGATGTTGACTACTTGATGACCATGAGCACTTAGCCCCCAGACTTCCTGGAGCCTGAGGATTGATAATGTTAGTTATCATTATGACACTGCTCTGTTACCTCACCATCAACCAATCAGAGAATTGTGCACGAGCTGACCATATACCCTGAAACTCCCTTCCCTTACCGGGCCTTTAACACTGCTTTGCTGAACCACATCAGGGAGTTCGGGCTTTTTTGAGCACTAGCTGTTCTGGACTCCTTGTATGGCATCTTACAATACATGCTGCACTTTCCTTTACCACGACCCAGTGTCAGTAGATTGGCTTTACTGTGCATGGACCAGCAGACCCAAGTTTGGTTCAGTAACAAACATGGGCTGACAACTGGCTTGGTGGAGGGGGGAGGGACAGTCTTGTGGGACTGAGCCCTTAACCCGTGGAATCTAATGCTGTCTCCAGGTAGATAGCATCTGAATCAAGCTGAAATGTAGGACACGCGGCTGGTGTCAGAGAATTGCTTGATGTGGGAAAAAACCCACATATCTGGCAACCAGAAGTGTCAGAAGTGAGGTGTTCTGTGTGGCTAGTAAAGGGGAAACCCAGGAGGAGTAGTGAAATGGAGCAGGACACTGTGGGGCCCTCCTGGGTACAAAATCCTTTCTGTGTCCCCGTTTCTTATTTGCAGGAAAAAGGCTTCAGCCTCCTAGACCTTCCCTGAACCAAAGGGCAGATTCCAACAGTTGCTAATCAGGGAAGTGAGAGAATGTATTATAGAAACAAAGGAAAGTCAGTTAAGAAACAATAGTTTGGCAATACAGCAGAGACCTAGTTCCTCCCCAAGGGACATACATGACAATACATCTTTGAGTTCCTCTACAGGAACCCTCCACTTGGGTGGTAACTACACACTGAGACCGAAGACTGGTTGGAACCAGAAGGCTGATGACTGAGATTCTTGGAACACCATCCTGTTATCTCATCAACCAATCAGAGGAAGGTCACACACCCTGCATCCCTCACCCCAAATTTTGCCTATAAAACCTATTCCCCCAAACTCATTGAGGAGTCTGGGGTATTTGAGCATGAGTCACCCATTCTCCTTGCTAGGTCTTGCAATAAACCTTTCCCTGCTCCAAACTCCGATGTTTCCTTTCATTTGGCCTCACTGTGCTTCGGACACATGAACTTGCAGTCAACAAGAGTAGTGTAGGATTTTTCTTCATATTCCCCAAACCTGATCATCTTGCTCAATCTTAAATGCAAATGCAGTATTGATTCCTTCACATATAAAATGCTCACTGGGTCATCGTAGTTCAGGGTGAAGCCTTGTGACAGACACAAAGACAATGGATGAAGTCACTGTCCTTCAGAGATACATTAAAAACAAATGCATCTGAAACTGGAACAAAGTGAGGCTTCAAGGAGGAGGTGAGTGAAGGGACCAGATATGAGGGTTTTGTTGAGAATGGGGAACTGAGAATAGGCGGCTGCAGAGCATGGAGGGTCTCTGGGGACACAAGGTGAGGAAGGCAGTTTGGGGGCAAATGGAAAGACCTTGAATGCTAGATTTAAAACTATGGATTTTATTTTGCACTGATGAGTTTGTGACACAGGAGGGAAGGGGGCATGGCACAACCTTTAAAAGAAGGACACAGCCGCTGAGGACACGACATAAACGGGTTAGAACCAACTAGGCCCAAGATGGCAGGAGATTCCAGTGGACCTTGAGCCTCATCATATGCTCATTGTAATGCATTAGTGTCTAAATGACACACCCACAGGTGCCACGACAGTTCTGAGGCTGACCATAAAAGGCCAAAAGTGAGCAGTGGCCCAATTCCTTGAAATCCCTGCCCCTTCTCCAAAATAGTTGGAATAATCCTCCCACTTGTTAGCCTATGAAAATACCCAGCCCATAAACACTAACAACCCCATATTTCAGGGCCTCTCATCTTCTGAGATGGCCCACACTCTGTCTGTAGAGTGTGTATTTCTGCTTTAAATCTGCTTTGACTCTACTTCAGCTCGCTCTGGAATTCTTTCCTGCATGAAGCCAAGGACCCGCATTTGGCGGCCAGTCCCAGGGACTCACTGGAGACCCGGGATGTGACCATCCTCTCGCACCCCATTTTCCTACGACATCTTAAGTAGGGGATCAGATCATTCGGTCAGGACCCTCACTTAGGGTGCTTGCTCTGGCAGCACTGTAGAAGTTAGGTTGGAGAGGAAACAGATCAGGAAATGTTTGAAATCAGCCTGTTAATGTGTAAAAAGCCTAGAACTTGCAGTTGAATGATTCTGCTCTCAGTGGTATTCCTGATATCAAACATAGCTTCATGTGTTCAAAAAACACGAGTATGTGTTTGAATGTATATAGAGAAAAATCTGCTACGTTGCATATAGGATGACAGAGGATATTTATCGCCTTCTTCCTTAATTTTTCTGTATCATTTAAAGTTTTCCAAGTGATCAGCTGTCACTAAAAATGTAAAGTTATTTTTATTTTTTAAAAAATAAAACACTTTCTTTTCCACGGAGCTCAAAATGACAGCATCTAATTAAGTCACAGGCCGGTGTGCTGTGAGTGACTGTGTAAATCCACCGGTAACCCAGGCAACCCAAAGGCAGTGGACACTGTGTTCTCCAAGCCTGGCCTGAGAGATGCCCTTGGCTGGGGCTTCCATGGGATTAGCCTGAGGAGCCAGCTGACCCTGAGACGAGCTGAATTGGAAGTCTGTAGGGGCCTTTCTCTTCCTTTCTAGGAATCCCAAGTTCTTATGCCACTTGTCATCCTCCCTTCTACTCCCCTCACCCACACTAGAATATATCACATATTTCACGTGTTTTATTGAAGTATAGCATAAATACAGAAAAGTATGACATGTGATGCTATTTTTTTTTTTATTTTTTGCAGTACGCAGGCCTCTCACCGCTGTGGCCTCTCCCGTTGCAGAGCACAGGCTCCGGACGCACAGTCTCGGCGGCCATGGCTCACAGGCCCAGCCACTCCGCGGCATGTGGGGTCTTCCCAGACCGGGGCACGAACCCATGTCCCCTGCATCGGCAGGCAGACTCTCAACCACTGTGCCACAAGGGAAGCCCGACATGTGATGCTTTTAATCTTCCCTTGTACCATCCCTGACCTCCTTCAACAAAACTTACATTAAAAGAAAATTAAAGAATCACCCACCCTGTGTTTTCTTCTCTGAAACCCAGTTCATTCACATATTCATTCTCTCATTAAAGCCACATGTGGAATGTCCACTTTATCCAGGCAAGGTCAGGCCAGGGAGGAAATGATGAGTAAGTCTTCAAAAAACCACAGTCCCAACGATGACAAGACAGTGAAGGTGGACCACCTTAGGGGAATGCACAGGGACTGAGGCAGCAAAGGAGCAAAGAACAGCTAAGGCTCTGTTGGTAGAGGTACCAGAGGACTCAGGAGGCTGTCGGGGAGGAAGAAATTTTCCTCTACCCTTCTAGGTGCTTCTGGCCTAAGAATTGAATTGACATGAGATGGATAAGCAGGAGAAATCAAAAAGGAGTTTAATAACGTATACATGGGAGAGACCCAGATAAACTGAGTAACTCACCAAAATGACTGAAGCCTTCACCTTAAATACTATCTTCAGCTAAAGATGAAAGAGGACGTTGAGGGTAGTGGTTGGGGACTTCAAAGGGTAAAAATGCAATTCACATGAAGATAGTAAAGCAAATGTCTGGTAAATAAATGTTTGCTGGGTCATGCAGAGACAATGGGTCACAGAGTGGACCCATTGTCTGATCTCTAAGCCCTGCTGAGTTTCCCCCTCCACACTGAGCCCATATCTTTGCAGGTATCTCTGGTGATAGCTCTATTCTAGGGAACTGGCCCTCTTTCTTAATTCTTTTAGGCAGTTAGGGGGAATTTCAAAGTTTCTTCCTGAGTCTTTTGGGCCTTGGTTATTTTCAGCTCAAGATAATCCACATGCCAAAGAGATATTCTGGGGTGGAAAATTTTGCTCCCCTACAAGATAATGCTTAAGATGGACCATAAAATCTGAAAAATGGATGGCAGAGCAGGAAGGGAAATCAGTGCAGAGAGACCAGCACATTCAAGACCCCAAGGAGTGAGAAAGCAGGACACATCTGGGTTATGGAAAGCTAGTTGGTTTGACAGTGTTCAGCTGGGTACAGCCTCTCTAAGATGCTGACACCACTCACAATTCATAGCAGTAGCCACACCAATGAACATTCTACATCATGCCAGTTCTTGGATTTCGTTCCTCTACCATCTTTCTTCCCATACTCTGTTTACTTAGCCCATTCTGAGCTTGACCTGGTTCCCAGCCCCATCCACTCCCTGTGTAGCCAGTGTCCTACCACACCATGGTCCCCAGAGTGTCCTGGCTTGGAGGGAGGAATCCACTCTTCTACCAGGTACCTGAGTGTCTGCTCTATATGGAAGCTGGAAAGCGTGACCAGTAGCTTCAGGGAGCAGGGCTAACTGGTGTCCACATCCTGAGTAAGGGCAGGCTAGGAAGTCACAAAAGGTCCAACACATTAGGTCCGAGAATTGCTTCAGAGCAAATCTAGGATCAACAACAGAGAACAATCATTTATTCACAGGGATATTTATTGAGCATTTTTTTTATGTGCCATGCACTGGGCCAGGGGCTGAAGATACAATGAGGAGAGTTAATCCCATCCCTGCTGTGGCTGCTACTGGTACCCTCACCATGGCTGGCCAGTTGTTAAAGCTAGTGGCCTTCCTGATTAGGACATTTAGTGTCTGCTCTGATTGGTCAGGCCTGTGCCACAGGGATGGTTATTTTTAATGCTACGTCTGGTCCCTGGCCTTGTTGTTAGTGGGCAGGTACAGATGTTAATCAATATTCATATTAACAAATGTACAATTACAAACTGAAATAAGGAAAAGAACTTTGAATCTGACCTAGAGTGGGAATGGTGGTCAGGGAAAGCTTCATGGAGGAAGCGACCCTTGAGCTGAGATCCAAATGATGAGCAGGAGATAACTGGCAGAGATGTAGGGGGTGGAGCAAAAGGTTAGAGCATTCTGAGCACATAAGGAGAGCCAGATGGCTTTGTGGATAGAGTTTGGTTGAACCCTCTAAGGTGAAGGGGTGGAGTGCAAGATGGATGAGCTGTGAAGAGTTCTAAGTTGGCTTGGGCATCGGTGCTTGTTATGGTCTAAATGTTTGTGTTCCTCCCAAAACTCATCCCCAAAATGTTGAAATCCTAATGCCTGAAGTGATGGTTTGGGCAGGTGCTTAAGCCTTGAAGGTGGAGCCCTCATGAATGAGATGAGTGCCTTTAAAAAGAGGCTCCAGAGAGATCCCTATTTCATTCTTCCATGTAAGGACACAGCAAGAATGCTCTGGCTTATGTATCAAAAGGAGGGTCCTCACCAGAACATGACCTTGCTGGTAACTTGATCTTGGACTTCTCAGCCTCCAGAACTGTGAGAAATACATTTCTACTGTTTTTAAGCTACCCAGTCTGTAGTATTTTATTATAGCAGCAACCCAACTGGACTAAGACAGTATCCTTTTTTTGGGGGGGGGCAGCAGGGGAGTTGTTGAGATTCATACAAAAAGAGATGGTGGCTCAAACCTCAGCAGCAGAAGTGTAAAGTGATGGACACTCAGCACTTCTGTCCACCACTGCAGGTTAGAAAGAAAGTATACCACAAGGGCACCAGAAACCACAGGACATTGGCAAGCCCAGACAAACCAGTCCATCCAGCTCTGTCCACACTGGCAAACACTGCCATTTCACATAGGGATGCTCCTCTTCATCAGTGAAAAACCTCATAAGCTCCCAAAATGTGGAGACATGGCTGAGCAAGTCAGTTCTAACCTTCACCTTGGGCTGGGGAGGGCTTCAGTTAGAGTCAGAAGCTTATCAGTTGCAAACAACAGAATCTACTCCAGCCAGTGTAAGCAGAAAGCACTCATAGAATCTCAAGGAGAGTCAGGGAATGAAAATTCCAGACTATGAAACCTGAAACCACACCCAAATTAACAATGTCCATCCACCCAGCAGGTATTCTGAGGCCAGTGACCGCTGGGCATGGTCACCTCAGCCTGCACCAGTCAAGGCACCAATACACCCCACTCTTCATGCCTTTCCCCTCTGATCAGGCCAAATCCTAGATGCATCTCCATGTTCACCTCTCTTTCCCCTGAAGGGAAGTCTCCTGCATGAGCACCTGACCAGCGAAGTACAAGTCACATGTCTGCATCCTAGCTTCAAAGAAGACTGGGAAAGCATGCTGCTAGCGTCCTTCTTGGGGAAGTTGCGGACTTAGAAGATAAAAAAAGTCCCCAGGTATATGAAATATGCTGAAGAGGAGCCAACAGGGGTGTTTTCAGCTCCCATTAAGCACTGAAAGCCTGTGATCAAGATTGGGCACAGTCAGAGCCTCCATCACCTATTTCTTATATATTAAACAGGGCCACCTTAGACAAAATAAGGCTCCCTTTGTTTTGGAATGCTTTACTTCCACTCAGGACCAGCTACATAATTTACAGGCCCCAGTGAAAAACAAAAATGCTGTGCTCCTTATTCAAAAATTAAAAATTTAAAGACAGAGACAGAAGAACATTAAACCAAGCATGGGCCCCTCTGAGCATGGGTCCCTGTGTAACTGCACAGATCACAACCCTTGAAGCCGGCTCTACCTCCTTTTTCTTCTGATTGGCCAGTAGGATTTATGTCATTTGGACACGTGTCTAATCTACTGTTGCTAGACATGGTGGGAAGAGGTGGTAACTCAAGTGATATCCTCAATAATAAGATACATGGTAAGGTCTGGATCCCTCTGGAAAACTATTAGAGCTCATTGGGAATGGGGAGAGGTATAATAAAGTTCTGGAACCTACACAAAGAAGAAGAAATGATGAATTCCAAGGCTGAATTGAGAATAAAATTTGCTTTGGCAAGCTTGTTCATCCTGCCTCTCTTTATAATGCTCTACTTCTTGTCATGGCATATGGGTTGTTATGGTGAGTGAACTGGGACAGCATTGTGAAACATTACAGAGAAGGTTTTCTTTTCTTTCTTTTCTTTTTCTTTCTTTCTTTCTTTCCTTCTTTCTTTCTTTCCTTCTTTCTTCTGTAAACGTTGGTCAAATGTATTCTCTGAAGCTAAGGTAAGACATCCATAACCTGGTATTTCATGACAAAGGATACATGTGTTCAACATTTGTATAAAAAGAAAAAAAAATCCCAAGTTTCAACCATCGATACCAGGCTTCTCCAAAACCCATGGGCCTCAGCTACGAAAAAAAAAAAATCTTGACACTGGTAATACCTCATGCTCATCTGCACACCTGGAAGGATTCTAGCTGTAAGTCTAATGCCCACCTACAATGCTCAGGTGGTCTGAATAGGGATCTGACAATGTCAGCTCTGGGAAGGTGAGATAGAAGGCATGTTACCCTGACAAGTGTCCTTAAATGTGCTGAGGTGAGGAGAAGAGATACAGGTGTAGAAAAGATGGGAGTTCAGTTTGGGACAAGAGAGACTATTTCTGGTGTCAAAGTGCAAAAGAAAAGCAAAAACATAAATGGTAGGTGGAGTGTGGGGTTGGAGATCTAAGAAGACTGAGGAAATAGAAAGAGGAAGGGGGAAGTGAGTTCAGAGGTTTCTGGAGCAGAATCCAAGTGTTGTTAACATTCCTGGGGCCTTATTTAGTGCAGCAGATGGAATAGCACCCCAGTGATGGAGTCAGTCCTCCTGATTGTAACACTTCTCCTCCATTACTAACTGGGTGACCTTGCAGAAGTGATTTAACCTTGTCAAGCCTCAGTTTTCTCATCTGCAAAATGAGGCTAGTAATGAGAATTAAAAGAATGATTAAAAATTGACAACAGGGCTTCCCTGGTGGTGCAGTGGTTGAGAGTCCGCCTGCCGATGCAGGGGACACGGGTTTGTGCCCCGGTCCGGGAAGATCCCACATGCCACGGAGCGGCTGGGCCCGTGAGCCATGGCCACTGAGCCTGTGCGTCCGGAGCCTGTGCTCCGCAATGGGAGAGGTCACAACAGTGAGAGGCCTGAGTACCGCAAAAAAAAAAAAAAAAAAAATTGACAACAGTGACTGGTTCATGGTAAGAACTCAATAAATACTAGGCATGGTGACGATGATGGTGATAATGATGGTGGTGATGATGACCGTTAAGATGATGATGGAGATGATGAAGGTGACTGATGGTGATGGTCAAGGGACCTGGCCTCTCCCAAACCCTGGAATGAGCACCATGGCGTGGGGCGGCTGAGTGTGTAGACCCCACAAGAGAGGGGTAGTGATGGGAGATGAGAAGGAACCAAGAGAGAAAGAGATGGGAGGCACAGGGAGCTAGTTGGGAGACCTGTGCAATCATTCCCAGTGAGATTCCCTGCCCAGCGCAGTGTCTGAAGTGATCTCTAAATACACATGAGATTGAATTGTAAATGTGTGTTATATAAAACAATCATCAAGCTGTGAGGATTCCCAGCTTTACAGTGAACACTTGGGCAAGTGGTTACATAAAATGGAGTAGAGGCTCTGTCAGGAGGAAGAAAGAGCTCTGCGGTCAGGGCAGCACGTTTGAGGAATGGCTCTGCCCGCAATGGGCAATTCTTTTTCTCTCCAGAGATTTACAGGAAGCGACAGGAAGTGAGAGCTCTCACTACCAGCTGCTGGCCGCTGGGGCACCAGAATCTGCGAGTTCTCACGTCTAAACCTCCCACGCTCATTTTAGGTGAAAAAAGGAGTAAGAAGAGGAAATGTCTGTGAGGAGTTTTGGTTTTCTTTTCCTCTTCTGGAAATGTTTTGTGTTGTGTCAAATTACCACACATAGATGATGTATGTGTTTATTTCTCTTTTTCTGATTAGAAAAGTAATGCATGCTCATTAGAGAAAATTTGGAAAACACCAAAAAGTCAAAAGTCAAGAATAGGGATCACTAATAAGAACATTCTCCAGAGATCATTGCTCCACTTTTGGGCTTGTTTCTTTTCCTTTCATTCATTTACAGTATGTGTATAATACAAACATACATCCATAATGTTACATTTGTATTATATTTTAGACAATTAGATCATATAAACAGTTTTATGTCCTATGTCTTACACTGATCACTGGCATTTTTCTATGTCACAAAATGTTCTTTGAAAATTTTTAATTTACAAATAGTGAAAGGACTTTATGGCATACAGTTCTGAGTGTTGGCAAATATAGATTCCTGTCACCACCACCATAGCCAGTGATCCAGAACAGTCTTGTCACTCCCCTCAAATTCCCTGAGGCTGCTCCTTTTCAGTTAGCCGCTCCCCCTAGTCTTAACCCTGAAACCAAAAAGTTCTCCATTCCTATAGTTTCACGTTTTCCAGAATGTTCTGTAAACAGAATTATACGGTATGTAGCCTTTTGGTCTGGCTTCTTTCACTTGGCATGCTGCAACTGAGTCTCACCCACACTGCTGCATTTATCCATAGTTAGTTACTTTTTATTGCTGAGTAGTATTCCACCATATAGATATACCAAGGTTAGTTTATCCATTCACCAAATGAAGGACATTTGGGCTGGTAAACATAACTTTTCCTATTTGAATGATATTCCATCCTACAGATATACCAAAACATATGCAAAGAGTTCCCTATTAGTAGAATGTTTAGTTCTCCCTCATTATAAATAACCCTTAACTGGACATCATTATACATAACTCTTTGCCTACCAAACATGTATGAATACACTTATATAGTATACATATATTTGAAGCTATCAACAAATATGCAGTGTGCCCTGCTGGTTGTATAAGAAAATATAAAAATATATATATACAGTTCTACCAAAATTTTCTTAAAATGTTTGCTTATATAACAAACAGTCTGAGTCTCAATATGTTGTATCATTATGAAAATAAGAAAATAATAACTAGCTTTAATTCTAATGCAGTAGTTTTTTTTCCCTGTGCTGCACAATAGGTTCTCATTAGTTATCTATTTTATACATAGTAGTGTATATATGTCAATCAAATTGTTAATGCAGTAGTTTTAACCGGTTAAATAGAACTAGCTTAATTTCTGAAATCCTGACCGTGTATATCATTCAAAACCCATTTCAGGACATTGTTTTCCCAGCAGGAAGCTTCTTTAGGCAATGGAGTCACCTGATGTACACAGAACAAGAAGGATGACTGGGCAAGGACAGGTTTCAGGACTGCAGGCTGCTTAGGGCAACATAGCTGAGTTCCTAGTTATTACATCTGAGCAACTGAAGCCAAAGCCACTAAGAGAGGAAAGACAAAGCTGGCACTTTGTTCTGCATAAAGGGACAGGGCTTCTCTCTGAGTAGATGTTGCTGCCCTGCAAATTAAAAAGGAAATAGAAAAAATGTCAGTATTGGTGGATGACACCTACTTTCAAAAACATATATGCACACTGTGGAAAATTTAAATAGTACATGGGACTTCCCTGGCAGCGCAGTGGTTAAGAATCTGCCTGCCAGTGCAGGGGACACTGGTTTGATCCCTGGTCCTGGAAGATCCCACATGCTGAGGAGCAACTAAGCCCGTGCACCACAACTACTAAGCCTGTACTCTAGAGACCATGAGCCACAACTACTGAGCCTGCATGCCACAACTACTGAAGCCCACGCGCCTAGAGCCCATGCTCTGCAACAAGAGAAGCCACTGCAGTGAGAAGCCCGCACACTGCAACAAAGAGTGACTTCGGCTTGCCACAGCTAGAGAAAAGACCACGCGCAGCAATGAAGACCCAATGCAGCCAAAAATAAATAAATAAATATAAATAAATAGTACAGAAAGTTACAAAGTGAAAAGTAAAAGCTCCTTAGCTTCCCTATTCCCACTTTCCATAGAGAATCATCCTTGATAGTTTTGACTTGTCCTTCCAGGAATGCGATACACACTCCCCACACACACACTTGTGTGTGCACACACACTCCCCCCCCACACACACAGACTCACATATCCTTTTATCTAAGTACAAGTGGAATCTACAACTTGTTTTTTCACCCAACAGCACATCTTGCACATACTTCCATATCGGTACATGTGGAGTTTATTCATTCTTCCTCATGGGTGAATTCTGATTGTATGGATGTACCATAAAGTTCGCCAAGTTCCCTATTGATGGACATTACATCATCACAGTTTAACTGGTGAGGAAAAACCAGTCATGACGTAAAGACACTGAGAGAGGATCTGGCCAAAATAGGGACTCTGGTCATAGCAAATAGGGTCTGACCACCAGATTTTTAAAAACAGAAATTACTGAATTCTTTGAAAACAATTAAAAAACAAACTTTTAAAATTATGAAACAATCTGAGGTTTTTATTCCCTGGATCCTGACTAGTGGCTGGGGTCCTTGAAAGTTGCTTACTCCATGAGTGCTGTTTGCCCCTTTTTTGCTAAAGGAATCTCGAGCAGCCCACAAATTTGTACTAGGGCTCCTCCTGCTGGACATTTTCTATAATTGCACTTCTAATTCAGTTAATGTTCCAGACAGTTCTTTCAAAATTGATTAGTGTTTTTGCTGTTAAATAATTAACCAATTAAGACAAAGACAAATTTACTTTTACTTTTTAAGAAAATAACACAGAACTAAACACAGTAATAATGAGTCTCCCTTCGTCTTTTTCCAGTTCTCACTCCCTTCCCTTGCCATTGGGAGTTTATCTTAGATCTATTTCTATCATTTACATCTATTATCATGCACAAACTGAATATAGTTTTGTTTTCTTTCACTTTAGATGCCTGGGTCCACTTGTCACATTTTAGCTTAAGCTTTTCGTGTCACTGTGAGGCTTTGCTTGAGGGTGGTGTTTATGCAGAGAAAAAGCACATTATTTGCGGTTACTTTGGTCTTAAAAATTAATTCTAACTATTAAATTTATAAATTCAAAAGCTTGACTTTCCCATACACTTTTCTAGTTAATTTGTGAATAGTATTCTTCTAATTAAAAGCCTAGTCAACTCTGATAATAACTTTTAAGGGGGCTTCACAATTATTCCAATTTCCTGAATATTTTAAACTCAAGTTATTTTAGGTTAAATTATTTTAAACTTACATTTTAAAACATTACATTTTCTTTATAAAATATTTTAAATGACTTTAAGTGAGCAAAACCTTCTCGAATACTTAATTCTAGTAAATCTAATAAATGTATAAAATTTAATCTTAATTCTCTTAAACATTCCAGTACTGATTGAAAACTTAGTAAAATTCTCTTATAACTTTCAACTAAAACTCCTAAGTCTGAAATCATTTTTTTTGTTTAAATCAGTTATTTAATAGTTACACTTATACTGGAATCACAGGGCTATTCCAAGAGCTATTCTTAAATGCTAAACTCTCTAAAATGTTGTAAATAAATTAAAATGATGTAAATAAATTAAATATCAAAAACTACAGATTGTTCCTAAACTTACCAGAAAAATAATGTGAGTCGGATTCTAAACTTTTGCAGATTCAAAGTCTTTTACCCCACTATTCATAAGCAAGTGAAATTTGCCATCCCACTTCTGTGGCCTAAGGCCAGGGCAGAGCGGGGGAACACATTTTGGAGAGAGAATTCAGGCCAAAATGGGAAATCTGATGTTTTCCCTTGACCCTGACTGACACAGCGAACCCTATGTCAGTAACATGAGTACGTCTGTTTTCTCATATCCTCACCAATCCTGTAGATTATCCATCTACTGAATTTTTGGCCAATACTATAATCTATAAGCATACAAAGTTGTTTTCTACATGTTTTTCACTTTGTGAGAATTTTTCCATATTGCTGCATGATTATCATGATTATGGTTGTTTCACCTTCACCCCCAGCTTTATGGAGATATAACTGACATAAATCACCTACCATTGTTTTTAATGGCTACATTCTATTCCATGTAGTAAGTAAAACCCTTTGATGTAACCATTCCCGTACCCTTGAATATTTAGCTCCAGCTCTCAATGTTTGCACTTCTGATACTGCATTAAAAAGAACTGTTTGTGAACATCTGTGAGCATGTAGATTGAATCTATATTTTGAATCATGTCTTTAGAATAGGGTACCTAAAGTCTGACTTAGGTCAAAGATTATGAATATTTTTATAATTCTTGATACATATTATCAAGTTGTTCTCCCAAAGCATTTTAGCAACTTACAATGCCATCAAGCATTGAATAACATCTTTAAAATATTTTTCTGCTATTTTTTGTTGTGGTATGTCAAAGAAGTTGAGGTGGAAATTGCCCCTTATTGAATGTGTAGTCCATTATTATTAGATCAATAAAATAATGTTTCATATTTGCCACTGGTGGTTCCTCTTCTGTAAAATATCTACCAGTATTCTTTGCTAAATCTTTTTTTTTTTTTTTTTTTTTGCGGTACGCGGGCCTCTCACTGCCATGGCCTCTCCCGTTGCGGAGCACAGGCTCCGGACTCGCAGGCCCAGCGGCCATGGCTCACGGGCCCAGCCGCTCCGCGGCATGTGGGATCCTTCCGGACCGGGGCACGAACCCGCATCCCCTGCATCGCCAGGCGGACCCTCAACCACTGCGCCACCAGGGAAGCCCTGCTAAACCATTTTTAAAGGAGATTAGTAGAATTCCTTCCAAAGTAATGAAAGTGGAGAAAACCTCGGCAAAGCGTGAAAGAGGGTTTTATTCTTGACGTTCAATGGACTTGGGAAAGAACTGTCATAAATAAATCTGTTCAACAGTCACTGAAAGAATGCCCAAAGAAGAAGAACAGGTCAGGGACTATAAACCTCTTACTTCTCTGCTGTGGTGTGAACCCCAGAAACATCTGGAGGCAGTGTGGTTCAGTGGGAAGAGCAAGGACTTTACACACAGACAGACCTGGGCTCCACTTCTGCCTCTAGCCAGTCCTGAGTGACTTTAAGGGGTCACTTAACCTCTCTGAACCTCAGCATCACTAATGGCGATCAGACTGCCCACCTTCCAAGAATGTGGTTGGATGCAATGAGATGATGACTCCAAAGACCAGGTTGACAGGCTGACATGTGCAAAGTGCTCAGAAAGACCTGAAGACTGGTGAGGAGAGCTGCCCTCATTCACCGTACAGAGCCTGCAGCAGGGGAGGGAAAAGCAGGCACCGGTGCCAGGGTGGCCCCACTTGCCTATTTTGGGAACAGCAGCGTAGGGTGCAACAGGTTTTACAGGAAGGAATTTTACACGATCTGTATCTGCATAAAGTTTACAGTCTGTTTAAGGAGACAGAGTAAAACCAGAAAAACCTAAGTTACACAGTGACAATAAGGACACTTACCTCTCCAGACCTTATGAGGCGCCCTGCTCACTGGAGAGTCTATTCTATTAAATCCCCCCAACAACTTTATTCCCCTTTTTTCCACCTACCTGAGCCACAGCTGGATTCTGTTTCTTACAATCAAAATCTGGAACTTCTACACATGCTGCCCCTGGTCACTTCTTATAGGACAAACTCTCACAGGACCCGTGCCATTCCCTTCAGTTGCCCAGCCCCTTTCAACATCCTTTGTCTCAAATCTATGCCTCCCCAGGGTAGAAAAATCAATCATGTGTTCACTCATTCATTCATTCCTCAGTGCCTACCAGGCTGCAGGCTCCCTCCTAGGTTCTTGAGTCACATTCATCAGTGAACAGAACAAGGAAAAGCCCCTGTCCTCCTGGAGTTGATGTTCTAACAGATGGGAAACAGGTAATAAAAAACAAACTTAACAAACAAATAAGTCAGAAGATGATAAACAAACACTATAGAAAAGAAAAGTGGAGCAACATGAGGGGGTTTGCAGAGCCAGAGTTGACGGTGCAGGCTGCAGCTTTAAACATGGAGGTCAAGGTTGCCTCAGGGAGCTGAGATGTGAGCAAACACAGTGAGTGAGTTGGCCACATGGGGAAGGACTTCCGGGCAGAGAAAACAGCGACCAAGGCCCTGTGGTGGGAATGTGCTGTCAAGTCCCAGGAGGTCACTGCGGCTGAGTCCCAGTGAGGGAAGGGAAGAAGAAAAACGTCGGAGAGAAGTGGGGCTGGGGGTCCTGGGCAGGCTGTTTGGCTCTTACTCTGAGTGATGTGGGACTGACTGCAGGGCTGTGAGCAGATGAGTGACGTGACTGAATTTTCAAAGGACTATTCCTTATACTATGTGCATGTTTGAAATTTCCCTAATAAACAATAAAAATAAAAGGCTAACTCCTTAGTAGCTGGGTTTCAAAGAGGCCCAGTGGCTCAGACCAGGCTGGTCACAGTAGATGATGGGATTTTCCATTAATTTTGTAAGTTGAATCAACAGGATTTTTTGCTGAAGGGTGAAAGAAGGGAAGGCATCAAGAATGGCGCTAAGATTTTAGGAACAGGCGTTTGGAGATTTTTGGAAAGGTGGGTGTTACCATCAATTGAGACAGGGATGTATGGGTAAACCAACTGAGGGGTGTATTAGTTTCCCATTGCTGCTGTAATAAACTCAGTGGCTCAAAACACCACAGCTTTATTTATTCTCTTACAGTTCTGGAGGTCAAGAGTCTGAAACCAGTTTCCCGGGTTAGTCAAGGTGTCAGTGGGGCTGGTTCCTTTTGGAAAATCTCCTGAGGGGAGAGTCTGTGTCCTTGACCTTTATCTCCCTTCAAAGTATATCATTCTAATCTCTGCTTCCATTACCACACTGCCTTCCCCTCCTCTTGAACCAAATCCCCCTCTGCCTTGCTCTTATAAGGACACTTATAAGTGTTACATGCAGGGCCCACCAGGATAGTCCAGAATAATCACCCCAATAATCTCCTCAAGATCGTTAACTTCATCATATCTGCAAAGCCCCTTGTGTAATATAAAGTAAAATCCACTCATTCCAGGAATTAGGACCTGCATATCTTTGGATGCCATGACTCAGCCTACCACCGTGGGTAAATTCAGTCCGGTTTGGGATGTGTTGCATTTGAAATATCTATTAGACATCAGAGTAAACTGCTGAATATACAAGTGTGGCGTTCAGTACAGGGCCTGGACTAGAAATACTCATTTTGGAGTCACCAGCACACAGATGAGATTTAAAGCCGTGAGGCTGGATTTAAAGCAGAGATTCAATTTTCCAACCTCCCTGGAGTTAGAGCACAAACACGTGCCCCAAACTCTGCCAACCATCTGTACCCACATCTGGGTATAGCTGTGGGCATAGTAGATTAAAACAGCAGATGCCACCGAGGCTTCATTCTAGCTGGGGGTGCCCTGGCACCAGCTCTCCGAGGCAGCCGTGGCAGACATTCTAGAAGGAGCATCCAGGCATGAGCATCATAGAAACTCTCTTCGGTGTCTGTGCCCAACAGGCTGCAGGCGGATCTCCCCTAGGGCAGTTCTGGGTGGGACTTTGGCATAGCCTCCAGCCCTGCTTTTCTGGCTCTCCCAGGAAGACTCTGAGTGACCCAATATCCTTCAACACATCCCATTTCTGCTGAGCTACCTGGATCTGGTGTGCGATGCTTTGTGATTATGAGTTTCGACCAACGTGCTCCTTACTTGAACTTCAGGAACTTGAAGCCTGCGCCTGGGTCCAGGCTCTGGGGAGTCTTTCTAGTATCCTGTCTAGAAGGGAGGTTGGGCGCCGTCTTCACAACAAACCCATGTGGCAGTTTCCATTATTTCAGTCTTGTAGATGAGAAAAATGTCAAATTCAGGTCATCTGACTCCAACTGCATTGCTCTCACCATGGCCAAAAGGGTCAGTGTCCACAGGACTGTGGGCAGGAAAGCACAGGGTGTCTTCAGGGAAGTGGATCCAAGCCTGCAGTGAAAGTTTGCGGTGGGGAGCAGTGGGTGGTGTGTTTAGAAGGAGGTTCTTATAACCAGGAAGGCCAGGCCAGAAGTTTAGACTCAGTAGCAGGGAACGTTGAAGGTTTCTGAGCAGAAGGGACAGGAGAGTGGATTTCGTTCCCAGGTGAGGAAAGTGAAGACCCAGGTACACAGACTGTTCTTTACTTCCTGTGAGAGGACTCAAAAACATGCGTGCCTAATTCACAGAGAGTGAACAGCAGAGAGTGGGAGAGGACTTAACCTCGCCAGCCACCCTGGGACACATGCTGGTGTTGGTGGATCTCTTATCCCAATTTCTAGTCAAAAGAGCCAAACAGTCGCCAGGGTGAATTCTGGAAACCTCATAGACTTGCTTCAGACCCACTCACTGGCTGGGTAGTCTTTTCTTGGGCAAATCCTTCATTATCTTCTCTAAGCCAGAGTTTCTACACCCCTGAAATGAGGGTAACAGAACCTATCCGTACCGGTTCAGATATAGGTTTGGTTGCTGTTGAAATGACCCCAAATCCCAGGGGCTTAGACAAGACAGATGTTTATCTCTCTCTCCGTAACTGTGCAGGCTGATACTGTGTTTCCATGGTACGGGGTACCCAGCCTCCGTCTATGGCATGCTCTGCCATGCCCAGTGAAGGTGGCTCATCACCACACCTTCTAGGTCCATACACCAGCCAACAAAGGGGGAGGGAATGAATGTTCTTTCCTTTCAAGTCACCCACATCACTCGGCCACAGAGGAAAGAGAGGCTGGGAAGTACAATTGTTATTCTTGGCAACCATGAGGCCAACTAACATTCAAGCGTTCTATTACTAAATGAAGATTGGAAGAAGAGCTATATGGGGATGATGAGCAGTCTCTCTGCCTGTCTGTCTGTCTGTCTTTCGCTCCCCTCTCTGTGTCTATCTAATGGACTAGTTAGAAGGATGAACAGAATGTTCTATGCAATGCACACAGCACAGCCCCTGGCATACAGTTGATGTCCAGCCCAGATTAGTCTTCTTCTCCTTCTAGATAGAAAAATGGATCCTACAGACATTTATGGAGCACCTACTCTGTGCAATTGTGATGACACACACAAAGAGGAAGTTCATGCAATCTCTAAGTCGAGTGTTGGAGACAGATGGTGAGGAATGAATTACAACATGACTGGAAAGAGGGAAGCGCTGTAGTTGGGTTGTGCACAAAGTCAATGGAGCACAGAGAAGGGAGTTCTTACATCCACCTGCAGAATCAGGAAAGCCTTACAGACAAAGGGACATTTGGAGTTGGGTCCTTAAAGGTACATACAATTTTAGCAGATAGGAAAGGAAGGGAAGAGAACTCAGATGTTGGCATCAGAAATCTTCCTGCCAACACAAATCAAAACAACAATAAAGGGCTTCCCTGGTGGCGCAGTGGTTGAGAGTCCGCCTGCCGATGCAGGGGACATGGGTTCGTGCCCCGGTCCGGGAGGATCCCACATGCTGCGGAGCGGCTGGGCCCGTGAGCCATGGCCGCTGAGCCTGCGCGTCTGGAGCCTGTGCTCCGCAATAGGAGAGGCCACAACAGTGAGAGGCCCACGTACCGCAAAAAAAACAAAAAAACAAAAAAACAATAAAGCATCATGTTTTATCCAGAAGACTGACTAAAATTAGGTATAGATACAGGTACAAGTACAGATAATACCCAGGGTTAGTGAAGAAGGGGAGAAAGGGGCACCTGCCACATACTGTTGGTGGGAGCGCACACTGGGGCAGCTTTGTTGAAACATATCAAAATTCAAACTACAAATACATCCTTTGACCCAGCAACTCCCTTTCTGGTAATCTTTCCTACACAGACACTTGAACAAGAGCCCAAGGTATGCAATCAAGGATTATATTTCAGCATTGTTTATAATAATAAACAACTACAACCACAACCTACAACTAAGTCAGCCTATGACTGAAAAATGGTTAAATAAATGGCGAGTGGCCATCCTACAGAATACTCCGCAGCCACTAAAAGACGGAGTCAGAAAGTACGCACAGACAGAAAAGGATGACGTCCTTATATCGTTAAGTGAAAAAGGGCCACAGCAGAACAGTCTGTCCAGCATGACTGCTTTTTGTACAAAAACAGAAGCAAGTAAATAAATGAAAATAAGACCAAACCAAAAACAAATAGATGAACAAACTTACATCTCTGCCTGGTAACATATGTGTATGTGTGTGTACTGGGATGCATGGGAGGAGGTGGACCAAAATGTTGAAAGAAATTACTTTGAGGAAATGGAAGTAGAGGGAAAAGTCTTCATCTTATTCACTGTTGATGATAGCTAAACACTGGAAACAATCTAAATGTCCACCTATGGGCAATGAGTTAAATAAATCATGATGTGCGCACACAACAGAACACTACAGATAGGAAAACAACACAAAGACACTCTTATACGAAAAAAGCGCGTTGCAGAATCCTATGTATACTATCATTTATACTAATAGTATAGGGCTTCCCTGGTGGCACAGTGGTTAAGAATCCACCTGCCAATGTAGGGGACACGGGTTCGATCCCTGGCCCGGGAAGACCCCACATGCTGCGGAGCAACTAAGCCCATAAGCCACAACTACTGAGCCTGCGCTCTAGAGCCCGTGCTCTAGAGCCCATGCTCTGCAACAAGAGAAGCCACGACAATGAGAAGCCCACGCACCACAACGAAAAGTAGCCCCCGCTTGCCTCAACTAGGAAAAGCTCATGCACAGCAACGAAGACCCAACACAGCCAAAAATAAAAACAAATAAATTAATTAATTTAATACATTAGGATTGAGAAATGTAAACCTTACCACTTAAATGGAGTCAGGAGGTCAGAAGGGGGAGCTCTCATGCAGTGCCACTCACATCAATTACAGGAAGAATTACAGAATTACAGACCCCAACAGAATCATCCACAGGAACAATCATCAATCATCAACAGGCCACAGCAGGAGAGATGTACACTGCATCTTCTGTAAGAAATCGACTACCCCAGCAACTCAGCCAATGAGAAACTGTCATCACCTTGAATTCTCACTTTTCTCTGACGGACTTTCATTCAAAACACCCCCTCCCAACTTCCTCCTTTTTCTCTATAAAATAAAGTTCCTCTCTTTCGTTTATTGGACTTGTCTATGGTTTTGCTATAGCCTGCTTGTCCCGAACTGCTATTCCCAAATAAACCCATTTTGCTCATAACATAACTGTCATCTCTAAGGGCAACAGAAATAAGTTTTAATAGGTCCTCCTGCCACCCCATTCCCAGCCTTTGTGCTGAAGCTGAGGCATCAGGGCAGCCTCTGTTCTGTGGTACATGGCAGGGGTTCATTCAGCTCAGCTGCACAGATGTTCAGCAAACCTGCACCAACCCAGCAGTTCAGAGATGCAGAGAAGTGCAGTGCAGAAGTACCAGTCTTACTCTGCAGCCAGACGTTTTAGGGGGTGGGTGTAAAATGAGATTGCGATCCACCAGCGTTCTATAAATAGTATGGACTGATTATTTTGGGGAAGCAAGGAAGTTGGGTTAAGGCATTCACTTACGAATTTAAGGCACAGTCAGGATGAGTGCTGTGTTGCACACACATTAAGAGCTTCACTGGTCTATAAAATGAAAAGAAGTAATATTTAAGGGATTATTTAAATGACTTGCATTCATCATACATTTATGGGGGGGCCTGCAAGGTACTGGAGATACAAAGTCTTTGACCTCGAAGAACATAGTTTCTTTTTAAAAATATTAGCCAGTATTTATTGAGCACTTACTATGTACCAAGAAATCTGATTACATATTTTACATAGATTATGTCATTTAATCCTCACAACAGCCAAACAAAGCAGGTACTATTATCATCTCCAATCTACAGTTGAGAAAGCTGTCCAAAGGCACTTGCTCAAGTTCTCACAGTAGCAAGCTGTGGAGCTGAACTTGAACCTCCACTCCAGAGCCTGAGCATGGAACCACTTCTGTAAGGATGTACAATTTTGCTTGGAAAAACCTCTTGATAAGAATTTTGGGCAGGTTGGACTCGAAGCACACAGGTGATGTCTGGTGCCCAGGCTTCAGCGAAGAAAGTTAAATTGCTCTGTACAGTAGAGGTAGAAGATGTGGGGTCCAGGCAGCCAGGAGGGAAGGGAAAGCAGCAGTGAAGACAGGAGCCAGGTAACAGTGGGAGGAAGGCCAAAGGAGGATCTCTGGGTAGGGGGACCAGAAGGGACTCTGGAAGAACAGGAAACACGTTCGGTCTATGGCACGCTATGTGACCCCTCCGTAGGACTCCCTACTTCTCAGTCTACACTATTCAGATATTTTTTACAAGAGTAGTTTGTTATTGCTTTGTTATGCCCCTCAGAAAAGATGCATTGAGTTTCACTGAGTCTGGATGAATACAGCGCTAAGCAGAAAACAATCAAGAGAAAAGAGAGACTTTGGGGAAATACATCGCCAAAATTTGCAGGGATCCTGGGGAGAACTTTCAACTGCCACAGGACAGAGGTCAATGTCACCTGAATTTTGAGAGGCATCTGGCTTGAGTTTGATTTGTTAACCTTGTTCGCTCTCCCATGTTAAGCCTGTTGTTATCGCCCCTGGGCTCCCAGGAGCAATAAAAACCGTACCTTAACACAAAGAGAGCCCAAGAGCAGTACAAAAATGGGAGCTGGGAGGCTGAGCCAGGCAAGGGAGGAGCCCTGAAACCAGCTTTGGTGGGGGAAACTCGAGCCAGTAAAAGCAGGCTGAGACCCTGAGGCTCACAGCCTGTTAGTCAGGAATGAGACCCTGGCTAGGCTCCCACACTTGACCTGATGACTTATAAAAAGACAGCCTCCTCGGGGGAGGTCCTGGACCAAAGCAAAGGGGTCGTAACTGTGGAATTTTTAGCCATGGTTTTCTCTACCATTGAGCTGTTTTAGAGTAAGAATTATCTTTTATTTAATTTATTAAAATCTGATGCCTTGATTAAGAATTAGAGTTCTATAGTAGAAAGAAAAGAGGAATCTTCAGGGCCACTCAATGCTGGGTTCAAATTTCAGCCCTGTCACTGAGTGGTGACCTTTGGGAACTTGCGCAACCTCTCTTAACACTTAATTTACCCATCCATGAAAAGCGGATATTTATATAAACCTTAAAAACAGACAAAACTAGGGCTTCCCTGGTGGCGCAGTGGTTAAGAATCCACCTGCCAATGCAGGGGACACGGGTTCAAGCCCTGGTCTGGGAAGATCCCACATGCTGCGGAGCAGCTAAGCCCGTGAGCCACAACTACTGAAGCCCGCACGCCTAGAGCCTGTGCTCCATAACAAGAGAAGCCACCCCAGTGAGAAGCCTGCGCACCGCAACAAAGAATAGCTCCCGCTTGCCTCAACTAGAGGAAGCCTGCGCATAGCAATGAAGACCCAACAGAGCCAAAAATAAATAAAATTTAAAATTAAAAAAAAGAAAACAGACAAAACTAACCTATGCTCTTACAAGTCTAGAGAGTGGTTACTACTGTGGGCAGGCAGGGAGCCTGAAAGGGAAGCCAAGGGGAGACTAGGGGTGCTGGTTGTGCTCTGTTTCTTGATCTACATGCTGGGTACATGTGTATGTTGAACTTGTGAAAATTCATCCACCTGTATACTTATGGTTTCTGCATTTTTTCTGTACACAGATTATATTTCCAAAAAAGAGTATGTGCTTTGCTTTGTTTTCAAAAGAGGGTGATAACAACACCTAACTTGAGAGATTCCTGAGAGCATTAGCAATAATAGATGAGTAAAATGGTACAGCTTCAAGCTGTGGAAAAAGAACAGCTTTGAGGGGCTTGTTCTCCTGGGGAGTCCAGAGTAGGGGGAGACCCACACTTCCAGGGGCTTTGCTCAGGTGGGATGGTTACCTGATCCATGGAACTTTTGAGACAGCAGAGGGCAACAGGGCCACCTGGACGGTCACGGGCACTGGCAAAGACTGCGGATGTAACGTGCACCCTGCCCTACCCACAAACGTTTGGGAAAGCCACTAAATCCCTGCAGTGTTGGACTCCAGCCCCTAAGGAGACAAACACGCCTGTAGACTCAGGTGCCGACATAGAGAGAAGAAGGAAGCAGCAAGGTGAGTAATTCCCAGTCCAGGGGAGGGCTTTCAACTGCTGCAGGGATTGAGCCAAATTTACCTACATTTCCAAGTATCAGGAATGCCCTGAAACGATCTCTGATTATACGTATATAAAGTGCCTGTCCCATAACGTGCTCAATAAATGGTAGCTATGATGATTTTCCTGTTGGTCCACAGTCACCATGCATCTCTCTGTAAGTATCTCAAACTCCACCTTAGCACATGTCATGCACAGTGTGGCATCCAGAGATGCAGGGACCACAGTCCCTGTTCTCAGGTGATGTACATGCAGTAATCAAGTGAAGAGAAAACTAGACATACACAAATGACAAAGGGCTGCTATCTGTACTTTAGCGTCATTAAAAAGGACTCTGGACAGAAGTGGGTGGGAGCCAGGTGGAACCCTGGCCAGAAGGCACTCCCAGTCCCCACACCCAGTGACAACCCAGAAGGCACAGTTCCGTGGGCTTTGGAGCTGACCTCCGAAAAACCTTTTCGGCAACCCTCTGCTCCTCCTTTGAATATATACACTGACTATAACTTGCCACCTACTTGTAGTCATTGATACAGCTATACTGGAAACCCATTTTCTCCAGTCTCTCTTCCAGGATTTTCACACTGCCTTCTCCACAGGATTCCCTGAAACACAAAAACATAAAAACTATCAAAATAGAAGGAGAAGAGGATGGGGGGAGCTGTTTCTGTGTTAATCAAAAAATATTTTGACCGTGTGCTCCCTAGATGTTCTCCTCTCTGGAGAAATACGTGGCAAATTCTCTGGACCCCAAAAGGCTGCCAGCAGTCAAGCCGCGGGTGCCCAGAACGGGGTGCTCTGAGCTTTCAAACCTGCCCGAAGTTTTGCAAGTCACAGGCCTTCGGAGGGCTTCTGCCGACGCATGCGCGGTGCTCCACAGGACTCATCACAGCCCCGCCCACCAACGCAGCGCTGTGCTTGTGCGCCGAGCCTGACCAAAGGTGAGTGCCAGCCTGTTCAACCCAGAGTGTATTAAGTTAAGCTTCAAATGGAAACAAAAACATACATGTCAAAAATATGAGAAAACGTAGATAAACAAAAGGGAAAAAAACCCAAATCTCACATCAGTAGAGATAACTGCTGCTAACATTTTGGTGTACATCATTCTAGACTTACAGTATATTTATTCCCACAAGACTTTTAAAATATTACAATGTGATTCTGCTGCCCAACGCATTTTGTAATATGCGTTTGCCCATGTCTGTGTATATACATATATACCTCTCTGCCATTATTTTTAATTCCTGCCTGGTCTACCTTACATAATCAGAACACAATTCATAAAAGCAGTCGCCTCTTGTTAAAGACCAAGGTTTATTCCTATATTTCAATGTCATTGACACTACAAAAAAACCTTGTTGAAGTTTCATTCTCATGCACATGCTTAATTATTTGCTTCCTTAGCATACATTCCTGAAAGTAGGTTTCCTGTCACCGAGGTTTTGAATGCTTTTTAAGGCTTTTGATGGCACTGCCACACTGAACCCCATGTTGACCACCCCAACAGAGTATAAGATGTCTATGTCCCCACGTTCTCAACAACAAGGATTCTTGCCCTCCCGACGGTCAGAGTTAAGCAGGGGGATTGATAAAGGCAGAGGTGGGTACAACACTGCCAGCTGTGATGAGTAGGTATGTTATTCACCTTGCAGACAGGATCTGGCCTCAGTTTACCTGCAGTGGGAAGGTGAACAGCCTCCCCACTATAAAATTAACAGAGAGGGAGTGTACAGGGAGGAAAAGAGCCATGGGAGGAAGTTTTCACAGAAGTGGAATTCTAGGCATTACGGGAATGAAGAGGGTAAGGTGTTGAGTGACATCATGTTTTAGAACCTTGCCAAAATCTGGGACTATGTCCTTCTCTGGGCCAAGTTCACTACTTAGAATTTTTTGGTAAGCAATGACATGGAGGTTTCAGGACACCTAGACACAGAGCTCAGTCAATAGGTTATTTAATTTTTTTTTAATAAAAGCAATCAAAGCAGTGCTAAACACAATTAGCTATCAGCCATGTGATTTTTCACTCTCTATGATTTTTTTCCCCTAAAATCTGAGCAGTTTGGGACCCCCATTTTCTTAGCTCATGACCTGCACCTCCATCCTGTGGCACAGATGTGGACAACCAGGTGTTCTTACCCCTTTATCATCTCTCCTGACACAGAAATAATGGGCTGAGATGACAATGAATTGCAATTTCCTTATCTCATTAAAAACAGATTCAAAGAAAACAAAAATAAACAAATGTGACCTAATGAAACTTAAAAGCTTTTTGCACAGCAAAGGAAACCATAAGCAAGACAAAAAGACAACCCTCAGAATGGGAGGAAATATTTGCAAATGAAGCAACTACAAAGGATTAATCTCCAAAATATATAAGCAGCTTATGCAGCTCAATATCAAAAAAACAAAAAACCCAATCCAAAAATGGGCAGAAGACCTAAATAGACATTTCTCCAAAGAAGATATACAGATTGCCAACAAACACATGAAAGGATGCTCAACATCACTAATCATTAGAGAAATGCAAATCAAAACTACAATGACACTTTGTTATAAAGCAGAAACTAACACACCATTGTAAAGCAATTATACTCCAATAAAGATGTAAAAAAAATAAAAAACTACAATGGGATATCATCTCACATTGGTCAGAATGGCCATCATTAAAATATCTACAAACAATAAATGCGGAGTGGGTGTGGAGAAAACCTCTTGAACCCTCTTGCACTGTTGGTGGGAATGTAAATTGATACAGCCACTAGGGGGACCAGTATGGAGGTTCCTTAAAAAGTTAAAAATAGAACTACCACATGACCCAGCAATCCCACCACTGGGCATATACCCTGAGAAAACCATAATTCAAAAAGAGTCATGTACCACAATGTTCATTGCAGCACTATTTACAATAGCCAGGACATGGAAGCAACCTAAGTGTCCATCATCAGATGAATGGATAAAGAAGATGTGGCACATATATACAATGGAATATTACTCAGCCATAAAAAGAAATGAAATTGAGTTATTTATAGTGAAGTGGATGGACCTAGAGTCTGTCATACAGAGTGAGTAAGTCAGAAAGAGAAAAACAAGTACCATATGCAAACATGTATATATGGAATCTAAGAAAATAAAAATGGTTCTGAAGAACCTAGGGGCAGGACAGGAATAAAGACGCAGACGTAGAGAATGGACTTGAGGACATGGGGAGAGGGAAGGATAAGCTGGGAAGAAGTGAGAGAGTGGCATGGACATATATACACTACCAAAGGTAAAATGGATAGCAAGTGGGAAGCAGCTGCATAGCACAGGGAGATCAGCTCGGTGCTTTGTGACCACCTAAGGGGGTGGAATAGGGAGGGTGGGAGGGAGATGCAAGAGGGAGGGGATATGGGGATATATGTATACGTATAGCTGATTCACTTTGTTATACAGCAGAAACTAACACAACAATGTAAAGCAATTATACTCCAATAAAGATGTTTTAAAAACAAAAGATTCAAAGGACTATCTTTCTCTGATAGATACATTAAAACAACAAGCAAGCATAATATCTAGACAAAAAGCAACTTCTCACAGAAACAAGAAAAACAATACACATTGTTTTTCATGCAACAATAAGTATAAGTTGTCTTCTGGGAAGAGAAGAGCAGATTCTGGTATGACTATGTAATAAGTCATTTGCAAATTTAATCTACTGCCCAAGAGAAAAAAATATCACTCATTATATGGTGAGTCTTAGGGGGTCCTGGCGGCCTGAAATGGGGAACTTGCTAAGATTCATCCAAAACATTATTTCAATAACACGTCCACTCAATGCTTTCCCCAATGTAGCTTCAATGCTCTGAAGGACAGGGTCCCAGCTGCTTCTGAAGCACCATCATTCACGGCTGCACAGCTTTTACCAGGCTTGGCCTTATTGGCTTGTCTCTGAGCCAACTGGGTTTCCTTTTTTTATCTTTAGTTTTGCCAGCAGTGCCCTTTGTTGATGAGAAGGATGAGTTCAAGTTTGCATTGATATCTGAGCTGATATAACCACTTGAGTTGGTGGCTTCCTAGAAAAATATGGATCATAAAAATTTCCTTAGCCAGTTATTTGAGACCCAGCTGCGAAACTGGTTGTTCTCTGAGAAGAACGTCTTCATTACATGGTCCATGAGTCCATTCTGTGAATTCCCAGTGAGGCCTTTGAGCTTTAAATGACCAGGGAGAAAAACTGGCTTTGACCTACACAAATGACCTACTCAGAAAGGCTGAGAGGAGTATCTGGATAGAGGAGGTTTTCTCTCTGGGCTCAGGACTGACTCATGGCATTTCCAGAAAGTCAAGCCTTTGCCTTTCTCTGCCCACCACATTAGAAACAGAGAAGACTGTTGATTCCCCAGAAATGTAAATGTAAATCAGACTGGATCATATCACATCCAAGAAAAGCATGTTTGCACAAAGATCATTACCAGTAGCACCATAACTTACACATTGGATCCCCCGATTTCATGCATAACCCAGATCTCAATGCGTGTGATTTTATCCTTCTGTAAGTGGGGAATTTCAAAATCTGCAAAAAACCTGAGAAACAGGAAAGACATTTCTTAAAGTCCTAAAGCAATATGATACTGTTCCCATATCAATGTTAGTTGACTTACACATTACTTTTGTTTTAAAGCTTTGAGGGGGGGCACTTTTTAGCTTTAATTTTTAGGTTACTTATTTCATTCAGGCATTCATCAGCTGTTAGTGGTATAAATGTACGGACATAGTTCTGATCTCCAGGCCATTCAATTGTTTTTCTCTACCTGATCTTACAGAAGCAAGCATTAGACTGGGGATGTGGATGATTCTCTTAAGCCTCCATTAAAAACAACTAAAGGGCTTCCCTGGTGGTGCAGTGGTTGAGAGTCCGCCTGCCGATGCAGGGGACACGGGTTCATTCCCCGGTCCGGGAAGATACCACATGCCACGGAGCAGCTGGGCCCGTGAGCCATGGATGCTGGGCCTGCACGTCTGGAGCCTGTGCTCCGCCGCAATGGGAGAGACCCCAACAGTAAGAGGGCCGTGTACTGCAAAAAAAACAAAACAACTAAAAACACATTTTGGCATCTTTGTCTTACATGTTGGTGCTATATTCTTACCCTTTTACAGGATAGGCTCCTGTTGGCTCTGAACCATTCAGCATGACATAGATCACCCCAGAACTATCCTTTGCATACTGCAAAAAGAAGCAAGCATTTTGAGTAAGCTAAGATGTCATTTTTAAGCTATGAAATGGTCAACTGTTTTTTAAATTGACAATTTTCAATACTGGCAAGGATGTGATAAATTTGGTGTTTCATAGAGCCAGAGGGATGCAAACTGGCATATCTTGGGAAGCAAATTGCATTGAAATGTCAAAAACGCAGTAATTCCATGCCTGGGAATCTACCATTATAAAATAATGCAAACTAGTATCAGATTCCAGCATTGTATCAGCTGGTGTACACTAGCTTATGCTGGCATTACAAGCAACCTCAAAATCACAGTGGCTTTAAACAAAAAAGATTTATTTCATGCACACACTACATGTTTATCACAAGTGTTTGGATTTGGGGTTTGGGTTTTGCTCCATATGTCCTTGCTCTGGGACCCAAGCTGATGCAGTCTCCACAACTGCAGAGTCACTGGTTATCAGGAAAGGGAGAAGAAAGTGGCAAATCACAGACCAGTTCTTAAAGGCTTTCACCCAGATGTCACACAGTCATTCCTACACACATCCTATTGGCCAGTGTAAGTCACACGTAAATAACTTCAAGAGACAGAATGAGTGCAAACCACATGCTCAGAAGATGAGCCAGAAATACTTGGTAAACAGCACGAAGGATCACCTGGTGCACAGAGATGTGCACAAAGATGTATATTGCAGCATGGTTTGTAACCAGTCTAAAACAGTCAACGTCAACAACAGGGAAGGATAAGTCAATTATGGCACTTTCATGTCTGAAATATTACCCAGCCGTTAATAAAAGTCTACAAAAGATATGCAATAACATAGAAAGTGCTTACATTCAAAGCAAAAAGCGAGACTAGGTGGACAGAGCATGTGCTTCACTCTGTTAAAAATAAATAGGCAGAAGTCCTGGAATATTAGTCAATATTCTCTGGACCTGTCTGTCCCTGAAATTCCCAAGGGACAGACAGGTCCAGAGAAGTTCCCAAATCTCCAGTTGAGAACACTACTGTTGCATATAATTTCCCTGATAAAACGTTTATTCTAGTGTGAAGCCGGGTCGGGGGGCCGGCAGGGAGTATCACGCAGCTCTGTGACACATGCCCAGCAGAGCCATGCCGAATGCCAGCCGCAACAAAGCAACAAGGTACCCCATGCCACGCCTGTCTCAGATTGCTTCCAAGTAGGCTAACAGTCTCAGTTAAATCTGCAAATGTCAAGGTCTGATGACCACTATTTGCCCTTAGGTAGCATGAATATGGATGATTAGTTTTCTTATTTATACTTTCTATAATTTGTCATTCTCTATCCTGAGCAGTTATTACGTTGATAATAAAAATTTTTTTCCATTAAAAAATGCATGCAGATACAGTGAGGCTCTATGAAGTCATGGTCAAAAATTTGGTTTCTGGCTGCTGCACTTAGTAGCTGGGTAATAAGTCTGATCAAGTTTCTTGGCCTCTCTGTGCCTCATTTTTCCTATCTGTAAAACAAGGGTAATAAGAGTCCCTACCCCATAGGATTGTAAAGATCAAATCACTTAAAATAATACTTAACATTTATTGAATACTTCTTTGCTATAGTTCAGACCCTCTCCTCATCACTATACTATACTACCTCTCCTCATGTTCAGACTATCCAGCATATTCTAAGGGCTCATAAAATGTGGGCATGATTATTGGATTATTAGATTCCCATTCTAGAGTTGAAGGAAGTATAAGATGGTGGCTTCCAGCACACTTTGAAGTTGGGCAGATCTGCTGGGGAGAATTTTTTTTTTTAACATATAATGTTGACATCACCCCCAAGTTGATGTTGTGATCCCATGTTCAAGTGATGATGCATCCACAGCCTCCCACTCCTCACTGAGGGTCTCGGGCAGCTCACTGCCAGCTGCCTGGAGCCTGTACTCGAAGCAGAACCTGTGGGGAGTGGGCTTGGATGGAGGGCTCCGACCGGAGCTGGCAGGAGAGCACAGGAATAAGAATGCTTCTGTCTGGAGCGGGCCCTCTGCTTAGTTCCAAACTGCAGCTGTGGTGGAGGATTTGACCAAAGTCTCGCTCACCCTGATTAACAGTGGACCCAGTGAACACCTGGTGATCCAGAGCAGGAAGTAGGACCAGAAGAGACACAGAGAGCCCTGAAAGGAGCTTGGTGGCAGTGGGTAGAAGGACCTGACATCCACCAGCCTTCTAGTCAATACAGCTAACTGTTAATTGTTGACTTGCTTTGCTCAATAGTTGAGCTAAGGACTGCACCCTCTTTATTTGGAATCTTTGGTCTAACGCTGGTGACAGAAAATGTAAGCTGTAGTCACTGGCATGTTATAGCTACCGATAGCTATCATCAACTGTGGTGACAATACCCTCTGGGAAACAGACCCACATTTAGGGGAACATTTCTTTGTCTCCATCTTATCCCTGGTCTCCTTTTGCCTCCTCTTCAGTTCATATCAACCTTGTGCACATCTCTGACGCCCACATCTAGATCTTAGGGGTCCCAGGCTCTCCTATAAAGCAGGGGCTACCCCACTTCACACCTCAATCAGAATCACATTGATTTGAACTACTAACAACAACCACAACACCAGAGTAATAACGACTGTTTAATACCTTCTTCTGGAGCTAACATTCAGAATTTTTTCTCTGTACCAGGCATTGCATTAAGCATTTTAGCTTGTTAAATCCTCACCCCTTTATGGAGCATAGAGCGTGAATCAGAATGTTGCAAAGGTAGAAAATGAGACTCACAGAAGTTTAGTAATGACCCAATGGCCCAGCCTCTGAACCCTTCTGTACCCTGTTCACAGATCCCACACCTGCTCAGTCACCCAGCCAGCCATCCCAGGATTACCTGGATAGATGCACTTTTCCAGTAAGAATCCACAGGATTGTTTTCACAATCTTCTGATGTAGGGCAGGATTGGTAGTCGAGTCCTACAGGGAAAACAGACAAACACATTTTATTTCAAAGGTTACATCAAGGAAGAATTAATTGAAAATATTTGCTGGCTCCGCAAAATATACTGAAACTCATTCTACATAATGTGTATGGGCTTAACATTCATAGTTCTGCCCACCCAGTCCACAAGGAGCCTGGTGAGGAAGCACCCAACCCCTGATACAAAGACATTTGTCATTGTGCTCGGCACAAATGTGAGGAAAGCAGAGAACTAAACAGCTGGGTTAATTCTCTACTGGAGCTCTAGCAAGTGACATATACATACATACATATATATATATATATATATCCAAAAATTATATATAATAATATTATATTATACATTATATCCATATTAAAAATTATGTATTAAAATTTATATTTATTACATATATAACTTTTTTTTTGCATTGTTGGGAGAAATGCCTTCTCCAGTTAACCCAGTTCTTAGAAGTAAATACAAGAAAAACAGACAAAGAAAGTAACAGTCCTTAACCAGAAAATAGAAATTTTATAACATTTAAAATATTGGGCTTCCCTGGTGGCGCAGTGGTTGAGAGTCCACCTGCCGAAGCAGGGGACATGGGTTCGTGCCCCGGTCCGGGAGGATCCTGCATGCCGCGGAGAGGCTGGGCCCGTGAGCCATGGCCGCTGAGCCTGTGCGTCCGGAGCCTGCGCTCCGCAATAGGAGAGGCCGCAACAGTGAGAGGCCCACATACCGCAAAGAAAACAAAACAAACAAACAAAAATCTATAGAAAATGTTAAAATGTATTACATTTAAAAGAATTTTAAGGACAAAATTCAGCAGATATATAATGGGATTTGTTCCCCATTTACTCAATAAAAAAGGAGAAAGTGCTAACTGACAATTCGTTCCAGGGAGAACGAAGCAGGGCAAAATGTGAACTTCTTGAAAGGAAACACATGGAGCTTCCTTGCTCCCTCTGGGTGCACCAGCATCTCGATGTGCTCACCAACTTGGAGGCTCCCCAAACCCCATCAGAGAGGGGTTTTTATGGAGATTTCATGAAGTAGACATGATGGATTAAATCACTGGTGATTAACTCAATTTCCAGTCCCCGGCCCTTCCCAGAGGACAGAGGATGGGGCTGAAAGTCCCAACTCTCTAATGATGCCTCTATCTTTTTGGTGACCAGCCCGCATCTGAAGCTATCTAGGGGCTCCCAACCACCAGTCATCCCATTACCATACAAAAGACACTCATCACTCCTCAGGGTCCAAGGGTTTCAGGAGCTGTGCGCCAGGAACCGGGGGGACCAAGACCAAGTATTAATTTGTATTATACCACAGTCTCCCTCCCTTCATGATCTTTTCATCTCACCCTTCCTCCATTCTCCCTCACCCTCTGTAGGATCATCAAACTGAGGCTTCCTGGTCACAGTCCACTGGAAGAATGGCCATGTCCATTTGATCTGCACCCTATCATGCTTCCCATCTCATGCAAAGTGGAAGTCAGCATCCTCACAATGTCCTGTACTGTCCGGCCCTCCTTTATTCCTCTAGCCTCACAGTCTACTACTTGCCTCTTCACTTACTGCCTGCCTTTCTGTTCCTTAAATATGCCATACACACTCCCACCTCAAGGCCTTTGCACGTGCTATTCCCTCTGTCAGGAAATGCTCTTCCTCAAGTCCTTTAGGTCTTTGCTCAAACGTCAGCTTCTCAGTGAGGCCTTCCCTGGGCCTGTGTAAAACTGCAATGCTTCCCTCTCCCCTCCTCACCAGCCAGCACTCCCTACCCTCTTTTCCCTGCTTTGTTTTTCTCTGTAACCTTTATAATCTTATGGCGAATTATATGTATATGTTTTTACTTGCCTGTTGATGGTCTTACCTCCACCCCTGCCCCTATAATGTAAGGATGAGGTATTATTTTCCTGGTTTATTCTCTGTTGTGTTCCCAGTGCTTAGAAGAGCAAGGACTGGCACGGAGGAGGTACTCTACAAACTTTATAGATGGATGAATGAATGGAGGAGCAAGAAACAAAACTGAGCTTAGGTTAATTTTTTTTTTTTTTTTTTGGCCACACCTCACGGCATGTGGGATCTAAGTGACTCCAATACCCAGGGAGGAAGAACGTCCAGTCTTCACGAAGGGACCACCTCCCCCCAACCGCTTTCCTTGCTGGCTTTCGTCCTGCTCAGCCTTCAAGACTCATCCAGATCAAGAGCCGCCAGGAAGCTTCCCGAGGCTCTGGTCTATGCCGGTGTCTCCCTCTGCTACTCCCTAGCTCTGGGTCATTCCCACCTCAGAGCACACCTCTCTGCACTCACAAAACTACATGTTTCCTGAGGGCAGAGACCGCTGTTATCACCAGCTCCTAGCGTGGGAGTTGATGAATGAAGAGCGTTTTCCTTACTATCAGGCCAGCCCCTGTGACTTTAACTTTCACTGTGATTTTGCCAACTACAAAATTGCCACTTGCCATCTACCTCTACAAGGATTAAATCATGAGCCGCTGCAGCCGCTGACCTTCAACACCCCCTGAAAGGAGTTCAAGGTGGAGATCAGGAATGAGGCACTCTGTGCTGTGGGAAAAACTGGCAGAGCAGGTCTTTAGATAGTTAAATAGTTTCAGGAGAAGATTTTATGAGCCCAAGTCTTGCATCTCCTCCTATTTAGGAAAGTACTAAAATCATTAACGGTGACATCTGTTCCTTGTGACTAGCAGGAGGTCTCTGCCAAAATGTGTGCCTGGGGCTTCCCCGGGCTTCCCTGGTGGCGCAGTGGTTGAGAGTCTGCCTGCCGATGCAGGGGACACGGGTTCGTGCCCCGGTCCAGGAAGATCCCACATGCTGCGGAGAGGCTGGGCCCGTGAGCCATGGCCACTGAGCCTGCACGTCCGGAGCCTGTGCTCCACGACGGGAGAGGCCACAACAGTGAGAGGCCCACGTACCGCAAAAAAAAAAAAAAAAAAAAAATGTGTGCCTGACTTCACACACTCACCCCCTTCACTAAAATCGTACATAACAGTGACCCTTCCCCCCTACCTCTTTGGAGCAGTTTCTCAGAGCTACCTGAAGTGCTGTCTCCCGGGCTATAGTCCTCATTTTGCCCTAAATAAAGCTTAACTCTCAGCTTTCACGTTGTGCACTTTTTTTTAAGTCAATAATTTGAATCTCAAAATATCTGCTGGCGGCCTGGAGCAGCTTCAGAATCAGTGAGAAGAGGGGAGAATCCTGGCCCTAGCTCTTCAAGTCATTTAACCTCCCAAAGCCTCAGTTTGCCCCTCTGGAAAATGAGGATAGTGAGAGTCATGCAGGACTCTGGAGTCAGACTCTGACTTTCCTGTTTACACACTGTGCGATCTTGAGCAAGTTTCTCAGTCTTGCCGTGCCTCACTTTCCTCGTTTGTCAAAATAGAAATCAGGATAGAACCTATCCCATGGGGCTGTTGCAGGGATTAAATGAGTTAATATCCATAAAGTGCTTAGAACAGTACCTAGCAAAAGATAGATTCTCTTTCTCTATTATCATTGTTATTATTTAATTATTATTATGACCACCTTACCTGAGAGGATTTGAGGGGGGCGGAATCCAAAGAGATAAAAAATGCATATGAAAGCACTTAGCACAAATGGCAAATGCATAGTAAATAGGAACCCTGACTTTTCTTGTGATTCGTGCAGAAGTCTTACCAGAGGCATTTTTCTGTCGACACCAGCTCAAGAAATCTCCAACCGTGCCATACAGAACATTGCACAGTGGCATAAAGCGGCGGCCGTTCTCCGCATAGCTGGTGACAAGGAGGTGGTTGTTTTCCCAGAACAGGGACTAAGGAAAAACCAACACAAAATGAAATCAAAACAGATTTCTTCAGGCACAGTATCATCAAGACAAGTCAGGCCAAGCATTTCTCATTCACCTTGGACTTGCCTCACAACTGAACCTTCTTTGTTTTTGGCTTTAGTTACCCATTCAGAGAGTGCTACCAGCTCTCTTCTCTTTATTCCAAGGGTATCATGCAAATGTTAGTGAAATATTTTCCCAGAAGAGAAAAAATATAGATACATATATACATATATATTTTTTCTAGTAGTTAAAAAATTATAGATAGATTTTTTTTTAATCAAGGGACCTGGGTTCAAATTTTGGGTCTGTCATATACTAAATGTGTGATCTTGAGCAAGCCATGTAATCTCCCTGTGCCTCAGTTTCCACATGTGGAAAATGGGGAGCATGAACCCTTTCTCTTCTCCCAGAGCTGTGGTTAGGATGATATGCAACCACAAAATGAATTCCTAAAGGGTAAAGTGCCTCAAAAATACATTACTTTTATATTATACTTTATAGTTTCCACTATGAAGTTACAATGTTTTCACATAATAATAATACAAATAACAATATCCCCCTCATCATGCCATCAGATCCTCAGTATTCCAACCAGCAATCTCTGTCTAGACTGGATGCTTCCCAAGGGCAGAGGCTGTTTTGTTCCCTGTTGCATCTGAAAGGCTGAGAACAACACCTGGTACATGGAATTAGCTGAGTATTTACTGAGTTTATCAACCAAAGTCCATGAGAAAGGAGAACAAAAATAACAGCTCCCCTTTTTACTGACCAAGAGGCTGCAAGGTTCAAAGGCAACATATACTCAAAAATCATGTTTTCAGCCTATTATGCATTTGAACCTCCCAGCTCCATTTACCTGCCTTTACAAATGAAAAAAATCAATGTTAAGATGTTTTCATTTGTAAACATCAATGTTACATGGCTTTACGATGAAAAAATCAAGTTAAGAATTTGTGTCAACCTATTTACAATAGCCAGGACATGGAAGCAACCTAAGTGTCCATCAACAGATGAATGGATAAAGAAGATGTGACACATATATACAGTGGACTATTACTCAGCCATAAAAAGAAACGAAATTGAGTTATTTGTAGTGAGGTGGATCGACCTAGAGTCTGTCATACAGAGTGAAGTAAGTCAGAAAGAGAAAAACAAATACCATATGCTAACACATATATATGGAATCTGAAAAAAAAAAAAGGTTATGAAGAACCTAGGGGCAGGACAGGAATAAAAATGCAGACGTAGAGAATGGACTTGAGGACATGGGGAGGGGGAAGGGTAAGCTGGGACGAAGTGAGAGAGTGGCATGGACATATATACACTACCAAATGTAAAATAGATAGCTAGTGGGGAGCAGCTACATAACACAGAGACATCAGTTCAGTGCTTTTTGATCACCTAGAGGGGTGGGATAGGGAGGGTGGGAGGGAGACGCAAGAGGGAGGGGATATGGTGATATATGTATATGTATAGCTGATTCACTTTGTTATAAAGCAGAAACTAACACACCATTGTAAAGCAATTATACTTCAATAAAGATGTTCAAAAAATTTATGTCAAAAATATGTCCTTCATTAAGAAAAAACGAATTTATGTCAGAGAAATAAAAATGGTATCTAACTTTCTTTAAACTCAAGGTACTGTTCTAAACAAGCAATTTACATAGATGTTCTCATTTACTTTCACTGTATTAGTGCTTAGAGTGCAGACAGAATACAGACATGTAAACCACATGATTATATGTTAACCAGTTTCTTCAAGAAACTGGTCCTGAATGGATATAATCTTAAGACCTGTTAAGAGGAGGGATTGGTCTCCTGGGAGGATACTGACATAGAGGGTTTTCTGAAGTACTAAAGGTTCAGGCCTTTGGAGCCAGTTAGGATGGAGATTGTTCAGAACTGGCCAGGTGCAGAGGCCCCGTGGGAAAGGGGTGGTGACGCCCTGATGTTCTTGGGTTTCTGCACTGACTTCTTGACTTAGGAAAGTTCCTTCTGCCCAGGACAGGCAGGAGACCCAGGAGCACCGTTGAAGACAGAGCCACTTTCCCACCAGAGAGCCTGGCGCACTTTGTGAGTTGGTTGCTTGGCCTGGACACTGTCTGTCTCTATAGAGACAGAGTAACATTTTACCGAGGTGAAGGTAGAGTTACCTTGTCTCTGGGAATGGAGTGCCTGGAGAGGTTAATAAAAAGATCGTAATCTGAGGGAAGCACAGAACAGGGATCCTTATCCAGCACCAATTTAAAGGCTTCCCAGATGGCTGTGCAGTTCTTGTCCCTGCGGAAAAGTACAAGTTTAAAAAAGAAAAAGAAGAAGAAGAAGAAGAAAAAAAAAAGACCACATTCCAGTGTGATATATTTCCGTTTCTCTCTCCAAGTTTTTTACTAGTGATTTTGTCAAATATCAACTCTGCAGAACTGGGCATACAAAAAAGACAGGAAATTGTCATAACTCTTGCATTAACCCCAATTCAGAAGAGGAAGAACAATAACTTTGGTGATGGATTTAGAAATCTGAAAGTGGAAGTGTCTTTCAGAGGTGCAACACACATTTCTTAGAACTTAAAACAGGCTCACAGAGACAGCAGAAAATGCACAGAGCTAGAAGGTGACAATTCCAGTAAACCACATGGTCTGCCAGCTTCAGGTGCCCCTTCATTTAGACACAGGTCCATCCTGGGGTTGGGGGCCAGGTGAGATCAGGCAGACATGCAAGACCTTGTAAGGTCAGGAGTGAGCACCGAGTGTGGAAACAGACTGCTCCACCTCCTGCTAAGGCAGAAAGTATGACTTCCAGTGTCTGCTGCAACTCCTTAAGTCCAACCTAGCTTTCCAAAACCATTTGCCACCCCATTTGTAACATTTCTTATGCTGGGTGGTAACATGGGTGTTCCCTGTATTATTTTCCATTCTTTTTTATTGGCCTAAAATCTGTCACAATAAAAACAACTGGCACAAGAGAGGGACTTTATGAAAACAGAAAATATGTGTCCAAGGAAGGAACAAAAATTAGTAAGAAGCACAGTGCTGGCAAGAGAGGTTCAAACTTTAAAAGTCCTCTAAATTAGAAGACCTGAAATTTGAATTCCCAAAGTACCTGGACTCGGGGAATTCCAGCTGGAGACCATATTCCTGGGTCTGATGGGTTCTGGTTAACCTTACGCTGGCTGTCGTCCAAACTCACCGCTACATAATCCTCATCCACTCCCCAACATCCGCTTCATTTTTACACACATACACACACACACACACACACACCCTTCACCTCCAGACCCCACCCAGTGCACCCTCCCCAGTAGATTCCCCATCCTCCTTCCCTCTCCCCCCTCCCCCTCCCCTTCCTCTCCCCCTCCCCTTCCTCTCCCCCTCCCCTTCCTCTCCCCTCCCCCCTTCCTCTCCCCTCCCCCTCCCCCTCCCTTTCCTCTCCCCCTCCCTTCCTCTCCCTCTCCGGCTCCCTCCCCAGCTCCCTCCCCAGCCGCCGCGCTCACCGCAGCTCGGGGCTCAGCACCGCAATGTACTCCGCGCAGCGGCCCAGGAAGATACTCTGCAGGTGCGGGACGGTGCCCTGCCCGCTCCAGCGCGCGTCTGCAGCGCCTGCAGCGCCCGCGGCCGGCGGCAGCAGCAGCAGCAGCAGCAGCGCCGGCAGCGGCCGCCCGGACCGCGCGCACCCCCGGGCTTCCATCGCAGGCACTTTGGGGGTGCCTCCCGGACTCGCCTCCTCCCGTCGCGCTGAGGTGGCTCCCCGAGCTGCCGCTGGGCAAGATTCTCGCCCTAACGGAACCCGCGCTCACTTGCTGTCTCTCTTTCTACTTCAGCTCCGGGACTGAGTTGGGACATTACCGGGGGCAGGACTATTGCCCTTGGCTAATCTCGGCCGGAGTCCACCCTAGAGGCCCAAAGAGGAAGCAAGGTTGGAGAAGGGGTGAGGCGAGTACAGTCCCCCGAAGGAAGATTTTTCTGGCTTCAAACTATGACAACTTTCACAGACACCCTCTTTCTCACTGGCTAATGATGAGTGGACGGTGTTTGTTTTCAGGAAATAATAACCACAAAAGCTAATATTTATTGAGCTGTTACTATGTGCCAACCACTTTACAAGCATAATTTTCATTGCCTTTTCACAGTATCCCTCCAAGCTAGGTTTATCACTCCCATTTACAGGTGAGTGAATTCAGGGAAGTTAAGTAGCTTGTCGGAGGTCACAATCTCCCTTCCAGATAGATGCAAAATTCCAGAGACAATCAGTGTAGAGATCTGAGATTAACAGACGTCACTGGAGGGCCAAGTCCTCTGTTCCTACGGTAATGATAGCTCTGTGCCTGGCAGACGTGATAAATGTGGGAGGCCCGTGAGAGGCAGGGTGGAAGGTTCTGGAATATTTTATTTTAATCTCTCTTTTCTATTTTTAAAGTTTATAACCAAAACTCTCATTGTCCTGTCCAGCCCCTCCCTAACTTGAGTCCACTTTCCAGAAATAAGCATTTTAAATTATTTCAACAGGTTTTTTTTTTTCCTGGCATTTACTCCCACATTTCCAAATAATATGTCTGTATGCCGTTTCTTGATGTTTCCATTTTGGATAGTATTCTATGACTTCCCACAACATCAAAGGAAATTTTATCTTTAACCCCACATATCCTCAAAAGGCATCCTTCTGTACCCTTCATTGTCCAAGTCTTTTTATCAAAAGCTTTAACTCAGTAATCAGCGTTTATGTTATTATGACTTGTGAATATTATTCATGGCTGAGTTGTAGTATTCTATGATTCTGTTTCCTTTCTTGTGAACTTCATGCTTACCCTAGAGATAATAATAGTCTCCCTCCCACCATCCCCAACCACTGGCTTATTTGTTTGTTTGTGATATTATATGTACACTTATGATTATGGTCAAATTCTCTACAAGACATGTAAATCTTTCAATGCATTTAAAAGCATCAGTCAATATTTCAGGTGCTGTGTGTGATTTCTTTCTCTCTCTCTCTCTTTTCTTTTTGTTTCTTGGAAACACCCTTTTTTGTCCAGCTTACTCTCCCAGTCTGAGATTACTGCTCTCAACGTGCTGCACAGTTGTCTTGCAGTGGCCCAGGAAGATGCCTGTTCTTGTCTCTCCTGGATTGATGCCCTGTTTCCTAGATCCCATGTCTAGAGCACACCTTCCAATAGCTTCTTTTTTTTTTTTTTTTTTTTTGCAGTACGCGGGCCTCTCACTGCTGTGGCCTCTCCCGTTGCTGAGCACAGGCTCCGGATGCGCAGGCTCAGCGGCCATGGCTCATGGGCCTAGCCTCTCCACGGCATGTGGGATCTTCCCGGACCAGGGCTCGAACCTGCATCCCCTGCATTCGCAGGCAGATTCTTAACCACTGCGCCACCAGGGAAGCCCTCCAATAGCTTCTTGAGAAGATGGCATAGGGGCTAAATCTTTTGAATTTTGCATAATAATGTAAAATGTCATTATTCTACTCTCATGCTTGATTGAAAGTTTGGTTAGAGAGAATTTTAAGTTGCAAATCATTTTCCCTCAAAATTTTGAAGGCAGTGCTCCAGTGTTCTCTGATTTCTGTGTTACTATTGAAAAATCTAGAGCCCTTTCCCTAATCCTGTTTATTTGACCTTCTCTCTGGAAGTTTTTAAGATAAATCTCAAGAGTATGAAATTTCAGAGATGAACTTGAGAGCAAGTAATTTCCATTCATTGTGCTGACAGCTCTAGGAAGGATGTTTCCAAGAAACAAAAAAAAAAGAGAGAGAGAGACAGAGGGAAAGAAATCACACACACACCACCTGAAGTACTGACTGATGCTTTTGAATGCATTGTGAGATTTATATGCCTTGCAGAGAATTTAACCATAATCATAAATGTATGTAGAATACCAATCAAACAAATAAGCTGAGGGGGAGGGGGAGGGAGACGATTACTACCTCTAGTTAAGCAAGTTTATAAGAAAAAAATATATATAGTCATATAATTCTCTAAGCTCAGCCATGAATAATATTCATAAGTCATAATAAAGTAAATGCTGATTATGAAACAGGAGGGAAGGCGGCAGGGGACAACCTTTGAAACAATGACATAGCCAGAGGAAGTGACATAAACTGATTAGAACCAAATGGGTCCAAGATGACAACTAAGTCAAATTCCATTAGACCCTGAGCCTCAGTATATGCTCACTGTAACACATCAGCAAGCTAAATGACACACCCACAGGTGCCATGACAGTTCCAAGGCCAACCATAAGGATCAAAAAGTGGGCGGTGGCCCAATTCCTGGATATCACCGCCCCTTCCTGAACCAGCTGGAATACTCCTCCCACTCATTAGCCTATGAAATTACCCACCCCTATAACCCCATACTCTGGTGCCTTTCTCACCTTCTGAGATGGCCCACACTCTGTCTGTGGAGTGTGTTTCGCTCTGAATAAATCTGCTTCTTACCTATCACTCTGTTTCTCACTGAATTCTTTCCACACTGAGACACAAAGAACATGAGCCTCAGTAAGTCCAGACACCAGGTGAGTGATTCTAATTAAAACAATGTGAGTTTGAGTCCCAAGCAGGGTTTTGGCCATGTTCAAGTCCCGGCCGCGTGGGTTCAAGTCGCAATCTGAGGTGCACGGTTTCAAGTACTGCTTTAACATTTATATCCAGAAAATAGAAAGAATTCAACAACTCAAAAATAAGAAGGGCTTCCCTGGTGGCACAGGGGTTGAGAGTCCGCCTGCCGATGCAGGGGATGCGGGTTCGTGCCCCGGTCCGGGAGGATCCCACATGTCGCAGAGCAGCTAGGCCCGTGAGCCATGGCCACTGAGCCTGCACGTCCGGAGCCTGTGCTCTGCAACGGGAGAGGCCACAACAGTGAGAGGTCCGCGTACTGCAAAAAAAATAAATAAATAAAATAAGAAAAACAACCCAAATTTTTAAATGGTATCTGCTTTTAAAATAGTTGAGCAGATACCTCACCAAAAAAGACATTCCACTACTAGGTATTTACCAAAGAGAAAATGAAAATGTCTGCCCAAAGATTTATACATGAAATGTTCATAGCAGCTTAATTTATAGTAACACCTAAACAATGCAAATACCCAACAAGAGAAGAATAAACAAATTGTGATATAGTCTACAATAAAATACTACTAAGCAGTGCAAAGGAATGAACTACTGATACACTGAAGAATGTAAAAAAAAGTATATGCTAAATGAAAGAAGCTAGATATAAAATAATACACACTTTATTATTCTCCTTACATGAAGTTCTAGAAGGAATAGGATGCTGATATACAGAATTGGGGGAAAAGAGATTTCAGATGGAACCAATTGCCTGAGCAAATACAGGATAATGGAAAGCATGGGGCTTCTCCTGAAAATGGTAAAATTTTATTTTGACTAATAAATAGGGTACAGGTTGAGACTTGACAAAATAAGTTAGGGTCATACCTTTTTTTTTCTTTTTGCCACGCCTAGCAGCTTGCAGGATCTTAGTCCCCTGACACGGGATTGAACCCATACCATCGGCAGTGAAAGCACGGAGTCCTAACCAAAGGACCTCCAGGGAATTCCTAGGGTTATATATCTTTTTTTCTTTTTCTTTTTTTTAACATCTTTATTGGAGTATAATTGCTTTACAATGGTGTGTTAGTTTCTGCTTTATAACAAAGTGAATCAGCTATACATAAACATATATCCTCATATCTCCTCCCTCTTCCGTTTCCCTCCCACCTTTCCTATCCCACCACCATATATTATATCCTGAAGACTTTGGACACAATAATAGTTTGAACTTTGTGCCCTTTTTCTTTTTTTTTTTTTGAATTTTATTTTATATATTTTTTTATACAGCAGGTTCTTATTAGTTATCCATTTTATACATATTAGTGTATACATGTCAATCCCAGTCTTGCAATTCATCACACCACCACACCCTCCCCCTGCCACTTTCCCTCCTTGGTGTCCATACATTGGTTCTCTACATCTGTGTCACTATTTCTGCCCTGAAAACTGGTTCACCTGTACCATTTTTCTAGGTTTCACATATATGCGTTAATATACGATATTTGTTTTTCTCTTTCTGACTTACTTCACTCTGTATGACAGTCTCTGGATCCATCCACATCTCTACAAATGACCCAATTTCGTTCTTTTTATGGCTGAATAATATTCCATTCTATCTATGTACCACAACTTTATCCATTAGTCTGTCGATGGGCATTTTGGTTGCTTCCATGACCTGGCTATTGTAAATAGTGCTACAATGAATATTGGGGTGCACGTGTCTTTTTGAATTATGGTTTTCTCTGGGTATATGCCCAGGAGTGGGATTGCTGGGTCATGTGGTAATTCTATTTTTAGTTCTTTAAGGAACCTCCATACTGTTCTCCATAGTGGCTGTATCAATTCACATTCCCACCAACAGTGCAAGAGGGTTCCCTTTTCTTCACACCCACTCCAGCATTTGTTGTTTCTAGATTTTCTGATGATGGCCAATCTAACTGGTGTGAGGTGATACCTCATTGTAGTTTTGATTTGCATTTCTCGAATAATTAGTGATGTTGAGAAGCTTTTCATGTGCATCTTGGCCATCTGTATCTCTTCTTTGAAGAAATGTCTATTTAGGTCTTCTGCCCATTTTTTGATTGGGTTGTTTGTTTGTTTAATATTGAGCTGCATGAGCTGTTTATATATTTTGGAGATTAATCCTTTGTCCGTTGATTCGTTTGCCAATATTTTCTTGCAGTCGGAGGGTTGCTTTTTCATCTTGTTTGTAGTTTCTTTTGCTTTGCAAAAGCTTTTAAGTTTCATTAGGTCTCATTTGTTTATTTTTGTTTTTATTTCCATTACTCTAGGAGGTGGATCAAAAAAAGATCTTGCTGTGATTTATGTCAGAGTGTGTTCTTCCTATGTTTTCCTCTAGGAGTTTTATAGTGTATAGTCTTACATTTAGGTCTCAAATCCATTTTGAGTTTATTTTTGTGTATGGTGTTAGGGAGTATTCTAATTTCATTCTTTTACATGTAGTTGTCCAGTTTTCCCAGCACAACTTATTGAAGAGGCTGGCTTTTCTCTATTGTATATCCTCGCCTCCCTTGTCATAGCTAAGTTGACCATAGGTGCGTGGGTTTATTTCTGGGCTTTCTATCCTGTTCCATCCATCTATATTTCTGTTTTTGTGCCAGTACCATATTGTCTCGTTCACTGTAGCTTTGTAGTATAGTCTGAAGTCAGGGAGTCTGATTAGTCCAGCTCTGTTTTTTTCCCTCAAGACTACTTTGGCTATTTGGGGTCTTCTGTGTCTCCATAATAATTTTAAGATATTTTGATCTAGTTCTGTAAAAAATGCCATTGGTAATTTGATAGGGATTGCATTGAATCTGTAGATTGCCTTGGGTAGTATAGTCACTTTCACAATGTTGATTCTTCCAATCCAAGAACATGGTATATCTCTCCATCTGTTGGTATCATCTTTAATTTCTTTCATCAGTGTCTTATAGTTTTCTGCATACAGGTCATGTGTCTCGTTAGGTAGGTTTATTCCTAGGTATTTTATTCTTTTTGTTGCAGTGGTAAATGGAAGTGTTTCCTTAATTTCTCTTTCAGATTTTTTATCATTAATGTATAGGAATGCAAGACATTTCAGTGCATTAATTTTGTATGCTTCAAATTTACCAAATTCATTGATTAGCTCTGGTAGTTTCCTGGTGGCATCTTTAGGATTCTCTATGTATAGTATCATGTCATCTTCAAACAGTGACAGTTTTACTTCTTCTTTTCCAATTTGTATTCCTTTTATTTCTTTTTCTTCTCTGATTGCCATGGCTACAACTTCCAAAACTATGTTGAATAACAGTGGTGAGAGTGGACATCCTTGTCTTGTTCCTGATCTTAGAGGAAATGCTTTCATTTTTTCACCATTGAGGATGATGTTTTGCTGTGGGTTTGTCATATATAGCCTTTATTATGCTGAGGTAGGTTCCCTCTATGCCAACTTTCTGGAGAGTTTTGATCATAAATGGGTGTTGAATTTTGTTAAAAGCTTTTTCTGCATCTATTGAGATGATCATATGCTTTTTCTTCTTCAATTTGTTAATATGGTATATCACATGGACTGATTTGCGTATATTGAAGAATCCTTGCATCCCTTGGATAAATCCCACTTGATCATGGTGTATGATCTTTTTAATGTGTTGTTGGATTCTGTTTGCTAGTATTTTGTTGAGGATTTTTTGCATTAATATTCATCAGTAATATTTTTCTGTAATTTTCTTTTTTTTATATATCTTTTTCTGGTTTTGATATCAGGGTAATGGTGGTCTCATAGAATGAGTTTGGGAGTGTTCCTCCCTCCGCAAATTTTTGGAAGAGTTTGAGAAGGATGGGTGTTAGCTCTTCTTTAAATGTTTGACAGAATTCACCTGTGAAGACATCTGGTCCTGGACTTTCGTTTGTTGGAAGATTTTTTTTAATTTATTTATATATTTTTGGCTGTGTTGGGTCTCCGTTTCTGTGCAAGGGCTTTCTCTAGTTGTGGCAAGCGGGGGCCACTCTTCATTGCGGTGCACGGACCTCTCACGATCGCGGCTTCTGTTTTTGCGGAGCACAGGCTCCAGACGTGCAGGCTCAGTAGTTGTGGCTCATGGGCCTAGTTGCTCCGCGGCATGTGGGATCCTCCCAGACCAGGGCTCAAACCCGTGTCCCCTGCATTAGCAGGCAGATTCTCAACCACTGCACCACCAGGGAAGCCCCTGTTGGCAGATTTTTAAGCACAGTTTCAATTTCATTACTTGTGATTTGTCTGTTCATATTTTCTATTTCTTCCTGGTTCAGTCTCGGAAGGTTATACCTTCCTAAGAATTTGTCCATTTCTTCCAGATTGTCCATTTTATTGGCATAGATTTGCTTGTAGTAGTCTCTTAGAATGCTTTGTATTTCTGCAGTGTCTGTTGTAACTTTTCCTTTTTCATTTCTAATTTTATTGATTTGAGTCCTCTCCCTCTTTTTTTTGATGAGTCTGGCTAATGGTTTATCAATTTTGTTTATCTTCTGAAAGAACCACCTATTAGTTTTATTGATCTTTGCTATTGTTTTCTTTGTTTCTATTTCATTTATTTCTGCTCTGATCTCTATGATTTCTTTCCTTCTACTAACTTTGGGTTTTGTTTGTTCTTCTTTCTCTAGTTCCTTTAGGTGTAAGGTTAGATTGTTTATTTGAGATTCTTCTTGTTCCTTGAGGTAGGCTTGTATTGCTATAAAATTCCATCTTAGAACTGCTTTCACTGCATCCAATAAGTTTTGGATCATCATGTTTTCATTGTAATTTGTCTCTTGGCATTTTTTGATTTCCTCTTTGATTTCTTCAGTGATCTCTTGGTTACTTAGTAACGTATTGTTTAGCCTCCATGTGTTTGTGTTTTTTACGTTTATTTCCCTGTAATTGATTTCTAATCTCATAGCACTGTGGTCAGAAACGATGCTTGATATGATTTCAATTTTCTTACATTTACTGAGCCCTGATTTGTGACCCAGGATGTGATCTATCCTGGAGAATGTTCCATGTGCACTTGAAAAGAAAGTGTAATCTGCTGTTTTTGAAAGGAATGTCATATAAATATCAATTAAATCTCTCTGGTCTATTGTGTCATTTAAAGCTTGTGTTTCCTTATTAATTTTCTGTCTGGATGATCTGTCCATTGGTGTAAGTGTGGTGTTAAAGTCCCTCACTATTATTGTGTTACTATTGATTTCCTCTGTTAGCATTTGCCTTATGTATTGAGGTGCTCCTATTTTGGGTGTGTATATATTTATAATTGTTATATCTTCTTCATGGATTGATCCCTTGATCATTATGTAGTTTCCTTCCTTGTCTCTTGTAACATTCTTTATTTTAAAGTCTCCTTTATCTGATAAGAAATTGCTACTCCAGCTTTCTTTTGATTTCCATTTGCATGGAAAATCTTTTTCCATCCCCTCACTTTCAGTCTGTATGTGTCCCTAGGTCTGAAGTGGGTCTCTTGTAGACAGCATGCATATGGATCTTGTTTTTGTATCCATTCAGCAAGACTGTGTCTTTTGGTTGTAGTGTTTAATCCATTCACGTTTAAGGTAATCATCGATATGTATGTTCCTATTACCATTTTCTTAATAGTTTTTGGTTTCTTTTTGTAGGTCCTTTTCTTCTCCTGTGTTTCCCATGTAGAGAAGTTCCTTTAGCATTTGTTGTAGAGTTGGTTTGGTTGTGCTGAATTCTCTTAGCTTTTGCTTGTCTGTAAAGCTTTTGATTTCTCTGCCAAATCTGAATGAGATCCTTGCCAGGTAGAGTAATCTTGGTTGTAGGTTCTTCCCTTTCATCACTTTAAGTATATCATGCCACTGCCTTCTGGCTTGTAGAGTTTCTGCTGAGAAATCAGCTGTTAACTGTATGGGAGTTCCCTTGTATGTTATTTGTCGTTTTTCCCTTGCTGCTGTCAGTAATTTTTCTTTGTCTTTAATTTTTTCCGATTTGTTTACTATGTGTCTCGTCATGTTTCTCCTTGGGTTTATCCTGCCTGGGAGTCTCTGCACTTCCTGGACTTCAGTGGCTAGTTCCTTTCCCATGTTAGGGAAGTTTTTGACTATAATCTCTTCAAATATTTTCTCAGGTCCTTTCTCTCTCCCTTCTCCTTCTGAGACCCCTATAATGTGAATGTTGTTGTGTTTAATGTTGTCCCAGTGGTCTCTTAGGCTGTTTTCATTTCTTTTCATTCTTTTTTCTTTATTCTGTTCCACAGCAGTTAATTCCATCATTCTGTCTTCCAGGTCACTTATGTGTTCTTCTGCCTCAGTTATTCTGCTATTGATTCCTTCTAGTGTATTTTTCATTTCAATTATTGTATTGTTAATCCCTGCTTGTTTGTTATTTAATTCTTCTAGGTGTTTGTTCTTTAATTCTTCTAATGTCTTGTTAAACATTCCTTCCCTCTTCTCGAGCTTTGCCTCCAATCTTTTTTAGAGGTCCTAGATCATCTTCACTATGATTATTCTACTTCTTTTTCTGGAAGGTCGCCTATCTCCACTTCATTTAGTTATTTTTCTGGGATTTTATCTTGTTCCTTCATCTGGTACAAAGTCCTCTGCCTTTTCATTTTGTGTATATTTCTGTGAATGTGGTTTTCCTTCCACAGGCTGCAGGATTGTAGTTCTTCTTGCTTCTGCTGTTTGCCCTCTGGTGGATGAGGCTATCTTAGAGGGTTTTGCAAGTTTCCTGATGGGAGGGACTGGTGGTGGGTAGAGCTGGCTGTTGCTATGGTGAGCAGTGCTCAGTAAAACTTTAATCTGCTTTTCTGCTGATGGGTGGGGCTGGGTTCCCTCCCTGTTGGTTGTTTGGCCTGAGGCGACCCAACACTGGAGCCTACCCGGCTCTTTGGTTGGGCTAATGGCAGTCTCTGGGAGTGCTCACGCCAAAGAGTACTTCCCAGAACTTCTGCTGCCAGTGTCCTTGTCCCCACCGTGAACCACAGCCGCCTCCCACCTCTGCAGGAGACCCTCCAATACTAGCAGGTAGTCTAGTTCAGTCTCCTATGGGGTCAGTGCTCCTTCCCCTGGGTCCTGATGCACACACTACTTTGTGTGTGCCCTCCAAGAATGCAGTGTCTTTTCTCCCAGTCCTGTCAAAAGTCCTGCAATCAAATCCTGCTAGCCTTCAAAGTCTGATTCTCTAGGAATTCCTCCTCCTGTTGCTAGACCTCCAGGTTGGGAAGCCTGACATGGGGCTCAGAATCTTCACTCCAGTGGGTGGACTTCTGTGGTATAAGTGTTGTCCAATTTGTGAGTCACCCATCTAAGAGTTATGGGGTTTGATTTTATTGTGATTGCATCCCTCCTACCACCTCTTTGTGGCTTCTCCTTTGTCTTTGGATGTGGGGTATCTTTTTTGGTGAGTTCCAGTGTCTTCCTGTGAATGATTGTTCAGCAGTTAGTTGTGATTTCGGCGCTCTCTGAAATTTGTGCTCTTGAACATCAAGAGCTTTCAATACTTTCTGAACTTCCTTATTTAAAATTTTGTCTTGTTTGTTGGTTGGCATTTTTGGTTGCTTGAGGATGAAACAAGAGATATCATGAATTTGAAGTTTTTAGAACAGTGTTTCATAGTGTCTCTCAATGAATGTTTCAAATACTTATCAAGAGCTTGTTTGTTCCTTGTGTTTATTTTGGGTTGTGGTAAGCTGAGTAATAGCCTCACAAAGATGTCTGTGTCCTAGTCCCCAGAACCTGTGAATACATTACCTTACATAGTAAAAGGGACTTTGCAAATGTGATTAATTTAAGGATCTTGAGATGGAGAGATTACAATGGATTGTCTGGATGGGTCCAATGTAATCATAAGAGAAGGGCAATCACCCAGAGAGGTGATCATACAGAGAAGGCAATGTGATGATGTAAGCAGAGAGATATTTGAAGGTGATTTGCTGCTTGCTTTGAAGATGTGAGGCAGGGCATGCAGGCAGACTCTAGAAGCTTGAAAAAGTACGGAAACAGATTCTTCCCCAGAGTCTGCAGAAGGAACAAACCCTGCTAACACATTGACTTTAGTCCAATGAGACTATCATCGGACTTCTGACCTCCAAAAGAGAATAAATTTGTGTTGTTTTAAGCCATTAATATTGTGGTAATTTGTTACAGCAGCCGTAGGAAAGGAGTACAGATTTTGGAATCTGAAAGTATCCCTCTTTCTGCCTCCCTTTATCCTCAGTTCCAAGACTGAGTTTGGGACATCATTAGCACAGGATTATTACTCTTGGCTAGTCTTGGCCAGAGTCTGCAAGGAGGCTGCCCCAAAGAAGAAGCAAGATTTGAGAAGGGGTGAGGTGAGTTCAGTCATCAGAAGAAAGATGTTTTTCTAGCTCCAAACTATGGCAACTCTACTGTAACAAATACTAAAAATATGAAAGTGGTTTGGAAGTGGGTAATGGGTAGAAGTTGCAAGAATTTTGAGGAACATGGTGGAAAAGTCCTAGATTGCCTTGAACAGACTGTTAGTAGAAATATGGGTGTTAAAGACTGCTGGTGAGGTCTCAGAGGAAATGAGGAACATGATTTGGGAAACTGGAGGGAAGGGGGTCTGTTATATAATGGTAGAAAGCTTAGAGTGTGTCCTATAATTATACAGAAAACAGAACTTGTAAACAATGAATTTGGGTATTTGTTTGAGATATCCAAGCAAAATATTGAAGGTGTGACCTGGTTTCTTCTTGGTTGCTTTTAGTAAAATGTGAGAGAGGAGCGGAGAGAACTGTTACAAAAAGGAAACAGAATTTGATTTGGGAAAATTCTCAGCCTACACAGATTGCAAACAATCCTGAAGTTAAGAGATCCACTGCCAGGAAAGCATGCTCTGGAGAGTTAGCCAATGATGTAGTTGCACAGCTTTTTTTTTTTTTTTTTTTTTGATGAAAAATGTTTTCAATTGTAATAAAATATACATAAAAGTTATCATCTTAACCATTTTTAAGTGTGGATAGACTTTTGCTAGTACTTGGAAAGTATAAAAGGTTAGCACATTCAAGTACATAGAGGGCTCTTTGAAGGGGTGTAAGACTCAGAAGCCAAAAACAGATGAAATTATTCAGGAAAGATCTGTGGAGTAGCCTGTTTTTTAATAAAGTGAATCTCCGTGACCCACAAAGTTTTTGAGAATGCTATACCAACAGAAACATTGTCAAGTTGGACTAAAAGGGACAGAGGACAAAAATGAAAAGACTCTCAAAGTTCTACAGGCAGAAAACATGCTGAGAAAAACTACTCAGTGGCAGACATGTGTTATTCTTCATGAAAAAGGATGATTCCAAGGGTGGAAAGCTCCAAAGAGCGGAACCAGGGGTCTAGAGGGCAGAGGCATGAGCCATCTAAGTTATTTCCAGGCTTTGAAATTTAATGGAGTTTGCCTAGGTGGACTTCAAAAGTGATTAACTGACTCTTTTTCTTCATTTTCTCCCTTCTTGAATGAGAATGGATCTGTTGCCCTATGCATGTCCCACCACTGTATTTCTAGAGCACAAACTTGCTTTCTAGTTTCACAGCTCCACAGGTAGAGGATTTTGCCCCAGGACACATTACATCCAGAACTGCACCCATAATTTAGATGATTAGATATGAGATTTTAGACTTGAGTTGATACTGTAATGGGCTGAGACTTTGGGGGGCCTTGGAATAGGTGAAGGTATTTCTCACATGGGATGTATGAGTCTTTGCGGACTGGCAGTGGACTCTGATAGGTTGAATAATGGTCCCCCATAAAGATGGCCAAGTTTTAATCCCTGGAACCTGTGAATATGTTGTACATAGTAAAAGGGATTTTGTAGAATTGACATATACTGACATAAAGACACAAGACCTTTGGGTCAGAGATACAATTTATTACTCATAGCAAAAAAAAAAAAAAGGAGCCAGATCAGCACTGTGGGTTGGTTTCCCATGCCCCAATTCCCACAGGTGTTAGCTCTGCACACAGTGGGGGCTGCTGGTACATCCTCTCACCCTTCCCTACAGGGAGATTACTCATTACTACTGGAATGCACGCAAATGTCTCCAGGGAGGTAGGAAAAGTCTTTATCTTTACTTCCCTGGCATGTTTCTTGGGAAGATGTCTCTAGTTTCACCATTCTGGAATGTCTCCTTACACAAGTGTTCTTAGCTTAAACACAAATACTTTCATTCAGAGGATCCAGACTGTGCAGAAATGTGAGCTGTTCATGGAAAATTGTCTTCCAACTGTATTTTAAGCACCAAGAAGGGGGAAAAAATCTATTACCTTTAATAGAATAGAAAATCTGAAAAATCAAATACTTCAATAATGCCAAGAGTGGCTGATGGAAAGGAGCTGCTAACCTATATGATTTTAGAGGAAGACCATGTCCAAAGAAACATCACCCAGTGGGGTCAGGAAATATGTAAACAGAGGCAGAAGTTGAAATTAGTTTGAGGAAGACATATTAAGCAATTAAATTGCTTAATTTTCAGCAATGATGTGAGTAAGCAACATCAATCAATGCCGTTTGTGGATGCCTATAGAGATTATTTGACAAAATCAGATTTTTAAATGTAAAAATGGCAAAGAAATTTGCCATACATTTAATTATTATTCCTGGGAATATGACCTCATGTTACAGTTATTAGATGTTATTGATTTTTTTTCTCCAGCAAATGTAAATGGAATATCCATTTACTATGTATCATGCAAGATGACACAATCTCTGCTCCTATGGAGCATGCATTTCAAGATGGCAGGTTGACAGAACTAGTAATCACATAAACAAATACAAATATTACAAATTACATACTACCAAGAAAACAAAGAAATAAAAGGAAGAATAAAGAAGGATGTACCCAAACTAAAGTGGTTAGGAAAGACCTCTATAAAGAGGTATCATATGACTCAATCTATTCTCAAAATAAAAGTCAGAGTGAGTTTTTAAAAACCTAATTCACATCATGTCTTTCCTCCACAGAACCCAACTGCTCTCCATTTCACTGACAAAAATCCAGAGCCCCTATAATTGTCTAGAGCCCTTCATGATTTGGTCCCCAAATAGTTCCCTGACCTCCTTTCTTATTACTTTCTATAGCACTTATTATCTTCTAAATATTATAAAGGTTATGTATTATGTTTGTCTCTCTCTCTCTCCTTGCCAGAACATAAGCTCCACTAGAGAATGGTCTCTGTTTTCTTCATTTCGTATCCCAAATGTGTCTAGAACGGTACCTGACCTCTAATAGAAGTTCATTAAATTTTTGTTCAATGAACATAAAATTACATTATGATTTTATTAGTATTAAAATATAACAAAAATAAAAACAAAGTTATCACATACACTGCTATATTAACATTTAAATACAACAGATAAAAAAATCACAAAATAAGAACTGCAGAAACAAAAACCAGGTCAGATTTGTTTACACAACATTGTAAAGCAACTATACTCCAATTAAAAAAAAAAAAGATTTATTTAACGTGGTAGGTGTGCTTGCCCATTCATAAGCTCATTCCAGTCTGGAACACAGGAGGATAATGCTACTCGCATATCTGCTGCACCATTTAATCCGTTCCTTTCCTTTGCTTTTAACTGGGTTAAGACAGAAAACCCTAGTTCACACAAACTAGTTGCTGTGAATGGTAATAATAGCAGGATACTCCTTCGACTTATCAAAGGAAAGTCTTCCTTTATCTTAATCCAAAATGCTGATAAACTTAGTGTTTCATAATCATTCTTCAATGTATATGAAGAACTGAGCTGCAATAATTCATTTTCTTCTTCAGGCACCAAGTTTAACTCAATTATTGATTCTGGATTTCGAAAAGCAAACGGATCTTTTACCCAACAATTCTGTCTTAATGTTTCAAATTTCTCTTCTGGGAATAAATGGTTAAAGGTTTGACAGAGAGAAGTGAGGTGCAACAATATCTCTAGTTTTATTTCTTCCAAAATGTTTTCATTGACAACATTCTCTTCAATGTGCTGCAAAAACCTTGGAAACATGTAGTAGCTAGGACGGTTGCTTTTAAGCCTCGCTTGCCACAACAGTAACGCCTTCTGGAATCCTTGGATACGTTCGGCCTGTTGGAATATGTCACTGTTTTTCCCCTGTAGTTTTAAACATAGTTCATTAAGGATGCCAAAAATATCAGTTAAATATGCCAGTTTCGTTACCCAAATATCATCCTCAAAAATAGTTGCTAAATGAGACTTCTTTTCAATGAGAAAAACGTGGATCTCATTCCTGAGTTCGTAAACCCGGCTCAGTATTTTCCCTTGAGACAACCAACGAACTTTGGTGTGATACAGTAAGTGGGTATAATTAGCTCCAATCTCCGAACAAAACGTTTCAAGAAGTCTGCTGTTTAATGAGCTTCCTTTAATAAAGTTAACAACTTTCACTGCCTTTTTCAGTACTTCCATGAGCTTCTGGGGAATCTCTCTGGATGCTAATGCTTCACGATGTATAAAACAATGATTCCACGCACCACTAGTAACTTCTAGCAATTTTTTAATTACTCTGCTCTGTTTTCCAGTGATGTTTGCTGTTCCGTCACTTGTAATTCCTTTGCAGTTTTTCCAGTTTAATTTATACTGACCAACAATGCACTTTTCTAATTCTGTGAAAATATCTAATCCACTTAGGTGTGAGGTTAAGTTTAAACAACACAAAAAATCCTCCATAAAATCGCCTTGCCACGCATATCTGACATAGACTAAAAGTGCTGTGCAGCTTCCAGTATCTGTGCTTTCATCAAGCTGGATCGCAAAATCTATTCCTGACTGTAACCGAGTAATAAGCATTGCCTCTAAATGTTCGGCAATCGTACAAATTCGAAGAGATATTGTGTTATCGCTAGGAATCATTTTTAATTTATCAGCAGATTTATCATCAAAAATTGTACGCACCATATCCAAACATGCTGGAAGAATAATTTTTTCAGCAGCTGTGTGAGCCATTTTCTCTTTTGCCACACGATATGCAACTAAATATGATGATAATAAGGTTTTCTCACTAACAGTAGTAGAGCAGCTAAGAAATTGTGTTGATGACTTTACATCTGTTTTCTTTCTTTGAAAATATTCAAGAGGCTTATCAATAAGTTCAGCATGCTGTGTTTCTAAGTGCCTTTTTAATTTTGAAGGTTTTAAGCTTTCATTTGCAAGAATATTATTACAAATAACACACTGAGGTCTGTCATTTTCAAAGGGTTTTTCACATTTGATAAAACCATATTTTAAATAATCTTCATTATAACGCCTGGCAGTTACTTTTTTCTTTTTGAAATGTGTCTCAAACGAAGTTGATGTTTGCAGATTAGAGTCAATGGTTTTCTCAATATTGTCACTATTCATACTTCCAGATCCAGCAGTAGAACTTGAACATGCTTCTGCATATTTTGCTTCATTATTCCTCTTTCTTTTAAAAAAGAAATGATCCATTTTAAAAGCAACTTTGAATAAAATATTATAATTGCCACTAATATATATATATATATATATGTGGTTTTTTTTTTTTACAGCCTAGATAACATCTTTCCAAAACTGCAGTTTGCAACTGAATCTCAGTGGAACATCTCAGACTTCATATCCAGTTGCAAGTCATGGTAATATACAACTAGACTGCAGATCAACCTTGTTATTATGAAAACCAAATAAGACATCAGTGGACAAATGACTGAAAAACCGTTTCTTAGGCAATCAATGCACATTCTATTCATCATATCCCCTCAATCAAATATCTTTCCGCATATTGAAACTGACCTTAGTATTCCTTGCAAGGTGTATAATTCTGGCAAAGGATTCATGCAAAGCACTCTGATATTTTATATTTTATTTTGTTTTTAAAAATGTTCATCATGACTCACAAAATTGATTTCATGACCTACTAAATGGGTCACATGCATAATGTGAAAAACACTGATATAGAGACGTTTTCCTCTTTTGTGTTAGTGCCTTGACTACGTCTGTTTGATGATCAAAGAAACTAGCTGATCTGCTAAACTGCTGGCTGATACAGAAACTTTCTTGAAGTGGTAGGTATATATCATTCCTGATTTTCATTCCTGATACTTTTTGATGGGAAGGGTTTTTAAGAGTGCCAGTATTGTCTGATCTCATGAGGTTCCAATGAGGTTTTCCATGGTTAGGTCAACTATAAGGTTGGAGTTGGTGACATATTTTTAGAACTGTCTTGGAATGCATCCTTGACCTGGGAATAAGACCAGAGATATGACATTAAGCATTACAATACAGAGAAATAGTGTTGCCAGCTATAGGGACCTTTACAGAATCCAAGGTCATGGGTGCTGAAGCAAAAAGCTGGTAGCTCTCAACACAATGTTATATAGGCTTAGGCCTTCTTCTGTAAGGCAAACCACCTCAACCAAGATTGGGAGATAGAAAAAATGATGTAAGACCTGGGAGTCGGCATCAGGAGATGCAAAGTACATTGACAAAGCTAAACACAGCAAACCATGGAGGAGCACAGCTCATTCACTATATATATTTCCTCTTAGCTCAGTTTGGCCATGCTCATCTTGTAAGTACTTCCCGCACAGCTCTCTTTGAACTTAGGATATTTGGGTCTTATCAGCATAATACAGCACTTCCTTACAAACCTCTCCATCAAGTAATGCCACTTTGGGGAGGGGGGGGAGGTAGGGTAAAGTCTTACATTTACTGTAGTGTTTATTAGAAATTAAACATTTTAAGTGTTAACAGTTTTATCAGGATTGTTTGCATTAACTAGATTTTCTTATTTTCTGTAATTCTTGATGCTCTGGCATGTGGGTTCTCACTAATCATAGAGGGAACTAATCCTCCCAGGGTTGGGTAATTCCTAGAGATAGCAAACTTGACTGATAGCTCAACCCAGGAACACAACTTTCATATGCAAACTAACCAGTCCAGAGCCAGCCCTACCCACACTTTCCCACCCTCCCAAATCAGGTTCTTATTCTCCAGATACTCCCCTGCCCTAACTACCCCAGGGCCAGGTAACCATGAACTAGGGACAGCCCCCATGCCCTGAATCCTGGTGAAACTGTTAAGAAAGCCAATCTGAAACCTGCTTACCCTGCTTGGCCAATTCCTTCCTGAGAAAACCACAGTACAGGCTTTTCCACATTTCCCCTTCTACCCCCTCTCCCTCCTGCCCAATCCTGGTGTTTCCCATGTGGCTGCCCTGTATGGCATGGCGTGGCATGCCCTATCTCCTGTTTCTAGGGATCTGTATAAACACTACCTACTTCATGACAGCCATTTCTGTGTCTGTTTGCCTTACCATACCTGATTAAAACAAATCGTAGGTAAATCATTTTTACTTCATCTTGGTTCTGGTTACAAAGTTACAAAGTTGCATAGTTTGGCTCTAATCCTATTTTCCACGCAATGTCTGTTATTTTTTTAGCATAAATTTTGCATTCCACTAGTTCTTCTAAGTCATAGTGTTAAAGCTGAAACACCCGTATCTCGAGATTACTTTTATTACTTGCCTGGTGAATGGATTCCCCCAATCACTTGAAAGGACGATTGGAATCCTTCAGTTTGGGGGACACACTAAATATTTGTCATTCTAGCTATCACTCATCCTTCACCTGTGAGTGAAACAGTATCATACAGTACACAAGTAACGTATAGGTTTCAGGAATACCAGGCAGCACTCAAAATATGCTACAAATTGTCTGAATGCCATCGATTTTCATCAGCCTGTCACCACTGTATTTATGTGGTGGCCTAATCTTTTAATAAAGCCAGCTTTGAAAGAGGCATCAGAGCGGATGGTGACCTTGAAACAAGAAAGATGTTGCCAGATGGAGAAGGCCTTAGTAAGATTCTTCCCTGAGACTTCATTACTTATTTTTAACAGTAAACTTGAAGGGGACTTACAGTATGTCATGTATACTGCACTTTTTAAAATTTTAATAAGCTTTATTTTTTTTGAGAGCAACTTTAGGTTCACAGCAAAACTGAGCAAAAGGTAGGGATTTCCCATATATTTCCTGCCCCCACCTATGCAGTCTTTGCCATCACCAACATCCCCCACCGGAGTGGTACTTGTTACAGCTGATAGACCTATAGTGTCACATCATAATCACCCAAAGTCCACCCTTTACCTAAGGTTCACTCTTCGTGTTGTACATTCTATGCATTTTGACAAATGTATAATGACATGTATCCATCATTATGGTTTCATACAGAGTATTTTCACTGCCCTAAAAATCCTGTGCCTCTGCTTCTCTTCTTTCCTATCCCCACTCCCACTGCCACCAATCTCTAATAGTCACTGAATTTTTTTTTTTTTTTTTTTACCAGCTCAGCTCCACAGTCTTGCCTTTTCCAGAGTGCCATACCGTTGGAATTATATGTATATAGACTTTTCAGATTGGCTTCTTTCACTTAGTAATACACATTTAAGGTTCCTCCATGTATTTTCATGACTTGATAGCTCATTTCTTTTTAGCACTGAAAAATATTTCATTGTCTGGCTATAACAGTTTATTTATCCATTCACCTACTGAAAGACATCTTAGTTGCTTCCAAATTTTGGCAACTATGAATAAAGCTGCTATAAACATTGGTTGCAGGTTTTTGTGTGGACAAAAGTTTTCAACTCCTTTAGGTAAATACTAAGGAACCTGACTGCTGCATCGTATGTACAAGTACATTTTTAGAGGATCCCAGCAAAGGTTGTGTATCCTTTTGTTGCTGGAGCTTGTCAATACTGTGGAAACAGATTATGCTTTATAGATAAAGCATAGATGTTGCTCAACTTTTTTTTTTTTGCAATGGTGCCAGCTTTTGTTAACATAACTCACACATGCTGACAGACTTCAAATAGTGCCAAAGGGACTGCTCTAGGATTTCCTGAGTTGTGATGGCCTACTCTGGTACTGAGTTATTCTATTGATGTCTCTGATATGGAATCAAGTCAGAATTGAGGGGTAAAGGTGGCTGGTGAGATGGGTTACACAATTTAGTATAATTCAGTAAGAGTGACGTGGGGAGCTGTCAAGATAAGACTATTTGGTAAGTTTGGCATTGGACAAATACTAAATCTTGAATTTAGGAGCAGATATTTTATATGAGACTAAAAGTTTTAAAGGGCATTCTAGAACAATGTTGTTGGAATGCAGCTTCAGCAATGTAGCAGGAAGGTGGCAGCAGGAACCAACTGAGAAAACTTTGCTATAGGGAGTAGGGTTAAGTTGTAATACGCAAGAGATCAAAATGTATAACCTTGTCTCTAGGCTAGCAGTCTCTTGGCATAGTTTTCCGTGTTTAGTAATATAAAGCATTGGTGTCAACAGGAAGACCTACAAATAGGGGCAAAAGTCAGGGTTTATTAGGATGGTGGCATTTTTAGATGTTGGTTGCCTTAGGAGGGGCTTGAAAATATCAACTTGATTAGTTGTTATATTATGAATGCTTTAACTAGGACAAGTTGCTAGAGATCTAATGTATATGGTACCTGATTATTACACTTAAAAAAGAGTACATATGGGGGAATTCAGGGCCTGGTCTGAGAAACAGGCAAAGTTTTTCTTGGAGGTCTTATATCCTGTCTGCCAAGGTAGTTAGTAGGACTAAAGAGTTTATGGCAGACGCCTACTGGATGTCACAGCATGGTGGACAGCATCAATATATTAAATCAGGGGCTTCCCTGTGGTGCAGTGGTTGAGAGTCCGCCTGCCGATGCAGGGGACACGGGTTCGTGCCCCAGTCTGGGAAGATCCCACATGCCGCGAAGCGGCTGGGCCCGTGAGCCATGGCTGCTGAGCCTGTGCGTCCGGAGCCAGTGCTCCGCAATGGGAGAGGCCACAACAGTGAGAGGCCTGCGTACCGCAAAAAAAAAAAAAAAAAAAAGTATATATATATATATATATATATATATATATATATATATATATATAATCAGAACTAAATTGCTGAAAAAGCAACTGCATCTAAATCTCTTTGATGAATAAGAAGAGATGAAGAGCAATTCACAACAGCCTTGAAGCAATCTGACTCAGATATATAACTGCCCTTAACAGCTGAAAGAGAACACTTATTGATTCTTCCTGTCATAGTGAAGGATGCTCACTTGTTTTTAATGTTCCTTCTCTCCACATGAATTTCAAAGCACTACAATTTTATCCTGTGTGCCACCTCTCCCCAGATATTTTATAGACATTTACCTTACACAGTTAAAGAAAAACAGTGTTAAAACGTTCTCCAAAGTCTTTTGTTTGCCCTCTCTTTTCTTTATCTATGTCTCTGACAGGTGCCTTAATGGCAAGTCACAGGAATTTGGAGGGACAGGTTCAAACCTGAGGGTTTTGGTCTAACCATAAGTTTTGGAACTTTAAACAGAGATATTCTCAATTAGAACTCAATGTAAATCAGGGCATATACATACGTTAACATGAATAACTACATGTGTGATTCCATAACCCAGATGGGTTCTGTTGGGACAGGTCCTTTCTGGCCAAAACTTCAAAAATCTATAGATGTGTGCACTGATGCTTAAGATGTGTGTGCTGAGGCTGACTGTTGTGGATATATAACCACATTTCAGAGCAATAATGTTCTTTAATTGGGTGTGCATCTATCTTAGCCATTCTTTAGGAGAGAATTTCAATTAAGGTGACCAAATACTTGTAGCTGAAAGTTTCTTATATACCAAGGTGCAATAATAATGACCTGTTCCTAGAACAGTGTTTGTTGTAATGGTAGGTACTCAGTAAATGTATTTGAAAGATTAAATGAGAGAATGACACCTGTAGCAAACTGTACCATGTACATTGTTTTTATTAATTAATGAAAAATAAGTTACCAAACTATATTTGAACAATTTGGTAATATGTAAGACAAAGGTTAGTAAGACCTATTCTTTAAAATTGGATCGATATTCTATTTCAAAATAAACTGCTTATAATGTTAGATAGTAGAAACAATGGTCTTATAAATACATAAATGTAAACTATATTCAGATTTATAAAGCCTAACACTTAAATCTACCTGGAAATAAGAAACACATTAAAAAAACTAATATCTCATTTATATTACAATAAGTAATTATTCTTTTAGTCAAAAACAATTGTCTTTAAATCATTCTGTTCTTTTATACTTCTACTATTCTCATTTCAATCCAGTTCTCTGTGGGAGTTCATAATCGGCTATGCTTCAGACTGTTATATCCAAAAAGTATTCTTAAAGGGCTTACTCTCTCTCCTCAAGCAGACAATTCACCTACAATAATAGCAAACATAGTATATTAGGGTATAGACCTGATAGATGTGGGGATGAAAGCATGGGGAAGTCCTTTTGTAACTGAAAGAGGATTCAAGGTAAACAGCTAAATGGGAGTCAGAAGCAGAAAATGTTGCAAGCTTGACAGAAGAAGGTACGAGATAGTTGTTTACAAAAGTGGTGCTACGAATGGACTAGGAAAATGTGCTAGGATTTTAAGCAGGTCTGCATGATTGCCTTACATGCTTAATGCAATGATCATTATTGCTATGATGCTTGATAGGTGTGGTCTTTAATTCCCTGCCATGAATTCTTACCTCTTAGACATATTTCAATGGTGCTGTTATCTTCTAAAAATACAGCTCTGATCAGTTTCCTCATAATTCAAAAACCTCTATCGGCTCTGAGCAGTGTAATCTCTTCAGGATAATGTCGTTTAAATCTAAGCCTCATCCTATCTCTCTAGGTTTCTCCTTCATCCCATATCTCCATACTATTCTACACTTTAAGCTCTAAGACTATGGGAGTTCTTGAAATACCTCATGCACTTTCATGCTTCTGCTTTCGCTCTGGCTGGTATTCCCCTTGCCTTAAGTCATTTGAAATCCTATTCATTCTTTACGATTTAGCTCAAATGCTACAGCATTCATCCAATCAACTAACATGTAAGTATTTACAATGTGCCAGGTCCTGGGGATACAAAGCAAGAAAATGGATAGTGATATAGTCATATAAGGGAACACCTGTTCAGCTGTTACAAGGAATGAACTAGAGTTACATAACACTGACAAATCTTACATTAAGTTAAAGAAAGCTGCCAAAGGATATACACATTTCTGATTGTTAAAACTATGCAAAACAGCACTACATGTAATCCAAAATTAAAAGGGTGGTTACCTTGGTCAAGAGGGAACATAACAGGATTGGGTGGAGCAGACAGAGGACTTCAGTTATATAATAACTATTTCTCCAGTTGGGTGTCAAGTACATATGTATTAGTTATAGTTTTATTTCTACTTTTTGTCTGTCTAAAGATATTCTATTTTTAAAGGGGATGGTTAAAGCTTGATTCCTTCCTGAAGGCATTGCAAACCTGTCCCATAACCAGTAACTTAAAATTAACTTCTTTCCGTCTCTGGTATTCTCCTTTGTTTCCTGTATTGCCATTGTGCACACATCAGTAATACTTAGGCCTTAAGAGTAGGAACTTGCAGGTACGAGCTTTAAGTAGATTAGAATGTAACCCTCTTCCCAGGAGACTCCCGTTTGCTCCAGTTCTCTAGGGACCTAACTAGGCCTAAGAACCTCAGCCTGACCCCTTCAGCTGACCCGAGAACATCTTCCTTCGGATCCCGGATCGCTGACCCTTTCCCCCGGTAGACGTCCATTCGCCCCCTGAGCAAGAGCAAAACGTGCCTCCCGCCAACGAACCCCGGAATGTCTCCCTTTAGCCGACTCCGGACCACTCCCACCAGAGGTTGCTTTTCTTCCTTCTCACCTCCAGCCGAGCGCCGCGAACCTCGCGCCTCGCCTGCCGACCCGCGGTGCGCTTCGCCCCCCATTCTCTACACAACACCACTTGCAACCTAACCTCAACACTCACAGAAATCACACTTCCAGCCGGAATACGGCTGGCTCGGCCCTCTGCGCATGCGCGGAGCTAAGAGTCACCCCCTGCCCTCGCTGTTGTCTCGCGGTATTGCCTTTTCCCGCGGGAGTTATTTGAGCTTTTGGGCGGTAACTACGCCTTCGGCTGTCCGCGGTAGGCTGACCGGAGTCGGAGTTTTGTCTGCAGGAAATCTGGCCGTGGTCAGTCGAGCCAGGTACGGCCGAGAGCCGATAGATTCGTCCCGGCCGGGCTCTGGCGCCATGGGGGCCAAGAGACTGCTGCCGATTAAGGAGGCCTTCCAGCTGGCTTAGCAGCCGCATCAGAACCAGGCGAAGCTGGTGGTGGCGCTGAGCCGCACCTACGGCTCTGCGATCCCCGCCACCCCTCGCCGCCCCGCTGGTACACCCGTTAGCACGTTAATTTGTCAGTCTTTGTAAGGGAATTACAGATATTTTTTTCAATTCTGCTATCATTTACCTTGTTTACTTATTTAGAGAACCATATTGTTCTTTATATCATAGGAGGCTTGTGTCTCTAGATTAGAAGTTCACCGATTTTTAACATAAATCTGCATTTCATTGAATAGATATAAAATGTATATTAAATATATATATATATATATATATATATATATATATATATATATATATATATATATTTGTATTTCTGCCCTGTAATGATTTTAACAAAACACGTTTCTTAGGAACAAAATAAGTCAGTGCAAAGAAGTTCATTTTTGTTACAAACTATTTTTCAGGTTAATATACAGGTGTCCCCCACTTTTCAAAAATTCGATTTAGGCCACTTCGCTTTTAGAAAAGACCTGTATTGTATTAGTCCGTGTTTTCATAACTGAAGGAAATCTGGAGGGTTTTCACTTTTACAAAAAAACGGCGAAAAGCGATAGTACTTGGTATGCTTAGCCTTCAGCGTTTTTGTTTTTTTTTTTTTTTTTTTTTTTTGCAGGGAGCCTTTACCGAGGCAGCGCGCAGACCCAGCAGCCTCAGTGGTACAGCCAGGCTCCTTCCCTGGAAATACACTCAGCATCAAGCCCCCATAGCTTGGAACTGTGTCTGTGAGTATCTGTGCTGCAACTCGATTTATTTTGTGCATCCGTCAGCAAGTGTCCTAAAGTATCAGAAAAGCGTAACATAAAACCAGATGTAATTTTAAGTGTTTTGATTGGAGTGAACGAACTGGGCATTGTGTGTGAGTTGAACTTGCTTGGGTCCACCATTTCCATGCAGAGAGAAAGAATCTTGAAAGCTGCCAAAGTTACTATTGCTTCTGTTGGTAGCAAAGTGGTCTCAGTTGGCATCCAGCAGTGGGTAAACTGGAAAGTCTATCGCTTGAGCGGACTGATGGGTGTACAAAGCGAGGTGTTTAGGTTATCTTATACTTCAGGAGAAATCGGTCAGTCTTTCTAATAAGCTGAAACAGAAAGCACTTGGACCACGGTGATGAACGTTTGCAACAGTAGAATTTGAAGGTAGTCATGGATGGTTTGATTGGTGAGGGCAGGTTCTTACCTTAAAAGTTACTGGAGAGAGTGCTTCCGCTGTTACTGAAGCTGCCAAAAAGTTCCCGGAACTGAAGAAAATAATTACAGGAGGTGGTTATTCGTATAAGTGTTTGACCTTGAAGATGATGTTGAAGAGGTTTTGGCATCCCATGACTAAGAACTGGCAGATGAAGAGCTGATGCCATTGCAAGAGGAAAGGATACTATTCGAATACTAATTGAAACGGAACACAGTAGTGAACAGCCTAAAAGTAAAGCCCTCCAGGAGCTCAACTTGAAGCACTTTCATGAGATTTTCACTGTAATTGACAGTGCTACAATGATAGCAGAGAAGGTATGACTTTAATTTTGAAAGGGCATGTAGGTTTAGGGCAAGTTTGCAGGATGTTCTGAGTGCCTACAAACAACTGCATGATAGAAAAATGCATGAGGATAAGCAGTCAAGCATACTGTCATATTTCAAGCCTTCCACATCAGCCACAGCCGACATTAACATTTGACGCTGAGGCAGGCAGTTATAGAAGAAGGTGAAGACATTAGTGACCTGCTTGCCCTGACGGATTCAAACAACGGTGAGATGTTAATAGGTGACCCCCTTCCTCTGTCTCCTACATCCCCATCTCCACACGCCCCCACCACAGCCTCCCACATCTCAGCCTAACACACCATCATCACCACCTCTCAGCCTTCCAGTGAGCTGCTGGCTGTCCTCTCGATTCTGGTAAGTGAAACTATACTGTACAGACATTATTTCTACTTTATCCAGGCAGTGTGTTTATCATATCATATCTGCTTTTACTATATGCTAGCGTTATTTTAGGTTTTATGTGTTATTTGGTATGATTTGGTAGGTTATTTTTTGAGTCTGGAAATGCTCAAACTTTCCCCATATAAATTCATGGTAATTGCTTCTTCACTTTATACCATTTTGGCTTATGAAAGGTTTCATAGAAACATTCTACTTTCAGATATGGGGGAAAACCTGTATTTCTAGCCTTTTATTATAATTTAGTTTAAGAAATAGAAAAAGAGTTAAATACAGTAGTTTTAATTTCAACTCTAAGACTTTACATGACTTTGACAAAATCAAAAAGCATTTCTTTACCTCAAGCTACTACCTTTTTGTTTAAATTTATTTATTTATTTATTTTTGGCTGCATTGGGTCTTTTTTGCTGCACACGGGCTTTCTCTAGTTGCGGCAAGCAGGGGCTACACTTCGTTGCAATGGACGTGCTTCTCATTGCGGTGGCTCCTCTTGTTTCGGAGCATGGGCTCTAGGCATGTGGGCGTCAGTAGTTGTGGCACGAGGGCTCAGTAGTTGTGGCTCACAGGCTCTAGAGTGCAGGCTCAGTAGTTGTAGCGCACGGGCTTCATTGCTCTGTGACATGTGGGATCTTCCCGGAGCAGAGATCGAACACGTGTCCCCTGCATTGGCAGACAGATTCTTAACCACTGCGCCACAAGGGCAGTCCCAAGCTACTACCTTTTTTACTTGCAGGATTTCAAAATGATTCTTCCGTATGCTCTGCATTGTTCTGCACTTTTTTTTCACTTAACAGTATATTCTGGATATTCCTTCTTATCACTATTTAATTAAACTTAACGCAGTCTTTTTTTTTTCTTTCAGCTGTCATATATTCCGTTTTGTGGATATACTCAGATTTGTAGCCAATCTCCTATAGATGGACACTTGTGTTGTTTCCAGCCTTTGGTTATTAGGAACAATGCTTTAATGAATAAATGTCATTTCTTACATTTGCAGGGGTAACTCTTAGATCCTCTGAAGAGAATTGCTGGCTTAAAGAGGAAATGTTTTTGTAAATGTGATAAATATTGAAAGTTGGCCTTTAAAGAGTGGTCCATTCTGCACTCCCATCAGCAGCATATGAGAGGTATTGCTTTTTTTTAGGTGGATTGGGAGGAACTAGAAAGTGATTGGGGGGATGTTTTTTGATAGACAAGAAAATTTCTAAGTAAAATCCTGAACAGTTTGAGAATAGGAGTTAGAATGATAACATGTATGTCAAAAGGAAATTGCTGTGTGATGGGAAGGGTCAATTGTAAAAGGCAACGTTGAATTCAGACCAGTGCTGTTGTTGTTTTTAACTGAACTGTGCCTTTGATACATGTTTCTCAGTAGATTCAAGGATGTAGAGAAGAATCAAAAGAATCTTATGTGATATTTTAAAATCTATGCTGCCTTGCTCCATGACAGCAGTAACTCAAAAACAGGAGACATGGGTGAATGATTACTCAAGTCTATTCTCAACAATTTATTCTTCTGGATAGATGATTAAGAGTTATTAAAGAGTGAAGATCTTAGTTTAATGAACAATTATTCATGTTACCGAGAGTCTTAGGTTAGTGCTAGAAATAAAGTCTTTTATCAATGTAGTTTGTGAAGGATTTGTTTTGTATTTCTGGTTGTCAATAAAACATTTTTTCAAGAGGCATTTGTTCATGCCTTAAATATGCTATGATGGTGTGTAAATATGAACCTGCAGCAGAGTGAGAAATAGAATTTGCAGCAGTTTATTATTTCTTTAACCAAATAGAAGGAAAATGAAGACAACGACATTTCAAGTTATTTAAATTATTTTACTTTCTTTCTTCTTGAAAGTATTCCGGAAGTTATGCCAGTTTTTATTAACATTCACAGGGAGTGAGTATATCATTTAAAAATTTACCAGATTGAAAACTTTAAGGACTTGTATAATTTAGAGGAAAAACAGCTAGGATTCTAAATATATATATGATATAAATAAATTTATAGTATACACACACACATACATACATACACATATATTTATGTCATATTAAAGTGACCTTATAAATAATACCTTTTTCTGTAGGATAAACTATGATCATGATTAAAAGCTGATTTAATAGATAATGCTAGCTTTAATTTAAAAAATTTAAGAACAGTTTCAGGTAAATATATTTAAATGAGTGCTCTACTGAGCAAGGAAGTTAAAAGACCATTTTTTTTTGGTTCAAAAATTATTTCATTCTTATTATTTAGTAAATATTTCAGACAAGGATTATTTTGAGACTATATTAAATGTACATTTTGTACATGTATGTGTAAATTAGCATTATAGCTTCTGTTTTTTTTTGCATGAATTGTACCTTCTTTATGAGTTATTACTACAGTCTTGAATTCTGAACTTGAGGAAATCAAATGGTTGTCATTATAATGCCACCTGTGAATAAGTTTGATCAGTGTTTTCTTTCAGGACTGAGGCAAATAGCAATGAAGTTCAATTTTGAGGATGCCAGATTCTAAATAAGTTCTTGAGAAATATGCCAGAAAATGCCCAGATTGATAATGTTTGTGTATAAAATTAATTAAGCCATTCTTATTAGACTGAAAGATAAATTTCCAAGTACAGGCAATTCTGGCTCTTTCAGTACTTAAGACTATTCCCTGTGGTTAAAGGTATATATGACATGCCTATTTTTTTACTTCATATTTTTTTCTTTCTTTAACTTTAAATACACAGTAGTTGAATTTTTCCTTATTAAATATACAATATACAGTAAGAGAAAAGAGTGTATATGATGCATGCACACTTCTGTGCACACACACACACACACACACACACACCATTTAAAGATATGTAGTTCCAACAGCAATTCTGTGACGGCAATTGGATGTCCTATAATTTGACACCTAGAATTAGAGCAGACCCATAGGTCAAGGGCTCAGCCCCACAAGACTGCCTCTACAACAGATGCCAGCCAGGAGTTTAAAGTATCCCAAAGCTATCTACATTTCTACCCAGCTGACTCCAAATTCAGGGATTCCCATGACTGCTTACCCCCCCGCCCCCAGGTGTGATAATTCTCTAGAATGACTGACTGGACTCAGGAAAGCACTATACTACCTACTCGAGTTTTATTATAAAGGGGCAAAGTATGGGACGCAGGGAGTGCAGAGCTTCAATGGCCTGCCTGGGTGTGCCACCCTCTCAGCACGTTGGTGTGTTCACCAACCTGGAAGCTTCTTGAGCCTGGTTGTTTCAAGGTTTTTTATGGGATTTCATTGAGTAGGCATGATTGATTAAATCATTGGCTATTTAATTGAAAATCTTTAGTCCCTCTCCCCTCCCTGGAAATTGGGGGATGGGCCCTGAAAGTTCCAACTCTGTAATCACCTGGCTGGTTTTTCTGGTGACCAGCTTCTACCTTGAAGCTATCTAGTGTCTCCCAACCCACCAAGAGTCACCTCATTAGCATAAACTCAAGTGTGGTTGAAAGGGACTCAGGAATGACAAAAGACATTTCTATCACTCAGCAAATTCAGAAGGTTTCAGGAACTCTACCAGGGACCAGGGACAAAGATCAAATACTTTTTTTGTTATACCACAAGAGAATAAAAAAGTGAACACATATACCCAACACCTAATTAAGAAACAGAATACCAAGGTACCTTTTTTAAGTCTCTTATGTCTCTTTTTTTAATGTATTCTCCCTCCTTCTTTCCCAGAGGAAACCACTATCATGAATTTTATATTATTCGTTACCTTGCTTTTCTTTAGAGTTTAGTTTGTTATAAGGTTACCTAGGTGTATCCCCAAAATATGCACTGTATCTTTGCTTTTTTTTTTTTTTTTTTTGCAGTATGCAGGCCTCTCACTGTTGTGGCCTCTCCCATTGTGGAGCACAGGCTCCGGACGTGCAGGCTCAGCCGCCATGGCTCACGGGCCCAGCTGCTCCACGGCATGTGGGATCTTCCCGGACCGGGTCACGAACCCACATCCTCTGCATCGGCAGGCGAACTCTCAACCACTGCGCCACCAGGGAAGCCCTCTTTGCTTTTTTTTAACCTTATTATGAATGTAGTTATTTTGCATGTATTCTTTTGTGACTAATTATTTTTCCATTTAACACTGTTTCTAAGAGTAATCCAACTTTATGCATGTAGCTATAGTTCATTCCTTTTCACTACCATATAATATTTTGTATTAGAAATACAACACACTTGAGTTATCTGCTATATTGTTTACTATTATGAACTAAACTTGCCAGCATTCTCAAACATGTGCAAAAGTTTCTCTGGCTAATATGCCTAGAGGTGGTGTTATAGACTGAATTGGGTTTCCCCAAAATTCAAATGTTGAAGCCCTTACTCCTAATACCTCCCAATATCTCAGAATGTGACTGCATTTGGAGATAGGGTCTTTATTAATAAAGAGGTAATTAAGTTAAAATGAGACCTTTGATGGTGCTGGGGTGATGGGGGTGCCCTAGTCTGGTCTGATTGTTGTCCTTATAAGAAGAGGAGATTAGGACATACAGAGAAACGCTGGACATGTGCATGCAGAGAAGAAAGGCCAGTGAAGACACTGCAAGAAGACATCTGCAATGCCTGGGAAGAAACCACACTTTATTCTTGGACTTCTAGCCTCCAAAACTCAGAAAATAAATTGGTGTCTAATCCACCCAGTCTCTAGTATTTTTGTTATGGCAACCCTAGCAAACAAATACAGTTAGAATTGCTAGATGGTAGGATTATGCACAAGTTCAGTTTAGTTAGTAACGCCAATATTTTTTTAAAGTACTTGGACCGATTTACAATCCTACTGGCATGTATGAGAATTCTTGTTCTACATCCTCACCCAAACCTGATATTGTCAGGCTTTACTTTCTCCAGTCTGTTGGAAAGGAATGGAATCTTATTGTCATATTAATTGCATTTTCCTGATAATTAAGGAGAGTTGAATATCTTCATGTGTTTCTTGTTTCTATATCAATAAAATGCCTGTTATATCTTCATCCACTGTTCTGTTATTTGTTTTTTTATTACTGACGGGTAGGAGTTAATTTTAATGAAAGTTAAGATTTATCCTTTAATAACCTGTCTTCTTTTATGTCTTATTTAAGAAATTCTTCCCAACCTCCAGAGTAAAAGAATATATTCTCTCATTTTTTTTCTGAATGTTTTACATTTGAATCCTTAATGTACCTGGAATTGATTTTTTTTAAAGTTTGGTTTGAGGTAGATATATAGTTTCATTTTTTTCCCATGCTAATAGCAGTTGTCCTAGTCCTATTTATTGAATAGTCTTTGGCAGCTCTGTTATACATCACGTCTGCCTTTCTGGTCTCTAATTATGATTTTTGTCTACCTCTAGACCAGCATCACATTGTCTTAATTACTATGGTTTTATAATAAATCTTAATATCTGGTAGTAAGTGGATTTTTTTGTTTTAAATTATATATATATATATATATGTATATTTATTTATTTAACAATTGATATGTGTATGATCTTGAACCTTTCAAATGTGGAGAATAGAGCTAGGTGTGTTTAAGCATAGGAAATGGTCTTTGCTCCAAAGACTAAAAAACTTGTTTTCAAGGCAACTCAAAATCAAACCAGTGAGCCTTTAAAACAGCCATTTCTAATATGAGACCAGGGTTTTTGGGGTATTATGGATTGGATTTTAGGTGGAAAAAGGTGGTCCCTGAGTTGATAGTTGTTGAGGCTAGTTGGGTATATTAGTTTTATAGGTTTCAGTGGTTTCTTAATAAATATAGAATGTATCACTTGTTAGATAATTATATTGGGCCTTTAATGATTACTTCTTTTGTCTTTTTGTTTTCTTAAGATTTTGTACTCAGAGAATTCCATTTCTTCAGCAAGGCCTAATGATATATCAGGTAAATGTACATAAAGTTAATAGATTTGAAGGTCATACTTTTTACTGTTATGAAATTTTTCAAAGAGAATACAGTAAAATGAATCCAACCACCCAACACCTAACTTCAACCATTATGAACATTTGGCCAGTTTTGTTTCTCTTCCTTCCCCCTCCTCATACCCAGGCCACATGAACACAGTTCACACACCCCATCCCACTCTCAGCCAGAATTATTTTAAAGCAAATTTTAGCTGTCACTTCATCTAATAGCCAGTGTTCAGATTTTTCTAATTTTCTCAAAAAAATTATTTTTCATGCTTGTTTCTTTGAATTGGGATCTAAACTATATCTATACATTTCATTTGATATTTCTTATGTCTCTTTTAATATTCAACAAGCTCTCTTCCCCTCTCTTTCCTTGACATTTATTTGTTATAGAGATTGGGTCATTTGTCTAGTTGAATTTCCCATATTCTGGATTTGGCTAATTTCATCTTCATACTATCACTCAATCTGTTTTATCATGTGTATTTCCCATAAACTGCTATTTAATGGTAGATGATTGACTAGATTAAAGCTTGACTTTTTTTCCAGGAAGTGGGGCAAAATACTTATGTGGTAGCTTATAAACATTTTATTGCATTCATATCAGGAGGTGAAAGTCTTCAATAATATTTTTTAAACAGTGTCCTAATATACATGATTAAGGATTATAAATGTATTCTGTAGTCTTTTCATCTCTAATCTTCCTGTTTTTACAGATGGGAAAACTAAGGCCTAGAGAGTTAAATATTTGCCAAAGACCAACCAGCTAACTTAATAGAAGTAGGGCTTTTTTCCACCTAATACTCCTTTCAAAATTTTGCTTCAGTTGTGTATGCCTTCATCTGAAGGTTTTCATGCATCAGAAAAATGTCAGAGGTGGTCAGGATGGCATTTCTGCCTGTTCCAACTAGAGTTTTTGTGACTGAGAGGGTAAGACGCAGTACATGTGTAACTGTGTAAAGTTTACACACTAGTAAACCACTCCCTTGAGTGGTTCTGTTTTTGCATTGCCAGTGTGATAGCTAAGACTTGAGTTTGAAAGTAATAGTCAGAGGGGCCTTAGACAGGACCTAAGCCTGAAGCTTGGTAAATCCAGGATAGGAAGAATGCAAGAAAATCTTTATAGGCTACAATAGTATTTGGTTATTTGGTCCTAAATAATTTTTTTGTGTGTGTAGAATTGTTCACCTCATATCTTTTTTTAAAAAATAAATTTATTTGTTTTATTTATTTATTTTTGCCTGCATTGGGTCTCCGTTGCTATGTGCAGGCTTTCTCTAGTTACGGCGAGCGGGGGCTACTCTTCATTGCGATGCGCAGGCTTCTCATTGTGGTGGCTTCTCTTGTTGCAGAGCACGGGCTCTAGGCGTGTGGGCTTCAGTAGTTGTGGTACATGGGCTCAGTAGTTGTGCCTCACTGGCTCTAGAGCACAGGCTCAGTAGTTGTGGCACACGGGCTTAGTTGCTTCGCGGCATGTGGGATCTTCTTGGACCAAGGCTTGAACCCTTGTGCCCTGCATTGGCAGGCAGATTCTTAACCACTGTGCCACCAGGGAAGCCCTCATTTCTTTTTTTTTAATTATTATTTTTAAATTTAATTAAATTTATTTATTTATTTTTGGTTGTGTTGGGTCTTTATTGATGCGCATGGGCTTTCCCCCCTTGCGGCGAGTGGGGGCTACTCTTCCTTGTGGTGTGTGGGCTTCTCACTGCCGTGGCTTCTCTTGTCACAGAGCACAGGCTCTAGGCACGCGGGCCTCAGTAGCTGTGGCATGTGGGCTCAGTAGTTGTGGCTCGTGGGCTCTAGAGAGCAGGCTCAGTAGTTGTGGTGCAGGGGCTTAGTTGCTCTGCGGCATGTGGGATCTTCCCAGACCAGGTCTTGAACCTGTGTCCCCTGCATTGACAGGGAGATTCTTAACCACTGCGCCACCAGGGAAGCCCCTTCATTTCTTTTTGTATTGGTATGCTTTGTTTCCCATTTTAGTTTTTACTTGTCTTATAAATATTAGCTGTAAGTTCATACTAATTTGAAGAAAATGAATTAATGTAACAAAATATAGGAAGTGAAAACTAGAGGGAAGTTACATTCCTCTACAGCTTACCTAACTGAACAGATGCTGTGAAATCAGTGATGTGAAAAATCTTCTAGAAAACTGGTTATACTTCACAGAAATATCTTGAGTTGCTTCATCTTTTGATGTGTAAAAGTGGACAGTAGTGGCAGGCTCACTGCTTTCCTTTTAGTGAACTGACGGGAATCTGCAAAAGCAGTGATTGTAGGTATATGACAAATAAATTTATCATTTAAAGCCATTACCTTGATCATTTGTTAATACAATAGAAATGAGCTGATATGGAGAAAGGAAGATTTATGACTAAAATAAAAGTTTCATGAAATAATACCTTTACTTTGTAAGGGAAAAACGTTATTACATACAATTACACTAATGTTTAAATGCAACAGAGAAATAATCCCAAATAAACACAATACAAATAAAAATCGGGAACATTTTATTTAATGTGATTAGTATGCTGTCTGTTCATTCCAGTCTGAGATACACAAGGGCAGTTCTCACATATCCGATTAACCCTGTTTCTTTCCTTTGTTTTTAATTGGATTAACTATTAAAGCACTAGTGAGTAGTACTACACTAATTCTGCTTTTCAGTGGACAGTCTTATTTCATCCAAGAGGATGATAAATTTAATGTCTCATAATCATTCTTTAGTGTTTATGAAAAGTAAGCTGTAATATTTCATATTCTTTAATTACCAAGTGTGTATAACTCAATTTTTGATTCAGGGTCTTAGAAAGCTAGTGAATCTAACCAGATTTTTTTTCTTGAATGCATCAATTTTTTTTTCTGGGCTATAATGGTTAAAAGTTTGAGACAGGCTGGAAACACTAAAAAATAGACAAAATATATGAAACAATGTTTTTAAAGACACTGGACATCTGTCAGTGAAGAACAGGCAATAAAGGACATGAATCCTGAGTGAGAGGAAACAAACAAGGTGAATTCTGTGATGACTCCAGCTTACTGCCTTGAGAGAATTTCCAGGCCTCAGCACAGCCATGGGGACCACAGGAAGAGCCTGGTGGGGTCCCTCGTTCAATAAGATAGAGCTGAGAGCCTGGTGAAACCAAAGTGGCTAGAATTTGCAGCACAGAGTACTAGAGAGGAGAGAGCTGCACAGAAAGAGAACTCTAGAAATCTGGAAAGAATCTCCCTTGAGTTTTCAGGTGAGTACTGATCAGTGCATGCAAGTGAGGAAATTACCTGAGGCCAAGAAAAGGACCACCTAAAAATATTAGAGGTAAGAGACCCCAGCTCAAAGAGGGCTGGAAATAATGGCTGTTCCCACAAGACATACTGGAAAAGCATCATTCACAGAGCAGTGGATAGAGTACATAGAAGGGTCTTGCCTCAACTGTGGGGAATAATTAGCCCTAGGCTGAGCACTGTTCTGTTTTGTCTTGTATTTAAAGCAGTATCTGAAAACATCAAATTGTTTCCCAGTAACTGTGCCAGAACAAAGACCTCCAGGAATACAAAAATATCCAGTACCTAGAAAGGTAAATCTTTCATTGTCTGGCATCCAATCAAAAATTACCAAAGATGCAAATAAGTGGGAAAATAGGACCCATACTAAGGAGACAAATCCATTGAAACTGATCCAGATGTTAAAATTTGCAGACATTATATTGTAACTCTTCCATATATTCAAAAAGTTAAGTAGAGACATGGAAGATAGACCAAACTTCTAGAGGTGAATACTACAATGTGTGGAATATAAAACACTGGGTGGGATTAATGGCAGATTTGACATTGCAGAAGAAAAGATTTATGAGTTTGAAGACGTGTCAATAGAAACTATCCAAAATCAAGCACAGAAACGAGACAATGAGTAAGCTGTGCACAACTTTCTAATGCGCCTGTAATAGGAGACTAAGAGATGGGGAAAGAAATCTGAAGCATTTATTTAAGGAAATAGCTTAAAAATTTTTTTAAATTACAGAAACTGTAAACCCACCGATCTAAGGAGGTCAATGAACCCCAAGCACAAGCAGCATGAAAACAACTACACCAAAGCACATCATAATCAAATTGCTTAAAACCAGTGATAAAGATAAAATCTTAAAAAACACCAAAGGAAAAAAGGCATTGTTTCCAAGATGAGAATGACATCAGATTTCTTTTAGAAAATATTCAATTGAGACAGCAATAGACAAACTTATTTAATGTATTAGAAAGAACCCTGTCAATCTAAAATTTTATGCCCAGAGAAAATATTTCAAAAACAGGCAAAATAATTTTTCAGACCAAAGCTGAAAGAATTCATCACTAGCAGATCTGTAATGCAAGAAATGTTAAAGCAAGTCCAGTCTTTCAGGCAGAAAGAAATACACTAGAGACTGGCAAACTATAGTCTGCAACCTTGTTAGTTTACTGCCTGCAATCTAAGAATAGTGTTTACATTTTTAAAATGTCATTTAAAAATATCTCCAGAGATTGTCAAATGCTTCTTAGGGTGCAAAACCACCTCCAGTTGAGAACTACTGGCTCTATATACCCCAGTTAAAATGCAGAGATTGTTGGATTGGATAAAAGAGCAAGACCCAATTATATGCTGCTTATAAGACACAAATACGTTAAAAACAAAAAAATGCAAAAAGAAATGTGATGGTAACACCAATCAAAAGAAAGCTAGAGTGACTATTGTTATTAGACAAAGTAGATTTCAGAACAAAGAATACTGCCAGGTGTGAAGAATGTAAAATGATACAACCACTTTGGAAAATACTTTGTCAGTTTCTTGTAAAGTTAAACATGCATCCATATGATCTAGCCATTCTATTCTTAGATATTTACCCAAGAGAAAAGGAAATATTTGTCCATGCAAAGACTTTTACATAAATGTTCATAGAAGCGCTATCATTTTCTAATAACCAAAATTAGAAATAACCAAAGTGTCCATCAACAAGTGAGTAAACTGGTATACAATCAAAAACATACAATGGAATACTATACAGCAATAAAAAAGGAATGAACTATTGATATATACCACAACATTGATGAGTTTAAAAAACAATTATGCTGAGTGAAAGAAGTCAAACAAATGATTCCATTTATATAAAATTCTATAAAATGAAAACTAACTACATGGAGGCAGAAGATCAGTAATTGCTGCAGAAAGGCAGGGGTGGGGGAGAGCAGGAAGGAGGGCTTACCCAGGATACCATGAAACTTGGGGATGGTGGGGATATTCATTATCCTGATTCAGGTGAAAGCTTCTTGTGTTTATAAAAGATCAAACTGTACATTTTAAATATGTGTGGTTCACTGTATGTCAGTTATACCTCCATAAAGCTTTTACAAAAGTTTGTGCCAGAAAAGTTAAATGTACACTATCTTTATTTCTTTCAGAATATCTTAATGTTTTTCATATGTTGTGAAAACCTGGGGAGCATGTAATAGCTAGGGTGATTACTGCCATGACAGCAATGCCTTTTGGAACTTTCAGATGTGTTTGAATGTTGAAATAAATCCCTGTAGTTAAGATAGTTCATCAAGAATGCTGAAAATATCAGTTAAGTATGTCATGTTATTACTTAGATATTGTCTTTGGAACTATTTCACAAATAGCAATTGCTTTTCAACTAGGAAAAAAAATAGTTGACCAAGTAATACTAAATATTTAATAAAAATAAACTTTCACTGTGTTTTTCAATACCTCAGTGAAATCACCAGAATGTCTTTGGATAACAGAATTTTCTTATATTGTACATTAGTTGATAATTACTGAAGCTGGTATTGGGTGCATGGTGATGTTCATTATACCATTGTCTCTACTCTTATTTTAGTTTGAAATTTTTCATCATAAGACATTTTAAAACATATATTACCCAGCAATATATTATCTACTCTAAATATATCTAATTCAGTTTTGTGTGAAGTTACATATAAACAACATAACGTATCCTGTGCGAACTGATCTTGCTACATATATCCAAGAAACTAAAAGCTATGCAGCTATTATCATCAAATTGGATTTTGAAATCTTTATAGACTTGTGATGAGTATTGCTTCTAAATGTTCTGCAGCAGTAAAACAAATGAGCTACTGTGCTGGTACTCTGCATATTTTTTTATTAATTAGATATAAATTTATACACACCATATCCAAACATGCTGTAAGAAAATATGTGAAGCGTTTTCTGTCTCTCAATATGCTTCAATGATGATAGTAAGATTTTATCACTAACAATGGTGGAAAGACTAAGAAATTAGACTGGAAACTTGAATGTATTTTCCCCCTTTCTTTATCAACAAATTCAGCAGGTTGTTTCCTAGGAGATTTAATTTTGAAGATTTTAAGCTTTTATTTAAAAAATACTATTGGCAGTTTAGTAAACCCACATATTAAATTATCTTCATAATAATCTCGTGTACTTTCTTTTTTTTCGCTGTAGAATGTGGCTTGCATGAAATCAAAATTTGCTGTTTAAAATAAATATTTTTCTCCTTATTGCCACTATTTTACACCCCAGATCCAGCAGTTGAACTTGAACAGTTTTCAATTCATCATTTTTTATTCTTTTTGCTTAAAAAATATGGTTTAAGTGCAATTTGTATTAGTTTTATTAAAATGTTACAATTCACAAGTTCAAAAATATCACACTAGATGTTTCCTGACCATCTTTCAAATCAAATGAGAAGACAGCAACCAATTCATGTTTTATTTATCACATTCTCTCCATTAATTGTTCCTTGTAACAGTTGCCACTGCTGAGCATGGTATTTGTGGCAGTAGGCACAGTCCTTGCTCACACTTTGAGTAAGTTGCTCTGGCATTTTCTATGAAAAAGATTTGCTGATTTCAGTCCACAATTAGCTTGTGACCTGTTGTTTTTCAAAGCACTATATTACGCCATTTGATTTGCATTTAGAGGCAATATGAGACTTTGCTTAGTCTCATTTGAATGTTATGCTGAGTCTTTCCATATCTACATGTCAAATAGGAGGGTCAAATACATACTTAGTATGTAACTCATGAGTAGTATAAGTTGTTTAATATGTGTTGAAACTGTCACTTTAACAAATATTGAACGCCTATACAGTATGCCAAGTGTGATGCTAGGCACTTTTACATTTGCTTTCTCATAGATTGCCATAAAGGTTATAGAGCTTGTCCATGATCATGTGGTTGTTTAGTGAAAGAGCCAAAGAGTAGAACCAAAGTACTGTGACATGCATTCAAGTGTCCTTTGCACTATACCATGATTCTAATCATTAAGAGTGGAATGAGATTTTCACAATTAATAGTTGCAATTTTTAACAGTACTATTATGGTTTAAATTTTCACATTAAACCAGGAAGTATTCAACATCTAGAAATTTCTTTTAAAATGAAGCTTATTTAATAAGCTGAAAACACTACCAGTGTTTAAAACCCTAATCTAGTTAGCAATTGGGTGAATTTTCTCCATTAATACCACATGGCCTAAGAGGCTGCATTGTCATCAGAGCAACAACAACAACAAATCTCATATATCTAAAATCTGAAAAGTTAAATCAGCCTACAAGATTTGCATTACAGGAACAAGCTAACTAAATGGTCTTTTTAAAAAAGTGTGTCAATAGGAACTTGATGCAATTCTGTTTGCAATCGGCCACAAGGAAAGTGAATCAACTTCCTCTTACTTCAGCCCAAGGGTGTGGCATGTGGTCTTGAACAACTAAGTTGTGACCCAGATTTCTTTGAAGGACTCCTCTAGAGAACATAAGTGCATGTATACTGTAGTCGTATACTGTAATCATCAGAGTCTTAGCAACAGCTAAATCCATGTCAGCTGAGAGCCCATGGTTTTTGTTTTCATTTTTTGGTTTAGTTTTGGTTTTTTCCTTAATGTCAGGATTTCTGTGCAGTTTTGACTGAAGGTCAGGTAGTCTCATTCTAAGTTTGTGTTCCTTTCCTCAGATAAATTTTAGCTCTGCTCAAGTGGTATAAAATTTCAATTGTTATTACATGTTTTAATACACTGATTGAGGCTCTGGTATGCACAAAGCTCCATTCTAGGCAGTGGAGTTGGTGAGGGGCATGGGAAGGGGTGAGACAAATGTAGCTTAGAGTGCATACTTTGGGCATTCCCTGTGGGCACTCGGATTCAGATAACTTTAGGTACATCTGGCATACTGGTAGGGTGGTCCCAGAAAAGTTTTATGAAATTTACTGAGGTAACTTATGCAAGACAGATCATCTTAAGGGAAAAAGAAACGAGCTGGACCAATACTAAAACCATTGTTGGAGTGAAGGAGGGATTTTGAATGTGATGGTATGGCTGCACCTCAAATTTGCCCTGGTTCAGACTTCCAAGAGCATATCTGATGCCCAGGGAGCTAGAGGGCGCTAAGTGAATACAGTTGAAAGCTACTTCACTAAATACGTGATGCTCAAGTAACCTTCCTTTGGGATCTCTTTAACAGTATGTCACAAAGAAGAAAGCCATTCTTTACTACCTTGGCACCTAAGCTCGTGATAATATGAGAATAGAGGGCTCAGGGGAAGAAAGAAAGAGACACAGTGACTCACTTGTCATCTGGGGTAGCCATATCGCTATAAAGGGAGTGAATTTGTTACTGGGCCTGTGAGAAACATCCCTGGGGATTCAGAGCACTTCTTAGTAGATGGGGAGGTTCTCCTGAAGCTGCAAATTCTGCACTTGCAGGTGAGGCAGTGAATCATTTAGATTCACATATTAATGGTATTGTGACCTCATCTGTACCTGTGGGCTGCTGGGGCCTGGGGTAATATGGGTTATATAAAGATGAAAAAACAGTGTCCCTACTTTCAAAAAGGGCTCACTTTAGTGGGGAAAAAGACATGGTCATATGGATAAAAGTAAAATGCAATATATTCAATATTGTAAGTGATGTACTACACCAGGTACCTTATTGAATGACACATATGAGTATTTGCATCCTATTCTGTAGAAATTGGGGCACCATTAAATGTTTTTAATTAAGGGAGAGTTATCAGATCTACATTAGAAACGTTTCTGACTAGCTGGTTTAGCAGAAGGATTGAATGAGAAGAAGCTACAATCAGGGAGACTGGTAGTTCAAGCAAAAGGTAAGTAGAGCCTAAACTAGGTCCATATCAATGTGAGTAGAGAAGGGGTTGGATTAGAGATGTTTAAGAGGACTGTGTATTTTATTAGATATTCAAGTGATAGAGAGAGCTTTTAAAATAACTCTAAAATCTCTAGAGACTGTATCATACATTAAAAGATACAGATTCTGGTGCTAGACTGCCTACATTAGAATCTTGGCTCTGCTATTAATGGGATAGCCTTGGGCAAATTATGTAGCTCTTCCTTCTCAGTCTATTCATCTGTAAAGTAGGGAGGATAATAGTACCTACACTCCATACAGCCATTCTGTGAAAAGATATAATTTAATACTGTAAGTCCTTAGCAGAGGGCCTTGTACTCAAGTTTGTTTGATATTGTTGTTGTAGCTGGGGTGACTAGATGAACAGTGATAAAAGTCAGGAAGATGAGAATACAAAGACTTGGCAGGCTCAGAGGACAGAAAATGGTGAGTTCACTTTTGGATATACTGAGTCTGGAATTTCTGACACACAGTGTTTATTGAATAACAATAGAAATGAGTGGGGTTTTGTTTTTTAAAGAACTTTGGTTATATGCCAGGCACTGTTATAAACTCTTTACCTGTATAATCCCATTTAATTCTCACACAATGCTGTCAGATAATTTGTATTATTTCCATTTTATAGTTTATTTAGCAAAAGAGTAAACAGGCTTGTGTCTTAACAATATTAACAAAAACCTCGGGGCTTCCCTGGTGGCGCAACGGTTAAGAATCCCCCTGTGCAGGCGACATGGGTTCAATCCTGGTCCGGGAAGATCCCACATGCCGCAGAGCAACTAAGCCTGTGTGCCACAACTACTGAGCCTGCGCTCTAGAGCCTGTGAGCCACAACTACTGAGCCCGCGTGCCACAACTACTGAAGCCCGTGGGCCTAGAGCCTGTGCTCTGCAGCAAGAGAAGCCACCGCAATGAGAAGCCCACACACTGCAACAAAGAGTAGCCCCCGCTCTCTGCAACTAGAGAAAGCCCGCGTGTAGCAACCAAGACCCAACACAGCCATAAATAAATAAATAAATAAATAAATTTATTTTAAAAACCCCACAAAAACCTCATTCCCAGAAGGCAAAGAAAGTTGTGATTTACTCTGCTAGTAGTAAGTGAGAAAGTGGATCAGCTGGGATTGGACCCAGAAAATCTGATTCCCACGCTGGTATGCTGAACCACTATAAAGGCTCAAACCATTTTGAACCTCTGGCTTCTAATATCTCTTAACACTAGAGTCTATTAAGAAACAGTGTCCTATTTTACTTAGTGTTAAATGTTTAATAATAAAAATACCTGTCATTAAGTGAATGGCTACTATATGCCAAGCATTATATGTATAATCTTCAATCTTCAATCTCCACAATAACCTGTCAAGATATTATAATCGATATTTTACTGCAGTGGAGACTAAGGCTCAGAAATGTTCAGGAACTTGCCCATAGTTGCATAATTATGGAAAGATTTGAGCTCCTCTCTGTTTATTCCTGAAGTCTGTTTCATTTCTGTATCATTCATGTAGTAATCTATCGTGCAAATTTAGCTATATTACATTTAGTGTATCATGTCATTGTGTTTTCCAAATGATACCATGAGTTCCATGAATTCTACAACCACCTTATGAAGTTTGAGAATCAGTTTTAATTATGGATGTGTAGTTAAAAACTGGGATAGTATTTTTCAAACTTTAGTTACATAGGAACTATGTATAGGGTCTGAGACCTTGCCCCACATGTATTGAATCAAATTTCCAAGGGTGAGTCTCAGAAATCAGATCTTTAAAAGGATGGGATGTGTTCTTAATCAGGTTCCCAGAGGACTATATTCTGAATAACACTGGAAGGGATGGGGCTAGTTCACATACCCTTGGCATCTGAGCTCTCTGGTTGAAGTCTTATTGTACTTGCATTGTCAGCACCATACAGTTTATTAACTCTTAAGTATTACTTCAGAGCTTCTCTCATTAATTTAGCTGAGAGCAGGCATTTAGCTAAGAACCTTGAAGCAGTACGTATTCTGTCTCCTGTTCTGCCACATATTATTTCCCACTGTCTGCACCCCTTTTCACTGATGAAGCTCTAGGCAGGCTATATGGTAGGACTTGTGTTTAACAGAAAGTGAAGTGTGATGCTGTAGAAGAGGGAAAGAGCATCACAGTACAGTGAAAATGAGAGATCTGGCTTCAAATTCAACTTGTACCTCTGAGCTTTGATTCCCTCGTCGGTAAAACTGGGTTGGCAGAACCTAATTCACAATGTTGTCAGATAATGTGGTGCCTGGTATACAGTTAGTCTTTCAATGACTGATGGCTATCATCAATGTGTAATTTACCCCTATGTTTGGAGAGGAAGATCATACAAGTATTAAGTTGTGTGTAAAAAAAAAAAGGGATATCATTTTTCAGGAATGTTCAGTTAGAGACAGGCAAGATTAAACATGTGTAAGTCTATGATTCTTCATGAATAATAGCATTCCTTTTATTTCGACCCATCCTAAAGCTGACTGAAATTGGACATTTACATTTGGTAAGTATTTCACAACCATCTCTTACTTATTATTTCCCTGCAGACTCGGTCAATATGACTATTTTATTTCTTGTGGCTAGACTGTCAGCTTCACTGTATCCTCATGAAAGAACCTGAGCTAGAATGACGTGCTAAGCCACTCTGGGATGCTTGATCCTCAGAAACTGTGAAACAAATGTTTTAAGCCACTAACTTTTGGGATACTCTGTTATACAGCAATAGATAACTAATACCATGAGACAAAGAGAAAACCTCTATCTTGTTTCAGCCACTGTCATTTTGTATATTCTGTCACTTAACAGCCAAATCTGAGTCCCTCCTTTCTCCTGTTAAATTAATTTGTAGAATTAACCTAAAAAAAAAAAAAAAGTCTTTTGGGCTTCCCTGGTGGCGCAGTGGTTCAGAGTCCGCCTGCCGATGCAGGGGACACAGGTTCATGCCCCGGTCGGCCATGGCTGCTGAGCCTGCGCGTCCAGAGCCTGTGCTCCGCAACGGGAGAGGCCACAACAGTGAGAGGCCCATGTACCGCAAAAAAAAAAAAAAAAAAGAAAAGTCTTTCAAGGTGCTATTTCTGTAGTCCCAGAGACTGAGAACTGGAGGAGACCAAAGAAAGCATCTTGTCCAATCTCTTCATTTTATAGGTGAAAGTAACAGCTAATATTTAGTGTTTCCTGTGCCAGGCTCTTTGCTAAGTTTTATATAACATGTAATTCTCAGGATATACTGTGAGGTAGAGACTCACTGTCCTATTTTACAGGTGAGGAAACTGGGTCCGCACTCCTACACACTTTGCCTTACTGTCTCTCTATTGTTAAAGAATACTTTCAAACAGTTCTATCACAAGCATATGCCAATGTTTTATTACAATCTTGCACATAAAGGAAAAAATCTGTAGTCATCCAAAGAATCATCTTGCTAGAGACGTTTTAGGAAAAGTGACTGGAACGAATCACAAACTAGTTATAAAGAAAATAATGATTGGTTAAAGGTTAATTAACTCTTGATCTGGGTTGTTGGTGACTGATTTCCCATAATAGAGAAGCACTTGCCTGGCAGAGTCCTTTTTACATGTGTCATAGATTAATCAATATGTATTAATTATTTATCACCCCTTATCACTCTCAAAAGTGTCTGTACAGATGAGAAAACTGAAGCCCCAGAGTGGGCCATTGATTTGCCTAAGGTCCCATGGAAAGGTAGTTAGTGGCAGAGATGGAATTAGAACTCAGGCCTATGTTTTATGTATTAAACAAGTTGTTCCCTCCAAACCCAGCTATTAGTCAATTAATGGAAATCAGAGGTATATATGACACTCTTGTTTCTTTCTGCCTACATAGCTCTTAACATTTTAAAAATTCCTGGGAGTTGCCTTATGTACCTGGGGATATTTTTTGTACTGTGTTCTGGGTTTATGAGGAAGGAAGGAAACAGAACTGATACTTCCCTAAATACTTTTTTCCCTTCTCTGTAGGCAGAGATTAAGCAATCACCGGCCTGATTTCATCATTACAATGCATGTAAGCCTGACAATTTACAGGAAACTTATTGTTCCTTTCCATTCCAGAAACTTGTGATACTTTCCCTCACTACATGTTGCAAACAGCTAAGTCAGGTTGTCTGTGATAGTAGTCGACACCTTTCCCTTGGGCCGTGTTCACTGCACCATTCAGCAAGTTAGCTCATAATAGAGCCTTTGATTGGAGTTGGTGTTGACTTGGCAATATTTATTAAGAACAGGTAAGTGATACAAAGGTATGTGTAGGAAATGGAAGGCTCTTAACTGTCTGGAACTTTTGCAAAGAAACATTATGGACCACTGTGTACATCTTATCTACACATTTCCACTGGAGTAAATTATGGTCTTCGCATTACCTAAACTGTTTCTTTTCCAAAGATAATCTAAGGAACTGAAGTACTCTATATTTGGACACATATAGTTTGTGGAGTGGCCTACATTCTTCTTTGTCACCTTTCGCTCCTGTTCAGAGGTCAATAGCACATATTAGGCATTTAGTTTGTTGCCATAAACTGATGGCAGAGAGATGTCTTGCAGTGTAAGGTTAAGTACAGGTTGTAGGATGAGGAAGACATAGATTTATATCCCTGATTTTCCACTCACTAGCTCTATGACCTTGGACAAGTCAATAACTCTAAACATTATTTTCCTTTTCCCGTCAAGTGGGAAAAACAGTAGAACCTTCCACATATGGTAGTTGTGAGGATTACACATGACAATTCATGTAAAGCACTTATAATACATGTTAAGACCTCAATACATCTTAATTATTGTTTTCTTCTGTTTACCTCCACTTGTGTCTTTTCTCTTTCCTTTAATCCTTCCCCCACTCTGCTTTTCCTCATCTTTTAATTTCTGTCCTATCTGTCCCTTTTTCTTTTATACCCCTTCCTCTTCTCAGCTCTTCTGTTATCCTATGCCTTTGTATATGTCCAAGCATTTCTTTTTTTCATGTATGAGGCATCAGTGAATCACCTCTAGGGGAGAGAGCTCCACACCTTGAAAAAAAGGGCACAGTAAGTAGCACCCGTATTCCAATCTGATGACTTATTCTTATTTATTTAATTTATTTTTGGCTGCGTTGGGTCTCAGTTGTGGCATGCAGGATCTTCGTTGAGGCATGCAGGATCTTTTGTTGTGGCGCGCAGGCTCTTTATTGCGGCGTGCGGGCTTCGCTCTAGTTGTGGAGTGCGGGTTTTCTCTTCTCTAGTTGTGGCATGCCGGCCCAGTTGCCCCGTGGCATGTGGGATCTTAGTTCCCTGACCAGGGATCGAGTCTGCATCCCCTGCATTGTAAAGCGGATTCTTTACCACTGGACCACCAGGGAAGTCCCTGATGCCTTATTCTTTTAGTGATGAACATGCTCCAAAAATGCAAACTTAAAGTTCTGGGAATGGACACAGACTCACTGTGAGAACAAGGGGCCACGGAACAGGAAAAGGCCCAATGTGGTAGATGCCCCCCACCCCAACTTTCTAGCAACTATTTGGGCTTTAAAAAGATGTGGCAGCTAGGGCGGCCTAGCCAAAGTGAAGACGGTCCTGTATGTATGTCCTATAGGAAGTGCAACAGGGGCTTGGTGGTCTAAAGAAGAGAAGTCAGCTAGAACTCACTGGAATGGCTTCCTACTGACAAGCTGGGAAAGGCCCATGTCAGAAGGAAGGGACCGCGTGGCAGGAGATGAAGGGGCAACTCTCCTGACACAGGTACAGGAAGCATTCCAGGACTCTATATGTCTGTGCAGTAGGCTGGGGCTTCCGAGAGACTGGATATAGCTCTGAAATGATGGATCTAATGGTGATTGATATTAATTAAACTGAAATCTTAAAAAAAACTTAGTTTTTCAAATACAAAATTTGGAAAAAAATTTTTGTTAAAATTTTGAGAAAAAAGCAGCTCCCCTCTCGCCTAAATCAGCCACAGTCCCACCACCAAAAGACAGCCACTGTCAACATTTTGATATATTTCCTTTTATTCCCTTTCAAATGCATTTATAAAATACAGTTGCCATAAGGTTGTTTGTATTATATTCATTTCTGTATTCTGACATTAAAAGTAAACATGCTCATTTAAAACATTGGAAAGAATAGAAAAATATAAGGGAAGGAGGGACTCATCTATAACTTTTGTCAATCAGAGGAGACATTAAGGCTTTGTGTCATTTATGCCATCCTTTTTATGCATTTTTGTAAGCTTGTTGTGAATTATGTGCAATTTTGATTCTGCTTTTTTCAGTTAACCTTATATCATACCTGTTTCCCCAAGGTCATTAAAAACACTATCCCTACCCTCAAAGATGCTTCCAGTCCTACCAGGAAAATTGATTTGGACCCAAGGGCGTCATAAGCAGAGTAACCAGAGGCAGAGCAGATTAGATACAATTTTGGGATAAACATAAAATGGCTCTACCTGCAATTAGCCCGGTTGCTACTGATTATATATAATCGGACATTTTAGTATTTTTAAAGATTTAAAAGTCTTTTAAAATGCATTATTATTAACAAATTTTTATAACTGTAAGAACAATAGGCGAACACAGTAAAATATTAAAACTGTATCAAAGGGTATGTATTTAAAAGGCATTTAACTGTTTTCCATCCTAGAAGCCCTGCTCACAAATTTCTGCTGTCTTATCCTAGAAACACATACTATACTTTTTTTTTTAAACACAAAAGAGAACATATTTTACGAAGTGTTCTCTACATTGTTTTTCTTCTTAACTTTGAATATCTTGGCTTCATTCCATATCAGCAAACATAGATCTACCTTATACTTTTTAACAGATGCCTATTTGTCCATTGAATGAATGTACTATAATTTATGTATCTAATAGCCAGTTGATAGACAGCTAGTTGTTTCCAATTATTTTTGTCATTGTGCAAAAGATTTTATTATATCTTTTGTGACAAGCTTTTCTTTCCATAGTGTTATGGGCTGAATTGTGTTCCTCCCAAATTCATATATTGAAGCCCTAATCCTCAGTATGTCAGAACGTGACTGTATTTGGAGATAGGGCCTTTAAAGATGTGATTAAGTTAAAATGAAGTGGGTAGGGTGGGCCCTAATGCAATCTTCCTGGTGTCCTTATTTGAGAAGGAGATTAGGACATAGACACCAGACATACACAAGCACAGAGCAAAGGCCACGTGAGGACATTGTGAGAAGGTGGCCATTTGCAAGCCAAGGAGAGAGGACATGGAAGAAATCAAACCTGCTGACACCTCAGTGTTGGACTTCCAGAACTGCAAGTAGAGAAATTTCTGTTGTTTAAGTCTGTGATATTTTGTTATGACAGCCCCAGCAAACGAATACACACAGGCACTCATCTGTATATAGTGAAAACCAATGGGGAAATAGCACTCACTATTTAAGTTTAAAGAAAGAAAGTAAAAGTTTGGGGCAAAATGCAGGCTTATGTATATTTCATTTTCTGAGGTCCATGTGCATATAAAGTCTCTGAAAGGAAAATGAAAAAAAAAAACACACCCCAAAACCAAAACAAACCGTAGCATCTGGCCTCACATTCCAACTCAGTGGCTATCTTTTCTTTTAATAATGCCCTCATCCCTGCTAAGAGCTTTACTCCCAAATCAACTTAGCATGCTGCAGCAATTGTTGATTGGCTATTCTGACTGACAGTAAGCATCAACTCTGGTACTGAGTTAGGACAGGGATTCCAGCTGTTGAGGATAGCAACAGCTTTTCATTGCCTGCTTTCACAAGTAACCCACTGCAGGGTAAAGTGCTGTCACATACTCAGCTAAATGGAGTTAAATATAAATGCCTTAGAACTGACTTTCCCTGACCAGTAACCCTCTCCAGGGCCCTCAAAACCAGGGTTGGAAAATACCAGTGAAGAGGCCTCATGTCATCATACATTTAGGTCACCAGGGAATGATGTGGCATTTTCTTCCCCTGTAGCATGCTGTTTTCAGAGAGAATGAGAGAAGGAAAGAACGAATTACCAATCCACCAGGCACTATACACTTTGCATCTTCACTGCTCTGTTCATATGCCTTATCTAGTTTTCTTGTTACCCACAGCTAGATGGTCTATTAGAATTCCTTCGTTTTCATTCACCAGAAGAAATCATAAAGGCACGATTAAACCGACAACCTTAGCCTTAATAACATTTCCTGATCTGATGTAGTTGTAGGAACCTATAAAAATGATGCTACACTGATCAATGTTTTCTTTTTGGGGCTACAGTTTAATGTAAATCAATCATTTGTTCTGAGTATATCAGGTGATTAATTATTATCTTACTCAGCATATGGAGCAAATGTTAATAACTTCTTCTGAAGGGAAGAATGACCCACAGGACTTATTTTTTTATATTACTTTATTTCTTTCATTTTGTCATCTTAAATTCCCTGAAATGGCCAGTCCAACGTGGCTGTAGTTTAGCTAACTACACAGCTTCAAATTCTAGGTTACAGTGAAACTGTGGGTGGATAGACGTTTTTGTTGTTAAACACATATTTAATGTGCCTGGTTCTAGGGCTACACTGGTGAACAACAGACACAAACAGGTATTGGGAAATAAAACATGGTGTATTAAAAGCTAGTTAAAATGAGGAAATTACAGAATGCCATGAACTTCCCTCATTCCTTCTTTCTTTATTCAGCTATTGAGTACTAAGTGTATGTAAGATAGGCATTGTTCTAAGTGCTGAGGATAAAACTATGTGCATATTCTCATGGAGCTCATTGCTCTATATAACTGGTTGACCTGAGGTCTGGGTCTACATTCCAAGATAGCTAGAGTGACAGATCAGAATGAAGTAAAGAAATAGATGGAAAATAAGAAAATGTCTTCTGGGGCATATTAAAAAATATAGAGGCAAAGCCATAGTGAAAGAGTAGAATTTTAAAAGAAAGGAGAAGGGGAGAGGATGGGAGAAAATGAGAGAGATATCAAGGACCTTATCTATATTCTAGTACTTAGGTGTTATTCCTGTTTCTAGGACAGACTCTGTATAAACCGTCATCTCTGTATCTCACACAACTAACAGGGTGCCTGGGACGGTGTTATTGGACCTAGATTTATATGTCCGGATTACTCGCTAATTTGTGGGATGCTAGGTAATTACCAGAATGCTTTCAATACTTAGTTTCCTACAGTACTACCTCACAGATTTGTTTTATTTAATAATGATAGCTTACAGACAGTACTTACTATGTGCTAAGTACTATTATAAACAATTCAAATGTATGAACTCTCTTAATTCTCATAACAATCCTATGAGGTAGGTATTTGTCTTAGTCAGCTCAGACTGTTATAAAAAAATACCATAGATTGGGTGGCTTATAAACAGCTGAAATTTGTTTGTCCTGGTCCTAGAGGTTGGAAGTCCAAGATCAGGGTGTCAGCATGGTGAGGGCCAGACTGCTGATTTCTCCCTGTGTTCTCACATGGGGAAGAGCAGAGAAGGGAAGCAAGCTCTCTAGGGGACTCATTATTAGGATTTTACCTTCATGACGTCATCTAATCCTATTATCTCCCAAAGGTCCACCTCCTAATAACACCACATGAGGGGTAGGGTTTCAACATTTGAATTTGAGGCAGGCACAAGCACTGAGTTCATGGCTGTATTAACCCCATTTTATATACGAGGAGACTGAGGCACAGAGAAGTCACGGTAGCTTGCTCAAGGTCATACATGTAGTATATGGCAAACGAGGAATCCAACTTCATCTCCAAAATATGCTTTTAAACACTGCTCATATTGCCTCTCAATAAATGGCACATAGTAAGATTAGAGACAAACGCATTCTTCTGCAAAGTTCTTTCTTACAACCTTCTACTCCATCATTTATTGAATATTTATCAAGCCCTTATATTGTCATGGAACTGTGATAGATAATACAGATACAAGGGGTGAACAGAACATCCGGTTCTTGCTCTCCTGGAGTTTCTTGTCATTAAGCAAATAACATAACCCTTCCCAGGTTCTCAGCCTTCCCTGTTTTCTCCCATTTCTCTGTCTATTAATCCTCCAGCCAGCCAGTCCAGGGTTGATCTGGATGAGCAAAGCCCGTAATAGGGTCTTCCTAGGTCTCCTGGAGGGCTGGGGCCGGGATGAGGTGACCTGTCCGGAAAAGCCAGACTGACCCTTTTCTTGGCAGTGACCTGGTTTGTCTCTTCTTTCTCTCTGAGCCTCGGGTTAAAATGGAGGAATGTGTCTCGAACTTCTTTTCCGCACTAACTTTCTCTGATTATTTACCCTCCTCCCCAGCACCCAAGGCCTTTCTGACATCCCTGACCCGGCGTCCCTGTGCTTGAGGTACATTCCTACCTCCTTGATCCCCAGGAGACATTTTCCCCCCGTGGGGTCTCCGGAATTCCACGCGGCCCTTCCCTTTCGCCCGCCCCGGAGGAGATGCGTGGTCCCCGCCCAGCCTCCAGACCCAGGCTCCGAGCCCGCCCCGAGCCCACGGGCCGCCCTTGTCCGGTTCTGCCCCACGTCCCCGTTTTCCTCATGGGACGCAAGTTTTGGGAGCCCCCAGTCCTGGTTCCCCCTATCTCTGGGACCTCTGACCAGCGGTCAGGGAGGTCGGCGCTCGGGCCGGCGGCCGGGCCGGCATCGGCATGGGCAGGGAGGCGAAGGGCGGCTCAGGAGGGCCGGGGCGCGCACAGCGCAGTCGCCCAGGCGGACCAGGCGGACCGGGCGGTCGGGCCGACCGCGGCCATTGTACTCGGTTGCCTCGGCCTCAAGACCTGGTGGGCATAGCGGCAAAAGGCGCTGACAGCACCCTAAAACGACACCCCCTCCTCTCAGATCATGTGTTTTCTGTTGCGAAACATAACAGACAAACAGGGAAACGACTTGGTTTCTTTTTCTGGCGCAGAAGGAGGACGAGGAACGAGAGTTGAGCAAGGAGGTGAAAGCGCGAGCCTCCACCGCGCGCCCGGTCACGTGGTGCCGCAGGGACCGCATGGCGGCGACCCGCGCGCCCCCGCGTCCCGGCCGGCCCGGCAGCCCGGGCGCGCGCTCCGACGGGGCGGGCGCATGCGCATGGCGGGGCGCCGCCTCTGCCCCGCGGCGAGGGTGTCTATGGAGAGGCGGCGGCCGCGCCTGCTGAGGCGGCGGCTGAGGCGGTGGCGATGGCGCCCTTCCCCGAAGAAGTGGACGTCTTCACCGCCCCACACTGGCGGATGAAGCAGCTGGTGGGGCTCTACTGCGACAAGGTAACGGTGTGCGGGGCCTCTGGCTCTGGGCGGCGCGGGCGGAGGGGAGGAGCGGGCCGGATCCCTGGGCTGCCGGGCCTGCGCGGCGCCCTCAGCCCCCGGGGGCCGCGCCTGGCGAATTGCAGCCTGCGCAGCTGTCAGCGTCGTGCTCGCTGCCCCGCACCTTCCGCGGGGGGCCCACGCCCCGCACGGCTGGCGGCCTCGGATGTGCCCTCGGAGCTCGTGGCGCGGCCCCTTCCCGGCCGAGGGCCTGGCCACCCGCCGCCCTCGGGGCGGGCTCCCCGCGGCCGCGCCAGGCCTCCCGCCCCTGCCCCCTGAGGGAGGGGGCCCGTGCGCCCCTACCGACCTCTGGGGACCCCGGGCCGGCCACCTGCGGTGGCTTCCTCTCCCCCTGGCTCAGGCTGTTTCTGTAGTTGTTCGCCACCTCCCCCATCAATACTGCCCCCCGCTCTATCCCCGGCCTGTGTTGGGCCTCCCCTAATTCTGCTTAGGAACATCCATCCATTCTTCTTCTGAACCTCTGGCCCGCTTTCTGGCTCAACGAACACCTTCTCCCAACTCCTCCCTGCTCATTTTACGCCCCAGCTTTTCTCTGGTTTGATTTAGGAGAAAACTCAGGTTTCGTGGCTTACGAACCAGAGAACCTTCACTCTTCTTTTGTGGTCATCTTTTTCCCTGCAACTTTTATTGTCCGGAGCGTTTACTAGATGTCGATTTTGTTATAAGACAGCTATTCTCTGTTGGAATTCTTTACGTGGGCTCGAATAAAAGGGCTTCGGAACAAGTTGATTTAACTGCGAGAACCTTTTTGCACTCTTAATTGGTGCAGCATAAGCTGAAAAAGCACTTTTGTGGAGATAGTTCAGGGCTGTTTGCTAATGCTTTTTTGAGTCCACATTTTTGTCAAAAATTTATGTTGGGGAGAGTCCACATACGGATATTCTGAGAACTTCAGGCAATCCTGCTTCATGTAGAAATGAACCAAACAAAAAGCATTTAAAGACCTATTGCTTAAGCATGGAAATCAACTTTGATGAACTTAAAGAAATTACATAGCACTAAGCAGAACCGCTGTTGCGAGAAAAGAGGTGTTCTTATAGCCCATGAGGTGGTTGGAGGATGCCTCGTGTTCAGTGCCAGGCCACACTTAAAAAGCACCCACAACCATCTTTTCCCTTCCTCCATTTTGAAAATTAAAAATACCCGATTTAGATACAGGTTTAAATACCACGGCAGTCTAGGACAGTGGTTCTCAACATTGTTTGCTCAGTAGAATCACCCTAAAGCTGTTCTCAAGTCACTAAAATCAGCATCTCTGAGGCTGGGACCCAGGCATCAAGTATAATTTAAAGCTCTCCAGGTGAGTCCAGTGTGAAGCCAAGGGTGAGAACACTTATCCAGGAGAAACATAATGGGTAAGCCGTTAGTTAAGCTGTCTAACTATGGAATTAAAAAAAAAATTATTTAATTTATTTAGTTTTGGCTGCATTGGGTCTTTTTGCTGCACGCGGGCTTTCTCTGGTTGCTGCAAGCGGGAGCTACTCTTTGTTGCAGCGGCCGGGCTTCTCATTGCGGTGGCTTCTCTTGTCACGGAGCGTGGGCTCTAGGCGTGCGGGCTTCAGTAGTTGTAGCACACGGGCTCAGTAGTTGTGGCTCGCGGGCTCTAGAGTGCAGGCTCAGTAGTTGTGGCGCATGGACCCAGCTGCTCCGCGACATGTGGGATCCTCCCTGACCAGGGCTCGAACCTGTGTACCCCTCATTGGTGGGCAGATTCCTAACCACTGTGCCACCAGGGAAGTCCTAGATTTTTGAGTTAGCTTACTGTAGTGTTTTTACCTGCTCTGGCTTTTGAACTTAGTTATTCTGACAGCATCCTTTAATTGCAGGAAAGAAAAAAATGGGGAAGTTTTTTTACTTTCTCAAAACCAAAAAGGGGAAGTTAATGAGGAGTAATAGAATTTGAGGTCTTCTCTCTAGACTGGGGAGAGGTAGTCCAGGACCACCTGAAATTGTTATGGAAATTTTGGTACATGTGTACATTTTTCTAGGAGGTTTGTGGCTTTCATCATGTTTCCAAATGATTGTGACCCTCCCAAAATGGTTAAGAATCACAGCTTTATCTAGCTACGTGCTAGACTAACCAGCGTATTTAAAAAATTGAAGTCAGTCACTAATGTTGTGTGTCATTACCTGGTGATTGAGAACGTTAGAACAAATTTTGAAAATACAGTGCCCATTTTAAAAACAATATTTGAGTCAAATAAGATTCTTTTTGTTAGTTAAATGTCCCCTTTTGAAATAACTAGGAAAGCATTTTCAATTTGACATAGCAGAAGTTAAAATTATCACTAATTTTGAGTTAATTAGATGTAGTTAATGAGATTGTTGTATAAATTCATCAGGAAGATTAAAAATTCCAATTTTCTGAACTGTGGATCAGAGATCAAGGTGATTTAGGGAAAAAAAAAAAAACTGCATAGGAATTATACATCCGGATTTCTTCTTGATACTGATAGTTAATTGGAATCTCTCCTAGGATTCCCTTTGGGAGCTAAAGGGGAAAAATGTATTTTATAATGGTAATTGTCCTAAAGGAGTATATGTTTTTATTCATTAGGCATCTCAACTTTTTTAAAAAATTATTTTATTTTATTTATTTTTGGCTGCGTTGGGTCTTCATTGCTGCACGCGGGCTTTCTCTAGTTGCCGCGAGCAGGGGCTACTCTTCGTTGTGGTGCGCAGGGTTCTCATTGCAGTGGCTTCTCTCGTTGCGGAGCACGGGCTCTAGGCATGTGGGCTTCAATAGTTGTGGTACGTGGGCTCAGTAGTTGTGGTTCGTGGGCTCTAGAGCGCAGGCTTAGTAGTTGTGGTGCATGGGCTAAGTTGCTCCACGAAATGTGGGATTTTCCTGGACCAGGGCTCGAACCCGTGTCCCCTGCATTGGCAGGCGGATTCTTAACCACTGCACCACCAGGGAAGCCCTCAATTTTTGCCTTTACCATGTTTTGCCTGTACAGACCATGGGTATCCAGCCCAAACAGCATATAGTAAAACTTTACAAAATGAGAACTAGTTTTTGTACTTAAGCGAAAAAGATACAAAATATGTTATTTCATCGTATTCTTTATGTTGACTCTGAATGCCCAGTAATTATAAAGAAGTCAGTTTTATTTTGAATATTGACTTTTCAAGTACGATATATTTTAAAAGCATCCATTTATTTATTAGCAACAACAATTATTTATGTGCTTAGACTAGTTTATTTAGAATATTCTGAAGTTGTGGGCCATTTTTTTTTTTTTGAGAAGATGTTGGGGGTAGGAGTTTATTAATTAATTAATTTATTTTTGCTGTATTGGGTCTTCGTTTCTGTGCGAGGGCTTTCTCTAGTTGTGGCAAGCGGGGGCCACTCTTCATCGCGGTGCACGGGCCTCTCACTATCGTGGCCTCTCTTGTTGTGGAGCACAGGCTCCAGACGCGCAGGCTCAGTAGTTGTGGCTCACGGGCCTAGTTGCTCCGCGGCATGTGGGATCCTCCCAGACCAGGGCTCGAACCCGTGTCCCCTGCATTAGCAGGCAGATTCTCAACCACTGCGCCACCAGGGAAGCCCATGAAGTTGTGGGCCATTTTAAATATTGCTGTATTATATCTAATTTAATACCTCGCTCATGGGTTTCCTTTTACATTTATAAAAGGTTTTATGGAAAGATTTTTCACTGCTGTTATCCAGACAGCAGTCCTTTTGGGTACGTAAAGGCAGAGATATTTCTGTTTTATAGCTGGGGATTTGTAGAGCTAGATTAGTTAGACCGAGTTTACATAAGCAGTTAGTGATAGATCCAGATGGAAACCCAAGTCAGGATCATGATTCCTAGTTTAATTTTCTTCATATAAAACCAGAGTAGTTTCTCAAAAAATTTTCTGGTGACAGTCTATTATGAAATCTTTCTGCTAATTCACTGACCTTCCAAATTAGGATGATTTTAGGCAATATTTACATTGGATCACATCCTTTTTTCCAGTTTATTCCAATTCCTCAGTTTTTCCTCTAATCCTCAAAACTTGACAACATTAATTCTGCCAGTGAGCATGGAGTTTCTACTGTCACTTGGCCCTGTAGTAGCTTGTATTGGCCATGTGAGATGTAGTTCCTATTCTTTAGGAGATTACAGTCTAACATTTGTGCTAGGATGGAAATCCAAATGCCCGATAGTGGGAGCAAAGGGAGGTATTTGATCAGCTCTACATTAAAGTGTCAGGAGTGGGCTTATAGTCTCTTTGAACTGATTTCTGAGAACAAGGTAGGTGATGGTTGTAAAGATGTGCATAGTACAGAGCTTTCCAGACTTTACAATAAACCAGCTATAAAAAATTCAAGTAATGGAGGCTTTATGGAGTGCCCAAGTTTTTCAGGTAAGGATATTACCTGAAGGGCCATCTACTTTATCATTTTATAAAGATAGGACATTTAGTGAGCAAAGCCATAGGGAGAAAATAAGCTCAGAATAATTCGAATAGATTATTTTTTAAAAATTGAATGAGTATAGCTTTATGAAGAATTCATTTAGTTTTCCTCGATTTTCTGTTTCTCTGCATATCTGTAAAACCTGTTATTGACTGACATTGGGTTATTGGAGAGAATACGTTTTGAATTGAGAGCTAAGGAGAGGAAGGAAAAGGGTATTTAATGAGTTCTTACTACATGCTTACTTACTTTCAATCCTCACAAGAGCCCTGTGAGACAAGTATTATCCCTTATTTAAAGATGAGGAAACAGACTTAGTGGTTAAGTAATTTACCCAACTCACTCAACTAGTAATTAGGGGAGCCCGAATTTTTAACGTTTAGAATTTGTTTCCTTTCTGAAGCCCATGTTTTTGCATTACCTTACTGGTTCTGCTATTTACTACTAGCTATATGATTTTTGCCGCTCCGCAGCATGTGGGATCTTCCGGGACCAGGGCACGAACCCGTGTCCCCTGCATCGGCAGGCGGACTCTCAACCACTGCGCCACCAGGGAAGCCCTAGTTATATGATTTTATGCAGAACGTTTCACCTGTGGATCATAGGTTTTTCTATCTGTAAGTTAGTTTGAGCAGATAGTTATTAAGGTTTCTTCACTGAGTGTAAATCTCCCTCGCTTAAATGAAAGCACTGTCTGGCCAAGGAGAGAAAAAGTAAAAACTTATTTGGGGTAATAATATTTGAGTTTTTGTTATGCTGTTTTTGATACCTGCTTCTGAACTTAATATCTAGTCTTTAAGTCACACACAACTTCAAATCAGTTTGAAGCCAGGCTGTAAGTATGATTTTAAGTTGTAGAATGTCTGAGGCAGAAAATCAGTTTTTTAAAAATTGTTTACATGATACTCTTTTTTTCTTTTTTTATAATTTTATTTATTTATTTTTGGCTGCTTTGGGTCTTCATTGCTGCGTGCGGGCTTTGTCTAGTTGAGGCAAGTGGTGGCTTCTCTTGTTGCGGAGCAAGGGCTGTAGAGCGCAGGCTCACTAGTTGTAGTGTACAGGCTCAGTTGCTCCACTGCATGTGGGATCTTCCTGGACCAGAGCTCGAACCGGTGACCCCTGCATTGGCAGGTGGATTCCTAACCACTGTGCCACCAGGGAAGTCCCAAAAAGTCAGTTATAAATTCTTTTAAAATATGGGAGATACCATGTTACTGATTGTTACTGTTTGTTGATTATGTGTATCCTGTTCTATGTAGGTTCCTTGTTGAATCTGCTAGGCATCAGACGATACACACTTATAGGTCACTTACGAACTTTTATAATCCTACTGTAGAACAGTGTTTTTCAAAGTGTGTTCTGTGACCCATTAGTGGGTCATGGAATCGATTTTTTGGGTCAGAAATAACATTAAAAAAATGAGGGGACTTCCCTGGTGGTCCAGTGGTTAAGACACGGGCTTTCACTGCCGTGGACCTGGGTTCAATCCCTGGTCGGGGAACTAAGATCCCACAAGCCGAGTGGTGCATCAAAAAAAAAAAAAGTGAAAAAGTAAATGATAGAGTACATCACAGATTAAGGAGGGAAATATTGTTTCCTGAAATTTGTTTGAAGTGTTTGTGATGGGTCTGTCTGGATTGTGCTGTATTTCATACTAAAGGTCATGGTTAAACATGTTTGAAAAAACACTTCTTCGGGGCAGCATTTCTCAACTGCAGCACTGTTGACATTTTGGGCCAGACAGTTCTTTGTTGTAGGGGCTGCTGTCCCGGGCGTTGTAGAATGTTTAGTCCATCCCTGCCATTTACCTGCTAAGATGGCAGTAGTGCTTCTGCAGTCTCTAAACCTTGTCCATTAGTTCCTGGGAGGCAAAATCGAACCCCTGGAGAGAACTAATATTTTAGAGCAAACATTCTTTCTGACAATTTACTCTGAAGAGATAGCTTTATGATTAGGACTAACATTGCATCTTGTGGAAGGTAGGTAGGTTTTATAGTCATAGAGACTTGACCTCTGTTTTGTTGTCTACCAGTTGTATGGTTTTGGGTAAGTTATTTTCTCTGAGCTTCAGGGTTTTCACCTATAAAATGGGAATTATAACATCTACTTCCTAGGATTGTTGTTAAGGATTAAATAATATCTAAAAATATTTAGTATAGTACCTAGCACGCTGTAGGCCTCAGTATGTCCCAGATATTATTAGGGTCTAGGTTTATTTTTTTTCTTAATCAAGTCTCTATGATTGAATAACTTTCTAGAGGTAAACAATTTAAAAAAATGATTCATATACACAAATTTTTTAAAAGTTAAACTGTATATGCTCAGGTTATTCTTTTCACTGCTAAATTTACTGACTTTAGGTACCAGATTAAAAACAGTTGCTCTTTTCAAGTGGAGAAAAACTGACTTGGGTAGGGTAAGGACTTCTAATGATAGTTTTGTTTGGAATAACAGAAAAACCTAAGTAGGCTTATATATGTTATATTCCGTGTTCTTTAAATATATTAACTTATTAAATCATCACAAGAACCCTATTAGATAGTTAATATTATTAGCCTTATTTTACAGATGAAGAAATTGAGTGAGGTACGTAGCAACTTAGTGACTTGATGACAGAGATGGATTCACACCTAAGCAGTATGGCTCCAGAGTCAGCACTTTTAACCACTCTGTGGGATTAACTCTATGCATAATGGAGAGTCCTTTTGTCTAATTTGGTTCTCAGTCTGTAGCATGAACCTGGTCTTTACCTTAGCTTGTTATTAAATCCAAAGGATTTTCTAATAGTCCAGTGAGACTATATGCAAAATTTCCTGGATGTCTTTTACGATGTTATTTTCCAGAACTCACATGAGGACATTATTTAGTTTTTGCCATCCTTTTTGTTTTTAAAAAAATTTATAGCTATTATTAATGCTTAATTTACCTCTTATTTCTACTTACTTAGTTCTAGGTTTTTTTGGATATAATGGCACATGATAGTATTTGCTGAGATTAGCCACTAGTGGATTTTGTTGTGATTTTGTGTGGCATTTCTTAGGATAAAATCTACAACCTTGGTTTAACCAAATCCATCCTGTCTGTTATTTTTGTATGGCTCAGGAGCTAAGAATGGTTTTTACATTTTTAAGTAGTTGGAAAAAGTAAAAAGAATAATATTTTTTGACATGTGAAGGTTACATAAAATTTAAATTTTTGTGTCTATAAATAAAATTTATTGGAATACGGCCACAGTCATTCATATGACTACTTTTGTGCTACAACAACTGAATTAAATAGTTGTTACAGACAGTATACCTCACAAAACTTAATATATCTGACCCTTTACAGGAAAAGTTGCTAACCCCTGTTGTATTGGGTTGGCCAAAAAATTTGTTTGGGTTTTTCCATAACATCTTACAGAAAAACCGGAACAAACTTTTTGGCCAAACCATAAATAATTTATTTATTGTGGTTACTGTTTGTTGTCTTATTTCACTAGATTGTAAACTCTGTAGAGGCAGAGATGTCTGTTTTGTTCACTGAGGTATCCCAAGTACCAGAAACAGTGCCTGGTTTATAATAACTGCTCATTAAATATTTGAATAGGGTAAAAAAAATCCCATGAATTTATAAAAATGAATGATTAATTTTCAAAGTAATGCTAGCTAATATTTATTTAGCACCAGTTCATTTAAATCTCACAGCAACCATATGAAGTACAGGCGGTTTTATTATTCCTATTTAACACCAAGAAGAAACTAAGACATTGAAGGAGAAAAGTAGCTTACCCAGGGTTACACAGCTAAATAAATGGTAGGACTGGAGCCTACTAGAGAATCTGTCTCTAGGTCTGGTTTTCTGTAAATGACTCTTATACCCAATCCACCTGCCTTTTACAGTAGATCATTGGTTAAATTATATAGTGGAATAGTCTTGCTTTAGGAGTTTGTTGTCTTTTCTGATGCCTTGTCATGAGCTGACTGTTCCTGCCCAGAATAGGCAATTAAGACACCTTAGACTCTTCTCCATTTTAGGAATACTAGATCAGACTTTACAGAACAAGTCTAGGAAGTATGGTGTTTGTAGCTTCTTTTTCTCCATTTACTGTCTGTTGTTTTTAACCTAATCAGATTTTCCCTCTTAAAATGAATTTTGAAACTGGAATTGACATAATAGAAGATAGATTTAATATGACAGTGGAGGTAATAGAAGGTTTGAATATTACTTTGAACTTCATCTTGAATCGAGTTTTTTGATAATGTATATGCTTTGAACATGAGAATGTAACTTGACATTAAATGTAAAAAAATAAAATTATATCAGAAAAGTCATTTTCTCTTGTTGAATAGTAGAATTAAAGAAAATGACAGTGTATATATTTCTTTATATTTTCATTGATTTTTATCTTTCCTTCAAGCGCATTTACTTTCTCATGCCCCGATGTACAAGTTTTTCACATTGTACTATTGCAGTGCTTCCACTCTAGGAAGTACATGATCCTTGTATAAACTTCTAAGTGTTCCCCCCCCAAAAAAAAATTCTTCTAAAATTATCTGATAATGTTCTAATAGCTCAGTCAGTGTTTTCTGAACAGATCAGACTCATCTTGATATTAAAGTTTAAACAAATTATAATACAAAGTTTTTGAATTTTTTACATTGTAAAAGTAGTATAATAGCATAAAGAACATTTGAACAAAGAAAAAAGTTCATCACGTTATCCTAACAGCTCTTTTAATGTTATATGTAACTTTATGGAGTATCTGTATTTAGTATGTGCACAGAGTAATGGAATTTTAGGTTTCGAGGGAGTCTGGTTTAATCTCTTTTATTTAAAGAAAGAAACTGTGTTTTGTTGGTGCGTACATCCTTCCCTTCAGAATTCAAACCAACATCTTCCTGGCCTGGGGCACTTTTTATTATACCATTATAACTTGTTTTTTATGAATTTCCTTTCCTACTTTAAGAAAATATAAGGGAGGTATTTTGATATGTACAAAACTAAATAGGAATGCATTTGAGTATTTCCTATTGGTGCATATTTGCATGTATTTATTATGCCTTTCTTTTTAAATTTTTATTCAGCTTTCTAAAACCAACTTTTCCAACAACAATGATTTCCGTGCTCTTCTGCAGTCTCTGTATGCTACTTTTAAGGAGTTCAAAATGCATGAGCAGATTGAAAACGAATACATTATTGGTTTGCTTCAGCAACGCAGCCAGACCATTTATAATGTGCATTCTGACAATAAACTCTCTGAGATGCTTAGCCTCTTTGAAAAGGGTCTGAAGAATGTTAAGGTGAGTTGCAAAAATGGATATTTATCACAGCTTGTACCATCTTCTGATATGTCATTGGCAAAACTTGTTAGCATTTTATAGTAAATGATGTTACTATAGTATAGTAAATGTATGTTAAAGAAAAAAAATTACTCTGACACTTGTTAAAGATGGTAAGGAAGACTTTATTCAAGGGATTACTGCAATGGGGTTTTGCAGTAGGGGAGAGAGATTGGGTTGAATTCTTATAGCCAGGGAGCAGGGGTGAGGGTCAGGAAAATTACTAAGAGGATACATCAAGGCTGGGAGATTCTTGCTAGACTGACTCTTGCTTCCTTTTGCTGAAGGCATACCAAGGTGACAAGATATTGAGGGTGGATAGATATTGAGGGTTATCAAATGCCAAGGATGGTAGTGGTGGGGTTGATAGACTGATTCAGGATGATTTTGGTAAAACTGGACTAAGTGGGCCAAGGACAGAGCTCAAGGTCAGGGCCTGGCTGAGAAGACTCAGTGGATCCTGACTCAGGTTTGATGAGAATCTTTATCAGTTACCTCTTTGTTACTATATGTAAAATTCTATCATGAATGCTGCTCTCCAAATCTTAAAGGTGTTTTTGTAAGTTGAAATTTCAATTACTGTAAAAATTTTACTTTCTGATAACATTTGCTGAACTCTTAAAAGAAATCTGTAGTAAACACAGTTATTGGTGACTAAAGGTAGAATTGTTACTTAGAATGAACAGGGCCATAGGGGTGGTTACAAAGAATAATTTTTAATTGTATGATGTAAAATTAAAGATATTTTTGGGTGTAGTTTAGGATAATGGTGTAGAGAAATTTCCCTATTAATTATATTTATGTATTATAGGAAATTTGGTCTTCATTTGTCCCCCTTTTGGCTTGGTGAAACATAGACTTAAGTTGTAACTCTGTCAAACTACCATGCACCTTTCATTGATAGATTTGTGTTCTAGAAAGACTGTTCTTAAGCAGGGAAGAGGATGGATTGAAGGGGAAAAAAAGACTCAAGCAGGAAGATTGTTATAAAAAATTATTGTAATAGTCTCTAGAAGAATACACAGTAGCTATTTGGTGGAGAGGTAGGAGATTGGGTAGGGATAGGGTACTGGGAGGGAAGATGGTATAGGAAGATTTATTTTTTTATTGAATACTCCTTTGTACTGTTTGAATTTTATATCATGTTCATGTATTACCTATTCAATAAAATGATTAAGATCAGAACTGAAGTAGTAACTAGTGGAGACAGAAGGGAAGGGACAGACTTGAGAGTAATGTAGGACATAAAATTGATAGAAGGTAGTGCTTGCATATACGGGAAGGAGGGAAGGAGGAAAGGAGAAAGAGAAAGGAAATAAGAGTGAGAATTGACCTTGACTTTCTAGGGAATATAGAAGAGGCTAAAAGATCCATTATGGGCAGGTTGGGTTTGAACTGCTTGTGCAGTCCAGGTGGGCATTTATAAGTAGGAGGCGGCATTAGTTGGGCTTCAAGGTTGGAAGGGTAATTTGGTTTGGAAAAGCAAATTTGATAATTATCAGCATGTAAGTAGAAATGGAAGCCACTTGGGCATGCCTAAGGAAAATGTGTAACATCCTAAGAGAATAGGACATTGGATAGACTATTGGGAAGCAGTTTAATAAATTAGTTCAAAAAGGAGGAGACTAGAGAGGACTCAGCAGGGTTAAGATATTCCCACATTTTAAAAGTTTCATTATTTTGTGAATTTTCCACATGTACTAAGTTGAGAGGGCTGATGCAGAAGTGATGGATAAGTTACAGGGAGATGTGACCATAGTTCATATGGGGAAGAACTTTTTAGCTGTTGTGCAGAGTTAGAATGATTTACCTCAAGGTACAGTGAGCTCCTTGCCTTTAGAAGTGTATATGGTCTTCTTCAGGGTAATGTAACAGGTATTCTGAATTGTTTAGTAGAGGATACACTAGATGACCTTAAAGGGATTCTGTAATGATATAGTCCAATAGGCGCTTGTGAACTGCCCAGAGGTATATTATTAGGAAAACGGACACATTGAAATTGTATAAATGTATGCATTAGAAATCAGTAGAAGTTTTGAGCAAATACTTGCTATTTTTAGACTTTTTATGACATTTTAATTAATTAATTTATTTTTTGCGGTACGCGGGCCTCTCACTGTTGTGGCCTCTCCTGTTGCGGAGCACAGGCTCCGGACGCGCAGGCCCCGTGGCCATGGCTCACGGGCCCAGCCGCTCCGCGGCATGTGGGATCTTCCCGGACCGGCGCACGAACCCACGTCCCCTGCATCGGCAGGCGGACTCCCAACCATTGAGCCACCAGGGAAACCCTGTGACATTTTTAAAAGGAAGTATGAGATCACATTACTAAAGGAATGCAAGGTTCTTTTAAGAGATGTTTTGAGGCCATCTTTTATACTTAGAAAAGTACAGAAACCATTTTGCTATTTGTTAGTCTAATTTTTTACCCTGACGTTTCAAGTTACATTTCACACTGACTTTCTAGGATCAGATACAGTATAAATTATGAAGCGAAATTTTTATAGAATACAGTTTTTTTGTTTGTTTCTAGAATGAATATGAGCAGTTAAATTATGCAAAACAGCTGAAAGAGAGACTGGAGGCTTTTACAAGAGATTTTCTTCCTCACATGAAAGAGGAAGAGGAGGTAAGCATAATTTTTCCTCTTCGTGATTTTACTTTATAAAATTGGAGAAATGTTATTTTTCCTTTGAGTCTTCAAAATAATACATAGGAAGTTGAACCTCTAGATCATTTTAGAAAATGAAGAAAAACCCAAGGGAAAAAAGCATTAATTTTGTTTCCTTAGAGTTTGTTGCTTTTCATTGACTGAGTGATTGATTTAATTCATTTACTCAAAAAATATTTATTCTCTTATTATGTGGATGGCACTGTATTGAATGTTAACTTTTTATGCTACCCTAATGTCTTTTCTGAACCTTTAGAAGATCCTTTAAACTTTTTAATGTTTTCTGTATTTCCATTCTAAGTTTAAAGAATTTTTAGTGTTCTTTTTTTAGTAGTGGATTTTAGTAATTGAACGGTGGTGTTAAACTTATCAGTCTTATACCTAGTGCACATGTATTAGGATATCCCTGAATGGATGAGCAAAACATTTTCTCATTCTCTTCTTTCTCTGAAGTGGGATGAGTATCAGGATAAGGAATAGGGAAAATATTTTATGAGGAACTAGATTCTTGTTCAGCTGTAAATCAGTTATTATAGTGATTCTCACTATAAAAAGGCTTCACCTTATAATCAGATGGCCATTTAAAAAAAATCTACTTTTAAGCCCTTTCCAGACCAGTTAAATCAGGTGGGAGATAGATATTAACATGGATATATTTTAAAGGTTCCCCAAGTCATTGTAATATGCAAATATGCAACCAGCATTGAAACCACTGAGTTACTAGAGCAGTGTTTCTTAACCTGTGATGCACATCAAAATTATCTGTGGAACAAAAAAAAAAATCCCTTGGCTCCACCTCTAAAGATTCTAATTCTGTCAGTTGGAGGTTGGGACTAAGCAACTGTTTCAAAGAAGAAATCTCCTAGATAATATTGAATAGTTGAAGGTATCAGTAGAGCTCTGACTTTTATGGTTGGCGGTACACGGGGTACGGTTCTCATATGATTTAGAGGCCCTGTTTGGTTAGAGGTCAGTTGTTGTAGTAGCAGAAAGCAGTTACCTGACCTAAATGTCTCACCATAGGAGAGTGATTTAGAGTGTATGATAAGCTCTGTACAGGAGGACCTTCTGGTTTGGATGCTGTTAAATTATTTCGAGATTGAGTGGAGAAGCCATAGAAAGAAGGATCTTGGTGGTGGTATTCTTTGCAATTTTTGGGTAAACTAACTTGGTGGTAACAACTAAATTTTTATGTTTTCCAAATATGTGGTTATAATACTACACTTGAGCCATTAATACTTTAAAAGATGTAGAGTAAAACAAAACTAATTAAGCATGTTTCCTTATGAGTATTTTGTTTAATTTAGGTTTTTCAGCCCATGTTAATGGAATATTTTACCTATGAAGAGCTTAAGGATATTAAAAAGAAAGTGATTGCACAACACTGCTCTCAGAAGGATACTGCAGAACTCCTTAGAGGTCTTAGCCTATGGAATCAAGCTGAGGAGCGGCAGAAGTTTTTTAAATATTCTGTGGATGAAAAGTCAGATAAAGGTGAGAGTCATATGCTTAGATAGCTAGCTAGCAATTTATTCGTTCCAAGGCCATTTACTTCTTGTTGATATGACCTTTATATTTTGTTCGAAGAATAATTTAGGCCATTTGTTTTCAAGTATAGTAAATTTAATTGAGGACAGTAGTTTCTATCTTAGAATTTAGTATTGTCTATGATAATATAACAGCTTATATACTTGGGCCATGTGCAGTATAGTGTTTCTTGAAGGAGTTTATATATATAATAATAACTTTGATTAGTGAGAATAACTATCAATATTATTTATATATAAATATATAATGATAATTTAATAATAATATTTTATTATTAACAATTATTATTTTGGCCAATCAAAATTATTGAAAACTACCATATACAGAACACTTTTGCAGTGTCATCCAATTTTCTGAGCTCCACTGACCATAGTGGCTGTTTTTATCCTTCCTTGTTTTTTTCTTTTTTTTTAAAAATCAGTTTTCAAAATCATTTAATGCTTATAGTTTTATCTCTACCCTTTCTCATTCTCTTGGCTTATATCCAGGAATACACAGGGGAGTGAGTATGAGAGGCATAGTTTTTCTATGTATAGTCACTTTGAGAAAACAAATGACAAATGTAAATAAAATATCTCTGCTTTTTTTATTCATAGACTACTTCCTCATCTTTATTCTTTCTTTTGTTTGATAGCTTTCCCCTTTTTTTTTTTTTTTTTTGCGGTATGCGGGCCTCTCACTGTTGTGGCCTCTTCCGTTGCGGAGCACAGGCTCCGGACGCTCAGGCTCAGTGGCCATGGCTCACGGGCCCAGCCGCTCTGCAGCATGTGGGATCTTCCCAGACCGGGGCACGAACCCGTGTCCCCTGCATCGGCAGGCGGACTCTCAACCATTGCGCCACCAAGGAAGCCCCAGCTTTGCCTTTTAAAATATCGTTAAATAAAATTGGCATCCTGAGGCTAGTAAAAATTCCTTTGCTTTTGCTAGATGAGAAATAGCAATGACATTCCTGTTAAAATTGTTTGAAAGTGTTTGAAATTGGTCCTTTTTTCTTATTTTTATTTAATAAAGTAGGTGAGATGCATGTTGGAACAAAATTGTTTTTATAGGTTAAGCTATAATTAAACCCGTAAAGCTTGTGTGCTTCACTCTGAAATGCAGCTTGTGCTGTAGGCATCAAGTCAGGACCTGTTGTATCTGGTTTAATTTTAATTATAACATGGGACTTAAAAGCGTCACACTTACTATTTTGAATTTTCCCACTCCTTCAAAGTAAATTATAGCTGTATTATGTTTAAAATATCTGCCATTTGTAAAGGGTTAGGTTAAAGTAATTGGATCATAGCATTTCTATATTTAAGTTGCTTTGTGAAGACAAATATATAAGGTACTCAGATTCTTCTTAGTACATTAATGATGAAACTTTTATATTTTATATTCTTTATTGTACACCTCATTTGCAGTTTTCCTTTGTAAAGTTGCTACTGAAATAACCCATTATAGGAAATTGGATATCCAATGACTGTTTTCTATAATAGCTGCTGACAAAAGATTCCTGATAAATGTATACCAACATTAGAAATATTTACATTATATTGTTTCAACTGGCTCATAAATAGGATAAGGTTGAGGCACATAAATGTTATAGAGGTCAGATTTCAGAGTTCTTACGTGAAACGTGAAAATCAAAGAGGTAACACAAGGAAGATGCTGACAGGAGTTGTAATGCATGAATGGAAAACGTTGTGAGATTTGTGTGCATCATTAAAAATGCCCTGGATTTCTCATTATTTGACTGACTCTACACTTGCTGACTTAAAGCTGTATAACCTGTTGGGTTCCTTTTTCAAATGATGCTTCTTACGCTACAAAGTGAGTATTGTTTTTTCTGCAACGCCTTTGTAAGAGGAAGTAAATCCTGTGTTCATTATTGTAGCTCCCACTGATGAAGTATGATTTGGACCACGATAGTTTAACCCTACAGGTTCTTAACAAGTTTAACATCTCCATGTTACCTCTAATCCATGTTATTTCCTTTTCACATCTTGCAAGCAGGAAGGAGTGGACTTTAGGCACTGGATTTTATTTATAGAAATGTGATTGTAATTTCTTAACTGCATTTGCTCTTATAGCCTTTAATGTTAAAGGTTTTCTTTTTTATTTCAGAAGCGGAAGTGTCAGAACAATCCACAGGTATAACTCATCTTCCTCCTGAGGTAATGCTGTCAATTTTCAGTTATCTTAATCCTCAAGAATTATGTCGATGCAGTCAAGTAAGCACTAAATGGTCTCAGCTGGCAAAAACTGGATCACTTTGGAAACATCTTTACCCTGTTCATTGGGCCAGAGGTAGGTAAATGGGATGCTTAGTTTGTTTTAAAAATATTTCAATCTATTTTTTTTTAAGTATATACTCATAGACATTAATAAGTAAGGCCAGGGAGGGAAACTCTGAAAGGTTGACTAAAAATAGGTTTCATAGTTAGATTATATGTTTTTGTATACATTTTTTAAAAGCTAACAATTCTGAAGTATTCATGAGTGAATTACATGATGTGTGCAATTTCCTTTCAAATAATTAGGAAAAAATAGTTGGGGATGGAACGAAAAATAATTGGCAAAATGTTGATAATTGTTTTTTCTTAATAAATTTATTTTATTTTATTTATTTTTGGCTGCGTTGGGTTTTCGTTGCTGTTTGCGGGCTTTCTCTAGTTGTGGCAAATGGGCTACTCTTCATTGTGGTGCATGGGCTTCTCATTGCAGTGGCTTCTGTTGTGGAGCACGGGCTCTAGGCGCACGGGCTTCAGTAGTTGTGGCTTGCGGGCTCTAGAGTGCAGGCTCAGTAGTTGTGGCACACGGGCTTAGTTGCTCTGCAGCATGTGGGATCTTCCCAGACCAGGGCTTGAACCTGTGTCCCCTGCATTGGCAGGCAGATTCTTAACCACTGTGCCACCAGGGAAGCCCCAATAATAGTGAAGATAGGTGATGAGTACATAGGGGTTCATTATGCTACTTGTTTAATGCTGCTTATTCCTACTTTTGACTATATTTGTAATTTTCCATAAGAAAACATTAAAAATAAAATTAATAGGTTGTCAGAAGAGCTTTAAATAATTAGATGAGTATTTTAAAAATATAAAATAAATTCTATAAAATTTAAAGATGAGGTACTGTTATGTTTCCCTTTTGATAGTAGCTCAAGATAACTGAATGTATTTTTGTCTTTAGCATATTTTTTTGTGATTAGTAATGCCTCATTCTATAAATTACAATTTCATATTAGTTAATTTCATTGTGGTAAGTTAGTTTTACATGTGAACAGTTAAAATTTTGCTTTCCTGAGCATATAATGCAGTCATGGGATAAATACAACTAATATGGCATATGTTCTTCTGTCACTGAATTAAAACAGTTTTTCTAGGTGAGTACCTCAAATTTCACATTAATTTTTTTTAGTTTTTTATAATTTGTCACTTTGACATGGAAATATATATTTTTTACATAATTAAAGTGTGAGTCTGATTTAAAAATAGTTTTATTTTTTATATGAATATGTAGCACTTTTAAATAAGCTTTTGTTAGATATATAGATATATAATATTTTTTTCATGAAGCTATTTGGAGTATTGGGTAGACGTATATGATCCAAATGATTAGAATTATTATTTTTATGTGGAATAATTTTTCTTATTGTAAGATAATATATTAAGTGAAAAGTCAGATAAGGCAAGTATGGATATATCACATACTTTTTTATTAGCTGTATTTTTTTGATTATGAAGAATTACTTATTAGGTAGTAATACATAATTAGGTACTGTTTGATATAAAGATGAAATATGATAATGCTATGCTAGATTCTGTGAAGTTAACCAGATATTAAATATGCTGCTTTTTTTTCTGTTTTTAATATGCTTAAACAAAAAGTTCCAGTAAAAATGGTTGTAATTTAATTTATTTATGGTATTTGTTTCCTGTGATTCTTGATCACAATTGATTTGACCCCCTGCAGGGGATGTTTTGAAATGCCGGTGGAGGCATTTTTGTCCCATCATTGGAGTATTACACTGGCATCCAGAGGGTAGAGGCCAGGGTTACTGCTAAACACCCTGCAATGCACAGGGAAGCACTCCACAACAAAGAATTACCCAGCCCCGAATATCAATGGTGTTAAGGTTGAGGAGCCTTCACTTAGATGTAATGTTAGGAATTCAATAAATTAATTCTGCATTGTCTTGCACTTCACAATCATGTAATTTAATCGCAGCATATTCTCCAGGATCTTTAAATTTATGGTTTAGCTTTACCTTAATCTTTCCCTTTTTCTGTTCCCACCTACTTCTGAATTGCTAATTCACTACTGAGCAGAAAGTCTTGCTTCCTTTTGTTTATTAGCAATTGTCTTAATGGGGGTATTGCTGGAGCCAGTGTGAAGCCACAGTAGGGAAAAAGGTTAGGTTGTTTTCAGTGATTTCTGAAATTTCTTGTTAAGACTGTTGATAATTATTTTTCATAGTTTTTTGGTATGTCTGAAATTGAATTCTGTGGTTATTTAAATGTAATTTTTTAAACCACAATTGTTTCTAACAATAGGTGGCTCATTGTGTATGGCTCACATATTTTTTGTGTGCAGACATTTTTGTTATAAATAGGTTTTTTTTTGTAATGGTAGCCCATCTAATCTTATTTTGTTCCTTTTGTTTATTTGTTGAGTAGGTGACTGGTATAGTGGTCCTGCAACTGAACTTGATACTGAACCTGATGAGGAATGGGTGAAAAATAGAAAAGATGAAAGTCGTGCTTTTCAAGAGTGGGATGAAGATGCCGATATAGATGAATCTGGTAAGCTGTGTCTGGGATTAAAATTGTTACATGGTGCTTTAATAATTACTGTTACATTTAACAAGTATTTAGGTGCTAGGATTTATGTATTTTGTGTTTTCTAAAAAAACTGGTGTTTTTAAGCCTACTACTTTTTAAACTTTCACGGAATAGTAAGCGTATTTAAAATTCTGTTTAAAGTAATTTTTAAATGTGTGTAGGCTTGTTTCCCATATATTTTTTTAATAGATTTATTTATTTATTTGTTTGTTTGTTTGTTTTTATTTTTGGCTGCGTTGGGTCTTCGTTGCTGCCCGCGGGCTTTCTCTAGTTGCAGCGAGCGGGGGCTGCTCTTCGTTGAGGTGCACGGGCTTCTCACTGCGGTGGCCTCTCTTGTTGCGGAGCATGGGCTCTAGGTGTGCGGGCTTCAATAGTTGTGGTGCGTGGGCTCAGTAGTTGTGGCTCATGGGCTCTAGAGCGCAGGCTAAGTAGTTGTGGCACACGGGCTTAGTTGCTCCACGGCATGTGGGATCTTCCTGGACCAGAGCTCGAACCCGTGTCCCCTGCATTGGCAGGCGGATTCTTAACCACTGCACCACCAGGAAAGCCCTCCCATATGTTTTTATATTTATTTAAATGCTTTAAAAAAATCAGAAAATGATGGCTGTTTTCCTTATTGAAATAATATACATTCATTATAGTGCTATTCAGTTTACAGTGTGTTTTTAGGGCCACTTCATTTGATCAGCTCAGTAGTATATATTGAGTCGTCTGTGGCCCAGAGGAAGGAGCATAAAGCTGTTGAACCTGTTTATTAATTTGTACACAGTCATGCCACTTGCCTCACATGGTGGTTATAGAATTAAGAAGTAATATATATGAAAATTCTTTGTAAATGGTAAGGGATTATATAAGCTAGTGTAGCCATTCATTAAGCACCGTGGGAGAATTCAAGGGTGATGAAGACTATCCCTACCCTTAAAGAACTCACAAACGGGAGAATTTAGAATACATGATTCTTAATCAAGGTAACGTATTGGAAAATGCTGTAATAGAGGTGCAGAAAGATGCTGTTTGGGAATATGGAGGAGAAAGACACAAATTCTACCTTAGATGTTACTTTAGATAATGATTATTAAAAGATGATGAAAATAGTAAAAAAAAAAATTAATAAGGTATTCTTCTGCTTCGTAAAACTGAACCTGTAGGAATTTTTTATTTATAAGTTGCCCACTTATAGTAAGCTGGTCTGGCAAAAGAACTAAACTTGTGGAAAGTAAGGAATATAAATACAAAGATTATTGTTTTAGCAGCAAGTTTAGTTTTTATGAAATCAAGGTGCAAAACACCTTGGTATAGTTTTAAATGTTTGGAAGGTGTCATATAAGGAGGAGGTCTTTTCCAGTTAGACTTGGTGATTTGCTTATCCTGTGGCAGGCATTTTCTGGGCATGAGGTTAATAGTGAACAAAATGGAAAAAAAAAAAATCCTTGGCTTTGTTTAGCTTAAAATTTGGAGGGGGAGGCAGACAGTAAAGACAGGCAAAATATATACTGTATTAGATAGTGTTAAGTGCTGTGGAGAATAATAAAGGAAAAGCGTGCCAGGAAGAGAGGAAAGAAGTTACCATTTTCAATAGATTGAGTAGTTAAGGTCCCTTGAGAAATTTGAGCAAAGACCTCAAGGAGTTAAGTCTTTACTCAGATGTCACCTTAGGGAAGACTTGATTTATCCATTGTAAAAAATCAATTCATAATACCTGTGTTGAGTTTTAAAGGCTTTATCAAACTTATAATGTGTTTATCTCAGCACTTAAAGATAGACAAAGAGACGGCTGCTGTTGTTTTCTTTCATATTGAGAGGGAAAGGTTAAGGTTATAATGATGGAGCCTTTCTAAGGTAATATATCTGTTTAGCTGTTTAGTGTATCTAAGAGTAAACTTTGGATCTGTCATCTGTGTTAGTGCTTTTTCAGCTTAGCTGTCTTTACTAGTCTTGTAGAGAAGTTATTATTCTTCATAGGATGTTTAGTTTTCTTTTTTTTAGGATTTCACAGTAAACAGTACACATTTAGATAGAGAGAGCCACAGAAACAAAAGAATCATTTGGAAATAAAACTGTAGTAGAATAAATAGGGTTCACTAAAAGTCACTTTTATCCCTGTATTTCACATATACGTCTAACTAAAGGAGGAATTTAGAATAATATCTGTAAACATGGGAACAGTCAAAAATTCAGAATTATTGTTTCTATTTATATTCCTTTTGTCAGCTACACTCAGTTTTGTTTTAAATGAGACTTCCTCAGCTTATCCTGTTAAACTGTTTTATGTTTGGAGACATTTGAGTTAGGTCTTCAGGTAAGCAAAAAAGCAATAGGATCCTGAGAAAGGGATAAAATTATTAGTTCATTCTTTTTGGTGTAGTGTGTTTTTTTTCTTATATCAAATTGGAGTTTGTAGGGTTTTTTTTTTTTTTACTTGTTACAGTAGTGCATCCTGTTATACACATCTAAACTCTATAGAAGTTATTAAGCAGAAAACAAAAGCCATAATCATTTTTAATTTCTTAAAAATTCTAAGGTACTTTTCTTTGCTTGATTCGTTATGACCAGCCTAACTTAATTGTTTCAAATCTCTTCTAGCTCTGTGTCCCTTTTATTGATATTTATGTAAAATAATGAATGACACTTTTTATTATTTTTATTATGGTTCATTTTCCTCTTGATATCCTGTATTCTCTTGAAGAACTTATACTATTCTTCAAGTAGTCAAAGTTTTTTCCCAAATTTTTTTGGTGCCTGAAACTGGAGTTATTTTTATCTTCCCTCTGATAATTAGCTTGAGAAGAAAATTACCTTCAACCTTGAAGCATGTTAAAAAATTCTTCCTTTCATTCCCATTTAAACCTTTTTTCTTTTTCTTTTGTCTCTTTTTAGTTGATGTCAGACCTGTTAATATAAATATTAAGTCCTGGCGAATGAGAACTTGCCATTTAATTTGCATATATAGGGGCGGTTAAAAGGAGAGCAAAAAGTATTTCATATTTTTGGTGATTCCTTGAGTAGCCTGATCATAATTAGTGTATCAAGTTCTTAGACTTTTGAATTCATTTTACAGAAGAGTCTGCAGAGGAATCGATTGCCATCAGCATTGCACAAATGGAAAAACGTTTACTCCATGGCTTAATTCATAATGTTCTACCGTATGTTGGTACTTCTGTAAAAACTTTAGTATTAGCGTACAGCTGTGCAGTTTCCAGCAAAATGGTATGTATAAATTAGCACTAGTTTGGGTATTAAGAAAAAGTAGCAATGATCTACATTTTGTTTGCTTATTCCTGAGTTTAATTAAAAAAAAATAACAGTTTACCCATGAGTGTACCTTCCCATGGGTAGGCATACACTGCTAATTTTCATCTTTTTTCATTTCAGTTCTCATAGTAATCTTTGTACATAGATATCATTGTCTTCACATTATAGAAAAGGAAACATAGACTGAGAGATTAAACAGTTTATTTAGTTTCACAGATGTTAAGTGATCAAACCCAGTTTTATATGATTCTTTATAATGTGTAAGGCATGGTAAGACGGGCAGGTGAAATTAAATCACGGTTTTATAAAAGACTATCTTGTGATATCCTACATTAGAATCTCCTTGGGTATTCCTTAAGAATGTAAATTTCCTGGGTCTAATCTTAGAATTACTAAAACAGATTTTCTGGGATTTCATCACAATATATATTTGTAAGGCAGAATTGAAGTGATTTTTACATGCAGAAAAGTGTGAGAACCACTGGATATATTACTTACTAAAAGTTATATATTACTTAGTAAAAGTTATGTCTCTAACCTAACTAAATTCTGCAGATCTTCACAGTGACTTTTTTTTCCCTCTTAGGTTAGGCAGATTTTAGAGCTTTGTCCTAACTTGGAGCATTTGGATCTTACCCAAACTGACATTTCAGATTCTGCATTTGACAGGTTAGTTATTTTTGAATATATAAGTTTAATGATTTCTTAACTATGAATCAGTAGAACTGTTCTGTAGTTTTTCATTAACATAATTGCAGTTTAATCATACTATTACTTTCTACTATCAGATTTTGGTCATGTTATGGTAATAGCACCCTCCAATTCTTTGCTCTTGTCCTTAGGTCCCAGCTGATTCAAAACTTATATATGTATCATCCTGTCACCTTTATAATCTTGTACTGTGTCTAGGCTTTTGAGCCTTGCTGTGTAACCATGTAGCTTGGTACTGTGTTTTAAAGAAGTTTTCATTTTCACCTGGGCTCCCAGTACCATTTGGCAAAGCTCCCTCTTCATAGTTATTCTAAAATTCTAACACTTTCTTCAAGCAACCCACAGATTTTATTTCTTTGGATGCTGCTACTTTCCTTCTTATTCTACCTTGCCCTGCTGTTTCCCACCCTAGCATTTATATCAGCACCTCTTTTCCAATTTCAGAGGGAGAAATGTATTCTTCTCTGGCTAAGGCTAATTCTCTACCAATTCCTAGAGCTTGTTCTTCTGGATCTTTCTCCTCTAATTATTATTTTCTTTCTTTCATGTGTGTACAGCCTTTCCTCTATTGGTTATTTTTCAGGATGAAAAACAGTCTCTCCCTTCCATACCCTTCTCCTTTCCTGCTCTTCTTTTGGGTTAGCAATACTCTTAGTTCCTAATTACTCTTATTGTCTTTTCATATTCCTAGCATTTAAAGTAGTGCCTAACAACAGATATTCAGTAAATGATTGATTATATTAGATTTAAAATCTTTCTTGTAGTTTCCATTTACTTACGTATAATCAAATGCTTTTGAAGAATTTAACAATATCCACTAATAGTCTTGTTACCTCTTAATTATAGTTGGTCTTGGCTTGGTTGCTGCCAGAGTCTTCGGCATCTTGATCTATCTGGATGTGAAAAAATCACAGATGTGGCTCTAGAGAAGATTTCTAGAGCTCTTGGAATTTTGACGTCTCATCAGAGTGGCCCTTTGAAAACTTCAACAAGCAAAATTACTTCGACTACCTGGAAAAATAAAGACATTACCATGCAGTCCACCAAGCAGTATGCTTGTTTGCACGATACAACTAACAAGGGCCTCGGAGAAGAAATAGATAATGAACACCCCTGGACTAAATCTATTTCTTCTGAAAATTTCACTTCTCCTTATGTGTGGATGTTAGATGCTGAAGATTTGGCTGATATTGAAGATGCTGTAGAATGGAGACATAGAAACGTTGAAAGTCTTTGTGTAATGGAAACAGCATCCAACTTTAGTTGTTCCTCCTCCGGTTGTTACAGTAAGGATATTGTTGGACTAAGGACTAGTGTCTGTTGGCAGCAGCATTGTGCTTCTCCAGCCTTCGCGTATTGTGGTCATTCATTTTGTTGTACAGGAACAGCTTTAAGAACTATGTCAGCACTCCCGGAGTCTTCTGCATTGTGTAGAAAAGCATCAAGGACTAGATTGCTTAGGGGAACAGACTTAATTTACTCTGGGAGTGAAAAAACTGATCAAGAGACTGGGCGTGTACTTCTGTTTCTCAGTCTGTCCGGATGTTATCAGATCACAGACCATGGTCTCAGGTAAGTAATCTGTTGCAGAGTATTAGGAAATGGACATGTTTTCATTCTCAAATGGAGTGGAAAATTTTGAATCTAAGTCATTCCTTTCAGCTGATTTATTTAACCGAAAGAGTTAACCACTTCAAAGAGTTGTCCTACTTCAAAATTTTGGAACGATACAACTTCAGCATGAAGTTTCAGTCAGTTCAATTCCTTTGTAATGTGGAAGAACATAAATTTAAAAGTTTAATAAATACTTACAATAAATACATGCAACACATTTTCTAAGGTGCTTTAGTGGATGTAAAGATGAATAAGATACAGTTTTTACCCTCTAGGACTTGTAACAGAGAAGAAAATATGTATACTATATTCTGTGTATTATTTGTGTACATCCTTTAAGGGATATTGAATTAAAGATTCTATGGGGATCAAAGGAGAGAGAGAGAGACTTCTCATCCAATTGCAGCAAATGATCAGAAAATGTTATGAAGAGGGGCTTCCCTGGCGGTCCAGTGGTTAAGACTTCGCCTTCTGATGCAGGGGGTGTGGGTTCGATCTCTGTTCGGGGAGCTAAGATCCCACATGCCTCGTGGCCAGAAAACCTAAACGTAAAACAGAAGCAATATTGTAACAAATTCAATAAAGACTTTAAAAATTGTCCACATCAAAAAAAATTTTTTTAATCTTTAAAAAAAAAAAGATAAAATAACATGTAATGAAGAGGTAGCCCTTAATTGAACCTTGAAGATAGATGAAGGATTTTGATAGGTGGCAGAGGGAGAAGAGACCATTCCAAGCAGTAGGGATCATTTGAGCCCACAGTAAAGCACTGTTTTAACTGTTGTTAGGGTATTTTGTTGTTATGGTTGCTCTCAGCGTTAATAATTGTTTGATTATCTATGACATGAGCCTTCAGAAATTGATTTTATGTTTTCTCTTTTACCCTGTAATAGACTTGAATTTTACTAGGGCTCCTTAATAATGGGGTATCAGGCATGTTAAACAACGAAAATTCATCCAACATAAAGCCTATTACCCCCTCTTGTCTTTTAAGTGTGATCTTTAGCAGATTAAATTGAACTCAGTGGGGGATGTTCAGAGGAGTATTCCCATTTGGTTGTAGAGAAAGATGTGTATTGGGGAATAGTGGGGAATAAGGCTATGACAGAGTTTGAATTCAGGGAAGAATTTATTTGGGGAATGGGGAACACAGGAACTATCTTACTTGATATTATTTGGGCTGGTAGCTTATCAAAAAAGCTGCAGTCTGAGTGCAGCTCAGATTTTAAAAGTGCAACTCCTTTTAATCAGATTATCTTGAAGGAGTCTTTCTTAATCATTTAAATATTTATTGAGCATCTGTTGTGTGACTTGCCCTCTTCTAAATGCTAGGGATCCAGAAAAAATGACTCAAATTTCCTGCTCTCATAGAGTTTATAATCTAATGGTAGAAATAAGACAACAAAGATGTAATATCAGACTGGATGTTCTGAAGAAAAGTGAAATATGTTTATGGGGTACAGAATACAGAGAATGCTCCTTCACATTTGACGGACAGGAAAGGCCTTGAAAAGAAGCATTTTTTTGAGTAGAGATTGGGATGAAGTTAGTGAATTTTGTGTGCATTTCCTGGGAGAGAAGCTAAGGAAATCGAAACTACAAATTTGATTTTTAGAAACCGCTTTCTTCTTGCATTTATTCTGTTGGTTTAAAAAGTATTTCAGTTAACTTAAGTTCAGCTGGTGTTCAGGTTTGAGAACAAATACAACTTGTGCAAGCATTCACCTCAACTTGGGGGAACAGAGTTGCTAGTTGGGAGTATTCTGTGTATCCTTCTGTAAGAGTCATGTTTTATTCAGGGATGGGTAGCATGAATTTTGGCAAGTTGGTTATGGGCTTGTTAAAAGAGCATTCACTGTAAAAATGTAGGTTGAAAATCAAAGTTTTAAACTAGATTGAAGTCATAGGGAACATATAGTGTAGTGTGTAGTCTTCATGCAGCATTATCTGGTTTTCATAGGAATGAAATAAAATAAATTTTGGCTGTCATTGAGTAGAAATAGTCTGTTTAAATTTTCAGCCTTCTTTGGCCCCCTCACGTTGCCATTATTGTTTCGGTACAAACTATTCCTTTTCTCCTTGAATCCAAGGCAACTGCTCTTGAATCTTTTGCAGATAGCATGTATCGTTGGGTCTTACAGTCAAACATTCTGTCATTTAATCTTTCGGTTTCACAATAAGCATTTAATGTAATTACTGATATGGTTAAATTTATGCCTACCATCTTACTGTTTGTTTTCCCCCTGTTTCTCTTTTCTTTATTCTTGTTTTGTGTTTTCCTGACTTGTTTTGGATTTGTTAAGTATGGGTTGGCCAAAAATTTCCTTTGGTTTTTAAGTAAAAATAAAATACATTTTTCATTTTCACCAAGAATGTTATGGAACAACATATTCACTGTTTTGTTCCACCACCTTCTGCCATTTTTGAGGCAACTTCATAATTCCATCTTCCCAAAACTTTTTATCTTTTTGAGCAAAGAACTGTTCCAGGTGCCTTTTATAGTCTTCCAGGGAATTGAAATGTTTTCCATTGAGAGAATTTTGTAAAGACCGAACAAAATAAATGGAAATCCGAAGGTGCAATGTCTGGTGAATACAGCAGATGAATCAGAACTTCCCAGCCAAGCTGTAACAGTTTTTGCTTGGTCATCAAAGAAACATGCGGTCTTGTGTTACCCTGATGGAAGATTATGCATTTTCTGTTGACTAATTCCCGACGCTTTTTTGTTGAGTGCTGCTTTCGGTTGGTCTAATTGGGAGCAGTACTTGTTAGAATTACCTTTTGGTTTCTGGAAGGCGTTCATAGTAGAGGACTCTCTTCCAGTCCCACCATATACACAACATCACCTTCTTTGGGTGAAGACCGGCCTTTGTTGTGGTTGGTGGCAGTTCATTTTGCTTGCCCCACGATCTCTTCCATTCCACATTATTGTACAGTATCCACTTTTCATCGTTTGTCACAATTTGTTTCAAAATGGAACGTTTTTGTTACATTTCACTAGAGAATTGCATGTGGAAATACAGTCAAGAAGGTTTTTTTCACTTAACTTATGTGGAAGCCAAACATCAGAGCGATTAACATAACCAAGCTGGTGCAAATGATTTTCAGTGCTTGATTTGGATATTTTGAGTATGTCGGCTATCTCCTGCATGGTATAATGTTGATTGTTCTCAGTGAATGTCTTCATTTGGTAGCTATCAACCTCAACTGGTCTACTTGACTGTGGAGCATCATCCAGCAAGAAATTCCAGCATGAAACTTCGCAAACCACTTACATTTTCGATCAGTCACAGCACCATCTCCGTACACTGCACAAATCTTTTTTTCGTGTTTCAGTTGCGTTTTCACCTTTCTTGAAATAAGAAAGCATAATATGTCGAAAATGTTGCTTTTTCTTCCATCTTCAATTTTTTAGTGGCTACACAAAAATTCACTAGTTTTGATAAGTTTTTTTTACATGCACACTGATATGACAGCTGTCACAAAACAGTCTAACAAAATTGTTTTAAATGAACTTAAATACAACTAAGCCCAACTAAAGCCATCTTACGGGAAAAAGAACGAACTTTTTTTGGCCAACCCAGTACTTTTTAGTATCTGTTTTATCTCTACTCTTGTTTAGTATATCATTTAGTGTTTGCTTTAGGGTTTGTATGTACCTTGTAAATAAAATTTTGGTAAAATGTACAAACCACAAAGGTTACCATATTAACGATTTTTTCTTAAATTTTATTTTATTTTTCTAAACAGCAGGTTCTTACTGGTTATCCATTTTATACATATTAGTGTATCTGTGTCACTCCCAATCTCCCAGTTCATCCCACCACCACCCCCCACGCCACTTTCCCCCCTTGGTGTCCATGTTTGTTCTCTGCATGTGTGTCTCTATTTCTGCCCTGAAAACCGGTTCATCTGTACCATTTTTCTAGGTTCCACATATATGCATTAATATATATTTGTTTTTCTCTTGCTGACTTACTTCACTCTGTATGACAGTCTAGATCCATCCACATCTCTACAAATGACTCAGTTTCATTCCTTTTGATGGCTGAGTAATATTCCATTGTATATATATACCACATCTTCTTTATCCATTGGTGTCTCGATTGGCATTTAGGTTGCTTCCGTGTCCTGGCTATTGTAAATAGTGCTGCAATTAACATTGTCGTACATGACTCTTTCTGAATTATGGTTTTCTCTTGGGTATATGCCCAGGAGTGGGATTGCTGGGTCGTATGGTAATTCTATTTTTAGTTTTTTAAGGAACCTCCATACCGTTCTCCATAGTGGCTGTATCAATTTACATTCCTACCAACAGTGCAAGAGGGTTCCCTTTTCTCCACACCCTCTCCAGCATTTGATGTTTGTAGATTTTCTGATGATGCCCATTCTAACTGGTGTGAGGTGATACCTCATTGTAGTTTTGATTTGCATTTCTCTAATAATTAGTGATGTTGAGCAGCTTTTCATGTGCTTCTTGGCCATCTGTATGTCTTCTTTGGAGAAATGTCTATTTAGGTCTTCTGCCCATTTTTGGATTGGGTTGTTTGTTTGTTTAATATTGAGCTGCAGAGCTGTTTATATATTTTGGAGATTAATCCTTTGTCTGTTGATTCGTTTGCTAATATTTTCTCCCATTCTGAGGGTTGCCTTTTCATCTTGTTTGTAGTTTCCTTTGCTTTGCAAAAGCTTTTAAGTTTCATTAGATCCCATTTGTTTATTTTTGTTTTTATTTCCATTACTCTAGGAAGTGGATCAAAAAAAGATCTTGCTGTGATTTATGTCAAAGTGTGTTCTTCCTATGTTTTCATCTAAGAGTTTTATAGTGTCTGGTCTTACATTTTGGTCTCTAATCCATTTTGAGTTTATTTTTGTGTATGGTGTTAGGGAGTGTTCTGATTTCATTCTTTTTTTTTTTTTTTTTTTTGCGGTACGTGGGCCTCTCACTGTTTTGGCCTCTCTCGTTGCAGAGCACAGGCTCCGGACACGCAGGCCCAGCGGCCACTGTCCACGGGCCCAGCCGCTCCGCGGCATGTGGGATCCTCCCAGACCAGGGCACGAACCTGCGTCCCCTGCATTGGCAGGCGAATGCTCAACCACCACACCACCAGGGTAGCCCCTAATTTCATTCTTTTACATGTAGCTGTCCAGTTTTCCCAGCACCACTTATTGAAGAGACTGTCTTTTCTCCATTGTATATCCTTGCCGCCTTTGTCATAGATTAGTTGACCATAGGTGTGTGGGTTTATCTCTGGGCTTTCTATCTTGTTCCATTTATCTGTATTTCTGTTTTTGTGCCAGTATCATATTGTCCTGATTACTTTAGCTTTGTAGTATAGTCTGAAATCAGGGAGTCTGATTCCTCCAGCTCTGTTTTTTTCTCTCAAGACTGCTTTGGCTATTCAGGGTCTTTTGTGTCTCCATACAAATTTAAAAATTTTTTGTTCTAGTTCCATAAAAAACGCCATTGGTAATTTGATAGGGATTGCATTGAATCTGTAGATTGCTTTGGGTAGTATAGTCATTTTCACAATATTGATTCTTCCAATCCAAGAACATGGTATATCTCTCCATCTGTTGGTATGATATTTAATTTCTTTCATCAGTGTCTTATAGTTTTCTGCATACAGGTCTTTTGTCTCCCTAGGTAGGTTTATTCCTAGGTATCTTATTCTTTTTGTTGCAGTGGTAAATGGAAGTGTTTCCTTAGTTTCTCTTTCAGATCTTTCATCATTAGTGTATAGGAATGCAAGAGATTTCTGTGCATTCATTTTGTATCCTGCAACTTTACCAGATTCATTGATTAGCTCTAGTAGTTTTCTGGTAGCCTTTTTAGGATTCTCTATGTATAGTATCGTGACATCTGCAAACAGTGACAGTTTTACTTCTTCTTTTCCAATTTGTATTCCTTTTATTTCTTTTTCTTCTCTGATTGCCATGGCTACGACTTCCAAAGCTATGTTGAATAATACTGGTGAGAGTGGACATCCTTGTCTTGTTCCTGATCTTAGAGGAAGTGCTTTCAGGTTTTCACCATTGAGAACAATGTTTGCTATGGGTGTGTCATATATGGCCTTTATTATGTTGAGGTAAGTTCCCTCTATGCCCACTTTCTGGAGAGTTTTGATCATAAATGGGTGTTGAATTTTGTTAAAAGCTTTTTCTGCATCTATTGAGATGATCATATGCTTTTTCTTCTTCAGTTTGTTAATATGGTGTATCACATGGATTGACTTGCGTATATTGAAGAATCCTTGCAGAACTGGGATAAATCCCACTTGATCATGGTGTATGATCCTTTTAATGTGTTGTTGGATTCTGTTTGCTAGTATTTTGTTGAGGATTTTTGCATCTATATTCATCAGTGATATATTTCTGTAATTTTCTTTCTTTGCCAGGTAGAGTAATCTTGGCTGTAGGTTCTTTCCTTTCATTACTTTAAGTATATCATGCCACTCCCTTCCGGCTTGTAGAGTTTCTGCTGAGAAATCAGCTGTTAACCTTATGGGAGTTCCCTTGTATGTTATTTGTCGTTTTTCCCTTGCTGCTGTCAGTAATTTTTCTGTGTCTTTAATTTTTGCCAGTTTGTTTACTATGTGTCTCATCATGTTTCTCCTTGGGTTTATCCTGCCTGGGAGTCTCTGCTTCCTGGACTTGGGTGGCTAGTGCCTTTCCCATGTTAGGGAAGTTTTCGACTATAATCTCTTCATATATTTTCTCGGGTCCTTTCTCTCTCTCTTCTCCTTCTGGGACCCCTATAATGTGAATGTTATTGCATTTATTAATGTTGTCCCAGTGGTCTCTTAGGCTGTTTTCATTTCTTTTCATTCTTTTTTCTTTCTTCTGTTCCGTGGCAGTGAATTCCACCATTCTGTCTTCCAGGTCACTTATCCGTTCTCCTGCCTCAGTTATTCTGGTATTGGTTGTTTCTAGTTCCTGTTTCATTTCAGTTATTGTATTGTTTATATCTGTTTGTTCTTTAATTCTTCTACGTCTTTGTTAAACATTTCTTGCATCCTCTCGATCTTTGCCTCCATTCTTTTTCCGAGGTCCTGGATCATCTTCACTATCATTATTCTGAATTCTTTTCAGGAAGGTTACCTATCTACACTTCATTTAGTTGTTTTTCTGGAGTTTTATCTTGTTCCTTCATCTGGTACGTAGCTCTCTGCCTTTTCATCTTGTCTGTCTTTCTGTGAATGTGGTTTTTGTTCCACAGACTGCAGGATTGTAGTTCTTCTTGCTTCTGCTGTCTGCCCTCTGGTGGATGAGGCTATCTTAGAGGGTTTTGCAAGTTTCCTGATGGGAGGGACTGGTGGTGGGTAGAGCTGGCTGTTGCTGTGGTGGGGAGAGCTCAGTAAAACTTTAATCCGGTTGTCTGCTGATGGGAGGGGCTGGGTTCCCTCCCTGTTGGTTGTTTGGCCTGAGGCGACCCAACACTGGAGCCTACCCAGGCTCTTTGCTGGGTCTGAAGGCAGACTCTGGGAGGGCTCATGCCAAGGAGTACTTCCCAGAACTTCTGCTGCCAGTGTCCTTGTCCTCATGGTGAGACACAGCCACCCCCCGCCTCTGCAGGAGACCCTCCAACACTAGCAGGTAGGTCTAGTTCAGTCTCCTATGGGGTCACTGCTCCTTCCCCTGGGTCCCGATACGCACACTATTTTGTGTGTGGCCTCCAAGAGTGGGGTCTCTTTCCCCTGTTGCTGTTGAAGTCCTGCAGTCAAATCCTGCTAGCCTTCAAAGGCTGGTTCTCTGGGAATTCCTCCTCCTGTTGCTGGACCCCGAGGTTGGGAAGCGTGACTTGGGGCTCAGAACCTTCACTCCAGTGGGTGGACTTCTGTGGTATAAGTATTCTCCAGTTTGTGAGTCACCCACCCAGCAGTTACGGGATTTGATTTTATTGTGATTGCAACCCTCCTACCATCTCATTGTGGCTTCTCCTTTGTCTTTGGATGTGGGGTATCTTTTTTGGTGAGTTCCAGTGTCTTCCTGTCAGTTATTTTCAGCAGTTAGTTGTGATTCCGGTGCTCTCGCGAGGGGGAGTGAGAACATGTCCTTCTATTCTGCCATCTTGAACCAGTCCTCCCATTTTAACGATTTTTAAGTGTACAACTCAGTGGCATTCTTGAGTTCACAGTGTTGTATAACATGCAAACATTTCCAAAACTTTTTCAGCACTCACAACAGAAAGTGTAACTATCAAGCAGTAACTACTTACTCTTCCAACCCTCCCGGGCTCCCTACTGTTTTACTTTCTGTCTCTATGTATTTGCATCATTTATACAACATAGATACGTCATGTAAGGGGAAACATAAAATACTTGTCCTCTCTGTCTGGCTTATTTCACTTAGCATAATGTATTCAAGGTTCATTCATGATGTAGAATGTATCAGAAGTTCATTCCTTATTATAGCTGAATAATATTCTGTATTTATGTACCACATTTTGTTTATCCGTTTGTCATTGACGTCATCATCGATAGGCACTTGGATTGTTCTCCCTTTTAGCTGTTGTGAATAATGCTGCTGTGAATATTGCCATACAAGTATTTGAGTCCTTGTTGTCATTTTTTCTTTAATTTCTTTAGCAGTGTTTTGCAGTTTTCAGTGTACAAGTCTTTTGCCTTAGTTAATTCTTAAGTATTTTAATTTTTTTGATGCTATTTTAAATGGAATTTTCTTAATTTCTTTCTCAGATTGTTCATTGCTAGAATATAGAAATATAACTGATTTTTAAAAAATTAATTTATGTATTTTTGGCTGTGTTGGGTCTTCGTTGCTGCACGTGGGCTTTGTCTAGTTGTGGGGAGCAGAGGCTACTCTTCGTTGCATTGCGCAGGCTTCTCACTGTAGTGGCATTTCTTGTTGCAGAGCATGGGCTTCAGTAGTTGCGGTGCACAGGCTTAGTTGCTCTGCAGCATGTGGGATCTTCCCAGACCAGGGCTTAAACCCGTGTCCCCTGCTTTGGCAGGTGGATTCTTAACCACTGCACAACCAGGGAAGTCCCCTAATGTTCATTTCTTACATTGGTAATTTGAGTCCTCTTTTTTTCTTAGTTATACTAACTAAATGTTTGTCAGTTTTTGATGATCTTTTCAAGAAACAAAGTTACTTTCTATGAGTTCAACCTTTTAAAATTTATTAAGCCTTTTTTTTGTGGCCAAACGGGGTCTGAGTATTCCATGTGCACTTGAGAAGAATGTGTATTCTGCTGTTTTTAACCGGAATGTTCTCTATATGTTTGGTAGGACTAATCTGTTAATAGTGTAGTTCAAGTTCTCTATTTCCCTCTTGATCTTCTGTCCACTTGTTCTATCCATTATTGAAATTGGGGTATTGTATTTCTGACTATTTTTGTAGGACTTTTCATTTTTCCCTTTAGTTCTATCAATTTTGTATTATATATTTTGGGGCTCTGTTGTTAAGTGTGTATATGTTCTCAGTTTTTTTTTAATCTTGGTGGGGTACACCTTTTACCAATACATAATATCCTAATACCCTTTGCCTTTTGTAAACATTTAAAAATTTAAAGTCTTTTTTGTTTCGCAGTATTATAGCCACTCTTGCTCTGTTTTTGTTACCTTGTTTTTTTGGCCTCACTGTGTGGCATGCACAATCTTAGTTCCCTGACCAGGGATTGAACCTGTGCCCCCTGCAGTGGAAGCATGGAGTCTTAACCACTTGACTGCCAGGGAACTCTCCCCTTTTGGTTACTTTTTGCTTGGAGTATCTTTTCTCATGCTTTTACTTTTAACCTCTTAGTGTTTTTTCATCTAAAGTGAGGTCTCTAAGAAAGAGTATATAGATGGATCATGTTTTTAAAATTCTGAAGTTTAAAAATTTTTAATATAGTCTGTTAATCTCTGCTTTTCAGGAGGAGAATTTGATGGATTAATTTTTAAAGTAATTACTGATAAAGGAGACTTTACTTATGCCATTTATCTATTTCTTTTCCTTATGTTTTACATGCTTTTGTTCCTCATTTTCTCAGTGACTTCCTCTTTTTATGTTTTGTTTTGTTGTAATATACCATTTGATTCCTTTTTTCTCCATTTTCTTTGTTTTTTAAAGTTATTTTTTTAGTTGCTACCTTAGGGATACAATTAACATCTTGAACTTAAAACACCCTAGTTTGACAACCAGCTTAGTTTCAATCATGTACAAATACTCTACTCTTGACATCTCTGTCTCATCTCCTTTATATTGTTATTGGTACAGGTTACATCTTTATACATTGTGTGCCCTTTAACGTAGATTTATAATTACTGTTTTATGCTTTTGTATATGCATTATTAACTAATTGCTTTCTACCTTCAAACAGTATTATATCACTTCACATAGAATGTAAGAATCTTAAAACAGTAATTGCCTGTTCCCCTCCCCATTCTTTGTGCTGTTTTTGTTATATATTTTATTTCTGTATATGCTTTAAACCCCATAATACATTGCTAGTATTTTTTCTTTAAACAATTGTCTTTTTTTTGGCCACGAGGCATGTGGGATCTTAACTCCCCGACCAGGGATTGAACCCGCACCCCCTGTGTTAGAAGGTGAAGTCTTAACCACTGGACTACCAGGGAAGTCCCAAACGATTGTCTTTAGAAAAAAATTAACAAAGAAATCTTATTGCACCTTTTTTGCCATTCTTCATTCTTTTGTGCAGTTTCATGTTTCCATTTGGTATTGTTTTTCTTTTGCCTGCAGAGTACTCTGTAGTTTTTTGTACTGTTAAGTCTTTTGTCAGTAAACTTTGAGCTCTTGTCTGAGAAACTCTTTATTTCACCTTCATTTTAGAAAGATTTTCACTGTGTATAGAATTCTAAGTTGGTAGTTTTGTTTTAGCACTTTTAAGATGTTACATTGTCTTTCAGCTTGCATCATTTATGAGAATTGTATTACATTTTTATCTTTGTTCTTCCGTATATTATGTGTTTTTTCTTTAGCTGCTTTAAAATTTTATTTCTGCTTTTAATGAGTTTGCATATGGTATGCCTTGGTGTGGTTATCTTCATTTTTATCTTGCTTGGGGTTTATTGAGATTCTTGGATATGTTATTCCTAGCTTTCATAAAATTGAAAAACAAAATTCAGCCATTATTTCCTCAAGTACTTTTTCTCTCCTCCCTATTCTCTTACCCCTGCTTCTTGCTGGGACTTCCATGTATGTCAGACTTCTTGGTACTGTACTATAGGTCACTTTAGTGTAATAGTTCCCTGGACTGTGATGACAAAGTACCACAAGCTAGGTGGTTAGAATGATAGAAATTTATTCTCTTAGAGTTCTGGAGATTAGAGTTCTATAATCAAGGTGTTGGCCAAACCATGTTCCCTCTGAAACCTTTAAGGGAGCATCCTTTCTTAACTCTTAAAACCTCTCATAGACCCAGGTGTTGCTTGGCTTGTGGCACTATAACCCCAATCTCTGCCTCAGTCTTCACACGGCCATCTCCTTTTTGTGTCTGTATATCTATGAGTCTTCACATGGCATTATCCGTGTGTGTGTGTGTGTATGTGTGTGTCTAAATATCCCTCTTCTTATGAGGACATCAGTCATATTGGATTAAGGCCCACCCTAATGACCTGATCTTAACTTCATTAAATCTGCAAAGACCGTATTTCCAACTAAAGTCACATTTATGATACTGAGGGTTAAGACTTCAACGTATCTTTTTTTGATGGGGGAGGGAGGGGACACAATTCAAACCATAACACCAAAGCTTTTTTTTTCCTTACTGTTTTTGTTCTTTTTTCTCTTGGTGCTTCATTTTGGTTAATCTGGTTGTTCTTCAAGTCCACTAATTTTTGCAATGTCTAATCACTGCTAATCTCATTCAGTGTATTTTTTATTTCAGATATTGTATTTTTCATCTCTAGAAGTTTCATTTGGTACACTCATGATCCTCCCTGATATATACATATACACACACATATAAGCACATCAATAATGTATGTAAATATATTAAAACATAAAAACATACTAATATATAGACATGTTTTTTGTTTCATTATGTTCATATTTTCTTTTAAATCCTTGAGCATATTTAAAATATGAAATCTGTTTTAAAGTCATTATCTACTAATTTCATCATCTTTATCATTTATTGGTCTGTTTCTATTGATTTTTTTTTTCTGATTCTTTTGAGTGTTTAGTAGTTTTTGATTGGATACCAGATAATGTGAATTATACATTGTTGAATTCTGGATTTTGTTCTAGTCTTTTAAAGATTACTACTTTGAATCACTCCCTGGTCTGTATTATTTCTGTAACTTGTATATATTTCTAAAACTTTTTTTCTTATTGCATGCATTATTAATACTTTGTTTAAGTGTTTCTTTCTTTCTTTGAGGGCAGAGAATGTATTTTGCATTTTACTGTGTAGGCCTGTGCCTGACATACTTGGGTATTGGTGATAAAAAGTAGACTAGAGTGATCTTTCTAGTATGCATTTCTTATTACTTGTTATTACTCCTTTAAGCGTTTCAGTGAGTCTTACTGCCCTTTGGTTAAAGTTCAGATTTTTGGCCCTTGCTTGCCTCTGTAGTTTATATCTTGTTACCTTCTTTAAATCTCTTCCTTTTACTTCCTCACATCTTCACCTCTGCCAAAAAAAGAGATAGCAAGTAGGTAAACATAAACATAACACACAAACACACAAAACCATCCTTTCTTTAACCATACTCAGGTATTTTCATTTCCTCCAGGTATACAGGCATACTTTGTTTCATTGTACTTTGCTTTATTGTGCTTTGCAGATAATCGCGTTTTATACAAATTGAAGGTTTGTGGCAACCTTGTATTGAGCAGGTCTGTCAGTGCCATTTTTCTAACGGTATTTGCTTGCTTCACGTCTTTGTGTCACACTTTAATTCTTCAGTATTTCAAACTTCCATTATTATTATATTTGTAATGGTGATCTGTGATCAATGATCTCTGATGATACTACTGTAATTGTTTTGGAGTGCCACAAACCATATAAGATGGCAAACTTAATCGATAAATACTGTGTGTGTTCTGACTGCTTCAACTGGCTATTCTCCCATCTCTCTCCATCTTCTCCTGCCACCCTATTTCCTGAGACACAACAGTATTGAAATTAGGCCAATTAATAACCCTACAGTGGCCTCTAAATATTCAAGGAAAATGAGTCACACATCTCTCACTTTAAATCAAAATCTAGAAATGATTAAGCTTAGTGAGGAAGGCATGTCAAAAGCCAAGCAAGATAGGCTGAAAGCTAGGTCTTTCGCACCAAACAGTTAGCCAGATTGTAAAAGCAAAGGATAAGTTCTTGAAGGAAATTAAAAGTGCTACTCCACTGAACACATGAATGATAAGAAAGCAAAACAGCCTTTTTACTGATAAGGAGAAAGTTTTAGTGGTCTGGATAGAAGATCAAACTAGCCACAGTATTCTTTTAAGCCAAAGCCTAATTCACAGCAAGACCCTAATAACTCTCTTCAGTTCTGTGAAGGCTGAGGTGAGGAAGCTGCAGAAGAAAAGTTGGAAGCGAGCAGAGGTTGGTTCATGAGATTTAAGGAAAGAAGCCATATCATAAAAGTGCAAGGTGAGTACAGAGGAGAATTCAGTGCCTGGCTTCAAAGGACAGGCTGACTCTTTTGTTAGGGGTTAATGCAGCTGGTGACTTTGTTGAAGCCAGTGCTTATTTACCATTCTGAAAATCCTAGGGCCCTTAAGAATGATGCTAAATCTACTCTGCTTGTGCTCTGTAAATGAAACCACAAAGCCTGGATGACAGCACATCTGTTTACAACATAATTTACTGACTTTTTTTTTTTTTTGCGGTACGCGGGCCTCTCACTGTTGTGGCCTCTCCCGTTGTGGAGCACAGGCTCTGGACGCACAGGCTCAGCGGCCATGGCTCACGGGCCTAGCCACTCCGCGGCATGTGGGATCTTCCCGGACCGGGGCACGAACCCCCTGTCCCCTGCATCGGCAGGCGGACTCTGAACCACTGCGCCACCAGGGAAGCCCGATTTACTGACTTTTTAAGCCCACTGTTGAGACCTACTGCTTAGGAAGAAAAAGGTTCCTTTCAAAGTACTGCTCAGAGATAATGTACCTGGTCACCCAAGAGCTCTGATGGAGATGTACCATGAGATTAATGTTTTTTGTTGTTGTTTGTTTTATAAATTTATTTATTTATTTTTTGCTGTGTTGGGTCTTTGTTGCTGTGCACGGGCTTTCTGTAGTTGGGGCGAGCGGGGGCTACTCTTTGTTGCAGTGCGCGGGCTTTTCGTTTCAGTGGCTTCTCTTGTTGCAGAGCACAGGCTCTAGGCGTGCGGGCTTCAGTAGTTGGGGCAGATGGGCTCAGTAGTTGTGGCTCGTGGGCTCTAGAGTGCAGGCTCAGTAGTTGTGGTGCACGGGCTTACTTGCTCCATGACATGTGGGATCTTCCCGGACCAGGGATCGAACCCATGTCCCCTGCATTGGCAGGCGATTCTTAACCACTGCGCCACCAGGGAAGTCCCTGAGATTAATGTTGTTTTCATGCCTGCTAACACAACATCCATTCTGCAGCCCATTGATCCAGGAGGCATTTCAACTTTCAAGTTTTACTATTTAAGAAATACATTTTGTAAGGCTATGTAGCTGCCTTAGGTAGTGATTCCTCTGAGGCAGCTGGGCAAAGTAAATTGAAAACCTTCTTGAAAGAATTCACCATTGTAGATGCGATGAAGAACATTTGTGATTCTTGGGAACATATCAAAATATCAACATTAACAGGATTTTAGAAGAAATTGATTACAACCCTCATGAATGACTTTGAGGGGTTCAAGACTTCACTGGAGGAAGTAACTGCAGATTAGAAATAGCAAGAAAACTAGAATTCAAAGTAGAGTATGAAAATGTTGACTGAATTACATCTGTGATAAAACTTTAATGGATAAGGAGTTGTTTCTTATGGATGAACAAAGAAAGTGGTTTCTTCCGATGGAATCTACTCCTCGTGAAAATGCTGTGAAGACTGTTGAAGTGGCAACGAAAGATTTAGAATATTACATAAACTTAATTGTTAAAGCAGTGTCAGGGTTTGAAAGTAATTGACTCCAATTTTGACAGAAGTAGGGTAAAATGCTACAGAGAAATCATTCGTGGAAGGAAGAGTCAGTCAATGCAGCAAAAAAAACTTCATTGTTGTCTTATTATATGAAACTGCCACGGCCACCCCAGCCTTCAACCACCACCTCGATCAGTCAGCAGCCGTCAACATGGAGGCAAGACCCTCCACCAGCAAAAAGATTATGACTTGCTGCTGAAGGCTCAGATGATACAATAAGTATTTTTAGCAATTAGCAATAAAATAAAGTTTTTAATTAAGGTATGCATATAGTTTTTTAGACATACTGCTATTGCATACTTAATAGACTACAGTATAATGTAAACATAACTTTTTTATATGCACTAGAAAACCAAAAAATTTGTGTGGCTTGCTTTATTGTGATATTCGCTTTATTGTGGTGGTCTGGAACTCAACCTGCAATATCTCTGAGGTATGCCTGTAGTGTATTTCTCTGTCTTCATACATTTGCATTTGCTCTCTCTCTGACAAACGTTTATTGGCTAACTTCTGTTCGTTTCTACCTCCATTCCAGTTTAAATGTCACTTTTTAAGGGAAACCTTTTGTGACCCCTGTCCCCCTCCCTCCACCAAGGCCCTTAAATACGTTCCCAGGAGAGCATTCATCATATGATATTATAACTGCTTGTTTACTTTTGTCTTGTTTGATACCCCACTAGACTCAGTGAGGCCAGTGAATGCATATACAGTTTACTCAAGTGTATCTGTGATATGAAGTTTTATATTCCATGCAGTCTGTCCTCAGTGTACTGAACATTTTTAAGTTTTAGAACATGAAGCAGTTTCTGCATTGAGATACCTTCTGAGATCTTTTAGACCACTTTTTAGAAGCTGTTTTATTTTTTATTCTGAGCTATTCAACTTTATAGGAAAAAAAGAATCAATAAACTTTAAACAATAGTCTTCCTTTAAAGATGTCTGTTTGTAATTACTGAGGCCCAGTCAAGCCACTGAAGTTCTGAACTGCCACTGTTATTAATTTAAACTGTAGGAATGGATCAGGGAATCTATGATTTAAGAAAAAGTCAGTCTTTTTCAGTCAAAATATAAGGAGAAATATGCATTTAAATCTGTCACGTGTATTAGGGTCTTGATAAGCTCTTTTTGATAGACCAGGTTTTTCTTTTAAACATGCAATGACAAAACATTAAAATGTATGTACTAATCTTTGTCCATCAGTGCCTCTCACTGAATATATAAATATTTCCATAGTTTATTCTAATCTCAGTAGTTTACATACTTTTACTTACCTTTACTTCCTAATTTCCGTGTATCTGCATAATCATTCTATTTGTTTTTTTACAAAATTTATTGTATTAGTTTTTGGATAGTGCTGTCAAGATAGACTGTCTCTAGTGTTCCCAGTTTTTGCTGTTCTATAGAGAAAATTGATGTTCTCAGTTTTGCTCTTGATATTTTTCAGCTCTGCCATTGTCATTTCAGTCAATTTCTCATTTTATTCTTCTTATATAAATTGTTTTTTAAAATTCTTCTAGGGTATGCCATGAAAAGCAATGTTTTCATTTTTACTAAAATGAAATTCACATTAAATTCATTCTTTCAAAGGGTACAAATCAGTGGTTTTAGTATACTTACAAGGTTGGCAACCATTACCACTATCAAATTAGAAACATTTTCATTAAACCAAAAAGAAACCATATACTCATTAGCAGTCATTCTTCATTCCTCTTTGCCCCCAGCCCCTGGTAGCCACTAATTTACTTTGTCTGTCTGTCTATTCTGCTTATTTTGGACATTTCATATAAGTAGAATTACATAGTATGTGGTCTTTTGTGTATGATTTTTTTCACTTAGCACAGTGTTTTCAAGGTTCATGCATGCTGTAACATGTATCAGTTCTTTATGGCTACATGATATTTATACTAAATTTTGTTTATCCACTCATTGATTAGTGGACATTTGGATTGTTTCCACTTTTTGGATATTATGAATAATGCTGCTGTGAACATTTGTTTGCGAGTTTTTCTGTGAACATATGTTTTCACTTCTCTTGGGTATATGCTGATTCCTTAACTCTTTGAGGAACTGCCAAACTTTAGTAATTTTCTTGATAATTTTTACTTAGACAGTTTAGTAGGCGAGTGAAGATTACAATTCCAGGATTCATTACTTCCTTCCTGTAAGAACTGAGTTACTGTAATGTTCTTATAAAGAACATTTCATAGACTTGTTTATTGAATGTCTTCAGAAATGTCTCTGTTAAATGTATCCTGCCTAAGGATGAAGTTAGTTTTCATGTTTTGTAGAGATACTTTAATTTTTCATTACCAAATTGAAAGGTCTGTTAATAGTCCATTGGGCCATAGGCATACCTAAGTTTTCATAGATTTTACAATACATTTTAATTGTTAATATATTCTAATTGTTGAATTGCTTCTCTTACAGGGTTTTGACTCTGGGAGGAGGGCTACCTTATTTGGAGCACCTTAATCTCTCTGGTTGTCTTACTGTAACTGGTGCAGGCCTGCAGGATTTGGTTTCAGCATGTCCTTCTCTAAATGATGAATACTTTTACTACTGTGACAACATTAACGGTAATGCCTTTTAACAGTGGGATAATTTTGGAGGAGTTGATTTAAAAATTTTTAACAGTCCTGAAAATTCTTAGGGTTTCTATTTTGTTTTCTAGATTTCTAAATGACCAAACATTTTTACTTTCAGGTTCAGTCTGAAAGATAAGCTTTCTTATCTTTCTAAAGATAAGTTTTCTTTTGGAGAGATATCTCAACTATCCATTCTGCCAGATTTTAGAAATATGTCATAGTTTAATCAATCCAAAGTGACAGGTTTTTATAGAATTACTAAAATTCTTATAAAATTTTGGGAAATTCCTCTAGAGTGAAAGAGCACTCATTAACAATACAGAGTATTGCTGTTCTAGATACACCTAATTCTTAGGGATGATAGAGTCAGTTTTCTTGTAGGACAAGAAAACTTCATAATGTAGTAGAAAAAGGAGGACTTTGGTAATGTGAACTCCTCAGGGACCCTGAATCTGGTTCCAAATAAATCTCTTGGAAGATTGAGGAGGATGGTGAGTGTGGTATTGGGAAGAGTCTGAGGTGCTTTAAATGTGATTAAAATTCCTATAGTATTATGGAGATTGAGCCCTGAACCTACTTTTAACAATCATCAGGTAAGCATTTCTTGATTTTTTTGTTTTGTTTTATTTTTTAAGCCTATTCCTGCACTGCAATGGGACTGTTTAATGTGCTTTTTCAAAGTACCTTCAGTGCCCTGTTGGGCATTTGATAATCACTGGTAGAGACTGAAGTCCTGAAGCATAAAAAGCCGCTCCTCAATTATTAGTAAGCAAGTCAACCTCATGTATTTATAATTGGAAAAAATTTACATGGTTCAGATTCTACTGTGTCTTTTTACATTATGTATTGTTATTTTTGAGAGTCCAGTTCATCTTAAGATCATGGGAAGATAAACGGAGTCTCTCAGGCAGAAAAATTGACAGACGTCAGCAAGACTAGAGGAATAGTATCTTCTTTAACGACATACCTGTAGGCAGAGAAGTTAGCAAATCTGCTGTTTCTCAGAGATTAGATTTTTCTTAAAATGCATATGAAGAGACAGGAGATGGCAGCTCTTTTGTTTCTTGAATCACATTGGTGATGCAGGAGATGACCTCTCATGTTCTTGAAATAGCAACACTAACTTCAAGCATTTCTTTGCTCTCTGTTGCCTTTAGTGTATAAGAAGGAATGGGGAAAATTAATGTCATTTTAGTTGCAACCTGCTAAGTGTACAAAAGAAAGTGTGAGTGCTACAGTGCAGCACTTGCTTCTTTTGGGGATGCAATGAAGATATATATATATATTTTTAATACACGGTTATGTCATTGTAGGTTCACTGTTGTACTTACTAAGGCTTATAGGATATATTATGAAAAGTAATCAGTAAGCAATTATTTTTTGTAAGAAAAACACCTTATTGGTAGGTTGCATTTGAATTGTCTACACTGATTTCAGCATAAGTTATGCTGGTGGGAATAAATCTCAGAACCTAATTTGTTATACTTATTTTGGGGTATATAGATGTTTTTGGATTGGTGGGGGGATTGGGTTTCACTTCATTTTTACCATCTGCCTACTACTTTTGTGTGTGTGTGTGTGTTTTTAAAAAACCTTCTTGAAATAATTTAGGTGTTGGGATAAAGTTAAATACTTAAAAACTTTTGCACTTTGTTAGTGTGTTAGAATTCCTTTCATCTTGACTGGTTTTGAATATATAAATATTAAAGTGTTCCAAAGGAGCTGCTACATTCTTTTTGTTGAATGTTAAGATTTTTTTTGATAAATGAGTGGTAATTTTCAATAAATGAATTTTAATGAATATATCTGACTTTAAAATGTTTGAAAATAAATTGACCGTGCTTGTATAATCCAATATCAAGTCTCCTTTTACAGCTTCTTAAAGCATGATTTGGGGGAAATGGAAATCTTTTAAAGTTTACAGGGTGACTTGTCATGTGAACTTATGTTCCAGAGTTCCAGCCAGTTGCTCTTAAACCAATGCCCTGATACAATCTTTTCCTTAAAAGGCCATATGGACACTAGAAAGTGTTAGAATAAAGTTGCATTGTATCCAGTTTTGCAAGATGACACGGGATTCATCCAGTATCTTTTATTACAATTCAACTTGTACAATAAATACTTAGTGACTGTAAATATTTAGCTCCCTTTTTATTATTATTTTTATTATTTCTGAAAGTAGTCAATATTTTTATACATGTTCTTAAACTAATAGGGAGCATATTTAGGTGACACATTATATTTTAATATTTGAGAGTAACACTTAACTAAAAATGTATTTTGTCCAAAGAGAGTTTACATAGTTAACTACCAGGTTACTAACTAAAAGAAGTAAATGCTGATAAATAATATTCATTAACTAAAAAGTGATAAGTAAAACAAAATTTTCTATTTCCTGAACATTAACAGAGATTTTGGAGAAGATAAATTAGTAATCAGATATTCAAACAGTGTCTGCTGTGAGCAAGATACTGTACTAAGCATTAACATAAAATGCCATTTTTATTCTTCTTAATGATTCTTCATGACACTTAAATTTGTTATTTGATTGATAAAGTTAAGATTTAAGTATAAAAAAAGGCTCCTTAGCCATAACATTTAAAAAATTCCTTGTCATTTAGGAAGTGTTAGGTGGAATTGCCTAGTTTTAGAGCTCTGAAGAACATTTGAACAATGATAGCAAATAAACTTGTACTGATTTGCATTTCAATGTATGTTTAATTTATGAATTAAGATAGATTAGATCATAGTAGGTGACACAGTTTCAGATGATTTGCTCTCTTATGTTTCTAATTTAAGTTAAAGAGGAATTAAAGGTAAGTGAAGGTAAGTGCAGATATACGGCATAAGTAATATGCTTAAAATCTAGGAAAATCAAACCAGTAATAAAAATTTGGGAAAATAACAATAGCTACCATTATAGCTCTTCTTAACTAATATTTTAAAAAATGCTTTCTTAGAAAATTTATTTTTACCATGCGTTTAAAGATTTTATTTAATGATTATGCAAATGTTATTTTTCTGTTTTATTATCCTTTACCGTAATTTAGCCCTCATCTATTATAACCATTGGGTTTATTATCTCATATCAAGATCGACATTTACTGGTGATAAGTCAAATGTTTACCTTTGAAATTCCGTGTCTGTGGAAGCACAGCTGTCTACTTGAGATACTTGGCAACCCAACATATCTTCTTAGTCATGTTTCTTTCCAATTCTACCTCACTTTTTCTGTTGCCTGTTTATTCTGTTGTCCATTGACTCCCTTTTCTAAATAGTCCTTCTGTGATGCTTAAGGGTCTTAACTGTTAACATTGCTTATGATTTCCATGCTTTGGAAATTGCTTTCTCCCCTGTTTTCTACAATATGAAACTAACTTACAAACAGCGGTTGTCTTCACTTTTGCTTTGCCCTAGGCCTTCAACAAAATAAAACCCATTCATGGATGATATCACTTTTATGGATTTTTAGGATCAGTCACCTGGAATGTCATTCACCTTATGATGGGATTGTAGTTTTGAGGTAGTTAGTATTACAGTTGTTGGTTAAGTACAATTTATGTCCTTAGATTTCCATTGAAACTAAGATATTCTGGTGTGTATCTGAGAAAGGGAGCACATTTTATAGCAATATGAGCGTAAACTTTGTTTTGTGATGAATAAGGAGATGCTGACAGATATCAGGATAGGGTTACTTTCTACCTAATATAGGACACATATTTTTATTCCTACATTTTTCTTCTCATATTATCCCTACTTCCATCCCTTAGACTCTGAGAGCAAAAAGTGACTCAGGTCACCAGAGTGGAGACTGAGGATCTTGGGCCTCTGTTTTTTGGGGAGGTTGGTGAAAAACTGTGTGGTACAGGCATACCTCGGAGATATTGTGAGTTTGGTTCCAGACCACCATAATAAAGTGAATATTGCAATAAAGTGAGCCACGTGAATATTTTGGTTTCCCAGTGTATATAAAAGTTCTGTTTGCACTGTACTGTAGTCTATTAAGTACAAAAGCATTGTCTAAGAAAAGCAATGTACATACTTTAATTTAAAAATACTTTTTTGCTAAAAAATTTTAACCATCATCTGAGCCTTCAGTGAGTCATAGTAGTAACATCAAAGATCACTGATCACAGATGACCGTAACAAATATAATAATAATGAAAACGCTTGAAATATTGTGAGAATTACCAAAATGTGCCAGAGAGACAAGAAGTGAGCAAATGCTCTTGGAAAAATGGTGCCAATAGACTTGCTCAGTGCAAGGTTGCCACACACCTTTAGTTTGTAAAAAATGCAGTATCTGCAAAGTGCAATAAAGTGAAGCACAATTAAATGAAGTATGCCTGTGTTTGGAAAAATATGAATCTTTTGATTAGATTCCTTGATCCAGTTGGCTCCTTTGAGGCTCACATTTAATTTTCTCTCTTGAAAACCAGTAGCATACTTACTTTGATTGCTTTCAGCCATCGCTTATGATTTTTCCCTAGGCCACTGATTTCAGTATAAAATTTCTTCCTTACCTTTCTGTCCTTTTAAAAATAGGAGTATAGACATTTTGAAGTATTGTAGGGAGTTTCAGTTTGGAATATTGTACCAAAGTCTCCATGTCTCTTTCCTCATACTTCTCCCTTCCAAAAAAGTTAGAATAGAATTATATACTGAGAAAATGATAGATATGTTTTTGCAAAAGCCACCAGTTTAAAGCGTTTCATCACAGGGACTGTGTCAGGGCAGGGCAATGATAGTGAGGTAGGAGATTGGCTCTTGGAGAAAGGCTCTACTAGGTGATTGGCAGGCAAAGCAGTAACCAGTGCAAGGGGTGAGGAAAGGCAAGCTAAGAAGGGAAGGTGGGGAATATCAGTTAAAGCTGAAAATGTATTCAAAGGGAGAACCAGGTCAAAGGTTGTCAGTGCGAGAAGATTTTCAAACCACAGGATTTCAAACCACTAGAGCATTTCTAATAAATATCTGATAATATGTACTAAGAAATTTCATTTTGACTCTTTGATTAAGATGACTAGCATTGTGTCTTAAGAGAAACTAGTCTTAACAAAAATGCTACTTTATGAATTTTAAGTATTTGACACATTTAACTTTTCATTTTCAAAATAGAATAGATTTTAATTTTGATTAAATAAAAAATAAGCTTGTGGTAATTCAATTTTATATTTGAAATGACTTAACTTTTATTATGGAACATTTTAAATATTTAAACATAATAATATAAAGAAGTTTTATGGATCATTGCCTTCAGCAGTTATAAACCTGTGGTCAATCTTTTTTGATATACTATTGCCCATTCTCATACCTGCTCCCTGTATCCCAGGCATTATATTACTTTAAAAGTTAAGCATAAGCATTTGAAAATAAATGAAATCGTAAGCTATTGCAGTTCCGCTATGCTTGTAAAGTTCATTAGTTTCTTTTCTTACTTAAAGATACATTATTATTTCCATTAGTGAAATATATGAATGCTATACTTCATTGATTATATATCCTAAGAAATTAGTCCTTTGTATTTTGTATATTGCCATTTCAAGAATACAAAAAAAAGTTAAATTCTGGTAAATAAGTGTGTTCTATGTGTTTATTTGCAAGTAGTTATTTTCTTATGTTGGTATTAGCATAATTGCCTTCTTTTGCAATGGATTGCTACTTCAAAAGACAAAGCTAATTTAACATATTTTTCTAAGTTAAAGTCTTGATATCATTCCAGGGTACTATGATTTTTCAATTATAATCCATTTTATAAAATAAATATTATTTTCTATAATAAAAATATATTTCATGCACTTTTATGGTCCTTGCATATCAAAAATGCAAGTATTTTGGTTCTAATTGATGAAAGAACTAATTAACTTTGTTCATGGTGCAGACATACTGAAAGGCTTCAATATAGTTAAAATGTCTTTTTCCACATTTGCTCGCCTTTATGAAAACTGTGATTCATTCAGAGTACTTGACATTTGAATATGCGCCATGATATCTCTTTGATACTTTCTAATTCTCAGCTATGTTTCCTAATGGATCTTTTAATCTAGTGTCTGGGTAGCATAATGTGATTGGAATAAAATGTCAGTTATTCCACAAATGTATTATTACTTTTCTTTGTAATTGGATCATAATTTTTATTATGTCTTAGATATGTTTTTAATTATTCATTCATTACATATTTGATTCTGGAAGATAATTTCATCTAACCCTATCACATGACTTATTTTGGGTACAGATGTTAAATAACAATATGGCAAATATGTTAAGGCTGTATCTACATAGTTTATTTTTAACAAAAGTTTTGAATATAATATTTATTATAATTGCTCAATACTGGATTCTTTAGCTTATCTATTACAGATAAGGTTGTTTTTGCCTTAATTATATTTCTAGGAAAGATGTTCATGATACAAGAAATCCATTGTGAAGTTATCCTGGCAGTCTTGCTTCTGTGGGTTATCTCTTTTCTTCTTGGATTTTTTATTTTGTAAGATTGTTGCCAAAAAATTACTTCTTTTTACTCTTCTTTTTCATTTACCTATATTAGTTAAAGTCAAACTGCTGTTGGTGATTTTTGTGCTGAATAATTTTATACACTCGTGGGATTTTACTTATATGTTACAAATGTATTACTAGTTAAAAAAAATAAGTGTTTTACTTCTTTCATTAGCAAGATTATTTTTGTGTGATAAGAAATTCCTCCTTTCACACTTTTCTGTTTTCATACAGGTCCTCATGCTGACACCGCCAGTGGATGCCAGAATTTGCAGTGTGGTTTTCGAGCCTGCTGCCGCTCTGGCGAATGACCCTTGACTTCTGACCTTTGTCTACTTCATTTAGCTGAGCAGGCTTCCTTTCATGCACTTTACTTATAGCACATTTCTTGTGTTAATCATCCCTTTTTGAGTGTGACTTGTTTTGGCCCCATTTCTTACAGCCTCGGAAATCTTAATTTACCAGTGAATTGTACAGTGTTGTTTCTCTTGCAAATCCTATTTTTGTTTTAGAAAGGGATTAGGTCTTTTCATAGGGTGAGAACAATTTTATCAGATTTCTTTTAAACTAAATATTTTGAAAAAAATGTCACTAATGCCATGCCATTTAAAGTATTTTTTAGATTATTTTGAGTTCTGAAGTCAATGGGTTATTGGTTCTCTTCAAAGATAAGCACTGTACCAAGCCTTGCAGATCTTTTCAGACATACATTTTTGAAGTTTTATTTTCAGAGACTGCAAATTTTGGAAACCAGTCTCTTTTCCATAATGTTTCCTTTATTTGAACAATTCTCAGAGGGCCAATTCAAACATATCCACATATAAGATTCTTTAAGATTATAAAATAAATTGGCTTCTTGGTGTTAGCTCAGGGAGCTGGCACAGCACCAATGTCTTTGTATTCGCTTTCTTCAAAGACCCCTGGTTCCCACCACTGTCCATAAATTGTCACATTTGGGGGAGGGGTTTTTAAAAGTTCCACAGTCATTTGAAGAAATGTATAAATAAAATCTACTTTGAGGACTTTACCAAGTAATGTCTTTTGTGTTTTGATTTTGTTGTAAATCTCAATCCAGGGTTACTTTACTGTGAAATAGGACGAAATAGGTCTTTTGAACTCCCATGAAATCATGACTCTGACAAATGAATAGTTCTAGACAGATACCTGATTTTATTAAGCTGAATTGTCTTTTTGAAATTTATTGTGCAGTCAGAATTTGAATTTGTAAGCTTATCTTCATTGCTGTTCGAAATAATAATTAGAATGGAGACCTGTTATTCAGAAAGGCACATATTGAGTCAATTTTATGTCATGCTATGTATAATTTATGTCATAAAAAAGAGAATAGTCAGCAGCATGCCATCTATTTTTATAAATATCTGTAAGGCTGTGGAAGAGGAGGTAATCTTGCAATTATGTTCTTTGTGGTCCCAGGTATTTTTTGTTTGTTTGTTTTATTGAGGAAGAGGAAGAGTAGGAAAGATATAAACTATAGATAGACAGATTTCAGTTCAGGCTAAGAGAAAACTATTTTACACAGAGTTGTCTAAAGATGAAGGAAGAAACATTTGATGAGAAAATAAATGAGAAGTCACTCTGCTTTTAAATTTAACTAACATTTGAACTATATATTGTGAGGGAAGATCACCTCTAAGGAAGGACATCTAATGACTCTGAAATTTCACTTTTCTCTAAGAGTTCTCATTTTGATTCCATTGTTAACATTTGTGAAATATAAGATGGAACCCCTCAAGTTTCTTGTATGGAGGATAGGGCAGCTGTAGAAGCAGACCATCTTACCCTTTAAGTTTGTGTCTCTTAGCTTAAGTCCTCATGCCTCTTGTGGCACTACTGCGCCTAGCTGCCTCCTTTAAAAGTCTGGCCTAAGCACAAAGGAAAAAACGTTCTGGATTCCCTTAGAGAACTTGAGAGGAAATCTGAGTTTAGTGAACAGTTACAGGGTCAGAAGTTTTATTTTGTAAGTTGACTGTTTTGTCGTTACTGTACTTTTATTTCCTTAAGTGTTTAATAAAGTTTACTTGAAAAGTTGACATCAGGGACTATTTCAAGAAAACAAACTAAAATAAGTCTTCTGGAGTGACTCCTATCCAACTGCATGGTAAAATTAGTCATCTATAACCAGGTCCCAAGTCATCAAGTGAGTACTCAAGTTTATACCCATGTAATCAGAAAACTGTAATATTTGGGGAGTAACATTTTTGATAATACTTAATGGAAAAAATCATGATTAAATGATATTTTGGGACTTGGCTTAAATGTTATTCTTCATAAATTAATTAATTTGAGCAGCTAATTTCCCAGGGGTTCCAGGTAATTGAGGTGCCCCCCTTTTGCCTTGTCCTGTGCTACTTGATCTTAGAAAACCATTAAATAGGACTTGGCAGTCTTGAATCAAACTGACTTCAACATGTGAGCACATTGCATGTGGAAACTCACTGTTTTTCTACCACCCCCACTACCCCCACCCATTTCATGGGGAGATGGCATAATCTGCATTTAATTTTTAAGTATTACTGCTGTTCCATTATTAAGGATAGTTAATGCTTTAAAATTTCTTCTAAATTTATTTTTCATTGAAATACAGTTGATGTACAATATTATGTTAGTTTCAAGTGTACTGTGTAATGACCTGACACTTGCATACATTATGAAATGATCACTGTGGTAAGTCTGGTAACCATCTCTACTTATATAAAGTTATTACTGTATTATTGACCATATTCCTTCTGCTGTATATTACATCCCCATGACTTATATAACAGGGTTTGTACCTTTTAATCTCCTTCACCTATTTCCCCTACCCTCCTCCCTTCTTGCAACCACTGGTTTGTTTTCTGTATCTATGAGACTGTTTTTGTTTTGTTTTTTAGATTCCACATATAAAGTTATTACTGTATTATTGACCATATTCCTTCTGCTGTATATTACATCCCCATGACTTATATAACAGGGTTTGTACCTTTTAATCTCCTTCACCTATTTCCCCTACCCTCCTCCCTTCTTGCAACCACTGGTTTGTTTTCTGTATCTATGAGACTGTTTTTGTTTTGTTTTTTAGATTCCACATATAAGTAAAATCATGTCATATTTGTCTTCCTCTGACTTATTTCACTTAGTATCCTCTAGATCCATCCATGTTGTCTCAAGTGACAAGATTCTTTTTTAATGGCTGAGTAATATCATATATACATGTATATATATATATATGTATGTATCTTTATCCATTTATCTTTCCATGGACTCTCAGGTTGCTTCCATCTTGTGGCTATTATAAATAATGCAAAATTTTATATTATTTATAATGTATTAAATTATAAATATACAATCAATATAATAACAATTATATAATTAGTAATTATAAATGTGCTAATTTTATAATAGATATAATTATAAAATTAATGGTAATTATATTTATATTAAAATTTATATTATTTATAATAATATAAATAATGCATCAGTGAAGACTGGAGTGCATATAACTTTTTGAATTAGTGTTTTTGTTTTCTTTGGATAAATACTCAGAAGTAAAATTGCTGACAGTTCTATTTTTAATTTTTTGAGGATTCTCCATACTGTTCTCCATAGGGGCTGCACCAATTTGCAATCCCACCAGTAGTGCATGAGGGTTCACTTTTCTCCACATCTTTACCAACACTTGTTATTGTCTTTTTGTTGGCAGCCATTCTGACAGGTGTGAGGTGGTATCTCATTGTGGTTTTGATTTGCATTTCCCTGGTAATTAATGATGTTGAGCATATTTTTATGTGTCTGTTGTCCATCGGTATGTCTTCTTTGGAAAAAATGTCTATTCAGGTCTGCTGCACATTTTTTAATCTGGTTGTTTTTTTGATGTCAAGTTGTATGAGTTCTTTGTATATTTTGGATATTAACCCTTTGTCAAATATATCATTTGCAAATATCTTCTCCCATTCAGCAGGCTGCATTTTTGTTTTGTTGAGAGTTCTTTTTGTTTTTTTTCATGCAAAAGCTCTTTAGTTTGATGTAGCCCCATTTGCTTATTTTTGCTTTTATTGCCCTTGCCTGAGGAGACATATCCAAGCTATTGGTAAGACCAGTGTCAAAGAGCATACTGCCTGTGTTTTCTTCTGGGAGTTTTATGGTTTCGGGTCCTTACATTTAAGTCTTTAATTCATTTTGAGTTTATTTTTGTATTTGTTGTGAGAAAGTAGTCCAGTTTGATTCTTTTTTAATGTAGCTCTCCAGTTTTCCCAATACTGTTTATTGAAGAGGATGTCTTTTTCCCATTTATATTCTTGCCTCCTTTGTCATAGATTAATTGATCATGTAAGTGTGAATTTACTTCTGGATTCTATTCTGTTCCATTGATCTGTATGTGTGGTTTTTTTTTTTTTTTTTTTTTTTTTTGCGGTACACGGGCCTCTCACTGTTGTGGCCTCTCCCGTTGTGGAGCACAGGCTCCGGATGTGCAGGCTCAGCGGCCATGGCTCACGGGCCCAGCCGCTCTGTGGCATGTGGGATCTTCCTGGACCGGGACATGAACCCGTGTCCCCTGCATCAGCAGGCAGACTCTCAACCACTGCGCCACCAAGGAAGCCCCATGTGTGTGTGTTTTTTCATGCCAGCACCATACTGTTTTGATTACTGTAGATTTGTAGTATGGTTTGAAGTCAGGAAGCCTGATACCTCCAGCTTTGTTCTTTCTCATGATTGTTTTGGCTGTTCAAGGTCTTTTGTGTTTCCATTCAATTTTAGGATTATTTGTTTAGTTTTGTGACAAATGCTATTGGTATTTTGACAGAGAGAGATAGCATTGAATGTAGTAGGGTCATTTTAACAATATTAATTCCTCCAATTCATGAGTGTGGTATATCTTTCTATTTGTGTTTTCTTCAGTTTCTTTCATCAGTGTCTTATAGTTTTCCAAGCTATACCCACCTTAAATGGATGTTGAATTTTGTCAAAAACTTTTTCTGCATCTCTTGAGGTGATCATATGATTTTTATTATTCAGTTTCTTAAGGTTATCACATTCATTGATTTGCAGATATTGAATCATCATTGCAATCCCTGGGATAAATTCCATTTGATCATGGTGTACGATTCTTTTAAGATATTGTTGAATTTGATTTGCTAATACTTTCTTGAGGATTTTTGCATCTATGTTCATCAGTGACATTGGCCTGTCATTTTGCATTTGTTGTCTTTGGTTTTGGTATCAGGGTGATGCTGTCCTTGTAGAATGAGTTCGGAAGCATTTTTCTCCTCTGCAGTTGTTTGGAATAGTTTGAGAAGGATGGATGTTAACTCCTCTTTAAGTTTTTGGTGGAATTCACCAGTGAAGCCATCTGGTCCTGGACTTCTGTTTGCTGGGAGTTTTTTTGGTTACTGATTCAATTTCATTACTGGTAATGGGTCTGTTCATATTTTCTGTTTCTTCCTAATTTAGTCATGGGAGATTGTACATTTCTAGGAATTTATTCCATTTCTTCTAGGTTGTCCATTTTATTGGCATATAATTGTTCTCAATATAATCTCTTATGATTCTTTGTGTTCCTGTGGTGTTAGCTATAACTTCTCTTCTTTCATTTTTTATTTTATTTGGACTCTTTTTATGTTGATGAGTCTGGCTAAAGGTTTATCAATTTTGTTTATCTTTCAAAGAACCAACTCTTAGTTTCATTGATCTTTTCTATTGTTTTTTAGTCTCTATCTCATTTATTTTCCTCTGATCTTTATTATTTCTTCCTTTCTGCTAACTTTGGGTTTTGTTTGTTCTTCTTTTTCTAGTTCCTTTGGATATAAGGTTAAATTTTTTTTTTTTTTTTTTTTTTTTTTTTTTTTTTCTGTACGCGGGCCTCTCACTGCTGTGGCCTCTCCCGTTGTGGAGCACAGGCTCCGGACACACAGGCTCCGCGGCCATGGCTCGCGGGCCCAGCCGCTGCGCGGCATGTGGGATCTTCCGGGATAGGGGCACGAACCCGTGTCCCCTGCATCGGCAGGCGGACTCTCAACCACTGCGCCACCAGGGAAGCCCAGGTTAAATTTTTATTTGAGATTTTTCTTGTTTCCTGAGGTGGGCTTGTATTGCTATAAACTTGCCTCTTAGAACTGCTTTTGCTGAGTTCCATAGACACTGGATCATTGTGTTTCCATTTTCATTTGTCTCCAGGTATTTTTTTAATTTCTTTTTTGATTTCTTCAGTGATCCATTGGATGTTTCGTAGCATATTGTTTAGCCTCCATGTGCTTGTGTGTGGGTTGTTTCGGGTTATTTTTTAGGTAGTTGATTTTTAGTCTTACAGCATTGTAGTTGGAAAAGATGCTTGATATGATTTCAGTCTTCTTAAATTTACTGAAACTTGTTTTGTGGCCTAGCACATGCTCTATCCTGGAGAATGTTCCATGTGCACTTGAAGTGTGTCGTGCTGCATTTGGATAGTATGTTCTCTATATATTTAAAATCCATCTAGTGTAATGTATCATTTAAGGCCAGTGTTTCCTTATTGCTTTTCTGTCTGGATGATCTGTTCATTGATGTGAGTGGGGTGTTAAAGGTTCCTTCTATTACTGTGTTACTGTCAGATTCTCCCTTTATGTTTGTTAATATTTGCTTCACCTTGTTAGGTGCTCCTTTGTTGGGTACATAGATATTTATAGCTGTTATGTCTTCTTGTTGGATTGACCCCTTTTATCATTGGGTAATATCCTTCTTTGTTTCTTATTATAGTCTTTGTTTTAAAGTCTATTTTGTCTGATATAAGTGTTGCTACCCTGTCTTTTCATTTCCATTCACATGGAGTACCTTTTTATGTCCACTCACTTTCAGTCTGTGTGTATTTAGGTCTGAAATAAGTCTCTTACAGGCAGCATATATATGGTTACTTTTTTGTTTGTTTATTTTAAAAAATCTGTTCAGCCACTCTAAGTCTTTTGACTGGAGTATTTGGTCCATTTACATTTAAAGTAATTGTTGATAGATAATGTACTTTTTGCCATTTTGTTAATTGTTTTCTGGTTGTTTTGGTAGTTTGTTTCGTTCCTTTTTTTCTTTTGTCTTCTTCCCTTGTGACTTGATGACTATCTTTAGTGTTATGTTTGGATTCCTTTCTCTTATTGTGTGTATTGATTATAGGTTTTTGGTTTTAGGTTACCATGAGGTAGGTAGGAAGATACATAGATAGGTATATGTGATTGTTTAATGTTGATCTTTTTTAGTTTGAATGCATTCTAACAACCCTGCATTTTTACCTCCCTCTCCACATTTAATGTTTTGATATCATATTTTACATTTTTGTTTTGTGTATTTTTTGACTACTTATTGTGGATATAGATAATTTTACTACTTTTGTTTTTTAATTTTACTACTAGCTTTATAAGTGGTTGATATACTACCTTATGGTATGTTTGCTTTTATTGATGAGACTTTTGCTTTTGTAATTTTCATATTTCTACTTGTGGCCTTTTTTTTTTTTTCCACTTAGGGAAGTCCTTTTAACATTTCTTGTAAAGCTGTTGTAGTGGTACTGAAGTCTTCTAGTTTTTGCTTATCTGTAAAGTTCTTTATCTCTCCTTCAAATCTGAAGGATAGTCTTGTCAGTATTCTCAGTTTAAAGTTGTTTTTTTTTTTTTTTTTCCCATCAGTTCTCTCCCTTCTGACCTACAGGGTTTCTGCTGAAAAGTCAGCTCATAGTCTTATGGGAGGTCCCTTGTATGTATCTAGTTGTTTTTCTCTTGCTGCTTTTAATATTCTCTCTATCTTTAATTTTTTGCCATTTTAATTATAATGTGTCTTGGTGTGGACCTCTTTGAGTTCATATTCTTTGAGACTCTCTGTTTCCTGGAACTGAATGTCTGTTTCTTTTCCCAGGTTAGGGAAGCTTTCAGCTATTATTTCTTCAAATAGGTTCTCTGCCCCTTTCTCTTCTCCTTCTGGATCCCCTATAATGTGAATGTTAGTGCACTTGACGTTGTCTCAAAGGTTCTTAAACTTTCTCATTTTTTTAAATTCTTTTTTTTTTTTCAGCTTTGGTATTTCCACTACCCTGTCTTCCAGTTCACTGACTGTTCTCTGAATTTAATCTACTGATGATTCCTTCTAGTGTATTTTTTATCTTTATTGTATTCTTCACCTCTGTATTTTTTCTCTATAGTTTCTAACTCTGTTAAACTTCTCACTGTGTTCATCTGTTCTTCTCCTGAGTTCGTCGAGCATCTTACGATCATTATCTTGAATTCTTTATGGGTTTGATTGCTTATTTCCACTTTGGTTTGTCCTTCTTCTGGGGTTGTGTCTTTTTTCTTCATTCGGAACATATTCCTCTGTCTCTTCATTTTGCCTAATTCTCTGTTTATTTCTGTGTAACTAGTAGATCACTTAGCTTTCATGATCTTGGAGAAGTGGCCTTCTGTCAGAGACATTTAATGGGGCCCAGCAGCACCCTCCCCTCTGCTCACTAGTGCTATATGTTCTAGGGGGTGTCCTCTTTGTGGGCTGTGTGGGCCCTTCTGTTGTGGTGGGGCTGACTACTTTGGGCGTGTGGTAGGTGGGGCTGGCCCCTGGCCCAGTTGGCTGCTGGGCCTTGCCTTGTGCGGTGGCTGCTGGCTCACTGGTTGTTGTGGCAAAGTCTACAGTGGCAAGCTGCATGTCCCAGGGGGTCCTGGGGCTGGTGCTGGCTGCAGGGGCTGGGGGTACCTGGTGTTGGTGTTGGTCCAATACCAGGTGTGCTGTTAAGCCCCCTGAACTAATAGACTAGAGAGAGTACTCCAGAATGGTGCTTACCAGCACCAGTGTCCTAATGGTAGGATGAGCTCCCCAAAATGGCACCCCCAGTGTTTATGTCTGTGTGGGGAGCCCCAATTCCCTCCTACCTCTCAGGGAGTCTCTCCAGGGTCAGCAAGTTTGTCTGACCGAGATGTCTTTTAAATTACTGCTTCTTCATTGGGACTTGGAGTGATTGAGATTTTGTGTGTACCCTTTAAGAGTGGAGCCCACTTGTCTCTCACATATGCAAACCCCACTGGCCTTCAAACCCAGACATTCTAGGAGCTCGTCTTCCAGGTGTGGGAGCCCTGGGCTGGGGAGCCCAATGTGGGGCTTGGACCCCTTGCTCCTTGAGGAGAACCTCTGTAATTGAGATTATCTTTCCATTTGTGGGTCATCTACCCAGGGGTGTGGGTCTTGACCCTACTGTGTCTCCGACCCCCTTAGCCATCTCATTGTGGTTCTTCGTTATATCTTTAGTTGTGGAAAATCTTTCTGCCAGTTGTTCTCATAGATGATTGCTCTGTAAATAGTTGTAATTTTCCTGAGCCTGTGACAGGAGGTAAGCTCAGTGTCTTCCTATTCCACCATCTTGGCCACACCTCTGTGGATAGTTAATGGTTAATGAAACAATATATACACTTGGTTTAAATTTATATTGAGTTTTGTGATGGATTTTATGAAATATTGAAACTGTTTTTAGAATAAGAGGCAACAATTAAGTAAAATGCCTTGTGTTACCTGACATACATCAAGTGCGACGTACTGGGTAGTGTTTTAAGTACTTTAAATATACCAACTTTTAAAATCAGTACAATATGATGAAGTTGGTAATGTGATCATCCCAACCTTATATATGGGGAAAGTTAAGTAACAGAGAGGTTAAGTAACTTGCCCATGGATTACCCAGCTAGTAAGTGGCAGAACTAGTATTTCTCCAAAGCTCATGCTCTTAACCACTCAACTATCCTGTCTCTATATTGCTATATTGGTAATGACTATTATGGGTTAGACCTTGAATTCTCCTTTGAAGGGTTCATAGTATAAATATCAGAGGCATGTAAACACATAATCATAATTTGATAGGGAAAGGCATAAGGGAATAAAGGTAAAAAAATTTCCTTAACTTGGTTCTTCTGTCTTTATGTTTTTTGTTTTGTTTTGCTTTTAAGTGAGACTGTATTCCAGCTACATCAGTGGTTCTCAGCTGGAGGCAGTTTATCCCATAGAAGACATTTGGCAATGACTGGAAACATTCTTGGTTGTCACAACTTGGCAGAGGGGAAGAATGCAACTGGCAGCTAGTGGGTAGGTGCCAAGGATGCTGTTAAACATCCTACAAAGCCCTTCACAACAAATAATTACTTAGCCCAGAATGTCAATAGTGCCGCTACTGAGAAATCCCGTTTTACATATTCCTATTTTGTGTACATCTTTCCATGTCAGTACGTACCTTTAATTCCTTTTAGTATTATCTGACTTTGGCTTCATCAGTTTGGGCTGTTGTAACAGAGTACCATAAGCTGGATGGCTTAAACAACAAAAATTTATTTCTCACAGTTCTGGAGGCTGGTAAGTCCAGAGTCAAGGTTTCGGCAGATCCACTGTCTAATGAAGACTCTTTCTGGCTTGTAGACAGCCATCTTCTCATTGTATCCATGCATGGCATAGAGGGGAAGTAAGCTCTCTCCTGTCTTTCCTTAAAGAGCACTAAATCCCACCTTGAGGGCTTTATCCTTATGATCTAATTAACTCCCTAATTACCTATCTCTCTCGCTTTAAAAAAAATTTTTTTTTGGTTGCGCCAGGTCTTAGTTGCTGCAGGCAAATTCCCTAGTTGTGGCTTGTGGGCTCCTTAGTCACGGCTCACCAGCTCCTTTAGTTGCAGCACGTGTGCTCCTTGGTTGCAGCCAGTGGGCTTCTTAGTTGCGGCCAGTGGGCTCCTTAGTTGCAGCTCGTGGGCTCCTTAGTTGTGGCATGCAAACTCTTTGTAGCGGCATGCATGTGGGATCTAGTTCCCTGACCAGGGATCGAACCCCACATCCCCTGCATTAGAAGGCATATTCTTAACCACTGCACCACCAGAGAAGTCCATCTCTCTTTTTTAAATTGAAATATAGTTGATTTACAATATTATGTTAGTTTCAGGTACATTACAATACAGTACATTATAGGTTATTACAAGATACTGAATATAGTTCCTTGTGCTATACAGTAGGTCTTTGTTCTTCATCAGTTTTATATACAGTAGTGTATATCTGTTAATCCCATACTCCTAATTTATCCCTCCCCCACCTTCCCCTTCGGTAACCATAAGTTTGGTTTCTGTGAGCCTGTTTCTGTTTTGTAAATAAATTCATTTGTATTAAGATTGCACATGTAGGTGATATATAATATTTGTCTTTGACTTAGTATGATAATCTCTAGGTCAATCTATGTTGTTGCAAATGGCAATATTTCATTCTCCTTTATGGCTGAGTAATTATTCCATTGTATATGTATATATACCACATCTTCTTTATCCATTCCTCTGTTGGTGGACACTTAGGTTGCTTCCATGTCTTGGCTATTGGAAATAGTGCTGCTGTGAACATTGGTGTGCATGTATCTTTCCGAATTACGAGTTTTCGTCTCCTGGGTGTATGCCCAGGGGATTGAGTGGGATTGCTGGATCATATTGTAACTCTATTTTTAGTTTTTTAAGGAACCTCCCGACTGTTTTCCGTAGTGGCTGCACCAATATACAGTCCCACCAACAGTGTAGGAGGGTTCCATTTTCTCCACACCCTCTCCAGCATTTATTGGTAGACTTTTTGATGATGGCCATTCTGACCAGTGCGAGGTGATATCTCACTGTAGTTTCGATTTGCATTTCTCTAATAATCAGTGATGTTGAGCATCTTGTGTGCCTGTTGGCCATCTGCATGTCTTTGGAGAAATGTCTATTTAGGTCTTCTGTGCATTTTTTGATTGTGTTTTTTTTTTTGATATTGAGTTGTATGAGCTGTTTGTATATTTTGGAAATTAATACAACCTTGTTGGTTGCACCATTTGCAGATGTTTTCTTACAGTCCATAGGTAGTCATTTTGTTTATGTTCCTTTGCAGAATCTTACAAGTTTGATTAGGCCCCATTTGTTTATTGTTTATTTTATTTCTTTTGCCTTGGGCGACTGATCTAAGAAAAAATTGCTGCGATTTATATCAGAGAATGTTTTGCCTGTGTTCTCTTCCAGGAGTTTTGTGGTATCACGACTTACATTTAAGTCTCTAAGCCATTTTGAGTTTATTTTTGTGTATGGTGTGAGGGAGGGTTTTAACTTCGTTGATTTACATGCGGCTGTCCAGCTTTCCCAGCATCCACTTGCTGAAGAGACTGTCTGTTCTCCATTGTTTATTTTTGTCTCCTTTTTCAAAGATCAATTGACCATAGGTGTATGGGTTTATTTCTGGTCTCTCTATTCTATCTATGTGTCTTGTTTTTGTGCCAATACCACGCCGTTTTGATTACTGTAGGTTTGTAGTATTTTCTGAAGTCTGGGAGGATTACACCTCCTGCTTTGTTCAGTTTCCTCAGGATTGCTTTGGCAATTCTGGATCTTTTGTGGTTCCATGTAAATTTTAGGATTATTTGTTATAGTTCTATGAAAAATGTCATGGGTAATTTGATAGGGATCACATTAAATCCATAGATTGCTTTGGGTAGTATGGCCATTTTAACAATATTCTTCCAGTCTAAGAGCATGGGATGTCTTACTGGCAAAGAAGAAGAGCATTCTAAATAGGAGGTGAGCAGGTACAAGAGCATAGAGGAATAAAGCTCATAGCGTAAGCGGGAACTCTTGAGTTGTCACAGTTGAATTTAGGGTCAAAGTGGCAGAGACAAGGTAGACTACTAAATAAAAACTTATTTTGCATATTTTGAAAATAATGATAATTTTATTTCATTATTTGTATTTTCTTCCCTTTGATTGATCAAGAGCACTTAAAAATATTCTCATATCTTAATTATCATTTTTACATGATATAAAACATACAATGAAAAAATTATCTGTTGCGTATAAGGGAGGCAACATAGATCCAAACAGACAAAACATTTTTGGGATATGGGTGGATATATACAGCTAAAGCAAATTCAACATTAGGTGCATCAATATTATGTACTCCAGTGCTATACACAGCTTCAATTAAAGGCTTCACTTCAGAGTATGGCATGTGAAGGGGAAATCCAGAGAACTGAAGGAAAGCAAAACAAAATTTTTAGTCATTAGTGAATGTGAAGTTTTCACTATATTTTTTCCCTAAGTAAGTATGTACAGTTCTTAATATTCATAATAGGAAGTCTCCCTTTTGGATCTTAAAGTCATTTATTTAGTTTTGTTTTTCTGTCCAGCTATAAGCAATATAGAAAATGGAGAGAGGCTAAGTGTCGTTTTTTGTTTTAGTTGCTAACATACTGACTTGGTGTTTAAGACACCTGTTAGTCACCCAGCCACTCTCCACTGTTTACTTCTTTCTTCCTAATAGCCCCAAGTTTGCATAGAAACCCGTGCAATTCCAGGGACCTAGGTTAAGTTAATACCTTCTATCCCCTTGGCCCCTGTTGATCTACAGGAAAGAATGTATAATCTAGGAAACTTAAAAGGGATAGTGGCATGCAGATGCTCTGTCATGCTCAGAGCAATATGTGTGCAGATGTGAGTCCTGCCGGGAACTATTCCAGCCATTTGCTACCACAAGAAAAACCATCCTGTGGGTGATGCCACCACATGGAGGAGGGCAGAGTGGGAAGACTTGCAGACGTGGTATAGCCCTGATAGCTACTCACCCCTAACTTTTACCTAAATAAGCCCATAAGTTGATAATGTTCAAGCTTGTTTGAAGTAAGTTTTCTGTTACTTGAATTGAAAACATCCCAGCTGAAAAATGAGCCTTATAAGGTAAAGGTAATTTTTAGTCAGTGAGTAGAATTAAATGTACAACTTGATTTCATACTGTTTAGCCAATGAGGCTTACTGTTTTAGTTTGAGACTACTTTCTAGGTTTTAGGATCCAGATAAAGGATGTGAACACACAGCACTACTGACAGTAAAGAAAGCCTATTAATGAGAGTTTTTCTTAGCAATGAAAAGCAATTAGTATAAAATATCCTTTAAAAAAAATCTGACCAAGAATGGTTGGTTTCGTCTTTATGCTCAGTTGAGTCTAACATGATTTAGCCAGATATTTTCATTTTATTTAATACTCTTGTAATTTTATAAAAGATATTATTTTTCATAGGACCCTCCTACAAAAAAAGGTGGTGTTTTGGTTTTATAGAGGCATTTTGCTCTTTAATGGTAGGTTCATTCTGGAGATTTGAACTTCTAATCACATTTTTTTAGTCTGTGCTGCTTCATCTATGTACTTTGGGGAGTAATTTAGGCATTTTGATTCCAAAAACCCATAGTACTGAGCAATTTCCAATTTGAAATGAACTACTTACTCTGTAGTCTCCTAGCTGTTTCAGCAGTTCTGCTCTGTGGTCGTCTTCCACATCTTCTCCATGATTTCTTTCTAATAGAGGCAAGAAGTGACGCAGAGTAGAGGTACAGTATCTATTCCATCGAGTCAGATGGCGAGGCCTCCAGTCCATGATTTTTTCTTTTAGTATTTTTTCAATCCTGTTTATAAAAAAAAAGCTCCATTTTTTGGTGACTTGACTTTTCCCTTGTAAACAAAAATAAAAAATAGTATTCTGAAACTATTAGAAGAAACAAGATTTTTTTGGGAATTTGTTGTTCTTAGGATCCTAAATAAGGCTGTATTTGAAATTTGCAGTTGAGAGTAAATTGGTATTTTTTAGTAATAATACCTTAAAAAGGATCACATTTAACCTTGTGCAGTTTGACATGCTGCTCTTCACACAGCTTGAGACAGTGGAAAGGACACACAGGCTTTGAAACAAGAAAGGTCTGGCTGGGCTCAGAAGCCCCCTTTAACACTTGACAAGTATGTGGACCTCTCTGAGCCTCAGTTTCCACACATGTGAAACTGGCGAAATAAGTTCTATTTTACAGCATTATAAGGATTATTGGGGCTCAAATAGGCTCTTACTAGCTTCCTACATGTGTTAGGTTTTTAAAATAGCTGAAGTTCACTTAAGCACTAATTGGACAAAATAGGCATATTTAAGCTGAGGGTTATGGTATTGTCTGAACAAGACCCATAAATAACATGACGTTGAACTATAATCTGAGGTAGAGTTTTTGGAGAACTACCTATTATTGCTGGATTTCACTGCTGTATGTCTCACACCGTGCTGATGCTAAAGCCTTCTTTTGAGCCTTGGGATTTAGAGATCACATTTGTACTTTGCATCTATAAACATGAATTAAAGTTTAATTGCCCAAATTATTTCACATTGATCCAGGCTGAGGATTGTTTAGTTGGATATTAACACTCCTAGTGACAGACTGCATATGCATTTATGGATATCAAGTGACCTGTCTTGTAGTTCAGCTGTAGCCACTTTGTCGGTGCGCTGGTAAATTAGCTCTTCTGGCTATAAAAGAAAAAATAGTTCAGGAATTTTAGAAATCAGTTACACTTAATTTCAATAGCTATACATCCTTTTCTAAATTTTTTTTTTTAAATTATGAACTCTCAGACATTCAGTTAGTTAGACATCGAGGATAATGTAACAGATGCAAATATACCCAAGGCCTACTTTAAGTAAAGCATCACGAATTATAATGCTTTGTGGTTCTTTCTCAATTTTATCACCCTTTTCTGTCACAGAAGTAACCATGATCTGAATTTGTTTTTTAGCACTCTTTCATTCAACATATACTGAATACCTACTGTGTGCCAGGCACTTACACAAGTGAAGGGGATAGAGCTGTGAATAAAATCCCTGCTCTCATGGTGTTTACATTATAGTCAGTGGAGATAGGCAAATTAGTGAAATGTGTTTATGATTTAACTACAGATGTATGTATCCCTAAACAATATATTGTACTGCATGTTTTTTGAACTTTAATAATTTTATACTGTAAACATGCAATCTTTTCTCCCTTAACATATTTAGAATAGCAGATGTATATTTTCAGTGTGCTTACTAATATTCATGAATATTAATTCATTTGTGTAACTACTATAAAATATTCTACTATATACCATAATTTATGTCTTCTATTGTTCCAATTTTAGGCTTTTGCGAACAGTGCTTCTATGAAAATTGTTATGTTACCTTGTATACATGGGAGAATTTCTCTAGGGTGATTTTTCTTAAAACTTCTTTTGGAAAGGTTTGATCCACAGTAAAAAATACAGTTTATATTACACACACAGTATCTATATATCTATAGCTATTACATTTAAAGTTTTAGTAAACAGTTCTCATGCTTACTCTTTATAATCTATTACTGTCCAGGACCCTCTAAATTAATGTTATGAGCCCCTCCTGGATCATGCCCTGCAGTTTGATTTCATGTTTCAATAGCAGTGATGGAATTAGTGAATTGAGACCAGCATTGAAAAAATTAAATGAAATATATTTTGTGGTATTCTTTTGGGTCATGGGACTCTGTATCAAAACTTACTCTTATACGTATTTGTGTACTGGTTCCTGATATGATGGTCTTTCTTATTGGGCTTAACTAACTTTGAAAATGAAATATTCTAGACTGAATATCTAGGAGTGGAATTAAGGGTCAAAATATATCTGGCTACCCAATATAATGATATCACATTCCTCACTTTCTATATCTACATTTAATTGTTAATAAAAAAATTATACCTGAACACTGGAAAGGCCAGGATATGGAAGGCTTCTTGAAAAGAAAGATTTCCATAGCTTGGGCTTGGTGACATCAAAATTCATCCTTAATGGGGAATCGTATTGTTGAATATTAAACCAAATCTAAAAAAGACAAGACTACATTAGCATATATGGTAGCAGATGTATGTGTATACGTGTGTGTATGTATGTTATATAAAGAGAGACAGCAGAAAGACACAGAAAGGGAACATGTAGCTTGCACATTTTTTGTCATTTTGATTTTTAAGACTGATAAGCACTTTATGATCAGTGGCATCATATAGTTGTCACCGGCCATTTTTTTTTTTTTTTTTAGCATTTTTTATACCTGCAGTTGTGCACCTTACAATTAATTGTAGGTTGATGAAATAAGGTAGTTCCTGGTGATAAGACACTTAGAATCTTTTGGAAGAAGACAGACAAGGCTACTCCCTTCTCGGGCTAGCCTTTCTCAACCTTGCTCTTCCCAGCCTCCTAATTGTGGTAGGTGTCCATCTCTTTGCTTCCACAGCACTCTGTAACCTCTGAGATAGCACCTGTCTTACTGAGGCACTGTAGCATATTAATTCTGGAACCAGACCACTTGCATTTGAATTCTGGCTCCAACATTTACTAACTGTGTGACTTTGCACAGTTTATTTAATTACCGTATGCCTCAGTTTCCTCCTGTATAAAGTGGGATGATAGTACTTAACCTCATAAGGATGACGATAACATTAAATGAGTTGATTCATTTATACCTCTTAGGAAAATTCCTGGTACATAGTAAGTACTCAATAATTGTTAGCTATTTTATTACTATTGTTAGTATTTATCATTATTTATAGTGGTTTATCTCACTAGACTATTAGATGTTGCCTTGAGGACATTTGCCACGTGCTTTACTCACCATTGTATCATTAGCATCCAGCACAGCTCCTGGTTGGCATGTGGTAGGCATATTGAGTAACTGTGCATGAGTGGTGAATTTGTCCATTCAACATAATTAAGTACCTTATATTTAGTCTCAGTTCTAATCACTGTGGATAAAGTTGTGAATGAAACATAGTTTCTACCAGCATGCAGTAGCTAATGAGAAGACAGTGCAAACAAACAAATACATGGGATATCAGATGATACAAGATGTGGTAGATTGCATCCCTGGCCCCAGTTCTTCACCCCTTCCTGTACCCACAGCCTTTGCCCTGTTACTTGGCAGTTACTCCCACTAAAAGGGCAGAGATGTATTTCCTTGCCTCTTGACTTTTGGTCAGTAGAATGGGATAGCAGTGTCATTGTGTGACTTCTGTGTCCAAGCTTAAGTAGCTCTGTGTGTTCCTGCTTGCCCTCTTGTGCCTCTGCCAATTGTCATTGCCCTGAGTTCCAGAATAAAAATGCATGAAGCAGGGCTCTCCCAGCCTAGGCCAGCAGAACCGTCCCAGCTGACTCAGATCCGTGAGAATAATTGTCTGAAGCCATTTCTTTTGGGGATGGGTTTTTGGTATTTTCTTGTGGCAAAAGCTAACCTTACAAGGGCTATGGAGAAAACTATGCAGAAGAGGTGAAATTTTAGGGTAGGCAGAGACATTTTCACTGGAAAGAGCATGAAGGAGTGAGGGAGAAATTAATGAAGATATCTGGTCAGGGGAAGGGTCATCTATGCAGAGGAAATAGCAAATGCACAGTGTGTTTGATGTGTCTGAGGGACAGCAAAGAAGACAAAGTGACTTCAGAGGAGTGAGCAAATTAGAGCAAGAAGGAGATGAGCAGAAGATGACGGGGGCAGGGCAGCTGTCAGATCATAGAAGGCCTTGTGGGCCATTTTAAAGACTGAGGCTTTGACTCTTGAGTGAGCCAAGAAGCCACTGGAGTATTTTATGCAGATGAGTGACATAATTTCCTTCTATTTTAACAGGAATATTCCTTGCTCTTTTGAGATTAGACAGAAGGGAGTAGGGGCAAGTCGTTTAAAGAAGGCAAGGTCTTTAAGAATTACAATTTGGCTGTAGGGTAGGGAGTGTGCAGAAAGTAGTGGGAAATAGCACTGGAAAAAAAGAAGTCAGATTACATAGGGCTTTCAAATCCAAGGTGAGACATTTATTTTTAAATCTGTATACAGTGAGGTACCCTCAGTACTTTTTGAGCCATTGAATGATGAAAGCTGAAATTCAGAAACAATCAGGTATCAGTGTACCAAATAATTGAATTGGAGACAGATTATTTAGTTGGCTACTTATAGTAATGCAGGATGAAACAGTAATGATATGACCTGGAAACAGAAGAGGCAGAATATGAGTTGGTATCAAAAGGATTGAAGGAGGAAGTGAGGGAGGGGGAAAATCAAGGACAGTTCTGGGGTTTGAATCTGGGTAACTGACATCCACAGAAGTAGGAAGGCCAGGAGGAGGAGCTCTTTTTAGAGATAAAGGAGAAATGATGCGAGTTGTGGATGGCCTAAGTTTGCGATTTTGATAAAGCATCTGGGTGTCTAGCAAACAGTTGAAAATTCAGGACCCAAAGATTCTGGGGCTAGTGACAGAATTATGACTTTTTTTGCCAGGATAAACTAGATAGAGCTATAATAAATAATGTGTGGTTCTGCAAGAAATCTAAATGTAGAATTTTCAGGAAAATCTACTTTTAAGGTGTGGAAAGAAAAGCCAGTGGAAGAAACCTAGGGAACTATTGCAGAGAAATGAAAATCAACAGTCCTTTATCAGTAAACTGAGGATGAGAAAGTGTTTTTTCCATGAAGAGGTGATTAGTTGTGTCAGATGCCATAGAAAAGGACAGGAGAGTGAGGAATGGGAGTAAACCATTGGATTTATTTATCCATTAGCAAGACACTGGTACTTCTCAGAGGTTATTTCTGTAGAATGGTCAGGGAAGAGGACTAGATTATAGGCGGTTAAAGTCTGAATGTACTGAGGAAGTGGAAGCAGGGCATATAATGAGTATTTAAAGAATTTTGGAAGGAAAGGAAGGAGGGGCAATGGTAGTTTAGGCTGTAACCGGGTTGGGAGAAGCATATTTTAGAATTGTTGGACTTCTGAGCCTATTGATGGAGAAGGAGAGAGAAAACATATAGAGGCCAAGTTGGGACAGTTAGTGGAGTCAAGTGTTGGAACAGGAGTGGAAAAACAAACATGGGTGGAAAGGGGAGACTTACTTCTTGGCAAAGGGGTGAAGGAGGAAAAAGGCTGACAGTCCAAAGAGGTGGTGTGGTAGAGCAGGGGCAGTTGAGGTTTCAGAGTGCCAGGCCTGCAAAGCGAGCCTGAGGTCCTCTCCTGAGGGTGGCCGAGGCTTAGAGCAGGTTCAGAGCAGCTGCATTGTGGGATGGCCGGCATCATGAGCCACTGCTGCCTGTCTTGTTAGAAGAGGAGAAAAGGGGGTCTTTCTTCCTCACAAAACTTGGGCTTTATGTGAATTAGTCAACCATACAGTAATTGTTTTGAGAACTAATAATTTTGACAAAGAATGGAGTTCTCTGTAGGCTTTTTCAGTGCCTGTTGACTCTGCCTGATTACTAATATGACCTTAAGATGGTTCTCTACATGTGTTAATAGATGGAGCTTAGCAGATCATTTATGATTATGATAATGCTTTTAATTAAAAATAACAACATGCAAATTGTACACTACACTGCTCTTTTAACACTTGTAATTAATAATAGTTACCATTTGCTGAATACCTATGAAAGACAGGTACTTTGCTGGGTGCTTGGCATATGTTATCTCTAATTATAGTAGTAACCCATAGACCAGTGGTCTTCAAGGTAGGGTGCACATCACAGACATAAAAGAAGAAATATTAGATCTTCTAATTATTTCTTTTTATTTTAAGAGTTTCTTCTGTGTGTAATATAATATATTGATACATAAGTAAATACATATATAATTTATAAATAAAAATACATATATTGGGGATATATGCTCAAATGATTTTTCAAACAGGTAAAGTTCAGAGAACACTCAGGTAGATAATGATTATAAAAAAAGTCACAGTAGCCAACACAGGGTTGCTACTGTATGTTAGCTGCTTTGCCTTGATTATCTTATTTACTTCTCACAACTGTTCTGTAAAGTAATTACTAACAAATACCTTCATTTTACCAATGAAGAAACTGATGCTGTATAAGATTAAGAAACTTTCCTAAGCTTACATAACTAGTAAATGATGATGTTGGAATTTAAACTCAGGCAGTGTGATCCCATAACTCATGTTTTTAACCAGTGCCTTATATAGTACTCTTCATAGTTAAATGGCCCCCCAAACTGGGTGCAAGCAGAATCACCTGATGGAACCTGGGAATCTCTTAGAAAAAGAAAAGGAAGAAAAGAAAGACAATCTTTTCAGGTGATAAATTTGGCTCATTTAGTTCTCAAAACACTATGCAGATAGCTAGTGGGAAGCAGCCACATAGCACAGGGAGATCAGCTCGGTGCCTTGTGACCCACTGGAGGGGTGGGATAGGGAGGGTGGGAGGGAGGGAGACGCAAGAGGGAAGGGGTATGGGAGCAGATGTATATGTATGGCTGATTCGCTTTGTTGTGGAGCAGAGGCTAATACACCATTGTGAAGCAATTATACTCCAATAAAGTTGCAAAACAAAAACAAAACAAAACAAAAAAAACCCCACTATGAGTTCTGCATCGTAAACTCTTACTTTGGAAGGGAAAACAGGACAAGCCAGGATACAAACTCAGGTCGTCTGAATCCAAATCCTAAATTCTTTCTTTAACCTCATTCTGCTTCTCGAAGATCAGGTGACTAATTCAACCAAAAGTTTTTATTTAGAACAGTTCTGCCACTGTGCTTGACACTGCGTTTCTTTAATTGGTATTATATATGTTTATGTAAATTTTTTTGACACAAAGTATTATTAAAATCAGTAGATCAATTAAAAAAAAGCAATAGTCAACCACATTTAAGAGGAAATGGTAATACTTACATTATCGGGACCTATTAAACAGCCCACACTTTTTAAGGGGCAGAATGTATCAAATTGTCCATAACAATGTCCACTGCAGGGATTCCATATTAAATAGTGACTTTGCTCCCGAGTTAGCACATAGGCAGTTGGACCCTGAAGGAAAATAGCCATTAAACAAGTTTCCAATTAATTATGCTATTAGGGTCAAGAGTAGTTTGTATAGACAGTTCATTATTTTAGTTGGACCCCTAATTTCTAAACCCCATGGCTAATGGTGAAAATTATTTTGCAGTTCTAGATTATGCTGAATTAATAAAATCAAAAGTTTATTTTTGCAAAATTCTTGCATCTGCAACTAGTGTGATATAGTGACCAAATAGGAATGGTGGTCATGTTACTCAACCAACATATCTTTTTTTTTTTTTTTAAGTTAAATGGAATAGGTTGTGGGTTTTTTTTTTCAGTTTTACTGAAATATAATTGATGTACAACACTGTATAAGTTTAAGGTGTACAACATAATGATTTGACTTCCATACATCATGAAATGATAACCACAGTAGGTTTAATGAACACCCATCATCTCATACAGATATATTAAAAGAAATAGGAAAAAAAATTTTTTTTCTTGTGATGAGAATTCTTAGGATTACTCTCTTAATGACTTTCATTTATAACATACAGCAGTGTTAATTATATTTATTATGTTGTATATTGCATCCCTAGAGCTTATATATCTTATAACTGGAGTTTTGTACCTTTTGACTACCTTATCTAATTCCCCCTCCCCTGATCTCTTTTGTATGAATTTGTTTTTGAAGTATAATTGACCTACAACACTATGTTAGTTTCTGGTACACAACATACTTATTTGATAATGTCTATACATTTCAAACTGATCATCATGAAAATTCTAGTTATCATCTGTCACCATACAAGGATATTACATAATTACTGACTATATTCCCCACACTGTATATTTCATATCTGTAACATTTATTTTGTAACTAGAAGTTTGTACTTAATCTTCCTCACCTATTTCTCTCCTCCCCCCTCATTCCTCCCCCCATTCCCCCCTCCGCCCCCCTCCCCCACCATTCCCCCCCTTCCCCCCTCTGGCAACCACCTGTGTTTTTTGCTGTATCTATGACTGTTTCTTTTTTTTCATTTTTTAAAAAAATTAATTTATTTTTGGCTGCATTGGGTCTTCATTGCTGTGCACAGGTTTTCTCTAGTTGCAGCGAGCCGGGGCTACTCACTGCAGTGGCTTCTCTTGTTGTGGAGCACGGGCTCTAGGCACGCGGGCTTCAGTAGTTGTGGGTCGCGGGCTCTAGAGCACAGGCTCAGTAGTTGTGGCACGCGGGCTTAGTTGCTCCGTGGCTTGTGGGATCTTCCCGGACCAGGGCTTGAACCCATGTTCCCTGCATTGGCAGGTGGATTCTTAACCACTGCACCACTAGGGAAGCCCTCTTTGACTGTTTCTGTTTCATTATGTTTGTTTATTTGTTTTTTAGATTCCACATACAGTATTTGCCTTTCTCTGACTTACTTCACTTAGCATAATACCCTCTAGGTCTATCCATGTTATTGCAAATGGCAAGATACCTTATGATTTGGCTGAAGAATGATTATTGATGGAAATAAGTAGTCACTGCATTTTCTTTTTAGAGTCAGTTAAGATTGGCTTTTAAGTATTTAGAAGGCTGATTATATCTGAATACTACTTCTATTTCTAATACAGTAATTAATATTTGATATACATTTATAATTATGTAAATGAATAGAAGATAATTTGAGAGGATACTTACTAAACTCTTGACAATGAGTACACCCAAGGAGGGGGTGGGATTGGGAGTTAGAGCCTGAAGAGGGACTTTAACTTTTAATTCAGAATACTTATGTATTATTAGATTCTCTTTTTACAATGAACATTTATTCATTCATTTATTTCTCATGTATGATTTCATTTGATGCTCACTATAGGCTTCTGGGGAAGGCAGGGCAAAACTTACTCTCCCACTTTCATTATAAGGCTCAGAGTTGTGAAGTGACTTGCTTAAAGTCACACAGCTCATGAGGAGTGGGCATAGCCTTGAACCCAGGCAGGCCTTGTGACTTCCTAGCCCATTATTCTGTTCCTTGTACCAGGCTATCTGGAAGATAATGATGGAGCATGAATTAGGATTCAGATATGATGCTGCTTGTCTAGTAGCAACCTGCGCTAATTCCTGAGGATTCCTAGAGCCCCTCTTTTTGAAACACTCGTTGGATAAGCTGTTTCAATCCATATGACTTTTCTAAGTTTGTTCCCAAAATTACCCCCAAAACATGCCCCAAATTACGGGATATTTGCAGTGGGCTGGGGAAACAAATTTTAGTAGTCGCTATCTCCAGTCTAATAAACATAACAATGGTGATACCAAAATATAGCTGTGGACATTCTTTTCTTTGTCCCTGTGGTTATCTGCCTTGTTGCCCTTTGCCTGCCAGGTTAACAGCAGATGCCTGTGGATGAAGCAGGCGTGAAAGACTCTCTGTCCTTGCCGCACTTCTTCAGATCCCCTTCGATCCTTGGCATGAATAACACTAGATCACTAAGGGAATCAGAATTCTTAGTAGCGTGGGCGGGAGGGGGCTCTTGCTAAAAGGACAGAACTAGGTGGGGGCTGTGGGTGGTAAAGGGCTCCGATTTGCCAAAAACACCCTGAAGCATTGTGCAGGGCCCGAGTACCCTGAAAGCCACTTCACGTTTTATCGCTGGTTCTCTCTTCCTGTTGTGGAATCTCTGGGCTACTTTCCTTGCAACTCAAAGAATTGTTATGAAAATAAGTGCTGTCCATGATTTGGAACATAAGACAGCCATCCATGTTAGCCAAGGACACTTTGTTAGAGCCAACCTACGTGGTCTTACCTCAGGAATAGCATTGCCCATCACCAGCCAGGCCTTCTTACCCAGGGAGAGGAAGTAATTACAAAGTAATACTGCATGCTCTTCTTCGTCTCCTGCCAGGAGATCAAGAAATTGCTGACCAAAATTAAAAACAAAAAATTATGTTTCATTGACTGACCGCTTCATTCTAGATTGGCTGTATAGGATTTTAAAAAGTCATTGTTAAAATTAGTACCTTCAAGGATGAGATCTATTTAAAAAAGATTTTTCCAAATGTTGGTACTGTGTTGTTAATTCATTAAAATAAAAAAATACCACAACACTTTTAGTCGGACGTGGTATTTTCTCTGTCATCGATGACATGATTTCTAGAATCAATTATGGGGTGAGGTGGAGACAAATTTCAAAGTTCCACGTTTTATTTTGAACTTACATATGGTAGCTCCCTGTGTACGAAACACTTTTTCTTTGTGAACACCTTATTTTCTAGAGCAGTTTTAGGTTCACAGCAAAGCTGGCAGGAAGGCACAGAGATTCCCCGCACTTTCTTGCCCCACCCCCCCACAGGTACAGGCTCCTCCACCATCAACATCCCCCGCCAGGCGGCACGTGGGTTTACAACTGACAAACCTACCCTGACGCACCATGATCAAAGTCCATAGTTTATACATAGGGTTCACTCCTGGTGTTGTATGTTCTGTGGGTTTTGACAAGCCTGTCATTACAGTATCATGCAGTGTGTTTTCACTGCCCTAGAAGTCCTCTGTGCTCTGCCTGTTCATATCCTGTCCTCCCACCCTGGCCACCACACTGTTTTAAGCGCATTGTATGCATCAGTTCATTTGATCCCGGAACAAACCTTTGAGGGCGATACTCTCACGTTCCCACTTTACAGATGAGGAAGTGGAGGCAAAGGGAGACGAGGCAATACCTAGGAAGTGGAAAAGCCATTCTGGCTCTAGAGCACATGAACTATATCTTATATCTATCTTATAGATATCTTGAGGTTGTGGAAATTTTATCTCTAAAATTGTCAACATTATGTTGCCAAAATATATTGGGGAGCAAGAATTTTTGCGGTACGCAGGCCTCTCACTGTTGTGGCCTCTCCCGTTGCACAGGCTCCAGACGCGCAGGCTCAGCGGCCATGGCTCACAGGCCCAGCCGCTCCGCGGCATGTGGGATCTTCCCAGACCGGGGCACGAAACCATGTTCCCTGCATCGGCAGGAGGACTCTCAACCACTGCGCCACCAGGGAAGCCCAGGGGAGCAAGCAATTTAAAATGTACTTCAGCTTCTTCCTTTTAGAGCTATCCTTCAAAGGGAGTTGTATACCACATTTCAGTTTTATGCAAACACAGTACAACATGAGATCCAGAAGCAGAATGAATACCAGTGATAATACATGTTTGTTTCATACTACTGAAGACTCATTTGGAAGTTTATGTAGCATACATTGATTGTAAGTTCCATGAGGTCAGAGGCCATTTTATTTTGCTCATAGCCAGAACTAAGTACAGTGTCTGACATGTGATAGGTGACCAAGAAATACATACTGAATAATGACATGCCTTTAGAAGCCCATAAATTAAGGAATATGCAATTTCCAAAGCCCATGCATTAAGGAATATGCAATTCCCAAATGTAATAGAGAATGTGATTTTGATTATTTTATGAATATAATTGGGATGTTAAGGTAACATTGGGAGAATAAATTAGCATTAAGACATCTGAAGTGGTTTTCTGTGTGTGGGTGCGAGTGTGTGTGTGTGCAAATAATTATTTTTTTTGTTTAATTTCTGAACTTTGGGCAAATTGAACCAGGAAGAAAAAAGTACCTCAGAATTTAGCTCATCCTGCTAAACAGATGGCTGTGTAGATTTTTATAATGACTAATGAGTGTTGCAATTTAAAATTATGCAAGCCATTTACTAATGTTCCGTGAAATCAGCTCAAACTAGTAAGTCTGTGAGGGAGAACTACTTACATCAGATGTGCTCCACAGGTCACAGATACCAGCAAATGAAACAGTGTCAGGCAAGAAAGGAATCAAAGACACATATCGAGCCACCAGTTCCTGTTTAAACAAAATTAGCTGTAATCATTTTTCTAATAAAATAGAAAGTTGGATCGTCTACCTCATTTCTTGGAAGAAAGTTTCATATATCACAAACATTTATGTGAACAAAATGAAACGAATGCTCACAAGTGCTTACTAAGTTGTGTTAATATTATCTCATTTAATCCTCTCCAAACATCCTGAGGAAGATTATTGCTATTATCCATCTATTACAGATGAAGAAAATGGCTCTTGGCTCTCTTTGAAATGTTCTCATCTTCTTCCCGCCCCCCCATCCCCTCCTTATAACAAGACTCTCCAAGATCATCTTGTATTTTCTCTAGCCCAGTCCTGAAAGCAGCCATTTCTCTAAGAAGTCCTGGTTCCTTTTAGAGGGCAGTAGTATTTAGAAACCAAGATGGGTGCATCACTGTGGTTGTAACTCATTATTTCTGTAATTGCTCAGGAAGTTGAACATCTTTTTATATGCTTATTGGCCTTTCCTGTTTCCACTTCTGTGAACTTGTATTCAAGTATTTTGTACATTTTAAAATTGATTTGTAGTTTTAAAAAAATATATTCTAGTTACTATTCCTTTGTCTATTACATATGTTGTAAATGTCCTCTCCTGATTGTGCCTTGTCTTTTCCTTTGTGCTGTTTTATGTTAACTCAAGTTCTCAGTTTTAATATGGTCAAATTTATTCTTTCTCGTTATAGTTACAGTAAGTCCCCTACATACGAACGAGTTCCATTCTGAGAGCGAGTTCGTAAGTCCAATTTCTTCGTAAGTCCGACAAAGTTAGCCTAGGGACCCAACTAACACAATTGGCTGTATAGTACTGTACTGTAATAGGTTTATAATACTTTTCACACATAATACATAAAAAAAAACACAAAAAATAAAGAAAACATTTTAAATCTTATAGTACAGTACTTTGAAAAGTACAGTAGTACAGTCCAACAGCTGGCCTACAGGGGCTGGCACCAAATGAACAGGCAAGAAGAGTTACTGACTGGAGGAGGGAGAGGAGGTGGGAGATCGTAGAGCTGAAGGATCGTCAGCAATAGGAGATGGAGGGCAAGCTGCAATTTCACTCACGCCTGACGTTGATGACACAGGCAGGTTCTGGTTCCTTGCTGGAACCAGATGCACGTTCACACCTTTGAAAGTTTGCAACTTGAAGGTTCGTATGTAGTGGACTTACTGTAGTGCTTTTTTCTGGCTTGTTTAAGGAACTTCCTACCTCAGGTCATAAAGATAAAAATGCCTCTCATATTTAAGTCCTCAATCTATCTATTGAATGGTGTGAAGCAGGAATCTATTTTTTTTCCATGTGTAAAATCAATGATCCCAATACAATTTATGTAATAGTCAATTTTTACTAATTTCCAATGCCAGCTTTGTCATATATCAGGTTTGAGTGGGTTAATATTTGAGTAGACTTATTCTGGATTTTTAAATTCTCTTCCATTTTTCTCTTTGTTATTTGTGTTCAATACCATTTTACCTTAATTACTACAGTCTCATAAGTATCTGGATATGACATGGCAGATCTTCCCACTGAGTTCTTCTTTATCTTCAGGATCGTCTTTGCTATTTTTCTGCCCTTTGCACTGCTGCATAAATATTAGAATCAGCTTGCCAAGTTCCACTACAAACTGTTTTAAAAATCTAGTTTTATAGTCTTTGTCTTTTAACTGGAAAGTTTAATCCCTTCACTTTGACTGTGATTATTGGTAAATATTTAGACTATTTCTACTACCTTATTCTGTGCTTTTTATTTATTTTTCTACAATTTTTTCTTTGTTTTTTCCCCTCCCCACTCTCTTTACCCCATTTTGTTATTTTATCTCCTGCTGGTTTGGAAGTTATACTCACTTTTTAACATTCTTTTAAGTTGTTAATCTAGAAGTTTCAATATGAATATTTAACTTAAAACTCTAAAGTTAATAAATATCTTTGCCCTCATCTTGGAAAATACAAGGGCATTAAAATACTCTCATAGATACTGTCCTGACATGTATAATTTTTTTTTCAGGATTTTTGTTTTATCTTGATTTTTCAACCACATTGCTTTTATTGTTACTGTGAAGACAATGCTTGTTGATTTATTCACTAATTTCCCATTTTCTTTACCTATCATTATGTGTTGCATCTAGGATTTTCTGAGAACCTTCCTTCTCTATATTTTTTAGAAATTCCTTAAGTGAGAATCCTTGTAAATTCTCCCAATGTTTGTGTGAAAGATAGTTTCACTGGATATAAATTACTAGTTTGATGACTGTTTTCTTTTAGCCTTTTGATGATGTCATTCCATTTCTGGCTTTCATTTGTGCAGCTAAAAAACCTGTTAGTTTAATTACTGTTCCTTTTTAGATAATCTGCACTTTCTCTCTAGCTGCTTTAAAGATCATCTTTGTTTTTTTTTGTTCCCTATTATACACCTGGAGTTTAATTTCATTTTATTTATTTTGTGTGGGATTCATTGGGCTTCCTGAATCGTTGTCTTTCATCAAATCTTGAAAATTCTCAGCTCTATCTCTTTGAATATTGCTTTTCTTCTTTTAAACACAGTTTGGTCCTCCTCCCTCTATCCTCCATGTCTCTTAACCATTCCTTTATGTCTTCCATTTTTTTCTGTCTCTGTGCTATACTCCAAGAAGTTTCTTTGCCTGTATATTCATGAATTATCTCTGTATTTAACTGTATTTAATTTAACTCTGTATTCAACTATATTTGACGTTAGGTTTAAACTGTTTGTTCAGTTTCTAATTTTAACTATTCTTTATTTCTACAAGTTCCATGTAGTACTTTTAACACGCTGTATGTCAGTTCTAATAGTCTATTGTCCTTTTGTTATATTTTCAATTCCCTAGATTTCTTAAACTTATTAAACATACCTATTTTATATTCTGAATCTGGTAATTTGTGTCCCGATTCTACAGAATGTTGTTTCTGCTAACTTACCTTCTTCATAGTGACTTATTTCTTCATTGATGATCTTTTATATGTTCATGTTGCTTGGAACTTTTTCTGTGGAATTTTTTTGAAGCTGCGTTTAAAGGATGTTCTCCTAGAAGAATTTGGGTTTGCTTTGACAGGGACTTAGGGGCATTACCAACAGGGAATTCTTGAAATTAAATTTCGATTGAAGTTTTTTGGGGTCCTACAGGTAGTGTAAATTTCAGTCCCAAGTGTGAATAAGTACAGCTTAGTGATTAGGAATTCTTAGAAGAGACTTTTTTTTTTTCCTCTTCCATCCAGAGTCAAGGCTGAGACAGGCAGATTTTCTTCTGCAGGGTAGGGTATTTCCTAGTTTACCTACCAGTGAGTTTACACTTCAAGGGTCCCAGCTCCGTGGCTGAGTCTCTAATCCAATGCTCCAGCACCGTGCATTACCTCCCATCTCCAGCAACCTTGAGGCCCACTGAAACCCATCTCTTGGCATTAGGAATTACGGGTGACCCCAGAGCAAACACTGTTTCAAGCCCTCACCCTGGTGGAGTCTTGCTTTCCTGTAGTTTCCTGTCTCTGGGTTTTCCTCCTCATCTTATTTCCATTTCAGTCATGATTTAAAACATGTTTTAAATATTTTATTTATCACTCTAAGTGTTCTCTACTGGGAGAAGTTTTCTGCATATCTACTCTGCTAGAGAGAATAGAAGTCCCTGTTAAGGTTTTTAATAAAAATTGATTAATAAAAGTAAATGTAATGTAGAACACAATGTTTATTTGGTTTTTTAAATATATATCTATATCTGCAAATAGGCATATCATTACCCTGTTCCTAAATTACTAAATTAATGACTTATTAGCAGCAATTACTCTCTATAATATCCACTCGCCAAAGACAGTTATGGGTTACTTTGTCCACTTAAGAATAGCCCATTCAGCATACAGTTCTGTTCGTGTGAGATTGCGACGGGTATGGTGCTTTGCAGGCAGAGAATGATGCATGAGTATTTAATGGCCTGGTATAGATGTGCTTTACAAGGATGGCCTACATGCTGTACATACTTAAAGCTTGGAAATAATTTTTGCTTAATTTGAATTTAATGATGCTTGTAGCATTAAATATAATACTGAGTAGTTATCTTGGTATAATAGAACGTGCACGAGTTCTACGTCAGAGGCCTAGGTTCAAATTCTAGCAGAGTTATAGAGAATACATAATGAAAACATGTTTGTATAAGACATTGTGAAAGTGTAGAGCATCTTCCAAATTTTAGTTTTCCAGCACCCAATGTAATGTCAGGGACACAGTAAGCACTCAATAATTAATTGTTCCCTGAAAGAATGGACTAAGGATTATTATCCTCACTGGTACCTTCAGACTTTTCTAAAGAAAGTAAGCCTCATGGTAGTAAAGGAGTTTTAATCATTACTTTAATCATTAATGATCTTGATCTAGTTATATCCTAGGTACTATGAAATGTGGTAATTAAGAGGGCAATATACTGAAACTTTAAAACCTTTTTAGCGCAAACACCGATTGGCTGTGAAATACTTACTGCTGTTGCCTGGGGATTGTTGGGGTGAGTGTTAAGGAGCTCCTGAGGAGGATTTAAAGGCTTGAGATAACGAGTAATGAAGACGGTTTTCCCACTAATGTCAACCACTCTTGTAAGGCACTGACGAGTTGGAAACTTTAAGGCACATTCAGCTTGAAACTTCTCAGTTGCTTGAAGCAATTTCTCATCTTCCTGAGAATCAAACTTCAAAAATAAAGACTCCATGGAGTTTGTATATCATTACAGGAGATACAGTAGAACCTGTTCAAATCCCACAGTCAACATGAACTCAATGTGTGCTTCAGGAAGTGTGATTTAGTGACCCCCCTACAAAACTGTCAGGCCCCAGTGTTCCTGAAGATTTATTTAATTATATTTATAATTTAAAAATTAGATGGATTCATTAAACACTTAAAATATATTCACCAGCATTGAAAGAAAGTAGTCAACAGGCAAGCAGCCATATGGAAATTATTGGATTAATAAAGCAACATATAAAAATTAAACTAGGGCTTCCCTGGTGGCACAGTGGTTGAGAGTCCACCTGCCGATGCAGGGAACACGGGTTTGTGCCCCGGTCCAGGAAGATCCCACATGCCGTGGAGCAGCTGGGCCTGTGAGCCATGGCCGCTGAGCCTGCGCATCTGGAGCCCGTGCTCTGCAACGGGAGAGGCCACAGCAGTGAGAGGCCCACGTACAGCAAAGAAAAAAAAATTAAACTATTATGTACTACTTCTGATTGATGAGACCAAGCAATAGTTTTATGTGTATTTTGATGTTGGTTTTAGAGGGGAGAGGGCTCAGAAATCAAACACCTCAAAGCAAAGGTAAAGCAACTCACGTTAAAAGGACCACAAATTTACAAGTATATATGTATGTATTAAAAAGTTTTAAATCCATAACCAACATACTAAATAATAGTAATGGGTCTCAAGGTAAAAGGAAGCAGAACTCGAAACATCAAATGTATAGTAGTTTTCTTTAAGTGCTTCTCTGATCCAAGATGAGCCAATTCCCAGACTTGTTTTGTTTTATTTTTAACACTTTTTTTTTTTTTTTTTTTGCGGTACGCAGGCCTCTCCCTGTTGTGGCCTCTCCCGTTGCGGAGCACAGGCTCCGGACACGCAGGCTCAGCGGCCATGGCTCACGGGCCCAGCCGCTCTACGGCATGTGGGATCTTCCCGGACCAGGGCATGAACCCGTGTCCCCTGCATCGGCAGGGGGACTCTCAACCACTGCGCCACCAGGGAAGCCCCTGTTTTTAACATCCTTATTGGAGTATAATTGCTTTACAATGGTGTGTTAGTTTCTGCTTTATAACAAAGTGAATCAGCTATACATATACATATGTTCCTATATCTCCTCCCTCTTTCATCTCCCTCCCTCCCACCCTCCCTATCCCACCCCTCTAGGTGGTCACAAACCACCTTATATTGGAGCTGGACTGTGGCTCCTGTTTCTAATTTGATTGCTGTATCCTGAGAAATTGAGGTAGCGGTTGTGGCGGATAGATAGGATGGAGGCATTTCCAAAAGCCTCCTGTATATTCTTCATGGGATGTGCCCTGACATCTGAATCCTAACATCATCATCATCATCGTCGTTATAACCACCTACTCAGCACAGTGCCCAGACACGGTAGCTACCGAATAGGTGTTATGACTAAGACATAAATAAATGAAAAAGGTGAGCTTACGAGACTTTGGTATGGATGTATACAGACTCTAGGGTATAAATAATTGTAACTTTAGAAAGACTGAGAATTATGAAACAAGGGTGGTGTGAAGAAAAGCACTCTTTTGAATTCATCCCTGTTTTCTTTAAACTCATTAATTTACATATGCATCCAATTATTTGAAAAACGTTTGCTGAAAGTCTAAAGGGTTCTAGGCAGTCTGGATAAATGTATATGAAACAGACCCCTCAAGACACTTCTAGTCTGGAGGAGAACATTAATAAGCAATCAGGTGCTTGAAACACTTGACCAGAGATCCTATAGAGATAGACACCGTATGCTATGGAAGCATTAAAGAGAGGCAGCTATAGGCAGTGTCCAGAAAGAACAGTAAAAATCTTGAATCAGTACTGACTACTTCCAAATTGAAAAAAGTATGTATAAAACTTTTTTTGCCACTTGGACCTGGCTGTTCTGCTGTGTATTTTGACTCTGTAGTTAGTGCTTCTTGGGAGCAGGGCCCATGTTTCAATCATTTTGTGTTCTTCTCTGCACTGAGCATGCATAATGTAAGCATTTAATAGGTATCTATTAATGGTCATTAATACTTGTTTAGACCACAAGGATGCCATTTAATGGATTGAAACAGTAATTTAAGGGTAGTATGCCATGTTGGTAATCTAAGAAGTGCCAAGCAAAAGCTAAATACTAAAAGGATTTGGGTCATTTATTATGAAACAAAGGTGGAACTGACAAATTCACAATTTGATTCAACATGAAATTTGGAAGATTCTTAACTGGCTCAATTATTTAACTTCTAGGTTAATGTAAATAGTTATAGAAAACTGAATGGATTTATTTTCCCTTTGAATACCTACACTGTGGCGGCTCCACTGACCAGAAATAATTGTCCCAGCCACACTGTTTCTGTAAGAAGCAGCTCATGGATTTTACGGACGTGGAAACAGTGGAGGTAGCTCCCAGTATGCAGGTGACATTCAGACATGTGACTTCCTGATTCAGAGCTAAATAAGAAACTTTCTGACAAAACTAAATGGGCCAAAAGACAAAGTTAGTTATTCTTCATGAACTGCAGACATCTGTAGTTCATTGCCAAGGGATCACACATACATTAGAACCCAGCAGCTTCCATAAGGTGGCAGAGGACAGAAGCAGGTAATTAAAGCCTAATAACTATTGGCTGATGAATAGTAAAACAAAATGCTTGGTACCTTTTTAAGCATGTCACTCATCTATCAGAAGCAAGAAAGAAAAAAAGAAGGAATAAGAGGGAGACTTCATTAACAGACAATCTATTTAAAAAAAAAACTTTTGTTTTTATCGAGACAGAGTAAAGTAGCGGATGCTAAGAGTTTCAGGAGTTGCTACTGATTTTTTAGACAGTTCCATGAGTAAATATCTTTTAAAAATCATATGGAATGGTTCAGCATGGGATAATGGTGGAGGGAAGACTCTAATGGGCTAATCCTGGCAGTTGCTGTTAAGTGGAAAAACAATTCCAGGTTGTGGTCCCTACTATTTAGGGCAAGAGCTTCTCTCTCCTTTCTGCCACTTTGTGTTTAGGATGCCAGGATCCTGTCAGTGCACAAGTCTTCCTTGTCAAGGAGCAGCAGAGTCTGCCTTCCAGAGGAGTTTTTCTTACACCCTCATTTTGGAGGTCTGAGAGAAATGCCACATACAGCCACAGCGGGGCAGTGAAAAGCCACCAAAGGCAACAGCTGACAGCCTAGATATCTCATTTTAAGGAAGGAAGGCCATAGGACCCTTAAAACTTCTGCAGTAGGAGGTCAGTGCCTGGGAAGAAGGCCAAGTGCAAAGGCACCTCTGTGCAAATGTTTTCAGCTTTTCAGCTTTTCAGCCCCAGTCACAGACTGCTCTCTCATGGTTTGGAAGCTCACCTCCAGGTGGAGTACTAACTGACCGCTTTTGCTTCTGTTAAGAATACATAGAACTAGCAAAATCATCTTTTCTCTGGGAGCATTTTTCTGTGTAAACATGCTTTTTGACTTTCTCTTGAATTTGTTCATGAAGAAAAGCATTCCAAACATGTTTCCCGTCTTAGAAATATTTTGAAATGTATATATTCTAACATGTTTTTTGGAGAACATATTTGTCACAGCTTTAGTGACAAAGGCTAGCATATAAGGTTAATTTGAATTTCATGGATTTGTTTTTCCAACAATCCTTCATGTTATCCTGTAAATGCCTTGCAAATAGGAAATAGTGATAGTATTTTTCTCTGTGACCCAAACTGTAATAGTGAAAAAGAAACAGAGGAATGTGCTCATTTTTTTTTCATCTCCGTCTGAGTCTTAATTACAGTGGATAAAGAGTCAGCATAATAATTTGGGCAGTATAGCTTAGTAGTTAACAATTTGGAATTTTTATTTGCTTTTTTAGGCAGCTATATTCCCAGTGCCTAAAAAATGCCTGTCACACAGAAGATGCTCAGTAAATATTCGTTGAATATATATGATTTAAAGTCAGACAGATGTTTAATTGTTAGCACTGCCATTTACTTCCCCGGGGTGAACTTGGAGAGTTCAGCCCCATTTTTTCTCATCTCCTAGTTGAAGACCCACCATACAAGACAACTGTGAGTATTCAGAGAGAGGACACATGTCAATGTCTGACAGAGTGCTCAGGACAGAGTGACAACTCAGCACATGTTGTTGTTGGTGGTGGTTGTCATTATTGTATTAGTTTATAATAATAAGAGGTCATGATCAATCTTTCTCCCAAGTCTGATAAGGGCAGTATGCATCAATGCTGCACAAGTATGTTACATTAAGGAAGTATCTCCCAATTCTGAAGGTTGGGAAACAGTTGCTAACAAGTAGTTCTAGAAATTCTTTTTCTCTAGGGCTGTGCAAAATTAGAGTACTTGTGCATATACTTACTTGTTTCTGTCCGAAGGCACTGAAATAAACTGTGGTGACCCCTGAAGGTCACCTGGTTTTATGATCCTATGAATTGATTCAATATACAACATGACCAGGGACTTGAGGTCAGATTTAGAAATTCATTTCAGCACGCTTGCCAGTAAGTGTCAAGATAATAAAGCAATCTGCTTTTCTACTTTCATATTTCATTTTCTACCCAATGAGAAAATTCTTCTAAAAGTAGAGCCTGTTTATATTTGTTTTGCTTTGCTAAAAGTTTAAATTGCTGATTGACCTAATTATTGACTCAAATGAAGTACAAACCCACACAGCTGTTCTCTAACCTTCATTCTGTCCAAACCGGAAGAGTAATAAATGGATACTGAAGTAAGGAAACCTCTGCTTGTGCCATTCAGTACAATTTTAAAAAAGCATGGCCTAGCAAGCATTCCTCAGGTTTCGTCCGCGTCAGACATGCGATTCCAGAGAGCACGCAGTTACCTTTTCTCGAACCGACTCCCCAGGAACCAGCTGAGGCTCCAAGGTAATGAACAGGGTGATGTAGGAGCCTTCACTCAGGCTTCGGACGGCGTCAAAACCCCGCTCAATAATCACACTTCGCTCCTTACTGTAGCCCAGAAGAACTGGGGGAATATTGATTTTAAATGTCCCATCAATCTGTGAAGAAAATACAGTTCTGTAAACATCCTGGTGATTTTCCAACAGAAGTTCAAAGGTAAGTGTCAACTCCTCATCATCTGATGAATTCAGTAAAAACTGCTCAGACTGTATTCAGGGCCCACCCCTTCTCTCCAGGCTTATCTCCTTAAGCTGTCACAGGAAGGGTTCTCTCTTTCCCTGCCTTCTTTGCTTGGTTCAGTGGAACATGTGCTAGTTATGCAAGTTGATTCCAACACTAGGTTGCCTGTGTTCAAATCCTGGATTAAACTCAAAGTGACTCAGCTTGTGCATTTGTAAAAAGGAGATAATAATAGTATCTACTTTGTAGGGTAATTATGTATGCTGAATGGATTAATAGATGTAAAACACTAAGAAAAATGCCTGTCCTGTGATAAGTGCTCAATAAGTGTTAGCTGGCAGCCAGTCCCCTTTTCTGGGATGCCTCAGCTTCCCATCTCCACCTTTTAGAATTTTAATCATTTTTCAAGGCTCAGGTCAGATGTTGTCTCCTTCGTGATTTGTTTTATCTCCACCAGCCTTACATACAACTTGCTTCTTTCATTTATTGCATTGACACATTCTGCCAGACTTTACTGTTGTGTGCATATTTATTAGATAATTGTTCTATGCAAACAGAATCTATATTGTGCTCTTTTTTGTATCATCTGTCTTCAATATATGACAGTGTTTTGTATACACAGGAGGTGCTCAATAAATGTAGGCTGAATGAATTACAAGCCTCTTACATAAAATGACCTAAATTATGTAGAGGTTCAAAAAGGCAGAAGTTTTTACTCCTTTGTAGTCAAAGCAACAGTACGTTTATGGAAGACTGTCTAGTACTACAAAACTACTCAGGTTTGAAATTCACAGATTTTCAGAGAATCCAATTTTTATTTCAGTGAATATGCCCTCTAGAGAGGAATGAAGGAAGCTCTTATTTATTTTCCTCTTTACATTGGTGGAGTTCCCCCAAAGCCTGTACCCAGGCAGATGAGAGGATACAAGGAGAAGAAGAGTATAAATACAGCGCCGTATAAAGTACAGCTGAAATAAGTGGGCACATCTGGTCTGTAGAATAGATAGATGAGCCAGGAGGGAATAGACACTGTCTCCAAATAGTTGAAGTGTAAGAATTTAAGACAGAGTCTCTCACCCTGGGCACTGTTGATGTTTGGGCCCGGAGAACTCTTTGTTATGGAGGGCTGTCCTGTGCATTGTAGGGTGTTTGCAGCATTCCTGCCTCAATACACTAGATACCAGTTGTACCCCTACTAGTTGCAACAACCAAAAAATGTCTCCAGATATTGTCAAATGTGCCCTGTCAGTTCATTTAAGAGCATGAGCTTTAGAATCAGACAAAACTTTAAAAATGACAAATGTGATAAAATCATTCTCAAAAGCAATATTGAGATGTATAAACTCAGAAGTTGAATAGGTCTCTTTACTTTTACCAATCTCATTCTTAAAGGATAAGCCAATGTAAAATGTTGGAAGTTGGTAAAAGTTGAATCCCAGATCTGCTGTAAACTTTGGGATTTGAGTAGTTACTTACCTTTCTAGGCTTCCATTTTTTTCATCTATAAAATGGGGATAATAATGTCTATTGAGCTGTTGTGAGGTTTAATTAAGGTGACATATAAACTAGCTAGAAATGGTATATATCAATAATAGGCACCTGATAAATATAGTTATTCCTATTATTATGACCAAGTTAGGAGTCTCCTTGTTTTGTGTAGCTCCAAAGCAGGACCTATGAATGGGAGTCCCAGGGAGGAATTTAGCTTCTGGCACAGTTTAAAGAAGAAATTTATGACAGAGATATTGAAAAGAGAGCAAGCTACCTTATGAGGTAGTAAGGTCCCTACTTCTAGAGAGTATGGGTATTACTAGGATATAGTAAAGGAGATTCATTTATCAAGAAGGGGTTTGGAGTAATTACTTCTGAGTACCCTTCCAAATGTGATGTCAAATAACATGGGCAGTTTGATTTGCAAAATGATGTGCTCTTTAAAATTTTTTTCATTTCAAATCTCTTTGAAGAGGGAAATGTAACATTTTTGGCATGCATATAGCTGCAGCATCACCTGTAGACAGTCCCTTTGGTCTAGAAGGATTGCAATTCCAAATGATTCTTGAAATTCCAACCAATCGAAGCCTCTCACACTTCAGTTTTGTTCTTGGCCTTGCTTCAGTCTGTGACCCAGGCAGCATTTGCTCTATGTGGTCATCACATGTGGATTTAAACTGTTTCCTCTGTAGCTGTGTGAGATTAACACAGTCTTTGGCTCAAAGCCTCCTGTTGCTATGGATTTAATACTGGGATATTAAAGCCATTTCAGAATCTTTAACTGTCTCAGATTAGAGCTACTATGCCATTCAAGAATTGTTAACCTAATGGATCCCCTTAAGCAAAATTGTTAAACTCTGAAGAATGGTATTTTAGTTGAGCAAGTCGCTACCAAACATTTTTCATTTTTGAAATAGTGAGGACTCTGGAAACATTAAAGCACTTGATTAAAATGGGCCATCAACTGGCCTGGTTGTTTTCTTCAAGTTATTTTCAGGCATCTATCCACTCCACTTTTGTCATTTTTGACAAGTTTCTACTTTGTCCTACCTTCTTCACTTTCATTTAAAAGTTAAAAAATTCTCAGGTTGGCAAAGTTGTACATTAACTACTAACTGTAAGGAAGATAGATGTTTTAATAAGTCATGCAAATATGACAGAAGATCAATGGCTTTATATAGTGATTTTTATCTTTCCATTAGTGGCCTTGCACATAGGTCCTCTCAGTGTTAAGGGTATACTTCCACAAAAAAACCTTTAACAGGAAAAATGGATAGAGCCCTATTCCTGTGAAATTCTTACTTTTGATGCTTACCCTTGCCTGGAAATATATCGTGCTAAATGGAATTTTCACACATCCCAACCAATGTCTCTCAATACGGGTGTGGATTCCACTTCCTCTTTCACGGTCATCCTAAAGGAGGGGTGGGAAGTGATAATTGTTTAACAACTCCGGATAGGAAGTAGGAAACCAGCAGGATTTTAGCTGAAAGCGCGGTAGGTTTAGGTTAAACAGATCTAAGTCACATTCTGGTTAAGACACTTAATAGTTCTGTGACCCTAGGAAAGTCATTTAACTTCTCTGAACCTCAGTTTCCTCATCAATAAATTGGGAATTTAACAATCTACTTTGTAGGAGTATTTTAAAATTAAGACAATGTATAAAAACCCCTAGTACAATTCCTGGATCATAGCAGACAGTCAAGTTGAAAATAAAAAAAAAACTGGTTCTTTTCCTCCCTTCTTTCTTTCCCCATTTATACATGTCAGGTTTCAAACATTCCAAATTTTGGGATTGATGGGGCTCAGGGCAGGCTGCCCCTAAATATGCCAAAGTGGCATATGGGTTAATTTGAATTCAAGTTACTTGAAAAGCAGCTGGTGCAAGAACACTCTGACCCTCTTTTGTCTGCAGAAAGCAGGAAATAAATCTCCTGTGTGAAAGGTGCCCTCCCTGCACCTGGGGGTAGAGAGAGAGAGACATCCTTATCACCAGAGACAGGGAATCCAGGGCTGAGGAGGCTGTACAAACCTTGTTATTTCTTTACTAATTTACCCAAAACCAAACATCTATGTCTTGTCAATTCTTCACAAATTTATTGTTTCTTTGTCTAAAAGGTATAAAAATTGTTTGGTCACTTCCTAGATCATACATCTATGAGACCTTTGTACATACAAAATTAAAAGTTGTTTATTTTTCCCCTGTTAATCTGTCTTGTGTCAATTTAATTATTAGACCAGCCAAAAGAACACACAAGCGTAAGGGGAAATTTTCTTCTCCCTGACAGGACTTACACAACGGGTAGAGGATAGAAAATGAATACAGACATCTTTCTCAAAAACGTGAACTTACCTCTAAGGCATCATATAGAACTTCATCAAAAATGTTGATGAACACGTCATCTTTCACTGACTGCAAACTGGTGGTGCTGTAATCCCCACTGGGGGCCCTGCAAATGGGCACCCATGATCAGGGAGCATGAAAAGAGCAAAAGAGAAATAATGAGTACTCAAATGTCCAAACTGGAAAAATACCTGAATATGAGCATAGATAGGAGGACTAATGGCAGTTGTCTCATTTAAAGGATTTCTCTAGCACAGAGACCTTATAAGGTGGTACCTATACTCAAATGGCAAGGCAGTAGACTGCAGGCTCTGTGCAGAGAGACAAACCCTTTTGCTGGCTTGTCCTGGTGAGTCTCACATCATCTCCCAACCATGGCGAGCTTTGCAAGGAGCCAGCTGGCTACATACAAGGTCTCCAGCTGATATTGGTGCTGGTATGTGGACTTTCTAAGCAACTGGGCTCTGGAAGGTGCTTCTCTGTCAGACCATTCCCTGGTCATAAACCTCCTATTGTTACGTGGCTGGTTGGATGGTCCCTGCTTCCCACTCACTTTCCCCACAGGTAAGTAAAGCAAGGTAGGGGTAAGGTTCATCTCCTATAACATCACCTGCTCTGAGTCCAGCCAAGCCTGGCCCAAGCAGGCCTCTCCATGGCATGGCTCAAGACCAGGCTACTGCATCTATTGTGCTGAGCATTCGCCTTTAACTTTTCTCATTCTTTTTGCTTGTACTATGTATAAGAGTGGTATCTGTTTCTCCCTTCTGACTTAACTGGTTCTAACCCTTGCTCAGTCTCTAATTTACTATTTGGCATTAAGCAAGTCACCTTTCATCTTTAGGTTTTAGTTTATTTTCTATAAAAGTAGAGCACTAGACTAGATAATTTCTGGGTTGATTCAAGATCTGAAATAATGAGTCTTTTAAATAGGTAAAATCATTTAATCAAAAAATTTAAATGCCTGTGTATTTCTGACGAGGGAGAAAGCTTAATTTATGGGAACTAGGGAGCTTCAAAATTACTTAAAGCTTCTAGAATTGGGGAGATGGGGAAGAAAAGAAAAACAGTGTTGGGGCTGTGGGATTGAGGGACTGGGAATCTTGGGCTGTAAGAAGCCAGAGCCTGGAGAGGAGTGGGGTGTCCCAACAATGAACCCAAGTTTCAGAAGTTGGATATTTTCCCATTTTATTCTTGATTGGAGTCACTTGTAGAATGAGGAAAATATGCTTACCTAAATGGAAGTTCGAGTTCTTCATTCCAGCTGGGGTTTGGACCTTCAGCTGTAGTTGTATGGCAAATTGTTCGCTGAAATGAAACTTCTACAAAAGGACGTACTAAAACCTTAAAATCAAGAGCAAAGAGTCTGTAACCGTAGAATTATTTTGATCCTAACAGAGGTAAAATATATTTCTAAATGGTGTGTTTCCAAAGAAAACAAGGCAGAAAACAGACTATGAACTTTCTAGGCAATTCTTAAAAATAGAAGGGGCAAGATTCTAAGTGGAGATCCAGCACCTGGGGTATTTCACCTGGCTGAGGGGGTAGTCAGCACTGTGGGTTGGGCTTTGTGTGGTTGGGGAAGCAGCATGCTTTTCGCTGAAAGTCCTTGAAGATCTCGATGGCTGCTGGAATTTGCTAGGAGAGAAAATGTATGAAAGAAATAAATGACATGGAAAGTCTAATTATATACTTTGCAGACGGTTTCTCCAAAGATGTATGGTATTGGTGGCTATGGTGACAGACATACTCTCTAAGCTTGTTGATGCTTCAGAAGTCTTTTTGCATGCTCTGGTCCTCCTCAGTCACCTAGTGACTACGAGAGCCTTCCCAACTTTCATCCATAGGCCTGCATGTCTGGTTGGAATAGAGGAAAGGGACCTCTTCTCTCTGCTCTCTCATGGGTGCCTTTTCCCCCGTAATTGAGAACCTCAATCACTGTCAGGTAGCAGAATCCTGAGCTTCCTAACCAGCCTGCCCTGCCTCCATCCAATTCTGGTCCTTTCCCACTGTATTTTCTTTGAACATGCACTCTCCAGTAAACATGAGCTATATATCCCAGGTAAGACATCTCTCTCTGGGCCTGCCAGGCATCAATGGGAAAGGTGGTCAGGGATTCCTAGCTTGAGTTAGGATCTATGAGTCTTGCCCTCTTTCCCTTTTGAGCTGCCATTCTTAAAGGGAGAAATGAACATCATGTCCAGAGATCCTCTCCCAGATACCTTCCCCCTCATCCCAACAACCCACTTGCATATTTGTTTTTCCTTTTTTTTTAAAATAAATTTATTTTATTTATTTATTTTTAGCTGCATTGGGTCTTTGTTGCTGAGTGTGGGCTTTCTCTAGTTGCAGGGCGCGGGGGCTACTCTTTGTTGCAGTGCACGGGCTTCTCATTGCAGAGGCTTCTCTAATTACAGAGCATGGGCTCTGGGCGCGCGGGCTTCAGTAGTTGTGGCTCATGGGCTCTAGAGCGCAGGCTCAGTAGTTGTGGCGCACGGGCTTAGTTGCTCTGCGGCATGTGTAATCTTCTGGGACCAGGGCTCGAACCCGTGTCCCCTGCATTGGCAGGCGGATTCTTAACCACTGTGCCACCTGGGAAGCCCCTGCCTATTTGTTTTGAATTTTACGGTTTGCCAAGTATTTCACATTCACCTGCTTAGCAAAGTACAAATCGTCTTTTTCCACCAGACTGTTTTACCTTTTCACAGAAAGGGTTTCAAACAAACTATGAGGCAATGAAAGTAGAACATTTAGCACAACAGCTGCCAGAGAAAACCTTTTCCTGTGTGGAACACTGTCAATTACATTATTATACAAACACTTGTTAAGTACCTACTATACTTTAGGCCCTGTGTTAGACACTGGGGCTGCAAAGGCAAATAAGATAAACTTCGGCTCAAACTAGACAAACAAATAATCACATATAGTGGGATATATGTTAGACTAGAGGGGTGGGCATGGGCCATAAGAGTGCAGAGAAGGAGTTGAAAAATCCTGTTTAGTTTAGTTGCAAGGGCAGAAGGTTAAGATTTGCGTGGGTTTAGTGCAAGAGTTGATATTTGAACTGACTTGATGAGTTTACACTGAAATGTATAACATATAGGATCAACTATGCTTCCCTGTAATTGTCTGAATGAAATGGTTTAACTCTTAAAAAACTTCATGGAAACCAAAAATAAGAGAAACACCTACATATCTTTTTTAAAAAAAACAGCTTTTCACCCCACAGTTAAACTTTAATGCAATCAAGATGAATGTTGGGCTGTGTGGCTTAAGGAAGCAATGTTATGGCACAGATTCAAGAGCTTAAATGAACATTTACATATAACAAAACACTGAGAATAGCTGGTGATGATCAGATGTTCTGTAATGGGTAGAAGAGTTAGTCAGCAGAAAAATAAAGTAGGGCAAAATAATAGGGGGTGGATAATTTAAAGGGAAGACCCTAGGGACAAAAGATGCCAGAGGCTAGCAGGGTGTGCTTCTGTGATCAGAGCTGGATGACCTTGGGCAAGCCACTTACACTCCCTTCATTTCCATTTTCCCTTTTGTAAAATGGAGACAGTAATAGTAGTGAGAAGTAAGTGAAATAATATAAATGAAAGTGACTAGCATAGTGCCTAGAACACGGTGAAGGTACACTAAATTATAGTTTCCCTCATGACATTGACAAGGGCACCAGCAAAGAGAAGTAATTCTTGGTCCTTCCATCTCTGTTCTCTAAGGGGATAAGAAACTTCGGCTCACCTTACCTATGGTGAGGGGTTCCCCATTGCCCCGATGTAATGAAATACAGTAGACATAATTCACTTCTCTGAGCAGATAAAAGAGAAGTCACAGTTTTGTGCTCAAACACATGTTTCAGAATCTAGAATATACACCTTTTGGGTATCTGCCCAGCTCTCACCCACTTCTCTGAGAACTGTCCCCCATCTTCAGGACAGGTCCTTATGACCTGCCACTCTGACTGTAGGTGACTAGACATGGATCAACACCTGACCCAAGTTAGGACCTTCAGATTCACTCCTGGGAAGCTGACACCTGGTGGGTGGTACCCTGACAGGATGGACCACTTCCATCACATGGAGAATAATAAAGCAAACCCACAGAGGGAAGCAAGCAAGAGAAACAAAGGGGCCTCTGAAGAAGCCCATTTTAATCTTTACTGTCTACCATGTAGTTCGGCTGTATCTCTTGTTCTTGAGTTCTATGAGATATTCCCAATAAATCCCCTCTTTACCCTAAACTGACTGATTTGGTTCTGTTACTTGCAACCAATAGGGCCCTGACTTCATCAAGAACCCTCTTCCTCCCCGCCATCCCTGTCCTCGGCCCCCCCAGAGTAACAACTATGTTAAAAATGAGAGTGAACATGCTCTAAAGAGGTTGGATCCTGCACATTCTATCCCAGGGCTGTTCGGAGGGCTCTCACCTTGTCGTTGGCTTCCTCACTGGAATGTCATAAGCCCGGATAATGTTCACCAGCAGCTTTATGTCTCCATCGGACAGGTTTTGGGCTGTCACCTTCTTCCGACCTTTTCTCCTTGGCCTCAGTGGTCGTTTTTGTTCTGCCAGCTTGAAAAGGCTCAGGCCCAAAATGCTAATGATTACAGAACAAGATTAGGATGCCAGGGAAAAGAAAGATCTGGAAAGTCTTGAGACAACTTCCCAAACGCTGCCCCAAGGTCCCTCACAAGCCCCTGAAAAACTTGTCTTTTTAAGGAGGGTGGAAATTGTCAAGAAGTTCTCCCAAGATGGGGGAGAGCCCACTCTGTAGATTATTAACATTCATTTTAACTGCTACCAATCAGAGGATGAAACTCATGCCTGGTCCCTCCCTGCACTTCCTGCTTGCTCTCTGCCTTGCTTATTCACCAGCCCCTCAGATGTGGCCTGTGCTCTCCTACTGTCTGCTTTCACTCATGCCAATCCTGCACGCTGAATGCCACCTTCCACCTTCCTCCTCATCCACCCACACGGCTGCAGTTTTACCACTTTTCAGGGCCAGTATTTCCCCTTCCCCAGAGGCCCGGCCACATCAGCCTGAAGGGGGGATCCCTCTCCTGGGCTCCTGGAGCACTCATTAGCCTGCCGCATTCACATGGCAACTGATGTTTGCAGCCTTCTCAGGCCCTTCCAGGGATACCTCACTCTCTGGAGTTAGGCAAAACTAGGTGTGACTCCTGCTCACCTTGGGCAAATTATTTCACCTCTTGAAGTCTCTGTTTCATCATCTGTAAAATGGGGTTGTTGAGAGGATTTTGTGAGGAGGTGTATACAGAGCACCCTGGCACTGGTCTAGCATTAGAGGCCCTAACACAGTGACTGTTGGGACGATGACAATGATTATGATGCCAGTGATTATGTTGGAGAAAGGAGGGGATGGAGACAGGAGGAAGGGAGGGGGAGGCGGAGCAGGGGGATCCTTCTCTCACATCTCTCTACCTCTCACTGAGATGACCTCCATTAACACTTCCTGGAAGATGAAAGCAACGCAGTGAATCACGGGGGAGAAAGGGCCATGGAGAAAATAACTTAATTCTGCCCCAGAGACTAAACAGAAACACAACTGTGACTGCATATCAGGAAGCTGACGTTAATGACTATGCCCAAGAGCCACAGAACAAAGCCAGCGGTGCAGAGCTGGCCTTGGGCTGGCAACGCTCATGCTGCTCCGCTTCCCTGTGGGTATCAGAGCTGGTCAGGCAGCCTGCTGGACTGGAGCCCTCTTTCCAAGAGACACATGCCAGCCGGGGACACGATGGCTCCAAGGGGCTTCCAGGGGCTGTTGTTCCCAGTTGCTTCCCAATGTCTTCCATCCCACAGAGTGCAGAGGAGCCGCCATTTACCAGCACTTCTCTGGTTCAAGCAGAGTGCTAGGTGCCTTACGTATAATATTTCTAATCCCTACAAGTATATTTATCCCAGTTTTCATATGAAGAAACTGGAGGCTCCAAGAGGTGATAGAATTTGCTAAATAGGAGGAGAGGGAGCTGGGGTTCAAAATCAGATCACACTGACTACACAGCCCAGCTGCTTCTTCTTTTAACATTTACATATATTTATTCATTAACTCATTTAAGACAAGAATAAGCCCCATTACATGTTAACATGATATAAAATTATGAAAAATAACTCTCCTTTCCAAAACAAAGAGTGTGAGGAGAGTGACACTGTTTTACACTTTTGCAAATCTTTTTTTGACTCATTGTACGTTTTAATTTATTTTTTATTTTAATTGAGATATAATTGACATATAACACTGTATACGTTTAAAGTGTACAATGTGTTGGTTTGATACGTTTATATATGGCAATATGTTACCACTGTAGCATTAACCAACACCTCTATCTATCACTTCACATCATTATTATTTCTTTTTTTGTGATGAGAACTATTAAGATCTAGTCTCTTAGTAACTCTGAAGTTTATAATCAGTATTGCTGACTATAATCACTATGCTGTGCATTAGATCTCCAGGACTGATTTATCTACTGGTTACAGGTTTGTGCCCTTAAACATCTCCCTAGTTTCCCCCACCCCCAACACCTACTGACCAACATTCTAGTCTCAGTTTTTATTAGTTTGGTTGTTTTAGATTCCACGTATAAGCAAGAATCATATGGTATTTGTCTTTCTCTGTCTGACTCATCTCATTTAACATAATGCCCTCTAGGTCCATCCATGTTGTTACAAATTACAGCCCATCTTCTTAATCCCTCTGCCAGGACAGCTACCTAACCCAAACTTTGGGACCTCAGAGAGAAACCTTTGCTGAGGGTCGTGACATGGCACATCCCTTCTTTTCTCAATACTTTCTCCCTCTCAGAGAGATGCCTCCTATCATGAGACTTTGCTGCCTCCCTAACAGTCAGCTTGAGAGCATCTTGGTGGCTGGGACCATTATATACAGAAACATTTAAATTTAAAGCGAAAAACAAACCAGAATTAAAAGAAGGAAGAACATACCCTGAGCCTTCAGAACTTAATGCAGAAAGTAAAGCAGAAAAAAGAAAAAGAAAGAAAAGAAATGGAAAAACAGCATGAAAAATCATCATCTATTCTAAAGTGTAATTTTCATGACTGAAAAAAACAAACATTCAATGACTGGACTCTGGGCCTGGAATAAAGAGAGAGGGTTTGCATGAATTTACGTGGGCACAGCCTCCCTTCTGTACGAGGATGGAGGCAAAGCCAAAAGAAGGGGCTGCCATGGATTGCACAGTTTTTTGTCTCCTTGCCAACTTGATGGTGGAGAGGAAGTACATGCATAGGAAATGACCTTTTCAGGAGACCAAGAGATTTAATCACAGGGGGGGGTCATGAAGTTAATAGACTGTGCAAGCCCACCAGTATAGAAAGTTCTCTTTCATCTTTCATGCATCCACCTCAAGTTGAGACCATTTGAGGATTATTCTAAATGATAGGGAGACAATCAAGCAAACAAACACAGTCAATTCCCAACTTCTATGTAAATATCCATTTTTCCCTGCTGCCCTTGCCCCTCACCAAACACATGGCAGCTCTGTGTCTCCCAGCTGTGGTGCTGGAACCAGACCTCTCCATGCCACCCAGAATCTCAGTGGGCAAGTTCTCAGCCACCCCCACTGCCCTGTGATGGGAGAATAAAGGAGACCCTGGCATAGGGAAGTGAGGAAAGCAGGAGGATGATGTGCTGGAGGGGATGCTGTCAAAACTTCATGTGACTGGAATGAGAAGATAGCCAAGGCTGGTGAAGTTCACTTGGAGGTGCTGGGAGGTGAGATGGGGTCCACTGGATGTGATGGAGAGGATCTCGTGTGACTTGTTCTAACAGAAACACCCCAACTAGTGTGTAACATTAGGCATTAATCATGCTTTACCAGTTTCCAGTATTATTAGGGGCCCAAATGCACACCATACACTGATAAAAATCTTATATTTACATGAAATTTTTAATATAATACAATACAAATAATTTTAAAAGAAATAACAAAAAGGTCTCTCTCTCTCTCTTTTTTTTTTTTTTTACCTGATATTGGGAACTTCTTCTTCTACTACCAAATCCGAAAGAAGAAAATGGTGTTTTGCAATTAGAAAACGATTTATCACTGATTCTCTAACCTGAGGAAAGAAATACGTTTTATTTAAAATGTTCTTGTTCTATGAACACACACTTCACTGCTCTAATGTCACCTCAGTGCAGCTTTACAGACCACCTTTACTTTTTTCCGCAGCTCTGACCTCTTCCTATTGTAAATCATCCAGCTTTCCTCACTAGCATAAACTCCCTAAGGCAGAGGGATTCTATTTTGTTCTCTGCTGTATTCTCAGGACCTGGGAAAATTCCTGGCAGACAGGATCGGAAAATTTAGCTGAATGAATGAATGAACAACTACAAAAATTAGGACCCGTCTCAAAGCACACACACTTCAGAACTGATTCTGAAGTTCTTCCCCTATTCAAACTGACTTGCTACCTAATTACTCTTTAAAGAGAGGACCTCTTAAGTGTCATAAATATTCTTTTTTTTTCATACATGAGCTACAGGGTAGATCAACTGGATGAGGAAAATGTACTCTAGCCACTAGGGTGTTTCTTATAAGTTAAATTGAAGGAAGGACAAAAGGATATTTTGACTTTCTAGTGCAGAAGGGCAGTTAGTATGTCATTTATAAAACTTCTTTTTTTATTACAAAGGTAATAAGATGCAAAAATGCAAATATTAAAAAAAACCATGACTTAGAAAGTTAAGAAATCCCTTGTAATCATACCCCCTCTTAAGATAACCACTGATAATAAACGGAGACACATCCTAGTGTTTTCAGTGTTTCCTCATTGAATACACTCCTCTTGGTTCCTGAGCTAGTTCAGATTGGATTTTTATCACTTATAATCATGAGTCCAAACTAATAAAAAGGAGAACCAAGTAACTGTGTTCCAAAGTTGAAGATAGCTGTTAATCAATTTTAATCTGTAATTATGAGAAAATAAGCCTACAGGGGTTAAGAAGAGAGACCTCCCTCCTCCAACCGTAGGATGTTGGCTATTTTTCCCCTATGAGGACTGTTTAAAATGGTTTTCCTTACCTGCTGGAGGTACTTGGCTACTATGGCCCTGTGGGTATCTATGTGGTCTTTGGTTTCAATTACATTTCTGTCTCGTAACCGTTTCTCATAGTCCTAAAATTAAAAGGAAGCCATACTTTTATGATTTAAAAATACTAGTACTCTCTCATGCCCTTTTTGAGATTAGAGAATTATTTATCACGTGGTTTAAGTCACAAATAATGGTTCTAAATGTTCCTTCTGGTTCCTTCTGATCTTTTGGTTCAGAATTGATCTTTGATGCAGTATCCAGGATTTGGAGTTAGTTGATTGAACTGCCTTATAAGTAGAAGAGAAATATGTAATTACAAGTTACAATGTTCATGCAGAAAGAAATAGAGATAGTAGAGTCGCTGTAGTTCAAGAAGATAAGTTCACCCAAACAAGATGCTAAGCTCACCCAAACAATTAAGAAGGGCCAAAGTCCCTGCTTAATTTTTGCCTTTTATATTTCAAGTAAAGCAATTACAGAAATAGTAAATAGCGTCTGGCTGCAGCTGACTTGTGTCACCTACTTGAAGGAGAGGAATGGCTGCCTTTGGCTTTGTCTTCTTAGGCCACTGCACTTTTCTCTTTTTTCTATCAATAAAATTCCATGGGGTCCCCAGGGAGCTGCCACGTTCCCCTTCACTCCTTCCCTGGTCACAGCTGAATGCCCAGGGTGGCCCCTAACCCAGGCCGGGTGGCTCAAAAGTTGTCCCCAAGATTTTTAAACTCAAGAGGACACACCTCTCCCTCCTGGCTGAGGCTACTAGATGTGAACTTGATGATATTGGTGACCAAGTGATCAAATAGGGAAATCTGTCTACAACGGGGGAAAATGAAGTCATCATACCAAGGAAAGCCCAGACAGGATGGCGAAGGGGCCTGGCAATAGTTGGGTGTCTTTGAGACACAGATGAACTCCTGTCATTCACATGTTTTAGATGTTTAACTCTATTTTGTGATTTCGTTATCTAATAAACTCCCCTTCGTTCATAAGCTAGTTCAAATTGGGGTTTTATCACATAATCACAAGTCCAAACTAATATAAAGAACCAAATAACCAAAAATATTCTCGCAGAATAATTTCTGCATGAAAAATCATACAGTCCTGGTATTAACTTCTAATGGCTCTCCCTTTACCTCATCAAACACAGACTTGTCTGGCTTTCACTGGCTTGCCCCATATACACAAGCCTATTACCTGTAACTCCTCAAAGGCTCCCTGCTCCCATGCCCACCATGTTCCCTCCTCTGCCAAGCCTTTGTGCATCCTGCTGCCTGTCTAGGATGCCCAGAACTGTTCCCCACTTCCTTCCTGGCCCCCTGCCCCAAGGCTGCTCAAATCCTACCCACCTATTTTACCTGCAGTGCTTATCACCGTGCTTTGTGCTTAGTAAATACTTACTGGATTAAAATGGCATTGAATTCCTGACTAAGGCACAATCCTTTGCCACATTAACACTTAAGAGACTCTTCAACCCTACAACTCTAATTTTTCCTAGTTTAGATGTCATTGTACTGAGACAAAGATATTATTTAAACATTGGATTCAAGAAAAATAATGGGAAGGTTATGTAAAGTACTACAAAAGAGGAACTAATGTTGCTACTGAGAACATAGCAACAACAACAAAATACATACATAATAGTATATCAAATGGCACAGCAGATATTTTGTTATTTTATTAATAATAAAATAAGCCAATTTCTCACCTGGAATACCTTTTCCATAATTTCTCGGTCATACATTGGAATTTGTTTATAATTTCGGAATTCTGGCACCTCTTGGCTTCTAAGACCAAGAAGCCTGAATCGTTTGGATCTGCTTAATTCCTCATCTGAAACAAAGTTAAATTCCTGTTGTAGCTGTTCCAGTCGAAAGAAATCAGGGATGTAGGATTCACCACTGGTAGCAACCTATAAAAACCAAGAAATACAAAACTCTAGATAACAGGCAGATTTCATCCAAAGAAACTTGGCATTGAGCTTTTGGGAATGACGTTTTAACAGTTTTAGACAGAGACTTGAAACATCCATCATTTCATTTAAAGAGAAAATACACTAAAATATAATGGTAATGAGGCAGATGCTACTCTGCCTTTTATAGCTACTAATATTCATTTAGTAGCTATAAAAAGTATCATGAATCATTTTTCCAGAGAAATAAAAGTTAAAAGGTTCATTTTTGGTACACACGCTCCTCTAATATTTGTCATGAAAATATACAGACTGAAAAATATGAGATTTAAATCAGTGTATTACCAAGTGCCTACTGCAAATAAGATTATTCATATACATAGTGTATATAAAGTGTATGTATTTTAAATGTATTTTGAAATATTTTTACACTTTAACATTTTAAATATATTTAAAAATATTTTTAAAATATAACTTTTGGACTTTATTTATGCACAAATGTAGATAAAGGCCCTAGAGTCGGCTGATCAGCTTCACTTGGCTCCACAGCCATGCTCTCTTGTCCCTGCACAGCACCTCATGGCCTTGGTCACTGAGAAAACTGAACCAGAGATGGACCCAAGCACCAGCCTCCGATGCCCCTGTACCCTGGTACAGAAAGTGCGGCTTCAGCACCACTGAGAGACTAGAAGGTGTGGGCTGCACTCTGCCCAGGTGTCTGGTGTTCCTCTGCTGGGTGCTTTGCCAGCTGCAACCTCCTCCTGGGCAGGTCTCTGCTTCTCCTCAGGGAGCAGAGAACTGATGGAGCTTTGCGATGGGAAAGGTGATACTGCTGTGAAAATCCTGGTTCATAAAAAAGAGGCCAGTCAGGAAGGTAAACTCTGTGTTTTGTCCTTCTATGGGAAGCAAATAGTTAAAAAGAAAAAAAAAATGAAGGGGACATATGCACTATATTATTGTCAATTTAAAGCTAGTCATTGAAACATATCAATAATTTGAAAGCTTTATATGGAATAGGCTACACTTCAGGTAATATGGCCTATTCTTTCTTTTTTTTTAAGGTGGATATTTTCATTTTAATTAATAAAACAAAAATGAAACAATGAAGACATATATTGGGACTTCACTCATTCACCAATTATGCAAGAAATGTTTTGGTTAAACAAGATAATTTATTCTTTCTAATAGTTCTCTAAGTATCAACATGCACTAAGTATCATGTTGGAAGGAGATTTTATGAAGATAAAAGTCAGAATAAACCAAAGCTTGCTTTGGGACTTATCTTAGAATCACTAGGGGAGAAGTGAAAGTTTTCATCCTGGTTATACTTACCCTACTGATGGACTCAAACTAAGAAACATGATCACAGAATGTGTTGCTATGGCCACTTTCTGGATCATCTACTTGTTTATTAGGTTTTGTGGAAATTATGAACTTGGGAGTAAAAGCAATTGTATTTGTTACCAAGAGAAATCATTTACTGACTAATGTTCCATTTTATTTACAAATTCACTGAAGAAAAAATTTTGAATGTTATGATAGATACAAGCAATTTATATCAAAAACACTTCAATGAAACCTAAAAGGTAATCTAGTTAATCATCCAACAAGAAAACAAACAAAACCACCATTTCTGAAAATGCCCCATCAGCCCTTCAAAGTATGATGGAAAGAGCACAGGGCCTGAAATCACATCAACTTGGAGCCGTGTCCTTACCGTCTGTGGGATGTGGAGCAAGGAACCCTGAGTGTCTGGGTTCAGTGTCTCTCCACAGGACGGGAAAATTGAAACCTTTTTTTTAGGGGTTTTACAGAGGTTAGAGGTAAGAGTAACACAACAACAGCAGCAGCTGATGTTGACTGCACACTGACCGTGTGCCCAGCTAGATGTTGATCCGCAGCAGCTCATTTCCTCCTGACAACACTGTGAGGGCATCACAGGGCTTAGGGGCATGAGTGCTTGCCTTCATCACACAGCCAGTAGGTACAGAGCTAAAATTTAAACCTGTCATTCAACCCAGGCTTCATGCTCTTAAACACTATTGCGCAGGAGAACATATGGGAAAGAAAATGTGTGTCAAGGCCCAGCCATTTCTGTTATTATCACACCAAGTGGAGAAGTGGTGCGTGTCCAGATCTCCTGTCACATTACCGAGATAAGCTGCATCAAAGGGGCATTGCTGGGGTCATTGGGGTCAAGCTTGGACTCTGCTGCCCACTTGGCCAACTTTTTCATGTCTGTCAGTCCTGACGTGCCAATAGATGAGATGGCATCTGCTCTCTTCAAAGCACTGAAAATGAAAGTTGATTCCATGAGACCGACTTTATCACAGAGCAGTTTGCATTAAGACCACAAAATCCCAGGGACAGCACTACTTAAGGAGGCTATTCCCTATGAGAGAAAATCTGATCATAAGGAAGGACTTTTGACATTTTTCTTTACTTGATGATTACTATTAAATATGTTATAAGCATAATAAAGAAGTCTGAATGGTGGGAGAAAGTATTTTCAAAGTACACATCTAATAAGGGGTTAATATCCAAAAAATATAAGGAACTCATACAACTCAGTAGCAAGAAAACAAATTATCTAATTAAAATGGGCAAAGGATCTGAACTGACATTTTTCCAAAGAAGACGTACAAGTGGCCAACAGACACATGAAAAGATGCTCAACATCGCTAATCATCAGGGAAATGCAAATCAAAACTATAATGAAATATCACCTCACACCTGTCAGAATGGCTGTAATCAAAAAGACAAGTGAAAACAAGTGTTGGCAAGGATATGAAAAAAAAGGTGGTCCCTTGTGCACTATTGGTGGGAATGGAAATTGGTGCAGCCACTATGAAAAACAGTATGGAAGCTCCTCAAGAAATGAAAAGTAGAACAACCATATAATCCAGCAATCCCACATCTGGGGATATATCCAAAGTAAACAAAATCAGTATCCTGAAGAGATATCTGCACTCCCATGTTTATTGCAGCATTATTTACAATAACTAAGACATGGAAACAACCTAAGTGTCCATCAATGGATGAATGGATAAATAAAATATGATACATATGTATAATATATGTATCATATATAGAATATTATTCAGCTGTAAAAGAAGGAAATCCTGTCACTTGAAACAACTGGATGGACCTTGAGGGCATTATACTAAGTGAGATGATCTCACTTCTTTGTGGAATCTAAAAAACACAAACTCATAGAAACAGAGAATAGATTGGTGGAGCCAGAGGTGAGGGGGATGGAGAAACGGATGAAGGAACTCCAGAGTACAGACTTCTAGTTATAAGATGAATAAGTTCTGGAAATCTAATGTACAGCATGGTGACTATAGTTAATAATACTCTATTGTATACTTGGGAATTGCTAAGATAGCAGATCTTAAAATTTCTCATCACAGGAAAAAATTATAACTGTGTGTGGTGATGGATGTGTTACCTAAACTTATTGTGATAATCATTTTGCAGTATGTACAAATACCAAATCATTATGTTGTACGTCTTAAACGTATACAGTGCTATATGTCAGTTACATCTCAGTAAAACTGGGGGAGAAAAGAAGTATAAATAGAAGGAATGCAACTGTGACCCTGCATTCCTACAACTCTGCCCAGTGCGTTAACTTGTCCTGAGTCCCTGGATCCAGACTAGTGACAGGTGCCTCTGTATCTGGTGCAGGATGCCCAGAAGGCCTCATCTCCCAGATAACTGGGGACCACTTGTAGCCAAAATAAAAGAGAAAAAATGAACACTTATGCAACCAACATAAGCACCAACTTTGGACATGACTGAGCTCCAAGGGGGCCAGTGTGGTCACCTTGGTTGAGTTGGGGCTTTATTTTATTTTATTTTTTTTGAACTTAAATTTATTTATTTTTGTATACAGCAGGTCCTTATTAGTCATCCATTTTGTACACATCAGTGTAAACATGTCAATCCCAATCTCCCAATTCATCACACCATCATCCCCACCCCCTGCCACTTTCCCCCCTTGGTGTCCATATGTTCGTTCTCTACATCTGTGTCTTTATTTCTGCCCTGCCCGGTCATCTGTACCACTTTTCTAGGTTCCACATATATGCGATAATGTACGATATTTGTTTTTCTCTTTCTGACTTACTTCACTCTGTATGACAGTCTCTAGATCCATCCACGTCTGTACAAATGACCCAATTTCATTCCTTTTTATGGCTGAGTAATATTCCATTGTATCTATGTACCACATCTTCTTTATTCATTCGTCTGTTGATGGGCATTTAGGTTGCTTCCATGTCCTGGCTATTGTAAATAGTGCTGCAATGAACATTGGGATGCATGTGTCTTTTTGAATTATGGTTTTCTCTGGGTATACGCCCAGTAGTGGGATTGCTGGGTCATATAGTAATTCTATTTTTAGTTTTTTTAAGGAGCCTCCACACTGTTCTCCATAGCGGCTGTATCAATTTACATTCCCACCAACAGTGCAAGAGGGTTTCCTATTCTCCACACCCTCTCCAGCATTTGTGGCTTGTAGATTTTCCAATGATGCCCATTCTAACTGGTGTGAGGTGATACCTCATTGTAGTTTTGACTTGCATTTCTCTAATAATTAGTGATGTTGAGCAGCTTTGCATGTGCTTCTTGGCCATCTGTATGTCTTCTTTGGAGAAATGTCTATTTAGGTCTTCTGTCCATTTTTGGATTGGGATGTTTGTTTCTTTAATATTGAGCTGCAGAGCTGTTTATATATTTTGGAGACTAATCCTTTGTTGATTTGTTTGCAAATATTTTCTCCCATTTTGAGGGTTGTCTTTTTGTCTTGTTTATGGTTTCCTTTGCTGTGCAAAAGCTTTTAAGTTTCATTTGGTCCCATTTGTTTATTTTTGTTTTTATTTCCATTACTCTACGAGGTGGATCAAAAAAGATCTTGCTGGGATTTATGTCAAAGAGTGTTCTTCCTATGTTTTCCTCTAAGAGTTTTATAGGGTCCAGTCTTACATTTAGGTCTCTAATCCATTTTCAGTTTATTTTTGTGTATGGTGTTAGGGAGTGTTCTAATTTCATTCTTTTACATGTAGCTGTCCAGTTTTCCCAGCACCACTTACTGAAGAGACTGTCTTTTCTCCATTGTATATCCTTGCCACCTTTGTCATAGATTAGTTGACCATAGGTGCGTGGGTTTATCTCTGAGCTTTCTATCCTGTTCCATTGATCTGTATTTCTGTTTTTGTGCCAGTATCATATTGTCTTGATTACTTTAGCTTTGTAGTATAGTCTGAAGTCAGGGAGTCTGACTCCTCTAGCTCCGTTTTTTACCCTCAAGACTGCTTTGGCTATTCAGGGTCCTTTGTGTCTCCATACAAATTTAAAATTTTTTTGTTCTAGTTCCATAAAAAATGCCATTGGTAATTTGATAGGGATTGCATTGAATCTGTAGATTGCTTTGGGTAGTATAGTCGTTTTCACAATATTGATTCTTCCAATCCAAGAACATGGAATATCTCTCCATCTGTTGGTATGATCTTTAATTTCTTTCATCAATGTCTTATAGTTTTCTGCATACAGGTCTTTTGTCTCCTTAGGTAGGTTTATTCCTAGGTATTTTATTCTTTTTGTTGCAGTGGTAAATGGAAGTGTTTCCTTAATTTCTCTTTCAGATCTTTCATCATTAGTGTATAGGAATGCAAGAGATTTCTGTGCATTCATTTTGTATCCTGCAAATTTACCAGATTCATTGGTTAGCTCTAGTAGTTTTCTGGTGGCATCTTTAGGATTCTCTATGTATAGTATCATGTCATCTTCAAACAGTGACAGTTTTACTTCTTCTTTTCCAATTTGTATTCCTTTTATTTCTTTTTCTTCTCTGTTTGCCATGGCTAGGACTTCCAAAACTATGTTGAAGAATAGTGGTGAGAGTGGACATCCTTGTGTTGTTCCTGATCTTAGAGGAAATGCTTTCAGTTTTTCACCACTAAGAATATTGTTTGGGGCTTCCCTGGTGGCGCAGTGGTTGAGAGTCCGCCTGCTGTTGCAAGGGACACGGGTTCGTGCCCCGGTCTGGGAAGATCCCACATGCCGCAGAGCGGCTGGGCCCGTGAGCCATGGCCACTGAGCCTGCACGTCTGGAGCCTGTGCTCCGCAATGGGAGAGGCCACAACAGTGAGAGGCCCGCGTACCACACAAAATAAATAAATAAATAAAAAGAATGATGTTTGCTGTGGGTTTGTTGTATATGGCCTTTATTATGTTGCGGTAGGTTCCCTCTATGAGTTGGGGCTTTATTAACAGGACTGCACCTCTCATCACTCACAGTGTTTTACCTCCTCTCCTGAGGAGCTGGAGCTTTCATCCCCAGGAAATTTCTCCAGCATAAAACTCAGTGAACCAAATACAAAGGGCTTATATTCAAAGGCTAAAGGAGCCTCCACTGGAAATGCTGCCAGGGTCCTGGCTGAGAAAGGCTTTGTTGTTTTTACCGCATGGATACAAGCATTTGCACTGGATGGAGAGGGTGTAAAGGGAACAAAACCAGCCCTAGTCTGTTTCTCCACACATTGAAAATGACAGTCTTTGACTTGGGAAATGTCTTCTTGGTGATCAAGATAAATCCTTTTATTTTACAGAGGCAATTGAGACATCAGTGGTAAGATGATCCACTCAAGACACATCCATTGGGGAAGGACAGAAGCAAGACACAGTCCAGGCTGCCTGGACAGGCATCAACCACAAGGAGAGAGGGTCTGTCCATCTGGAGTGAACTAGTGAGGCCCAGAGTCCATTTCTGATATTCTGAGTAGAAACCTAGGGCTAGCAATCAAGGAAGGGGGCTGAGAATAGGGACTTTCATATAATCAGAAGGTTCTACACCAATCATCATTTACAGTTAACCTTTACTGAGGGCCAAATATTGATATATACAGCTATGTGCTATGCACTTTCCCCATTTGTGAAATTGGGAAAAGAATACTTCACAGTTAATTGGTGAAGATTAAATAAGGTAAAGTGCTTTACTGACAAAAAAAAAACCCCTGAAAATACTGGCACATAACAATAAAAGGAAAGAATGTGATATTGCAAGCTTTTTTCCCTCTGGATATTGTTCATGCCAATGCTGACATTGCTCATCAGCTTATTCTAGCCATACATTACCTTCTAAATCCAATATTCTGCTGTGACAATGGAGGAATCAAAGGAATCCCATTTTCTCCAATGGCCCATGCCACACTGTTGGACACTTTCCCCGAGGTCATTAGAATCAGTTGATTACTACCATCAGCTTCAAATGAGAAGGGTACTCCTGGGGAAACAGCAGATTAAATAGGATGTCGTTTAGAAAGAGGGAGTGAGCCCAGTGCTAGTAAGAAAGCAGAAAAGTAGACAAATGGAACAGAGTGGGTGGGAGTGGTGGGGATGGAACACATAATTCAAATCAACATTACTGAACTTCTTCAGGGAATGACGCTCACCATCGGCCACTTGGCTCTATCTCTTGACAGCAGAGTGTAGGCATTATAATAAACGATGCACTTTGGAGTGGGACCAGCTGCATGTCATGTATATTCTGGTTCTGCCACTTAACAGCTGTGTGGACAAATTGCTTAACTTCTCTGAACCTTGGTTTCATTGTGTATAAACTAGGGAACATAATAGTACCCCCTTTTATGGATTACTGTGAAGACATTCATTGATTCATTCATTCAGTAGATACTTCTTTGAGCTCCTACTTCATGCTGGCACTATTCTGGTCACAAAGATAGCAGTAAAGAAGCAAAACTGATAGGAATTCCTGTTCTCATGGAGTTTACATTCAAGTAGGAGCGACAGGTTATAAGCAAGATAAGTAAGAGACATGGGCAGTATGTTAGAGAGTGATAAATGCAAAAGAGAAACAAATTAGGGAAGGTGTATAGAAAATGTGTGTTTGGAGGAGGCAGGGGTTGAACTTTCAGACGGGGTGGCCAGGGAAGGCCCATGAGAAGTCACTTTTGAATAAAGGCCTGAAGAAAGCTCAAGTGAGGCATGTAGGTATCTTGCGAAAGAGCCTTCTTGGCAGAAGGAACAAAGGCAAAGGCCCTAAGGTCAGAGTGTGCCTGGAGTGAGGAACAGCATGTTAAGTGAGGTAAAACTTGCAAAGACTCAGACATGCCTGGCAAACGCTGACCATTCCACAGGTACTATTGCTCAGCTTTGTAGCGACGGTAAAGCCTCACTGATTTGGCCCTCACTGATTGGACATTAGTGATAAAAAAAAAAGTCTCGGGGCAGGGCATTTAATCAAGTAAAGGAAGTAAAGATTTTCAAGCATGAAATATAGCAACTTCATGCTTTGGAGAGTTCCAGTTAATATTATTAACACAAAAACAATACCGCTGTTAACCCTATAACAGCATCTTTGTGTTTTTCAAAGATCTTTCCTTCATACTGAACACTCCATCTTGATCTTCAAAATAACCCTATATGACATTAAGGTTGTTATTATTAGATTCATTTTATGAATGAGGAAGATGGTATTCAAAGAGGTTACATGATTACTAGGATCATACACCTTGTCAGTAGCAGAGCTGGAACTAAAAGCTTAAGCCTCCAGACTCTTAGACTGGTGATCAGTTTAGAGACTCAAAGAATTCTTGAAGATAAAGTTCCAGATATGATCTCATAATAAAAAATCACCAGGCATGTGAGGAAACAGAATCAGAATCAGACCAATAAGCAGATAGGTGTTAGAATGATCAGATACAGAATATTGGAAAATATTTTAATGTGTTTTAAAGAATAAATGAATGAATTAATGAATAAAAGAAATGATTGAGAGAGTCAGAAAAGGACAAAAAGTTGTCAGAACTGATTGTAAAAAACTAAATAGAATTTCTAGAGGTGAAGAATATAATCATTGAAACAAGAAACGCAGTGATGAGTTTCAATGACTGGACATAGCCAAAAAGTGAATTCATGATTTGGAAGACTGACTTAAAGGAATTGCACAGAATATAAAAGTGAAAAAAAGAGATGTCAAGTATATTAAAGAGAGGTTAAAAGACATGGTGGACAGAGTGAGACAGTCCATCATATATTTAATCAGAATTGTAGAAGGAGATAAGAGAGAATATTATTTAATAATCTCCCTATTATTTATTTCAAACTTTTCAGCCTTACAAATAACACTGTGAGGTGCATTTTTTTTATGCACAAAGTTTTGTCTTCATTTCAAATTGTTTTCTTAGGAAAGATTCCTAGAAGTTGAATTAAGGTGTCAAAGGCAATCTAAAGGCCCTTAATTCACATGGTAAAACTACTTTAAACTTGCACAGTTATATGAATTTTCTGGCCACCCATGGTATATAAAAATGACTTTGCCAAAAATTGTATATGATTATTGCTTTAATTTTTCTGGTAGCAATTTTATAATTATCTGCTTGTCTGATAAGTGAAAAAAAAAGATATGTTCAAATTTGACCATGAATCCGTTAGCCATTGAGGCTTTCCATACCACTGCCAACTCCCTCGTGGTCCAGTGTCACATGCTGGTTACTGCTAAACTCCACTTCTTCAGTGGGTGCTCTTCCAGTGACAACAGTAGTTTCAGGAATAGGCAGAAACACTTCTGCTAGCAAGGTGGTACCACTGTGTCCAACTGTTTCATATACCTGAAATTGAGGAAGGGAAACAGCCAAATAAAAACAGCAATAAAGGGTGCTCACTCCCAGATCATGAGTACATTTTTCTGTGCTGGTCACTGTTCTAGTCAAGAGCACCCATCTCAGAGTGGAAAGTTGAGTTGTGTTGCTATGGTCTCCATGGAGACCAGGTTATACCCTATTTATGGTCACGTTGTTGGCACCCTGTCCTCTTGCCTGGCCTAATCTCCTGGGGTAGAGAGGTTAATCAAATGATCAGGCGACTGCAATTGTTTCTATGTCAAACTAATACACAGTAGTTTGCAGAATGGGCTTCCTCTTTCTCCTGGTTCAGATTATTTCAGAGAGAAACGCCATCAGGTTGAAAGGTGGGACAATATGGACATGCCGCTAGATGGTTTATTATCTGTACCAACCTCAAAGTCAATAGGAAATGCACCATACCTAGAAGTACTCTAGGGTATCAGGTTCAAATCTGTTATTTGGTAAATCTCTCAAAGTCCTTTCCTTCAAGACCTCATTTTATTTGTTAGTTGCTGAAATCCTATCCAGCTTCTTCTCAAGCCTTCTCCCAAAATGGAGCTAACTTGACCACCTGTAGCTCTGATACTAATTACTGTGGTGTGTCTTACTGTAATGCCATCACCATGAGATGAAGGACCCATTGCCAGGGCAACCACAGATTATGAATATACAACACAGTCTCAGTAGGACCCTCTGCTTCCCTGTATTCTTGGGTCATTTCTTTTGTGGTAAAAGATAAAATATCTCACAGCTCTGCTGGCTTCCTTTCTATGTTTTATTCTTTCTTCCCATGAGGCCTCTCTGGCTGGTACACATTTCTCTAAAATGCATATTCTACTCTTTTATTTCTACAAATTAAGTACTTCTTTTCTTCTTCTTATGCAATAGAGTTCCCTCTGATTAATACTTTCCATTTACCACCTGCATGCACAAAAATGACACTACGGAGCCTCTCTGCCTACCCTCCCTGTATCATGGCACGTGATATGAATTCTTTTCCAAGGATAAGGATGAGGATGGATTTGTACTGGGCTGATATCCTGGCTTCATCTCCCTGGTATCTACCAGCTCACATTCACAAGATGGCTGATTGAGCTTCGAGGGACTACTGGGGCAAAGACAAAGCAGAGGCTGCATAGGAACTGAACACAAAACCCCAGACTTAGTACCACTGTGAGGTATTCTAACAGGCTGGATGCACCAAGAAACCTGTGATTGTTCAGGGCTTACCTCTGCCTAATTCAGGGGCTCAGCAGGAAGCCCATGAGTGGCACATTTAAGCCACGCTCTCCAAATTCATCTTTATCAGTAGATATGTGATTTTTTTTCCTTATTAAAAAGATCTTTTAGGGAAAATTTCAAATATATGTAATCTTAGAAGAAGAATATACCACGAAGCCATCACCTACCTAGCTTCAATTACCATTAACTTATGGCCAATCTGGTTTTATCTACACTCTCAACCATTTGACTCTCCACCAGTATTTTGAACTCAGACATCATTTTACTGTAAATGTTTCAATATGTATCTCTAAAAGAGAAGGATATAAAAAGGCATAATTACGACTTCCGGGTAAGATGGCGGAAGAGTAAGACGCGGAGATCACCTTCCTCCCCACGGATACACCAGAAATACAGCTACACGTGGAACAACTCCTACAGAACACCTACTGAATGCTGGCAGAAGACCCCAGACCTCCCAAAAGGCAAGAAACTCCCCACATACCTGGGTAGGGTAAAGCGGAGAGATTCCCGCACAGAGGATCAGTGCCGAGCAGCACTCACCAGCCTGAGAGGCTTGTCTGCTCGCCCACCAGGGCGGGCGGCGCTGGAAGCTGAGGCTCGGGCTTCGGTCAGAGCGCAGGGAGAGGACTGGGGCTGGCGGCGAGAACTCAGCCTGAAGGGGGCTAATGTGCCACAGCTAGCCGGGAGGGAGTCCAGGAAAACTCTGGAGCTGCCGAAGAGGCAAGAGACTTTTTCTTCCCTCTTGGTTTCCTGGTGCGCGAGGAGAGGGGATTAAGAGCGCTGCTTAAAGGGGCTCCACAGACGGGCGCGAGTCACGACTGAAAGCGCGGAGCCCAGTGACGGGCGTGGGACGCTGGGGCTGCTGCTGCCGCCGCCAAGAAGCCTGTGTGCGAGCGCAGGTCACTGTCCACACCGCCCTTCCGGGAGCCTGTGCAGCCCGCCACTGCCGGGGTCCCGGGATCCAGGGGCGGCTTCCCTGGGAGAACACACGGCGCGCCTCGGGCTGGTGCAACGTCACGCCGACCTCTGCCGCTGCAGGCTCGCCCCGCACTCCGTGCCCCTCCCTCCCGCCCGGCCTGAGTGAGCCAGAGTCCCCGAAGAGGCTGCTCCTTTAACCCTGTCCTGTCTGAGCGAAGAACAGACGCCCTCCGGCGACCTACACGCAGAGGCGGGGCCAAATCCAAAGCTGAGACCCAGGAGCTGTGAGAAAAAAGAAGAGAAAGGGAAACCTCTCCCAGCAGCCTCAGAAGCAGCGGATTAAAGCTCCATAATCAACTTGATGTACCCTGCATCTGTGGAATACATGAATAGACAACAAATCATTCCAAATTGAGGAGCCAGGAGTCAGTGCTGTGCCTCTGAGGTGGGAGAGCCAACTTCAGGACACTGGTCCACAAGAGACCTCCCAGCTCCACATAATATCAAACGGCGAAAATCTTCCAGAGATCTCCATCTCAATAGCAGCACCCAGCTTCACTCAACGACCAGCAAGCTACAGTGCTGGACACCCTATGCCAAACAAATAGCAAGACAGGAACACAACGCCACCCATTAGCAGAGAGGCGGCCTAAAATCATAAAAAGTCCGCAGACACCCCAAAACATACCACCAGTCGTGGACCTGCCCACCAGAAAGACAAGATCCAGCCTCATCCACCAGAACACAGGCACTAGTCCCCTCCACCAGGAAGCCTACACAACCCACTAAACCAACCTTAGCCACTGGGGACAGACACCAAAAACAACGGGAACTACGAACCTGCACCCTGCAAAAAGGAGACCCCAAACACAGTAACATAAGCAAAATGAGAAGACAGAAAAACACACAGCAGGAGAAGGAGCAAGATAAAAACCCACCAGACCTAACAAATGAAGAGGTAATAGGCAGTCTACCTGAAAAAGAATTCAGAATAATGATGGTAAAGATGATCCAAGATTCTATTTCCCAGATCCAAAATCTTGGAAATAGAATAGACAAAATTCAAGAAACAGTTAACAAGGACCTAGAAGAACTAAAGATGAATCAAGCATCGATTAAAAACACAATAAATGAAAAGAAAAATACTCTAGATGGGATCAATAGCAGAATAACTGAGGCAGAAGAACGGATAAGTGAGGTGGAAGATAAAATAGTGGAAATAACTGCTGCAGAGCAAAATAAAGAAAAAAGAATGAAAAGAACAGAGGACAGTCTCAGAGACCTCTGGGACAACATTAAACGCACCAACATTCGAATTATAGGGGTTCCAGAAGAAGAAGAGAAAAAGAAAGGGACTGAGAAAATATTTGAAGAGATTATAGTTGAAAACTTCCCTAATATGGGAAAGGAAATAGTTAATCAAGTCCAGGAGGCACAGAGAGTCCCATACAGAATAAATCCAAGGAGAAATACACCAAGACACATATTAATCAAACTGTCAAAAATTAAACACAAAGAAATCATATTAAAAGCAGCAAGGCAAAAACAACAAATAACACACAAGGGAATCCCCATCAGGATAACAGCTGATCTCTCAGCAGAAACTCTACAAGCCAGAAGGGAGTGGCAGGACATAATTAAAGTGATGAAAGAGAAAAACCTGCAACCAAGATTACTCTACCCAGCAAGGATCTCATTCAGATTTGATGGAGAAATTAAAACGTTTACAGACAAGCAAAAGCTGAGAGAGTTCAGCACCACCAAACCAGCTTTACAACAAATGCTAAAGGAACTTCTCTAGGCAAGAAACACAACGAAGGAAAAGACCTACAATAATGAACCCAAAACAATTAAGAAAATGGGAATAGGAACATACATATCGATAATTACCTTAAATGTAAATGGACTAAATGCTCCCACCAAAAGACACAGATTGGCTGAATGGATACAAAAACAAGACCCATATATATGCTGTCTACAAGAGACCCACTTCAGACCTAGAGACACATACAGACTGAAAGTAAGGGGATGGAAAAAGATATTCCATGCAAATGGAAACCAAAAGAAAGCTGGAGTAGCAATTCTCATATCAGACAAAATAGACCTTAAAATAAAGACTACTAGAAGAGACAAAGAAGGACACTACATAATGATCAAGGGATCGATCCAAGAAGAAGATATAACAATTGTAAATATTTATGCACCCAACATAGGAGCACCTCAATACATAAGGCAAATACTAACAGCCATAAAAGGAGAAATCGACAGTAACACAATCATAGTAGGGGACTTTAACACCCCACTTTCACCAATGGACAGATCTTCCAAAATGAAAATAAATAAGGAAACACAAGCTTTAAATGATACATTAAACAAGATGGACTTAATTGATATTTATAGGACATTCCATCCAAAAACAACAGAATACACATTTTTCTCAAGTGCTCATGGAACATTCTCCAGGATAGATCATATCTTGGGTCACAAATCAAGCCTTGGTAAATTAAAGAAAATTGAAATTGTATCAAGTATCTTTTCTGACCACAATGCTATGAGACTAGATATCAATTACAGGAAAAGAGCTGTAAAAAATACAAACACATGGAGGCTAAACAATACACTACTTAATAACGAAGTGATCACTGAAGAAATCAAAGAGGAAATAAAAAAATACCTAGAAACAAATGACAATGGAGACACGACAACCCAAAACCTATGGGATGCAGCAAAAGCAGTTCTAAGAGGGAAGTTTATAGCAATACAATCCCACCTTAAGAAACAGGAAACATCTCGAATAAACAACCTAACCTTGCACCTAAAGCAATTAGAGAAAGAAGAACAAAAACATCCCAAAGGTAGCAGAAGGAAAGAAATCATAAAAATCAGATCAGAAATAAATGAAAAAGAAATGAAGGAAACGATAGCAAAGATCAATAAAACTAAAAGCTGGTTCTTTGAGAAGATAAACAAAATTGATAAACCATTAGCCAGACTCATCAAGAAAAGAAGGGAGAAGACTCAAATCAATAGAATTAGAAATGAAAAAGGAGAAGTAACAACTGACACTGCAGAAATACAGAAGATCATGAGAGATTACTATAAGCAACTCTATGCCCATAAAATGGACAACCTGGAAGAGATGGACAAATTCTTAGAAATGCACAACCTGCCAAGACTGACTCAGGAAGAAATAGAAAATATGAATAGACCAATCACAAGCACTGAAATTGAAACTGTGATTAAAAATCTTCCATCAAACAAAAGCCCAGGACCAGATGGCTTCACAGGCGAATTCTATCAAACATTTAGAGAAGAGCTAACACCCATCCTTCTCAAACTCTTCCAAACAATATCAGAGGAAGGAACACTCCCAAACTCATTCTACGAGGCCACCATCACCTTGATACCAAAACCAGGCAAGGATGTCACAAAGAAAGAAAACTACAGGCCAATATCACTGATGAACATAGATGCAAAAATCCTCAACAAAATACTAGCAAACAGAATCCAACAGCACATTAAAAGGATCGTACACCATGATCAAGTGGGGTTTATTCCAGGAATGCAAGGATTCTTCAATATACGCAAATCAATCAATGTGATACACCATATTAACAAGTTGAAGGAGAAAAACCATATGATCATCTCAATAGATGCAGAGAAAGCTTTCGACAAAATTCAACACCCATTTATGATAAAAACCCTGCAGAAAGTAGGCATAGAGGTATCTTTCCTCAACATAATAAAGGCCATATATGACAAACCCACAGCCAACATCATCCTGAATGGTGAAAATCTGAAACCATTTCCACTAAGATCAGGAACAAGACAAGGCTGCCCACTCTCACCACTCTTATTCAACATAGTTTTGGAAGTTTTAGCCACAGCAATCAGAGAAGAAAAGGAAATAAAAGGAATCCAAATTGGAAAAGAAGAAGTAAAGCTGTCACTGTTTGCAGATGACATGATACTATACATAGAGAATCCTAAAGATGCTACCGAAAAACTACTAGAACTAATCAATGAATTTGGTAAAGTAGCAGGATACAAAATTAATGTACAGAAATCTCTGGCATTCCTGTACACTAATGATGAAAAATCTGAAAATGAAATCAAGAAAAGACTCCCATTTACCATTGCAACAAAAAGAATAAAATATCTAGGAATAAACCTACCTAAGGAGACAAAAGACCTGTATGCAGAAAATTATAAGACACTGATGAAAGAAATTAAAGATGATACAAATAGATGGAGAGATATACCATGCTCCTGGATTGGAAGAATCAATATTGTGAAAATGACTCTACTACCCAAAGCAATCTACAGATTCAATGCAATCCCTATCAAACTACCACTGGCATTTTTCACAGAACTAGAACAAAAAATTTCAAAATTTGTTTGGAAAAACAAAAGACCCCGAATAGCCAAAGCAATCTTGAGAACGAAAAACGGAGCTGGAGGAATCAGGCTCCCTGACTTCAGACTATACTACAAAGCTACAGTAATCAAGACAGTGTGGTACTGGCATAAAAACAGAAAGATAGATCAGTGGATCAGGATAGAAAGTCCAGAGATAAACCCACGCACATATGGCCAACTTATCTTTGATAAAGGAGGCAGGAATGTACAGTGGAGAAAGGACAGCCTCTTCAATAAGTGGTGCTGGGAAAACTGGACAGGGACATGTAAAAGTTTGAGATTAGATCATTCCCTAGCACCATACACAAAAATAAGCTCAAAATGGATTAAAGACTTAAATGTAAGGCCAGAAACTATCAAACTCTTAGAGGAAAACTTAGGCAGAACACTCTATGACATAAATCACAGCAAGATCCTTTTGGACCCACCTCCTAGAGAAATGGAAATAAAAACAAAGATAAACAAATGGGACCTAATGAAACTTCAAAGCTTTTGCACAGCAAAGGAAACCATAAAGAAGACCAAAATACAACCCTCAGAATGGGAGAAAATATTTGCAAATGAAGCAACTGACAAAGGATTAATCTCCAAAATTTATAAACAGCTCATGCAGCTCAATAGCAAAAAAACAAACAACCCAATCCAAAAATGGGCAGAAGACTTAAATAGGCATTTCTCCAAAGAAGATATACAGACTGCCAACAAACACATGAAAGAATGCTCAACATCATTAATCATTAGAGAAATGCAAATCAAAACTACAATGAGATATCATCTCACACCAGTCAGAATGGCCATCATCAAGAAATCTAGAAACAATAAATGCTGGAGAGGGTGTGGAGAAAAGGGAACACTCTTGCACTGCTGGTGGGAATGTGAATTGGTACAGCCACTATGGAGAACAGTATGGAGGTTCCTTAAAAAACTACAAATAGAACTACCATATGACCCAGCAATCCCACTACTAGGCATATACCCTGAGAAAACCATAATTCCAAAAGAGACATGTACCAAAATGTTCATTGCAGCTCTATTCACAATAGCCCGAAGCTGGAAACAACCTAAGTGTCCATCATCGGATGAATGGATAAAGAAGATGTGGCACATATATACAATGGAATATTACTCAGCCATAAAAAGAAACAAAACTGAGCTGTTTGTAATGAGGTGAATAGACCTAGAGTCTGTCATACAGAGTGAAGTAAGTCAGAAAGAGAAAGACAAATACCGTATGCTAACACATATATACGGAATTAAAAAAAAAAAATGTCATGAAGAACCTAGGGGTAAAACGTGAATAAAGACACAGACCTACTTGAGAATGGACTTGTGGATATGGGGAGGGGGAAGTGTAAGCTGTGACAAAGCGAAAGAGAGGCATGGACATATATACACTACCAAACGTATGGTAGATAGCTAGTGGGAAGCAGCCGCAGAGCACAGGGAGATCAGCTCGGTGCTTTGTGACCGCCTGGATGGGTGGGATGGGGAGGGTGGGAGGGAGGGAGATGCATGAGGGAAGGGATGTGGGAATAGAGGTATATGTATGACTGATTCACTTTGTTATAAAGCAGAAACTAATAAAAAATATAAAATTAAAAAAAAGGCATAATTACAATACTAGTATCACAGTAATTCCTTAATAATGTCAAATATCAGTAAGTTTCAAATGCTCTTTAGAGTCTCAAAAATTACTTTGAATTAACATCACAATTTATTCCATACATTGCAATTGCTTGCTATGTCCCTCAAGGCTCTATTAATTTATAGGTGATCCCCCTCTCTTTTTACATTTTTTTAACTTTTCCTCTATATTTTTATTGGCTCAGAACTCTGATGGAGAAAGGAGGGCCATTTTTTTTTGCTTATCTCAACCTCTTATAAGAGCCTGCCAGTTTTATAATATCACAGACCTTAAAGAACATGTAGCAGGTTGTTGTTTATTGCACAGAAGACCTTGGTTTGACCTGTTCAATTATGGACACACTGGCATCAAGTTTCAGTCTGAGAAAATGGTGGCTTTTTCTTTAAAATTTTTTGTACTTCCCCCCAAATTTTAATTCACTGAGACATTCCTTTGTATGAAGCCATCTGTTATTTCGTTTAATCTTAACCACAATCCTACGAAGGACGGTTTGTGGTAAAGATTAAGCGCAATAATAGACACAGCAATTCTAGATTATGGATGTGTGTGTGGCTCGACAAAGGGGAGAAACTTCCCCTAGTCCCTCATCTCTTAAGTCACAAAGCTGCGATTTGAATCTACAACTGTTTCACTTCAAAACTCGTACACTTTTTCTTACATCTTCCTCATTGGTCAAGGAAAATCAGGAAGGTGATTAAACAATTAAGAAGCCTTTTAAAGCCATAACCATGATCCATAAGGTATAATTACTTTAGATAGATTGGTGAGAAATAATGACTGAAAGATAGTTTAAAATCTGAATGAAAGAACCACAAAACATGGAAGTGCTATAAAAACAATGGCTACAATCAAAGGTTAAAGGATCACCTTAGCATGGGCCATCGTGATCAAAAGGCCACCGAACTCTTCCTGTCTCTGACTTCCTCTCAGACTCTCAAGGGGCTTGCTTGGTCTCTCAGCAAGGCGAGGGTGCACTGCCCACTTCGTGCAGGGGCTTTACCTCCCTGGAAGGTGCCCCTGCTGTACTGGACACTGAGTGAGACCTGCCACATGCCCACCCATACTTACTTAGGTGCCACCACCTTTCTCTGTGATTTCCCTGTGGGAATGCTTATTCCCGCTATTGAAATTTGTTGTTTATGCATCATTTGTCTTACTGGATGGTGAGATTCCTGAGAGTAGGGATCTTGTTTGATTTCCCTTTGACTGCTCATTACCTACCATCTGTGAATTAATATATTTAGATGGGAGCAGGTTAACTGCCATTTTATTTTATTTTATTTTTTTTTCTGATTTTGTGGACAAAATTTATTTATTTATTTATTTTTACAGAAGAGACTATTTATTTAGAATGAGAACAAATCACAACAAAGTATAAATTTTAAAAAGGTGACAAATGCTATAAACTCACAAAATCCAAAATCCACTACAATCAATTTTAGAACATTTCATCACCCTGAAAAAACTCTCATACCCGCTAGCAATTATTTCCCTTTTCACCTCCCATTCCCGACAGCCCTAGGCAACCACAAATATACTCTGTCTCTATAGATCTGCCTATTCTGGACATTTTAAGTAAATGGACTCATACACCTTGTGATTCTTTGTAACTGACTTCTTTCACTTAGCTTTCATTCTTAATGGTTTAAAGAATCAGCAATGTTGTACCATGTATCAGTACTTTGTTCTTTTTTTATTGCCAAATGATATTCCATTGTATGGCTATGTCACATTTTACTTGATGGGTATTTGGGTTGTTTCCACTTTTTGACTATTATGAATAATGCTTGTATGAACAATCAACATCATTATCCATAAAGGAAATGCAAAGCAAAACCACACTGAGATACTATTTCACACCCACAAGGAGGGCTGCAATCAAAAAGGCAAATGATAACAAGTGTTGGCAAGGATGAGGAGAAAATGGAAACTCACACACTGCTGGTGGGAATGTGAAATAATGCAGTCACTTTGGAAAGCAATGTGGCAGTTCCTCAAAAGGTTAAACATAGAACTGTTAATAGAAGTAAGTTGCTAGATGATAAATCCGTTGCCTGGAATAGTTTTCTTCTCTGAACAGCTGGTAGACTTGGGTGTAGTATGGCTCTCAGATTTTTTTTACCTGACTTGTTTTACTCCCCACATGACTGTCAGCTCCTCCCACAGCCTGCGGAGGGCAGTGTGGTGGGCAGGACAGGGCAGCCTTGTGGTTCAACTGGTCTGGGACTGAATCCTGACACTGCAACTTACTAGCTGTGCTGTGTGACCTTGGGCATGACATTCCCCTCACTTTTGCTCTCATTGTAAAATGAGGATGTTACCCAAAGCTCAGCAGGAAGGCAGTGGTGCAGTTTAGCTGAGATGGATGAAAAGCCTCTTTCCCTCTGTATGAGCTCAATAAATGTTTTTTCCTTCTTTGTTTGGGCATAAAATTGACAACAAGCATGTGCATTTTTATAATACTTTGAAGCTTACAAAGGTCTTTCATAAACGTGATTACACTTCCCAAATATCTCATTAAATCTTGTTGGCCAATTGATTTTATTCAGCTTTATGACAAAAGAATTTCTTTTATTTAACTTAAATTTTAACTTGTAAGAATGTCTTTTCAAGACACACTATTTTTTTTCAAGGAAGACATTAAGTTTCTGAGGCCTTATAGGAATTTTATGGCATATTCCATATTTATAATTAAATCATCTCTATTTCTGGGAACCCAAGGGCAAGGAGGTGAAAAACAAACTACATTAAGCCTTAAATGCTTGAAAAAAAATCAGGAGCTAATAAAACCCTTCAAGTTAAGGCAACAGAAACCATACCAACAGTCAGAAAATACCATTTATGCTGGTAAAATGCTTCACAAGATGACATAAATGCAGTATTTAGTATTTAGTTAAATCTTGCCTGACTTTGTGTCTCTCTTAACCACTCCTATGACTAATGAATTCCCAAACAACCCAACACCCAGGGCAACTAAATCAGGGTGTGAAACACATCTAAAAATAAAAACAAATCCAAATATTTTTCAGATTACTTATATCCCCTTCCATAATAGAATTCAGTGTTTGTTTACTCAGCTGCACAGGACAAAGTTTCTATATTATCTGACTCCAGTGGCTTTGCAAAAACATCCCTGCTGGACTTTAATAGTTTATAAGTATTTTATAGTGGAAGAACTTTAAGAGATGCCTCTGAGCTTCTGTTTTGATTTTTAATTCCTTGTGGATGTGCCTGTGCTGGTCACCACGGTTAATGATGGCCCATAAAACATGCAGTTACTACATAAAGGGCATTTCTGGTAGATGTCAGTGGAAGGGTCTGTTTCCCTGTCTCCAGAAACACATTCCTGTCTAATGTCAGAGAGGAAATGAATTGGAGAGTCTTGGTGCTGAGTCTGTATGACAGAGGCAACTACAAACTCTGGGGGAATGGAGGGTTTGCTGATTGGGACTACTGTCTCAGAAGGTAGTTATCAACTTTTTTTTTTTTTTTTTAAATAAGGAAAAATGGATACCATCCCACAAAGCCAAAAAAAAAAAAAAAAAATCCAAAAATTTCCTAAACTTTTTACCCTACTTTTTTAAGGTAGCCAGTTGATGTTAGTAAGCTTTGTAAAATAAGAATTTCTTTTATTTAAATTAAACTTTAACATGTAAGATCTGTCTTTGCAAGACACCTTAATTTTTTAAATAGCAGTTCTATTTAATGCTAGGATGAAATGCTATTTTTAAAAATCAGAAAATGAGGGCTTCCCTGGTGGCGCAGTGGTTGAGAGTCCTCCTGCCGATGCAGGGGACACAGGTTTGTGCCCCGGTCTGGGAGGATCCCACATGCCGTGGAGCGGCTGGTCCCGTGAGCCATGGCTGCTGGGCCTGCACGTCTGGAGGCTGTGCTCCGCAACGGGAGAGGCTACTACAGTGAGAGACCCGCGTACCGAAAAAAAAAAAAAATCAGAAAATGGGCACTTTGGGCTTTATAGATATTTGCAAATTACTTTTTGTATAATTAAGTTTAATTTTCATTTTCTTTCTAAGTCAGGGGTTCTCAACCTCAGCACTGTTGACATTTGGGGCTGAACAATTCTTTGTTGCAGTATACTGTCCTGTACATTGTAAGATGTTTAGCAGCATCCCTGGCCTCGACTTATTAGAGGTGCCAGTAGCTCCTCAGCACTTGTGATCATTAAAATGTCTCCAGACATTGCCAAAAGGCACCCCTCCCCCAGTGGGGGGGCAACATAATCTCCATTGAGAAGCACTGCTCTAAGCAAAATGAGTGTTTGTGTGTGTGTGTTTGAAGGTGGAATGTTAATGAAGAAACAAGACAGGAAATATAATTTATGTTCAACTGTTCAAAAATTCCTGTTGTATAAAGCAAGGCAGCACTGAATTCAGAATAGCAATTAGATCAACTGCTACCAAATTGGAACTATTTATGTGATTCTTATTAACTTCTCCTGCATTTGGAATGGTGTTTGCTTTAACTCAACACTCTGGTGCAAATTTACCTGCTAACAGTATTTAGAACTGTATAGATAAGACAAACCTTAGAAATGTAGGGGCATTAAGTTTAGATAAAAAAAAATCCATCGTGAAGTAGTTTGTACTGCATGGTCTTAAGTCATGTTTCTCTTATTTTAAAACCTAAACAAAACAAAGCAAAACAAAACACAGCAGTTTCATATTTTGCACATGGTGGTGTTGGATTTGGTATAAGTGGCTGCCCTGTCATCTCAGCCACTGGTGAGGTTATCGTCCAGTCTGTTAATTGTCTCTTGGTTGATGTCCCCATTTCCCTTCAGTGTTGGATCAAACCATCCTTACTCTTGTGCCCACAGACTCCCTTCCTTCACTGAAAAGGCTGTGGGCATTGGAGGTGAACCCCCTTACGGCCAGCCCTCCACCCCCTCCCTTGTGTCATCACTCTTGACTCAAAGGACCATGCTATTCTGTCTTGATCCCACCCTTCCCAGTATCCTGTGGCATTCCTTCCCTCAACACTCCCACCCTCTTTGCTTCCTTTCTCCCACCCACTCCCCCTACAACTTTCCTTTATATTTTCCAAGTCATCAATCTTTTCTGGACTGGCTGCTTTTCCCACAGCTGACAAATGTGCTCCAGTCAACTATACCCTAATGTAAACCATGGTCCCCTTTCAGACTCCTGATCCATTTCCCTCCTTCCTTTCCCTGCCAAGCTTCTGGGCGGAAGTCTCCTTTTGGTATCTTTATTTTCTCTCCCCCTGTCCCAGTGAACTACAGGAGGGTTATCAAGGACACTTCTCCAAATAGGATTGGTTTTCCCACTTGGAGAGTGCAATTCTGCAGAAGAGCCAGAGAAATCAGGAGAGGCTCTGGGAAGGGAAACTCGAGTTATTGCCAACTTGGTTAAAAGGAAAAGTTCCCTATCTCAATCCGCATGCCAGGAATATGAAAGCTCAACAGGATTGCTTCATAAGGAAAAAATAATAATGCTAAGATATTTCAAAGCCAGCCAGCAGTATTACACAACAGCTGTTAGTTTTGGGGAGTCAAGAAGATGAATATGGGGTGATATTATAGATGTGAATGATAAGGAAGTGAAGGTCATTATCACAAAGCTTTTTTATTTCTAAATCAAACTTCATTTTTGTGAAACACCAAGCATTTATTTTGGAATGACCTCAGAAGCCAGACCTTTTCAAGACCTTTCTGGGAGGGCTCTGGTCCCATTCCAGCTCCCATCCTGTGAAGTCCCATCTCACCCTTCCCTTGGGGCCAACTTTGATTCCTTTTCTTTTTACTCCGTCTAGTCAAACCATCATCAAGTCCTGTCAATCCTTCTTTCAAGGCTGCAGTGTTGCTTTAATTAATTCCTTCCTCCCATTTCCGCTGTGAGGCCCAACCCCATCCCCTCACTCTTGGCTTTCTGGGCCAGCCTGTGGACTTATCTTCTGCTTTGTAAGGCTGCCCTGGCATTCCTGTCTCAAGCCTGGCTAGGAAACACTGAGCCTTGTGGTTCAAAACATGCAAGAAGTCAAACATCACAATCAACACTGTTCCCTTCAACAGTCCTGTGTATCGTACTGTGCTGAGCACTGCTTCTTTGTAGTTGTCTCTCTCTCATCTCCTAGCTGGATTTAAAGATCCCTGAGACAGGGCCGTGTATACCTCCCTTTATACATGGCTTCCAATGCTCCACTACACTCCTGGCTCAGCATCAGACCCTCAGCTGGCTCTCAACAATTAAGCAACATTCAGGGCTTGGTTGTTGAGTCATCAGCTGATGCACTGTAGTTCTGACAATCTTGGAACATTTTCTGAAACACATTACCCTCTAAAGAGATCTGATAGCACTGGCAGAAACAGATGCATTTAAGGTGATTTTTCTTATCCTCCTGAAGTTGCCAATAATCCTTGAACCTTCCCTAATTCAAAACTTGCAGTTATATGGAAAACTTCCAAATGGCACAGTACTATTCCTAGACAGTCAAAATACAATATCCTCTAAATTAATTTCATCTATAACCACTACTCAATTATAAAAAATTAAGCCATTGAGCCATTATGATATGTAATTTGATCAGTTATCAAATCTTTATGCATAGTTTAAGAACTTACCAAAGACTCCTTTAATTTGTAATTTTTTAAAGATGATATGATTCAGCTCTTAAGGCCAAGATAATAGCTTACAAGTATATTCTTAATACTGTAGGATAAAGTTTTGTTTTTTTATTTAAAAATTCATAATATTTTAGAGAATAGCCTTTTCACATTACTTTAAAAAATTGTTTTGATTATAACATCCATATCAAGTTAATATTCAAGAGAGTCAATGGGAGATAGTATAGGAGGCTTCCTTTATGTATTAGAATATATGTGAAATAAAGTCTTGGTACATTAGTGGAAGGTGGAGGATGTCTTTCCTACATGGTAATTCAGAACATTTAGGATGGCCTAGAGTGGGAGAGGGTTTCACAGACTGGCCAGTTGGTCTGAGCTCTCACCAACCAACAGGGACGCAGGCCAGACACCCGGATGCCAGGGCCTTCTCTCCTGTCCTTCGCACTAGCTTCAGTGTGGGAGGGTCTCTTCCGAGGCCCCCAGTCCTTCCTACCTGCCATGTTCTGTCTGCTGCTCTCCCTGGCTTCCCTCTAGCTCTCTATCTGATCTTCTCACGTGAATCTGCGTCTTGCTCAACATCAGGTTTTCCTCTGCAGGGGAGGAAGGGGAGGAGGAGTCAAGGATGAATCTCAAACAAGGCGGCAAACTCTGCATAGCCGAAATCTTTGCTATTCTGTGGATGCGGGACAGGTAAGACTCTTAAGCGCCCCCAGCAACCTCACATGGTGAAGAGAAGGTGACAGCAAAGCATCGAGCTGGCTTTTGGAGTTTGTGTTTATTTACTTTCTCCATCAAGTTTTATTCTTCACTTAGACAGTTTTCCCTGTGCAGTTAAGTCTTGCTTTAAACTGTAGCTTAAGCACACGCAAGTGTGCAGGGCCAGGGCAGGAGGATTTATGCGGGAAGCAGTAAAGATGCGGGGCTTCAGAACCAGCAGGGTGTGACCCTCCGCCCAAAGGCATTTGGATTTTAAATGTTCCAAAGCCCTTCGCCATGCAAACAGAAAGACAGTGCCTTCAGGCTCTGCACGGCAGAGAATCTCCGGCTAAGAAAGGCCTCTCTTAATCAGGTGTTAGTGGTACAAAGAATACCAGATTTTCTAATTTCAACAAATCTGAAATGGGATTGTGTCTTTGGATCCATGGTGCCTCGTAGTTAAGTGACTCAAATAATGGTGCCTCTCACAGGGACAGATGATGGGATGAAACCCAGTCAGCAGGATCTCAGAGCCCCTCAGACACAACTTTTCTAAGAGGACGGAGGAAGAGGAGCCCTCCACGTAGGCAGTCAAGCTCAGCAGGGGCTCCAGAGGAGCGGGGATGGATAGTCGGCGTGGACCTGGCACCATGGGCAGGGTTGTTAGCACAGGCAAGCCCACCAACCATCCACCTGGAGGTGCCCTCAGCTTCCCTTCCCAGTGCAGAGCTGGGTGACTCTCTGCTCTCACCTTCAGGCACCATCACCCCATCATGCAGAAATGTAGAGATTATTTTCCCACGGATATTCATAGGGAATTTTCAGGCTTAAGAAAAACTCACATTTTCACCAAACCTCCGCATTCAATCCCCTTTCTCATATCATTCTTTAACAAAATCTCCTTACTTTCTCCTCTCACCTATATTAAGTTGAGCAGCAAAGTAAGTTCGTTCTGTTTTTCTTAAGTTCCCAAATACATAGACATTTTCTTAAAAATCAGATGGGTTTTTGCAGAATTATATGAGTGACTGGACTAAGCCTAGCACTAAACTTTCCAGAAAAACATTTTTCAATTTTGTAGCTATCAATGCTGTTATCAGCACAGCAAAGGAATTTGGCCTGAGTCATGATGCTAGGTGCTTTGTACATGAGGATCACCCTCAGCCCTCACCACCCCCAGATCAGGGATGAAAGGAGAAGGATAAAATTGCCACAGTCTCTGGAAAGCCCCAAACCCAGTTGGTTGACCTTGGGTGCCCAGTGCTGACCCGGTCAGGGTCACCATCTCATTTCTTGGCATCCCTACTTCATTCTGAGCATTTCTGCTGTGCTTCCTTCCCACTGTCAAAATAACCCCCTATCTTAGCTGTTTCAAACTTCCTCTACCAGTTTTAGAAGGTTTTCAACTACCTGAGTCTAGACAGGGGTTGATATTCAAAACGTTGAACAGTACTCACAGCCAAGTGCTAACCAATCACAAGAGCTGTTACTGTACAAGGGAACAGGGTCCTGGAGGCATTAACCTTGTTCAGACATACCCTTTAACTGGTCCATTGTAAGAAGGTCCAGAGGGTCTTGGAAGTGGGGTCTATGTGGCCAGGGTGGCATTTTGGGGGTCCAGGATGGAAACTCTTTGCTATTCAGTAGAGAAGTATTTAAATATTTTAGTAATTACATAACTGTAATTGTATCTGCAGACTTAATGTCAATTACAATCAGTAGGTAGTGGCAGCCTGGAGTACAGTGTTGAGAACTGTTATGAAGTTATATCCAGGCTCAGTGGGGGAAAATAGGCATGATCAATGGTCATTTCTGGCAAGGGTGGTGGATAAGAATGAGAAATTTCTGCACAAGTGGTGGATGAGGATCAGTGATTTCTGCATGGGTGGTAGATGGCAAACAAAGACACCTGTGCCACATATTTGCAAGCCTAAGTAACATGCCTATTAGTATCATAAAAGAGAATCTGTCAGCATCATAAGAGAGGTTTCGCCATAAGAACAGCAAGCCTAAGACACTGTAGTAGATTGAATAGTGTCCTCTAAAAATTCATGTCTACCTGGAACCACAGAATGTGACCTTATTAGGAAATAGGGTGTTTCCAGGTGTAATTAGTTAAAGATCCAGATGAGCGTATACTGGATTAGGGTGGGTCGTAAGTCTAACGAGAGTGTCCTTGTAAGAGACCAAAAAGGACACACAGACATGAGAAGGCCATGTGTAGACGGAAGCAGAGATGGGAGTGATGCTACCACAAGCCAAGGAACACCTGGAGTCACCAGGAGCTGAAGAGGCAGGAAGGGTTCTTTTCTAGAGCTTTTGGAGGGAGCACAGCCCCACTGACACCTTGATTTCAGACTTCAGGGCCTCCAGAACAGTGAGAGAATAAATGGCTATTGTCTTAAGTCACCAAGTTTGTGGTGCTTCATTATGGCAGCCTTAGGAAACTAAAACAGACACAAATAAATATATTGCTAATGGTGGCATTTAGGCTAGTGGGAGCTTTATTTATTTGGGGGGATCCTAGCACCTGTACCCCAACCCTCCATTATAACCACCTGTGATTATAGAAGTTGATTTCTCTGGTACATTATGCTAGGATCTTGGTAGAGCGTGACGTTGAAGTTCTCCGATGAATGAGCCAGAGACCTCTCTACGGTCCCCCATCCTCCCTCATCCCCCCCACCTCATCTAGAGACACACACTTGAGCACTGTGGCCAGTTACTGCCAGCATTTCTAGGAGCCAAGTGGGGTAACAGATCTTTTCTGCCAAGACCTTAAGACATGCCCAGGAAGAGCTGACCTTTTGTTACCCTTGAGAGTCTATCAGGACACCAGCATAGCCAATGGATGATTTAAAACCATCTCGCACCTGTGATGACCAAAAATTCTTGGAACAGTGACTATAATTAAAATATGTACCTGAAGTGTTAAACTCTCCGGCCAGTTGAATATTTGCAAGTTGAAAATCTGTCCAAAGTGAACACGGAAGTCAGCCCCAAGTGGCCGACTGTCAGTCCTGGACACTTCCTTGTTGTTGAAGGTCACCTTTAAATACAGCGAGCGCCTCTTGACATCCTCCCTTCGCAAGACCTCTACCCTGCAGAGTGAGACAGTTCACTGGTGGGTCAGTATTCATTTACTAAGTAAAACTGGAGTGTTTGACAAATGGGCACTGACCAGAATAAGATACACTGGAGCTGGAGCTTTAGTCACTTTAGCCTTCATTGAACCAAGGCAGCCATAGGTCTTGCAGAGCTTAATATCATAATATGTGTGATATGAAATAAGAGGCCCTGAAAAGGCCACAGGGGATTTAGAACTGTTCTAAAGCATCACTGTGCTACAGTCTCCTTAATTATTTCAAACAACCCTTACATTTGTATTCCAAAGTTTAAAGTAAACAGAATTATATTATTTGTTAAATGGAGTGAGTTCAGACCATAAAGGCTAGTAGTGATTTATGTTTGGGGAGGATGTTTTAACCTAAAAATATAATAGCATATTGTAGCAGTTGGGTCAACTCTGCTTTTCCAAGATCCAAGTTTTTTCTTAACACTTTCCGATGGTGAGTCACTGCTCACTGGCTGCGGGGGATTAAGAAATGTTCCGTATTGTTAAAGGTCATTTGCATCCCAATAGAAGATAGGAAGTATCCAGGCAAGCATATCATTCTTTTTTTTTTTTTTAACATCTATACTGGAGTATAGTTGCTTTACAATGGTGTGTTAGTTTCTGCTTTATAACAAAGTGAATCAGCTATACATATACATATATCCCCATATCTCATCCTTCTTGTGTCTCCCTCCCATCCTCCCTATCCCACCCTTCTAGGTGGTCACAGAGCACGGAGCTGATCTCCCTGTGCTAGGCGGCTGCTTCCCACTAGCTATCTATTTTACATATGGTAGTGTACATAAGTCCATGCCACTCTCTCACTTCATCCCAGCTTACCCTTCCCCCTCCCCGTGTCCTCAAGTCCATTCTCTACGGCTGCGTCTTTATTCCTGTCCTGCCCCTAGGTTCTTCAGAACAATTGTTTTTTTGATTCCATATATATGTGTTAGCATCTGGTATTTGTTTTTCTCTTTCTGACTTACTTCACTCTGTATGAGAGACTCTAGGTACATCCACCTCAATAACTCAATTTCATTTCTTTTTATGGCTGAGTAATATTACACTGTATATATGTGCCACATCTTCTTTATCCGTTCATCTGTGGATGGACACTTAGGTTGCTTCCATGCCCTGGCAATTGTAAATATTGCTGCAATGAACATTGCGACACGTCTCTTTTTGAATTATGGCTTTCTCAGGGGATATGCCCAGTGGCGAGATTGCTGGGTCATATGGTAGTTCTATTTTTAGTTTTTTAAGGAACTGCCATACTGTTCTCCATACTGGCTGTATCGATTTACATTCCCACCAACAGTGCAAGAGGGTTCCCTTTTCTCCACAATCTCTCCAGCATTTATTGTTTGTAGATTGTTTGATGATGGCCATTCTGACTGGTGTGAAGTGATACCTCATTGTAGCTTTGATTTGCATTTCTCCAATGATTAGTGATGTTTAGCATTCTTTCATGTGTTTGTTAGCAATCTATGTATCTTCTTTGGAGAAATATCTATCTAGATCTTCTGCCCATTTTTGGATTGTGTTGTTTGTTTATTTGGTATTGAGCTGCATGAGCTTCTTGTAAATTTTGGAGATTACTCCTTTGTCAGTTGATTCATTTGCAAATATTTTCTCCAATTCTGAGGGTTGTCTTTTCATCTTGCTTATGGTTTCCTTTGCTGTGCGAAAGTTTTAAGTTTCATTAGGTTCCACTTGTTTATTTTTGTTTTAATTTCCATTTCCCTAGGAGGTGGGTCAAAAAGGATCTTGCTGTGATTTATGTCATGGAGTGTTCTGCCTATGTTTTCCTCTAAGAGTTTTATAGTGTCTGGCCTTACATTTAGGTCTTTAATCCATTTTGAGTTGCTTTTTGTGTATGGTCTTAGGGAGTGTTCAAATTTCATTCTTTTAAATGTAGCTGTCCAATTTTCCCAGCACCACTTATTGAAGAGGCTGTCTTTTCTCCATTGTACATTCTTGTCTCCTTTATCAAAAATAAGGTGACCATATGTGCATGGGTTTATCTCCGGGCTTTCTATCCTGTTCCATTGATCAATATTTCTGTTCTTGTGCCAGTACCATATTGTCTTGATTAACATAGCTTTGCAGTGTAGTCTGAAGTCCAGGAGCCTGATTCCTGCTGCTCCGTTTTTCTTTCTCAAGATTCCTTTGGCTGTTCGCGGTCTTTTGTGTTTCCATACAAATTGTGAAATTTTTTGTTCTAGTTCTGTGAAAAATGCCATTGGTAGTTTCATAGGGATTGCATTGAATCTGTAGATTGCTTTGGGTGTATAGTCATTTTCACAATGTTGATTCTTCCAATCCAAGAAAGAGCATGGTGTATGTCTCCATCTATTTGTATCATCTTTAATTTCTTTCATCAGTGTCTTATAGTTTTCTGCATACTGGTCTTTTGTTTCCTTAGGTAGGTTTATTCCTGGGTAGTTTATTCTCTTTGTTGCAGTGGTAAATGGGAGTGTTTCCTTAATTTCTCTTTCAGATTTTTCATCATTAGTGTATAGGAATGCAAGAGATTTCTGTGCATTAATTCTGTATCCTGAAACTTTACCAAATTCATTGATTAGCTCTAGTAGTTTTCTGGTAGCCTCTTTAGGATTTTCTATGTATGGTATCATGTCATCTTCTGCAAACAGTGACAGCTTTACTTCTTCTTTTCTGATTTGCATTCTTTTTATTTCTTTTTCTTGTCTGATTGCTGTGGCTAAAACTTCCCAATCTATGTTGAATAATAGTGGTGAGAGTGGGCAAACTTGTCTTGTTCCTGATCTTAGTGGAAATGGTTTCAGTTTGTCACCATTGAGAACAATGTTGCCTGTGGGTTTGTCATATATGGCCTTTATTATGTTGAGGAAAGTTCCCTCTATGCCTACTTTCCGGAGAGTTTTTATCATAAATGGGTGTTGAATTTTGTCAAAAGCTTTTTCTGCATCTATTGAGGTGATCATATGGTTTTACTCCTTCAATTTGTTAATATGGTTTATCATATTGATTGATTCGTGTATATTGAAGAATCCTTGAATCCCTGAGATAAACCCCACTTGATCAGGGTGTATGATCCTTTTAATGTGCTCTTGGATTCTGTTTGCTAGTATTTTGTTGAGGATTTTTGCATCTATGTTCATCAGTGATAATGGCCTGTAGTTTTCATTTTTTGTGACATCTTTGTCTGGTTTTGGTATCAGGGTGACGGTGGCCTCGTAGAATGAGTTTGGGAGTGTTCCTTCCTCTGCTATATTTTAGAAGAGTTTGAGAAGGACAGGTGTTTGCTCTTCTCTAAATGTTTGATAAAATTCACCTGTGAAGCCATCTGGTCCTGGGCTTTTGTTCGTTGGAAGATTTTTAATCACAGTCTGAATTCCATTGCTTGTGATTGGTCTGTTTATATTTTCTGTTTCTTCCTGGTTCAGTCTCAGACAGTTGTACTTTTCTAAGAATTTGTCCATTTCTTCCAGGTTGTCCATTTTATTGGCATATAGTTGCTTGTAGTAATCTCTCATGATCCTATGTATTTCTGTAGTGTCAGTTGTCACTTATCCTTTTTCACTTCTAATTCTATTGATTTGAGTCTTCTCCCTTTTTTTCATGATGAGTCTGGCTAATGGTTTATCAATTTTGTTTATCTTCTCAAAGAACCAGCTTTTAGATTTATTGATCTTTACTTTAGTTTCCTTCATTTCTTTTTCATTTATTTCTGATCTGATCTTTATTATTTCTTTTCTTCTGCTTTTTTTTTTTTTTATTATTCTTTCTCTGCTTTAGGTGTATGGTTAGGTTGTTTATTTGAGATGTTTCTTGTTTCTTGAGGTAGGATTGTATTGCTAGAAACTTCCCTCTTAGAACTGCTTTTGCTGCATCCCATAGGTTTTGGATCATCGTGTTTTCATTGTCATTTGTTTCTAGGTGTTTTCTGATTTCCTCTTTGATTTCTTCGGTGATATCTTGGTTATTAGTAGTGTATTGTTTAGGCTCCATGTGTTTGTATCTTTTACAGATTTTTTCCTGTAATTGATATCTAGTCTCATAGCATTTTGGTCAGAAAATATACTTGATATGATTTCAGTTTTCTTAAATTTACCAAGGCTTGATTTGTGACCAAAGATATGATCTATCCTGCAGAATGTTCCATGAGCACTTGAGAAGAAAGTGTATTCTGTTGTTTTTGGATGCAATGTCCTGAAAATATCAATTAAGTCCATCTTGTTTAATGTATCATTTAAAGCTTGTGTTTCCTTATTTATTTTCATTTTGGATGATCTGTCCATTGGTGAAAGTTGGGTTTTAAAGTCCCCTACTATGAATGTGATACTGTTGATTTCCCCTTCTATGGCTGTTAGCATTTGCCTTATGTATTGAGTTGCTCCTATGTTGGGTGCATAGATATTTACAATTGTTTTACCTGCTTCTTGGATTGATCCCTTGATCATTATGTAGTGTCCTTCTTTGTCTCTTGTAATTGTCTTTATTTTAAAGTCTATTTTGTATGATATGAGAATTGCTACTCCAGCTCTTGTCTGATTTCCATTTGCATAGAATATCTTTTTCCATCCCCTCACTTTCAGTCTGTATGTGTCCCTAGGTCAAAATGGGTGTCTTGTAGACAGCATATATACGTGTCTTGTTTTTGTATCCATTCAACCAGTCTATGTCTTTTGTTTGGAGCATTTAATCCACTTACATTTAAGGTAGTTATCGAAATGTATGTTCCTGTTACCATTTTCTTAATTGTTTTTGTTTTGTTATTGTAGGTTTTTTCCTTCTCTTGTGTTTCCTGCCTAAAGAAGTTCCTTTAGCATTTGTTGTAAAGCTGGTTTGGTGGTGCTGAATTCTCTTACCTTTTGCTTGTCTGTAAAGGTTTTAATTTGTCTGTCAAATCTGAATGAGATAGAGTAGAATAATCTTGGTTGTAGGTTTTTCCCTTTCATCTCTTTAAATATGTCCTGCCACTCCCTTCTGGCTTGCAGAGTTTCTGCTGAAAGATGAGCTGTTATCCTGATGGGGATTCCCTTGTGTGTTGTTTGTTGTTTTTCCCTTGCTGCTTTTAATATTTTTTCTTTGTATTTAATTTTTGATAGTTTAATTAATATGTGTCTTGGTGTGTTTCTCCTTGGATTTGTCCTGTATGGGACTCTCTATGCTTCCTGGACTTGATGGACTATTTCCTTTCCCATTTTAGGGAAGTTTTCAACTATAATCTCTTCAAATATTTTCTCAGTCCCTTTCTTTTTCTCTTCTTCTTCTGGGACCCCTATAATTCAAATGTTGGTGTGTTTAATGTTGTCCCAGAGGTCTCTGAGATTGTCCTCAATTCTTTTCATTCTTTTTTCTTTATTCTGCTCTGTGGTAGTTATTTCCAGTATTTTATCATCCAGGTCAGTTATCCTTTCTTCTGCCTCAGTTATTCTTCTATTTATTCCTTCTAGAGAATTGTTAATTTCATTTATTGTGTTGTTCATCATTGTTTGTTTGCTCTTCAGTTCTTCTAGGTCCTTGTTAAATGTTTCTTGTATTTTCTCCTTTCTATTTTCAAGATTTTGGCTCATCTTTACTATCATTACTCTGAATTCTTTTTCAGGTAGACTGCTTATTTCCTCTTCATTATTTTGGTCTGGTAGGCTTTTACCTTGCTCCTTCATCTGCTGTGTTTTTCTCTGTCTTCTCATTTTGCTTAACTTACTGTGTTTGGGGTCACCTATTCTCAGGCTGCAGGTCGTAGTTCCCATTGTTTTTGGTGTCTGCTCCCAGTGGCTAAGGTTGGTTCAGTGGGTTGTGTAGGCTTCCTGGTGGAGGTGGCTGGTGCCTGTGTTCTGGTGGATGAGCTGCATCTTGTCTTTCTGGTGGGCAGCAATGCGTCCGGTGGTTTGTTTTGGGGTGTCTGTGACCTTATTATGCTTTTAGGCAACCTCTCTGCTAATGGGGGGGGGGGTTGTGTTCCTGTCTTGCTAGTTGTCTGGCATAGGGTGTCAAGCACTGTAGCTTGCTGGTCATTGAGTGGAGCTGGATCTTAGCGTTGAGATGGTGATCTCTGGGAGAGCTGTTGCCATTTGATATTATGTGCAGCCAGGAGTTCTCTGGTGGACCAATGTCCTGAACTTGGCTCTCCCAACTCAGAGGCACAGGCCTGTCACCCGGCCGGAGCACCAAGACCCTGTCAGCCACATGGCTTAGAAGTAAATGGAAAAAAAGAAGAAACAAGGAATGAAAGAAATAAATAATGTAAAATAAAATAAAAAGTTATTAAAGTAAAAAATAAAAAAGTAATAAAAAAAGAAAAAAAGAAAATGAAAGAAAGAAAAAACAGAGCAACCAAACCAAAAAACAAATCCACCAATGATAACAAGTGATAAAAACTATACTAAAAAAATAAAAAAGGACTGACAGAACACTAGGACAAATGGTAAAAACAAACCTATACAGACAATGTCACACAAAGAAGCATACACATGCACAGTTACAAAAAAAGGAAAAAATATACATATTAAAAAAAAGGAAGAGAGCAACCAAATCAGTAAACAAATCTACCAGTGAAAATAAGCTCTAAATACTAAACTAAACATAAAACTAGAAAGAAATTAGATGCAGAACGCAAACCCCAAGTCTACAGCTGCTCCCAAAGTCCACCGTCTCAATTTTGCAATGATTTGTTATCTCTTCAGGTATTCCAGAGATGTGGGGTACATCAGGTTGACTGTGGAGATTTAAGCTGCTGCTCTGAGGCTGTTGGGAGAAATTTCCCTTTCTCGTCTTTGTTCACAGAGCTCCTGGGGTTCAGCTTTGCATTTGGCCCCAAATTTAAATTTTGGCCTTTGCTTATAGGTCACCTGAGGGCATCTATTCTTCACCCACACAGGAAGGGGTTAAAGGAGTGGCTGATTTGGAATCTCTTGCTCACTCAGGCCAGGGGAGAGAGGGGTACGGATGTGAGGTGAGCCTGTGGCGGCAGAGCCCGGCGTGATGTTGCAGCAGCCTGAGGCGCGCCCTGTGCTCTCCTGGGGAAGTTGTCCCTGGATCACAGGACCCTGGCAGTGGCGGGATGCACGGGCTCCTGGGAGGGGAGGTGTGGATAGTGACATGTGCTCGTACACAGGCTTCTTGGTGGCTGCAGCAGCAGCCTTAGCGTCTCATGCCTGTCTCTGGTGTCCACGCTGATAGCCATGGCTTGCACCCATCTCTGGAGCTTGTTTAGGCGGTGCTCTGAATCCCCTCTCCTCGCTCACCCTGAAACAATGGTCTCTTGCCTCTTAGGCAGTTCCAGACTTTTTCCCGGACTCCCTTCCGGCTAGATGTGGCGCACTAGCCCCCTTCAGGCTGTGTTCAGGCAGCCAACCCCAGTCCTGTCCCTGGGATCTGACCTCCGAAGCTCGAGCCTCAGCTCCCAGCCCCCACCTGCCCCAGTGGGTGAGCAGACAAGCCTCTCAGGCTGGTGAGTGCTGGTCGGCACCAATCTTCTGTGCGGGAATCTCTCCGCTTTGCCCTCCACACCCCGTTGCTGCGCTCTCCTCTGTGGCTCTGAAGCTTCCCCTCCATCACCCCCTGTCTCTACCAGTGAAGGGGCTTCCTAGTGTGTGGAAACCTTTCCTCCTTCACAGCTCCCTCCCAGAGGTGCAGGTCCCGTCCCTGTTCTTTTGTCTCTGTTTTTTCTTTTTTCTTTTGCCCTACCCAGGTGTGTGTGGAGTTTCTTGCCTTTTGGGAAGTCTTAGGTCTTCTGCCAGTGTTCAGTAGGTGTTCTGTAGGAGTTGTTCCACATGTAGATGTATTTCTGATGTATTTGTGGGGAGGAAGGTGATCTCCACGTTTTACTCCTCTGCCATCTTGAAGGTCTCTCCAAGCATATCATTCTTATAGCCACGAAGTTATAAAAAATCAAAACCTTCAGGAGCATTCTTTAATTTTATTGTACATATTTGCAGAGATGCCCACTACAAATTCCAGTTATTGGTTAAGCCAATAGCAACTCAAGTTTGTTAAGGAAATTAAAAGGTTAGAACATAAAAATCTAAAACACACTCAGGGTTTTTTGGGTGGTAGTTTTTTTTTTTTATGATGTATAGACACAACATAACACTTATCAATGTAGCTATTTTTAAGTATACCATTCAGTGGCATTAAGTACATTCACAATGTTGTGCAACCAACACCACTATCCTTCTCTAGAATGTTTTCATCATCCCAAATAGAAATTCTGTACTCATTAAATTGAGTGGGTAGTTTTAAGTTTTTACCTCTCCATAATTTAGGCCCATCCCAGGCATGAAATTGCTCAGTTGACTTGAATATTTTTTTCTATAAAAGACATTTAACAACAAATCTTTAGAAATATCCAAGACCCCCAAAGACTTCACTCAGGGTTTTTTAAAGGCTTATTCCCAATACTGCAACCTCAGGCCACCAACAGACCTAAAACACCTCTGTCTTCTCTATGGCCTCCTTTGACCTGATGGCCTGATGAAGAGGGTGGCTTATAATCACTGGCTTGGGGCAATCTGGTTTATAGTCCCCAAGCCTAGTGAAAACTCAGAAACTTCTTGGTTTCTTGGTTTCTTACATTCTTGGTCAAAATGGGACTCACCATAAAGGATTGTAAAATAAAGCCAAAATTTTCCCTTTAAAAAACATGCTCAAAATCACATATTTTGAATGTTCATAACAAAGTTATATGGTATGGTGTTTGTGGCCTGAAAGTAGCTAATTTAGTGCTGGGGAACAGTTTACTTATGTATAGCATCTGAATGTTACGAAGTTGAGAGAACACATGAAAATGCACAGTGGGAAGCAGCCGCATAGCACAGGGAGATCAGCTAGGTGCTTTGTGACCACCTGGAGGGGTGGGAGGGAGGGAGACGCAAGAGGGAGGAGATGTGGGAACATATGTATATGTATAGCTGATTCACTTTGTTATAGAGCAGAAACTAACACACCATTGTAAAGCAATTATACTCCAATAAAGATGTAAAAAAAAAAAAAAGAAAAAGAAAATGCACAGGAAGCTACAATGTAAAAGTAAGTTATTAACATATTAATAGAAGTTTGAAACTAAGAAGATTGTGGGGTCTTATAAAGACATCCTGGTTAACCCCTGCATCCTAATGTCTCTGATGCTGACTTCTCACTTTCTATGGTGGAGTACTGAAGATTCAAGTCTGAGATATTCCCTGTGTTCATGATAGGTCTTCTGGGTACTGGAGTATTAGGCCTGGGATCTGGTGGTAATAATTATTTCAATATATTTCCTTTGATAGATAACAGTATGGCTTAACATGCATCAGAATCACCTGGAAACCTTGTGAAAACACAGTTTTCTGGGCCCTAACTCAGAATTTCTGATTCAGCAGGTCTCAGTAGAACCTGAAAATTTCCAACAAATTCTCCAGGGATGCTGATGGTGCTGGTCCTGGGGTTACACTTTGAGACCCATCTCCGTAAAGTATAGGAAAGAAATAAACAGCAAACTTAAAATATATATATATATATATTTTAAGTTTGCTGTTTATATATATATATATATATATATATATATATATATATATATATATTTTTTTTTTTTTGCGGTACGTGGGCCTCTCATTGTTGTGGCCTCTCCCGTTGTGGAGCACAGGCTCCAGACACACAGGCTCAGCGGCCATGGCTCACGGGCCCAGCCACTCCGTGGCATGTGGGATCTTCCCGGACCGGGGCACGAACCCGGTCCCCTGCATCGGCAGGTGGACTCAACCACTGCGCCACCAGGGAAGCCCTAAAATATTTTTATTAAATTATAAATTTCTAAAAAAAGGACAAACATATATATGTGTGTTTATGAACTTATTATATGTATAGATTTATAAACGTTATATAACTTTTAGGGATCACATACGAATGACTAGAGATGTAATTCTACCAGATCTGGAGGGTGTGCCTCAGATGGCCTTGACTTTATCTCAAACGATAGGGAATACCCACAATTCCTTTGGGAGGCTCTGTGAGGCCTTCAAAGAGAGCAGCTGGCCTAGGAGCAGCTGAAATCAAGGGCCAAGGAGAGATCTGGGTTTCTGTCCAGGGACAGGGGATGTGCCAGCAGTGGACAAAAAAGACACACTGAGGTTACAGATAAAGGCTCCAAACCAGAAGCCATGCAGGCAGGCACCGTGCAGAGTGTCCCCTACAGGCAGCTTCCGGTAATGAGCTCCTGAGTGGCCAATGGCAATGCGCTGGGTGGGTGAACCATATGAAATCACCAAAATCTGGACAAATACCTGCAATTTTATATCGTCCAACCTAATAAATATCTACAGAGACTTCATAATTCTCCTGATCATTCCATGTCAGTCAGGAGATGTACACTCCAAATGGTGCAGTGTGTGTGTCACACGTCAACCTCATTCATGTTTGGAGCATCTGCTCACCTGGGACACTGGTCGTTGGGTGTCACATTCCCCGCAAGGCTCAACTCTGGGACCAGCGTGGGCTCCCCGGGCCTCCTCCGGCTCTGGGCTGCTCTCTCCCTCACCTGTTGCTCTATCACAGCCTGATCTGTGGGCTCTGGAGGGACGGGTTTCACAGGCTCCTCCCCGGGATCTGGCTCCTTCATCTCATCAGGATGTTCTTCGACTGCTTGTTTGTTTTTCTTCTTTTTGGCCCTCTGTTGGGTAAGAGGCAACCTTATGTCAGAAGGAATTTTGGAACTTCTTTGAAAAGCACAGTCTTCAGAATCAGATAGACGTGGATGCAAACCCAGCTCCACCTCAAGCAGCTGTGTGCACTCAGGCAGCTCACTAAGCCATTTGACCTCTCCATGCCTCAGTTTTCTCGTCTACAAAGTGGGAACAATTATAGGAAACTTTTTCCAGGTCTCTTGAAATGAGGTAATGTCTGGAAAGAACTTATCACATGCCTGGTCCTTAGAGAGAGCTTAAAAAAGTTAACTATTCATCTGTTCATTAGTATTGGTTCTAAAGACCAAGGATACATCTCTTTTTGGCTGCACATGCAGCATGCGGGAGTTCCCCAACCAGGAGTGGAACCTGTGTCCCCTACAGTGGAAGCGCAGAGTCTTAACCACTGGACCACTAGGGAAGTCCCAAGGATACATCTTGAAATTAAAGTAAGGCTTGTGAATACAACTGACACTGCAGGTCACCCTGATCTATTACTTATTATCCCTGGATTACTTATTACTTATTGTCCCAGTTTTGCAAGGTCATATGTATAAAGTTATATAATTTTCTGGGGGAAGTCCAGAAGCACCAATACCCCATATTAGATAGGGTAAGCCATGTAAAATAGTAAAATAGGTATCACAGAGCTTGACAGGCACATGAGCGATTACCAGGTTATTGCTGGTTCATTCAAACAGCCACAGGATGATACAGAGAACTGTTTTTGGGAAAAACTTCTTCTGGTATCAGCAGGCTGGGTGTCTTTTTCAACAAGTGCATTAATCAGTTCATTCTCTCATCCTTTTGTCCCCTAGCGAGGGGGCTGGTAGGGAGACAGAGCACAGCAGGCAGGGGACCCCAGTCTGCCTGCCCAGTTTCCCTCCTCCTGTCTCCAGGTGCCTCTACCCAGACCCTTCCTGTCCCCCAGGTCAGCTCTGTTCAAGGCTGTTTACAAACCTGGGCTTTCTTCCAGGCTTTCCACTGCTGCTGTGCACTTCTGTATTCCTCCATCTTCTGTTCGTACTCTTCCATGTGCTCTTCCAACAATTCATTTATCTCGGCCTGAATTTCTGCTTCATATGCTTCTTCATCAGCTTTCTGGTCAACTTTTTCCCTTTAAAATAATTTATAGCACCTTAGTTATTTCTTGAAATTAAGTGATAGAGTAATAATAGCAGCAAATACCTGTATTGGGCTTGCTCTGTGGCAGCTCCTCTCCTAAAAGCTTTGCACAGGTGAGCTCACAACCGTGTGAGGCAGATACTGTTACCTTCAGCATTTTATACACTAGGAGACTGCAGCACAGAGAGGTTAAGTAACTTTCCCAAGAACACACAGCTGGTGAATGGAAGAGCTGGAACATGAACCCAATCTATTTACACTAAGCAACAAAGCCACGCTGTTAGATGATCCAGATGGCACCCTGACACAGTGCCTGCAAATTCTCAGCTGACAGAGGCAGCAGTTTCATTGTAGTTATTTTGTTAATTCTTCAAGTCTCTGAGGGACCACTTCATTATGCTGCTACCAAATCCCTGAAGCTACTTTTTTTTTTTTTTTTGCTGTATGTGGGCCTCTCACTGTTGTGGCCTCTTCCGTTGTGGAGCACAGGCTCCGGACGCGCTCAGCGGCCATGGCTTACGGGCCCAGCCGCTCCACGGCATGTGGGATCTTCCCAGACCGGGGCACGAACCTGTGTCCTCTGCATCGTCAGGCGGACTCTCAAACACTGCGCCACCAGGGAAGCCCTGAACCTACTTTTTCGACTTTGGATTGACAATTTGAATTTTTCTTTGATTATTCTGCTGACAGTGCATTAATGTTCAGCCTGACCTAGAGCAGTGCTTCCCACAGTGTGTTCTATAGAGTGCTGGTTCTATGAGGTGCCCTACAAAAAAAAGGGTGCTGTGGCCAAATCAACACAAGATTGAACAAATGTGAAGTTTCCATGTTGCTTTGCAAAGGGCTTTACAGAGCCCTTTACATGTGGATGGGCAGTGTGACTCCCGAGGAGGGTGGGGGAGGGCAAGCATGGCATCCAGCACATCCCATCCAGCTCTTCAGAGTTGTTTCAACCCATCCCCTGTGCTTATTTCCTAATGTGATCAGTATGGTCTGGCCTGCAGGTTCTCCTCTCCTAAAGTTCCAGCTCCTTTTTAGAGAAACCTAGTCAAGTGCCTAGAGCTGACCAACGTTTGTGTATGTACACGTGTGGCCTGGTGGGTTAGCAGTTAACAGGCTCCCAAGGCACAGACTCTTACAAAGCTACTACTGAAGAAATCACTTGGGAAACACCTGACATTTATAAACATCAGAGAAATTTGGCCCCCGTTATGTTCCATCTCTGATATATATTCATTTGCTTTTCTCCTTGTTAATCAGAGGCATGAATAAACTAGTTGAATTTTAAATAGTTTTGCAGGAAGAAATAATGCTGTATCATAAGGTAGCTAGATGAATCAAGAATGTGAAGAAAGGGCACTCCAAACGAATTTAGGACGCAGCTACTTATGGGTGGAAGGGATGTGAAGTATCACAAAAAGGAAGTTTGTAACCTAGAAGTGACCTTAACGGTAAATTTCCTATAAATTTTTGTTTATCCTAAACTTAAGGAAGGAAGGAGAAAACAATCTTGTAACTACTTATGTTCTGCTTCTGGATGGAAGGGATGGCCTGGAAGATGGAATATGGAAGCCAAAACACTGGGATTTCTGGAAGACATCCACGAGTTCTGTGGGACAGACTATCTGAATTTGTTTTTATATTATATTATATATTTTATATTAATTGAGCAGATACTACATGGCAGGTGTGCTGTCTGGGACCAGATATCCAGTGGTGACAAGATCCCTGCCCTCATAAAGCACAGGCTTGTGTTTGTCCTGGAAACTGCAGAATGTTTTCTCAGTTTTACGATAATTACAACCCCCCAGCATCACAATTTGCAGCTATCTTTGGCTAAAAACTGACTGCTTTCAAAGCACAGTATCAGATAATTGCCCTCATGTGTCACGTTTCATGTAGATGTATGGGCACATCACTTATACAGATGAAACAAACAGGAAGGGACCAAAACCAGAAGCAGAAATGCTCTTGAATTAATATGCAGAAGATGGTTTTGTTGTGATAACTGTACTCTTAATTATGTACCAAAGTCTAGTCAGTTCAGCTGCATAAATATTATCAAAGCATACTTTCTCCACACTACACACAAAGATCAATTCCAAATAGATTAAAGGTGAATTTGAAAGACTAATCTTCATTAATACGAAGAATACAGGATACAATATAGTAGTGTATCTACTTGATTCAGGGGAAGGATTTCTTCAAACAAAAAGCACTGATCAGAAAAGAAAAGACTAATATATTCTATCTCTTTAAAATTAAGAATTACTATTCTTCAAAAAGCAGCAAACTACTAAAAAGAAAACTACCGAAGATTTCTGCAACACACATCGACAAAGGTCTCATGTTCAGGATATATACCAAACTTCTACAAATTATGGAAAAGATAAAAGGACAAACAATCCAGTTCAAAAATTGGCAAAAGTCTTGAACAGACACTTTGAAAAAGAGGAATTCAAAATGGCCAAATCATGCATAAGAAATATAAACTAAAACACGCCATCAGATTGGCAAAATGTTAATGTTTGACAACATCAGGTGATATGGCTGATATGGGTGACATGGACCCATGGGAACACTGGTCAAACTGAAAGTCAGCACAAACACTGTGGAAAAGTGTCTGCAACCAGCATATAAGTATTTGGAGAAGCACATCCCCTGAGACTCGACAATTCCATTTCAAGGTATATTTCTGGAAAACTTAGGCACATGTACCCTAAAAAGACACATACAAAAACGTCTATAGAAGTGCTGTCTGATTTTATTGTCTGTGTCCCCTTCACTCCCAAACTGGAAGCTCTGGGAGGAAAGAGATGATGTTTATCTCCTTCATCAGTGTAGCCCAAGAGTCTAGCACAATGCATGACAGAGTGGGCACTTAAGAAATGATGAATTGTACTTGAAAACTGAGTAGCATTTTTATAACAATTTTGAGAAATAAAATTCATTCTTTTAAAATGTAAAAAAAAAAAGAAGTGCTGTCTATAACAGCTGAAAAATGGAATCAACTCAAATGCCCATCAACAGTAAAACAGACAAATTTTGTTATATTTATATAATGGAGTGTTATAAAGCAAAGAGAATTAACTACAACTGTGTGCTGAAAAGGAGATGAATCTCCAGTAGTATTGAAGAAAAGAAACAGGTGTGTGTTCACTAAAGCATACACACAATATACTTTCACTTATGGAAAAGTCAGATACAGGCAATATTAGACTAAGTGTTAGAGATTACACATAGATGGCAAAGCTATTAACTAAAAGCAAGGAAACATTGATCATAAAAGTCCAGAAAATGGTTACTTCTGGGACGGAGGAGATGTAATTGGGGTTAGGAACAAAGGGGATGCTCAGATACTAGTAATGTTCTAGTTCTTAACTTGGGGAGTTGCACATGGTTATTCATTTGTAATTATTACTTTTAAAATTATTTTTAAAATTGTATCTATGTTTAATACATTTTCCCCTATGCATGATATAACCCAATAAAACAATTTTTGAAAAAAGCCTACTTTCTCAAAACAAGTTTCAAGGGTGTATTTGTAAACCTCTGGAACTCTCGAAGGGATTTCATCTCTTTCCAGACTTTTATGATGGTCTTAAGCAGTGTTCGATCTTTTTCTTGTTCAGCATCACGCAGTTTTCTTGTTTGCCTACAAGATATAATACATGGATATATATTTAAAAGTTATTTAGGTGTGTTTGCAAATTAGGAAAAGAAACTAATAATGCTATAGTGATTGTATAGTTAATTTCACAGCTACAATATTTCTTAAGTACTAGAAAACCAAAAATATGAATGCAAATTTGAAGTCAATAGGATGCTGGTCTGTTTTTATAGGTTATTTGATTTTGTTTTCTCTAGTAGAATCTGACTTCAGTTAAACTAAATTACCATTTAAAATTCTCATTAATACTGCGCAATCTTAAACAGCCACTTTTGAAGTTATGAAAATAAGGGGCCCAGTAAACGCAGTTCTCATGGACTAAACTATGATAAACAGGAAAGTATGTTGCTGTCCCAGTTAACAAGTATATTAAAGTCTGCTTGTGTTAACATTAATCACCATTTAGGAGATGAAGTAATATTACTACATCCCTTGGTGAGTTTTCAGTGCTGACTAGATTAGCGATATTTTTGGCTTGCTTTGAAGAGGCTTCATTTGAAAATGCTTTCATTGTGATTGATATTATTTAAAGTGTTTGGAATTTATTTAATGCCTTACTTTAAGCCCCCTCTACAAATAATAGCCAAGTCCAGAACCCAAATGTACTCTATTATGCCATTAGTTAGTTAATTAATTAAATTTTTTTTTCTTGGACAAGTATCAGGTGTCATTCCAGGGGATTCAGAAGTGGTTCCTAGGAGATAGTAGATGTCTCTGTTCTCAGGGAGTTTATAGCTTAGCTCAGGAGACAGACACATAGATAAATGACTGACAGAGTGCCCTAGGAAACCATAGCCACAGTGTTTCATGAATCATCACCTCCTGAACCCAGAAGGAAGGCCTGTGTCTGGAAGTTGGTTGTACTTGTGATGACTTAGTCTGGAGATGGTGCAGAGAAACACAGAGGTCTAGGTTTCTGATCATTCAATTGGTGTCATGGAAAAGGAAGCTGGTAGAAGCTGATGGCCAGTTAGTGGTTGGGTAGCCAAGGTTTGGGACTCTCGGAAGACCTTAGAAAAGCTAGGAGGCAATGAACTAGACTAAGAAACACTCTTCTTCAGGAGCAGTAAAGCATTCTGGTTAAGGGCACAGATGTGGGAACCAAGATACCCAGATTTAAATCCTGCTTCTAGCCGAGCTTGGGCAAACTATTTTACTTCTCCATGCCTTATCTGTAAAGTAGAGATGATAACAGAATTTATTTCACAGGGTTGTTGGCAGGAGTAAATGAGTTAATTAATACTAGAACCATGTCTGACATCTGGTAAGTGGTCCACAAATATTATCTGTCATTACCTAGTGGTCTGTTCTTCTCTCATGCCTTTAGCAGCTATTTCCCCTGCCTCCTTTAAAAAAAACTGCAATATAAAATTATTTTACTGAGTTATATGACACCTTAAGTCTTTCTGATATATTTTCTACTTCCTTTTTTTAGTCCCTGACAAGATAGTTTCTCAGGAACGCTAAAAAAACGCTTAACAAGTAAAATTTGACCTATGAGCTAGAGAAGCAAAGAATCACAAAAGAATATTTAATTACAGATTGTTGCCAGACTATGGAGGAAGAGGAAAAGGCAACTGTGATTAGGGAGCTGGGTAACACTTTTCTGAAGCCTGATGTAGATGGGGTCTGGAGTGTGGAAAGGAGTCCAGCCCAGAGGTGAAACCTTGGGAGCCACAGTGGCATCTAGATGATATTTAAAACCACAGGACTGGATTCACCTCAGGAGAAAATGCAGATTAACAAAAGATTAAAAAAGAAAAAAATCCTGGGAGGAACTCTGAACATTTAGAAGCTGGGCAAAGAAGGAAGATTAGGCAAAGGATAGTGGGAAGGACAGGTGGCCGAAGAGGGGTGAGGGCATCTGAGAGAGGGTGGTGTGTGGATGTAAAGGGAAGAGAATGTCTCAACAGGCACCCTGTGGGGACAGTGCCCAATGCCAAGTACCAGGGGGGCTGAGAGGTCCCCTTCTGCTTAGCAACACGGAGGTTCCCCAGGATTGTGGCAAGATCAGACTCAGGGCAAAGGCGGGCGCAGAAAAGAGGCTAGACTGGACAGTGAAGGAGGGGAGGGAGTAGAGATAGCAGTACTTAGCAAATTTACATTTAAAATACTTATTAGTAAATACTTGCCAGAAGTTTGGCTGTGAAGGGAAAGACAGGGATAAAGTGGTAGCTGGATGGGGATCTGAGATCCTAGACTTTTTATTTGTTCAAGATTGAGCATATGTGAGGGTGAAGATGCAGGAGAGGGTTAAATAAAGTGTTCCCCTGTATTGCACGAACACCCGTGTTTCCTTTCTTAATACAGCCTGGTTCCAGTGCAGAGGACGAGCAATGTGGTCATGATGCCACTTACAGAAAATAAGATGGAAAATGCGTCACTGGCTGAGGTTAGCTGCCCCAACCTGGGACCTATCAGATACCTAGGGGTGGGCTCCAAGGCAGCTGGCTCATCAGCAGCTCCCAGGGGGCTTCAGGGAACAGGTCCGCTTCATGAGGTATCCAGGAACAGGCCATCTGCTTAGAATTTGCTTTTCCACCATGTGAAAAGTCAGTAAAGGACTAAAATCAACTCTTTCACTGCATCAGAAATGCTGAATCTCAGTGGTTTCCATCTCCAGGGGTGGCAGGATGTTTGCAATGTGTCTGCGATCCATGGCTCCACCTGGTATGGTCTGTAGGACTCACACACAATTCTGCTACTGTTTCTCAAATACTGATTAATAAATGCAATCCCACATCAAACCTTCATTGTATCCAGAGTAGCTTTTTGTCACTTTTTCTTACTCAGTGTATACTAAAACAAAAATTACTTTCACGAGGAGGAGGCAATGTGCTTTTCTTTTAACATAAATACGAATTTTCATTTTTAAACATACTCTGCATACTTTTACAACTACAGTGTACAAACATCACTAATTTTCACTTTGGTAGGAGAATTTCCAACTCAAGGGTAGATTGTAAAGAGAAAAGTATACATTTAAATTCCTTGAATAGATAACTAATAAGGACCTACTGGATAGCACAGGGAACTCTACTTAATACTCCATAATGATCTATATGGGAAAACACTCTGAAAAAGAGTGGATATATGTATATGTGTAACTGATTCACTTTGCTGTACAGCAGAAAATAACATGACATTGTAAATCAACTATACTCCAATAAAAATGAAAAAAGATAAACCCCATGATTTATTAATTCCTGTTCTAAGGATTTATTCTGTGGAAATACTTATACAGGTACACAAATATATACATATAGGAGTGTTAGAGTACAATTTAAAGTAATAAAAAATAGGAATAATACAAACACCTATTAATGGGGAATGTAAAATCTATATAATGTCAGCTCTTAAACAATGATATAGACCTAGATGTACTATTATAGGAAAAGGTCTCAGATACATTTTACATAAAAAAGCAAGTTGCAAGGTGGTAAATGCAATGTGATTCTTTAAAAAAGTAAAATATATACACATAAACCCATCTGTGTATATATATGTATACACACATGTATTTATATGTGGAAGAACTAGCAAAAAACTGTTACCCATGATTTTCCCTGAGAAATAGGACTCTAGAATAAATGTTCACATTCTACATTGTATGTTTCCTTATTGTTTGGCAATGATCAGGGTTTTAATTTCTGAATTTTAATTATGAAAAATTTCAAGATATAGAAGAGCACATATAATAAATAATATGACACTTACTAACATTTTTTCACATTTACTCAGAATTTATGTTTGTTTGTTTGTTTGTTTGGCAATGTTAGAGTTCCATTTGAAGACCTCTCCATTCCATCCCCTTCTCTCCCTCCCTGGAGGAAGAAACTGGCATGTGTGTCTTTTCCGTCTGTATGTAACACACATGTGCATACCTGGAACACATTAGTATTGTTCCACATGCTCTTTAGGGCTGTGACCTGTATCACACAGCGAGTCTCCTCTTACAACTGGAATTTTTTTTTTTTTTTTTTTTTTTTTTTGCGGTATGTGGGCCTCTCACCACTGTGGTCTCTCCTGCTGCAGAGCACAGGCTCCAGACGCGCAGGCCCAACGGCCATGGCTCACGGGCCCAGCGGTTCCACGGCACGTGGGATCCTCCCGGACCAGGGCACGAACCCGTGTCCCCCGCATCAGCAGGCGTACTCTCAACCACTGCGCCACCAGGGAAGCCCACAACTGGATTTTTTTATTCAACACTATTTTATCCATGATATATGCAGATCTAATTCGGTCCTTCTAACTGTGGGAGGGAGGTTCATTATAAGATTAAAGCAGATGGTTTCATTCTGGTGTGGGGTTATCTCTAGCTTCTTACTCTTGTAAGTGATGCTGTGGAATGCTTGCACACACGTCCGGTGCACGTGCGCACACAGCTCCTTGGAGTACATGTGTCTGAAGCAGAATTGCCGGGTCCTCTGCTGGCATTTTCAACTCCTTGCTCGTCTCTGGACAAGCTGCTCTCTGAAGTGGTGGCTGTAGCAATATTTGTTTACACTAGCAGAGTGTGCAATTACCCTATTCCCCCTGTGCGCCCTCCCGTCTTCATTCATTTTTTGGACTTCAAATTTGGTGTTAATACAATCGACATATCTCGTTATTTCATTTGGCTTAATGTATTCAGTGCATTCAGAAAAAACTCTGAAAATATAAACTCTCAATAAGTAGAGGGAAAAAAAAGCAGTAGTTATAATGATAGATTTTACTCACCGAATTTCAGATTTATACTCATTGATGGTTTTTTGGGTTGTTTCAAGAGACTTAGGAGTTTTTGCTGGATTAAGGCCCATCTGAACAGCATTTCTTAGAGCTTGGAGCTAGAAAAGATATGGATACAAGATCTGAGTTAGAAGCTCTACTCCTTACTACAAGTGATGTGCTTGGACCCACCCACTTCTCCAGGGCAAAATGATGTCAGCAACCTGTGAAGGGATGTGCAAGCATCCAGCCGTCTCCACGCTTTCACCGAAGTGAATTTTGACAGAGAGCTATTGCTTCTATTTAAAAAAAAAAAAAGGAATAATAAAGAACTGTGTGTGTCCACCCTTGTTCTGTGGCCCAGATCCAGCTGCTCATGACAGATGCTACTTTTACTCTACTGTCTCAGAAACAAGTTTTCTTTCAAGGTGGGGGGGCGTCTTTCTGGGGCCTGGACATATAATGACATTCTTGTGATATAAAGAGAGCATAAAATTATAGACCTATAGGAGGAGATATTGTGGAGTTATCTCTTATTTGGGTAGTAAGGTTTTAAAGTCAGGGCAAAAATTGTCTATAGTCAAAACTACCCATGGAGATTCCACGGGACAGTGTCACATTAGAAGTAAATCCAAAATGGCTAGACATTTCCTTACGCATCAGTTGAAACAACTGACTTTTGTTTAGGTACCATGTTAGGGTAAATTACATATAACAATGAGAATGTCTCTAAGGACACAGAGATTCTCAGGCCATGAATGGTCTCATCATATGAGATCACGTAAGCAAGACACAGCTGCCCACTGCCGGTGGGTGAGATCCCTTGCTCTGTTTGCAGGAATCATTCTTGCAACCAAGTGTGTGCCACTGAATTTGCACACATTAAATGTACATGGTCGTATCCTTTCTTTTGCCTCTAGGTAGGTCAACACATCACATCCTAGATGGAGGGAACATGAAGGAAGCACACGAGCATTTGCTGCTAGAAGGTATTTTTGTTGTTTGGGCTCCTCAGGAGAATCAACCCCCTCAACAATTGGCATGGAAGTGATCACGGGTACCTTGTCAGTAAGAAATTGTGCCTTGTGTCTCTGGCGTCTTGCAAGGTACTGGTCATATAACTGGGCCAGTTTGGCTGCCAAAACATGCTCTCGGCTAAAACAGGGATGATGTGTGAAGATTAACCCCAAAATATCAATGTCCAGTTGGAAATTTCCAGGAGGGTCTCCAGATCCAATCAAATGCTGACTTCTGTGCATGTATTTTACTGCCTGCCAAAGAGAGCAGAGTGTAGGGGGAACACAGTTAAAACACTTCCTGGATACTGATCTGATGTGTAATGGGAAAAGTCAGATGCAAAATATTTCCTACCCTAATCAAGCCAGGAGAACCTTGCTCCATTCCCTTTTCCCTGGGGTTTTAGGGGCCTGCCCTTTTCTGAACACTTGAAAAGTAAAATGAAGGGCAAGGAATGAGAAAAGAAATAATTTCAATCTTGCTTTCCTAGGTCTTTTAGGGATTATCTCTACTGAGTCATAGCCCTAATCTTTGTCATGAGACTATCCCATTTCCTGGAAATCTTGGGTTTTGCAGCTGGTGACCTTGAAATTCTTTTAATGAGAGAAGCATAGGTTCTAATCCAAAGTGATCATTATTTGGATCATAGATATACTCTCCACGTGGAGAGGTTTTTAGTTTGTAGACAACAGCCAGAGACTAACATACTGAACCGAGCTTCAGGCTGGCACCTAGTTTTCCTGGGAAGAAGAAAGTCAGTCTGCAAAATAACAGAGGAAGAGATAGTTGGGGCAGCTGAGTGTGTAGAAAACAGGAGTGGAAATTTCCACTGGGACCTTCCTGGATCACTTGGTGTACAGTGTGTCAGATAAATCTCTGTTTTTCTTCCTTAAACTCATCAAGATATTCTATGTTGATCACTGCTGCTTGTAGGTGAATCTAGTTTTGGAGGTTGCAGAGCTCCAAGGTGGGGAGGACACCTTTTTGATTTTGTGTCTTCATGTTCTCTCCTTGTCATAGACATTGACTACAGTCAGGATGTGGGGTTTGACACACTTCACTCGATCCTCCCCTTTGCAGAGAGGAGATTTTGGAAGCTATTTATGTTATCGAGAAAAGATTATGTGGCCCAAATGTATTATTTATAAGTTATGAGGTAAATTGGAAGCTGCAAATATTCTAGTCAGAAGTGAAGCATTTACCCGATGTTAATTGTGGGTAACGTGTTCAGGAATCTCTTCATTTAATTCGTCTTCATGGTATTATGTAAAGATGCTGAACTGGGGTCAGAAGCCTTGGATTCTAGCTGTGGCTCCACCTCTAACTTGCTCTGGAACCTTGGGCAAGTCACTACACATCTCCATGCCTCTATCTCTTTATCGTACAAATGGAGGCTGAGGAAGAACATCCAGTTGGCATTTTGTAGGTCACTAGGCATCATATAAAGCACTTCACACATATCACCTGGTTCATTCTGTTAGGGAACTGCTGGTCATTAGACAAGAGCCCATGCTTGGGCCCTGGAAGGGGTCCCCCTTCCTGCAACAATTCCATAGTGATTTTTGGTTGCCTACAACGTAGTGAGTCCTGTCTGCAAGCAACAATAGATTGAAAGGGGGAAAATGGGGTGTGACCTTTATAACTTGGGGCAGGAAGGATGAAGTCTGAGATGTGCAGAGGGAGGGATGGAAACTGGAAGAGGGGGCTCCAGAGTTAGAATCCTACATCACAAGATCCTAACATTCTCCCCATCAGACTAAGTACGGAAAACAGAGGTCACACTGTGTGTATGTACATGTATACATGTCCAAAAATGTATTCACATTTGTTATATAGTGTGGTCTGCTTTTCAGTTACTATTAGTCATTGAAATAGTACCAATATTTGCACTTACAGTAAAGCATATACACATGAGACTTCATTTACCAGTAAATTTGTTGTTGGGCTGTCTTGTTGCCTGCTTTGTACCAGTATTCATGAGTAAGGATATATGAGTATATTTCCTTTTAGCCATTCAATTTCATACTTATTTTCCCCCAAATTAGTAGACAATTAATGTATATTTAGAACTTATGATTTCCTACAGGATGCCTGTACAGTGTACACTATGTTTCATAAAAGAACAAGTTTTTTCTATAAAATAGCATTAAGTCTGTCTTTGATGAGAAGACCTATAGATTTTTTATTTTTTAAAAATGTTCTTGTAAAACTGGGATGTGCTTACAAATATGCTATGCTTGAATAAGAATGCACTGACTATACCTCAGTACCTTCCAAAATATGCTGAATTGAACTTCCATTTGGATTTACAGGGAGGAAAGCCCATCCCTACTGGGGTCATATTCCTATATTTTGTACCTTACGGAAGTCCTAATTTTGACATTAATATCCTTACACTTCACACTGCAACAATGGAGGCCCATCTCTTTTCTTTCATTCAAGCAAAAGTATCCAGTTATAACCTGCATTCATGTTAGAGGCTTTTAATCTGCATGTGGTGACTCTGTGTCTTACTGTCACACTGACCACCTGGATGAATTAAAAAATTCCCACCTCACAAAGATGTGTACCACTAAACATCAGTCCACAGACCTAACGGAAAATTCCTCTCCAATTGTCTGGCTCCTGCTGGTCCTTGCTTTGCTGTTCCTCTTACTATGGGTTGCAGAGTTCTGAAGTCGCTCAGGGTGTGGCCCTCAGGTTCCATCTTGTACTCTTCTTAGTATGAGTAAGTAATGTCGGTAGTATGGTCCTAATGTTACCTAGGTCAGCTGTACTTTGTGTCTCCTCCCCCAAATCTTCATTAGCCCATGTTTAAATGATTGCTGCTGGTCTCTGCCTTCAGCTCAGCTCAACCAAGTGAAAAAGCTTCCAGGACTCCTGGTGGGCATGGGGTTAGACTGCTCAAAAGACCCCCAACTCTCTTCCTCTTAGGGAGAAAGACCCCTAGTCTCTTGTCTTTCTTTCTGTTGTATCTGTTTTCTTTTCTGAAACTATCATGAAAACAGTACAAAAAATTTCTCCTAAAAATAAATAATATTTATAGGGTATATTATTTTAATTTTGAAATTGATTTGATTCTTCAGTCTTCAGTGGAAAACTGAAAACGCAAACTATCAGAGGTGATGCACATGGATTATCTGCTGATGTTCTCAGTGTGTTCAGAGTTGCTTTCCGATGGAGACAGAATTTTTTTTTTTTGTGTGTGTGTGTGTGTGTGTGGTATGTGGGCCTCTCACTGCTGTGGCCTCTCCCGTTGTGGAGCACAGGCTCCGAACGCGCAGGCTCAGTGGCCATGGCTCACGGGCCCAGCCGTTCCGCGGCATGTGGGATCTTCCCGGACCAGGGCACTAACCCGTGTCCCCTGCATTGGCAGGCGGACTCTCAACCACTGTGCCACCAGGGAAGCCCGGAGACAGAACTTTTAAGGTTGGACAGAAAAAGAACAATCATTGGTGGAATTAAAATAAAAGCTTCTGTATTTGTCCTGGGAAAATAATAGCAACAGAACCTGAATCCAGCCCAGAGCCTGCAGTAGATTCTATAAATGTTGTTCTGGTCTTCTCTGGGAAGCTTTCTCATTCTCCATCTTCTGGATGTATCTCTAGGACATGAGGTTGGTGGGGGGGCATATGTAGTCACTTAAAACTGACTAGTCACTTAAAAGTAGTCACTTAAAACTGACTAGTTTGTCCTTGGTGTTGATAATGTGAACCTTGGGGAAAGATATGATCCCTTTCCTCTGGAGTTTCTAAGCTTAGGTTATCAAGGGTCCTAACACATGGGGAATTCTGGCCTGCCTACAACAGGAGAGAATGAGACCAGTCAACATTCAAGGAGAACCAGAAGAAAGAGAGGCAGAGAGAGAGAGACCTGCTGGCACAGAGTTCCCGGTCCCAGAGTCCTAGTTCCTAAAGCCCCTCCTTCATTTTGTGATTTATCTCCAGATCCTTCCCAGTTTTGTAAGCCACCAAGTTCTCTCTTTGCTTAAGCTAGTTTGCAATGGGTTTCTGTCACTTGCAACCCAAAGAGTGCTGACTATTGCAGTGCTCATTACACAGTAGGGGACTAATGCTTCTCTGAAAAATGGCTGAGAATAGTGGAAGGGGAAAGTGATAGTTTTATCAAGTCGTGATTTACAAGGAGGTTGGAATTATGCCAAATTCCTCAGATTAGTGTGCAGTTTTGAAAAAAGAGGAGGCAGCTACACATATGTCCCTGGGAATGCCATGTTGACTACTAATCACTGTGCCTTTAACACTTCATGACATTTCTGTCTCCCTCCACTAGGCACAAAGTCTCTCTAAGGTCAAGTTTGAATGTTGCTACCTCTGAGTTTCCAGAATTTAGCACAACTAAGAATATAGTAGACTCAGTTGAGGATGGAAATAATTAAAAAGAAAAGAAGAAAGGCAGGAGGATGGAAGGCAGGAGGGAGGAAGGAAGGAAGGAAGGAAGGAAGGAAAGATGGAGGCTGTTGGAACAGCTTTCAGCAACCCTAAACTTACTTTGCTATTATGCTTAGGCAAACTGCATAATATTGTTTATGTTTTACCTGCAATGTCTCATTTGGAATTTTTGTTTTTTAGTTTTGGGTTAGTTACTTCTTACGAGGTATTAAATTGCAATCTTTCTCATTTGAGGTTTAACTTTGTTCTCTGCACAATATCTAATCTCTTTTTGCATTTCTCTATCTTTAATGGTTTCTAAAAAAGAATCTCAATTTAGGAGCTGCAGAATATTTCACTTTTAAAAACCACTTCTTTTCCCTCTGTAATTAAGGAAAATGTTCAAAGAAGGAGGGCTGAATACCAACTCCCTTCTAAATAAACCTCCTAATTTATCTAATAGGAGGACATACACTCCCTCATTTGAATTGGCAGTCTAATCAAAGAAGAGCCAGACTTGACTCCCATCCAGGATGGGTTTGGTCAGTCCTGCTGGGTTAGCATCAGACCTGAGAGCTCTGAAGTGTACATTCATCAAGCTCCATTAACGCCTCAAGGAATTGCCAATTCCTGATCTAGCACACTGACTTGGTTTTCCATCATTTGGTTGCCAGGATGAAGCCAGGCCCTAAGAGGGCTACTGTTTTATAGGAGAGACAGCCGAGTTAAGGAGAGGAGTAGAAAACAAGGAATTTCTTCGAGATCCATTCAGCTCAACTAAGTCTTTTAAATGATATTCAATTCACACTTTTACTGAGGCATTCCTACATGCCAGGCTTCCTGCCAAGTGCAAGGGTTAGAAGAGGAATAAAACAGTATTTGCTCTTCTTACTCTCAGGGTAGTGGAGGAAGGAGAGAGAAGATAGATTAATGATCTATGAATAAAACAATCACTGCCTGTTTATCTATTTCTCTGCTCCTGCATCGTGTCAAAACTCCCAGATATAAGGTATGTTTGGACATTAGACTGAAAATATAGGCCATATGCATTTAACACTGCTTCTTAAAGGCAAGCCTATTACATGGAACAGAGGGGAGAAAAAATGGATTTGGGCATCAGACAGACCTGAATAAATGTAAGAAAAGGTAAAAGTTAGTAAATCAATAGAACTGTAAAAAATTAACTCTGAAAGAAATGCATTGTTTTTTGAATTACTAGAAAGTTCCATAAACACATTAAACAAAAAAAAAAGACGTATACAAATCAACAGTGAAATTAATAGGCAGCCTGTTATGTAGAAACAAAGAGGTAGGAGTAACAAAGAGGTAGGAAACAAAGAGGGAGGAGAAACAAAGAGGTTATTCCTACCTCTTTATAACCTCTAATATAACCTTTGCTTCTTTCTTAGGCACGCTGGCAGAGTCTCTATGCTTTGCTATGTTTGAAGCCTAACTTTCTATGAAATGACCTTGGAAGACTTCAGCCCCTTTAGATTTCTCCCTTCTCTATCTTTTGCTCTGTGATGCAGGATGACCAGCCTCTCGTAGAGGAACTATTATCTTCCTCTACTTTCCTGTTTCTGCTCACAAGATAGGAAGGTCTCCCCTCCCAAAAGTATTGGGAGGAAACTCTCTGTGCTCTCCCCACTCGCGCATCCCCACTGGCTCCTTCCCAAAAGAGAAGGAAGACTGTTTGATTAGTGAGTCAACTGGAGCCCAGGATCCATTGGTCCAAATTATTTGCTGGGCAGAGTAACCAGTGGCCTCTAGCTGTCCTTTCTCAACTCTCTCCCGAGAGCCTGCTCACTGGCCACGTGGGTTCTCCATGGCAGTCCACGTGGTGAAATCATTGGGGCCCTTCTCTAGATGGGGGGACAGAACTCTTGGGAGATGGAGCCGGAAGCCCAATTGGTCTTGTGTCCAAGCAGCATTCTGCTGTCCAGCTTTATCCTTAGTTGCAACTGAAATCTGCATCCCTCTCTGATTCCTGTGCATTTCCCAATTAGCTCAGAACTTCTAAAGGAGACATATAAGATTAATCTTAATTGGCTCCCTCAAGATCCTACTCTCCATAGTAATTACTCTTCTATTTTCTAATTTTAACCCATAATGTTTTGCTTCATTATATCAGTGATTCTTGCTGAAATGGTTGGATGGATGAAGAGATAAGGTGATGGATTATTACGCATGCATAAGACAGTATTGTCTGGATCACTAATTATATCAGGTATCTTTGTCATATAAGCAAATAGATGATAAATCCCACATGGACTAGGACTTCGGTTTATGTTTGTTTTGTAAACCTACTCCCAGGGTCACATTTCTGCACAAAGTAGTCACTCATTACTATTTGTCTGTAATAGCAATATTTTATAGGAATTCATTTAAAAAAAAGTGCAAACAGATACATCACCTCAATACTCACAAAAATCATATGAGGTAGAGATGATGAAGATTTTTCAATTAAGGAAACAGCTCCAGAGTGGTCAAGGGAGCTTCCCGAAGCACAACCCAGTAGGACACCCAACTGCTCAGATTCTCTGACTTGGGCCTGTGTCTTCCTTGTTGAACACGCCTCTCTATAACTATATAGAATGATCTTATATCCCCTTATTCTCTTTCACACTAGCAGTGCTGAAATAATTACATGAGTTTCTGAAGGAGGTGAACCTTGCTGGACATTTCAGGAAAGCAAGAGCAATGTTATTAAATTTGAAAGCAGGCAACTGTCTATTCAACACCAGCCAGCCCTCACTGAGCTCTGTTTGAAGCACTTTTATGTATTATCTTAACCATCTGCACAGCTATCCTAGGAGGCAGATGCTATTATTACTCCCATTTTATAGATGGAGAAATTGCAGCACAGAGATGGGGAGAGCCAAGTTCGCCCAGTGAGTGACAGGGCCAGGACTCAAATCAGGCAGCGTGGTACCAGAGCTGAGGAACATACCATAAAAAGGATTTGCGAGGATAGAAAATCTCCAGTTATATAATAAAGAGAAAATGAGGGGGAAATAATCCTGCAGTATACGTGAGATGACAGAGAGAAAAGAAAAAAAATCAGGGCAGCTAACCTGGATATGTGAATAAAGACGCTGACCTAGCCATTCCTACCTGGGAAACTCATTCCTTGTTTAAGAAGGGATTTGGTGAGGGCAGGAGACTCACTCTTATATAATATGCCTGCTGTTTGCTTTGCATGTGTTAAGATAGTGAACTATAAAAAAAAAGTCAAAATAGAATGTTGCAAATTCATCATTCCAAGCTATTCAAAAAGCAAAGCACGTTCAAGCAAATTTATGTATTAAAAATGGGGAGGGAGGTTTACCTTTTTATACAGTGTTTTGAGTTCTGCCTTAATGTCTTGCTCCTGTGTCAGCATGGGTGGTCTTGAAGGAAATGGCTTGATGGGGTTTGGCAGCGCTAAGATTCTTCCATCATCTCCAAACCATCTCCTCCCCTGGGGATCAAGCAGAGGGACAGAAAATGGCTTACAAAATAAACAGCGTTTGCAGGGAAATTCTCTGTCAACATACGTATTTCATGCACCTTCCCCCTGCCCGGTAAATATTTTAAAGTCTCTGTTTCCATTAGAAATTGAGTTTTCACTAATGCCCCAGAATTAATTTAAGATATAGTTTTCAACCTTCTCTCCTCAAAAACAGTTTAAGAAAAAAATTAAAGGATTGTTTAAGAAAAATGTATTTTCTATTCGTCAAAAATTTAAGAAAGGCAACCAAGGAGAAAAACAATTGAGAACATTCTATCTTTGGACAATTAAAAATTTCTGTGAATTGGGAAAAGGTTGCCAATATCAGATTTAACAGGAGGAGCCTGACTCCAGCTTGCAGAAGATGGGATTTGAGCAGAGGAGAGGGTGTGATGTTTGAGGGCCACTGAACATATTGAGGTCAAATTAAAAAAAAAAAAAATGAATGAACCACTGTGCAGACGCTCTCAGGAGGGAATGAGTACCACGCTGCAGTGATGGCCCATAGGATAAAGAGCATCCATGAATCCCTCCTGGGCTACAATGAGGCAGCAGGGCTGAGAGCTTACGGGCTCCTGAATCAGCAATCTGTTCTCCATGATGTTCTGGTTGGTTCTCGGCACCTCCAGTCTTGCCCCGATGTAAAGGCCTTCGTCTTCCGGGTACCTGGGCTGCACATTCTCAGGAAGCTTTTTATACGTAGGCACTAGACAGTTCATAAATAAGTACGAGCCTCATTAGTGCCAACCTGAATGTTTCAAACCGCAATCTGGTGAATGAAAACCACCACTGGAGATTTTATTTATGTTCTTGGAAACTGCAAATGCTCCAAACTGATTTCTAGAAGCAGGACCAAGGGAAAGATGAATGTGTTTACCCGCAGTATCATGCTGGAGAATCATGAAATAATTCTACACCTAACTCGCCCACGTGGCCTCACACACTGCGAGGACTGTGGTACCCAAATCAGAGGAGCTGCTCCTGGGCTCATCAGTGGAGTGACTTTGGACCAGATGCTTCTTTGAACTCTTTCCTTCCATACAAAAGTGATCGTAATATCTATTTCTTGGGGGTCTTGGGAGAATTAAATGAAGTAAAGTATGAGGAAGTGCTTTGTAAATTAAAAAGTTCACTTGAGTCAACGTGACTTCATTTACTCCCTCACTCTTTGATCTGCTCATAGATCAGATCTTTGCTGACAGCTTCCCTGTGCCCCGTGCTCAGGAGGCTCTGTGGGGTCAGTGGGAGCAACAGGCAGCAAGAGCCAACAAAGGACGGAACAAGATGATTTCAGAGAATGATGAAGAAAAGAACACCTGTGATCATAATGCAGGGCGGGAAGGGGATAGGCTTGAGATGGAGCTGTGAAAAAAGGCTTTTCCATTTGCACTGACGCCTGAAGATTGAGAAGGAAAGAGCTGGTGATGGGACGGGCAAGTGTGTCTGTCCAAGGAAACAGCCTTTGCTGGGTGGGAAACAGAAACACCCAGAATGCAGTGGTGCCGAGGGCAGGAGCAGTGCCTGGAGATAATGTCAGCAGAGGGCAGGAGGGAGAGCCGGGAGAGGCCTGCACGTCTCAGAGGAGCTTGGGTTCTGGTCAAGGGGGTGGGATCACTGAAGACCTTGTGCCAGGGAGTGACTGAGCAGATCCGCAATTCCAAAAAGACATCTGGGCCTGCTTTTTCAGCAGAGTGGGCTAGAGTAGAAACTGGCAGATGCTGACATAAAGGTCAGGATGTAATTTGGCAATGAACAATGAAAGGTGGAGACTTGTTTTTGTTTGATAATTATCTCACTCTAAAACACCCCAAATCCCTGAATCTGCTAATTTTCCAGCATGTGGCCATTTGGACACTCTGCATCCCAAACCCGTCCACAAAAAACAACTAATACCAGTATTCCTAGGAAAACCTATCTCTGGGTCCTTAGAAAATGTGGAGCAAACTATTGTTTTATCTTTTTTTCTGTCCCCCACCTCATCTATCCACAAGTCTAAACATCAGTCCACCACTAGTCCAATGGTCTTCAAAACTTTTCATCGAAACATTTTTGGGCACTTGCTCATTATATGTATGTTTATTTATTATGTATGCACTATGGCACAAACAAAATTAAATTAGGAAAGGATGAGATTAAAAATAAATGTAAGGGCTTCCCTGGTGGCACAGTGGTTGAGGGTCTGCCTGCCGATGCAGGGGACACGGGTTTGTGCCCCGGTCCGGGAGGATCCCGCATGCCGCAGAGCGGCTGGGCCCGTGAGCTGTGGCCGCTGAGCCTGCGCGTCCGGAGCCTGTGCTCCACAACGGGAGAGGCCACAACAGTGAGAGGCCTGAGTACCGCAAAAAATAAATAAATAAATAAATAAATAAATAAATAAGTAAGTAAGTAAGTAAGTAAGTAAGTAAGTAAGTAAGTAAGTAAATGTAAGTAGAAGTCTTGATGTTTTCTTCCTATACTCCTGGGATGAACTCGCTCTGCTTTGGAGACCATTCTCTAAACAGTAACAAGAAAACAGCAACAGTAATAGAAGTTCTTATTTTTGATCCCCTGCTAAGTGCTAGTCGCAACATAGGCACTTCACTCATATTATTTCCTCAATGCTCAAAATAAAAATAAATGCCCAGAGTCACCTTACAGGATAGTTTCATTGTCTCCTGTCTTCAGGTGAGGCACCTGAGAATAGAGGAACATGCTCAAGGTCATACCTCAGGAAGGAAGAGCTGGGTCTGTGTGCTTGGTTGTGGGGTCACCTCCAAGGAATGGAGGCCCTGATTCCCTGCTCAGAGCAAGCGCAGTGCAACCAGGATTCCCTAAGCCTCCTCCACTGCCTCTACCGACTCCCAGTTTCTGGCCCGGTCGGCCCGGTCTGAGATAGCCCCTGGGGTCTAACCTCCATCCCCAACTCAGGTGGGATCCAGGGAGAGGCCTAACAGTGAGTCCTCTGAGCAAAAACCCAAGTGACAAAACTCCTCCTTGGCTGAGGCTGCTGCAATGCCTCTCTCCCTGAAGAAGCATCAGGATGCATGTGCACGTGGGTGGCCTCTGGAGCAGGTCACCTAGATCGGAAACCTGCCTTGCTTTACTAGCTTCATGGTCTTGGGCCAGATCCCTAACTCCTCTGAGCTTCTACTTCTTCATCTGTAAAATGGGCATGACAAAAAGTCACTTCTCCAGCCCTGGTGGGTGGGTTAGGTACGTTCGTTGATACACATCAAGCATTTGGAAAAGTACCAGGTGGAATCAATGCACAGAATGAATTCACTATTATTATTACTATTATTATTATTGCAAATTTAAAACCCTTGGTTACTTTTGCCAGCTACCTACTTGAAAAAGAAACTTGGGATGTCCAACAAATTATGATACTTTGAACATAGTTGATTCAAAATGACCTCTCAAAAAGAAACAATAATTTGCTTTTGGCTCAGTATTTAATTGGAACTTAAATAGGACAGAACAAATGAAAAGAAATCCAACTTCCAAGTAAGATAAGCTCAGGCCTCCTTCCCAGCCTGAGGGGTGCGCTCCTGCAGGACTCACTGGAACTGGGGGTATCCCTCAGGAACTCTCAGGAGGAAAGGAAATTCCAGGGGGAAAAAAGAGCAAAGAGAGACCCAGGAAAGAGAGGAAGAAAGGAGATGTACGTGGGAATCAGTCAGATGGTCCCGGCTTCAGTAGCCTGGCCATTTCCCCATGAAGGAGGAAGCTTGGCCAGCCGGCTTCCTGGCACACAGCTCTTCAAACCCCTGGAATCTCTGGAGTGGTAATTGTCTCCTGTATGCTAATGAGATGACAGGTGGCTGGGGCTCCTGTCAGGATGGGTGCTGGTGGCCAGGGAAACCAAGCATGTGAGCAGAGGGCTGGGGCTTTCAGCATCTGCCTCCCTCTATCCCTACCTCCGGGACAGGAGAGGGTCTAGAGAGAGAATCCATCACCAGTGGCAATGATGTAATCAATCATGCCTACATAATTGAAGCTTCCGTAACAATCCTCACTGAAGGGGTTTAGAGAGCCTCCTGGTTGGTGAATGCATGGAGGTGCTGGGAGGTTGTGTGCCTGGAGAGGGCATGGAAGCTTTCCCTCATACCTCGCCCTATGCATCTCTTCATCTGCATCCTCTATCATTTTCTTTAGTGTATAATAGACCAGTAAATATAAGTAAATGTTTCCTTGAGTTCTACGTGCTGTTGTAGCAAATTATTCAACCTGAAGATGGTGGCATGGAACCATCTCATTGTAGTAGAGTCAAATAGAGCTGTGGGGTAACCTGGTGACCCAATACCTAGGGTTGGCATGGGAGGCAGGGGGAAGTCTTGTGGGACTGAGCCCTAAACCTGTGGGTTCTGTGCTAACCCCAGGTAGATGCTGTCAGAATTCAATTGTAGGACACCTAGCTGGTGTTGGACAATTGGTTGCTGTGGGAAGAAACCCACACATCTGGTCACTGAATTGTTCTAGAAGTGTTGAGTGTAAGTAGAGGACACAACTGAGTTTTTCCTTTTCATAGCCTGAATCTCAGAGTCTCACACACTCTCAGCCCCAGAACTGGTCATGGATTTGGTGGAGGGGTTCCCATAGCATCCTCGTATTTCTTTTGCTAGTCTATTGATAAGTGTTGTTGAATGGATATTTTCCCATGTTCTATATTTTTTTGTCTGAACATATTTCTTGATTATGAAATCAGATTAGAAATTGGGATCAGTTGTGGAAATCAGGCATCCTTATACAGCAGCCACATTTCATGTGAAGGAAAATGAAGATGCCTAAGTTGAGCAGGGCGATAAAGAGAGCAAGTACCTGTCAACGTGCTGGGTATGAACAGGAGTTCTTTTTCCATCTGCAGACGAATGTGGACACTTTCATAATCCGCAGGTCTGACTGCCACAAAATCTTCAGCCGCTTGATCTAAGCCTAGTAGGAGGTGCTCAGCATCCCCGCCATCGAGCAGCTCTTCCTCGTCCTGCATATCATTAAAAAACAGCAAGAGGGATTCCCTGGTGGCGCAGCGGTTGAGAGTCCGCCTGCCGATGCAGGGGACACGGGTTCGCGCCCCGGTCTGGGAAGATCCCATGTGCCGCAGAGCGGCTGGGCCCATGAGTCATGGCCGCTGAGCCTGTGCGTCCGGAGCCTGTGCTCTGCAGCGGGAGAGGCCACAACAGTGAGAGGCCCGCATACCGCAAAAACAACAACAACAAAAAAAACACAGCAAGAAACAATCAGGCAAAAATAATTAATTTACTTGCAAAAATAATCAGTGATATTAAATGCACCAAACAACTTATCCTACAATAAAGTTACCTTTTCCTTTTATCTTTTTCTAAATGAAAGCATAAAACTATATGGCCTTCCCTATTTAATAAGCTTTGTTTTTTTCGCTATTCCACATACTTGGAAAAATCAGAATGCACTGAGGTCAGAAGAGATGTGCAAAGCAAAGCAAGTGAAATCTCAATGACTGTGGCCTCCTTTGAGGGTGCCTGCTCTTCCACAGTTACTCAAAGAGCTTGGGTTCATGAGTTATGCAGCTTTTTAACCTTCCATCTAGCACTGACCCCAGGGCAAATGCACCAAGCATGGGGTCCACACACTCTGCTTAGACTGCCTGGGCTTGAATCTCAGCTTCACCCCATGCTGCCTGGGTGACTGTGGGGAACTTACTTCCCCTTCTGATCCTCAGTTTTCTCAGTTGTAAGACTGGGGTATTAATAGATTTTACCTCTTAGGGTTTTGTGAGAATAAAACTAAATAATGCATGTAAAAATTCTAAGCACAGGACCTGTAATTACAAATTGTCAGCTGAAGTATGTTAATTTAGTTTGAATATTTTCCAAACTTTTTTTCCTTTTCTTTTTCCTCCTCCTTCTTCTCCTTTTCCCTCTTTTTTCCCCTCCTTCTTTTCTTTTTCCTTCTGTTCTTCTTTTTAAAGTTTAAACTTGATATCCATTTATGAGGAACATAAAATCCCGTGGAGAGGGAATTCCCTGGCGGTCCAGTAGGTAGGACTCTGTGCTTCCACTGCAGGTGGCATGGGTTTGATTCAATCCCTGGTCAGGGAACTGAATCCGCAAAAAAAATCCTGTGGAGGCTGTCAGGTAGCTGAAGACAATGGCAGTAGCCTAGCTTCCTGCCTCCTACTATTTCCTCCACAAATATGCAAAACAATAATAAGGGTAAAGTAAATCTACATGGTAACCAAGCTCTCAGCATAAATTGAAGACAGAGAACGCCAAAAACTTCAACAAAGTGAAAAGAGAAATATCCGATAATAATAGTATGTGGTCTTTCTTGCTCGTGCCCCATCTCTGCTTTGGGCAAATACAGGCTGAGAAAACTGCAGAGAAGACAGAAGAGGGAAGCAAGTGATGGGGCCTGCAGATGGTCCAAAACCTCCACCAGAAAGACTAAACCCACTCTGAGTATGAAAATACTAAAAAAGTGTCTGGGCAGATCAGAGCCTGGACTACAGGCTACAGGGGAGGAGCTTCAAAGTATGCATGATTCAAAAGGGCAGTTTTAGAAACAGAAATTCCATGGAGAAAAAAATGCAAAAGGAAGGAGAAGTGGCTTTTGGAGAGAGGTGTCCTGATTTAAGAAGCCCACAGATTTGTTCAGTCCTGCCTTCCAAAAGTGGAGTCTGATACTCCTCCCTTTCTATGTGGGCCGTACTTAGTGACTTGCTTCTGTGAGTAGAATATGAGTTCGGTTATGTAGAGTCTGATACTAGGTCATAAAAGGCATCCTGGCTTCCTCCTTGCTTCCTCTGGGATCACTTGCTTTGGGAAACCAGCTGTCATGTCATGAGGACACTCAGGCAGCTTTACAGGAAGGTCTGAACAGAGGTCTCCTGCCAACAACCAGCACTTGCTGGGCAGATGGGTGAACCACCTTGGAAGCAAACCCTCCCAACTTAGTCAAGCCTTCAGATGAATGCAGCCTTGGCCACCTTGTCTGAAACCTCATGAGACATCCTGAGCCAGAACTAGCTGAATATAGATTTGTAAAACAATTATTATAGAGCACGCTGAAGTATTCCCAAGCTATCATAGACCTAGGTAAGAAATTCCATTTCTGGGAGTCATTTTTCAAGGGAGGTGACTAAAAGTTAAGCACAGAAATAGGCCAACTGTGCAAATGCTGAAACATTCTCGTGTGTTTTCCTTTCTGTTTTTTAATGTGGTGAAATATAAGTAACATAAAATTTATCATATTAACCACATTTAAATGTACAGTTCTGTGGCATTAAGTATATTTACATTGTCGTACAACCAACGTCACCATCCATCTCCAGAACTTTTTCATCTTCCCTAACTGAAACTCTGTCCCCATTAAACAATATCTCCCCGTTTCCCCCTCCTCCAGTCCCTGGAAACCACCATTGTACTGTCTTTCTCGATGAACTTGACAACTCTAGGTACCTCACGAAAGTGGAATCACACAATATTTGTCCTTTTGTAACCAGCTTATTTCACTTAGCATAATGTCTTCAAGGTTCATCCATGTTTAGCAGAATTTCCTTCCTTTCTGGCTATTGTAAATAATGCTTCTATCAACACGAGTGTACAAATATCTGTTTGAGTGTCCACTTTCAGTTCTTTTGGGTATTGCTGGATTGTATGGTAGTTAGTTCTATGTTTCAATTTCTGAGGAACCTCAGAAATAGGCTTTTTCCACAGCAGCTGTACCACTTTGCATCACCATCAGCAATGCACAAGTTTCTCCACATACTTGCCAGCACTTTTCCTTCCTTCCTGCCTCCCTCCTTCCCTCCCTTCCTTCCTTTATCTATCTATCTATCATCTATCTATCTATCATCTATCTTATAATAGTCACTCTAATCTGTGTAAAGTGGTATATTATTGTGCTTTTGATTTGAGTTTCCCTAATGATTAGTGCTGTTAAGCATCTTTTCATGTACTTATTGGCCCTTTGTATATCTTCCTTGGAGACGTGGCTATTCGAGTCCTCTGCCCATTTTTAATAGAATGTTTTCTTTGATTTCAGACATCCCACCCACAATTACAGAGTCTGAGTTGTAGCTTGGGTGTGGCATGGGGCACAAAAACCTGCTCACCTGTAAGGTTGTGGGGAGAGAGAGAGAGATAGGTTTCATTTGCCTTGGAGAGGTAAACATTTTGTATATGAAATGAATACTAATCCTTGTGTGGAGTCTAGCAAGAAAAATCTGTAAACCATGTTGCTACGCTTTTTTTTTCCCACAAGAGAAAGATGGACAGATTTAATTAAGGTTCTTAGTCCCCAGATTATGGGGTAAAATCAAGGGCTAAGAAAGTAATGTGAATCTGGTATTCTTATTGCTTTCAGATAGGACATGGATGAGTGTGGTGGTGGTGAGTTTGTTCCCAGCCACTTTCTTCCTGGCTAGGATATCATCACAATCATCGTCACCATCATCGTCACCATCATCATCACCATCACCATCGTCACGATCATCATCCCCATCATCACCAATACCATCATCCCCATCATCACCAATACCATCATCACCATCATCATCATCATCATCATCATCATCCCTCTCCTCATTACCATCCTAATACTAAATACCATTTTGTTTACTCCTTCTTGCACAGGTGACTCTTCTTCCTCTCCTTCCTCCTCCTCTTGATTAGTTCCATCTCTACTTTTTGCTTTTGGTTTTTCCTCTGATTCCTCTGGTTCGGGATCAAAGTTGAAAGTAAAGAAGTTATAAGCTTCCTCAGCAGAAGGGAAGCCAGGCGGAACCTACAGAGAAGCAGCAAGCAATAAAATTTGGGATTATCTAAACTGAGATAAGCTCTGCACGGTTCACTGACAGCTGGCTGGATGCTAAGAGCATCAGGCACATTCTAGGCCTCCTAAGCATATTACCTTTGTTGAAGGTAGTGTGAACTTTAACAGATGCAACAGGCCTCCTTAGTTAAGTAACTTTAATGGTTACTTTTTTTATAAATCAGCAATTATTTACCTTCCTACAAGCACATAAATACATTATTTATATCAGTAAATGCTTTAGAAAAGATGATTAAAATGCAAAAAAGTGGATTCAATGTTTTATAGGCCAATGCTGAGATACTTTTAATTTTGAGCAATACAGCGTTTGTTAAACATTTTTATATAAAAAAAGGTCATTTTGGGGAGTTTGTTTTCATTCTTCTTGAGTTAGTATCCCCCTTTTTCCCCATAGTAAAAGCTGGTGCAACTTCATGGCTGAACAAGTAGTCTTATCATGAACATTTCCTGCCCTTCCATGCATTTCCCTTCCCCGAAGTAGGCAGTATTCTAATCTCTCCACATGATTCTAGGATTTCAAAAGTAGGAATCATTTCTCATACATTTTCTTGCATACTCCATGCAATAGGAGTCAGCTTGTGTGTATAGTCACTTCTCATTGAATATTTTTGAAAAACAAACAAATCAACAAAATACATGATTTAAAGAATGCATGATTTAAAACAAACATGATTTAAAAAGATAGGATTTCTCACCAGGGGTTTAGACTTGATTTTTCGCACAGAATCATGGAATTTTACTCTTGAAAAACCTTGGGAGTCATCTTCTTGTTGAGTCCTTTGTACTTCTCTACCTGGCTATACGAGTAGAAAAAAATGATAGAGACACCATTTAAATCAAGAAACTAAGGATGTTCTAAAACAAGCATTAACCTTCAAAAGTCTTATCTTCGGACCATTGATGCATCTCACCATTTCTAAGGAATGAAATGTTTACAAATTTCAAATATATTTGAGTGTTAACGTGGCTGAATATTTTCTTACTCAGCTCTGTCTCTCTCACGACTAAACAAATATAAAATTTTATAGTCAATAAACATGAAAAGGAAAAGTGTTCTTTCATCCTATAGATCAATAGATTATCCAGCTCACAGAGCATCATTTCCAAACAGTCTATGATGAAAAGTATCAATGATGTTTGATTATAAATAAGTCCAAGTGGGCAAGGGCTGCCCCAGGCCCTGGCCTTTCAGTTTTGTGTAAATCGCAGAATGGCTGACTGAGTCTCCTCAGGCATTTATCCAGAGACACCTCTGTGATGAAAGCTAGAAATACTTGGAACAGCTAAGATAAGGTGCTATAAAATTTCACCTAAATGCAGCTAGATGTCCAGCAATGGCCAGAATAAAAATGAGGACATCAGTTGGGTATAATCTATCATACTAGCAAGAGAATACATACACTTCCAATTTATGTAAAATTCTACCCTTTTCCTCCATTTTCTCATTTTGCAGTATAAGGTTAAGTAGTTATGTACTAATACTCAATTATATAGAAGTTGAAGGCATGCTAATGAATAAATTTCACAGTGCAATGCCAAGAGTTATTATTTGTCTTGGTAAATTCCAGAATTTTAAATGGTGCTTTTGAAGATGAGGAAAGAAGCAGATGGGTATTACTTAGTGTAAGGAGAAACAACTGAAAAAATTAGCGTAGACTAAAGATCAGGTTCCAGTGCTGGATCAGGAAGACTTTCTAAGGATCTTCCAAGTTTAGTCTTCTCATAAAACAGGGCTAAAGCTTTCTTGTTCACTGCTGAGGATGCCATTCTGCTCCTGCCTGCCTCAGAATCCCCCACCTCCGATAGCCCATGAGGGAGACTGATATGTTTGACAGCATGAAAACAAGCCAAGGGGTCAACCAATAAGAGAGAAGAGAAGCTTGACTCTGTGTGTAGGCAAGCCTTGGGTTTTAGAGAACTGTAAAGATGATGATACTAAAACACAAGACCAGGCAGAAGCACTAGCCGTTTAGAAAAAGAAATAAGTAGGTTAAATTCCATGTGGCAAATATGTGTATGTGGAGATTAGTACTTTATTCTTTTTGTTTCTTCCCATCCCTTTCTATACTTGCTTGGCATAGAGGCTATTAAGTTCCGAAAATACAAATTCATTGGTGTCTTTTATTGTAATATTGACAGTTTTATTATGATATTTATGGACTTGATCAAAAAGCTTGTAATTTAATTTTTATTAAAATCTAAAAATATTTAAAAGTAAATTATACTAGCATATTAAAAGCTATTAAATATATTTAAAAGGATTGAGTGTGCAGAATTAAATTTTAAAGAACTACTATCTATAATATCTTTATATAAGCTTAGAGTAATAATGACATTTAATTTCAACTTGAATGCCTATCATGATACGTGCATGTGTCCAGCTAGGAATTCTTTCTCACCCTTGAATTTGTTGTATCCTCCAAGAAGGCTCTATGGCCCTCTTCTAGCTTGAACTAGGCAATATCAAGTCTCATTACTTTTACCATACCATAATCACAAAATATACTAGTTCTAGCCCTGATCTCTCTTCTAGACTGCTAATCAATGTTTTTAATTCCTTAAAAGACATCCTAATCTGGATTGTCTTGCAGATACCTCAGATTTTTATACATTCTTGATATCAGTCATGATATTAATCAAGATATATGATTTCCAAATAATTTCTCCCATTCTGTGTGTTGTCTTTTCACTCTCTTGATGGTTTCTTTGAAGCTCAGAAATGTTTAATTTTGATGAAGTCCAGTGTATCTATTTATTCTTTTGCCACTTGTGTTTTGGAGTTAGAGATAAGAAACCATTGCCTAAGCCAAGACTCCTCAAATTTTACATAACCTGACTCCAAGGCTGGAGCCAAGTGCTCTTTCTATGAGCTCCTAATAGCACCCACCACAGAACTTAATCATCCTGTACTTCCATTGTCTGATAACCTGCCTGTCATCCCTACTGGGATCCTTGAGAGTAGGCTGTGACTGACATCCCTGTGTATTCAGAGACCAGTGGGCACCTGGCAGGAAGGAGTCTGCTGTAGATGCTGGCTGGGCAACAGGTAGAGTGTGTCAAGGGATCAGAACTTGAGTCTCCTGGAACAGAGAACCAGGCCCAGAAAATAAAGACATTATGGTCGTGTCTAGTGGAGACCAAGTAGTTAAAAGTTCTGTGTTATTTCCACTTTGATGTTGACATGTTCTTAGAGATTTGTGTTTGGCTTTGTTCTCTTATCACAAGTCTGCTGAGTATAAAGTAAACAGAAATGCAAACAAGAGTTAAGCACAGGTTTGTGTTGATAATTTGGATTCTCCACCATATTCCCAACTGGTTTCTCCTTTTCACTCTGACCCTACAGCCTCTAACACTAGCTAACACTTACAGAGAGAGGGCTTACCATGTGCCAGGTGCTCTCTGAAACGCTGTAGCATGTATGAGATCATTTAATCCTCAAAACAATACCAAGAATTGGGTTCTAGTAGTATCCCTATTTTACAGAGGTGGAACATGGGGTCCAGAGAGTAGATAAGTTACATGTCCAATGTCACACAGCTAGTGTGTGAGATTGCCAGCACTGAATGCTGGGCAGCTGAGGTCCAGCATCTGGATTCTTCGTGTGCTTTGCTCTTTGCTCCATAGGATATAAATGGACCACTTTTTAGATATTCCTTCTGGGTTGAGGCGTATACATGAAGAAATGTGCTTGTGAATGGTATGTTCCATTAGCAACCTGAGATCAGGTCTAAGGGCAAGGCAGTTGATGTTTGCCTCAAATCCACAGAATGGCTCTTAGGGGAGATAGACTATGACAGACATACAGGTCAAGGTCCTGCTCACAAGGAGAAATAAATACCCTATGGGCAAAGGGAGTACATTTTTACCTCTAAAACTTCCAACTTGATTTGGATATCATATTCATGGCCCATGGACAAGTGAAAACTACCATGACTGTGTGAAATGATTATCCATCAGAAGGTACAGACAAGGCTGGATATAGGAGACCAGACCCTCCTATCACTTAGCCCACTTGACCAGAAGCCGAGACTCACACACCTGCTGAAACAATCAAAGTGTTTGTGTCATCACGATGGGATTTCAGGGACTTTTTCTTTATTTTCCAATATTTTAGAATTATGGCTCTTACAATTATGGCTCTTATGGAAGAAAATAAATTGGAATTAAAGAACAAGAAATGTGTCCTCAGTAGAATGGAGTAGCAAATTGTCATAAAGCCTTTTTAGGGGACTGACTGAGTATTCCAACAACCTATGAGGACGGCTGCAACTTTCCTTGTAATCATGCACTCTCTGGCTTGTTTGGGATGAATATAGGTAAAAATTTGTAGCATCTCATCATAGAAAAAGAAAAGGCATCATCTAAGAAATCAGTGGTTGTGTTTCAGAAATATCCCTAAAGCACAGACTTTGAAAACAACCAAACCCATCATCATCAACAACAAACCATTGGATTAGACTTGCAGACACTTCATTGAGCCATTTGCTCTGTTCTTTCTGTTCCTTCTTTTACCCTCTTACATGCTTGTCCTTCAGCAACATCCCTGCTATGTCTTTCTATCTTTTACTGGTTTCCACTCTGCTTCATGGGCTTTTACTGTCAGTTTTTCTCCAAGTGTAAGACTGTCTTCATTCAGTCTTCTTTCCCTCAGGAAGCAAAGGCACTCTCAAAACTGACCACAGTAGAAACGCTTCCAAACTCTGTTTCTCCAGGCCCAGGTCCCTTCCTCTATGTGCATCTCCAGAGGAATACATGCTGTGATGCCTCACCAGCATCTCAGATTCAAACAAAACTCAACCCAGTGCATTCAAACCACCTCCCGATCCTATTGTCAATTGCTTTCCACTGCTTATGAAAAACAGTCAGTGCTCCTTAGTGTAACACTCAAGGTCCCCACGATCAGATTCTATTCTCATCTCTTTCTCTGTTTCCCAGCAAGATCCATGGACCCAGCAACACTGACCCTTGAGACAGACTGGGAATGAGATAGAGCTGGGGTCAAATCCTGACTCATCCACGTACATGCTCTGTGACCTGGGGATAGCTTTGCAGCCCCTCTGAACCTCATATATCAAATGTGAATGGAAATAATAGTACCCACCTCATAGGCATGTTGGGATAAGGGCATGTGATAACATGGGGCAGACTTGGCAAAATGCCTGGCACCGAGTAGCACTCTATAAATAGTAGCTATTATTAATAATAAGCATTTAACACCTCCTCTGTGCATAGCTCTGTTCTAGAACTTTTGCTGGAAAATTTATATTCCGCTTCACTGTCCTTGATCGCAAAGTAGGGATGGCCCATTTCTCACCTCTGTGCCAAATTCAGTCTCCAGTTCTTTCTCACTGGGACGTCGTAAGCGCCTGGGCCAAGGGGTGGGAATTTCCTGCAGCAACGCACTTTCTGCTTTGGACTAAAAAGTAGAACAGAAAATTATTGCTACATCATGTCAGTGATGCTATGAAAATCTTGGTCACCATCTTAGGAGAAAATAAATCAGTAAAAAATACACGTTATACTTCTTTAAGAGATAAGAACAATGATTTAGAAAAAGGATGTTAAATTCTTCTTAAGTATAATTTTCATCTGTGCCAATATTAAATACTGCATTAACATTTAGAACATGAAAAACAAATTTAACGGTATACAAATCCGTGCAGTTTTGAGCAAACAAAGCAAGCTAGACAAGACCAGAAGCATTGCAATCAGCACCGAACAAAATATTCCTGTGGTTTCTCTCACCCTTGCAGCTTGTAATTTCTCCCTCATGCGTTCTCTCATGGAAAATTCTGCAAAGCCTGTTCTGGAAGCTGAAGGAATTGGAGGTAAGCCTAAAACAATACAAGAAAATTACTTTAAAACATTTTTTTTTCCAAAGGGAAGATTAGATTGAAAAATAGCAAAAGAATGTAATTTTATTTTGCAAATTTAGAACTTCACATAAGCAATCATGAGATAATGCTGATAACCGTCCATTTGATGTAATAAGGACATGTCTTGGCTTCTTTAAGACGGACAGTGAAAACCTCAGTCCTATCAAGGCTGTTACATCGACTTAACTAAGAATAAAACAAATGACATTTGACTATTCAAGGCACAGACACACTTACCAATTCAATTACCATTGGGAAGAGGTTCTCAAATTTGTTGATTTGAGAAACAGGCTTGTAGGATGAATGGATGGCTATTGATTTCAGAGTTCAACTTTCAACAGCACTGATAACTTCAGTCAGAGAAACCTTTTCTATGAGAAGTTCTATAGCCCCGGGCTATCTCATACAGACAACACATATTTTGTACATATTATTAAACCTATACATAAATATCATGAAATGTTGTTCAGCTATTTTGTCTAGGGCTCTGTGATAATGTGTTGAATGCAACTTCTCGTCAATCTTATGCCATCCCTGCTAGGAGGGATCACCTGGCACCTTGAAGATGAAGACTCTGAGGCCCTCTGTGATAACTGACTGGCATGACGATTGCACACCTAGGAAGTGGAATGCTTGGGATTTGGTCCCAAATGCTCTACACCATTATGAAAGAGGTGGAAATAGAACAAAGCATTTGGGGGAACAGAATGTTATGCTTGGAGCAGAGAGACTCTACTGGGATGAAGTAGAAGATAAGATTGCAGAAGGAGTTTGGGGTCAAGTCATGGGGAGCCTCTGATGTCACATGAAGGAGTCTGGAATATATTCTCCATGCGGTGGGGATGTCTTGAAGGATGTGGAGAGAGGAGGAAGTGAAGCAGCATTTTCTGAAGCTATTCCTGGGTCTGCAGGTACAGCATGGTTGGGGTGGAGGCACCAGGGACCCCAGCTGGGATACCCTGGTGAGATAATAAAGAGGAAGTCTGTGGGAATAATTGCGAAGACGCCACCAGAAAAATGATACAGTTGTCCCTAGTGATGACGGCGAGGTAGGGCACTAGTTCTCCCAGCAGTAGCAGCATCTTCTGGGCACTTGGTGGACAGGCAAACACTCAGGCCAGGCCCCAGACAGACTCAGTGAATCAGAACCTGGAGGCGGAGCCACCATCTGGGTGATTTAAAGACACACTCAAGTTGGAGCACCCCCGGTTTAGAGCAAGAAAGAGAAGGTGAAGGTGTCTGAGGTTTTGACTGAGGTGAGTAGGGGTTTGGGGTTCCTGAAAAAGAGAAAAGAGGAGGGAAGCCAGTCTGGGAGATACTGAAGGGGATCACTTTGCAGCTGGAATGAGTCTGAGGTGCTGGCAGGATATGGAAATGTGTGCTTGTCCTGCACCTGAGCTCCGGGAAGGGGTCTAGGCCCCAAGAAGAAGACTTAGGAAGCGTTTCTACCGTGGTGATGTTAATGTTTTGAGAAAACCTTTCCCGAAGGAAAGAGTGCAGAGAGAGGAGGCTTCTGACCCTGTAGCCATTGGGTCAAAGAAAAAGAGAAGGCAAGATGATTTATTAGCAGGTGGAAGGAATCGTGGCAGAGAGAGGAAGTGATGACGGGCGGAGGCCGCTGTGCTGGCCCTTCGGCCTCCGCTTACGCAGAAAAGCGATCCTGGGCTTCAGAGCTACTTCTGCAACTTGGCGACTCAGTGCTGAGGCTGGGCTTCCTTCCTTCTGTGTGATAGAGAGATGTAAAATCCTACTTTATCAGGCACCCATCATGCCGTTTCCTCAATGCCTGTAGGAAAGCAGGAAATCACTGTAGTGAAGATCACAGTCTTGCATGTGTGGATTGAGGTTCAAGTTCTTTAGAAGAATCTCCATTAGCTCGATAAAAAGGCCCTTGGCATTGTTTTTCAACTCACGTAAAAAATCAAGTCATTATTTCCTATTTTAAAGATCATCTACCCATGGTAGATCATATCTCCATGTCAAAGTCCCAAGACTTTTCCTGTATCGCGTTTGTCACATTTTGAATTTATATATTTGTGTGGTTATTTGATTAGTACCTCCTTCCTCTCCCAGGTTCTATGGTTTTCAGCCACAAAGGGCGGGCACAGGTAAGTGTCACTAAGTGTGTGTGGACCACCTAGGCCGATAAAGAAGGGCTTCTAGACTGGACCCCCTGGGGCTTGCCCATCCTGTTCTCTGGCTGATTGCTCTCTTTGCTTCTGCCTCCAGAGAGCTGCCCTTTCATAGTTAACAAGGCATGCCTTTGAACGTGAAAAAAAAATCTTGTTTATTTACTCCCATTCCTCCCGCTTTTTTTAAAAGAGATCTAGTTTTTCAAATTGACTTAAAATAGCTATTGCGTACATGGAGCTCATTAGAATAATTTTATGAATTATTCTTTAAAAGAGAGACAAAATATTTTATTTAAACACTATCTCTTCTGACTAAAGAAACCAAAGGGGCTTCTTTAGTATGTATTAGTTTTAAAAAACTTGAAAAATTCTGAAGTGGTAAAAAGTAGTTCTTGCCTGATTTTTTCAAAACTCTGTTAGTGAAAGACATTTGGAGGGCATAAAGATTTCCAAATCTGATCTGTACAACTAGGTGGTGAGGTGTTAATTTCCCAGCTAGAATGTGACCTGCTTGAGGGCAAGGACCATGTTGGTGATTTTTGTACCTGGCACCTTGTAGCACTGTATCAATGAAGGAAAACACATGAAGGAACCATGAGGGTGTGAGAGATATTATACTTAAAGAGGGATTTCAAACAAAATAAATGTAATCCTCATTTGGATGAAATCAGATGATGACAACTCTTTTCTTTTTAAGGTAATATTACTACCATGATAACCATGGAAACCAAGTGTACTGATTCACTCCCTTTGACATAATAACTAATAGGGCTTAGGGACTTTCATTTTTATGTTGGTAGTCTATGGCAAACAGAGTGTCTTTAAACAGCTAGAAACACGAAGACAATCCTCATAAGACATTTTTCCGCCTTATTGTCAGTTACTCCACTACATGACTAATCAGCTATGTGGTTCCACACTCTATTTGTCCTGCCCTGGGGCTAAGAAGTGATTTGCCAAACTTGAAAAGGGGTGTGATTTCACATTTACTAAAGAGGCTCTGTGACACAGCTAAGAAAACCTGGCATGCATAAAGTTTCCACAGTATCCAAGAGTGCAATGAAAATAATTTTTTAAATTATTAAAGATTTGAGTTGAGGACATGCAAGGACTTATGGGTAATGAGAGAATTTCAAGACATTCCATTAAAAATATATACATAATGTCCATTAGTATGAAATATGGATTTCCTTGGCCATGTGGTATTTATCATCAGAGGCAGCAGGGATTACAAACTCAGCAACACTACAATGGCTGCTCAGCAAACCCGTGAATCCCAAAGCTTCATTAGCCTCGTGTTGCTTCCCGATCTTCTCCGTGCTGTCACCTTTTCCTGTCACCCATACTCACTGCACCCTATTTCTCTGTCCTTATGGACTGCATCACAAGATGGACATGTTCCATTTTTCTTTAAAACACTTCCATTATACGTGACCCCTCAGAAAACAGTCTTCACGCCACCATCTGGAAGTGCTCCCCTCTTTCCGTTACTTTTGCAGACATTCCCACATGTCTTGATAGACCATTTGTTCTGTGAATCACACTGCCCAGACCACAGCTCTCTGTATACATTGGGGTGTACAAGGACTTTCCAAGGACTTGACATAAAATTTGAAATGCAGTTCAGCCAGCCCTCTGTGTCCATGGGTTCTGCATCTGCTGATTCAACCAGGCACGGATAGAAAATATTGGAAAAAATTCCAGAAAGTTCCAAAAAGCAAGACTTGAATTTGCTGCAAACCAGCAACTATTTACATAGCATTGACATTGTATTAGGTATTATAAATAATCAAGACATCTTTTAAAGTATACAGGACGATGTATGTAGGTTATATGCAAATTCTATGCCATTTTATATAAGGGACCTGAGTATCGATGGATTTTGATATCCACAGGGCAGGGTGGGACAGGGAGTGGTCCTGGAACCAATCCCTGTGGATACTGAGGAATGACTAAGTTGGTTGGATTTGAGTTGGTACTATCTGAATTCACAGATTGTCAAATAGGTGAGTGTGCCTATGATTCTTGGTTAATTACCTAACTCTTCTACCTTTCTATTCTAGTTAAAGAATATGTTTCTAAAAGCTTTTATTTATTTATTTTACTTCTTATGATTAATATATATTGAAGAAATTTCACAGTACCTTTATGTCTTCATCAGTTGTGCATTATTGATATTGATAATAAATAACTCAATCAAAAATTCAATTTGTTAAGATGGTGAGCAGTGAAGACTTTTTTAAAAGCTATTTTTTTTTTTTTTTTTTTGTGGTACGCGGGCCTCTCAGTGCTGTGGCCTCTCCCGTTGTGGAGCACAGGCTCCGGACGCGCAGGCTCAGCGGCCATGGCTCACGGGCCCAGCCGCTCTGCGGCATGTGGGATCCTCCCGGACTGGGGCATGAACCCGCGTCCCCCGCATCAGGGGGCGGACCCCCAACCACTACGCCACCAGGGAAGCCCCAAAAGCTATTTTTTATTAGTTATCTATTTTATACATATTTGTGTATATACGTCAATCCCAATCTCCCAATTCATTCCACCACCACCACTTTCCCCCTTTGGTGTGCATACGTTTGTTCTCTACATCTGCGTCTCTATTTCTGCCTTGCAAACTGGTTCATCTGTATTGTTTTCCTAGATTCCACATATATGCATTTAATATACAATATTTGTTTTTCTCTCTCTGACTTACTTCACTCTGTGTGACAGTCTCTAGGTCCATCCACATCTCTAGAAATGACCCAATTACGTTCCTTCTTATGGCTGAGGAATATTCCATTGTATATATATACCATATCTTCTTTTTCCATTCGTCTGTTGATGGGCAGACGAATTTATGCTGCTTCCATGACCTGGCTATTGTAAATACTTCTTCAATGAACACTGGGATGCATGTATCTTTTTGAATTATGGTTTTCTCTGGGGATATAGGTCCAGTAGTGGGGTTGCTGGGTCATATGGTAATTCTATTTTTAGTCTCTTAAGGAACCTCCATACTGTTCTCCATAGCGGCTATATCAATTTACATTCCCACCAACAGTGCAAGAGGGTTCCCTTTTCTCCACACCCTCTCCAGCATTTGTTGTTTGTAGATTTTCTGATGATGCCCATTCTAATCAATGTGAGGTGATACCTCATTGCAGTTTTGATTTGCATTTCTCTACTAATTAGTGATGTTGAGCAGCTTTTAATGTGCCTCATGGCCATCTGCATGTCTTCTTTGGAGAAATGTCTATTTAGGTCTTCTGCCCATTTTTGGATTGGGTTGTTTGTTTTTTTAATATTGAGCTGCATGAGCTGTTTATATATTTTGGAGATTAATCTTTTGTCCATTGATTTGTTGGCAAATATTTTCTCCCATTTTGAGGGTTGTCTTTTTGTCTTGTTTACAGTTTCCTTTGCTGTGCAAAAACTTTTAAGTTTCATTTGGTCCCATTTGTTTATTTTTGTTTTTATTTCCATTACTCTAGGAGGTGGGTCAAAAAAGATCTTGCTGTGATTTATGTCATAGAGTGTTCTGCCTATATTTCCCTCTAAGAGTTTTATAGAATCCAGTCTTATATTTCGGTTTTTAATTCATTTTGAATTTATTTTTGTGTATGGTGTTAGGGAGTGTTCTAATTTCATTCTTTTACATGTAGCTGTCCAGTTTTCCCAGCACCACTTATTGAAGAGACTGTCTTTTCTCCATTGTATATCCTTGCCTCCTTTGTCATAGATCAGTTGACCATCAGTGCGTGGGTTTATCTCTGTGCTTTCTATCCTGTTCCATTGATCTATATTTCTGTTTTTGTGCCAGTATCATATTGTACTGTAGCCTTATAGTATAGTCTGAAGTCAGGGAGTCTGATTCCTCCAGCTCTGTTTTTTTCCCTCAAGATTGCTTTGGCTATTTGGGGTAATTTTTGTCTCCATACAGATTTTAAGATTTTTTCTAGTTCTGTAAAAAATGCCATTGGTAATTTGAAAGGGATTGCATTGAATCTGTAGATTACTTTGGGTAATATAATCATTTTCACAATATTGATTCTTCCAATCCAAGAACATGGTATATTTCTCCATCTGTTTGTGTCATCTTTGATTGCTTTCAACAGTGTCTTATAGTTTTCTGAGTACAGGTCTTTTACCTCCTTAAGTAGGTTTATTCCAAGATATTTTATTTTTTTGTTGCAGTGGTGAATGGATTATTTCCCTGATTTCTCTTTCTGATCTTTCATTGTTAGTGTATAGGAATGCAAGAGATTTCTGTGCATTAATTTTGTATCCTGCAAATTTACCAAATTCATTGACTAGCTCTAGTAGTTTACTGGTGGCATCTTTAGGATTCTCTATGTATAGTATCATGTCATCTGCAAACAGTGACAGTTTCACTTCTTTTCCAATTTGTATTCCTTTTATTTCTTTCTCTTCTCTGATTGCTGAGGCTAGGACTTCCAGAACTATGTTGAATAATAGTGGCAAGAGTGGACATCCTTGTCTTGTTACAGATCTTAGAGGAAGTGCTTTCAGTTTTTCACCATTGAGAATGATGTTTTGCTGTGGTCTTGTCATATATGGCCTTTACTATGTTGAAGTGGGTTCCCTCTATGCCCACTCTCTGGAGAGTTTTTATCATAAATTGGTGTTGAATTTTGTCAAAAGCTTTTTCTGCATCTGTTGAGATGATCATACGGTTTTTATTCTTCAGTTTGTTAATATGGTGTATCACATTGATTGATTTGCGTATATGAAGAATCCTTGGCAACTCTGGGACAAATCCTACATAATCATGGCGCATGATCCTTTTTAAGTGTTTTTGGATTCTGTTTGCTAGTATTTTGTTGAGGAGTTTTGTATCTATATTCATCATTGATACTGGTCTGTAATTTTCTTTTTTTTGTAGTATCCCTGTCTGGTTTTGATATGAGTGTGATGGTGGCCTCATAGAATGAGTGTGGGAGTGTTCCTTCCTCTGCAATTTTTTGGAAGCATTTGAGAAGGATGGGTGTTAACTCTTCTCTAAATGTTTGATAGAATTCACCTGTGAAGCCATCTGGTCCTGGACTTTTGTTTATTGGAAGATTTTTAATCACATTTTCAATTTCATTACTTGTGATTGGTCTGTTCATATTTTCTATTTCTTCCTGGTTCAGTCTTGGAAGGTTATGCATTTCTAAGAATTTGTCCATTTCTTCCAGGTTGTCCATATTATTGGCAAAGAGTTGCTTGTAGTAGTCTCTTAGGATGCTTTGTATTTCTGCGGTGTCTGTTGTAACTTCTTTTTCATTTCTAATTTTATTGATTTGAGTCCTCTCCCTCTTTTTCTTGATGAGCTTGGCTAAAGGTTTATCAATTTTGTTTATTTTCTCAAAGAACCAGCTTTTAGTTTTATTGATCTTTGCTATTGTTTTCTTTGTTTCTATTTCATTTATTTCTGCTCTGATCTTTATGATTTCTTTCCTTCTACTAACTTTGGGTTTGTTTGTTCTTCTTTCTCTACTTCTTTTAGGCATAAGCTTAGATTGTTTATTTGAGATTTTTCTTGTTCCTTGAGGTAGGATTATATTACTATAAACTTCCCTCTTAGAACTGTTTTTGCTGCATCCCATAGGTTTTGGATTGTCATGTTTTCATTGCCATTTTGTCTCTAGATATTTTTTGATTTCTTCTTTGAGTTCTTCAGTGATCTCTTGGTTATTTAGTAACATATTGTTTAGCCTCCATGTGTTTGTGTTGTTTATGTTATGTTCCCCTGTAATTTATTTCTAATCTCATAGTGTTGTGGTCAGAAAAGATGCTTGATATGATTTTAATTTTCTTAAATTTACCAAGGCTTGATTTGTGACCCAAGATATAATCTAACCCGGAGAATGTTCCATGTGCACTTGAGAAGAAAGTGTAATCTGCTGTTTTCAGATGGAATGTCCTATAAATATTAATTAAATCTATCTGGTCTATTGTGTCATTTAAAGCTGTGATTCCTTATTAATTTTCTGTCTGGATGACCTGTCCATTGGTGTAAGTGGGGAGTTAAAGTCCTTCACTATTACTGTGTTACTATTGATTTCCTCTTTTATAGCTGTTAGCATTTGCCGTATGTATTGAGGTGCTCCTATGTTGGGTGCATATATATTTATAATTGTTATATCTTCTTCTTGGGTTGAACCCTTGATCATTATGTCGTGTCCTTTCTTCTTTCTTATAACATTCTTTATTTTAAAGTCTATTTTCTCCGACATGAGTATTGCTACTCCAGCTTTCTTTTGATTTCCATTTCATAGAGTATCTTTTTCCATCCCCTCACTTTCAGTCTGTATGTGTTCCTAGGCCTGAAGTGGGTCTCTTGCAGACAGCATATATATGGGTCTTGTTTTTGTATCCCTTCAGCAAGCCTGTGTCTTTTGGTTGGAGCATTTAATCTGTTCACATTCAAGGTAGTTATAGATATGTATGTTCCTATTTCCATTTTATTAATTGTTTTGAGTTTGTTTTTGTAGGTCCTTTTCTCTTCTTGTGTTTCCCAGTTAGAGAAGTTCCCTTAGCATTTGTTGTAGAGCTGGTTTGGTGGTGCTGAATTCTCTTAGCTTTTGCTTATCTGTAAAGCTTTTGACTTGTCCATCAAATCTGAATGAGATCCTTGCCGGGTAGAGTAATCTGGGTTGTAGTTTCCCCCTTTCATCACTTTAAATATATCATGTCACTCCCTTCTGGCTTGTAGAGTTTCCATTAAAAAATCAGCTGTTAACCATAAGGGAGTTCCCTTGTATGTTATTTGTTGTTTTTCCCTTGTTGCTTTTAATAATTTTTCTCTGTCTTAATTTTTGTCAATTAGATTACTATATGTCTCGGCATGTTTCTCCTGCCTGGGACTCTCTGCGCTTCTTGGACTTGGGTGGCTATTTCCTTTCCCATGTTAGGGAGTTTTCGACTTTAATCTCTTCAAATAATTTCTTGGGTCCTTTCTCTCTCTCTTCTCCTTCAGGGACTCCTATAATGTGAATTGGTGCATTTAATGTTATCCCAGATGTCTCTTAAGCTGTCTTCATTTCTTTTCATTCGTTTTTCTTTATTCTGTTCAGCAGCAGTGTATTCCACCATTCTGTCTTCTAGGGCAATTATCCATTCTTCTGCCTCAGTTATTCTGGTATTGATTCCTTCTAGTGTATTTTTCATTTCAGTTATTGTATTGTTCATCTCTGTTTGTTTGTTCTTTAATTCTTCTAGGTGTTTGTTCTTTAATTCTTCTAGGTCTGTGTTAAACATTTCTTGCATCCTCTCGATCTTTGCCTCCATTCTTTTTCCGAGGTCCTGGACCATCTTCACTATGATTATTCTAAACTCTTTTTCTGGAAGGTTGCCTATCTCCACTTCATTTAGTTGTTTTTCTGGGGTTTTATCTTGTTCCTTCATCTGGTACAGAGTCCTCTGCCCTTTCATTTTGTCTATCTTTCTGTGAAAGTGGTTTTCATTCCACAGGCTGCAGGATTGTAGTTCTTCTTGCTTCTGTTGTCTGCCCTCTGGTGGATGAGGCTATCTAAGAGGCTTGTGCAAACTTCCTGATGGGAGGGACTGGTGGTGGGTAGAGCTGGGTATTGCTCTGGTGGGCAGAACTCAGTAAAACTTTAATCTGCTTGTCTGCTGATGGGTGGGGCTGGGTTCCCTCCCTGTTGGTTGTTTGTCCTGAGGTGACCCAACACTGGAGTCTACCTGGGCTCTTTGGTGGGGCTAATGGTGGACTCTGGGAGGGCTCACACCAAGGAGTACTTCCCAGAACTTCTGCTGTCAGTGTCCTTGTCCTCATGGTGAGCCACAGCCACCCTCTGCCTCTGCAGGAGACCCTCCAACACTAGCAGGTAGGTCTGGTTCAGTCTCCTATGGGGCCACTGCTCCTTCCCCTGGGTCCCAATGCACACACTACTTTATGTGTGCCCTCCAAGAGTGGAGTCTCTATTTCTCCTGGTGCTGTTGAAGTCCTGAAATCAAATCCTGCTAGCCTTCAAAGTCTGATTCTCTGGGAATTCCTCCTCCTGTTGCTGGACCCTGAGGTTGGGAAGCCTAATGTGGGGCTCAGAACCTTCACTCCAGTGGGTGGACTTCTGTGGTATAATTGTGCGCCACTTTGTGAGTCACCCATCCAGTAGTTATGGGATATGATTTTATTGTGATTGCACCACCCCCTACCATCTCATTGTAGCTTCTCCTTTGTCTTTGCATGTGGGGTATATTTTTTGGTAAGTTCTAGTGTCTTCCTGTCGATGACTGTTCAGCAGTTAGTTGTGATTCTGGCACTCTCACAAGAGGGAGTGAGTGCACGTCCTTCTACTCCACCATCTTGAACCAATCTCAATAAAAGATTTTTTAACATAGTAATATATTATTTAAAATTCTGTGGGGGAAATGGAATGAAGGAGTTAGAGAAGAAAAGGGAATGATGTGAAATTCTAACTGTTCAGGGAGAGTTTGTTTATTATTTTGAAACAGATAATGGTGGTTCTCAAATCAATATGCCATTTAGATTCCTTTGGATGCTTTAAAAGTGACATAAGAGTTTTATTTTAAAACATTAATATTTACAATATGACATCAATAAAATCTTTTGTAAATATTTAAAAGCATGATAAAGACTCTTGATGGCAAGTTACATATAAGCATCATTCTTGTAGTGATCATGGACAAAAGGGTTGGGAGCACACTGGCCTGAACTGGCTTTTCACTCTTGCCTCTCTCCTCCCATGATAAATAATTGCCCACTGTTGTAAAATTCCAGGGATAGAATGTAAATATGGAGTTGAGGGGTAAGGAGAGCATAGGATGGAAGCCAGCTTGACTTCAGTAGGAAAACTTGGAGAGGAGCAGAGGTAACAATCTTAAAGCCTTGAGAGGAAAAACGTAATGAGTGAGACAATCAGTTGGACTGTCCCCAACTTCTAACCTACTTCACTTGGATGTAAGAGCTTGGGATACCTTTTCAGCCTTAGCAAACCTCTGTCAACACATGAATTCCTCAGCAGTCAGGCAGGAAAAACTCAGCATTAGAAAAGGGCCTGAGGTCAGTGGTGGTTGTCCCTAGGGTATAAGAATGTGAGTGATTATTTTCTCCTATTTCCTTCTCCAGATTTTCTAATTTCATTAAATGGATGAGTATCATTTGTGGAAATTTTACTACACAAAATGGAGTTCAAAACAGGCTGCGAGCTGCAAGCTCTGCCCTGAGTTCCAGCCCTAGCACTGCTGAGAGCTCACCTGTGCTGAGGGTCTGCAGGGAGTTCTTTGGTCAATTTCTTCATGGGTTTGGCTTGCTGCTCAGTGCTACCACCCCAAAAAATCCAATTAATAATGTATAAAAATTTAAACAGACATTTTACTAAGATGATATACAAAAGGCTAACAAGCATATGAAAAAATACTCCATATCATTAATCACTAGGGAAATACAAGTTAAAAGCACAACAAAATACCACTGTATACACATTATAAAGGCTAAAATTGAAGACAGATAATATCAATTGTTGGCAAGGAAGTGAGAAACTGGAACTCTCACAAACTGTTGGTGGGAAAGTAAAATGATACAGCCAGTTTATAAAACAGATCAGCACTTTCTTATAAAGTTAAATATACATTTATCATATGACCCAGTTCATAGAAGCATTATTTATAATATCCCCAAACTGGAAATAATCCAAATATTCATCAACAGGTGGATGAATAAATAAAATGTAGTATACCCATATGATGGAATATAATTCAGCAGTAAAAAGGAAAAAAATATGGATATATGCTACAATGCTTATAAATCTCAAAAACATGCTAAGTGAAAGAAGTCAGACACAAACCCCTACATATTATATGGTTCTATTCACATGAAATGTCTAGAAAAGGCCTATTTATAGGAATATAAAACAAATCACTGTTTGTCTAGGGCTGGGGGTGGGAGTGGCTGCAAACAGGCATAAAGGAACCTTTTGGGGTGATGAAAATGTTCTAAAACTGGATGGTGGCAATGGCTGCACAGGTCTACAAATTTACTAAAAATCATTGAATCGTATACTTACAATGGGTGAATTTTATGATATGCAAATTATACTTCAATAAATCTATTAAAAATGCAAGCTGTCTTATGTGATATGCAAAAGTGGGTGTTAAGTTGGTAGTTGCACATTTAGTCTGAAAGAAGCCCAGACTGGAGATAAAAGTTGGGGACTGCTCAGTTATACATACGATAGCTATATGATAGAATTTAAAGTCTTGAGATGACTGAGAGAATGAGTGTTGACAAAGAAAAGGGGACTGAGCACTGAGCTTGGGGGCTCCAAGATTTAGAGGCTGGGGTGTAAGAACTAGCAAGGAGATGGAGAGGTCCAGCCAGCAAGGGAGAAGGAAAACCAGGAGAGTGGTGTCCGGGGAGCCATGTACATAAGAGGAGAGAGTGTGAGCTGCAGGGAACGTGACTGAAAGTCAAGGATGGTAAAGATGAAGGACTGACTATAGAATTTAGCAAATGTGTGGTTCGTGGGGACCTCAACAAGGAGAGTTTTGACAGGGAGGGGGATGTGAATTAGAGGAGTAGGTTCAAGATTGGAGCCAGGATGGGAACAGATGACTCTGGAGGAATTTTGCTATAAAGGAATTTTTGGGAAAATGTCTTTCCTTATAACTAATAATAATGATGGGTCTGTTTTATATTCTTTGTATTCGTTTATGAGATGGTCAGTCAGGTGGGGCACAAGAGGAGACAGAGGAGAGGCTCAGGAAACAAAGTTGATCATAAACTCTCAGGTTCTGCAGCCAGGGGGCAGGACATGCCATGCAGGGCACATGGAAAGACACCAGCATGGTCAGGAGCAGAAGATAGGAGGGGCTGAGAGCTCAGCTCATGGCCTTTCTTGCGATTTCTGAGGGAAAGACAAGGCAGGGCAAGGTAAGCAGTTTAGGGTTGGTGGGTTTGAGTGGTTCTGGGGGGGGCTCTAAGCTATAGGGGTGGTCCCTAGTTGCCTGGTACCTGGCCCTGGGATGATCCAGGCAGAGGAATTTTGCTTCCTGGGGTTCTACTGATGCCGAAAGCTCAGGTTCTCTGCACTGGTGCCAGAACGAATCTGAGAGACAGAGTTTTGGGTGAAGTAGAAGAAGATAGCTTTATTGCTTTGCCAGGCAAAGGGGGCCACAGCAGGCTCCTGCCTCAAAAAACTATGTGTCCCAACCCCGGAGGATTTGATGAGAAGTTTTATAGCAATAGCTCAGGGGGGATGTTGTTGACAAGATTAGGATGTGTGAAGGGCTTGCACTCCCTTAATCTCATCTCAGGTGCTCAGTCTCCTAATCTTGAGCTTTTTTGGTCCCTTTCGTCTTCCCTCAGGTGGTTTCTTGGCTGCTCTTCCGTTGATTACCAACAGTTCGAATACACACTTTGGAACTCAGGGACGGTCATGGAGGCTGGAGTCTTGCCTACAAGAAACAGGGGACAAAAAAGGCCTCCATGCCCAGGCATCCCACAGGGCCTCCGCTCAGTTTCAGTACTGGCCAGACATGTAGGGCTCTGGATTGGTTATTTTGCATTAAAGTCATGCTCCAGCCCTGGCTCTTTGCTATCTCTAACAATTGGCTACTGTCTCCCCAACCAGAAAGGTTTTTTTGTTTTTGTTTTTTGTTTTGTTTGTTTGTTTGGGTGCTTTTTTTTAAGATGTCAAAAATCATAATATCCAGAAAAAAATTGTATTGAATACAGCATACAATTTATTTTTACTTAGATAAATATTTTACTTAGCACTGTAATTTAGTCCCCCAAGTACCGCGTGAGGTAGTAAACTCCAGTGTTGGTGAACTTTTGATATTTCCTACATTCCCCAGTGTGCACCCTCTGACTAGAATGTTCTTTACTGCTGGGTTCCAAGGTAACTCCCAAGACCAACTCCTTTGGGCCATTCTCCTCTTGTCTTATACTGAACTTTATAACATTTGTTTCCTGGGTCAGTCTCTCCAGGTCTTGGTGACTTTTAAAAAGTATGCCTAAAATAGGTGATCTATTTCCTTTCATTTGCATCAAATTTCACTGGATTCTGAACTTTATTTTCAACTAATACTGAGAAATTGGCTCTGAAATGATGCTTTAACCAGAGAAACTAACAGGAATGAATGGAAAACAGATGTCAATAATGAAGAAACTTATGTTCATAAGAAACTGCTTAACATTCAATAGTTCCTCCCTTAAGAGATGGTGCAAGTTGGAATCGTGGGGGAAATGTGTGTACTTTTTTCCTAGATGTTTATTTGATTGGGAGCTATGTCCCTATTCGGTGAAATGCTTTCTGTATTTGGAAAGTCATGACTATGTATATGTTTGAAAAGCAGATTAGAAGTCAAAGCTTTCAGTGCATGGATCTACACTGCTGTTCATCAGGGAGATGGCCCCTCTGGGCGTGTGCCTGGTGCAGTGCGGGAGGCCATGTCTTCTAGGGTGCTGGTATCTGAGCATCTAACTACAGTCTGGACTTGACAACACTTGGAGCCCTGCAGGAATGCTATAGGATAGAGAGGGTCATGGGTTCAAGGGCAGAGGCTGGGGGGTGGTAGCACTGAGCAACAAGCCAAACCCATGAGAGGTTTGGGGAATGAACCATCAAGAGGGAGTCAAAGATTTGGATTCAGGTGAGCAGACTTGGTTGGAAGGATGTGGTGGGTGTGGTATGGGGGTAGCAAGTGAGCATACAGAAACCAGAGCATGGCTGTGAGTAAAATACAGAGAGCACTGTACCTTCCCTGGGCAACTGTAAACCATTCTCTTTAAAGACCAATCAGAGTTAAGATTTGCTGGTATAGAATGATGCTGTAGTGCAGCAATTAAGAACACGGGTTCACTTAGTATGATAATCTGAGGGAACTATATTCAATATCCTGGTTTATCAAACCATAGTGGAAAAGAATATGAAAAAGAATATATATATATATAACAAACACTTTGCTGTATAGCAGAAATTAACACAACATTGCAAATCAACTGTACTTCAATGAAATAAATTTAAAAAAAAGAAAAAAAAAGAACACAGGTTCCTGAGGTCTGTAGACTGGAGTTTGAGTTCTGGCTCCACCACCTCTAGCTGTTGGTTCTCTCTGAACCTTAGTTTCCTAAATTATAAAACAATGCCTGATGACAGGACTGTTCTGAGTAATGTAATGCATGTGAAGACCTCAGCATGGTGCCAGCCATATCATAACACTCAAAAGAGGTAATTATTTTTGTTAGTTATTTAGCATCAAGTTCTTCCAGCTGGAGAAGGCGACTAGGTATGTGCCAGACCCTTTGTGAGGTGCTTTCTGTGTATCATCTGATTTCACTGTCATAACAGCTGCACGAAGCCAAGACTTTTATGATCCTCATTTTTATCAATATAAACGAGGCTCCTGTGGCTGAGGGAGACTGGTCTGCTCCTCAAGGTCCCAGGACTGAAAGTAGTAATGAGTAGTAGTGAGTCTGATTTCAGTTTCTATGGGTTTCAAGGAATGTTTGCTGACTTGAAATGTTGTTCATTTCTCTTAATCTTGGGCAATGTACTGGGATATGAGTAAGAAAGAGAATGAGGAATCTTGATGGAAATCTTATCAGAAAGCTTTCTGTGTGCCTCAGAACATGGTATTAAGCTCTCAGTGTTCAAGGCTGTCAGATTTATCATCTGGTTTTCTCCCTCCCTCCCTCCCTTCCTTCCTTCCTTCCTTCCTTCCTTCCTTCCTTCCTCCCTCCCTTTCTTCCTTCCTTCCTTCCTTCCTTCCTCCCTCCCTCCCTCCCTTCCTTCCTTCTTTCCTTCCTTCCTTCCTTCCTCCCTTCCTCCCTCCCTCCCTTTCTTCCTTCCTTTTCTCTCTCTCTCTCTCTCTCTCTTTCTGAGGGAGAGGAGGATGCCTCAGGTAAACCAATAAGTGCTTAGAGAAGAAAAATACAATGAAATCATATGAGCTTAAAAAGTTCCACAGCTTTCTTAGCATAAACTTTCTTGCTTGGGATAGGGAAACCACCGAATCTGAGTTTTTTGCCTAGAAAAATGTAGGTAAGTAGCATTTATAAAATGGGCATGAGAGACAGCCTCTTGAACCATTTAGTAGTCTTAGCCCAAGTTGGGGGGGTGGGAGGTGCCAGGATGGTTCCACATATGAAAATCAATCAGTGTAATACACCTCATTACCAGAACAAAGGACAAACACCACATGATCATCTCAATTGATACAGAAAAAGCATTTGACAAAATTCAACATTCTTTTATGATAAAAAAAACATTCGACAAACTAGGAATAGAAGGAAATTACTTCAACATGGTAAAGGCCATATATGAAAAGCCCACAACTTACATTATACTCAGTGGTGAAAAACTGAAAGCATCTCCTCTAAGATCAGAAACAAGGCAGGGATGTCCCCCCGCCCCCAACTTTACTTCTATTCAACATAGTACTAGAAATCCAAGCCAGAGCAATTAAGCAAGTGCTATAAACAGAATGTTTGTGTCCTCCCCAAATTCATATGTTGAAGTTTATGCCCCAGTGTGATGCTATTTGGAGATGGGGCCTTTGGGAGGTGATTAGGTCATAAGGGTGGAACTTTCATGAATGGGACTAGTTCCCTTATGAAAAAGACCCTAGGGCTTCCCTGGTGGCGCAGTGGTTGAGAGTCCGCCTGCCGATGCAGGGGACACGGGTTCGTGCCCCGGACCGGAAGGATCCCACATGCCGCGGAGTGGCTGGGCCCCGTGAGCCATGGCCGATGAGCCTGCGTGTCCGGAGCCTGTGCTCCGCAACGGGAGAGGCCACAACAGTGAGAGGCCCACGTACCACACACACACACAAAAAGACCCTAGAGAGCTTCTACGCTGCCCCTTCTACCATGTGAGAACACAGCAAGAAGACAGCCACTTATGAACCGAAAAGCAGGCCCTCCTTACCAGACACCAGATCTGCTGGTGCCTTTATCTTTGACTTTTCAGGCTCCAGAACTATGAGAAACAAAATTTCTGCTGCTTATAAGCCACCCAGTCTATAGTGTTTTATATTAACAGAGCAAACAGACTAAGACAGTAAGAAAAAGTTACAAAAGGTATCCAGATTGGGAAGGAAGAAGTAAAATTATCTCTGTTTGCAGAAGACATTGTCTTATGTAGAGAAAACCTTAAAGAGTCCCCTCCCACACACAAAAAATGTTGAAACGAATAAGCAAATTCAGCAAAGTTCCAGCACAGAAAATCAATATGCAAAATCAGGTGTGTTTCTATCCACTAACAGTGAAACATCTAAAAAGGAAGCTAAGAAAACAATTCCATTTACAATATCATGAAAAGAGTAAAACACTTAAGAATTAACTTAACCAAAGAGGCAAAAGACTTGTATGCTGTAAACTATAAAAAACTGTTGAAAAAATTTAAAGAAGACACAAACAAATGGAAAGTCACTCCATGTTCATAGATTGGAAAACTTAATATTGTTAAAATGTCAACACTACCCAAGGCAATTAACAGATTTAATGCAATCCCTATCACAATCTTAATGGCATTTTTCTTATGAAAAGAAAAGTTCATCCTAAAACTCACATAGAATATTAAGTTTCCCTGAAATAGCCAAACCAGTTTTGAAAAACAACAGAATTGGAGGCTCAGGTGTCCTGATTTCAAAGCATATTATAAAGCTACATCCATTAAAGCAGTGTGGTACTGGCATAAAGACAGACATATAGACCAATGGGATAGAATAGAGAACCCAGAAGTAAAACCATGTGTATGTGGTCAAATAATCTTCAACAAGGATGCCAAGACCACTCAATGGGGAAAATATAGTATCTTCAATAAATGGTGTTGAGAAACTGGCTATCCATGTGCAAAAGAATGAAGTTGACCCTTACCTTACACAATAAACTCAGAAAGGATTAAAGACCTAAATGTGAGACCTAAAGTTATAAAACTACTAGAAGAAAACACAGAGGAAATCTTCATGACATTGAGTTTGTTAATGACTTCTTGGATGTGACACCAAAAGCACAGGCAACAAAGGCAAACACAGACAAATGGGACCACCTCAGACTTAAAAACTTCTTCACACCAAAGGACACAACCAATAGAATACAAAGACCAACTGTGGAATGGGAGAAAATATTTGCAGTTCCCTTCGGATCTAATTTCCTTCTTCTTCCTCTTTCTCACTGTCTATCAACCACTCTGGTATCCTTGTTCCTTAAACACACCAAGCACACTCTTGCTTTAAGGCCACTTTCCTCAGGGGTCTCACATTTCCTTCAGGCCTTTGCACAAACATCTTCTCACTGGAGAGGGCTTCCCCTGATGACCTTTCATAAAACAGCAACACTCCTCTCGCCTCCACTGTAGTCCCGTCCAGCCAATTCTTTATGTTTCTCTGTAGCACTTCTCACCTCTGGCCATACTGTATATTTATCATATTTTTTTTGATTTGCTTTCTCTTTTTCCCTCTAACCCCCCAGCTGGAATATAAACTCTGTGGGGGGTATTAAGGCCTTTTATTCTTGTCCCTACTTTGCAGATAAAGAAACTGAAGTTTAAGGAGGTGGGGAAACTTGCCCAAGCAAGTAAGAAAGTAACAGGTATAGACTGGTACACACACTTGTCTGACGCCAAAGACCGAGGCCTTAACGGATACAACTGTACTGCTTTTCTGTCACAAGCTTAATAAAGAGATGGGTGGAGAGCTTTCTGAGTGGGCACCAAAGCCTGGGAATGCCCAGGTGGCCACAAGGCATTCAGAGGCCAGTAGCAGTCAACCAGGGTGGAGGCATATTGGAGAAGAGTGGGAGTAGAATTGGAAAGGGCCAGATCACATAGGGTCTCAGAACTCAGAACAAATAAGAGTGTGGATTTTATGTGATGCTCATTACAGATTTCTGAGTATAGTTTTAAAGAAAGATGAATGTGGTGGTTTAAATATATGCCCATAAATTTCTTTGACACACCTCTCTTTAAAGGTGGAGCCAAATTTCCCTCTCCCTGAAGATGGGCTGGACTTAGTTTCCTGCTAAGTGGGTGGGTGATTTCCTAGGCAAGGTCCTATAAGACACGGCTGCTCCTGGACGCACTATTTTCTGCACACACTTGGGTGTTTTAGAGCCCTGTGTTTGGAGTCCTCTCCCACCAACACTCTACCACGGAGACACCTGCACATCCTCTATTACTTCTGCTCTGTGCCTTGCCCTTCCTGTCTCAGGTCGAGACTCCTCGTGTTGCTCATTCCTTGCACTCTCGCTCTAACGTGTGTTGACATACTGAATGAGACCTATTCTGCTCTCTTGACCACATGGCTGACTTTCTGCTGGTCTTGACCTCTCGTTTCTAACTGATGCCTGTCTACCCAGGCTTCTAAGCCATCAGGTGCCCCCACCTCACTCCCAGGGATTTTCTCTACATCTTGGTCCACCAGTGCTGCCAAATCAGCAACAGCCTCCAGCTCTGCCCTGAGCTGCCCAGCGACCGGCTGGTCATGACTTTGCTCAGGCAGGCACATCTTAGCCTTGTACTGTTCTTTCCTTCTTCAAATCATAAATTGTGTTTTTTATTTTTTCCTTTTGGACTAATGCATAGATTGTCTATTATCTCACTCTAACACACCTTAGTTACTGTGTATTTATTTAAAATACTAGTGCATACTATTTACATATTTAAAATTGTGCACACTATTTAAAATATTTCCACATCCTTTTCTTGATTTGATCTTTACAATCACCCCCATGGTGACAGTGAAGAGTATTTCCCCCATTTTAGGAAGAAGGAAAGAATTCACTTTTCATTATGCTACAGAGCCTTTATTACTGGCCATGCTCTCTGACATTTTTTTTTCTCTTGATTTTAAAACAAAACTACTTAAATATTCAATAGTTGTGCTATGGACGGAATTGTGTCTCCACAAAATTCATACACTGAAGCCCTAACCCTCAATGTGACTATATTTGGAGACAGGGCCTCTAAGGAGGTAATGAAGGTTAAACGAGGTTATATGGTGGGGCCCTAATATAATAGGATTAGCATTCTTATAGGAAGAGACACCAAAGTGAGCACACAGGGAGATGCCAGCTGCCTACAAGCCAGGAAGAGAGGACTCACTGGAAAGTGACCACACGGGCACCCTGATCTTAGACTTCCAGCCTCCAGAATTGTGAGAAAATAAATGTCTGTTGTTGGAGCCACCCAGTCTATGGTATATTTTGTTACGGCAGCCTGAGCACACTAAGACAAACTGTAATCTTCAATAATGAATAATTTTACCCATTTAGAAAATTAAGCAACTATATGGGATAAAGTTTGGTTCTACTTTACTAATTTGTAACAGTTCTACTGTGTTATTGCTCTTGGATGGGAACCACATTTTTCTTAGGGTTGGACTTCAGATGAACTTGCTTCCAAAGCCCTCTAATTTCCAATAGTTACTTTATTCCCCAGCTCAGCTGCAGAAAAATAGAGTAATAATTATGTAATAATTATGTAACAATTGAAAAGTGTAACACGCCTTCTTCTCTGACCTAATCCACTGTTCAAGAGAAGCAACAAGTGAGGGGTAATAATTTTCCCTACAATGAGCAGAGAATGAATGATGGTCACTGTGATGGGGAAAAGTAATGCTGTAAAATACAGGCCACAGTTCCTGGAGGGGGAAGGGAGTGTGTGTGTGTGTGTGTGTGTGTGTGTTGGGGGGTGGGCTGAGGGATGGATAAGAGAAGGGGTCCTCGAGGGGCAGGATCTCCGAGAGCCTCAGAAACATCCTCAGGTTTTCCAATATCTGATTCTAGTACTATTTCATTGATAAATATGCCTTCCTATTTCACCCACCCTGGAATGTCTACCTATTTGATTATTTGCACCATTTCTATTTCAATGAATGCTTCAAAATTCTGTGGTTATGTAAATATGTCCTGGGGTTGTGTCCTGTCTCCCAGAGAGAGGTGAACTTAGATATTGCCTAGAATTGGGGTAAAATGCTGTGGAGGGCGGTGGACGTGTACAAAAAATAATACCCATGCAAAATCCCCACGATTCTCTGTGCTGATCCCAGGAGGCAATTAATACTGGTTGACAGAACTTACTCCGTGGGCCTCGTCGGCTCGTCATGCCCAGGAGGTGAGTGTCAGAACCTTCCTGCACGGGCTCCTGCTGGTCGTCTGGATGGGATTTTTTAGACACCATTTCCTTGGGGCCAGCAACCGATAGCTGTGGGCAGATGGTCAGAGGTTGTGAATCTCAGGGCTTCGGTTAACTCAGATGCTATCTCAGGATGAGGTGGGTCACTTAGCAAGGGGACAGGCCTTAATCCTCTTCAGATCTAGATAACTGTGATCTGTGTCACCTGAGTCACTGCGGTCATGATCACCTATCCCCACAGGAAGCAGTGTTGATCCTGATTTTCTCTAAGAGGTTTCTTGGGGAGATGACCCAGGTGGCGCAGTGACTTCCCTGGTGGCGCAGTGGTTAGGAGTCCGCCTGCCAATGCAGGGGATGCAGGTTCGTGCCCTGGTCTGGGAAGATCCCACATGCCACAGAGCAACTAAGCCCATGTGCCACAACTACTGAGCCTGTGCACCTAGAACCCATGCTCCACAACAAGAGAGGCCACCGCAATGAGAAGCCCACGCACTGCAATAAGGAGTGGCCCCCCACTCACCACAACTAGAGAAAGCCCGTGAGCAGCAGCGAAGACCCAACGCAGCCAAAAAATAAAATAAAGAAATGAATTTAAAAATAAATTAAAAAAATGAATATTTTCACTTTTTCTAGGTTTAATGTGTAGAGCTCTGTAGAAATTTGGAGGAAAAGAGAAACAGGAAAATCACAACCAAACTATTTGATCCCAGCTCCAACTCATTTGGAAATAGCTGTCAAAGTGTCCCTGGTTAATCCAGGGCAAAGAACAGACTCTGGTTCCTTCCCCAAACTCTCAGAGGAGGGCAGACTGGTGAGCAGAAGTGGAAGTGGAGGCCCCAGGTGAGTGATGGCCTTTGGGCCAGACAAAGGCTTGCCTCCAAACTCAGATTTACCATGGGACTCGAGCGAGTTATTGAACTTCCTAACTTCCTTCCTCACCCGTAAAAGAAGGGAAATAAAAATAGCCCATTCACTGAGATGCTGCTATGTATAGTCACTTTGTAAAGCACAGACAGTCTGACTTAAATAAATGGCCTGGAGTGGACCTGAGGCATTTGACTTAAAAAAAAAAATCCCCAAGTGATTCTGAAGTGCCGCAGGGGTTAAGAAACACTATCCAGATTTCTCACAAAGCTCCAAAGACTGCATGCTCGTTTTCTGATCAGGCCTCTTTGTGCAGTTCAAGGAATGAGATGATGTCTCAGGAAAGCGCCATACCTAGGACACAGAAAGTGCCTTCTCCTTTCCATCCCTGCTCCTTTCTCCCGTTTAGTCCAAGCTCCACGCCCCTGGCACTGGTCACCATTGCTTACTGTGCCTGTGGCCTTGGAGCTAAGGACTTGAGCTCTTTCCATTTGTACTGGCTCATCTGACGCCTCGCTGGGCCCCGTGGCCCCGGCTGCAGAGCCCCCCGCTGACCCTGCAGGAAGGGGTTAAAGTCCCTGAGTGGCCGGAGGGCCCAGCCACAAGGCCAGGTAGCACCTCCAGCCGCCCTGGGCCCTCCCCTGGGCCACTCCATCCCAGCTACAGAGAAGGAGTTTCCTTGGCCCAGCTTGTCCCAACGGGATTGTGCTGGGCGAGGGGAGAGCTGAAAAGGGGTTTCTCCCCTGACTTCGGCTCCCCTGGTGCCCTCCCCACCGCCCCGGCCCCCCCTCTCCAGGCGGCCCCATCACGTGGCTGCCGGCTCAAAATGGCGCTCCTTCCCCCTCCCTCCCCTGCTGGCATCTGGATTATTCCAAGCCGATCGCCCCTCCGCAAAATCTTCCCGGCCTCCTTTCCCAGGTCGTCTATTTACCTGGAGAAGGTGGACCTTGCATAGAGATGCTCACGGCCAAGGAGGGCAACTTCGGCAGAGAGCAGAGCCGGGGGAGGGACTGCCAGCAGGCCCGGAAGACGGGAATTGGCCTCGGTTTAGACTGAGGCAGAATTTGGGCTTGGAGCTGGGAAAGTGGAAGTTCCCTGAGATTTGTAATCCTGCACTGCCATCTACCGCTGGTCTTAGTTTATGGCCTGATGACAGCACTAAAGGGGCTCTTTTCAGCATTTCTAAACTTCTCTCTCAGGGGATGGGAAAAACCTTGGAGGAAACATGCTCCAAATACTGCCCATGGCTTCATGGTGAGAGTCATCCGTGAGGCCCCACGTAGGGTCCTTCACCTGGACCATCCACCGGCATCCCTGCCTCTCCTAGAGAAGGCCAAGTGCTTGTACCCATAGGAGGCTGTATGGCCTCTTGGGGTGCAGTGAGCTGTTAACTGACAGCCCAGTAGACAGACAAATGCTTCTGTCACTCCCTACCTGCTTCTTTCCTTTTTGTCTTGGAACCTTCGCGGTCTTCTTCTGTCTTCCCTCATCTGCATCCTCACTGTCTTCAATGAACTCCTTTGTTAAGATGCAAAAGGAAGAGTTATCTCTTAGTGTGTGTGTGTAAATTGGGAAAAAATGATAAGTGAGGAAGAGGAGTGGGATTTCTAGGTGTTAAAATGACTGTCTTGTCCTGGAGCCTCCACCCACTAAAGCTGAGTGTGAGCGAAGGGACAGTGGACAGACATCACCATCTACTCTTCTCAAAAGTTGTATCCAAATGGAAAGATGGTCAATGATATGGTGTTGGAGCTTCCATCGACCCAGGTGCTCATTCATGCCTAGGGCATTTATGGACTGCTGACTGTGTTCCAGGCCTTGGGCGCACAGAGGTACCGGAGGTGACTTCCCTCAAAAGTCATAATCTAATGAAGGCCACGAACAAGTGAATCTGCCAGGACTGATGTACTGACCCGGATGGAGGCCTCTGGCCCAGGACGATATCAGAATCACACTAGGGGCTTCCAGGGTTGGACTTCTCTGCTCTCCAGCCTTACTATCAGGTAGAGAATAATGAGGATACGTGTTAAATCACCGTGGAAGTTTGTATTTAATGCAAATTTTTTCAGGTCTTTTTGAAAAGGGAGAAATCCTTTTTGTGTTTTGTTCTGTTTTAAATTTTTCTTGGAGTATAGTTGATTTACAATGTTTTGTTAGTTTCAGGTGTACAGAAAGTGAATCAGTTATGCATATGTCTACTCTTTTTTCAGATTCTTTTCCCATATGGATCATTACAGAGTATTCAGTAGAGCTCCCTGCGCTATATGGTAAGTTCTTATTAGTTATCTATTTTATATATAGTAGTATGTGTATGTCTATCCCAGTCTCCCAATTTATTCCTCTCCCCCTCCCTTATCCCCGGGTAACCATAAGTTTGTTTTCTACATCGGTAACTCTACTTCTGTTTTGTAAATAAGTTCATTTGTATCCTTTTTTCTAGATTCCACATATAAGCAGTATCATATGATTTGTCTTTCTGTGTCTGACTTACTTCACTCAGTATGACTATCTTTAGGTCCATCCATGTTGCTGCAAATGGCATTATTTTGTTCTTTTTTATGGCTGAGTAATATTTCATTGTATATATTACCACATCTTCTTTATTCATTCCTCTGTTGATGGACATTTAGTTTGCTTCCATGTCCTGGCTATTGTAAATAGTCCTGCAATGAACATTGGGGTGTATGTATCTTTTCAAATTAAGATTTTTTCTGGGTATATGCCTAGGAGTGGGATTGCTGGGTCATATGGTATTACTATTTTTAGTTTTTTAAGGAACCTCCATACTGTTTTCCATAGTGGCTGTACCAATTTACATTCCCACCAACAGTGTGGGAGTGTTCCTGAAAAGGAAGAAATCCTTTAACAGTGCCAACTTCGTTTCTTTTTCCATATTATGCTTTCTAAAGTTATAGTCATAAAATGTTAGAGCTGAAGCCTCTTAAGTTTGAAGCTTTAAAGTTTTCTAGTTTGAGTTTTACAAACCAGGGCACAAGTACCTCGGGGTATAAAAGAAGTTGCAAGATAAATCCAGAACCTCTTCTGGTGTACCGGATTTATTAGACTTTTTTTTTTCTAAAATTGGGAAATTTTTGTTTTTATGCTGAAACAAACTTGGAACACAAAGCATGGGTTTTCATCATATAAGATTTCAAAAAAATGGCATGCAGGTTGCTGGGCTAGGCTTCAACCACTCATCAGTGCCCTTGGCCATCTGTTTAGGGAAGACCTGAGTTTCAGCTGCAGAGGAGGGAACTGAGGTCCCAACCAGGGTGTGGGCGTGGCTTGGGCTTTTTCTTTGTCTAAGGGACCTGATCACTCTGAATCATCCTCTGGGTGCAAGCCCCAACCTCACTCAGGCCTCCTTCTTCAGAGCCTATCAGGATTTAGAGAAGATGATGATATTGAGGTGTGCAACTGTGGCTCTTAATTCAAGTCTAAATTCTTATTGGCTTAGAATGGACTTGTGAGAAATATACATCAAGCTTTTTTTTGGCTTTCCAATAATGTTTTGATTCTCTGTCAATGGAAAACTCTCCAGTAGGACCTCAAATTAGACTGAATGTGAACTCCAAGAGAGCTCAGAGTTTTCTTCACTTCTTTATTCCCAGGGACCAGAGGCACAATAATATTTGTTGTGTGAATGACTGAGCACAGGTAGATGTAGGTAAGTTGTCAGTACTTGATATCTTGCTTAAAGTTAATCTGTGTGGTTTCATCTGGGTTCCTTCAGGCTTTTTGAAGTTCCTATTGGAAATAGCATATTGTCCCCATTTCTGCCTCTAGGGTCTCAAGTTACTGAGCCCTAGAGCCAAGAGAGAAGCAAGGATTGAGAGGAATACTTTCTCTTCTGTTCGGAGGTCTCTGGTCTCCAAACTGGAGAAGCCTTTGCTCCTCTGGTCCAGGCAGTGTTTAATGATGTTTTGCACAAAATAAGTTAGAAATTGCAGGACTCCATGAGAATTTTATAAGTGGTTATAATCTACAGTTATTGTCCTCATTTTGAATTTCTTTAGAAATCAATGTGCTTTACTGAAAAAGAATGAATCTATGTATATGTAAAAGTGAATCACTTTGCTGTATACCTGAAACTAACACAACATTGTAAATCAACTATAATCCAAAAAAAAAAAAAAAGACATCAATGTGGTTCAGTAGAACTGGAGCCTTTAGGTGGTAACTCAGAACTGCTGTCTGTTGGAATTCATGAAATGGTGACAAAGCAGCTTCAGAGCCCTCAATCCTGGAGCACCTGCAGGGCTGCATGCACCCCTCTTCTCCTCTGTGTGCCCAAGGTAGCACCTTCTGCATGCAGTAGGTGTGCAATAAATGCTCATTGCTGGCCTAACTTCCTCACTCACCAACACGTGTGACATGAGCATGCACACACAAAGATACATCCCTTGGAGACATCTGAGCCATCACTCACCTCTGTAATTATTTTCACTTTTTCCTCCTTGGGCTTCATTCTAGCTGTGATGGCTCCTCCCTGACAGGCAAAGACCAAAGAAGAAGTCAGACCCTTTGAACACAGTGAAACGTCTTTCTTCTTACTACTGATAAAGCTGAAGCTGACCTTGATGGTTAGTGAAGTGTTTGAACTGAGTAGATGTTGCATCCACAAGGAATGCATTCTTAGGCCCCAGGATTGGTGGACATGAGCCCCAGAGGGGAAGGAAGGAGGCTGGACCCTCTGTCCCCACGAGCCTGTCAAAGAGCTTGGCTTTCCTGTGTAGGAGGTGGAAGCCAGGAGAAGGTTCTGCCCTTGGTGTCAGATGACCCTGGTAGGAATCCAACTCCTGAAGGACTATTTCACAGCCTCTCCTCTTCACTCAAACCTTCACCTTCCCAACCCCCTTCATTCTCTACCCTTGGCCTTTGTTCTCATTTCAAGAGCAAAGAGATAAAGCCAGAGATGGACCCTCCCCCATCCCCATCCCCCTGTCTCACCCCACTGAGTCATGTCACCCCCTCTGCTTCCACTTGCTCCTGTGGTCTGTCCCTGCTTCCATCTAGACCAGGGTTTCTGCCTGGGCACTTCTCCCACCCCCTCCAGGGCCTTGATCTGGACAGTTTCCCCCTTTCACCAGCATAGTCATTTCTTCCTGCTCTTTTGGTTTATTCCTATCCATGTACAAAGGCCCCTTCCTTAAAAAACTCTCTCTGGGCTTCACATCTCTTTCTAGCTGTTGCTCAGTTGTTCAACCTTCTGAAAGAAAAATCCTCAAACCCTCTCTTTCCAAATCAGTTTTTTGAACCTAGCACTCCCTGGAACTGCTCTTGCCAGCATCTCCAAGGACCCCCGCATCACCACATCTTATGATCAGTCCTCAGCCCTCACCTTAGTTGCCCTGTCAGAGGCGTTTAGTAATGAAAGTGACCAGTTGCTTTCTTTTTCTTGAAATATCTTCTTCACTTGGCTTCTCAGACATGCTCTCTCCTGGTTCTCCCCCTACCCACTGCTTCTCCTCCTCAGATTCCTCGGCTGGTTTCTTCTCATCTTCCGAGCACCACATGTGACAGTGCCTGGGGCTCAGCCTTGCCTCATTCCCTTGGTGAGATCGTCCTGTCTCTTGGCTTTAAATACTGTCAATCTACTGATGCTACCTTAATTTACACCCAGGGCCCAAACGTCTCCCCAGAACTCCAGACTCAAATATCCAAGCGCTTGATGGACACCTTCCCTTGGCTTAACATGCCCCAAATGAAGCTCCTTGTCATCACCCATGAATCTGCTTGTCCTGCAACCTTCCTTGTTGCAATACACAGAACTCTATGTTTTTCCCAGGCCAGAAACCTGGGAGTCATTCTTGAATCCTCTCTGGCTCTCACATGACACACCACATCCAATCCATCAGAAACCCTGCCGTCTTCACCTTCACATTACATTGACAATCCCACCACCTTTAAGCAGCTCACTGTTACCACCCTGGTCCAGTATCATTGTCTCTCAGGGTTTTTTGTAAGAGTCTCCTGACGTCTTTGCTTCCCACCGCACTTACCTACAATCCATTCTCTGTATTGAAGCCAGAGTGAATTGTTTAACATATAAGTGAGATCATGTCCTTCCTCTGCTCAAAATTCTCCAGTGACTTCCTCCTCTTAACAGAGTTAAATCCGAAATCCTTCAATGGCCTACAAGCCCCTCTATGATCTGCCCTTGAATCTTCTTGCCTCAGGGCCTTTGCAGTTGCTCTGCCTAGAACTCTCTTTCCCAAGACATCTACCCTGTTCTCTCTCTTTTCATTTCCTTCAGGACTGCTCAGATTTCATTTTATCAGAGAGATCTTCCCTGAACACTCACAGTACAATGATAATCTCCCACCCTCACCTTCCTGGAGCTCCATAACCACCTTACAGCAATTTCTTTTTCCATAGTACTTATCACCAGTTAACATACATATTTATTTGTTATTGTCTGCCCATTCTCATTAAAATATAAGCTACAAGAGGGCAGGAACATTTGCTCATTGTTTAGCCCCAGAGCCTAGGACTATGGCTCCCAGTAGACACAATAAATTTTTTTGAATGAATGACTAAATTACTCTTTATTGGCTGTGTCTTCCTTGGCCACATTCTGAAGACCTTCAAAGCTTCATCGTCCTCCTTGGGCTGCTGTGAAGATTAAATGAGAGACATGGGGAGCAACAGCAAAGCTGACAAATCATAAGCCCTTCTAATAGCTATGGAATCTGAATCTTAACTGGGACTTCGTCATGTAAGCAGCTCATCTGAAGCCTTCAAGGTTTCATTTACCCTAACGGAGAATTAGCACCTTAAAGGGAAATAAAGCATCTGAAGTTCTATTGTCTCCAGTCCAGAACTCCTCCCAGGCTGTAAAATATGGAGGAAAGGAAATGGTGAAAGCAGCTAAGATATTAAAAGGGTGAGGAGGTAATCTAGAGAGAATCAGGGGGCAGATAATAAAAATAAAATTCTACAGGGCAAGGGAGCTCCCTGAAACAGTGGTAATTATGAAGTGGAAAAAAAAAGAACTGTGAAATATTTTAATAACTAAAAAAAAAAAGATTCTCAACAAGTTAAAAAATGTTACATGGAAAGAAACAGAAGCAGAAAGTGAAAAATGTAATGGGGTTGATTTTTTTCTCCTCATTTTTTCCTGATCATTACCTTTGAATGAGTTTCTAAGGAAATCAAATGACATCAAAATTTATCTTTTTATGAGCACTGTTGCTAAGAAAACAAATCAATACTCTGCAACTTTAATATGCAGCTTGTCATCATCATGTACATTGAGTGTTTGTTAATATATTCCTATTGGCAACATCAAAATAAGAGCCGTGATTTACTGCAGACTTATTTTGTTCTCTCTCTAGATATACGTTATCACTCTGGCTCACAAAAACACTTCCAGCTTAGTAGCATATGCCTCAATTTGCGCATGTGGAAATGGAGGTTTCCTCTGAGGTTAACCTCTGACAGGTTCCATGTTTTGCCATTATGGTTATTAAATGTCACAATCAGAACTTGGCCCCGAGAATCTGTGATTCCAGAGTCCTCCTCCATGTCCCCCTACCTCTCTGTCTCAACCTTTATTCTGGTTTTGCAATATCAGTAACTCTTCTATGTTAGCCCACTATTCTCGAAATATTTACAGTTGAAAAGCACAGAGCATTGCCCCTGTGGGAAAGGGCTTTGGCTACTTTAGGTCAATGATGTATTTAGTTTAACTCAATGCAGAAAACCAAAAATATTTTTCAAGGAAAGTATTGATGCCTTCATCCAAACAACTGGATTATCTCTGAGGGTCATCAGAGGATCAGAGTTCTGTCCAGAGGGTCTTGTGGTAAATTCTAAAGAAGCAGAGAAAAAGAAATGAAAGTATATGAAAAGGGAGGCATTGTATGCAATGCTTTTCAACCTTGGCTGCTTAGAAGATAATACAGTATATGCGTCCTACCCCAGAACAGTGAAGACATGGGTTTATAGGAAGAATGAGACCTTTGTAAAAAATTATGTGAATCTGGATTCAAATTCCAGCTCTGTTTATCAGCTGTGTGATCTTGGAGCAATGCCTTCACCCCTCTGAGATACATTTCTGTACCTGTAAATTTGTGATCATAATTCCTACCTCAATGAGTAATTATTTTATCAGGGTTAAATGATAGAATATGTGTAGTAAAATGCGTAGCATGGACCAGGCTCTCAATACTGGGAAGTAAGTGTTATTATTAAGAAAAGGTGACAGTAGAGGTGGAATGTAGAAGGAAAGAATGAGGAGGGAAAAAGCAGTTAGGGGACAGGAATGAGAGTAGTAAGAAAGACCTTAGGTGACGTCAAATTCCCCATTACCCTCTTTGATTCTCAACTTTGAATTTGTGGCACCAATAACCAATATGCCCTCTCTCCCATGCCGCAGCTGCACCCAGGGCAGTTTTTTTTTTCTGTTTCCTTTTATGGTGTTTCTGAAACCATCCCCTGTCCTCACACCTATGAGCATTTTCTCCCTGTGCACAACATTTAGCATTTTCTGTCTGATCCTGTTAGATCCTGGAACACTGGGCAGGTGCCATGCACACCCTGTTTGATTTCCTTTCCTAATTCTCCAAGTTATTCCAGCCGCAGCTTCCTGTAGTAAAAGGTGAGGGACAAATAGCTTTATAGAATCATTTCATCAGCTCCATATAATGTATAGTGTCTTCAAAGAGTACAAATACCACATTTGAGCTGTGTGATGTGACATATACCCAGTGCATTTGTCTGATGAACTGAGTGCTCCCAGATCCTCCCTGGGAGTCATCCTGCTGTGCTTTAAGCACTCAAACCCTTTCATAAATCTCTTATGGTGCTTAGCTCATTGTACTGTTATTATCTGTTTATAGGTCTGTCTTCCCAGTAAACTCTGAGCTTCCGACCTGCTCTTGTTCATTTCTGCACACTCGAAACTTCAGCACCTTACTGAAGCCTGGTGCATTGTTGATGATCAATACATGTTTGAATGAATGACTCTTTAAAAGAGCTCTAGGAGATCCTTTCGAAAGAGGATTTCATTCTGGTCCTGAATTTACTTGCTTATATGAAAATCCAATAACATACATGTATTCCCATTAGACTTTATCAGCCTTTCAGAGCCCTTCTTTGCAACAAAGGGAAACAATCAGTTTAAACACAGCCGGTAGATTTCCTTGTGGTCTTTTGGCGAGAGCAGCCAGGCTCTGTCTGTAACAGATCTTCCTCTGTCTAATGCCAAGGAAAGTGAAGCATGCAATAACTAGTATTTCACCCCTCGAACCAATTTGAACTAAAAGTCCCAGAAATGCAACCGGCAGCCAGTGTTTCCGGGAGACCAGAATGCAACAGGATGGCATGGACATCCTAGGAAGGAAGCAGAGACAGCTTCGGGAGAAATTCCACCCAGGGGCTGTCATGAGCCAGACTTAATTTCCTGCAAACCAGACACCAGGCAGTGGCTCAAATCAAAGCAGCCCAAGTCATACTGTACCTTTCCATTCCAGAAAGTAAAACGTAAATAATAATGATGAGGACCCCTACATTTACAATTCATTAGGCTCAGGGTGTCCAGGGGAGAGGCTGAACTACAAGCCTGGTAGCTGAAAGCAGGACTGCACTGCTGCAACCCAGCTCCCGGGAAGAAGTGATTTACCTTAAGGAACTTTACAAGGCACTTTGCAGATTCTCCTTCCTGGAATGAAGGGAACGTGGAATGTGTCTCACTGGTGAATCTTCTAGAAAGTCCAGAGGGAAAGGCTGAACGTTGGGGCGGACCCTGGGCTGCTCCCTGGGAAGCTGCAGCCACGTCTCAGCAAAAACACCCGCTTAGCAACCAGTTCCTAAGGAAGGTCACTAGGTGGCTTTTTTTTTTTCTTTTAAAGTGACAGGTTACTCTAGCAGAGGAACACACACGCACGGGGTGAGCTGAGGTGCACAGCTTACAGGAGAAGCACAAAGGGAATCAGCATGGAGGAGCTGGGCAGCAATGAGGTCAAGCTTTCGGAGCTGTCCCTTCCCTTATAACATCTGTTTGCTGGGCATTTCTGGTCAATGACAGGCAACGCTCAGAGGTGGGTAGCTTAGAGTCAGCGAAGGTCATCATTACAGGGCAAGGATGTCTAACTTATCTGCTGCACAGGCTCCCTGGAGGTTGCTCTGGAGCGTTTTCTGGTTAAACGTGGAAAATTGAATGTACCCGAGGAATCTCTGCTTATTCTCTGAATCCCACTGAACTTACTGAACGAGGACATCACTGTTATGGCCCAGAAAGCAAAGAAAATGGGAAAAGAGGCAAAGAAGATGACAGAGTAATGGAATGAACAGACCAAAAAAGCCACCCTCCAAGTATACTAGCATGTGTGCCTGTGTGTGCATCTGTGTGGATCTGTGTGTGCCTGTGTGTGTGTGTTTGTGTCTGTGTATCTGTATATCTGCTTGTGTGTCTGTCTATGTGTGTGGGTATGTGTCTCATGTGTGTGTGCCTGTGAATCTGTGTCTGTGTGTGTATCTAAGTTGGTGTATGTACGTGTGTATGTACCTGTGTGTGTCTGTGTGTATGTATCTGTGTGTGTCTGTGTGTGTGTCTTTGCATTTCTGTCTGTATGTGTATGTGTGTGTGTGTCTGTGTCTGTGTGTGTGTCTTTGCATTTCTGTCTGTGTGTGTATGTGTGTGTGTGCCTCTGTGTGTACCTGTGTGTGTCTGGGGTGGGGTGGGGTGGTCAGGTAGGCATGGAAACGAGGAAATGAGCTGATCCGCTCTGCAGAACTTCAGAGAGGGCTCCAGATTTGGCTCAGCAGTGTGATGGGCTGAGTTGTGTCTCCCAGAAAGATATGTTCAAGTCCTAACCCCTAGTACTTCAGAATGTGACCTTATTTGGAGATAAGGTCTTTAAAGAGGTAGTCAATTTAAGATGAGGTCATTAGGGTGGGCCCTGATCCAATAGGACCGTGTCCTTTTAAAAAGGGGGGATTTGGGCACAGGAAGTCATGCACAGAGGGAAGACCTGTGAAGGCACAGGGAGAACACAGTCTATCAGCTGAGGAATGCGAGGTCACCAGAAGCTGGGAGTGAGGCCTGGAACTGACTCTCCCTCACAGCCCTCAGAGGAAACCAACCCTCCAAAACCTTGATTTCTTATCCTAGTCTCCTCAATGGCAAGGCAATAAAGTTCTGTTGTTTTGAGCCACCCAGCCTGCCTGTGGTACTTTGTATGACAGCCCCAGGAAATGAATACAGTCAGGTACCAAGGAAAGTGGGGAGGCTCTGGGGCTGAGAATGCAAGAAAATGTGAAAATCTATGTATAGAGGGGATAGGTCCTCAGGACCCTCCCCGACCCCTGGAAGCCTGAGGAATAATACCCTTCTTTCCCAGCCCCCTCTTCTTCCGCCACCTTGAGGAAACTGGGTGTTTCTTCTCCAGGGAAGTTGTACCAGAGCCACTGGTCTCAAGTTCAGGTACAGCAGAAGGTGTGTGTGTCTCAGGGCTGAAAACTGGGTCTGAAATGGAGAGGTGGGCAGGACACACCTTTCTCACAGAGCTGAGACACCCACACATATACCTGGGTCCTCTGTCCACCTTCGCTGGAACCAAATCGGAAAACATGGAATATTGTTTTCTGGAAAAACTGAGTGGTCACAAAGAACAGGTCCCAGATATGGGTATTTCTGGCTCTTCCAATGAAAGAAGTAGCATATTGCCTTTACAGAAAGGCAATACAGAGGAAATGAGAGGATCACAGAAATTCAACACTTGTAGTTATATAGAAAGAGAGAATCAAGAAAATGAAAAGGTAGAATGTATCAAAAAAGTAATACAAAGAAGACTTTCAGAATTGAAAGAAGTCTTTCGATTGAAAGGCGCGATTACCTAGTGCTGGTGCAGGGGGACCATGAGAAAACTTCTCTGTCTCTGTTCACCAAATCTGCATGTAGCAGGAAGAATATCTCCTGAGAATTCATAACCATTGGCTTGCACCATGATGCTGAATTCCCTTATTCATGCTACCTACATCATTTAGGAACTCCCTAAGTGACACATTTTAACTAGTGGTCTCAGGCTACTGTATCCCTGTGGGGTGCTGAGCAAGAGCAGATACAAAACTTTTCTGGAAGTACACACCTTCAAGTAGTCCATTCAGAATTGCTACAGATAAATGTTGCTGAAGATGAATTTACAATACAAAATTAGACACACAGGAGGAAATAGTCAAGAGTCTGCAATTAGAGGGTGTAGTTAGATACCCAAGAACTTCTGATAATGCAGTGATCATATAGAGAATCAGAAAAAAGCAATGACTGTAAAAGAACTTTAAAAGAGGCTTTGAAAATATGGAAAAAGAGTGAGATATTGTCAAAAAGGTCAGGCAAACATTAAAAAGAATCAGCTTGAGCTTTTAGAAATGAATAATAAAGTCATGAATTCTTAAAAAAGTTTTGATTGGAGTATAGTTGATTTACAATGTTGTGTTAGTTTCAGGTGTACAGCAAAGTGAATCAGATATATGTGTATGTGTGTGTGTATATATATATATATGTATATATATATATATATATATATATATATACATGAATTTTTTTATTTTAAAGCAAAGCATGGATGAGAGAGCTGGAAAGAGAATGAGTGATGTAAAAGATAGATTTAAAAAATTCAAATGTGGCACAGAGAGATGGAAAATAGGAAAGTGTGGATGAAAGACATGGAGGAGAGATTGACAAGGTCCACCACTCCAGTGGAGTCCAGGAGCAGAGAAGAGAGATACATTGGACACTGGATCTTAGAGTTGAGGGATCTTAGTCAACTTCCTTAACTTCTCAAGGTTTCAGTGTCCTCATTTGTAAAATGAGTTCATAATAGTACTTACTCCAGAGGGTCATGACGAGGCTTATTAAGTTAGTATTTGTCAAGTCCTGGCACTCAGTAAATGCTGTAAAGTTTAATGGAAAAGTAAATGTGGATGTTGTCTTAGCTCTGGCTGCTTTAACAAAATACCATAGACTGGGTGGCTTAAACCATAGAGATTTATTTTCTCACAGGCCTGGAAGATGGAAGTCCAAGATCAATTTGGCAGTTGATTCAGTTTTTGGTAAGGGCTCTTTTCCTGGCTTGTAGATGGCCGCATACTTGCTGTGTCCTCACATGGCCTTTCCTTGGTGTCTGCAGATTAGAGAGAGAGAACTCCCTCTTCTTTTTCATATAAAGCCACCAATCCTATCAAATTAGGGCCCCACCCTTAAGACCTCATTTAGCCTCAATTACCTCCTAAAATCCCTATCTCCAAACACAATCACATTGAGGGTTAGCTGTCAACATATGAGTTTTGGGGGAACGTAGTAGATGTTTATAGTGAGAGATCATCTACTTCAAGTGGTCAACTCTTATAAGAGGTAGGATTTGTTCGCTATGCTTGAGCTAACCTTCTTTTTTTATATTAAAGACTTTTTTTTATTAGTCTCTGCTTTACAACAAAGTGAATCAGTCATACATATACATCTGTTCCCACATCCCCTCCCTCCTGCGTCTCCCTCCCTCCCACCCTCCCCATCCCACCCCTCCAGGCGGCCACAAAGCACCGAGCCGATCCCCCCGTGCCAGGCGGCCACCCCCCACCATCCATCCACCCCACGCCCGGCAGTGTATACACGTCCATGCCTCTCCCCCGCCCTGTCACAGCCCAACCCCCATATCCCCAAGCCCACCCCCAGTAGGTCTGTGTCTCTATTCCTGTTTTACCCCTAAGTTCTTCATGACATTTTTTTTCTTAAATTCCATATATATGTGTTAGCATACGGTATTTGTCTTTCTCTTTCTGACTTACTTCACTCTGTATGACAGACTCTAGGTCTATCCACCTCATTACAAATAGCTCAGTTTCGTTTCTTTTTATGGCTGAGTAATATTCCATTGTATATATGTGCCACATCTTCTTTATCCATTCATCCAATGATGGACACTTAGGTTGTTTCCATCTCCAGGCTATTGTGAATAGAGCTGCAATGAACATTTTGATACATGTCTCTTTTTGAATTATGGTTTTCTTAGGGTATATGCCTAGTAGTGGGATTGCTGGGTCATATGGTAGTTCTATTTTTAGTTTTTTAAGGAACCTCCCTACTGTTCTCCTTAGCGGCTGTACCAATTTGCATTCCCACCAGCAGTGCAAGAGTGTTCCCTTTTCTCCACACCCTCTCCAGCATTTATTGTTTCTAGATTTCTTGATGATGGCCATTCTGACTGGTGTGAGATGATATCTCATTGTAGTTTTGATTTGCATTTCTCTAATGACTAATGATGTTGAGCATTCTTTCATGTGTTTGTTGGCAGTCTGTGAGCTAACCTTCTGATTATGACCTCTCTTATCTTTTTTTTTTTTTTAGGAAACTTGTTAAATTCTTTTATTAAGTAGAGCCAAATATGACTAAACAAAATAGTTAGGATCAGAGTTGGGGTGAAGTTAAATGGATTCTGTGACAATATTCTCCTGCCTTGAGATTTCTTTTTATTAATTTAATTTTTTTTATCTTTTATTTTTAACATCTTTATTGGAGTATAATTACTTTACAATGGTGTGTTATTTCTTCTATATAACAAAGTGAATCAGCTATACATATACATATATCCCCATATCCCCTCCCTCTTGCATCTCCCTCCCACCATCCCTTTCCCACCAATCTAGATGGACACAAAGCACTGAGCTGATCTCCCTGTGCTATGCAGCTGCTTCCCACTAGCTATCTATTTTACATTTGGTAGTGTATATATGTCCATACCACTCTCTCACTTCATCCCAGCTTACACTTCCCCTTTGCTGTGTCCTCAAGTCCATTCTCTATGTCTGCATCTTTATTCCTGTTCTGCCCGTAGGTTCTTCAGAACCATTTTTCCCCCTTAGATTCCATATATATATATGTTAGCAAACAGTATTCATTTTTCTCTTTCTGACTTACTTCACTCTGTATGACAGTCTCTAGGTCCATCCAACTTATTACAAATAACTCAATTTCGTTTCTTTTTATGGCTGAGTATATATGTACCACGTCTTCTTTACCCATTCATCTTTCAGTGGACATTTAGGTTGATTCCCTGACCTGGCTATTGTAAACAAAGCTATAATGAACACTGTGGTACATGACTCTTCTTGTTTTTTGAATTTTTGATTTTTTTATTTACTTTTTTTTAACAGCAGGTTCTTATTAGTTATCCATCGTATACATATTAGTGTATATATGTCAGTCCCAATCTCCCAATTCATCACACCACCACCACCACCACCCCCACCACTTTCCCCCCTTGGTGTCCATAAGTTTGTTCTCTACATCTTTGTCTCAATTTCTGCTCTGCAAACCAGTTCATCTGTACCATTTTTCTAGGTTCCACAAATATGCATTAATATATGATATTTGTTTTTCTCTTTCTGACTTACTTCACTCGGTATGACAGTCTCTATGTCCATCCACCTAACTACAAATAACTCAATTTTGTTTCTTTTTATGGCTGAGTGATATTCCATTGTATATATGTGCCACATCTTCTTTATCCATTCATGTATCAATGGGCATTTAGGTTGATTCCATGACCTGGTTATTGTAAATAGTGCTTCAATGAACACTGGGGTGCATGTGTCTTTTTGAATTGTGGTTTTCTCTGGGGGTATATGCCCAGTAGTTGGATTGCTGGGTTGTATGGTAATTCTATTTTTGGTTTTTTAAGGAACCTCCATACTGTTCTCTATAGTGGCTGTATCAATTTATATTCCCACCAACAGTGCAAGAGGGTTCCCTTTTCTCCACACCCTCTCCAGCATTTATTGTTTGTAGACTTTTTGATGCTGGCCACTCTGACTGCTATGAGGTGATACCTCATTGTAGTTTTGATTTTCATTTCTCTATTAATTATTGATGTTGAGCAGCTTTTAATGTGTCTCATGGCCATCTGCATGTCTTCTTTGGAGAAATGTCTATTTAAATCTTCTGCCCATTTTTTTTTTTTTTTTTTGCTGTACGTGGGCCTCTCACTGTTGTGGCCTCTCCCGTTGCAGAGCACAGGCTCTGGACGCACAGGCTCAGCGACCATGGCTCGCGGGCCCAGCCGCTCCATGACATGTGGGATCTTCCAGGGCTGGGGCACAAACCCGCGTCCCCTGCATTGGCAGGCAGACTCTCAAACACTGCGCCACCAGGGAAGCCCCCACTTTTTGATTGGTATTTTTTTTTTTAATATTTAGCTGCATGAGCTTTCTATATAATTTGGAGATTAATCCTTTGTCCATTGATTCATTTGTAAATATTTTCTCCCATTTTGAAGGTTGTCTTTTTGTCTTGTGTATAGTTTCCTTTGCTGTGCAAAAGCTTTTAAGTTTCACTAGGTCCCATTTGTTTATTTTTGTTTTTACTTCCATTTCTCTAGGAGGTGGGTCAAAAAAGATATTGCTGTGATTTATGTCATAGTGTGTTCTGCCTATGTCTTCCTGTAAGAGTTTTATAGGGTCTGGTCTTACATTTTGGTCTTTAATCCATTTTGAGTTTATTTTTGTGCATAGTGTTAGGGAGTGTTCTAATGTTCTAATTTCATTCTTTTACATGTCGCTGTCCAGTTTTCCCAGCACCACTTATTGAAGAGAGTGTCTTTTCTCCATTGTATATCCTTGCCTCCTTTGTCATAGATTAGTTGACCATAGGTGTGGTTTTATCTCTGTGCTTTCTATACTGTTCCATTGATCTATATTTCTGTTTTGGTGCCAGCACCATACTGTCTTGATTACTCTAGTTTTGTAGTATAGTCTGAAGTCCAGGAGCCTGATTCCTCCAGCTGCATTTTTCTTTCTCAAGATTGCTTTGGCTATTCAGGGTCTTTTGTGTTTCCATACAAATTGTAAACATTTTTGTTCTAGTGCTGTGAAAAATGCCATTGGTAGCTTGATAGGGATTGCATTGAATCTGTAGATTGTTTTGGGTAGTATAGTCATTTTCACAATGTTGATTCTTCCAATCCAAGAACATGGTATATCTCTCAATCTGTTTGTAAGATCTATAATTTCTTTCATCTGTGTCTTATAGTTTTCTGCATACAGGTCTTTTGTCTCCTTAGGTAGGTTTATTCCTAGGTATTTTTTTTTCTTTTTGTTGCAATAATAAATGGGAGTGTTTCCATAATTTCTCTTTCAGATTTTTCAAGATTAGTGTATAGGAATGCAAGGGATTTCTGTGCATTAATTTTGTATCCTGCTACTTTACCAAATTCACTGATTAGCTCTAGTACTTTTCTTGTAGTGTCTTTAGGATACTCTATGTATAGTATCATGTCATCTGCAAACAGTGACAGCTTTACTTCTTCTTTTCTGATTTGGATTTCATTTATTTCTTTTTCTTCTCTGACTGTCATGGCTACAATTTCCAAAACAATGTTGAATAATAGTGGTGAGTGTGGACAACCTTGTCTTGTTCCTGATCTTAGTGGACATATTTTCAGTTTTACACCATTGAGAACAATGGTGAGAACGATGATGTTTGTGGGTTTGTCATATATGGCATTTATTATGTTGAGGTAATTTCCCTCTTTGCCTTCATTCTGGAGGGTTTTTATCATAAATGGGTGTTGAATTTTGTCAAAAGATTCTTGTGAATCTATTGAGATGAACATATAGTTTATCCCCTTCATTTGTTAATATGGTATATCACATTGATTGATTTGCATATATAGAAGAATTTTTGCATTCCTGGGATAAACCTCACTTGATCATGGTGTACGATCCTTTTAATGTGCTGTTGGATTCTGTTTGCTAGTATTTGTTGAGGATTTTTGCATCTAGGTTCATTAGTGATATTGGCCTATAGTTTTTTTCTTTGTGACATCTTTTTTTTTTTTTTTTTTGCTTTACACGGGCCTCTCACTCTGTGGCCTCTCTTGTTGCAGAGTACAGGCTCCAGACGCGCAGGCTCAGTGGCCATGGCTCATGGGCCTATCCGCTCCGTGGCATGTGGGATCTTCCTGGACTGGGGCATGAACCCATGTCCCCTGCCTCGGCAGGTGGACTCTCAACCACTGCGCCACCAGGGAAGCCCTCTTTGTGACATCTTTTTCTGATTTTGGTATCAGGGTGATGGTGGCTTTGTAGAATAAGTTTGAGAGTGTTCCTCCTCTGCTATATTTTGGAAGAGTTTGAGAAGGATAGGTTTTAGCTCTTCTCTAAATGTTTGATAGAATTCACCTGTGATGTCATCTGGTCCTGGGCTTTTGTTTGTTGGAAGATTTTAAATCACAGTTTCAATTTCAGTGCTTGTGATTGGTCTGTTTAAATTTTCTATTTCTTCCTGGTTCAGTCTTGGAAGTTTGTGCTTTTCTAAGAATTTGACCATTTCTTCCAGGTTTTCCATTTTATTGGTATATAGTTGCTTGTAGTAATCTTTCATGATCCTTTGTATTTCTGCAGTGTCAGTTGTTATTTCTCCTTTTTCATTTCTAATTCTATTGATTTGAGTCTTCTCCCTTTTTTTCTTGATGAGTCTGGCTAATGGCTTATCAATTTTGTTTATCTTTTCAAAGAACCAGCTTTTAGTTTTATTGATCTTTGCTAACTTTTCCTTCATTTCTTTTTCATTTAATTCTGATCTGATCTTTATGATTTCTTTCCTTCTGCTAAATTTGGGTTTTTTTGTTCTTCCTTTTTTATTGCTTTAATGTAAGGTTAGGTTGTTTATTTGAGATATTTCTTGTTTCTTGATTTAGGATTGTATTGCTATAAACTTCCATCTTAAAACCACTTTTGCAGCATCCCATAGGTTTTGGGTCATCGAGTTTTCATTGTCATTTGTTTCTAGGTATTTTTTAAAATTTTATTTATTTTATTTATTTATTTTTGGCTGCACTGGGTCTCTGATGCTGCACACGGGCCTTCTCTAGTTGCGGCAAGCGGGGGCCACTCTTTGTTGTGGTGCACAGGTTTCTCACTGTGGTGGCTTCTCTTGTTGCGGAGCACGGGCTCCAGGCATGCAGGCTTCAGTAGTTGTGGCTCGTGGGCTCTAGAGCACAGGCTCAGTAGTTGTGGCACATGGGCTTTGTTGCTCCGCGGCATGTGGGATCTTCCCAGACCAGGGCTCGAACCCGTGTCCCCTACACTGGCAGGCTGAGTCTTAACCACTGCGCCACCAGGGAAGCCCTGTTTCTAGGTATTTTTTTATTTCTTCAGTGATCTCTTGGTTGTTTCATAGTTTATTGTTTAGCCTTGTGTGTTTGTATTTTTTATAGATTTTTTTTTCTGTAATTGATAGCTAGTCTCATAGTGTTGTGGTCGGAAAAGATACTTGATATGATTTCAATTTTCTTAAATTTACAAAGGCTTTATTTGTGACCCAAGATATGATCTATCCTGGAGAATGTTCCATGAGCGCTTGAGAAGAAAGTGTAATCTGCTGATTTGGGGTGGAATGTCCTATAAATGTCATTAAGTCCACCTTGTTTAATGTATCATTTAAAGCTTGTGTTTCCTTATTTATTTTCATTTTGGATGATCTGTCCATTGGTGAAAATGGGGTGTTAAAGTCCCCTACTATTATTGTGTTACTGTTGATTTCTCCTTTTATGGCTGTTTAGCATTTGCCTTATGTATTGAGGTGCTCCCCTGTTGGGTGCATAAATATTTACAATTGTTATATCTTCTTCTTGGATTGATCCCTTGATAATTATGTAGTGTCCTTCCTTGTCTCTTGTAACATTCTTTATTTTAAGGTCTATTTTATTTGACATGAGTATTGCTACTCCAGCTTTCTTTTGATTTCCATTTGCATGGAATATCTTTTTCCCTCTCCTTATTTTCAGTCTGTATGTGTCCCTAGGTCTGAAGTGGGTCTCTTGTAGACAGTGTATGTATGGTTCTTGCTTTTGTAGCCATTCAGGCAGTCTATGTATTTTGGTTGGAGCATTTAATCCATCTACATTTAAGGTAGATATCGATATGTATGTTCCTGTTATCATTTTCTTAATTGTTTTGCATTTCTTACTGTAGATCTTTTCCTTCTCTTGTGTTTCCTGCCTAGAGAAGTTCCTTTAGCACTTGTTGTAAAGCTGGTTTGGTGGTGCTGAATTCTCTTAGCTTTTGTTTGTCTTTAAATTTTTTAATTTCTCTGTCAAATCTGAATGAGATCCTTGCCTGGTAGAGTAATCTTGGTTGTAGATTTTTCCCTTTTGTCACTTTCAATATTTCTGCCACTCCCTTCTGGCTTCCAGCATTTCTGGTGAAAGATAAGCTGTTACCCTTAGGGGATTCCCTTGTATATTATTTGTTGTTTTTCCCTTGCTGCTTTTAATATTTTTTCTTTGTATTTAATTTTTGATAGTTTGATTAATATGTGTCTTGGTGTTTTTCTCCTTGGATTTATCCTGTATGGGACTCTGCACTTCCTGGACTTGATTGACTCTTTCCTTACCCATATTAGGGAAGTTTTCAACTATAATCTCTTCAAAAATTTTCTCAGTCTCTTTCTTTTTCTCTTCTTCTTCTGGGACCCCTATTATTCGATTTTTGGTTTGTTTAAAGTTGTCCCAGTGGTCTGAGACTGTCGTCAGTTCTTTTCATTCTTTTTTCTTTAGTCTGCTGTGCGGTAGTTATTTCCACTATTTTATCTTCCAGGTCACTTATCCATTCTTCTGCCTCAGCTATTCTGCTATTGATTCCTTCTAGAGAAGTTTTAATTTCATTTATTGTGTTGTTCATCATTGTTTGTTTGCTCTTTAGTTCTTCTAGGTCCTTGTTAAACATTTCTTGTATTTTCTCCATTCTATTTCCAAGATTTTGGATCATATTTACTTCATTCATTAGTCTGAATTCTTTTTCAGGTAGGCTGCCTATTTCCTCTTTATTTGTTTGGGCTGGTGGGTTTTTACCTTGCTCCTTCATCTGCTATGTGTTTCTCTGTCTTCCCATTTTGCTTAACTTACTGTGTTTAGGGTCTGCATTTTGCAAGCTGCAGGTTTGTAGTTCCCATTGTTTTTGGTGTGTGCTTCCAGTGGGTAAATTTGGTTCGGTGGGTTGTGTAGGCTTCCTGTTGTAGGGGACTGGTGCCTGTGTTCTGGTGGATGAGGCTGGATTGTGTCTTTCTGGTGGGCAGGAACACTTCTGGTGGTGCGTTTAGCAGTGTCTATAACCTTATTATGATTTTAGGCAGCCTCTCTGTTAATGGGTGGGGTTGTGTTCCTTTCTTCCTAGTTGTTTGGCATAGGGTTATCAGCACTGTAGCTTGCTGGTTGTTGAGTGAAGCTGGGTCTTAGCGTTGACATGGAGATCACTGTGAGATCTTTCACCATTTGATATTACATGGGGCTGGGAGGTCTCTGGTGGACCAATGTCCTGATCTTGGCTCTCCCTGCTCAGAGGCTCAGCGCTGACACTGGCTGGAGCACCAAGACCCTGTCTGCCACTTGGCTCAGAAGAAAAGAGAGAAAAGAAAAGAAAAGAAAAAAACGAAAGAAAGAAAGAAAAAATAAAATAAAATAAAGTGCTTAAAATCAAAATTAAAAAATATTATTAAAAATAAAAAATATTAAAAAGTCCTAAAAAAAAGAAAGAAAGAACAACCAAACCAAAAAACAAATCCACCAATGTAAGACGTGCTAAAAACTATACAAGAAAACAAAAAAATGGACAGACAGAACCCTAGGACAAATGTTAAAAACAAACCTGTACAGACAATATCACACTAAGAAGCATACACATGCACACTCACAAAAAGAGAAAAAGGAAAAAATATATATTAAAAAAAAGGAGGGGCTTCCCTGGTGGCACAATGGTTGAGAATCTGCCTGCCAATGAAGGGGACACGGGTTCGAGCCCTGTTTTGGGAAGATCCCACATGCCGCGGAGCAACTGGGCCTGTGAACTTCAACTGCTGAGCCTGTGCATATGGAGCCTGTGCTCCACAACAAGAGAGGTCACGATAGTGAGAGGCCCACGCACTGCAATGAGGAGTGGCTCCTGCTCGCAGCAACTAGAGAAAGCCCTCGCACAGAAATGAAGACCCAACACAGCCAAAAATAAATAAATAAATTTATAAAGAAAAAATAAAGGAAGAGAGCAACCAAATCAGTAAACAAATCTACCAAAGATAATAAGCTCTAAATACTAAACTAAAATAAACTTAAAACCAGAACCAAATTAGATGCAGAAAGCAAACCCCAAGTGTACAGTCACTCCCAAAATCCACCGCCTCAATTTTTTGATGATTCGTTATATATTCAGGTATTCCAGAGATGCAGGGTACATCAAGTTGACTGTGGAGATGTAATCCACTGCTTCAGAGGCTGTTGGGAGAAATTTCCCTTTCTCTTCTTTGTTCACACAGTTCCTGGGGTTCAGCTTTGCATTTGTCCCCAAATTTAAAATTTGGCCTCTGTTTGTAGTTTGCCTAAGGGCGTCTGTTCCCTGCCCAAACAGAAGAGGGTTAAAGGAGTGGCTGATTTGGAAGCTCTGTGTCACTCAGGCTGGTGGGAGGGAGGAGTATGGAATGCAGGGTGAACCTATGGCGGCAGAGGCTGGTATGACGTTGCAACAGCCTGTAGTGTGCTGTGTGTTCTCCTGAGGAAGTTGTCCCTGGATCACATGACCCTGGCAGTGGTGGGCTGCACAGGCTCCCAGGAGGAGAGGTGTGGATAGTGACCTGTGCTTGCCCACAGGATTCTTGGTGGCTGCAGGAGCAGCCTTAGCATCTCATGCTGGTCTCTGATGTCCTTGCTGATAGCCGAGGCTCATGCCTGTCTCTGGAGCTTGTTTAGGCAGTGCTCTGAATCCCCTCTCCTGCACACCCCAAAAGAATGGTCTCTTGCCTCTTAGGTAGTTGCAGACTTTTTCCTGACTCCCTCCCAGCTAGTTGTGGTACACTAGCCCCCTTCAGACTGTGTTCACGCAGCCAACCCCAGTCCTCTCCCTGGGATCTGACCTCCATAGCCTGAGCCTCCTCTCCCAGCCCCCACCCGACCCAGTGGGTGAGCAGAAAAGCCTCTCAGGCTGGTGAGTGCTGGTCGGCACCTATCCTCTGTGCGGGAATCTCTCCACTCTGCTCTCTGCTTCCCTGTTGCTGTGTTCTCCTCCGTGGCTCTGAAGCTTCCCCCCCATCACCCCCCATCTCTACCAGTGAAGGGGCTTCCTAGTGTGTGGAAACTTTTCCTCCTTCACAGCTCCCTCCCACTGGTGGAGGTCCCATCCCTATTCTTTTGTCTCTGTTTTTTCTTTTTTCTTTTGCCCTACTTTCTTGCCTTTTGGGAAGTCTGAGGTCTTCTGCCAGCATTCAGTAGGTGTTCTGTAGGAGTTGTTCCACATATAGATGTATTTTTGATGTATTTGTGGGGAGGAAGGTGATCTCCACGTTTTACTCCTTGCCATCTTGAAGGTCCCCTCTCCCTTTTCTTTTAATATTTAACTAAACTAAAGCAGTTCATAAGAATTATATATCTCCTCATTACGTTCTAAAATTATTAAAATGCCTCATTCAAATATGGCATTTCTTACAAAATTTCTTATGCAAGCAAAATAAATGAATCTAGCAGACTTGTTTTAAATCAAAATGCAAAAATCTCATTCTTTTAGGTTAAGTGTTCCTATGTGGCTGAAGAGTTTTTAATCATGAATGAGTGTTGTATCAAAGCTTTGTTTTTTTTTCCTGCATCTTTTGAGGTAATCAAATATGACTTTTCTTTTTTCATCTCTTAATGTTGTGGATCTCAGTGACAATGTCAAACTTTTTTTGCATTCCTAGGATACACTAAACTTGGTAAAGATGTTTTAGAAATTAATTGTTGGATTTAGTTACTAATATTTAGATTATTTTTGCCTTAATGTTCATTACTGTGTTTGACTTATTGTTTTTCCTTTCCTGTATTGTTCTTGAGAATAAAGCATATTCTAATATCTAAAAAGAAGACTAATCTTTTTCTTTCTCTCTCTCCCTGTCTTCCTCTGTCTCTCTGTTTCTGTTTCTCTCTTTCTACCTCTTTAACACACACACACACACACACACACACACAGTATCTGTTTTATGAACTTGTCCATAAAACTTTGGGTCTGGTGAGATGTTTTTATTATACACACACACACACACACAAATGACATTAAGTTTTCCATTTTAACCACTTTTAAGTGTACAATTCAGTGGCATCAATTACATTCACAATGTTGTACAACTATCATCACTATTTAAAAAACTTCTTCATTACCCCAAATAGAAACTCTTTACTCTTTAAACAGTAAATCTCCATTTCTCCCTTCCACTAGCCCCTGGTAGCCTCTAATCTATTTTCTGTCTCTATGCATTTGCCTATTCTAAATATTTCAGCTAAGTGGAATCATACAATAGTTGTCCTTTTGTGTTTGGCTTTTCATTTAGCATAACATTTTCAAGGTTCATCCGTGTTGTAGCATGTATCAGTACATCATTCCTTTTTAAGGATGAATAATAATCCATTGTATACATATACTACATTTTTCTTATCCATTCATCTGCAGACAGACACTTGGTTGTTTCAACCTTTTGGCTGGTATGAATAATGTTGCAATGAAAGTCACATACATGTATCTGTTTGAGTCCCCATTTTCAATTCTTTTGGGCATATCTATATATCTATATCTATATCTATCTATCTATCTATCTATCTATCTCTCTATTCACACCTAGGAATGGATTGTCGGTTCACATAGTAATCCTATGTTTAACTTTTTGAGGAGATGCCAAACTCTTTTCCAAAGAAGCTGAACCATTTTACATTCCCATTAGTCATGGACAAGGGTTCTAATTATTAGATATCCTCACCACCACTTGTTATTTTCCATTTTTTGATGATAGCTATCTTAGTAGGTGTAAAGTGGTATCTAAATGTGGTTTTACAGTAAGTCCTATATATACAAACAATTTCCATTCTGAGAGTACATTCGTAAGTCCAATTTGTTCACAAGTCCAACAAAGTTAGCCTAGGTACCCAACTAACACAGTCGGCTGTATAGTACTGTACTGTAATAAGTTTATAATACTTTTCACACAAAGAATACATAAAAAACAAACACAAAAAATAAAGAAAGCATTTTTAATCTTACAGTACAGTACCTTGAAAAGTACAGTAGTACAGTCCAACAGCTGGCATACAGGGGCTGGCATTGAGTAAACAGGCAAGAAGAGTTACTGACTGGAGGAGGGAGAGAAGGTGGGAGATGGTAGAGCTGAGGGATCTTCAGCAATAGGAGACAGAGGGCAAGTTGCAATTTCATTCATGCCTGACTGATGTTGATGGTACAGGTTCTGGTTCCTTGCTGGAACCAGATGCACATTCACATCTTTGAAAGTTCGCAACTTGAAGGTTTGTACATAGGGGACTTAGTGTAATTAGTATTTCCCTATGAGTAGTGATGTTGAGTACCATAATTCATTGTATTATTGGCCATTTGTACATCTTATTTGAAGAAGTGTGTGTGTGTGTATTGGTGGGGGGATGGTTGTAGTTAGATTTTTGACCACTGACTTAATTTCTATAATGCTTACAATCCTGTTCAAGTTTTACATTTCTTCTTGTCTTAGTATATTATATATTTTATGAACTTGTCCTTGTTCTTTGTTTTTAAATTAATTGGCATAAGGTTTTTCAAAATATTCCTTATTAATTTTAAACTCTAATATACAAATAGTTATATTCCTTTTATTATTCCTCAAAATAAACATCCTGTGGCCTATTGTGATATGCCCTGTAGTGGTTTTAAAATGAAACCTCCAAGTTCATTGATATTCCTTCCATCAAGAAGTGGTGTCTATTTTCTCTCCCCTTACAACTGCATGGACCAGTAGAATATAGTGGAAGTGCTGCTGGCTTGCTGGCTGACTTCTGAGGCTGAGTCATAAAAGATGATGTGGTCTCTATGTTGTTTGCTAGAACTTTTGTGCTTAGAATCTTGAAGAAGTTTGATTACTCTGAGGCTACCATGCTGTGAGGGACCCAGGCCACCTGTAAAGATCATGTGTACACACTCTGTTTGGCAGGCTTAGACTGAGTTATCATAGCCAAGGTTCCAGATGTGCACCTGAACAAGGCTTTGGATGATCCCAGCCCCTAAACACTGAGTCACTTCCCATAGTTCAAGTTTGCTTAGCTGAGACCCCAGACTTTATGGAGTAGAGATTAATTGACCAGCCCTACTCTGTTTAAATTCCTGACTCACAGAATCCATGCACATAATAAAATTATTCTTTTAAGTCACTGTGTTTTGGGGGTCATTTGTTACACAGCAATAATAACTGTAGCAGTCACATCTTTAAATAAGTAAATAAATAGATGAAGGAATGAATGAATTGATAAATGAAATAAAGTCATTATTTTTTTACGTGGGACTCCAAGGCACATAATTTTTACAATGTATACCTAAAAAAATGGACAAATGCATTCAATGACTTCAAGGGTAATGTCACTAAACATGATGCATTTGAAGCCTCTTTGGGAGCTTAGAATACTAGAATAAACATGGAAAAATTAAAGCACCTGAGATGAAAGTATTATGCTGTATAGGAAAGCACATAGAGAAAAGCTGCAATGGTGCATTATTTATTTATTTATTTATTTGTTTGTTTGTTTGTTTGTTTTTGGCTGCTTTGGGTCTTCACTGCTGTGCGTGGGCTCTCTCCAACTGTGACAAGCAGGGGCCACCCTTTGCTGTGGTGTGCGGGCTTCTCACCGTGGTGGCCCTCCCATTGCAGAGCACAGGCTCCAGGCATGCGGGCTTCAGCAGTTGCAGCACGCGGGCTCAGTAATTGTGGCTCACAGGCTCTAGATTGCAGGCTCAGGCTCATGGGCCTAGTTGCTCCGTGGCATGTGGGATCCTCCCAGACCAGGGCTCAAACTCGTGTCCCCTGCATTGGCAGGCAGACTCTCAATCACTGTGCCACCAGGGCAGCTCTGGTGCATTATTACATCAATAAATGGCTAAAATATGCTTTTTAAACCTGGACACGAGGAACACAATTTCAGCTTTAGATGAATGTGTCATTCTTACTCGGCTCTTGGAATTTTACAATATTTTTGATTGTAGCTGATTTATTCTCCATGAAAGAAAAATGTTTCACAAGGGAAAACGCATCACTAAAATAAGGCTCAACTTGGAAGCTGAAGAATCACCTTTGAATCATAAATTTTATAAAACCGTGTTCTTCAACATTTGATTTATATTTTCCAATTTATTGAATTATATACATCTCCTGAAATAAAACTTGAACTCCAGTAAATTTGAACCTCCTGTTTCTATAGTAAATTGAGAGAAACACTTATTGACTCAGATGTATCGGTTGTGTAGCCTATTTTTATTTTATAGATATTAAAGCATTTAATTTTCTTCCTTCAGAGCTATGGTTTTCAACTTGTTTTGAATTTAACACTTTCTTCTCGTTTGCTTCAGTTCACACCATTTTCACCTCCTAAGAGAGCTGTATGAGCTACTGAGAATAAAATGATGTAGGATTCATTTTTTTTTTTTTTGTGGTATGCGGGCCTCTCACTGTTATGGCCTCTCCCGTTGTGGAGCACAGGCTCCGGACGCGCAGGCTCAGTAGCCATGGCTCACGGGCCCAGCTGCTCCGCGGCATGTGGGATCCTCCCGGACCAGGGCACAAACCCGCGTCCCCTGCATCAGCAGGCGGACTCTCAACCACTGCGCAACCAGGGAAGCCCAGGATTCATTTTATTTAGAGACTCATGTCATAATTTGAAATGACTGGAGAAGCTCTTACATAGAGAAAACTGCTGCTCTAGTATGAGTAGCGAATTCTCATATTTCTCTCATTGAAAAGTTACTTTCCTTGAATTTTTACATTCTATTCTCTCTAGCTATTTCCTTTAAGTGCATCTCACTGGTATGACCTGCGTCAGCAGCTTAAGGTAACAATTATCTTCATGACACTTTCATTTTCTAATTTGTTGCTTGAAAATTCCTGCTTTTATTAACAGGACATCCTTTTTTTTTTTTTTTTTGCTTTATAACAAATTTAATCAGTTATACATATACATATGTTCCCATATCCCCTCCCTTTTGCGTCTCCCTCCCACCCTCCCTATCCCACCCCTCCAGGCAGTCACAAAGCACCGAGCTGATATCCCTGTGCTATGCGGCTGCTTCCCACTAGCTATCTACCCTACGTTTGGTAGTGTATATATGTCCATGCTGCTCTTTCACTTTGTCACAGCTTATCCTTCCCCCTCCCCATATCCTCAAGTCCGTTCTATAGTAGGTCTGTGTCTTTATTCCTGTCTTACCCCTATATTCTTCATGACATTTTTTTTCTTAAATTCCATATATATGTGTCAGCATACAGTATTTGTCTTTCTCTTTCTGACTTACTTCACTCTGTATGACAGACTCTAGGTCCATCCACCTCATTACAAATAGCTCAATTTCATTTCTTTTTATGTCTGAGTAATATTCCATTGTATATATGTGCCACATCTTCTTTATCCATTCATCCGATGATGGACACTTAGGTTGTTTCCATCTCCGGGCTATTGTAAATAGGGCTGCTATGAACATTTTGGTACATGTCTCTTTTTGAATTATGGTTTTCTCAGGGTATATGCCCAGTAGTGGGAGTGCTGGGTCATATGGTAGTTTTATTTGTAGTTTTTTAAGGAACCTCCATACCGTTCTCCATAGTGGCTGTACCAATTCACATTCCCACCAGCAGTGCAAGAGTGTTCCCTTTTTTCCACACCCTCTCCAGCATTTATTGTTTCTAGATTTCTTGATGATGGCCATTCTGACTGGTGTGAGATGATATCTCATTGTAGTTTTGATTTGTATTTCTCTAATGAGTAAAGATGTTGAGCATCCTTTCATGTGTTTGTTGGCAGTCTGTATATCTTCTGTGGAGAAATGTCTATTTAGGTCTTCTGCCCATTTTTGGATTGGGTTGTTTGTTTTTTTGTTATTGAGCTGCATGAGCTGCTTATAAATTTTGGAGATTAATCCTTTGTCAGTTGCTTCATTTGCAAATATTTTCTCCCATTCTGAGGGTTGTCTTTTGGTCTTGTTTATGGTTTCCTTTGCTGTGCAAAAGCTTTTAAGTATCATTAGGTCCCATGTGTTTATTTTTGTCTTTATTTCCATTTCTCTAGGAGGTGGGTCCAAAAGGATCTTGCTGTGATTTATGTCATAGAGTGTTCTGCCTATGTTTTCCTGTAAGAGTTTGATAGTGTCTGGCCTTACATTTAGGTCTTTAATCCATTTTGAGCTTATTTTTGTGTATGGTGTTAGGGAGTGATCTAATCTCATACTTTTACATGTCCCTATCCAGTTTTCCCAGCACCACTTATTGAAGAGACTGTCCTTTCTCCACTGTACATTCCTGCCTCCTTTATCAAAGATAAGGTGACCATATGTCCGTGGGTTTATCTCTGGGCTTTCTATCCTGTTCCATTGATCTATCTTTCTGTTTTTGTGCCAGTACCATACTGTCTTGATTACTGTAGCTTTGTAGTATAGACTGAAGTCAGGGAGCCTGATTCCTCCAGCTCCATTTTTCGTTCTCAGGATTGCTTTGGCTATTTGGGGTCTTTTGTGTTTCCATACAAATTGTGAAATTTTTTGTTCTAGTTCTGTGAAAAATGCCAGTGGTAGTTTGATAGGGATTGCATTGACTCTGTAGATTGCTTTGGGTAGTAGAGTCATTTTCACAATGTTGATTCTTCCAATCCAAGAACATGGTACATCTCTCCATCTATTTGTATCATCTTTAATTTCTTTCATCAGTGTCTTATAATTTTCTGCATACAGGTCTTTTGTCTCCTTAGGTAGGTTTATTCCTAGATATTTTATTCTTTTTGTTGCAATGGTAAATGGGAGTGTTTCCTTGATTTCACTTTCAGATTTTTCATCATTAGTGTATAGGAATGCCAGAGATTTCTGTGCATTAATTTTGTATCCTGCTACTTTACCAAATTCATTGATTAGCTCTAGTAGTTTTCTGGTAGCATCTTTAGGATTCTCTATGTATAGTATCATGTCATCTGCAAACAGTGACAGCTTTACTTCTTCTTTTCCAATTTGGATTCCTTTTATTTCCTTTTCTTCTCTGATTGCTGTGGCTAAAACTTCCAAAACTAGGTTGAATAAGAGTGGTGAGAGTGGCCAACCTTGTCTTGTTCCTGATCTTAGTGGAAATGGTTTCAGTTTTTCACCATTGAGGACGATGCTGGCTGTGGGTTTGTCATATATGGCCTTTATTATGTTGAGGAAAGTTCCCTCTATGCCTACTTTCTGCAGGGTTTTTATCATAAATGGGTGTTGAATTTTGTCAAAAGCTTTCTCTGCATCTATTGAGATGATCATATGGTTTTTCTCCTTCAATTTGTTAATATGGTGTATCACGTTGATTGATTTGTGTATATTGAAGAATCCTTGCATTCCTGGAATAAACCCCACTTGATCATGGTGTATGATCCTTTTAATGTGCTGTTGGATTTTGTAGTATTTTGTTGAGGATTTTTGCATCTATGTTCATCAGTGCTATTGGCCTGTAGTTTTCTTTCTTTGTGACATCCTTGTCTGGTTTTGGTATCAAGGTGATGGTGGCCTCGTAGAATGAGTTTGGGAGTGTTCCTCCCTCTGCTATATTTTGGAAGAGTTTGAGAAGGATTGGTGTTAGCTCTTCTCTAAATGCTTGATAGAATTCGCCTGTGAAGCCATCTGGTCCTGGGCTTTTGTTTGTTGGAAGATTTTTTATCACAGTTTCAATTTCAGTGCTTGTGATTGGTCTGTTCTTATTTTCTATTTCTTCCTGCTTCAGTCTTGGCCGGTTGTGCATTTCTAAGAATTTGTCCATTTCTTCCAGGTTGTCCACTTTATTGGCATAGAGTTGCTTGTAGTAATCTCTCATGATCTTTTGTATTTCTGCAGTGTCAGTTGTTACTTCTCCTTTTTCATTTCTAATTCTATTGATTTGAGTCTTCTCCCTTTTTTTCTTGATGAGTCTGGCTAATGGTTTATCAATTTTGTTTATCTTCTCAAAGAACCAGCTTTTAGTTTTATTGATCTTTGCTATCATTTCCTTCATTTCTTTTTCATTTCTTTCTGATCTGATTTTTATGATTTCTTTCCTTCTGCGAACTTTGGGATGTTTTTGTTCTTCTTTCTCTAATTGCTTTAGGTGCAAGGTTAGGTTGTTTATTCAAGAAGTTTCCTGTTTCTTAAGGTGGGATTGTATTGCTATAAAGTTCCCTCTTAGAACTGCTTTTGCTGCATCCCATAGGTTTTGGGTCATCGTGTCTCCATTGTCATTTGTTTCTAGGTATTTTTTAATTTCCTCTTTGATTTCTTCAGTGATCACTTCGTTGTTAAGTAGTGTATTGTTTAGCCTCCATGTGTTTGCATTTTTTACAGCTCTTTTCCTGTAATTGATATCTAGTCTCATAGCATTGTGGTCAGAAAAGATACTTGATACAATTTCAATTTTCTTAAATTTACCAAGGCTTGATTTGTGACCCAAGATATGACCTATCCTGGAGAATGTTCCATGAGCACTTGAGAAAAATGTGTATTCTGTTGTTTTTAGATGGAATGTCCTATAAATATCAATTAAGTCCATCTTGTTTAATGTATCATTTAAAGCTTGTGTTTCCTTATTTATTTTCATTTTGGATGATCTGTCCATTGGTGAAAGTGGGGTGTTAAAGTCCCCTACTATGAGTGTGTTACTGTCGATTTCTCCTTTTATGGCTGTTAGTATTTGCCTTATGTATTGAGGTGCTCCTATGTTGGGTGCATAAATATTTACAATTGTTATATCTTCTTCTTGGATCGATCCCTTGATCATTATGTAGTGTCCTTCTTTGTCTCTTCTAGTAGTCTTTATTTTAAAGTCTATTTTGTCTGATATGAGAATTGCTACTCCAGCTTTCTTTTGGTTTCCATTTGCATGGAATATCTTTTTCCATCCCCTTACTTTCAGTCTGTATGTGTCTCTAGGTCTGAAGTGGGTCTCTTGTAGACAGCATATATATGGGTCTTGTTTTTGTATCCATTCAGCCAATCTGTGTCTTTTGGTGGGAGCATTTAGTCCATTTACATTTAAGGTAATTATCGATATGTATGTTCCTATTCCCATTTTCTTAATTGTTTTGGGTTCGTTAATGTAGGTCTTTTCCTTCTGTTGTGTTTCTTGCCTAGAGAAGTTCCTTTAGCATTTGTTGTAAAGCTGGTTTGGTGGTGCTGAACTCTCTCAGCTTTTGCTTGTCTGTAAACGTTTTAATTTCTTCATCAAATCTGAATGAGATCCTTGCTGGGTAGAGTAATCTTGGTTGCAGGTTTTTCTCTTTCATCACTTTAATTATGTCCTGCCACTCCCTTCTGGCTTGTAGAGTTTCTGCTGAGAGATCAGCTGTTATCCTGATGGGGATTCCCTTGTGTGTTATTTGTTGTTTTTGCCTTGCTGCTTTTAATATGATTTCTTTGTGTTTAATTTTTGACAGTTTGATTAATATGTGTCTTGGTGTATTTCTCCTTGGATTTATTCTGTATGGGACTCTCTGTGCCTCCTGGACTTGATTAACTATTTCCTTTCCCATATTAGGGAAGTTTTCAACTATAATCTCTTCAAATATTTTCTCAGTCCCTTTCTTTTTCTCTTCTTCTTCTGGAACCCCTATAATTCGAATGTTGGTGCGTTTAATGTTGTCCCAGAGGTCTCTGAGACTGTCCTCTGTTCTTTTCATTCTTTTTTCTTTATTTTGCTCTGCAGCAGTTATTTCCACTATTTTATCTTCCACCTCACTTATCCGTTCTTCTGCCTCAGTTATTCTGCTATTGATCCCATCTAGAGTATTTTTCATTTCATTTATTATGTTTTTAATTGATGCTTGATTCATCTTTAGTTTTTCTAGGTCCTTGTTAACTGTTTCTTGCATTTTGTCTATTCTATTTCCAAGATTTTGGATCTGGGAAATAGAATCTTGGATCATCTTTACCATCATTATCCTGAATTCTTTTTCAGGTAGACTGCCTATTACCTCTTCATTTGTTAGGTCTGGTGGGTTTTTATCTTGCTCCTTCTGCTGTGTGTTTTTCTGTCTTCTCATTTTGCTTATGTTACTGTGTTTGGGGTCTCCTTTTTGCAGGCTGCAGGTTCGTAGTTCCCATTGTTTTTGGTGTCTGTCCCCAGTGGCTAAGGTTGGTTTAGTGGGTTGTGTAGGCTTCCTGGTGGAGGGGACTAGTGCCTGTGTTCTGGTGGATGAGGCTGGACCTTGTCTTTCTGGTGGGCAGGTCCACGTCTGGTGGTGTGTTTTGGGGTGTCTGCAGACTTTTTATGATTTTAGGCCACCTCTCTGCTAATGGGTGGCGTTGTGTTCCTGTCTTGCTAGTTGTTTGGCATAGGGTGTCCAGCACTGTAGCTTGCTGGTCGTTGAGTGAAGCTGGGTGCTGGTGTTGAGATGGAGATCTCTGGAAGATTTTCGCCATTTGATATTATGTGGAGCTGGGAGGTCTGTTGTGGACCAGTGTCCTGAAGTTGGCTCTCCCACCTCAGAGGCACAGCACTGACTCCTGGCTCCTCAATTTGGGATGATGTGTTGTCTATTAATGTATTCCACAGATGCAGGGTACATCAAGTTGATTGTGGAGCTTTAATCCGCTGCTTCTGAGGCTGCTGGGAGAGGTTTCCCTTTCTCTTCTTTGTTCTCACAGCTCCTGGGTCTCAGCTTTGGATTTGGCCCCGCCTCTGCGTGTAGGTCGCCGGAGGGCGTCTGTTCTTCGCTCAGACAGGACAGGGTTAAAGGAACAGCCTCTTCGGGGACTCTGGCTCACTCAGGCCGGGCGTGAGGGAGGGGCACGGAGTGCGGGGCAAGCCTGCAGCGGCAGAGGTCGGCGTGACGTTGCACCAGCCCGAAGCGCGCCGTGCGTTCTCCCAGGGAAACCGCCCCTGGATCCCGGGACCCCGGCAGTGGCGGGCTGCACAGGCTCCCGGAAGGGCGGTGTGGACAGTGACCTGCGCTCGCACACAGGCTTCTTGGCGGCGGCAGCAGCAGCCCCAGCGTCCCACACCCGTTACTGGGCTCCGCGCTTTCAGTCGCGACTCGCGCCCGTCTGTGGAGCCCCTTTAAGCAGCGCTCTTAATCCCCTCTCCTCGCGCACCAGGAAACCAAGAGGGAGGAAAAAGTCTCTTGCCTCTTCGGCAGCTCCAGAGTTTTCCCGGACTCCCTCCCGGCTAGCTGTGGCACATTAGCCCCCTTCAGGCTGAGTTCTCGCCGCCAGCCCCAGTCCTCTCCCTGCGCTCTGACCGAAGCCCGAGCCTCAGCTTCCAGCGCCGCCCGCCCCGCCGGGCGAGCAGGCAAGCCTCTCGGGCTGGTGAGTGCTGCTCGGCACCGATCCTCTGTGTGGGGATCTCTCCGCTTTGCCCTACCCAGGTATGTGGGGAGTTTCTTGCCTTTTGGGAGGTCTGGGGTCTTCTGCCAGCATTCAGTAGGTGTTCTGTAGGAGTTGTTCCACGTGTAGCTGTATTTCTGGTGTATCCGTGGGGAGGAAGGTGATCTCCGCGTCTTACTCTTCCGCCATCTTACCCGGAAGTCAACAGGACATCCTTGAAGCCCCATTTTCACTTGGAGTTGTTCATAAATCTTGAGGGGCTTACTCGATTCAAATGGTAGTCCTATGTCCAGATGCCAGAGGAGGGAGAACAGAGGCATCTAGCTAGCTGGTTACCGTGGGAAATGGCTCCCAGGAAGTCTGAGCATTTTTGCCCTCAGCTGCATTGATGTGTCTGATGGTCCGAACACCCTACCCAGATTCCTCACATTTGATTTTTCAAGGTTACCTTCTTCTGTTCATAACAGTGCTTCTCAATCAGTGTTGACTTTGCCATTCCAGGGAACATTTGGCAAAGTTTGGGGGTATTTTTGGTTGTCACAACTTGGGGGAAGATGTTACTGGCATCTAGTGAGTAGAGGCCAGGGATGCTGCTAAACATGCTACGATGCACAGGACAGCCTTCTCCCCCACCTCCCCAGTGGAAAAATGATCTTTCACAAAATCTTAATAGTACTAAGGCTGAGGAACACTGGTTTCTCCAATATGATTTACACCAATATTATCTAGACTCTGGAGAGGTTTTAGCCCTCAATCACAGCTATGCGTAAATCAGCAAACACCCCTTTCTCATCCTTCCCCCTCTCCTCCCACCACTCTTGGCCTTCTGAGCTCTGATTGGAACCCCTATCACCAATCCAGTCAACACCCCCCTCTACTCCTGTTGCATTCTGCCCCATGGTGCTAAGTATCCCTTCAGGCTAATCAACTCAATTAGGACCATCAAGTTTATCAGAGAGGTTTTAATGCTGTTGAAATTCAGCAGGAAAGAGGTCAGCATCTAAATCTCTTGTTTTTTCTCCACACCTTCTCCAGCATTTATTGTTTGTAGATTTTTTGATGATGGCCATTCTGACTGGTGTGAGGTGATATCTCATTGTAGTTTTGATTTGAATTTCTCTAATGATTAATGATGTTGAGCATCCTTTCATGTGTTTGTTGGCAATATGTAGATCTTCTTTGGAGAAATATCTATTTAGGTACAATGAAATATTACTCAGCCATAAAAAGAAACGAAATTGAGTTATTTGTAGTGAGGTGGATGGACCTAGAGACTGTCATACGAGTGAAGATATATGAAAAAAAAAAGAGTGAAGATATATGGAATCAAAAAAAAAAAAAGAAGAACCTCGGGGCAGGACAGGAATAAAGATGCAGATGTAGAGAATGGACTTGAGGACACAGGGTGGGGGAAGGGTAAAATGAGATGAAGTGAGAGAGTGGCATGGACTTATGTATACTAACAAATGTAAAATAGATAGCTAGTGGGAAGCATCCGCATAGCACTGGGAGATCAGCTCGGTGCTTTGTGACCACCTAGAGGGGTGGGATAGGGAGGGTGGGAGGGAGACGGAAGAGGGAGGAGATGTAGGGATATATGTATATGTATAGCTGATTCACTTTGTTATAAAGCAGAAACTAACACACCATTGTAAAGCAATTATACTCCAATAAAGATGTTAAAAAAATAAAATAAAAAATAAATCTCTTTTGTCCCCAGGACATTTTGTAGATTTATTTGCTGATGTCAAGGACTGCAAGGGGCACTTGGAAAGGGCAGCATCTGTCATGTCACAGAAGATCCTGTGATATCTCCCTTTCCCAGGGTAGTGGGTGTCCCCTTGTCTTACGTTTGCATAATCAAGGAGAGGTGCTCAAGTGACACTTCACTGAAACAAGATCTTATCCAAGGAGACTTGCTGGGCTCACTAGATAGAGGAGCAACTGACAGTAGATCTTGATAAAAAAATATTATATTTGGCTTCAGTCTGCACTGATCCAGCTGTTATTTTCTCATGTCCTGTGATGCCACAAATTGTACTGCATTTCCTTCAAATGCACCAAATGATAAAGATACTTGGGAAACAGGCAGTTTGCTAGACTCAATTAAGGAATGATCTCTCTACTGATTCCAGGTCACAATTATCTTGTCTCTGCAGCCACAGGTCCCTATAGAGGCAATTATGCTTTGTCTCCTGAAGCAGAATTGTAAGGAATCTGGTAGGGGATTTGGGTCCTTATATTGGTCAGATGATATTTGGGTATAGAGTGCCTAGGAGCATCTATACTCGCTTCCTGATTTCTGCCAAATTGGGAAGCTGTATTTCTTACATCCTTAGATGGACCAGGGTATACATAGATCTTTCTGGGACTTGACTCTGTTTTAAATCACTGTTGATATTTTGGAAATGCATGGGAGGTTCCAAAACACTGTCTAGTAAATAGATTTCTGGAGTAAAAGCCATCTGTAAATTGGTAGCAGCTTGTGTTTTCACAATGTGAGAGATGGAATTTGGAGCAGAGGGAAAAGGGACCCTTGTCATCACACACCTTTCTACTCTCTTGGGCTTGGACTCTGAGGGGCTTTGACACACTTGCGGAGTTTCCTGGGGTAGTAGGGAAATTTGGACACTGCCTTATGCTGTCTATCCAGAGCTAGACAGGGAAGCAATCCTATAGGAATCTGGCCAACCTCATGAGGGTGGCCTGTAGGTCTTAAGTGTCATCATGTCTAGTTGCTATCTTTTAATAACTTATAATTCCTCCCCCTTTTCTCTGAACCTTCAGTAAAATCTTGTAATTGTTCCAACATGGTCTCATCTGTGCTGTGGGGAATTACAGAAAGGGCTTATATCCATGCTTGGGATGGAAGGGTAAGGAGAAGAAGAATAATTTCTGGAGCCAGTATGATGATATCAGTAGAGATGCTAAATCCTCAAAAGCCAAGTGAATTCCGGAAATAATAGTTGGGGGAAAGGAGACATGAGTTTTGCCCCTTACCATATGAAGGTTCTCTCCCTTCACCACCAAACTGGCTTACTTTACCAAGGGATGCTGAGGTTTACTCATGAACTCTTCAAGATTTCGATCTATGCTCGAAACCTTCAGGGCTATGTCCTAATTCACATCTCTGCTAACACTGGGGAAGTATCTATCACGAATATTGAGACTTCCTTCTTTCTTTATCCTCCCAGTACTTATCACTAGCATAGTGGTTGGGACATCATTTTGTCTTTCTCACTGGGTTCTCATTACTAAGGGAAATTCATGGCACATTGTAAACACTCAATAAATATGTGTTGAATGATTGAAGAAACAAATCAACACATGAAGGAAAGTTTTTATTGGGCCATTATTTGAGGGCAAAAACTTTTGCCTGAGCATCTGAAAAACACAGTCTCCTCTTGAATCAGTTGTGCTAATTCAGAGAGTCAGAAAGGCTGCTTCTGTGAAATTTAGGACGGCCACCCTCAGTAGCCGGGGTCCCTAGGGCAAGTGGTTGAGATGGTAGCTTTTAGTGTAAGACTGAACTGCTGCTCTCAAATCTTAGGTCTGCCATTTGCTAATTGGAAAATGAAGCAAGAGGCTTTTGGTTTTAGTTGATGTCTAATTCCAAGTTCAAATTTATCTGTCCAACTATCTACCCATCCATCTGACATTTATTAAATATGTGCCATGTGGCAAGTATGGTGAAAAGTACCAGAGAGTAAAGATAATTAAGAACAAATTCTTACCTTTTAACTGTTTACCATCTAGTGGGAGGTTGAAATATCTATCCACACTTATCCAATCAAGTTTGTGGCAAGTCACAGAAGGGTTGTCTGAAATTGGAATTTGTCGTTGTTATTCTATTTGTCTATTTTATTTATTTTTTATTGAAGTACAGTTGATTTACAATGTGTCAGGTGTACAGCAAAGTGATTTACTTATATATATGTGTGTGTGTATATATATATATATATATATATATATATATATATATATATATATATATATATATTCTTTTTCAGATTATTTTCCATTACAGGTTATTACAAGATGTTGAATATAGTTCCCTGTGCTATCCAATAGGTCCTTGTTGTTAATCTAATTTATATATAGTAGTGTATATCTTTTAATCCCAAATTCCTAATTTATCTCTCCCCCACCCTTTCTCTTTGGTAACCATAAGTTTGTTTTCTATGTCGGTGAGTCTATTCCTGTTTTGTAAATAAGTTCATTTGTATCATGTTTTTAGATTCCACATATAAGAGATATCATATGGTATTTGTCTTTCTCTGTCTGACTTACTTCACTTAGTATGATAATCTCTAAGTCCATCCATGTTGCTGCAAATGGCATTATTTAATTCTTTTTTAATGGCTGAGTAATAGTCTAATATATATATATATATATATATATATATATATATATATATATATATATATATACAGCATCTTCTTTATCATTAATCTGTTGATGGACACTTAGGTTGCTTCCAAGTCTTGGCTATTGTGAATAATGCTGCTATAAACATTTGAGTGCATTTATCTTTTTGAACTAGAGTTTTCATCTTTTCTGGATATATGCCCAGGAGTGGGATTGCTGGATTATATGGTAACTCTATTTTTAGTTTTTTAGGAACTCTGCTTATTAATTGTAGTATATATGGAAGGATAGCTTTTATGTACATGCTGGGCAATGGGAGGAGATGAACCGAATGAAAGACAGAAGATCTTGGCTCCAGTCCTGTCTTAGTGACCACTGACAAATTTTCATCTTTTATGGATCTTTGTTTCCTCTTCTGTATCATGAAGTGGGCAGAGAAAGATGAACTCTAAAGCCTCTCCAAGCTCACTCTTGGATTTTCTCAGAAAATCTGTTCTCTAGCAGAGGAATTACCATTGCTGACCACTGGAGGTCAGTCCCTTAAAAGTAAGCTGGCTACATTCCATCCTCCTGCCGTCAAAGTCAGCCCTGAATCAAAGGGAAAATTACTATTTTTTTCCCCTTGTTTTGGGAAGGAAGAAACATTCCCAAAGAACAGTTTTACTTTTGACATATTAGAGCCTCGGTCTTGACATCTTTAAACTCCTGTGCTAAATGCTGACTGCAGAGTTTACTAACAATCCTAGTGTGAGAGATGGAATGAGCAGAAGATAGAGCCCTACTTATTGAAACATTTATGGTTTCTGTACAGACCTAAATGCAGTGATGTGTAACAGGACGAAAGAGAAATGGAAAATGACTCTTCTGTAGAGCAATTCCCTCTGCATATCCACTGGCGGCCTTGCTCTTATCCATTCACTGAGAATTAAAGGGGAAATAGGTTTTCAGATCAGCTCTCCTGATAGGAAATAGGTTTTCAGCTCATAGAAGCATGGGGAAGGCATCATTTTTCTCCCTCTCCCTGAGTTCCTGCCACCTTGAAAAATAGGAACTTTGAGTCTCTTACTGGCTTGAAATTGCCAATGTCTATCTTTCAATGACCCTTTCCAGTGGTGGGAGGGAGGAGGAGTAATCTCTCTGTCTGGTGAGATGGCAAGAGTCTAGAAACCACTGGTCTTTATGTCACTCTTGGGAGTGGGCTGTGTTTAAAGGGCCACTTGCAGGTCTGGCCAATCTGGGGTTCTATGAAATTGACTTAGGGTGAGGCAGACCTTGGTCCTTTATTAGGACCAGAGAAGTTTCTGATCTGCAGGGCAAATGCTCCCCAAGGTCTGGACCTAGAGACAAACCATTGGGAAGTTTTTTCAGCCACATATCCAAGTTGCATTCTCTGATTTTGTGCTACAGGTAGGAAAGCCAGTGTTTGGTTCCATTTTTGACTTACGAGTATATTTCTTAATTGGCTTAGTGCTGTCTGAGGAGGGAAGCTGGATAACATGGAAGCATCTCTCAAATCCTATCAATGGAAGTGGGTTCATATTGTCCCCTCACGCTTATTATTGCAATCTTTTTTGTGACCTGATTAGGGTGGGGTTTAAGCAAGAGTAGGGCTCAGGGTTGTCTTTGGGGACACAGGACTGGGGAAAGAAGACAAATATGGCCCTCCTCCACTGATCATCACTATATAAAGCTGAAATCAAACTGAAATGAATATAAAGGACAAATTGTAGAAAAGAAGTTATTAAAATACAACTTGAAGAGTATGTAGGAGGAAGATATTTCTTAGGCTTCATCCAAGTCATGGTAGTGGTGCAAAAAGAGTTGGTATTAAAAGCCAGGCCTTGGGCTTCCCTGGAGATGCAGTGGTTAAGAATCTGCCTGCCAATGCAGGGGACACAGGTTCGAGCTCTGGTCCGGGAAGATACCACATGCTGTGGAGCAACTAAGTCCGTGTGCTACAACTACTGAGCCTGTGCTCTAGAGTCCACAAGCCACAAGTACTGAAGCCCACGTGCCTAGAGCCCATGCTCTCATTCCACTGCAATGAGAAACCTGTGCACCAAAACAAAGAGTAACCCCCACTCACCACAACTAGAGAAAAGCCCACGTGTAGCAGCGAAGACCCAGTGCAGCCAAAAAAAAAAAAAAAAAAAGCCAGGCCTTATCTGGTACCAGCTGGTGGTCCTTTGTCCTGTTTAATGCTCCGTTTTACCCTTCTCCAATCATATTAACTCTTTCATTGGCATAAGGAGGCAAACAAATAAGGATCCACAACAATGACCCCAATAATAACCATTACATTCATTTATAGAGAACTTTCTATAATTCATTCATTTGCTCATTTATCCCTTAAATATGTCTTGAGCATCTGCTATGTGCCAGGCACTGTTTCCCCTCCCTCATAAAGCTGACATTGATTTGAGAGTTGACAGAGTGCTACAGTAGGTGATGTCAGTGCCTCTCCTCTACTTCTTAGACATTAACAAGTTCAGGGTGCACTGGAAGATATCCAACTGTCTTATCTTCCTCTCTGTGCCTGAGGCCTTTTCCCAGAACCTTGGAAAGCCACTGTGCTGGAACACCAGTGTATGCCCAAAGTACTGGGGAAATAACATCCCCAGGAGTAGTCCTCCACCAAGGACCATTAAGAGTTGGTCTTTAAATAGTTCAGCTTCCACACTTTGGGGGTGAGCTCATTCTGAGGGGTATGTTTTCTCCCATTTCCCTTAACTTCCCTCTGGGATACGCTTCAGTCAGCTACTGTGGTAGTTGCTTAGTAACAGATGCTTATGAGTTGTCTTCCTTTCCTTCAATCGCTTCCTCACTACTTTTTTGGTGTTTCCAGCACCTCCCAAATAAACTACTTACACTCAGGTCCCTGCCTCAGGGTCTGCTTTTGGAAGAAACCAGCTAAAACTTCACTTTTGACATACATGGTCACATTTGGTCCTTGAAAAGACCCTATGAAGTTATGAACATCATGGTGCCTGCCCTTCAGACCCTTTTGAAAAGAAAGAGAGAAAACAAACAAACAAACAAAACAACAACCCACTAACTTCTTCTGCTGATGGGCTTTGCCCAGGCAACCATGTTTTATACAGGTACTTAGAGTCCTAGCTGATTGGACCAATGGAGGGCTCTGACTCAGCATGCAGCCAGTCTTTAGACTGGCCCCTTGGCAAACAGGGGCCAGCTAAGACGTGAGACCTTCCCTCTGGGGCATCTGAACTGGGAAATGGGAAGAGAATCAGGCAGAGATTGGGCAAATGGAGCTGAAGCAAAAAATATATCATGACCTTGCGCTGGACCATGAGAGGCTAGGAGAGGTGGAAATGATGAGAAAGCAGAATCCATGAAGTAGAAGAGATACACAGAGGTGAGGAAGCCAGGGGGTAGTATGAGAAGCCCACGGGTGCAGAAGGAAACAGACATGCAGAGGGGTGGAATCAAGGTAAATGTTGAGGGCAGGAATCAGGACCTGCCTCATCCTCCACTGAGGTCCTTGAGGACAGTTCCTACAACGTCTGGTCAAAGTAGGACTCCATGACCATTTCTCCTGCTCTGAATTAAAAAAAAAATCTACTTCAGAAGGCAGTCATGTTCTGCTTTTAACTGAGGTGTGAAACTAGGTATGATCTTGCCTTTTAGGGTTGAATTTGGAACACAAAGTATTCAAAACTTTCATTGGAGCTGGCTCATTTAATTCAAGGAAGATAAGTAGATTTCTTCTCAATGGTGTAGTCTTGTCAATGGATGGTGGCCCCCTGGAGACTTTGCTGAGAATTCTGAGGCTGCTCCTGGGCACAGTGGGGAGGAATGCTGTGATCAGTTGGCAATGTCTGCTGTGAATTCAGAGAAAGGAAGGCAGCCGCTTATTTTCCACTACAGATGTAATATAGAAACAATGACAGGATTTAGGCGACTTGTCCAAAAGTCACACAAAGCTGGTTACTAGAATTGCCAGGATTAGATCTTCTGTCTTCTGACTTTCCATCCAGCTTTTCTTATGTTTTTCTGATTTCTCAATTTTTAAAATTTAATTTTTTACACAGCAGGTTCTTATTAGTTATCTATTTTATACCTATTAGTGTATATATGTCAATCCCAATCTCCCAATTCATTCCCCCACCCTCCTGCCCCAGCTTTCCCTCCATGGTGTCCATATGTTGGTTCTCTACATCTGTGTCTCTATTTCTGCCTTGCAAACTGGTTGATCTGTACCATTTTTCTAGATTCTACATATATGCGTTAATATACAATATTTGTTTTTCTCTTTCTGGCTTATTTCACTCTGTATGACAGTCTCTAGGTCCATCCACGTCTCTACAAATGACCCAATGATCCTTTTTATGGCTGAGGAATATTCCATTGTATATATATACACCACTTCTTTATCCATTCATCTGTCAATGGACATTTAGTTTGCTTCCATGACCTGGCTATTGTAAATAGTGCTGCAATGAACATTGGGGTGCATGTGTCTTTTTGATGGTTTTCTCAGGGTATATGCCCAGGAGTGGGATTGCTGGGTCATATGGTAGTTCTATTTTTAGTTTTTTAAGGCACCTTCATACTGTTCTCCATAGTGGCTGTATCAATTTATATTCCCACCAACAGTGCAAGAGGGTTCCCTTTTCTCCACACCCTCTCCAGCATTTGTTGTTTGTAGATTTTCTGATGATGCCCATTCTAACAGGTGTGAGGTGATAACTCATTGTAGTTTTGATTTGAATTTCTCTACTAATTAGTGATGTTGAGCAGCTTTTCATGTTCCCCTTGGCCATCTGTATGTCTTCTTTGGAGAAATGTCTATTTAAGTCTTTTACCCATTTTTTGATTGAGTTACTTGTTTTTTAATATTGAGCTGCATGAGATGTCTATATATTTTGGAGATTAATCCTTTGTCTGTTGATTCATTTGCTAATATTTTCTCCATTCTGAGGGTCGTCTTTTCATCTTATTTGTAGTTTCCTTTGCTATGCAAAAGCTTTTAAGTTTCAGTAGGTCCCATTTGTTTATTTTGGTTTTTATTTCCATTACTCTAGGAGGTGGGTCAAAAAACATCTTTCTGGGCTTCCCTGGTGGCACAGTGGTTGAGAATCTGCCTGCTAATGCAGGGAACATGGGTTTGAGCCCTGGTCTGGGAGGATCCCACATGCCACAGAGCAACTAGGCCCGTGAGCCACAAGTACTGAACCTGAGCGTCTGGAGCCTGTGCTCCGCAACAAGAGAAGCCGCGATAGTGAGAGGCCCGCACACCGCGATGAAGAGTGGCCCCCCCTTGCCACAACTAGAGAAAGCCCTCGCACAGAAACAAAGACCCAACACAGCAAAAATAAATAAATAAATTAATAAACTCCTACCCCCAACATTTTCTTTAAAAAAAAAAATCTTGCTGTGATTTATGTCAAAGAGTGTTCTTCCTATGTTTTTCTCTAAGAGTTTTATAGGGTCTGGTGTTACATTTCAGTCTTTAATCCATTTGGGGTTTATTTTTGTGTATGGTGTTAGTGAGTGTTCTAATTTCATTCTTTTACATGTAGCTGTCCAGTTTTCCCAGCACCACTTATTGAAGAGGCTGTCTTTTCTCCACTGTATATCTTTGCCTCCTTTGTCATAGATTAGTTGACCATAGGTGCGTGGGTTTATCTCTGGGCTTTCTATCCTGTTCCACTGATCTATATTTCTGTTTTTGGGTCAATACTGTATTGTCTTGATTACTGTAGCTTCGTAGTATAGTCTGAAGTCAGGGAGTCTGATTCTTCCAGTACAGTATTTTCCCTCAAGATTGCTTTGGCTATTTGGGGTCTTTTGTGTCTCCATACAAATTTTAAGAATTTTTGTTCTAGTTCTATAAAAAATGCCATTGGTAATTTGATAGGGATTGTGTTGAATCTGTAGATTGCTTTGGGTAGTACAGTCATTTTCACAATGTTGATTCTTCCAATCCAAGAGCATGTTATATCTCTCCATCTGTTTGTGTCATCTTTGATTTCTTTCATCAGTGTCTTATAGTTTTCTAACTATAGGTCTTTTACCTCCCTAGGTAGGTATATCTAGGTATTTTATTCTTTTTGTTGCAGTGGTGAATGGGATTGTTTCCTTAATTTCTCTTTGTGATTTTTCATCATTACTTTATAGGAATGCAAGAGATTTCTGTGCATTAATTTTGTATCCTACAACTTTACCAAATTCATTGATTAGCTCTAGTAGTTTTCTGGTGGCATCTTTAGGATTCTCTATGTATAGTATCATGTCATCTGCAAACAGTGACAATTTTACTGCTTCTTTTCCAATTTGGATTCCTTTTATTTCTTTTTCTTCTCTGACTGTCGTGGCTACGATTTCCAAAACTATGTTGAATAATATTGGTTAGAGTGGACATCCTTGTCTTGTTCCTGATCTTAGTGGAAATGTTTTCAGTTTTTCACCATTGCAAATGATGTTTGCCATGGGTTTCTCATATATGGCCTTTATTATGTTGAGGTATGTTCCCTCTATACCCACCTTCTGGAGAGTTTTTATCATAAATGGGTGTGAATTTTGTCAAAAGCTTTTTCTGCATTTATTGAGATGATCATATGGTTTTTATTCTTCAGTTTGTTAATATGGTGTATCACATTGATTTGTGTATATTGAAGAATCATTGCATCCCTGGGATAAACCCCACTTGATCATCGTATATGATCCTTTTCATGTGTTGTTGGATTCTGTTTGCTAGTATTTTGCTGAGGATTTTTGCATCTATGTTCATTAGTGATATTGGCCTGTAGTTTTCTTTTTCTGTGGCATCATTGTCTGGTTTTGGTATCAGGGTGATAGTGGCCTCATAGAATGAGTTTGGGAGTGTTCCTTCCTCTGCAATTTTTTGGAAGAGTTTGAGAAGGATGGGTGTTAGCTCTTCTTTAAATGTTTGATAGAATTCACCTGTGAAGCCATCTGGTCCTGGACTTTTGTTTGTTGGAAGATTTTTTGTTTGTTTGTTTGCGGTACATGGGCCTCTCACTGTTGTGGCCTCTCCCATTGCAGAGTACAGGCTCCAGACATGCAGGCTCAGTGGCTATGGCTCACGGGCCCAGCCACTCCATGACATGTGGGATCTTCCCAGACTGGGGCATGAACCTGTGTCCCCTGCCTTGGCAGGTGAACTCTCAACTACTTCGCCACCAGGGATGCCCTGTTGGAATATTTTAAATCACAGTTTCAATTTCATTACTTGTGATTGGTCAGTTCATATTTTCTATTTCTTCCTGGTTCAGTGTTGGAAGGTTATACCTTTCTAAGAATTTTTCCATTTCATCCAGGTTGTCCATTTTATTAGCATAGAGTTGCTTGTAGTAGTCTCAGGATATTTTGTATTTCTGCAGTTTCTGTTGTAAGTTATCCTTTTTCATTTCTAATTTTATTGATTTGAGTCCTCTCCCTCTTTTGCTTGATGAGTCTGGCTAAAGGTTTATCAATTTTTTTTTAATCTTCTCAAAGAACCAGTTTTTAGTTTTATTGATCTTTGCTATTGTTTTCTTTGTTTCTTTTTCATTTATTTCTTCTCTGATCTTTCCTTTTGCTAACTTTGGGTTTTGTTTGTTTTTCTTTCCCTAGTTCCTTTAGGTGTAAGTTTACATTGTTTATTTGAGATTTTTCTTGTTTCCTGAGGTAGGATTGTATTACTATACACTTCCCTCTTAGAACTGCTTTTGCTGCATACCATAGGTTTTGCATTGTTGTGTTTTCATTGTCATTTGTCTCTAGGTATTCTTTGATTTCCTCTTTGAGTTTTTCAGTGAACTCTTGGTTATTTAGTAATGTATTGTTTAGCCTCCATGTGTTTGTGTTTTTTATGTTTTTTTCCCTGTAATTTATTTCTAATCTCATAGCTCTGTGGTCGGAAAAGATGCTTGATATGATTTCAATTTTCTTAAATTTACCGAGGCTTGATTTTGATCCAAGATGTGCTCTATCCTGGAGAATGTTCCATGTGCACTTGAGAAGAAAGTGTAATCTGCTGTTTTTGGATGGAATGTCCTATAAATATCAATTAAATCTATCTGATCTATTATGTCATTTAAAGCTTGTGTTTCCTTGCAAGATTGGGATTGACATATATACACTAATATGTATAAAATAGGTAACTAATAAGAACCTGCTGTATAAAAAATAAATTAAATTAAATTTTTTAATAAGTTTGTGTTTCCTTATTAATTTTCTGCCTGGATGATCTACCTATTGGTGCAAGTGAGGTGTTAAACTCCCTCACTATTATTGTGTTGCTGTCGATTTCCTCTTTTAAATGTTAGCATTTGCCTTAAGTATTGAGGTGCTCCTATGTTGGGTGCATATATAATTAGAATTGTTATATATTCTCCTTGGATTGATCCCTTGATCATTATGTAGTGTCTTTCCTTCTCCCTTGTAACATTCTTTATTTTAAAGTCTATTTTATCTGATATGAGTATAGGTACTCCAGCTTTCTTTTGATTTCCATTTGCATGGAATATCTTTTTCCATCCCTTCACTTTCAGTCTGTATGTGTCCCTAGGTCTGAAGTGGGTCTCTTGTAGACAGCATGTATATGGGTCTTGTCTTTGTATCCATTCAGTGAGCCTGTGTCTTTTGGTTGGAGCATTTAATCCATTCACATTTAAGGTAATTATTGATATGTACATTCCTATTACCATTTTCTGAATTGTTTTGGGTTTGTTTTTGAAGGTCCTTTTCTCCTCTTGTGTTTCCTGCCTAGAGGACTTCCTTTAACATTTGTTGTAGAGCTGGTTTGGCGGTGCTGAATTCTCTTAGCTTTTGCTTGTCTGTAAAGCTTTTGATTTTTTTGTCGAATCTGAGTGAGATCCTTGTTGGGTAGAGTAATCTTGGTTGTAGGTTCTTCCCTTTCATCACTTTAAATATGTCAGGTTACTCCCTTCTGGTTTGTAGAGTTTCTGCTGAGAAATCAGTTTTTAACCTTATGAGAGTTCCCTTGTATGTTATTTGTCATTTTTCTTTTGTTACTTTTAATAATTTTTCTCTGTATTTAATTTTTGTCAGTTTGATTACTATGTGTCTTGGTGTGTTTCTCCTTGGGTTTATCCTGCCTTGGGCTCTTGGCACTTCCTGGATTTGGGTGGCTATTTCCTTTCCCACATCAGGGAAGTTTTTGACTATAATCTCTTCAAATATTTTCTCAGGTCCTTTCTCACTCTCCTCCTTCTGAAACCCCTATAATGTGAATGTTGGTGCATTTAATGTTGTCCCAGAGGTCTCTTACTCTGTCTTCATTTCTTTTCATTATTTTTCTTTATTCTGTTCCATGGCAGTGAATTCCACCCTTCTGTCTTCTGGTCATTTCTCTGTTCTTCTGCCTCAGATATTCTGCTATTGATTCCTTCTAGTGTATTTTTCATTTCAGTTACTGTATTGTTAATTTCTATTTTCTTGTTCTTTAATTATTCTCAGTGATTTTTTTTTAATTCTTCTTGGCCTTTGTTAAACATTTCTTGCATCTTCTTCATCTTTGCCTCCATTCTTTTTTTGAGGTCCTGGATCATCTTCACTATCATTATTCTGAATTCTTTTTCTGGAATGTTGCCTATCTCCACTTCATTTAGTTGTTGTTCTGGGGTTTTATCTTGTCCTTTCATCTGGTACCTAGCCCTCTGCCTTTTCATTTTGTCTATCTTTCTGTGAATGTTGTTTTCGTTCCACAGGCTGCAGGATTGTAGTTCTTATTGCTTCTGCTATCTGACCTCTGGTGGATGAAGCTATCTAAGAAGCTTGTGCAAGCTTCCTGATGGGAGGGACTGGTGGTGGGTAGAGCTTGGTGTTGCTCTGGTGGGCAGAGCTCTTTAAAACTTTGATCTGCTTGTCTGCTGATGGGTGGGGCTGGGTTCCCTGCCTGTTGGTTGGTTGGCCTGAGGTGACTCGGCACTGGAACCTTCCCAGCTCTTTGGTGGGGCTAATGGTGGACTCTGGGAGGGCTCACGCCAAGGAGTACTTTCCAGAACATCTGCTGACAGTGTCTTTGTCCCCGTGGTGAGCCACAGCCACCCTCCGCCTCTGCAGGAGACCCTCCAACATTAGCAAGTATGACTGTTTCAGTCTTCAATGGTGTCACTGCTTCTCCCCGCTGGGTCCTCATGTGCACACTACTTTGTGTGTGCCCTCCAAGAGTAGAGTCTCTGTTTCCACCAGTCCTGTTGAAGTCCTGCAATCAAATCCTTCTAGCCTTCAAAGTCTGATTCTCTGGGAATTCCTCCTCCTCTTGCCAGACCGCCAGGTTGGGAAGCCTGAGGTGGGGCTCAGAACCTTCACTCCAGTGGGTGGACTTCTGTGTTATAATTGTGCTCCACTTTGTGAGTCACCCACCCAGCAGTTATTGGATTTGTCTTTATTTTGCTTGTGCCCCTCCTATCTTCTCCTTGTGGCTTCTCCTTTGTCTTTGGATGTGGGGATTTTTTTTTTTTGGTGAGTTCCAGTGTCTTCCTGTTGATTGTTCAGCAGTTAGCTGTGGTTTCAGTGGTCTCATAAGAGGGAGTGAGCACACGTCCTTCTACTCTGCCATCTTGAACCAATCCTCTCTTTCTGATTTCTGATTCAGTTAAATTTGGCTCTTTGACATTGTTTTGGGAAGCTAAGGATCCCTTCTCATAAGAAAAGCTTCTTCTTATAGGAGAAATTAATGCATAGTTCTTCTGAAGTTCACATGGAATCATATCATGCCTTTGCAGGAGAATTCTAGGGGGTGTAGAGTTATCAGATTTAACACTTAAAAATACAGGACACCTGGTTAAATGTTTGGGACATCCTTATACTAAATAATTATTTGTTGTGCTATGTGAAATTCAATTTGATTTGACATCCCGAATTTAATCTGAATTTTGTGCCTAGGAGGAGTCACGTGGATAAGAACTTTTTGTGTGTGTGACTATCTTTATATATCGATGTATATCTATCCTGGGTTCTGACGGTCTTGCTTACCAACTATCTGATTATTTTTTTTGCCAATAATCTGACCACTGGAACACTTCAGGCAGCTGTACTTTAATTTTAGTTCTGAATACAGTTGGTTTGCAGTATCCACATGGGGTTGTTTCCAGGTTCCCCGTGGATACCAAAATCCCTGGATGCTCCAGTCCCTTCCAGTCAGCTTGCAGTATCCTCAGAAGCAGAATGGGGATACCGAGGGATGACTGCACAGTAAGACCTGGGTGTTTTCTGTAGAAAATCCCTGCAACTCCCTGTCATTGTTTCAGAGTAATTTCAATAATAACAGGGACACACTGCAGTGCAAAGAATGTTATCTGAAGTTGTGGTAAGGAGAGATTATAGAGAAAGCTTTTTCCTATTATTTCAGCCAAGGCAGCATCTCACAAGCAATCTTGTAAAAGTTAGCACTGTAATTTAAGAGCATCTCTGCAACCTCTTAGAATTTATGATTTTTCTACTTTCAGTGTTTTCAGATCATTTCTTGGAATTCTGACCAGGTTGAGCGAGGCTTCACTTCAATAAATCCTGCCACCTCCATGATGGCACTGGAGCAAAGCCACGATTCAGTCTTCTTCATATGGCTGCTCATAAACGTCTTTGCTATCCAAGAAATGCATCAGTTCTAAATGACTTCATACTGTGGTTAACCCATTGAGTTTATGGTTCCTGACTCAATAAAAACTCAATAAAATGATGTCAATTCAAGTCTCATTTCCTTCCCTGTTCATGTTAGGGTGGGATAATTTAAAATATATATAAACTAGAGTTATTTTGTTTTATTCTTGCTTTGAAGAATCCTCTGGAATATACTTGCAAATGTCACCAGAAAACTTCAAGAATGATTTTGGTGCATACTTCAGCCTACAGTGTTATGGTTGTTTTCTTCTCTTAGACTTTTTTTTTTCCTATAATTCTTTGGGAGTGTAATAATGTACAACTACCCTGAATATCCAAGAGCTTATATAAAAAAGTTTTATGTAAAATATGTTTACTATAAAAGTTGAAATTCAAGATGTAGAAATTTAAAAGCCTCTATCAATAACTAATTTTTATCCAGACTTTTTCTATACACACATGAAAAGATATTTTTAAAATGAGATAATCACTGAGAATGTTTTTAGTAATCTACTTTGTTTTGTTAATATTTCATAAATATCTTATTGTGCCAATACATTTCCATCTTCATCACTTTTAATGCCACTGTATATATTCTATTGGATGAATGTATCACAGCTCATTTAAACATTATTCTCTTAACAGACACTTAGGCTATTTCCCAGTTTTCTATATTATGAACTTTGCTGCAAAGATTTTCTTGTAATTAAATCTTTGCACACATTGTTAATTATTTTCTTGGAATACATTCTTAGAAGTTGGAGACTTTGTGATTTTTTTATCCTAGACAAAACAAAAAAGAAATATGTTGACTATAGTGAGAGGGATTTGGGTGAGGGTAGAGTTTCTGACTGCTTCTTGTGTGCTTTCAGGACAGTGTACAGTTCAACTAGGGGTTCTCAGAAGGGAGCAAATATCTTACCTGAAATGGTGAACAGCCATGTGGTTATGTCTGTAAAAAAAAAAAAAAAAAAAAGTCATTGGAAAATGATTGTTGGCAAACAGATAGATTGTGGGGACTGAGTAGATTCTGCCACCATGAACATGTTGAACAGAAGTTCTCAGCTGGGGACAGTTTTGACCTCAGGGGACATTTGGCAATGTCTGGAGATATTGTTGATTGTCACCACTGGAGGGGGTTGCTCTTGGCACCTCCAGCATAGAGGCCAGGGATGCTGCTACACATCTTAGAATGCTCAGGACAGACCCACAGAACAAAGTATCATCTGTCCCCAAGTGTCAATATGACTGAGGTTGGGAAACCCTGATGTAGAACAGAAAGAAAAGGGGTGTCAATATCACTGTGTCTCTTGGAAACCATGACACAGCATTTAAGCCATCCTCATGGCAATTTTTTTTTAAATTGTCTTCTCCAAAGGATTCTTCAGTTACCCAGTGTATTTGGCACATCTTAAACTTGATCTACAACCACACTGAGGGACACATGAGGCCTGTGAAAAGGGTTGTCTTGCTTGCTCCTGGCTTCTCTTTGGATTAATCTTGACAAGAACGTGTGTGTGTGTGTGTGTGTGTGTGTGTGTGTGTGTGTGTGTGTGTTTACTATGGAGACTGTCTTGCAAAGAAAACTGAGGCTTTCAGGCTGCCTGATTTTTCTAAACATGTTATATAATGATGATGCTAAAAGATTGCCTGGGTTCTCCTCGGCAGAACTAAACCAGACCCACGGACCCAGCACCAATCTCTTAGGGCCAGTCTTTGTCCCTTTTGCAGAGCAAGGGAAGTTGGTGCAGTTTTGGCTTCTTAAAATTTGCCTCGTCTAGCCACACTGAATATCTTGGTCATGCTTGAGCATGTCCTGATAGTGACGAGCTTAGTTCCCAGCTGAAGTAGGAGGGAAAGGATATTTACCAGCATCAAAGGAAGAGGATTGAGGAAGGAAGCTTTTCCCTCATAGTGCAATGATCTATCTATGAAACAGTGTCTCAAAGAAGAAGAGTTGAGAGGTGGGGAGTGAGGTGTGTGTGCCAATGACAGAGCATGGGGGTTGGAGCTGAGTAGGTAGGACTTCGAACCGCATGTGTATTAAGGCTTGACTCTGGTCTCCTTGTTCAATGGCTCTGAGCCTTGCTTTTCTCATCTCTAATGGGGAAGGGGGAGCAGTTAACTCATGATGAGCTGGAAAGCTATTTGGTAGAATCTTGAACCCTTAAATGCACAACCAGCTGCCTGTGGCCTTTGCAAGTTTAGGAGAGGGATTTATGGAGGGGACACTTCATCAACATCTCTTCAGAACTGCCAAATTTTGGCCCCAAACTCCAATGTAATTTTCTTGTAAGTCGAGCTGGACCACTCTGAGACTGGAGGGCTCCTTGTGCATGAATTAACAGGCAGCCCTAAGCAGCACTAGAAGGTTTCCCTTCTGCCCTTAACAAGATGAGGCACCAGTTCTATTGCACCCCCTCTATGGAGTTTTGGAAAGAATCTAGAGAGGGAAGGGATTAAAAAAATTTTTTTTATTGGAGTGTATTTGACTTACAATGTTGTGTTAGTTTCAGATGTATAGCAAAATGAATCAGTTATACATATACATATATCCACTCTTTTTTAGATTCTTTTCCCATATAGGCTATTAAAGAGTACTGAGTAGAGTTCCTTGTGCTATACAGCAGGTTATTATTAGTTATCTATTTTAATATAGTAGTGTGTATATGTCAATTCCAATCTCCCAATTTATCCCTCCCCACCCTTACCCCCTGGTAACCATGTTTGTTTTCTACATCTGTAACTCCATTTCTGTTTTGTAGATAAGTTCATTTGAACTGTATTTTTTAGATTCCACATATAAGCTATATCATATGATATTTGTCTTTGTCTGACTTACTTCACTCAGTATGACAGTCTCTAGCTCCATCCATGTTGCTGTAAATGGCATTATTTTGTTCTTTTTTATGGCTGAGTAATATTCCATTGTATACGTGCAGCATATCTTCTTTACCCATCCCTCTGTTGATGGACACTTAGGTTGTTTCCATGTCCTGGTTATTGTAAACAGTGCTGCAATGAACATTGGGGTGTATGTATCTTTTTGAATTATGGTTTTCTCTGGATATAAGCCCAGGAGTGGGATTGATGGATCACCTGGTAACTCTATTTTTAGTTTTTTAAGGAACATCCATACTGTTCTCCATAGTGGTTGTACAGATTTCCATTCCCACCAGCAGTGAGGAGGGTTTCCTTTTCTGCACACCTTAGAGAGGGAACATATTAAAGAGAGGATCCCTGTGCTGTTTAATTTCCACTTGCTCCCAATCTAATTCTTGACTCCCCATCAATTTTCTATCCTTCCTTGTACTGCTCTTTATGTTAGAATCCCCTTTCTGTGCGTGGCATCACCCAGTCTCCCTTGCTTCCTGGAGCTGTTGGGTTTGGCCGGGGGAGGACAGATAGGAGACTGGAGGGTAGAGGAGAGAATGGTCAGAGATCTACTGCCTTGGCTTCCTCTCCACTTTTGCCTGGTTCTAGCAGTGGCCAGGCTCTTCTCCAGGTGTGCTTCCTGGAGGAGGGTCTTCTTCCGAGTCTTCTGCTCTCTGCTGCACTCAGCAATGAGTCTTGCCTCCTTTGCCCTTCAGACCTCGGGGTCGTGATAGTTCTTGCCGTTGCTAGTGCTTGAATACCTCAACACCTCTACTTGGTTCTTTAAACCTTGCCTGCACTTCTGACTGCTGAATCACTTCTGACTTCTGAATCCAGTTATTCCACTGAACTCTCCATAGGGAAATCCTTTTGAGTGTGTCCTGCTGCACCCTTCTTGGACGCTGAGTGACATGTTCCCAGGAGAGAAGAACCCATAGAGACTGTGGTATGTGGCCTCAACTTTGACCTCATCCCTTGTCATTCTTAGGCAACATCCCAGGATTGGGGGTCCTGACATGTTCACACTATACTCCTCCTTCTAGTGGGAGAGAGAGGTGGGAGATGCACTGTTTTTCCTGAGAATGAAATAAGGTACAAAGCTAAAAGGACCCAGCATGGTACTGGTTACTAAGAAGACACAGAGTAAATGACAGCTGCTGGTATCATTAGGCATCGATTGATGATCTTTCAAGAAACAAGAAGGAAAACATGAGGACAGTGATACAGTCAGTCGATAAGCTAGGATAACATTTCAATCCCCCATTTCAGTGCTGTTATTTTGTTGGCCAAGAAATGAATTGGAGTTACTGGCCATTTTTTAATTCTACAAAGAGACTAATCTCTAAGGATGCTTTCTCCCCTCTTTTTATAGTTATCAAAGATAACTTCATAGATTATTGTACATTTTAGGGTATTGATGTCAAAAATCTGAAGGTTGGAGGGGGAGAAGAAGATTTCAATTGAGAATAATACATTCTTTCATTAAAAGTGTTGACTTGGAGCTAGCATTAAGACAGCCTGTAGCAAGAGATCATCACAGATGCCAGGTTCATAGAATATACAATATTTAGTCTAGTCTGACAAAATATTATAAAAAATTAGATTATCTCAGAGAGAAATCATTCTGGCAACAGATTTATTTTGCATCATGCAGACAAAATAAATGTGGTTTTGATTTTATATGAAATAATAAACCTACAGGGGTCACCTGTTGCTTTTGACTGACCATCAACAATCTCCCTTTTTCTAGATCTGCACCTTTATTTTCCATATGATTTAGGTGGGACTGATTCTGTTGTTAGCTCTGGGGATGGACATATGACATGGCCCGGCCAATGGAAACTTCACATCCCCTTAGCTGATCATTGATTATGGGGCATACTCATGACTCAAGCAGGACCAAGCAGAACTAAAGGGCTGTCATCCCCAGGTCTTTTGCTAGGACTATTGAGAAAGAGAAATATATGTATTTTTCCTGCTGAGGCTGCAAAATGCAAACCTGGAGCTGTTGGTGGCTGTCTTTGCCACAATGGCAGGTGCCTGCCTGAAAGTGAAATCTGCACTGGGGAGAGGTGATCTGTGAGATGGGGAGAGATGAAATCCTGGTGATAATGAATGAGAACCCAGATATGGCTCTAGAATTTTATGTGACTTCAGTGAATTCCCTCTTCTTGAGCCAGTTTGAGTTGGATTCTGTCAGTTGTAATCACAAGAGTCTTGATTAATGCACAGGACTATCATAAGGCTTTTCTGTTGCGATCTCTTTCTCTCCACATGAAAAATTGTATTTGAAAAGAATTTGTTACTGATTAATTCATCCCATTTTTTTATTGAGTACATATTATGGCAGGCATTGTGTCCAGTCCTGGAATGTAAAGATGATAGGACAAAACCTCCATCAGATAGACAGATGTAGAAATAGACATCATAGAGGATCAGCTATACGGTGATGGCACTGTGAAATGAGTGTGAAATAGGACAAGGACTTAGCATGATGATTAAAAAAGTAGACTCTGGAGCCAGACTGCCTAGGCCTACTGTACCGCTTACTATTTCTTGTGCCACTTATACATTTCTTAACCTCTCTGTCTCTCTGTTTTCTCATCTGTAAAATGGTGAGAATAATTGTTGTGAAGACTGAGTTGATACACGTGAAACACTTGAAATAGTGCTCAGTAAGTGTCCACTATTGCTACTGTGACTATGCACTAGTTCCCAGATGGTAAGGAAGACACATGAGGTCACCTGTGATTCCCCTTGTGCACAGGGGAAGAGGAAGAGGAAGATTAGAGAAAAGGAAGTAACTGTTGAGCTGAGCTTTGAAAGGTAACTTGGCCAGGCAGAGAAGGACAGCTATGACATTATGAGCAAATGAAACTGTGTGTAAAGGTCCTGAGGCATGTAAGAGCAAGGCATCCTGGGACTGCATTTATCTGCATTTTCTTCAATTATAGGTTACATGTGGGTGACTTTTGGAAATGTGACTATAAAAGTCAGCAGAGGCTAGATCCCAAAGGGTCTAATGTGCCTAGCTAAAGGCTGCTTGCATTAATATTAGGTAGGATAACATCTTTTGCAAGTGACTGAATACCCACCTCAAAAGGGCTTAAGTGAAAATGGCATTTAATGGCAGCCATAACTGAAAAGTCCAAAGGAAGAGCTGGCTATTATAGATATGTCTAGATCAGGATCCAGGTGATGACTCCAAGTGCTATTTTTCTCCCTTTATCTGTTTTTCGACTTCACCTGTGTGTGGTTCTATTCTCATATGGTATTATGCTTTGTTATCATAAGATGTGTTAGAGTTTTACAGGCTCAAGTCCACTGGTAAAGAATGAGATTCTCTTTTACAGACGTACCAGCAAAGTCTCATGGTTCTGTTTGAGTCACCTGAATGAATTATTTTGGTGAGCAGAATGCTATGTCTGATTGATCAGGCCTGAGATTTACAAACTGCATGAGTTAATTCTACTTAGAAGCTTAAAGACTTATCATGTAAAGGATGGTGGTCCTTCAGGAGGAAATTGGGTATGAATACCAGAAAAAGGATATACATGTCAGGTAGCAAAGCCCAAATAAGTTCAAGACACATTTTATATTGTAGATATTGGAGGGACATTGCTGGCTTCTAAGCTGTGGAGTGACATGACCATATGTATAATTTAGAAGGATAGATCTAACCTAATGCGGAGAATGGATTGGAGGGCTGTAGCCATAGGAAAAGGTTCAGTTAAAAAGCTTTTACTAGTCGGGGGAAGAGATGATGAGTATATGAATGAAACTTTGGCATTGGGAATGGAAAGCTGCAATGACTCAGAAATGTACACACAGGAGCTAGAACCATAAACATTTACGCTGAACAAAATTCACTGGGGAAGGGAAGGAAGACATATAGAATATCTCTTTGGTTTTGGCTTTGGTGACATGGTGAGTAGTGATGTCATTTACTGAAAGTGGAACTACAGAAGGAGAGAGAGAGGAAGGTATAAAACAACAAATAGCTAATATGTATTTATGTCCATGATCTTTTTCATTGAGTGGCAGAAAAAAAGTATATTTAAAGTTTATGGAATCTTTTTTTTTCCACAACAAACAACATCATTCACAGTGATGAATGACCTGAGGATGCCATTTTGTACACACAGATACAAGGAAATACACAGGTTCTATAAATGTGTAACATAGGTACAAGCATGTTCACGTACACACAGTTTTGTATTAGTCTCATTTTGGTTAGTTTTGCCCTTTTCTTCTCAACTGCTTTTTTTTAAAATATATTTTTTAACATCTTTATTGGAGTAAAATTGCTTTACAATGGTGTGTTAGTTTCTGCTTTATAACAAAGTGAATCAGCTATACATATACATATATCCCCATAGCTCCTCCCTGTTGCATCTCCCTCCCATCCTCACTATCCCACCCCTCTAGGTGGACAAAAAGCACCGAGCTGATCTCCCTGTGCTATGCAGCTGCTTCCCACTAGCTATCTATTTTACATTTGGTAGTGTATATATGTCCATGCCACTCTCTCACTTCATCCCAGCTTACACTTCGCCCTCCCCGTTTCCTCAAGTCCATTCTCTATGTCTGTGTCTCTATTCCTGTCCTGCACCTAGGTTCTTCAGAACCATTTATTTATTTTTTTTAGATTCCAAATATATGTGTTAGCATACAATATTTGTTTTTCTCTTCCTGACTTACTTCACTCTGTATGACAGTCTCTAGGTCCATCCACCTCACTACAAATAACTCAGTTTCATTTCTTTTTATGGCTGAGGAACATTCCATCATATATATGTGCCACATCTTCTTTATCCATTCATCTGTTGATGGACACTTATGTTCCTTCCATGTCCTGGCTATTGTAAATAGTGCTGCAATGAACATTGTTGTACATGTACTTTTTGAATTACGGTTTTCTCAGGGTATATGCCCAGTAGTGTGATTGCTTGGTCGTATGGTAGTTCTATTTTTAGTTTTTTAAGGAACATGATACTTTTCTCCATAGTGGCTGTATCAACTTACATTCCTACCAACAGTGCAAGAGGGTTTCCTTTTCTCCACACCCTCTCCAGCACTTATTGTTTGTAGATTTTTTGATGATGGCCATTCTGACCACTGAAAGGTGATACTTCATTGTACTTTTGATTTGCATTTCTCTAATGATTAGTGAAATTGAGCATTCTTTCATGTGTTTCTTGGCAATCTGTATATCCTCTTTGGAGAAATGTCTATTTAGGTCTTCTGCCCATTTTTTGATTGGGTTGTTTTTTTGATATTGAGCTGCATGAGCTGCTTGTAAGTTTTGGAGATTAACCCTTTGTCAGTTGCTTCATTTGCAAATATTTTCTCCCATTCTGAGTGTTGTCTTTTCATCTCGTTTATAGTTTCCTTTGCTGTGCAGAAGCTTTTAATTTTCATTAGGTCCCATTTGTTTATTTTTAATTTTTTTTCCATTTCTCTAGGAGGTGGGCCAAAAAGGATCTTGCTGTGATTTATGTCATGGAGTGTTCTGTCTATGTTTCCCTCTAAGAGTTTTATAGGGTCTGGCTTTACATCTAGGTCTTTAATCCATTTTGAGTTTATTTTTGGGTATGGTGTTAGGGAGTTTTCTAATTTCATTCTTTTACATGTAGCTGTCCAGTTTTCCCAGCATCACTTATTAAAGAGGCTGCCTTTTATCCATTGTATATTATTGCCTACTTTATCAAAGATAAGGTGACCATATGTGTGTGGGTTTTTCTCTGGGCTTTCTATCCGGTTCCATTGATCTATATTTCTGTTTTTGTGCCAGTACCATACTGTCTTGATTACTGTAGCTTTGAAGTATAGTCTGAAGTCAGGGAAGCTGATTCCTCCAGCTCCATTTTTTTGTCTCAAGATTGCTTTGGCTATTTGGGGTCTTTTGTGTTTCCATACAAATTGTGAATTTTTTTGTTCTAGTTCTGTGAAAAATGCCATCGGTAGCTTGATAAGAATTGCATTGAATCTGTAAATTGCTTTGGGTAGTATAGTCATTTTCACAATATTGATTCTTCCAATCCAAGAACATGGTATATCCCTCCATCTGTTTGTATCATCTATAATTTCTTTCATCAGTGTCTTGTAGTTTTCTGCATACAGGTCTTTTGTCTCCTTAGGTAGGTTTATTCCTAGGTATTTTATTCTTTTTGTTGCAATAATAAATGGGAGTGTTTCCATAATTTCTCTTTCAGACTTTTCAAGATTAGTGTATAGGAATGCAAGAGATTTCTGTGCATTAATTTTGTATCCTGCTACTTTACCAAATTCATTGATTAGCTCTAGTAGTTTCCTGGTAGCATCTTTAGGATTCTCTATGTATAGTATCATGTCATCACCAAACAGTGACAGTTTTACTTCTTCTTTTCTGATTTGGATTCCTTTTAATTCTTTTTCTTCTCTGATTGCTGTGGCTAAAACTTCCAAAAGTATGCTGAATAATAGTGAATAATAGTGGTGAGAGTGGGCAAGCATGTCTTGTTCCTGATCTTAAAGGAAATGGTTTCAGCATTTCACCATTGAGAATGACGTTGGCTGTGGGTTTGTCATATATGGCCTTTATTATGTTGAGGTAAGTTCCCTCTATGCCTACTTTCTGGAGGGTTTTTATTATAAATGGGTGATGAATTTTGTCAAAAGCTTTTTGTGCGTCTATTGAGATGATCATATGGTTTTTCCCCTTCAATTTGTTAGTATGGTGTATTACATTGATTGATTTGCATATACTGAAGAATCCTTGCATTCCTGGGATAAACCGCACTTTATCATGGTGTATGATCTTTTTAAAGTACCCTTGGATTCTGTTTGCTAGTATTTTGTTGAGGATTTTTGAAACTATGTTCATCAGTGATATTTGCTTGTAGTTTTCTTTTTTTTTTGTGGCATCTTTGTCTGGTTTTGGTATCAGGGTGATGGTGGCCTCATAGAATGAGTTTGGGAGTGTTCCTCCCTCTGCTATATTTTGGAAGAGTTTGAGAAGGACAGGTTCTCTAAATGTTTGATAGAATTCCCCTGTGAAGCCATCTCATCCTGGACTTCTGTTTGTTGGAAGATTTTTAAACACAGTTTCAATTTTAGTGCTTGTGATTGGTCTGTTTATATTTTCTATTTCTTCCTGGTTCAGTCTCGGAAAGTTGTGCTTTTTTAAGAATTTGTGTATTTCTTCCAGGTTGTCCATTTTATTGACATATAGTTGCTTGTAGTAATCTCTCATGATCCTTTGTATTTCTAAAGTTTCAGTTGTTACTTCTCCTTTTTTTTCATTTCTAATTCTATCGATTTGAGTCTTCTCCCTTTTTTTCTTGATGAGTCTGGCTAATGTTTTATCAATTTTGTTTTTCTCCTCAAAGAACCAGCTTTTAGTTTTATTGATCTTTGCTATTGTTTCCTTCATTTCTTTTTCATTTATTTCTGATCTGATCTTTATGATTTTTTTTCCTTCTGCTAAGTGGGGTTTTTTTGTTGTTGTTCTCATGTTCTTTTGACTAATGTGTTCTTTCTGTATTTTATCAATCTTTGTAAGTGGCTTTAAATCCTTCTGGATCTGAAAATAAGTTTTGTAATGAAAAACATTTAAGAGATAAGTAAGTAAACAATGTCCAAAAATGAATGCATTAAAGGTTCATGATCAGAAGAAAATTTAAATTACATAATACTCTTATGGGTTTTGACTGTCTGCAATGACTTCTCCATTTTCAGTTTCTCCAGCAAATCCCATAGTCTTCAAAGGGCCAATATTTTGTTGTTCCCCACATTAGCTTCTTCCATTGGCTGTTTTTTAAATACTTTATTGTTTGGAATTCCAGGTTCAGATGCTATTTAGAGGTAGGTGACTATCTCAAACACCTCTTCTCTCTGTTCTTTGTCTAATCTTTATTGCCCTTGGTCTCCCAGATACATGTCCTGACTCAGAAGGAGAGAAACAAGTGGATAATGCATGGTAGGCAGAGGAAGATGATGAAAGCAAGATAGACCTGCAATATGGGAGAAAGAAGTATTGTCTTTATGCACAGCTGCTTGATCATTGTAAATTTCACCATTGATAATAGTAGCACCCAGCTCTGGAACACACAGGGGTTTCACACTTTCTCATGAATAAAGTCCCCAATCCTCAGGTAGACATTTGAGACTTTTGAAATATGGCCTATGGATTCTTCTTTTTGGTCTCTGTTCTCACTTTCATGCTTTGTCCCCATTGTTCCCTCTGTTGGAAGTTCCCTTCCTCCATTTTGGCCACTCCACTTCTTATCTGTCACTTCAGGCCAAGGGGGCAGAGACTTCCCTAGTTGTTTTCTCTTACATCCAGTTTTGGAGTTAACATGTTCCCCTCAGCATTCCTTCTAAAATATTTTGACTTTATCTCCAGTTTAGCACTTAGCATATTTCAGCATGTTTATTTCCAGAATTCTAGGTATTTTGTGTTTGCGTGCATGTCATTTCCTTTCTTATGTCCTTAGAAAGTTGATGGCAGGGGCTGCTCTATATTCATCTTGGTGTTGCTCTTCCTCCACAGAACCCATTGTGATGATTCACACATAAGAGACATTAAATGATATTTATTAAATGAAAGAACAAAGAGAGGAATACATGGAAGGAGGATCAGATGATGCCAAAAAGGAGGCAGCAAGAGAACACCATTACTATCAGCCAAGGGAGTGTGGGTGAGAGTATTATGGGTGAGATTAACTGAGGAATTGCAGTTCAGTGGCGCACAAGATGTTGACACTAAGAGAAGGTGGAACTAAGGTATGTGTGAAACTTTGAAGAGACAGCTAATTGCTCAGATATTTGGTCACACCCTCTTCTCCTCCTGTTCACTCCTCCCATCAACTTATTCATAAATCAATGGTCATATGCTTTGCTTTATTTGAATTTAATACTTGGGAAATCCATAAGAAATAATGTCTTACTATAATGTAAAGTAGTGTCCTTATCTGTGAGAAAGCTAAGAGGACAAATATATGTCCTGGGAAACCATCACAATAAAGAATTTAGGAGAATGATCTACTGACTGGTCTCTGTAACCTGTTTCTCTTCATTTCCATTACTCCTCCCAGTGTATCTCTAGATTTTTCACCCATTCCTGATTGCAAATACCAATGGTGTTTGAGGATGAGATGGGGAGAATGCAGCTTCTGAATGCCTTGTTTTATTTGCATACCTCCCACCTACTTAATAATATACACTTAGCACACATAATGTCCTTCCATGTGTAAAATCTTCTCTGCCCCCAACCACCAGGAACAGATGCCTCCAGCATCCAGTCAATTTATTTGCCATGGTGCTCATCACACTGAACTCTGAGAGTGTGCTCCTCACACATTAGCCTGTATGAAGGTACAGATATTGTTTTATATCATTAAATCTGACCCAGCATCAGAGTGTCTGGCTCATATGGGCTCATTAAAGAGTTGTTGAGTGAATATATACAAGCATGAAGGAGTGAATAATATAGTAAAATAATCAATTCTCTTTAGCTTGCTTGAAATTACTTGGCTTCTCTTACCTTTGGGTTTTTACTTTTTGAGAATAGTCAAGGACTTTGGGATGTTATGACTCTCTTAAGTAACAGGCAAAAATGTAATTTTATGAAGATTTAATGATATAATATCATTGCCATCTGGTTTTAGCACTCAGGGAATTTAATAGAAAATTTGTAACATTGTCTTTAATTTGTTTAAATATTTATGAACATCACTTTTGAGAAAACATATCTGGGGTTATTGTTTTATAGAAATCATTTTGGTGTGGTTTCAATGGTTTGGTGGTTCAACCTGTTTTAATAAATTCTACTAGAACTATCTGTAAATTTTCTGGAATCTGAGTGGGTGTCTTTTTGGATCTCATTTCTGCTTGTCCCACCTTCCAGGGCCCCAGATTAAATCAGTGTGTCTGCCACAAGGATCTTGGGACATTCAGACCAGCAGTCCTCATCAGAGCTCGTCATCATCTGATATGGAGTCTAGATAATCTGTGTCAACATATAGGAGAAATCCAGAGAACAAACTGTCTGCCCAACCTGGGTCCGAGAAGAGGCCGTTCTGGTCAGTGAAGAAGATCTCCAGCCAGACTTCATCTTCTGGCTGCAGATAGATGACTGTGGACCCCGAAGCCACATCATGGTTTCCTGTGTTGGCATCAAAGGTCTTTATGCGGTACTGCCCATTGTGTACCAGCCCAATTGCCAGATGCTTATTTGCCAATGTGATATCGTAAGAAAAGTAATAGATTCCTGGGAAAGCACAGATGAACTTCCCTGTTGCAGGGTTGTAGTGCTCTCCCTCATTGAAGAGGACCTTGTTAAATATAATTGGTAACCTTTCTTCTGGGTAGCTGGTTGTGATGCCAACAGAAAAGGCAGATTTGAGCACGATGCTTCCACATCTACAAACACCAGGCAGCCCTGTGTCCCCTTGCTCTCCTCTGTCTCCCTTTGGTCCAGGAGGCCCAACAGGACCTACTTCTCCTTTCTCTCCCTCAGGTCCCATGGGTCCTTTCTTCCCAGTCTCTCCTTGGTCCCCTTTCTCTCCAGCAAGGCCCAGTGGTCCAGTCTTACCTCTCAAACCTTCAAAAAGAGTTTATAGTTTAATTAACAGTTTCTGTAAATATAGAGTCACAAACAACATGCCCACATACCCTAAATTTTTTTCCTCAGTCAACTTTCAACAGTATACTACTACATAATTAATATTTAAATAAATAACTGATGCACTAAAATGGAAATAGAAAAATTTCATCAAAATGTCAAGAACATTTTCCTGAATATCTGAGAACTCATTTAAAACCTGATTAATTTAAAATAAGTAACCGTCATTTTGATGACACATTACCTGCTGCTAAATTAGACACATATATATACTTATCTCTATAGGAGGAATTCAAGGAGCATGATATTATTCCCCAGAGTGAGGTCATGGGGGCAGACAGAACAAGATGAATCCTTAGAGGCTACTTAGTCTTATGCGCCATTCTGCTTCTATCAGGATTATTAATATTGGGTTGGCCAAAAAGTTTTGTTTGGGTTTGGAAAAAACCCGAACGCACTTTTTGGCCAACCCAATAAAAAGTTAATCAAAGTGAGATTAGCTCATATTTATTGAACATTTACAATGTATCAGGGTTAATGCTTTAGGTGCATGCATTATATTCTTTAAGCCCTGCACAACTTTATGAATTAAGAATTATTATTACTTCCGCTGTAGATGAGAAAACTGAGCCATGGAGAAATTAGTTTGCTCAAGGAAACAGAGCTAGGGAGTGATGGAGCTGTGATCTGAACTCATGCCTGCCTGACTCTGGCATCTGAACATCTGGGGCAGTGGCCAGAGTGTCATTTGTATAGTGCACCACAGTAAGGGCTCTTCAATATGTCATGATAACCAGACAACAGTGACTGCCACCACTGTGCAGGAGTTCTTTTTTGGAGGAGAAAACCGAATCCCAGAGGGGTGAAGAAACTTGCTTCAGTAGCAAGACTAGGACTGGAATCCAAGTCTTAGCCTAGTGATGTTTCTCCTTCATCAAAATGCCTCTTACTTTTGGGGCTGAAATTAAAAAAAACTTTAATTCTTTTTGGCTCTGCAGCTAAATGGTTGTATTATTTTAGGCAAGTCCTTTACTTTCTCTGGGTCTCCATATTTGTAGAAAATACATAAGGGCTGTGAAAGGATTTCAACAAATTCAAAATCATCATACTGGAATATTTTCTGTTTGTTCAGATATTTATATCTACAGATCAACCATAAGCTAAATGTAGAGAAAATGTGATCATAGGTTGAAAGTGATAAACAAAATCTATTTAATTTTTAAACCTTATGTGTAATAACAGTGACTTAAAAGCATAAAAAATGTCATTCAATTTTATGGCCAAATCCATTCCATAAATATTTTCTTGAAAAGTATCCAAATGATTGGTAATTTGTAATGCACTTTTGTAGTCAGTGAAAGCATATTGTTGTTATGTTGTGTACTTTTACTCTTAACTATGTATTTGTTCTCAGGAACTTTTATTAAGCTAAACCTTTTATCTTGATAGTGCTTTGATATCATTTATTTGAATATTACACATACATCAATGTATGAATTTGATCATTTTTCAGTTATTTGGCAAATTTAGCAATGAAATGTTCTGGATAATACAAGTTTCAGGAGAATTAAAGCTTTACCCTTAAAACATCAAGTATTTTGTTTCAGTAATTTTAGAAAGAGGTTGTGTAATAATTTATGATGCCTAGAAAATGCTAATAATGAATGTAACCCTTTTTTGGTGACTAGGATCAGCATTGTTACTGATCATAGGACCATCCTCCAGCTCTAGATGACTTTTGTTATTAAGTCGAAATTCCACTAGCTCCAGCCAGAACAAACTGGTATTTATTTCTGGAAATAAGGCCATAATAGTCTGATCTTTCAATGTTTGTTTCTTTTTGGTAGAAATGAAATATGAATACTATTTTACTATTAAATTAACTTTCGAATCAAGGACTACAACTTATACATTGTTATTTTATTTTCAATAGGAGCTAACTTTTGCTGTCTTCATCAGTGACTGATGCATCAATAAAAGACATTTTGGCATCAGTAACAATTTCTGCCATTAAATTTCATTATGTACTGAAATTTCTTTGCCTCTATAACTTTGGGCACGTCACTTATTGTCTTAGTTTCAAATGCCCCTTTTGTACTATGAAGAAATTGGATCTAAGTTCACTCTAAAGCCATTGGGAAAGTAGTAAACAGTGACTCAGTAGACTTGACAAGCCCTAATTCAGCCATGGATTAGTTAGGTGACTGTGAAGAAGGGGCTTTACCTCTCTGACTTTAGTTTCCCAGTCCTTGAAACGAAGGTGTTGGACTAGATTGCTTGAAGTTTCATCCTCTTGAAAATTCTTTGAGATGAAACTGTAAATACTAAGATGCAATTTCACAATGCTAGCTGTGAAAAGATCTTTATAATCTCAACACTTGGATCTCTATAGCTATTTAATATTTTGAACTGCTGAGAGTTAGATAATCAGGGACTAGTGGTAATAATTTACAGTAATTCTTTCTGTTTGTATGAAGGATTTACCCTTGTGATAAAAGCCAATTAATGAAGAATGGAATGAAGGGATAAATCATTCCCCCTCCCTATTCAGTCAGACATATGCTGGGTAGAGAGGAGAATTATGGAGTGTTAGTCTATGCTTAGATACTGAAGCTTAGAGAGAAAGAATTTCTTCTTAGTTCTCCACAAAACAAGCTTACAAGGATTTTTTCTTCAGTGCCATTTCTTTTTTCCATCCATCCATCCATCCATCCATCCATCCATCCATCCATCCATCCATCATCCATCATATATGTATGTGTGCATGCATACATTTATCTAAACCATCTAATACTGATGGGTCATCCACTACATGCCAGGCACTGTTCCAAGGGCTGAATGCCATTGACATGAATGACGCCTGTCCTACCCTCAAGTTAGCTGTTATGACATATTATGTTGTGATCTGCAAATATGGGCCATAGCTAAGTTCATGAATATCCGAAGCCATATAATGAAGTAGAATAATCTGTTCATGAGGTGGTTCTAGTGTTATTTGAAGATATTTATGTGCATTCACATTAAATTAAATTTGAAAAATATGCTACCACAATAATTGCTATAGACCCATGAGGGAGACAGATATTTTTACAGAAAATTGATAATTCAGTATAATAAACTCTGTATTTGTAATTTAGAGGAGAGAAGCTGGAGAAGACATATACTTGACCTTGCCAGGGGGTTGAGGTGGATGTGGTGGGGATGAATGAGAAGACATATATGGTATTAAAGGGGAAACAGGAAGCAGAAGCTTCCAGCCAAGTTGTGTCCAGTTCCAGCCACATTAAAAGCTAATTCTCAAAGCCAGAGGACTCTGTTCTTATTGTTTGTAAATGAGGTGTGCTTCTCCTCATTGATCACAAAGGCATTCTTACCTTTCTTAGCTGTCGTATATCCTTACTTGTGTATGTATCAATATATATTAGATTTAAATAACTAAGGTTGGGAAAGTTTTATTTTTTTACTTTTGAATCTCAATTTTGTCATTTGTAACATTATTATTATTATTGATTATAATTTTAGCTAATAAGGTTATGGCTGAAATTAAGTACTAAATGTAAAATTGCTGACACACAGTAAGTTCTTAATTAATGGTGATGATGGTGATGATGATGATGATGATGATAGTGACATATTGTAATCATGTGTTTCCATATTGGCCTCCCCCACCCAAATGTTTGCATATTAAGTCAGGGACAATGTCTTGTTCATGTTTGCATTCCCTAGAACAGTGTTCTCAACTGGGAGCAATTAAACACTGCCCACCAAGGGAAAGTTGGCAATGCCATAAGACATTTTGGTTGTCACAATTGGTGGGGGATGTCACTGACATCAAATGGGATGCTGCTAAATGTCATTCAATGCACCAGATAGCCATCCCACAGTTAATAATTATTTGGACCCAAATATCATCAGTGTGGAGGTTGAGAAACACTGGTTTAGAACAATACTGGAGAGCAAGAGGTGCACAAAAAAATTTGTTAAATGAAAAATGCATGAATGGATGGATGAATGAATGGATTGATGAATATGGGGATAGCTGATTTCATATATGGTTAAAATTGTCGCAATTACGAACATTCAATTTGCTCTGAATACATATCTGTATACATATCTTTAAATAACACTAGAACTACCTCATGAAATGGATAGCTCATTTCTAGTTTATTATAAGGATTTGGATATTCACAAACTTAGCTGAGACTAATATTTTCAGATCACAGTGTAATAAATAATAACAGCAAACATTTATGGAATCCTTACTACATGACACTTATTCTATTGAGTACTTTACATGTATTATCTTCCTTAATCTTCACAATGACACTTACTACCCCCGACTTACAAATAAGGAAACTGAGGCTCAAAAATGTTTTTTTCTCAAGGATGTTAAGTTAGTAATTGAAGATGTCATGTCTTTCTGACTCCAGTGAATGTTTCTGTGACTCCCACATTATTGCTTCTAGACACAATAAACTAAAAGGGCCAGTAATATCGAACTATGATCCTGGTGTTATTATTATAGGATTTCAAATGTATTCATGATCATGATACAGCAGTAAGAGTGTTCATATGTGCTACCAAATAGAGCCTTTGAAAGATGAAATGTAAGCTCCAAATGAAAAATTCTTTATCTGATGTTGAAAATTTACCTAAAGATACTTTATCTAGTGTTGATTAAGGGTCATAGATTCAGTAGCTTCTTATTTGCCAAATATTTTCTGCATGATAAATTCAGCAATGAATTGGTATCTAATCTTCTGAATATATATTATGGTATTGTTTCATATAATAACAGTAAATCACGTGCAATGACTAGATAGAGATGTATTTCTTAGATCTACTGATTTTTTCTTCCTGTCTTTTGTTCCACATTTTACACTCAGAAACTTGTTTTCAAAGATTGATTCCATCCAAATTTTCCTCTTTTAGGGTTAACACAGCCTTGCTAGAGTTTCAATTCTGTTTACTTTGAAGGATTGCAGAATCTGGCAAGCTTCATGGGCCAACTTATTTGTGGGGAAAAAAGTGAAAATTACTGAAAGAGTAGGACACAATTGTGTTGCTGTAAAGAGCAATAAGACATCTATATTTCAGCTGCTACAGGACAGGTGGGAGAGTGTTGAACTAGGAAAGGTAGGCTATACAGTATTATTGTCATTTCCTTTGTGACAAGTAAGCCTTTTGTGTCTTTGTTAAGGATATGAGTGCAGAGCAGGATGGCCCCTGTGCTTTCGGCTCCTAGTTCCCGCCTCTCCTTCATCTCTCTGTCTCCTCCCCATCCATTTGTCTGTGTATCCATCCATGCTCTTTCGCATGCAGCCATTGCCCGCTGGCTGTACCAGCCCAGAGGTCACGGACATCAGATGTTCCAGATGACTCCAGCTCTGCCAGTCACTAGACATGCACTTCCGTCTTCAGTAATTCATTTAATCATGCTACCACTCTGTGTTCTCATGTATAAAACGTGATCACGTCCCCTTGAAAGAGTTGCCATTACGATGCAATGAGAATGCAGGTAGAGGGTTTAGAGCAGTATCTGAAGCATAGTGAGGACTCAGTAAATTGTTACGATTAATGAAGGTGAAGTTGAGAAGGGATTTAAAGGGCAATTCTCATTAGAAAAAGCAACAAAACAAGGGAGTGATTTTCAGGTGGGGGTGACAGAGGATGTTTTTTATGGAACTTCATTCATTACCTGCAGCCCCCTTTTCACCTTTCTCTCCTTTCCTGCCGTCTCTACCATCTCGTCCTGGAAGGCCAATCCGACCATGGGGCCCAGGGGAACCATTTGCTCCAGGGGGGCCTGGAGGTCCAGGTAAGCCAGGAATGCTACAGATATATCTTGGGGAGTAGCTGTCTCCTTTGAACTGATTACCCCGAGGTTGTCCACTCGCACAAATGGCAAAACTTGTAACATAGAGCAAGACAAACATCTTTGGCTCTGGAAGAGAAACACACGGACATAAATGCACCCTCTTAGGTGGGGTTTTTGGCATACTGAACATGAGAATGGACATTTTCAAAAATTCACCCCAGGGCTCACCTCTCCATGTGTGTCTAAATACCCTGTTTGCCCTAATAATTCCATTGAAAATTATTAACACTTAATTGATAGAGAGTTCTCAGTGCCCCACACAAGGGTTGGTGGAGATGAAGTCGGTGAAGATTTTTAAAATTCCAGAATAAATCACTTTGTTGCATTTTCTTTTCTGCAGGAATCAATGGTGGGCTTTGAAAAACAATGTTTTGCTTTTGCAAAAGTACACATTTTTAAAAGGAAAATTAGAGATGCAAATGAATAAGATAAACGTTAAAGTTATTCTCACCACTCACAGATAATTACTCTTTACATTTTGACGTATACATCCTTCTGGTGTTTTCTTTCTATGCTATGAAGAAAAGTGATGTTATGACATTCTTGCAAGTCTTTAACTTTTCTTCACTTAACAATATGTCGTGAGCATCTTCCCATGTCAAAAATTATTCATAATATAAAAAAAATTGTTGCATTTTCCTCTACTATCCTTTATGTACAACATTCCCCATTATAGACATTTACTTACAGTTTTCTGCTAGTATAAACACCATGCTAGATAGACATCTTTATATCTAATCTTTGCATGCTTACACAGTCATTTTCTTAGAATTTATAGGCTTTTTAAAGCAAGAGAAAGGAAGTGACATTTTCAGGAAAATCATGTTTTTCATTTGATAATCATGTATAATGCCAATTAGTGTTAATTGGAGTACTGTGCATGTCCTGAGCGGAAGTGTCTCAAACTTTAATTTAAAATCTGCAGGATATAATGCCCTACTGTCCCATTAAGCTGTTAGCACTGGGGCTCAATTAAAGAGCTGAGTGAAATTAAATCATGCATGTTGCCACATGGTCCGAGTGAAGCAGGCAACAGATCTCTTCAGCTCTGATCTAATGGGATTTGGTTTTTCCCTCCACAAAGCCTGGCCACTGAGGATGATAGATCATTTATTAGCATCACATTTGGCATATAAGCTGAGGGGTGTGTAGTGTAGGCTTGGGACACATGATTCTCTAGGCTAATGTCTTAGAGCTATCAGCATTTTGGGTGGGAGTATACATGTGATTCTGGGGTGGTATAAATGAGCAGTTTTTGCACGGTTGGACCTATGCTTTAATAAGAAATCTGTGGAAACAAACTAAAAGTCTACCGACAGATGAATGGATAAAGAATATGTGGTATATATATATGCATACACACACACACATACACAGTGAAATATTAACCATAAAAAAGAATGAAATAATGCCATTTGCAGCAACATGGATGGACTTAGAGATTATCATACTATGCAAAGTAAGTCAGAAAGAGAAAGATATGATGCCATATCAAATACCATATGATATCACTTATATGTGGAATCTAAAATATGATACAAATCAACATATCTACAGAATGAAAACAGACTCACAGATATAGAGGACAGACTTGTGACTGCCAAGGGAGAGGGTGTAGGGGAGGGAAGGATTGGGAGTTTAGGATTAACAGAGGCAAACTATTATATATAGAATGGATAAAAACAAGGTCCTACTGTATAGCACAGGGAACTATACTCAATATCCTTTGACAAACCATTATGGAAAATAATGTGAAGAAGAATGTATTTATATGTCACTTTGTTGTACAGAAGACATTAATACAACATTGTAAATCAACTATACATCAATAAAATTAAAAAAAAGAAATCTGTACAATGCTTGTGTATATGCCTGGTATATACTTGCCAAAAGGAGATAATCATAACAAGTGGGAAAAGCAATTGGATAAGAGTTTCTTTTATTTTTTTGACAGCCACATCAGAAAATGAACCAGCACAGTGTACCACTTTTATAGCGCCCATGAGGAAATTGTAACATCTTGGAATTAGATCCAGAAACTTGCCAGAGCATAGGAATGACAAACTGAGAAAAACATAGTGTGCATATGTGGTTCAAAATAAGTCTGATTCCTAGAAATCTAATTAGTGAAAAACTGAAGCAACTTATCCAAATATAGGCTCTGTATCCTTGACCACATCTCCATGTTACCAGTGCTCTTACCCCCCCACCAAAAAAAATTAAAGAGAACATTTTTCTATGCCCTGTCTGCTTATAGAACACAAACTCAAAATTATTTATCTTATTACTCACCTGGGATTAAGGCACGTTTTGAAAAGCCCAGCAGATCTGATAAACATACCAGCCCTTCCAAAGGTGCCTCAGATGAAAGAAAATGGAAAGAATCTTTTATTCAAACCCTTGTCAGTTAAAACAAGACAGGATGATTAAATTGCTAGATCTTCCACCTTGAAAAAAACTGATTAGAGGAAGCTTTGAGAAGGGATTTAAAAGAGGAGAACAGATACTTATAAGGAGGCTTTTAACCAGACATGGAATGCGATGCTGTAGCTGAAGCCAGGAGCTGGTCCTAAGAGGGAATTGAAACGATCTGGTGAGAAGGTGCTTTGGGCAGTGGCATCTCAGACACTGGTGGAGATGCTGAGAACACACACGCCAATAGTTGGGGATCAGTCTATGAAGGAGCGTTTGGTCAGAGTTGAGGTTATGATGGATAGAGGATACAAAAATTTTAAGGATGTGCTTGGAAGAAGGATGTTAATATTTCCAAGAGCCAGGCAAAGGTACTCAAAGAAAGAATAAATTAAAACAACTGAAACAAAGATATTTGTTGAACAAATAGTTTGCAATTCTTTGACAAATGCACTAGAATATTCTCTGCACAGTAGTTTAAATGCTGAAAGCATTCCCAGTTTGAATACTTTGAAAGGTGCTCAGAATGGTTATCCATTAATAATCCTCATCAGAATTGAGGGATGAGGTGTTGTTGCACCTGACCTGTGATGATGACATAATGGTGAGTGGCTTGGGTTGAGGCTTGGGACTCAGATCATCAGGATGACAAAGGGGTGTGGGTTATAACGGAAAACTACAGTGGCATTATCTGGTAATGGTTCTTCATTTCATTTAAAAGGCAAAAGCCTCATGGTACATGGTTTACAAGGCCCTACTTGATTGGTTGCCCACCTTTCTTATCTCCCTGACTTCATCTTCTTCTACTCCCTTCCCACTTCCTCATCATCTGTCACACTGGATTCCTTGATGTTTCTCAAAGATGCCGATTACACGCTCTGACTTAGGGCCTTCACACTATCTCTTCCCTCTGTCTGGAACTCTCTTCTCCAAGATGCCTACATGTCTCCCTCCCTCATCTGCTTCTGCCTTTGTTCAAATGCTACCATTTCATTAAAGCCAACCTTCACCTCTTCATCTAACATTGCAAACGACCTTCTCCTACCCATGACGTGCCCTCTTTCTGTTCTGTTTTTTTCTATTCTCCATTGTACTCATCATCCTCTAATTTACTAGATTATTCTTAATTTTATTATGCTTTTAAATTTGCAAATATCTCTATCTGATAGAATGTAAGCTTCATGAGGGCAGGGATCTTTGTCTTAGCCATTGATGTCTCCAACCACCTAGAATAGTGCTTAGCACAAAAAACTCAGGTTGAGGGCAAAGGAGATTTTGGGGGCAGGGAAGGTGTGATTTTTGTGGGAAAAAGACTAGATAGAAATTATGGAATATGAGAATATTACAAAAGAAAGAGGAAAGAGAGAATTTAAAGAAATATTCCTGGGGTCTATGGGTCCCTTTTGCAGTATCTGTTTGAGAAGTACAGATAAAGGATATAAGTTGTTTTAATTTTGTATAGTCTAAAGTATTTAAAATATTTATTTTTGTATAGATAAAACATGAACCTTCATAAAATTTAAAAAAAGATGCGCAACGAAAAGGAAATCTCTTCTCTTTCCTCTCAGTCTCCCAGACATGTAGGTTCCCTCTCTAGAGGCAATCACTGTTGCTAGTTTCTTGTGGGTCCTTCTGCCTGTAGGCATACTGTATGCAAATTCCTGCACCTTGCTTTTCCACTTAGCTTGGAGATATCAGTATATAGACAGAGCTGCCTCATTCTTTTTTTAGTCGCTATGGAATATCCATTGTAAGAATCTATTATATTTAACAAGTCACCTATTGATGGATACTTGGGACATTTTTATTCTTGTGGTATTACAAACAATAGTGCGATAGATATCTATATGTATATTCTTTGCATGTGGTTTCTGACATGAGCAGCAAATAGCTTTTCCCAGTATGTTTTTTCACTTCATTCATGTATCTTAAAAAATCTTTTTATCTTGAAGACATTTTTGGGGGTTCAATTTCTTATGTTTAGAAGGTCTTCCCCACTTCAAGATATTAAAAATAATTCTCCCACTTTTCTTTCAATTTTATTTTCATTTTTCACCTTTAAAATTTGAGCCATTGGAGTCTTTCTGATTAAAAAGTGTGAGGTAGGGATCCAACTTTATATTTTCAATACCTTGTATTAAAAAGATCCATCCTTTAACCACTGCCCCACTTGTTTGTGATGAATTTGGTTGTTCTGGCTGGGAATGAACTATGTGAGTCATGGCTCTATACACATTACAATACTTTTAAACAGCTTTTTGAGATTTAATTTACACACCATAAAACTGACCAATTTAAGGTATACAATTCAATGTACACCATAATCTAATTTTAGAACATTTTTAAAACTACAAAAAGAAACATACACATTAGCAGTCACTCCTCATACAAAACACTTTGAAAGATTTCATTCAATTATGTACATTTATGCAGAATATGTGCTAAAATGTATTACTTTTTTCCACTAGTGTGCTCCTTTGGAGTTAGAAAATCAAAGCTCTGGAAATATTGTTAATTTGAACAGATCTGTCCTGGATGTTAGTTGTAAATGACTCTCTATTCTATTTTTCTGTAAGGATTACAAAGTAACAGATCTTTAATTTTTTAAATACCTATTTTAAAAATTATAATACTTTGTGGTACTGTAGATTTTGAAGCCTTCATGTTAATGTATATTTTGAATCTGTAAGTCAGGAATGTAGTATATAGTGTTTTGTAAATATTTTAAGTCATAAAACCCTTTGTTTTGGCTAAATTAGCTATAGAAAATACTTCGAGAAATACTGAATAAATCAGTGCAAAGATTCAACTTCTAGAAAATAGGCCCACAATTTGAGAGCTTTCAGTAAATAACATGTTTTTTTCTTTATTATAAAATAAAATAAGCCCATGCATACATGGTCAACTAATACTTGACAAGGGAGCCAAGAATACTCACCAGGCAAAATATAGTCTCTTCAATAAATAAATGGTGTTGGAAAAAACTAGATATTCACATGCAAAAAAAAAAAAAGAAATTGGAATCCTATCTCACACCACTCAAAAATATAACTCAAAATGGGTTAAGGACTTAAATGTAAGGCCTAAAATCATAAAGCCTCTGGAAGAACACACAGGGAGAAAGCATTTGACACTGGTCTTGGCAACAGTTTTTTGAATATGACACCAAAAGCATAAGCAACAAAAACAAAAATAAACAAGTGGGACTACATCAAACTAAAAAGCTGCACAGCAAAAGAAATGATCAACAAAATGAATAGGCAACCTATGGGGGAGAAAATTTGCCACTCATGTATCTGAGAAGAGGTTAATATCCAAAATACATAAAAAATTCATATTACTCAATACTAAAAACCAAATAATCCAATTAAAAATGGGTAAAGAATCTGAATAGACATTTTTCCAAAGAGGACATATGAATGGACAGCAGGTACATGAAAAGATGCTCAACATCACTTATTATCAGGAAGTTGAAAATCAAAACCCCAATAAGCTATCACCTCACACCTGTTAGAATGGCCATCATAAAAAGACCAGAGATAACAAGTGTTGGTGGGAACATGGAGAAAAGGAGTACTGTACACTGTTGGTGAGAATATAAACTGCTACAGCCACTAGGGAAAACAATATGGAGATTCCTCAAGAAATTAAAAATAGAACTACCATATGATCCAGCAATATCACTTTTGGTAGTATCTATCTGAAGGAAATGAAAATAATTACCTTGAAGAGATGTCTGTATCCCCATGAAAACTCTAATTCGAAAAGGTACATGCACTCCAATGTTCATAGCAGCATTATTCACAATAGCCAAGATGCGGGAGAAACCTAAATTTCCATCAACAGATGAATGGATCAAGAAAATGTGATATATGTGTGTGTGTGTGTGTGTGTGTGTGTATAAAATATACAATGGAATATTATTCAGCCACAAAAAGAAGGAAATTCTGTCATTTGTGACAACATGGATGAACCTTAAAGGCATTATGCTAAGTGAAATAAATCAGACAGAGAAAGACAAAATATCTTGCTTATATGTGAAATCTAAAAAGCTTAACTCATAGAAACAAAGTAGAATTGTGGTTACCGGGGGCTGAAGTGTGGAAGAAACAAGGAGTTGTTGGCCAAAGGGTACAAACAAAGGATCTTCCAGCTATGAGATGAATATGTTTTGATGATCTAATGTATAACGTGGTGTCTATAATTAACAATACTGTATCATACACTTGAAAGTTGCTGAGAGAGTTGACTTAAATGTTCTCATTACACACAAAAAATAATAATTACCTGAGGTGATGGATGTGTCAACTAATCTTATTGTGTTAATCATTTTGCAATACATATGTGTTCCAAATCTTCATGTCATATACCCTAAACTTACACAACATTATATGTTAATTATATCACAATAAAGCTGGAAAAAAATTAAAATGTAGTTGGTAGACATGTAAAATTGTCCAGCTACTGTACAAAACAGTACGGTGATTACTCAAAAAATTTAATATAGAATTATCATATAATCCAGCAATTCCATTTCTGGGTATACCCAAAAGTAGTGAAAGCAGGGGCCCAAACATGTTTGTATACCCATATTTACAGCAGCATTATTCACAATAGCCAAAAGGTAGAAGCAACTCAAGTGTCCATCAACAGATGAATGGTTAAACAAAATGTGGCACATACACACAATGTAATATTATTCAGCTTTTAAAGGAAGAAATTTTTGACACATATTACAATATGGGTGAATCTTGAAGACTTTAATGTCAAGTGAAATAAGCCAGTCACAAAAGGACAAATATTGTATGATTCTACTTATATGATGTGTCTAGAATAATCAACATTGTAAAGACAGAAAATAGAATGGTGATTGCCAAGGGCTGGAGGGAGGGGAAAATGATGAGTGAGTGTTTAATGAAGACAGAGTTTCAGTTGGGGAAGATGAAAAGTTCTGGAGATGGATGGTGGTGATGGTTGTACAGCATTGTGAATGTACTAATGCTGTAGAACTGCATACTCTGGCAAATTTTATGTTGAGTATATTTTACCACAAAAAAACTAAGTAAAAGAAAAAGATTAATTGGGATGTATGGAACCTACTAGTATTCTTATTACTGTGCTTTAAAAACACCATTTACTCAATCCCCACACCACTTTTATGAAGTTGGTGCTATTATCTTCACTTTACATATAATAAAATGGAGAGTCTGAGGGTTCAAGTCCACACAGCCCTAAAAATGGCCCAGGCAGGATTTGAACTGAGCTCTTTTGTCTCTAAACACTTGGGTTTTCCCTGACATCATGTGAGGGAAGCTGTAACATTACTTCATGGCAAAGGGCTCGATTACTAATTCAAGTTGAAAATGTGTTTTGCTTGGAAATCATTAGGAGGAGGATAGGTAACCATGGAGGCCAAAACAAGACATATCCTTGGCCTGCAGGGGAAGGGATTTCACAACAGAAGGGTTTGTCATCCTCTGTCTGCACTAGGAGTGCACTGTGAGCAAGACGGGATCGGACCTGAGCTGATCACACCCCAGTGCCTTCTGTTTGTTCTTCCTAAGCTCTCCCTTTGGGGCCCTGGTTTTCTTCCTCAGAACGGCTTCTTCTGTTGGCCATGAAGTCCCTTCCTTCTCCTGTCTCTACTGCACCCAGCATAGCCACACAACCACATTGTGTTATGGCTAACTATTGCTTTTTCTTCACCAGAATGCAAACTCTATCATGAGCATTTAGGACAAAGACTGATCTACAGTAGAGGCTCAACAAAGGTTGAATGAAGGAAAATATTCATCAATATTTATTCTTATAAACAGTTCATAATTTATAAAGCTCTGTCTGCTGTATGTAAAAGGCTATGACGGCACAACAGTAATCTGTTCTAACATCTGTCAAATATTTTGTCATCTACAGAGTGACATTAAGCCTGTATCATCTTCCCAAGGACCCTTTTGTGGTTGGTCGGACAGGGAACCAATGTCCAGAGAAGTCAGCTAACTTGTTTATGGTCACAAAGCTAGTGTCAGCCCAGAGATTTGAACCCAGGTTTTCAGTTTCATGGATTCTTCTTCCAGAGCCATCTGTTTAATAAACTCAAAAGCTACCATAATGAAATAGGACATTGCAGCCACATCTGCCAAAATTCTAAAAAAAGAGTAAACACCATACCTTGCTCTGGGATGGTGGGTTGCTCCAGAATTCTAAATCCACAAGAGACTGAGGATCTTTCATGAGAGCTCAGAGAAAATCTTGCTTTGGTACCAGACAGAAAAGCAGATCCAAGTTCTCAGAGGTTTCCAAATAGTTGTGCTAAAAATAATTCTCTCCATTAGTCCCAAAGAGCCAGAGGCACTGGAAGTCATTCATTGGGTGAGGCTCAATCAGGGCCAGTTAAAAACCTCGATTTTGTTTGAGTTAAACCTGAAAGTGCCTGCTTTTCTTGACCGTTAACTGTAGAGGTGCCTCCATCTCTGTGTGTTGTGGCCTCGTTTTCAGATTTGTTTACTTAATTTTTTCCCCTCTTCATTTGTTTTCCACTGAGTGGATGTTTCAGGAAAAAGAATTACTCACTGACTGGAAATTAGTTGTTATCTTAGAGAGAAAATGTTATGTCCTTTTTGAGCATTTTCAACGTAGAATATTCAGATTCTGGAAGTGGGATTGTTTCTCATGAGATAACAAGGAAAGATGTCCCTATTCTGGGTAAATACGGCAGGAAAATGGTCCCTCATCTTATGTGCTGCAAAATGAAAGAGGGTGATGAATACTGTACTGCTGTTTTCTTTGTTCTCTGAATGGATAAATGATTGGATATTTTCAGAAGACTAATAGGTCTTTGTTCGTATAGAGAATGGATCACAACTCAAAAGGCAGAATGGTTCTCCAGACCTTATGACGACTCATCTTCAGTGCTATCAATTTCTTTTTGTCCTTTTGATATGAACTTCATGTATATCCTTACAACAGCAGTATGTAATTCATGATGGCGTTTATGGAAACTGAGGGACTTAAATGTTTTTTTTTTATCTTGCTTTCCCCACCATTCTTCTCAAGTTATTAAGAATGCTAATTGAAAGAAATATTTCCAGTTGGGGAAATGGGCACGAATCAAAAATTTGACCAAGAAGATTCGTGGGCTTTATTTTGCCTTAGCTATCCACCCTCCCATCTGGAAGACAGTCTTTTGAATTTATTGGCTGTCCAAAATCTGAGTGCCAACATAGAGTCATAAAAATAATGCCTTGAGCATAGAAGTGAGTCACAGTTTTTGCTAGAGTAGGATCTTAATCGGAGAGAGTTTCCTCATCCTCAAAATAAAATGGTTGTCCTTATATTACTCAGCTATAAAATGGAATGAAATTGAGTTATTTGTAAAGAGGTGGATGGACCTAGAGTCTGTCATATAGAGTGAAGTAAGTCAGAAAGAGAAAAACAAATACTGTATGCTAACACACATATATGGAGTCTAAAAAAACAGTATTGATGAAGCTAGTAGCAGGGCAGGAATAAAGACACAGAGGTAGAGAACAGACTTGAGGACATGGGGGGGAAGGGAAAGCTAGCACAAAGTGAGAGAATAGCACTGACATATATACAATACCGAATGTAAAATGGATGGCTAGTGGGAAGCTGCTGCATAGCACAGGGAGATCAGCTCGATGTTTTGTGATGACCTAGAGGGGTGGGATAGGCAGGGTGGGAGAGAGGCTCAAGAGGGAGGGGATATGGGGATATATGTATACATATAGTTGATTCACTTTGTTGTACAGCAGAAACTAACACACCATTGTAAAGCAATTATACTCCAATAACGATATAAAAAAATAAAATGGTTGTCCTTGATTATTTCTAAGTTTTCTCACCGTTCTTAATATTCTCTCATCTTGTGCCTCATGAGGTGGAACTTAAAAAATAATGTCAGCCACTCTATACCTTACATACAAGTAGAGGTACAAGTCACCTGGAAGGGGATACTTGTTATTGAGAGAGGTTACTCAGGTGACTCTCCACATAAAGGGAAGCACTTGGTAGTGGTTTGATGAAGGTTTTCCTCTCAGGGACCCTTGGCTGGAGAGGGGTTGAGAATATTTACTTAAAGCATCCAGGGCCTTCTGGAAAGGAAGGAACCAAGGAACCAGCCCCTTCTTTCCATGATGTAAACTTAAAGAAATTAGTCATGGATGACAGGGTTGGTTTGGTCCAAAGCCTGCTGTGAAGAAAGAATACTGTGGACCACAGAATGGAATTGAGAGGGAGGTACTTGGGAGACTGGGCCAAAAGCATTAAAGGATTTGGGGGTGGCTGGTTTTGGCGGAGTACGTGGATGAAGCTGAAAGTTCGTCTGTCTTCAGTGATTCTCTCATCGTAGCTCTCCTTTGGGGAACAGTGGTTAACACACAGTGGTGAATTAAGAGGGTCATTATATTAAAGCTTAGTAAGGCGGTAGTACTGGGGTTAGTGAGAGCATCTCCTACAAATGGACAAGCATCTACTAGATTCTGCACAATTAGAGTGTGGCAATTTGGTGGCAGCTAAAGCAACAGGACTAGTGGACAAAACTTTTGTTTTTCACTTTCTGCCTGGGATAGAAGTAGACATGACCCCATTTGAACCAAGAATGCCCCTAGAATTCTTAGATCATTCATGGAGGGGAGGATTTAGATCTTGACTAGTCTACCAGATAATAAAAGAAAATGGGATCCTGAGAACTAATTGGAAGAAAGAAAAATGGCATGACTATATTTGAACTTGAACTGGCATGTAGGTCATAGAGGCTGAATTCTTTCATTAGTTCACTCCTAGCCTAATACCACAGAACAACCCACTGTCTTGTGTAAGAAGGCCCTGACTATCTGACTTGAAGGTAACCTCCTCACACTCCCCTCTGAGGTCTTCTAAAAGGCTGGACTAGAATAGCAGTCCTTATAATCTCAATTTCTGGGATGTCAGCCTGTGGATATGTTCATTTATTTGTATACAAGGGTTGACTTTATTTTTACTGAAGTATAGCTGATTTACAATATTGTGTTAATTTCTGGTGTACAGCAAGTTGATTCAGTTATATATATACATATATTCTTTTTTCAGATTTTTTTCCATTATAGCTTATTATAAGATATTGAATATAGTTCCCTGTGCTATATAGTAGGACCTTATTTTTTATCTATTTTATGTATAGTAGTGTGTATCTGCTAATCCCAAACTTCTAATTTATCCCTCCCCTCCCTTTCCCTTTTGGTAACCATATGTTTATTTTCTATATCTGTGAGTCTGTTTCTGTTTTGTAAATAACTTCATTTGTATCTTTTTTTAGATTCCACATATAAGTGATATGGTATGATGCTTATCTTTCTCTGACTTACTTCACTTAGTATGATAATCTGTAGGTCCATCCATGTTTCTATAAATGGCATTATTTCATTCTTTTTTATGGCTGAGTACTATTCCATTGTATATGTATACCACATCTTCTTTATCTATTCATCTGTCAGTGGACACTTAGGTTGTTTCCATTTCTTGGCTATTGTAAATAATGCTGTTATGAATATTGGGGTGCATGTAAGTGATGACTTCTTAAAGGGCTTTTCTCATTCATTCTTCTTTGGATTGGTACAATCTCCATCAAAGAGCTTAGAAATGGGTAAATGTTTTGACGTCCAAAAGAGGTAGATGTGTTCTTATTTTTCTGTCTTAACTTGACCAAGGGTTGACACAATTTATGGGTGTTCATATTTGCTTTTTCTGTGTCATTCATAACTTTCTTAAATTCCCTTTAGTGTTTGATGGCAAGGTTTCTTATATTATTAAAGTATCACAATATTTTTTCTGTTCTGCAATATTTGATTTTTTCTTCTTAGCTAACTTATTATAATCTATATCTTCCTGGATTTACTCTTCTTCACAGAGAGAATAAAACCTTTGAAATTGTCTCCTAGAACATTCAGACCTCAGATGTTACTAAAGCTTGTTATTGCCTATTTCACTCATCATTTTCACACTTATTTTAGAGACAGTAGCAAAAAAAAATGGGTAGAAAAATATGCTGAAGGAAGTATTGGCTTAAAGTAAAAAAGTCGGGTTCCATTTACACCTGCCACTCATGCCAAGGCCAGGGTCTTATTCTGTATTTTCTAGGCAGACATTTTTTTCTCCTCTCAGCTTTTGATTATTTTCCTGTAGCCTTAACTCACTTTTCAACTGAATTCAGTTCAATCTAGATCAATCCAATCAACGTTCACAGAGCATCTCACAGTGTGCTGGTGAACCAGCTCTCAAGAAACAGGTACAGATTGATAGCTTTGTCAGTTTCCTTGGTGTAAATACTTCCATCACTGCCAATTTCAAGCTACCAACCTGATATTCACTAAATGCAAAGGTGTGTGGAGTTGGCCCTGGCTAGCTGGTCTAAGCTAAATCAGCACAGCACTGGGAATATATATAAGCCAATTCTCGGTACTAGAATTATTTTAAAAAGAAGGTTCTAGCTTATGTGCTAAGACATTACATCATTTTCTCCTTTAATCCTCACCATAACCTCTTGAGGTAAGTAATTTTATTATCCTCCATTCGTAGATGAGGAATTTGGGCAGGCTGATCCACAGTTGGCCCACCTAACCACTGTACCATGTACCCCCATAGGGTATTTCTAACTTTACAAAACCAGGTTCCTGCATCCACACAGCTTGCAGGTGGGTGGATTGCACGCCTGACTCCTCCTCTTCCTTCCCATAGCACTGGGTTCAGGCGGGAATCTAACCTTGTCTTTCTAGCCTCAGTGCCTCGCTTATATCATCTCCTCTTGCTTACAAGTCCCTGTTGGCCATGTCCTTCCCATGCCCTTTTCTTCGTATGCTCACTTTTGTCCTCCTTATGCTTTGCTTTCTCCAGAAAGCCTCCCTGATACTCTCAGCAGGTACAGCCTTCCCTTCCCTCGAACCCTCCTAGCATATTATTTGGATCTCTCTTATGCACATTAACTCATGGATTCTTAACTAGATCTACCGTATCAGCACACTAGTGGATTAGTTCTAGGTACTGATATTTTTCAAAAGCTCTATCGGTAATTCTGATAGGCAGTCAGAAATTGGGAATCTTTACCTTATCTACTTTTGCTCAAATGATGCCTCCTCTGTTAGTCCTTCCAAGCCAGGGAGTGCCAGTGATATAAATCTGACCTGGTCTTCTCACTCTTTTATTCTGTTCTTTTATTAATCACCTCATTACATACTTATTGAGCTCCTACTATATGCCACATACCGAGTGCTTGATCTTGGTATTCAATGGGGAGCAAACATGGAGCCCTTACCCTTAGAGAGAAAAAGTCTAGTAGGGAAGACAGACATTCATCAAATAAGCATAAGACTATGTTTAGCAGTTGTTAATTGGGACTTTCCATCATCTTGGAGTTCACTCAAGGCAGAGAATAATGGGCAATCAGTTCTCATACATCCATTTAAGACTTGTCAAAAACCAGCTGGATCTGATACTAGCTATAGTCCATTTTTACCCAAATAAGAGAAAACTAGAAATTCAAAAAGGATGAATAGTTGAAGGGAGCCATCAAGGTAGAGAGTCATTAGCTGATAAGGGAGTGTCAAGGACCTCTCCTCTCCCTTCCTATGAGGGAGGAGATGGAGGACTCATACCCCCTCCCCAACTCCCAGACTAGTGGCAGGGACCCCAAGAGATTACTGATAGTATTAGAGGTGCCTGCGAGAAAGAAACCATCTTGGTTGCCAGTTGGATATTAACTGAACTGTGAAACTGAAAGCCTTGCAGTTCTCATGGGATCAGAGAAATGTGGGGGAGTTTGACCTACCCCTAAAGTTTGATGTCTTATGTGATCATAGAAATTAGAGAATTTTGAAGGCAGAAGGCTGTCTGGAGAAGAGAGAGCAGTATAGAAGCAGCTATTGGAGAGACAAGGATGTATGAATTTCCCAAGAGGCAGATGACACTGAGGATGGCAACTGGGATTGGGCCATTTAGGTGGGATGTCTTGAGCCAGGAGGGTGTCCTTCTAGGATGAGGAAGCCAGTAAGAAGCCATCTAGCATACCACTGATTGCAGAAGCTGAGGATGGTATGGGGGCAAAGCAGGGTATCACCCAAGGACTTTATCACCCATATTAGGAAACTGTAAATCATGGAGGTCCCTCAGAAGGCCTCTAACGGCCACGGGAAATGTTCAACCAGAGAGATCCAGCATTTGAATATCTGGAGCACCAAGCAGGTATCGGCAGCCAGAAAAGAACCATACCAGTACCTATTAAGTAAACATACTTTGGTCACATTTTTCTAATCCTCCTCCCTTCTGATCTGACTCTGGACATGCCCAAAGTAGAATGAGAGGTAGGAGATGGGTGAAGAGTGAAAAGCATAACATATTCTGAGGTGAAGACTTGGAAAAGAACAAGCTTTCTATTGGATGTGATATTGAGGTGTTGATTTAGATTTAACTTTTTTTTTTTTTTTTTGCGGTACGTGGGCCTCTCCCGTTGCAGAGCACAGGCTCTGGACGCACAGGCTCAGCAGCCATGGCTCACAGGCCCAGACGCTCCGCGGCATGTGGGATCCTCCCAGACCGGGGCACGAACCCGTGTCCCCTGCATTGGCAGGCAGACTCTCAACCACTGTGCCACCAGGGAAGCCCTAGATTTGTCTTTTTAATGTCTGAAAATGAGTCACAATTGACCAACGAGATTGTTCATGTCATTCAAAGTGACCAGAAAGCTAAGGAATTTGCTTGAGTTGTCACGAAAGGGCAGGGAAAAAGATCCAACAGGATTTGACTAGAAAAAGTGGTGGGAGAAAAATGAAGTTGTTTCTTATTTATATCATATTTAAGACATAAAACAATCATTTGATAAATTCAGGAAACTCTGGAAAGTGTTTTCTGAAGGGAAAGTAAAGGGTATTATGGGAGTGTTTAAGCAGGGCAACCTAGTTGAGACCTAGGGCTTGTCTAAAGAAATGACATGTGACCTGAAATACAAAAGGGGAACAGTCATTAACCAGGAAGAGAAATTAGAAAACACTTCCAGGCTGAGAGAATGCCATGTGCCAAGGCACTGAGGTGGAATAGGATGATTTTGAAAGAAGGTCATTGAAAAGAGTAAAGGAGAGCATATGCCTGGAGGATATGCCTGGAACCAGCAGAGCTCTGCTGGGCTTGGAAGGTTCTGGTCTTTATCCTGAAAGGCTGTGAGCAGGGTTTTATGGGGCAGGCTTCCAACTCTCCCTCAACCCCAGTCTGTTACAATAATGAAGTTGATACAAATAGAGGTGATGCTTGCTGCCATTTTCCTGCCTCTCGTTGAGGTGACTTCAATAAGCTATACAGACTTCATTTGGCTTATGAACTGAATCTGCTTTCATTGTTGAGAAAGATGTAAGTTCTTGTGAGAAAAGTGGTTTGCATATTTAAAAAAAGGCAATTCACCCACTCATTGAATGAACAAATGTCATGACCTCTACCTTGTGCCAGGTGCCACCGCAGGCCCTGGAGATGAGGAGCTGAAAGAGGAAGACAGGATTCTAATGCCTTGGAACTCACTCCAGTGAGAATTTCAAGTCATTAGGGAAGGAAGGGGCCTCCAAGGTCATCTGCCTGATTTTCCCATTTTATAGAGAAGAAAATACCTTCAGTGAAAAGTGACTCTTCCAAAGGCCCCATTTATGGATAAGACCAGAGTTAGAACTCAGGTCCCCTGTAAGATTCTCTCTTCTGTACAGCATAGCTGGTTACCAGGACATGATTCCTGACTTCACACAGAGAAGACACTGCAGTATTTTTCATACACATAAATACCTATTACTGTGGATAATTGAGAGTTAACATGGTAGTATTATCACAGATCATAATACTTGATTCTCATCTTTCTACCCCAAATATCACTTCTTATATTTTAAATCATATAAACATTCTTAAAAATTACAGAAAATTTTGAGCATACACAAAAGTAGAGACCAAATGGAAAATGAGTTGCTGTGTACCCACCACTCAGCTCAAGAGTTACTGAGAGGAATATAATCTCATTGATACCCCTACTCAACTAATCCATCACCCCTGCATTTGGTACGTTTAGAAGCAAATTCCACACATCATATCATCTATTTCATAACTATTTCAGGAAAACCTAGGAATTTTTATCATCTTGGATAATAAATAACAGAGTGATTGACACCATGCAGCTTCTTCAGCCCTTGAGACTTTTAACCAAAAATGGGCTTACTTTAGAGTAGTTTAAAATGTCTTAAAAGCTAGGGAGGGTGGGAGGGAGGGAGACGCAAGAGGGAAGAGATATGGGAACATATGTATATGTATAACTGATTCACTTTGTTATAAAGCAGAAACTAACACACCATTGTAAAGCAATTATACTCCAATAAAGATGTAAAAAAATAAATCTTAAAAGCATTTTACTCACAAACTGCTACGCTGTGCACTAAAAGTTGCGAAATGTAATTTTATGTAGTCTCAAGCTTTTTCAGTGAAGTTTTCAGAGTCCACAGGGGAGCTCTCTGATGACTTGTTACAGAAATTCCAAGAAGTTTTGAGCCCAGTAAAGGCCTGTTTGTGGGTCCCAGGGTTCCAGGGAAGACTATGGTGCAGAGCTGGCCTTTAGTCCTGCCATATGTCAAGGGTGGGTGGTACTGCTGCCACGTGCAATTTTTGGCTTTTACTAACATAACCTGTCATACCATCCTAAGGTTGTTTAGGAAACACGAGAGAACTAGCATCATCTTATTTTTAATTTATGTTTTTATTGGGGTATAGTTATTTTACAATGTTGTATTAGTTTCTACTGTACAGGGAAGTGGAGTTCCCTGAGCTATATAGCAGGTTCTCATTATTTATCTATCTTATACATATTAGTTAGTGTATATATGTCCATCCCAATCTCCCAATTCATCCCACCCCTCCTTTCTCTCCTTCGTGTTCATACATTTTTAAAATGTTAGAGAGTCCTGGAATCTTGGGATGCGAAGGCTAACAGAGTGATCTGCATTGTCTTGGGCACTTAAGAATCAACAGGCACAGAATGAAGCCTGTCAACCCTGGGGAAGGATCTCAGTGCAGCTGGACATGGCCACCTCCATCCCTACCATGGTGCAGACGGAAAGGCGAGGTCAGGGGAAAACCTAACCTGGAAGGCAAACCACAGGAACCAAACCTTTGCGTGTTTGCTTTACCACTTCTATGCTTCTTGTAGCAGTGACCTCAATTTGCACATTTCCTTGAGAAATATTTGGCATATGAGAGATTCTGTACCTTTGTTTTTTTTTTAAATTTTTATTTTCTGGTGTTGTGTGTGTTCTTCTTAAAATTGACATATAACTGACACATAATATTTTATTAACTCCAGATGTACAAAATAATGGTTTCATATACGCATATATTGCAAAATGATCACCACAGTAAGTCTAGTTGACATGTAGTACCATCCATAGTTATAAATTATTTTCTTGTGATGAGAACTTTCAAGATCTACTCTCTTATCAACTTTCAAATATACAATACAGTATTATTAACTATAGTTTCCATGCTGTATACTACATCCCAGGTTTATTTATCTTATAGATGAAAGTTTGTGCCTTTTGACCCCCTTCACCCATTTCACCTACCTCCCATCCCTGCCTCTGGCAACCATCAATCTGATTTCTGTATCTCTGAGTTCATTTTCTTTTTTTTTAAGATTCTATGTAGAAGTGCGATCATATAGTATTTGTATTTCTCTGTCTGACTTATTTCATTTAGCATAATGCCTTCAAGGTCCATACATGTTGCAGATGGTAGGATTTCCTTCATTTTTATATGGCTAAATAGTATTCTATTGTGTGTGTGTGTGTGTGTATACATACATATATATATATATATATATAATATATATATATACAACATTTTATTTATCCATTAATCCATTGATGGACACTTAAAGTTGTTTCTGAAATGCCATAACATTGAATAATAGAAAATAAAAAATAGTTACCATTTATCAAGAGTTTTATTATGGCAGGGCACTGTCCTAACTGCTTTATATGCATTTCTTATTTATTCTTTACCAAGAACACATGAGGTAGCTGGTATGATTTCCCCATGATAAGTGAGGGGGCTGAGGTTAGGGAAAGAAGGGCAAGGCTGGTAAGGGGCAGAGATGGACTCCAAAACCTTCACCTTCACTAGTGATCACATTACCCATATGGGTAAAATTGAAGGCCTATTCAAATTTTGGCTTAGGGGTCTGTCTCCATGACATTCAATGCACTCGACAGCAATGAGAATGGGAAACTTCTATTAAAATGTGCTACTTCACTTTTCTTCCTTATACCTACTCTACAGTTCCTCTCTATTTTTATTGTTAGTATATGTTAGTATATGTTAGTATATGTTACACTGGGAACAGTTCAATTGACATCATGCAGAGGCAACCAGCTACTCCTGGAGGGGAAAAAGGGAAATGGGCACTCTGATCTGAAGTGCTGAGTGTGAGGCCTCTGAAAGAAGCACCCTGAGAACAAGTGAAACTAGATAAGGCACAAAGGAAAAGAGAGAAAAAAAAAGCAAGCTACAAACCCTCTGAAAAAAAATGCCTCTGCATCTCTAGCTATTGCAGATGTTGGTGTCTTCAGTGGAGTCTCCTATTGCATGGGGACCTTCAAGATGGCAGAGGAGTGAGATGTAGAGATCACCTTCTTCCTGACAAATACATCAAAAATACATCTACATGTGGAACAACTCCTACTGAACACCTACTGAATGCTGGCAGAAGACCTCAGCTACCCAAAAGGCAAGATAATACCCATGTATCTGGCTATGTGGCTGACAGGGTCTTGGTGCTCCAGCCTGGTGTCAGCTCTGAGCCTCCGAGGTGGGAGAGCAGAGTTCGGGACATTGGACCACCAGAGACCTCCCAGCTCCACATAATATTAATTGGCAAGAGCTCTCCCGGAGATCTTCTTCTGAATGCTAAGACCCAGCTCCACTCAATGACCAGCAAGTGACAGTGCTGGATGCCCCATGACAAACAACTAGCAAGACAGGAACACAAACCAACCCATTAGTAGAGAGGCAGCCTAAAATCATAATGAGTTCACAGACACCCCCAAACACACCACTGGACGTGGCCCTGCCCCACAGAAAGACAAGATCCAGCCCCACCCACCAGAACACAGGCACCAGTACCCTCCACCAGGAAGCCTACACAAGCCACTGAACCAACCTCACCCACTGATGACAGACACCATAAATAATGGGAACTACATTCCTGCAGATGCAAAAAGGAGACCCCAAACAAAGTAAGTTACACAAAATGAGAAGACACATAAATGAGAAGACACATAAAGGAGCAAGGTAAAAACCCACCAGACCAAACAAATGAAGAAGTAATAGGCAGTCTACATGAAAAAGAATTCAGAATAATGATAGTAAAGATGATCCAAAATCTTGGAAATAGAATGGAGAAAATACAAGAAACTTTAAACAAGGACCAAGAAGAACTAAAGACCAAACAAACAATGATGAACAACACAATAAATGAAATTAAAAATTCTCTAGAAGGAATCAATAGCAGAATAACTGAGGTACAAGAACAGATAAGTGACCTGGAAGATAAAATAGTGGAAATAACTACTGCAGAGCAGAATAAAGTAAAAAAGAATGAAAAGAATTGAGGAAAATCTCAGAGACCTCTGGTACAATATTAAACACACCAATATTCAAATTATAAGGGTCCCAGAAGAAGAAGAGAAAAAGAAAGGGACTGAGAAAATATTTGAAGAGATTGTAGTTGAAAACTTCCCTAATATGGGGAAGGAAAGAGTCAATTTAGTCCAGGAAGTGCAGAGAGTCCCATACAGGATAAATCCAAGGAGAAACAAGCCAAGACACATATTAATCAAACTATCAAAAATTAAAAACAAAGAAAAAATATTAAAAGCAGCAAGGGAAAAGCAACAATTAACATACAAGGGAATCCCCATAAAGTTAACAGCTAATCTTTCAGCAGAAATGCTAGAAACCAGAAGGGAGTAGCAGGACATATTTAAAGTGATGAAAGGGAAACACCTACAACTAAGATTACTCTACCCAGCAAGGATCTCATTCAGATTTGACAGAGAAAGTGAAATCTTTACAGACAAGCAAAAGTTAAGAGAATTCAGCACCATCAAACCAGCTTTACAACAAATGCTAAAGGAACTTCACTAGGCAAGAAACACAAGAGAAGGAAAAGACCTACAAAAACAAACCCAAAACAATTAAGAAAATGGTAATAGGGACATACATATCAATAATTACCTTAAGTATAAATGGATTAAATGCTCCAACCAAAAGACATAAACTGGCTGAATGGATACAAAAATAAGACCCGTATATATGCTGTCTACAAGAGACCCACTTCAGACCTAGGGACACATACAGACTGAAAGTGAGGGGATGGAAAAAGATATTCCATGCAAATGGATATCAAAAGAGAGCTGGATCAGCAATTCTCATATCAGACAAAATAGACTTTAAGTAAAGACTATTATAAGAGACAAAGAAGGACACTACATAATGATAAAGGGATTGATCCAAGAAGAAGATATAACAATTGTAAATATTTATGCACCCAACACAGGAGCACCTCAATACATAAGGCAAATGCTAACAGCCATAAAAGGGGAAATTGGCAGTAACACAATAATAGTAGGGGAGTTTAACATCCTACTTTCACCAATGGAAAGATCATCCAAAATGAAAATAAATAAGGAAACACAAGCTTTAAGTGACACATTAGACCAGATAGACTCAATTGATATTTATAGGACATTCCATCCAAAAACGGCAGATTACACTTTCTTCTCAAGTGCTCACGGAACATTCTCCAGGATAGATCATATCTTGGGTCAAGCCTTGGTAAATTTAAGAAAATTGAAATCGTATCAAATATCTTTTCCAACCACAATGCTATGAGACTAGATGTCAATTCCAGGAAAAAAAGGTAAAAAATACAAACGTATGGAGGTTAAACAATACACCACTAAATAACCAAGAAATCACTGAAGAAATCAAAGAGGAAATTTAAAAAAACCTAGAAACTAATGACAATGAACACACGATGGCCCCCAAACTATGGAATGTAACAAAAGCAGTTCTTAGAGGGAAGTTTATAGCAATACAATCCTACCTCAGGAAATAAGAAACATCTCAAATAAGCAACCGAATATTACACCTAAAACAATCAGAGAATGAAAAACCAAAAAACCCCAAAGTTAGCAGAAGGAAAGAAATCATAAAGGTCAGATGCGAAATAAATGAAAAAGAAATGAAGGAAACAATAGCAAAGATCAATAAAACTAAAACCTGGTTCTTTGAGAAGATAAACAAAATTAATAAACCTGTAGCCAGACTCATCAAGAAAAAAAGGGAGAGGACTCAAATCAACAGAATTAGGAATGAAAAAGGAGAGGTAACAATTGACATTGCAGAAATACCAAGGATCATGAGAGATTACTACAAGCAACTGTATGCCAATCAAATGGACAACCTGGAAGAAATGGACAAATATTTAGAAAAGCACAACCTTGAAAGACTAAACCAGGAAGAAATAGAAAATATAAACAGACCAATCACAAACACTGAAATTGAAACTGATTAAAAATCTTCCAACAAACAAAAGCCCAGGATCAGTTGGTTTCATAGGTGAATTATAGCACACATTTAGAGATGAGCTAACACCCATCCTTCTCAAACTCTTCCAAAATATAGCAGAGGGAGGAACACTCCCAAACTCATTCTATGAGGTCATCATTACCCTGATACTAAAAACAGACAAAGATGACACAAAAAAAGAAAACTACAGGCCAATATCACTGATGAACCTAGATTTAAAAATCCTCAACAAAATACTGGCAAACAGAATCCAACAGCACATTAAAGGGATCATACACCAGGATCAAGTGGGGTTTATCCCAGGAATGCAAGGATTCTTCAAAATCCTTGAAGACATAGACACAGATGTAGAGAACAGACGTATGGACACCAAGGGGGGAAAACTGCGGTGGGGTGGGGATGGTGGTGTGCTTAATTGGGAGATTGGGATTGACACATATACACTGATGTGTATAAAATAGATGACTAATAAGAACCTTCAGTATAAACAAACAAACAAAATAACTAATACTAAACTTTCTTTGGGTTATGTGTATGGAAATATGTTAATATAAATGTTTCAGACATTACAAAAAATACACAAATCAATCAATGTGTTACACCATATTAACAAATTGAAGGAGAAAAACCATATGATCATCTCAATAGATGCAGAAAAAGCTTTCAACAAAATTCAACATTTATTTGTAATAAAAACTCTCCAGAAAATAGGCATAGAGGGAACTTACCTCAACATAATAATGGCCATATATGACAAACCCACAGCCAACATTGTTCTCAATGGTGAAAAGTTGAAAACATTTCCTCTAAGATCAGGAACAAGACAAGCTTGCCCACTCTCACCACTATTATTCAACAGAGTTTTGGAAGTTTTAGCGACAGTAATCAGAGAAGAAAAAGAAATAAAAGGAATCCACATTGGAAAAGAAGTAAAACTGTCACTCTTTGTAGATGACATGATACTATACATAGAGAATCCTAAAGATGCTACCAGAAAACTACTAGAGCTAATCAATGAATTTGTTAAAGTAGCAGGATAAAAATTAATGCACTGAAACCTCTTGCATTCCTATACACTAATGATGAAAATTCTGAAAGGGAAATTAAGGAAACACTCCAATTTCCATTGAACAAAAAGAATAAAATACCTAGGAATAAACCTACCTAAGGAGACAAAAGGCCTGTATGCAGAAAACTATAAGACACTGATGAAAGAAATTAAAGATGATACAAACAGATGGAGAAATATACCATGTTCTTAAATTGGAAGAATCAACAATGTGAAAATGACTATAATACCCAAAGCAATCTACAGATTCAATGCAATCCCTATCAAATTACCAATGGCATTTTTTCACAGAACTAGAACAAAAACATTTCACAATTAATATGGAAATACAAAAGACCCCAAATAGCCAAAGCAATCTTGAGAAAGAAAAATGGAGCTGCAGGAATCAGGCTCCCTCACTTCAGACCATACTACAAAGCTACAGTAATCAAGACGATATGATACTGGCAGAAAAGCAGAAATAGAGATCAATGGAACAGGATAGAAAGCCCAGAGATAAACCCATGCATATATGGTCACCTAATCTTTGATAAAGGAGTCAAGAATATACAATGGAGAAATGACACCCTCTTCAATAAGTGGTGCTCGAAAAACTGGACAGCTACATGTAAAAGAATCAAATTAGACCACTGCCTAACACCATACACAAAAATAAATTCAAAATGGATTAAAGACCTAAATGTAAGGCCAGACACTCTAAAACTCTTAGACAAAAACATAGGCAGAACACTCTGACATAAATCACAGCAAGATCCTTTTTGACCTACCTCCTAGAGAAATGGAAATAAAAACAAAAATAAACAAATGGGACCTAATGAAATTTAAAAGCTTTTGCACAGCAAAGGAAACCATAAGCAAGATGAAAAGACAACTCTCAGAATGGGAGAAAATATTTGCAAATGAAGCAACTGACAAAGGATTAATCTCCAAAATACAAATAGCACATGCAGCTCAATATTAAAAAAAACAAACAACCCAATCCGAAAATGGGCAGAAGACCTAAATAGACATTTTTCCAGAGAAGATCTGCAGATTGTTAACAAAGACATGAAAGGATGCTCATAACTAATCATTAGAGAAATGCAAATCAAAACTTCAATGAGGTATCACCTCACAATGGTCAGAATGGCAATCATCAAATAATCTACAAACAATAAATCCTGGAGAGAGTGTGGAGAAAAGGGAGCCCTCTTACACTGTTTGTGGGAATGTAAGTTGATACAGCCACTATGGAGAACAGTATGGAGGTTCCTTAAAAAACTAAAAATAGAACTACCACATGATGCAGCAATCCCACTACTGGGCATATACCCTGAGAAAACCGTAATTCAAAAAGACACATGCACAAAATGTTCATTACAGCTTTATTTACAATAGCCAGGACGTGGAAGCAACCTAAATGTCCATCAACAGATGAATGGATAAAGAAGTTATAGTACATATATACAATGGAATATTACTCAGCCATAAATAGATACAAAATTGAACTATTTGTAGTGAGGTGGGTGGACCCAGAGTCTGTCATAGAGAGTGAAGTAAGTTAGAAAGGGAAAAACAAATACCATATGCTAACAAATATATATGGAATCTAAAAAAAAAAACAAGGTTCTTATGAACCTAGGGGCAGAACAGGATTAAAGACTCAGACATAGAGAATGGACTTGAGGACAAAGGGAGGGGGAAGTGTAAGCTGGGACAAAGTGAGAGGGTAGTATTGACATATATACACTACCAAATGTAAAATAGCTAGTGGGAAGGAGCTGCATTGCACAGGGAGATCAGGTCGGTGCTTTGTGACCACCTAGAGGGGTAGGATAGGGAGGGTGAGAGGGACACACAAGAGATAGGGGATATTGGGATATATGTATACATATACCTGATTCACTTTATTATACAGCAGAAACTAAGGCAACATTGTAAAGCAATTATACTCCAATAAAGATGTTAAAAAAAAAGAGGAAAAAAATTGCAGGAAAAAAATTGTGCTACTTCAAAGTTTAACACTAAAGGAACATGGAATGGTGGTGGAGGAGACTGCATTTTCCCTGTTCCTTTCATTTTCATGGAGGAGGGATTTCCCGAAGCACTCTACCTCTTTATTTATTCTTCCCCAGAGAAGGTAGAATGGATGAATTTGGGATATATGGGAAGAACTAGGTGTGTTCAGCTCTGTTGACTGGGGATGAAATTCTGCCCAGTTTCAGGGAATCTGGTTTAAGAAACTCCTTTACCATCACACCAAAGCAATATTCTTAAAAAAGGTATAATTTATAAAGAGTAAAAGTCATTCTTTTTTCTGTGTACTGCTGAATGAGTTTTGACCAATGAAGTATAACCATCACACACTAGAGACAGAGCATTTCCATTCCCTCTTAAATGTTTCCTCATGCCCCTTTGTGGTAAAAACTCTCCCCCATTCTAGCCACTGGCAGCCACTGATTTATTTCTGTCCCTGTAATTTTTCCTTTTCCAGAATCTCATATAAGTGGAGTCACACAACATGTGGGCTCTTGAATCAGTCTTCTTTCATGGAGCATAAGCTTTTGAGAGTCATCCATGTTCCTTTCTCTGCTAAACACTATTCCACCGTATGGGCGTACCACAACTGGTTTGTCTATGTACAAGCTGAGGGACATTAAACTTGTTTCTAGTGGTTAGCTCTTCTGAATTAAAGCTGCAATAAACATTCATGCACAGGTCTTTTTGTAAACGTGTTTCTATTTCTCTTGGCTGAATACCTAGGAGATAGATTGTTGGTGAATATGTTACATGTATATTTAACTTCATAGGAAATTGCCAAACTGTTTTCCAAAGAGGGTATGCCATTTTGTATTTTCAGCAGCAGTGGATGAAAGTTCTATGTGCTCCAAATCCTTGCCAGCACTTTGTATTACTGATTTTGCTTTCAAATTTTCGCCATTCTAATTGGTGTGTGGTGGTATTGTGTTGTGGTTTTAATTGCATTTCCCTAATGATGTTGAGTATCTCTACATGTACTTATTTGCTATCCATATATCTTCCTTGCTGAAGAATCAGTTCAAATCTTTTCTTCACTTTGGGTTATCTGCTTATCATTTGTTGTAAGAATTTATATATTCTAGATATATATCAAATGTGTGTTTTACAGATAGTTTGTCCAGTCTATGATTTGAGTTTTTTTTATTAGCTATGTCTTTTGAAGAGAAGCATTTCATTTTAAGTGCAGTTTATTAAAGTTTTTCTTTTATATTTAGTGTTTTTATATCTTATTTAAGAAATCTTTGCCCAACTCAAGGTTACAAATATTTCCTCCTAGAAATTGTATAGTTTTAGGTTTTATATTTAGGTTTATGATATCTTTTAATTTTTTATATGGGGTGAAGTAAGAGTCAAGTTTTTTTTGGTGGGGCGTCGGGAATTGAGAGACTGAATATACAGACAATGGCCAGACCATATTTACAACAGACTCTGACCTACAACCTTAGGCAACCTACCCAGGAACCCAACCTTCTTACCTATCATAACAGCCAAGGAGGCCAACTTGTTGTTATAAGCTAGATGTGCAGGAAGTCAGACTACTGTCTCTAGTAACAACTCTGGAAGCCAAACAATAACCCCTGCAAAAATCAGACCCACATAGCCAGGACTTAATTAATAACTGACAACTCCCTAATTTTTGTCTCCACTTCCAATGTAAGTCTAACCAAAGAAAGCCAAATATACACCCCAATCAATCACATAGGATGTCCCTTGTCTGGTAATCCCACCTACAGCTTTCCTATGAAAATTCCCTCCAGTCAGGGCATACCTGAAACCTTCTCTGTCTTCCACTATAAAGATTTCCCACTCCTCTGCCTGTTTTTGAATCCTTGCCAAAATGCAAGTGTTGGTGGCTGACTCCCTTGCTATAGTCAGCTCTGAATAAATAGCCTTTTATTGTTCTCATTTAGTTGGTCTTCATTTATTTCCACAATACGGATGCAAGCTGCTTCGTTTTATTTCTCAATTTGCATAAAATCCGGCAGGGAAGCAGGGGTACTCTTTATTGAGGCCCCCCAATAAGTGTGGGAAAGCCAACTCCTACTTTTAAGGGGTTTGCAGTCTGTAGGGGGAAGCCACTCTTTTGTACCTGAGTTACACTTGATATAAACTCAGGGATAAGAATGTGCACCTTACAGTATGCTCCTTTGGGGCAAGAATCCTATCTTATTCATCTTTGTATCACCCACTTATAACCAAGGCCTAAAATCTAGAATTGCTCAATATATGCCAGTTGATATAATGACTAATTCTAATTAGATGCCCAAATAAAAGCATGAAAAGCAGTCGACAATGAGGATTGGGTTCTGGAAGTAAACACAACGTATGTATGAACAGCCAAGTAAATAACTCTCCTACTTTCCTCAGTTTAGGCCTGGATGTCTCATACTTGACCTCTTGCAGCAGCCTCTTAATGGCTTTCTCTGCCCTTGTGGTTTTTTGCCTTCAAGTCCAACCTCTAGTCTGCTGCTAAAGTGAACTCAAACAATGAGCATTTGATAAATAAATATTGATTAAATGAAAGAAGAATAGCATTCTTCTGTTTAAAACCATTCCAATAATTCAAACTACTCTGTGATTTTATGACCTAAAGAAAAAAATATCTACAAAGGCAGGAAATACACAGTAAACAAACATGTGTTGCAAATCTACTATTTTCCAGGATGGATAAATAAATAAACAAACCAATATTAATTGAACTCAGACCTCATTCATTGGTAGTTCCCATGTTAAAGTGTTGATGAGAGCTAGATGCCTGGTTTGAAAACGTTTTGAATGTCTGAATCTTCAACTGGATTGTAAAAGAATGAAATCATTCACAGCAATGCTGATAATCATAATAATGCTGATAAGAAAGACGAGAGCAAACTGGTATTTCATGCTTACTACATGCCCAGCACTGCCGCAGCACCTAAAGTTTATTTTATCTTCCTAACAGTTGCATGAGGTTGGTATGCCACATTCTAAGCTCCTGAGGACAACAATCAAGGACTTGTTCCTTCCCAGAAAAGTGCATGGATCAGAGGAGGCCCTAAACAAAAAACGCTGAATTGATATTATTATTCCCACTGCGTATCTATGTACGCTACAGCTTCAGGTGGGTAAGGGACTTGTCCGAAGTCACCCAGTTGGTAATTTTTGGAATCAAGGTATGAAGTGTTTGGTTTCAAACAGAGTGTTCTTAGGTCCCAAGTTTCCACAATAACTGCTTCTCCTAAGATATCCAGCTAGACCACAGATGGAACTTGAGGAATCAAGAAATCCTGTGTGGAGTTTCACTCTGCTGGAGCCCAGCAGGCTGATTTGAGGCAAAGCAAAAATGAAGGAGGGCGCCTCTGAGGTCAGCTGGTCAACTCTGGCTTTAGAGTGGCTCATTGAGGTTATATCCCTGGCCCTGGGAGCAATTCTCCTGGGACCCTCACAAGACAGGAAAGAGAGGAGTTAAAAGGGAAGGGGGACCTGAGATCTCATCTCCTTGCCTGGAGAGGAAGTAGGCAGCATTTGCGGCCAGCTAACAATATCCTCCACTTTGTTAAGAGTAATAAAGAATGAGTTCAAAGGCATCCATTATGCAGAACTTGGCCATTTGACAAATACCAGGGAAAATCATAGAAGGTGCAAAGGGAAAGTGGGATTATTTGTTAGTACATCGGTGCCATTGTTTGGAATGGGGAGATTCACCTTGCTCTTGGATTCTGGAGCAACTTGGAAGCCAAAAACACCTGCTGTCCTGTGCAGCTGGTTACACAGGGCTGCTCTTTTTCTATGGGCAGATGTGGTCACTGAGACGTACATATCTGGCCTCTCAGGATATTAGCCAGCGGCCAGGACAAGGGACCTATCTGAAGGGTTGCCCCTGGCATCCCAGAGGAAGTTCCTCAAGGGGCTAATAGTCAACACCATTTATTGGGATTCCTAACTTGAAGGCAGCAAATAATAGCATCCACTTATTAAGCACCTACTCTATGCTAGCCACAGTAATCATGACCACCTAGTGAAGTAGGTATTATTACCTACTTATTACAAATGTTTATTTTTTTGTTGTTCTATATGTGTGTCTGTTCATAGATCTTTTGTTCAAAGATTTGTAATATTGCTCATACACTGTTGCTGTTTGCTTTTTATTTTTTTATCCTCTCATTGTTCTATTTTACAGTAGATTTCTTGCATGTTTGTATTCTAACATTTCTTTTTTGTTTTTAACATCTTTATTGGCGTATAATTGCTTTACACTGGTGTGTTAGTTTCTCATGTATAACAAAGTGAAACAGCTATACATATACATACATCCCCATATCTCCTCCCTCTTGCATTTCCCTCCCACACTCCTTATCCCACCCCTCTAGGTGGACAAAAAGCACTGAGCTGATCACCCTGTGCTATGCGGCTGCTTCCCACTAGCTATCTATTTTACATTTAGTAGTGTATATATGTCCATGCCACTCTCTCACTTCGTCCCAGCTTACTCTTCCCCCTCCCTGTGTCCTCAAGTCCTTCCCCTACATCTGCGTCTTTATTCTTGTCCTGCCTTTAGGTTCTTCAGAACCATTTTTTTTTTAGATTCCATATATATGTTAGCATATGGTATTTGTTTTTCTCTTTCTGACTTACTTCACTCTGTACAACAGTCTCTAGCTCAATCCACCTCACTACAAATAACTCAATTTCGTTCTTCTCATGGCTGAGTAATATTCCATTGTATATATGTGCCATATCTTCTTTATCCATTCATCTCTTGATGGACACTTAGGTTGCTTCCATGTCCTGGCTATTGTAAATAGAGCTGCAATGAACATTGTGGTACATGACTCTTTTTGAATTATGGTTTTCTCAGGGATTATGCACAGTAGTGGGATTGCTGGGTCATGTGGTAGTGCTATTTTTAGTTTTTTGAGGAACTTCCATACTTTTCTCCATAGTGGCTGTATCAATTTATATTTCCACCAAGAGTGCAAGAGGGTTCCCTTTTCTCCACACCCTCTCCAGCACTTATTGTTTGTACATTTTTTGATGATGGCCATTCTGACTGGTGCGAGGTGATACCTCACTGTAGTTTTGATTTGCATTTCTCTAATGATTAGTGATGTTGATCATCCTTTCATGTGTTTGTTGGCAACCTGTAGATCTTCTTTGGAGAAATGTCTATTTAGGTTTTCTTCCCATTTTTGGATTGGGTCGTTTGTTTTTTTGATATTGAGCTGCATGAGCTGATTGTACATTTTGGAGATTAATTCTTTGTCAGTTGCTTCATTTGCAAATATTTTTTCCCATTGTGAGGGTTGTCTTTTCATCTTGTTTATGGTTTCCTTTACTGTGCAAAAGCTTTTAAGTTTCATTAGGTCCCATTTGTTTATTTTTGTTTTTATTTCTATTTTTCTAGGAGTTGGGTCATAAAGGATCTTGCCATGATTAATGTCATGGAGTGTTCTACCTATGTTTTCCTCTAAGAGTTTTATAGAGTCTGGCCTTACCTTTAGGTCTTTAATCCATTTTGAGTTTATTTTTGTATATAGTGTTAATTAGTGTTCCAATTTCATTCTTTTTACATATAGCTGTCCCATTTTCCCAGTACCGTTTATTGAAGAGTCTTTCTTTTCCCCATTGTATATTCTTGCTTCCTTTATCAAAGATAAGGTTACCATATGTGAATGGGTTTATCTCTGGGCTTTCTATCCTGTTGCATGATCTATATTGCTGTTTTTGTGCCAGTACCATACTGTCTTGATTACTGTAGGTTTGTAGTGTAGTGTGAAGTCAGGGAACATGATTCCTCCAGCTCCATTTTTCTTTCTCAAGATTGCTTTGGCTATTCGGGGTCTTTTGTGTTTCCATACAAACTGTGAATTTTTTTGTTCTAGTTCTGTGAAAAATGCCATTGGTAGTTTGATAGGGATTGCATTAATTCTGTAGATTGCTTTAGGTAGTAGAGTCATTTTCACATGGTTGATTTTTCCAATCCAAGAACATGGTATATCTCTCCATTTGTTTGTTTCATCTTTGATTTCTTTCATCAGTGTCTTGTAGTTTTCTGCATACATGGCTTTTGTCTCCTTAGGTGGGTTTATTCCTAGGTATTTTATTCTTTTGGTTGCAATGGTAAATGGGAGTGTTTCCTTAATTTCTCTTTCAGATTTTTCATCATTATTGTATAGGAATGCAAGAGATTTCTGTGCATTAACTTTGTATCCTGCTACTTTACCAAATTCATTGATTGGCTCTAGTAGTTTTCTGGTAGCATTTGTAGGACTCTCTATGTATAGCATCATGTCATCTGCAAACAGTGACAGCTTTACTGCTTCTTTTCTGATTTGGATTCTTTTATTTCTTTTTCTTCTTTGATTGCTGCTGCTAAAACTTCCAAAAGTATGTTGAATAATAGTGTTGAGAGTGGGCAACCTTGTCTTGTTCCTGATCTTACGGGAAATGGTTTCAATTTTTTCCCACTGAGAATGATGTTGGCTGTGTGTTTGTCATATATGGCCTTTATTACGTTGAGGTAAGTACACTCTCTGCCTACTTTCTGGAGGTTTTTTTTTTTATCATAAATGGGTGTTGAATATTGTCAAAAGCTTTTTCTGCAACTAATGACATATGGTTTTTCTCCTTCAGTTTTTTAATATGGTTTATCACATTGATTGATTTGTATATATTGAAGAATCCTTGCATTCCTGGGATAAACCTGACTTGATTATGGTTATGATCCTTTTAATGTGCTGTTGGATTCTGTTTGCTAGTATTATGTGGAGGATTTCTGCATCTATGTTCATTAGTGATATTGGCTTGTAGTTTTCTTTTTGTGGCATCTTTGTCTGGTTTTGGTATCAGGGTGATGGTGGCCTGATAGAATGAGTTTGGGAGTGTTCCTTCCTCTGTTATATTTTGGAAGAGTTTGCAAACGATAGATGTTAGCTCTTCTCTAAATGATAGAATTCGCCTGTGAAGGCATCTAGTCCTGGGATTCTGTTTGTTGGAAGATTTTTAATCACAGTTCCAATTTCAGTGCTTGTGATCAGTCTGTTTATATTTTCTATTTCTTCCTGGTTTTGTCTCGGAAGGCTGTGTTTTTCTGAGAATTTGTCCATTTCTTCCAGGTTGTCCATTTTATTGGCATATAGTTGTTTGTAATAATCTCTCATGATCCTTTGTATTTCTGCAATGTCAGTTGTTACTTCTCCAGTTTCATTTCTAATTCTGTTGATTTGAGTCTTCTCCTTTTTTCCTTGATGAGTCTGGCTAATGGTTTATCAATTTGTTTACCTTCTTAAAGGACCAGCTTTTAGTTTCTTTGATCTATGCTATCGTTTCCTTCATTTATTTTCATTTATTTCTGATCTGATCTTTATGATTTCTTTCCTTCTCCTAACTTTGGTGTTTATTTAATTCTTCTTTCTCTAACTGCTTTAGGTGTAAGCTTAGGTTTTTTATTCGAGAATTTTGTTGTTTCTTCAAGTAGGATTGTATTGCTATAATCTTCCCTCTTAGAACTGCTTTTCCACGTCCCATAGGTTTTGGGTCATCGTGTTTTCTTTGTTATTTATTTCTAGGTATTTTTTGGTTTCCTCTTTGATTTCTTCAGTGATTTCTTGGTTAGTTAGTAGTGTACTGTTTTGCCTCCATGTGTTTGTATATTTTACAGATATTTTCCACTAATTGATACCTAGTCTCATAGTGTTGTGGTTAGAAAAGATACTTGATATGATTCCAATTTTCTTAAATTTACCAAGGCTTCACTTGTGGCTCAAGATATCTATCCCGGAGAATATTCCATGAGCACTTGAGAAGAAATTATAATCTGCTGTTTTTGGTTGGAATGTCCTAAAAACATCAATTAAGTCTGTCTTGTTTAACGTAACATTTAAAGCTTGTGTTTCCTCATTTATTTTCATTTTGGATGATCTGTCCATTGGTGAAAGTGTGGCGTTAAAGTCCCCTACTATTATTGTGTTACTGCCAATTTTCTGTTTTATGGCTGTTAGCATTTGCCTTATGTATTGAGGTGCTCCTGTGTTGGGTGCATAAGTATTTACAAGTGTTATATCTTCTTTTTGGATTGATCCCTTGATCATTAGGTAGTGTCCTTCTTTGTTTTTTGTAGTAGTCTTTATTTTAAAGTCTATTTTGTCTGATATGAGGGTAGCTACTCTAGCCTTCCTTTGATTTCAATTTGCATGGAATACTTTTTCCATCCCCTCACTTTCAGTCTGTATGTGTCCCTAGGTCTGAAGTGGGTCTCTTGTAGACAGCATATATACAGGTCTTGTTTTTGTATCCATTCAGCCAGTCAATGTCTTTTGGTTGGAGCATTTAATCCATTTATACTTAAGGTAATTATTGATATGTATGTTCCTGTTACCATTTTCTTAATTGTTTTGGGTTTGTTTTTGTAGGTCTTTTCCTTCTCTTGTGTTTCCTGCCTGGAGAAGTTCCTTTAGCATTTGTTGTACAGCTGGTTTGGTGGTGCTGAATTCTCTTAACTTTTGCTTGTCTGTAAAGTTTTCACTTTCTCCGTCAAATATGAACAAGATCCTTGTGGGTAGAGTTATCTTAGTTGTAGGTTTTTCCCTTTCATCACTTTAAATATGTCCTGCTACTCCCTTCTGGTTTCTAGCATTTCTGCTGAAAGATCAGCTGTTAACCTTATGGGGATTCCCTTGTATGTTGATTTTCCCTTATTGCTTTTAATATTTTTTCTTTGTATTTAATTTTTAATAGTTTAATTAATATGTGTCTTGGCTTGTTTCTCCTTAGATTTATCCTGTATGGGACTCTCTGCACTTCCTGGACTAAATTGACTCTTTCCTTCCCCATATTAGGGAAGTTTTCAACTACAATCTCTTCAAATATTTTCTCAGTCCCTTTCTTTTTCTCTTCTTCTTCTGGGACCCTTATAATTTGAATATTGGTGTGTTTAATATTGTACCAGAGGTCTCTGAGATTTTCCTCACTTCTTTTCATTCTTTTTACTTTATTCTGCTCTGCAGTAGTTATTTCCACTATTTTATCTTCCAGGTCACTTATCTGTTCTTGTACCTCAGTTATTCTGCTATTGATTCCTTCTAGAGAAATTTTAATTTCATTTATTGTGTTGTTCATCATTGTTTGTTTGCTCTTCAGTTCTTCTAGGTCCTTGTTAAACGTTTCTTGTATTTTCTCCTTTCTACTTCCATGATTTTGGATCATATTTACTATCATTACTCTGAATTCTTTTTCAGGTAGACTGCCTATTTCTTCTTCAATTTTTTGGTCTGGTGGGTGTTTACCTTGCTCCTTCATCTGCTGTGTGTTTCTCTGTCATCTTATTTTGCTTATCTTACTGTGTTTGAGGTCTCTGTTTTGTAGGTTGCAGGTTTGTAGTTCCCATTGTTTTTGGTGTCTGCTCCCAGTGGGTACTTTTGGTTCAGTGCATTGTGTAGGATTCCTAGTGGAGGGGACTGGTGCCTGTGTTCTGGTGTGTGAGGTTGGATCTTGTCTTTCTGGTGGGCAGGACCATATCCCATGGTGTGTTTTCAGGTTTCTGTGAACTTATTATGATTTTAGGCAGCCTCTCTGCTAATGGATGGATTTGTGCTCCTCTCTTGCTAGTTGTTTCGCATGGAGTGTCCAGCACTGTAGCTTGCTGGTTGTTGAGTGGAGCTGGGTCTTAGCGTTGAGATGGAGATCTCTGGGGGAGCTTTCTCCATTTGATGTTACATGGGGCCAGGAGGCCTCTGGTGGCCCAATCTCCTGAACTTGGCTCTCCCATCTCAGAGGCTCAGGTCTGACACCCGACCAGAACACCAAGACCCTTTCAGCCACACAGCTAAGAAGAAGATGGAGAAAAAGAAAGAAGGAAGGGAAAAAAAATAACATAATTAAAATAGAAAAGAAGTATTGAAAATAAAAAAGTAATACAAAAAAAGAAAGAGGGAAAGAAAGAAGAGAGCAACCAAACCAAAAACAAATTCTCCAATGATAACAGGCACTAAATCCTATACTAAAACAACAACAACAAAACGGACAGTCAGAACCCTAGGACAAATGGAAAAAGCCATGCTATACAGAAAAAAAAAATCACACAAAGTAGCATACATATACACACACACAGAAAGAGAAGACGGAAGAAATATATATATATATATATATGAAAAGGAAGAGAGCAACCCAATCAATGAACAAATCTACCAATGGTAATAAGCTCTAAATACTATTCTTATTTAAATATAAAACCAGAAACAAATTAGATGCAGAAAGCAAACCTCAAGTCTACAGTTGCCCCCAAAGTCCCCTGCCTCAATTTTGGGATGATTTGTTATCTATTCAGGTATTCCACCAATGCAGGATGCATCAAGTTGATTGTGGAGATTTAATCCACTGCTCCTGAGGCTGCTGGGAGAAATTTCCCTTTCTCTTCTTTGCTCACACATCTCCTGGGGTTCAGCTTTGATTCGACCCTGCCTCTGCTTGTAGGTCGCCTAAGGGAATCTTTTGGGAAGTCTGGGGTCTTCTGATAGTGTTCATTAGGTGTTCTGTAGGAGTTGTTCCACATGTAGATGTAGTTTTGATGTATTTGTGGGGAGGAAGTTGATCTCCACATCTTACTCCTCTGCCATCTTGAAGGTGCCTTCTGCTCTTTGCTTTCAATTTCACTCTTTAATTGAAATATATTTGTCATATAACATTGGGTAAATTTAAGGTGTACAGCATGTTGATTTGATATATTTATATACTGTAATATGATTGCCATTGTAGTGATAATTAGCCCCTTTATTATGTAACATAATTTTCATTTCTTTTTTTGTGGTGGGAATAATTAAGATCTAGTCTCTTAGCAGTTTTGATAATTATATTACAGTATTGTAGTCTGTATTCACTATACTGTGCATTAGATCTTCAGGACTTACATTTGTCCACTGGTTGCAGGTTTATACACTTAAACAGCATCTTTCCTCTTCCGCCACCCCTAGACTCTGAGAACCAACATTTTACTCTCTGTGTTTATGGTTTAGCTTTTTTGGATTCCACATATAAGTGATATCACACAGTATTTTTCTTTTTCTGACTTATTTCACTTAGCATAACACCCTCAAGTTCCATCCTTGTTATCTCAAATTGCAGGATTTTCTTCTTTCTCATGGCTGAATAATATTTCATTATGTATATGATATCATCTTTATCCATTCAACTGTTATTGGGCACTTAGGTTATTTCCATATTTTGGCTGTTGTGAATAATGCTGCAATGAGCATGGGAGTGCAGATATCTCTTTCAGATTCTGTTTTCATTTCCTTTGTATATATACCCAGAAGTGGGAATCCTGGATCATCAGTTTGCTTTTTCTTTAACCTAATATAATATCATAAGGATTTCTCTTCTGTTATTCTTTGGAAGAAGTAATTGCCAAACAATATCTGTCAAGAAATTATACCATAATTTATTTAACCTCTACCTCCCCCTTTATTGGACAATGAAGCTGTTTCCATTTTTTTCCTATTATACATGAGATTATATTGAAAACTTTTGTGCATAAGCCTTCATCCTTATTTAGGATTATTTCCTTAGGATAGATTCCCAGAAATGGAATTACTGGGTCAAAATATTTGCATGTTTTATGTCTCTCTTGGTACATGCTGCCAAACTACTTTCCAAAATGCTGTGTGAATTTATACTGCCCCATCCTTTTATGAAAATAAGGAATGTAAGCCCCTTAACAGTCAGGCACTCCTAGTCCCTGGAACACAGACAGAGCCAAGAAACTCCAAATTGGAGGTGACGTTAAAGGTCAGCAAAGCTGACCCCTACTGATGCTCGATCACAGAGGTGTGTTTTGTGGAGAGCACATCAAATCTTGTTCCACAGTGGTGTTGATAATTGTACCCTCTCTGGGTTGGTTGGCCCCAGATTCTCTACACAACCTCAGCCAGGGGTTAAGCCTTGTTCATTTGTAATTTCACAGAAATTTCACAGCCCTGTCCCATGCTGGACACATAGTGGGTGCTCAATCCAGCTTGGCAGATTGGATATAGGTGATGAGACATACTGCCTGGATTGAAGCTCTCTCATTGTTTCCCTAGGTAGACAGTCTGGCAGGACACCAGAGGCAGCTTTGTGTTGGGACAGAACAGTTGGCCCCTGGTATGGCCAGAGTTCAAGGGCACCAGAGACCCTCAGTCTCCAAGATTCCTCTTCTATAGGGTCTTTGAAGTGTGGGACACTCTTAAAAATCTTCCTAGAGACCCTTGCTCAAACAGTCGCATGACCAGGGAGGAATCATGTGACCAGGGAGGTAGAATCTATTTCTATCTCTTCTTCACCCAAGGTGTCAAGCCCTCCTGGCCCTCCCTTCAAGGTACTACCCTGACTCAGACCTACCTGTGACATTTGCCCTGGTCATGTCCTTCAACCTGGCCTTCCCTTGCCCTTCAGGCTGTATAGAACTCACCACTTTTCAAGATCCAGCTGAAAGCTGGCTCTGCTAACTCCATGCAGTTTATTCATTCCATGGAGATTTATCCAGCATCCCCTAGGTACCAGCTCCTGGCCGTGTGCTCAGGGCGGCAGTTAGACAAGCCTGTTCTAGTCCTTGCACACACTTGATTCTCTTAGAGATCTACAACTTTGTATGTTGTTCCTCTTTTTCAACCTTCAAGATCTTTCTCTCTGCTTCTTTACCTGGTTCACCCCCACACTCATTCAAAATATCTTCATTAATATTCAACTCTGTGCCCAGGCACTGGCCAACATTGAGTCACTTCCTCTTCTTACAACCTTAGAAGGTAGTTACAATGACCATTATTTTCATTTTATACATGGCAAAACTGAGGCACAAGAGGTAAGTCTCCTGTCTGAGGCCGCACAGTCTTAGACTCTTAACCACTGTATTTTACTGCTTCTTTTAGTAACTACATACACTAAAGACAGCAAGGGCTACAAAGAAAAAGAAGAGAGGCTGGTGATAGACATTAAAAAGGGGGGACCTACTTTAGTACAGGGAGTCTAGGAAGACCACTGTAAGGAAGGGACATTTAACAGGATTCCTGAGGGTGACATAGCTGGGTAAAGATAGGAGAAGAGCCTCTCAGGAAGGGAGAACAGCATGTGTAAAAGTCCTGTGGCGGGAGAGGGCTTTGGGAACTCTAGGAAATGAAAGGACAGTGAGTTGCAGCTCACAGGACAAGGCAGCCTTTAAGAGAGGAGGTCAGAGAAATAGGCAAGGTCACATCATTTCAGAGCTTGAAAAATTTGGCTTTTATCCTAAGAGCAATGGGAGCCATCAGTCAGGGGAAACCATGATCTTTGTAATGCTGAAAGTGATGCTCTGGCTACTATGTGGGGAATGGGTCAGAGAGGGCTGGGCAGGGGAGGTTGCTGACCAGTGGGAGGTTGATGCAGCCAAGTGGGCAAGAGATGATCATGGTTGGTCACTATAGTGGCAGGAGATAAAGAGATGGCGAGATTTTGAACATATTTTTGTTTAAGTCCTGATGGTGTCCCATGGGAAACTCCTTCCACAATTGTCAACACCAGCTAGCTCCAGCACCCTCTCTCTGCTCCCATGGGACCTCACCCTCTTCTCAGCCTCTTGTCACATGGGCAGTGATCTCCACCTTATCTCCTCTGCTTCCTCTCTGGACTGTGAGTTATCTGTTGTTCATTGTTTTGCTTGCTGCTGCACACCTACTTCTAGAACAGTGCCTGTCAGTTGGTAGGTGCTTGATAAATGTTTTTAAAATTTGTTGAATGGGTCATTTACTGTGTACCAGTCTCTGAGCAAAGTTTTATATACATCATCTTGTATGCTATGCTCGGCAATCTCATATGAGGTGGTTACTATTTCATCCTCATTTTACAGATGAAACAAAGTCATAAAGGGTTAATTTCCTTTTTCACACTCATGTAGCTATGAAGTATAGAGCCAAGGCTGGAATCCAGGTCTGCTGGTGACAAAGACCATGTGTGGGTCACCTAGCTATGCTTCCTGCCTGCACCTCCCTCCAGATGTGCCTCTTAGGAGAGCAGGATTCTTGCTTGGATCGTCACTGCATTAAACATCCTGGCCCAGTACAGGAGGCAGCAAGTAGGTGTGAATGAAACTCAACCAAATTTAGTATAGACATACAATGTAATATTGTTCAGCCATAAAAAGGAATGGAGTACTGATATGTATTACAACACGGATGAACTTTGAGAACAGTATTCTGATTGAAAGAAGCTAGACACAAAAGGCCACATATTGTATGAGCCTATTTGTATGATATATCCAGAATAAGTAAACCCGTAGAGACAGAAAGCAGATTGGGAATTGCCAAGGGTTGGAGCTGGGATTTAGGAATGGGAAGTGACTGCTTAATTGGTCCAGAGATTTCTCTGGGGGTGATGAAAATGTTTCAGTACCTAGATGGAGGTCATGGCTGTACAACATTGTCATTATACTAGTTGTCACTGAACTGTTTAAGATGGTAAATTTTATGTTATATAAGTTTCACCTTGATAAAAAAAATAATACATGGGAATGAAATGTATTGATACTAGCTTCAGGGTAGTAGTTAATTGAGGAGCAAGAAAAGGATAAAAAATGGGGCTTTAGCTAACCTATAATTTTTTATTTCTTTATAAATAATTTTTTAATTTTTTTATAAAAGATCTGAAGCAAAAAACAAAAAATCTGCCATTACTTGAGTTGTCGCTGGAAATTCTTTCATATAAAGAAATAGAGCTAAGACAAAACAGTGCAATAGCTGAGCAAGAGGCAGGGTTGGCCAAATTTCAGCATAATTCTCTTTCCAACAAAGCCTCTGACTTTAACGTACAGGAGGAACTTCATACAGTGTGTTGTGGTCACAGTACCTGTCGCAGAATGAATGCAATGTCAAAGTGAGACCTAACTACAGAGATCAGCTTCCCATAATTAGTCTCTCTTCCCTCCATTGGCAGAGGAGTTGTCTGAGACAGCAGGGCACATCAGAGTGGAGGGCTGGATCTCCCCAGTTGAAGCCAAATCCAATGTCATGAAAAGAGCTGGTAGTGCTCATGCATGTAGGGGAATGGGGTTCAGGCACCAACACTTACTGAGGGGTCCATGGACACTGCCTGGGCCCCACCACTGTGCAAGTGCCAACATGGCTTACTTTCAGAGTCACCTCTTGGGTGGGTTGCATTTGCCTCTGTTTTGCAGCTGAGAAAATGGAGGCTCAAATGTGGAGCATGCTCAAGATCACAGGGGAATAAGACAGGGCTGGGATTCCACCCTGTCTGTCTGGTGCCAGTAACCTGTGTTCACTGCAGTGCTTCCAGCCTGAGAGCAGACCCTGGCACATAGAAGGTGTTGGATCAGCACTTGTTCAATGAATAAATGAATGGTAGCAAAACAAGACAAATTTTTAATGGCCTAGTGGTTTGGTAAAGATGCAAAGAATTCAAACCGGCTAAGGGGCAGGTGTGCTCATAGGTTATTTGTGCAAATATTAAGCGGTACAATCATTCAGTGGTACCACATTTATATTGACAAATATATATGAAGAGTCTGAAAATTTTACAACTCTTTGTCTCAACACTTCTATTCTTAGGATTTAATTTGAAGAAAATTTTAAAAACGTAGGCAAAGCTATATATACAATGATGATGATCACAGCATAATATGTCTTTTTATTTTGGTCTTATCTGTTCTACAGTTATAGATTGACTAAGTCAATGACACATCAACAAAAGGACCACTTTGTAGTCATTAAAATCTATGTTCTGTAAGAACATTTAATGACAAAGACAAGTGTTTATAATATGTTACTTAAAGGAAGAAAGTAGGCTAACAAATACTGTCTCTAGAGTTGGAACATTCATTTTGGCTTACAAAGTAATATATTATCAGAAGATGAGACACCTCAATTCTAAAATACTAATGTGGCTATATTGCCTTGTGAGAAGGTTATGGTTGATTTGTACTTTCTACTTTAATTTCTAGTGCATTTTCTAAGTTTTCCATGAGGGACAATAAGCATATTCCTTTTGGTTTTAAAAAGTCAATAAACACTAACCCACTCTACCTATGCAATGGACAGTATCCTGTGTGGATGAAAAGAATGTTCTTTTTCTAAAAGAACTAAAACATTGATAATATAAAATATTATTTGTGGATATATATCTCAGTGTATTTTCTCTTCCTCCTCTCTTTTTTTTTTTTTGTTTCTTTAATGTATAATTTTAGCTCCTTCTCTTCCTGGTACCAGATTTAAACATTTGGTTAAAGTCCCAAATTCTCTTCTTCTACACTTACTCATTGATGAATTTGACAGCAAAGAGTCTTGAATTTTAGACATCTGGGAATGGCTGTGATTTTGGATTTGTTTTGTGAAAAGATGTATTTGTTCAGTTGAGCAAGTGTGAAGCAAATGCTTTCAGCATGTCTATTAATCTTAGTGGCCAGAGTGATGTAAGGGTATGCTCACTCATGTTTTATGGTGTTTGGTTTCATAAAAATATGTTTGGTTTCAAGGCATTGGCCCCTATTCTCTGTTTACTAGGAACGAGTTTAGAGTATGGAAGGCATCTTGAATTTTTTCCCAAACTTAGTTTGTTTTTTAATCATCGACTGGAACTTTGTGATGGTTATGACTAACACATTTTGTGAGTTCATGAAAACGTTTGTTTTAATAGGAAAAACCCCAATAGAATAGCACTAGAAATGAACCAGAAATGCCCGACACCATGTTTTACCAAAAAACTCCTGCTGGAGGATTTAGGGATAGATCTGAAATGGCTGTTTATGCTTACCACACCAATAAGACATGGAGGAGTCTTCATTTTGGTCATGGATTCTAAAAAGTAAAGGAAGAAAAGCAAAGGGGTTTTCCAGCAGAGCTGAGGAACTGAAGCCTGATTTATAATAGTTGGGACATAGCTGAAATTCTCTTTGGCTCACACCAGAGCTGAGGTTAATAATGTGCCCAATGGCATAAAATTAGTTTGTGTCTTCAAGAATCATGTTAGAACATTCTTTATCTTTATCAAGCTTCAGAAGTATGAGATGGCATGCAACATTGGCTATGTTAATACTTAGTAAGAAGGTCCCAACACAGAAATGTGTACATAGGATTTTGTAAGGAGAAAAGAAAAAGAAAGAAAAAAACACTCTATATTAAAAAAAAGAGGTCAGAGAGAACTATAAGAAAATGTTTCTTGTTTTTCATTTTTTTTATGATCATGGAACTATGCTTGTTGCTCTCTACCTTTCACTATTTCTGAAATTCTTAATGGTCAGGCATTATATTTATAATAAGAGACTCATTCATTTATCCAACAGAGAGGTGCCAATCACTAACGTTAGAGATTCAAAGATAACTAAACCACATATCTGCCATGAAGATGCTTATAGCATCCCAGGGGAAAGAGACAAATAGATTTGGAGTGAACAGTTGCCATGAGTGAGGTATGTTTGAGGTCAAAGTGTAAATCAAAAGAGCAGTGGCCAATAAAACTCTTAGAGGAAAACATAGGAAGAACACTCTTTGACATAAATCACAGCAAGATCTTTTTTGATCCACCTCCTAGAGTAATGAAAATAAAAACAAAAATAAACAAATGGGACCTAATGAAACTTCAAAGCTTTTGCACAGCAAAGGAAACCATAAACAAGATGAAAAGACAACCCTCAGAATGGGAGAAAATATTTGCAAATGAATCAACGGACAAAGGATTAATCTCCAAAATATATAAACAGTTCATGCAGCTCAATATTAAAGAAACAAACAACCCAGTCCAAAAATGGGCAGAAGACCTAAATACACATTTCTCCAAAGAAGACAAACAGATGGACAAGAAGCACATGAAAATGTGCTCAACATCACTAATTATTAGAGAAATGCAAATCAAAACTACAATGAGGTATCACCTCACACCGTTTAGAATGGGCATCATCAGAAAATCTACAAACAACAAATGATGGAGAGGGTGTGGAGAAAAGGGAAGCCTCTTGCACTGTTGGTGGGAATGTAAATTGATACAGCCACTATGCAGAACAGTATGGAGGTTCCTTAAAAAACTAAAAATAGAACTACCATATGACTCAGCAATCCCACTCCTGGGCATATACCCAGAGAAAACCATAATTCAAAAGACGCATGCACTCCACTGTTCATTGCAGCACTATTTACAATAGCCAGGTCATGGAAGCAACTTATATGCCCATTGACAGACATATGGATAAAGAAGTTGTGGTACATAGATAGAATGGAATATTACTCAGTCATAAAAAGGAACGAAATTGAGTCATTTGTTGAGACGTGGATGGATCTAGAGACTGTCATACAGAGTAAAGGAAGTCAGAAACAGAAAAACAAATATCGTATATTAACGCATGTATGTGGAACCTAGAAAAAATGGTACAGATGAACTGGTTTGCAGGGCAGAATTTGAGACACAGGTGTAGAGAACAAACGTATGGACACCAAGAGGGGAAAACCATGGTGGGGTGGGGATGGTGGTGTGCTGAATTGGGCGATTGGGATTGACATGTATACACTGATGTGTATAAAATGGATGACTAATAAGAACCTGCAGTATAAACAAACAAACAAAAAAACAACTAATACTAAACTTTCTTTGGGTAATTTGTATGGAAATATGTTATTATAAATGTTTCAGACATTACATGAAATTTCTAAAAATCTTATATGTTCTGGTATAATGTTATAAGTCATAATTCTAGTTATTACTTTAAAATGTATATCTCAGAAATAACTAAATTTCCTTGTCAATTACATTATTATGAACTTTCATCAAATCTTTAACCGTGGTCATTTTTAAGTCTTTTGTCATTTACAGACAGTTCTGGGTGTACTCTGATGCTTTTGCAAAAATGTTCCTATAAAAGGGTTTCATCTTCAAGGAATTCATGGAAAGGACTCTGACAAGTACAGGTTTCTGGTAACTGACTATACTGCTGAACAGAATGAATAAGCATTTTCAGAACTCTAATGGAAAACTGAAGAATTCATAAAAGCACTAACAAAAGATCAAGATAAAAAAATTAATTACATTGGACTGAATGAACTGATGAGGATGATTATAATTTTTGTGACTTTCTGTTTGAATAAAAAAAAAATCCCACAAGGACTCAGAGGCAAAAAATATACACATCCATTTTCACTACAAAGTAAAGGAGCTGTTACAGTGGAGGATTATTGGACTGAATGTCAATATTATGACATAGTATGAGTGTGTTTCATGTTTGGTAATTGCAATCATTGTTACTTTTGTTGTGGTCATCCATTTACAATGCTTGGTCAGTTTATTTATCTCTTGTAAAAATAAAATACAGTGTGTGTGTGTGAAAATAAAAAAAGAACTGACTATATCAGAAATTAATGAAATTACATCTACAAAGGAATACTTTGGCATATTGAAAATTAATTAAATATTATGTGTATGTATGTTTGTGTATATTTGCACATATATGCTATATCTGTGTATATATACATATATGGGTGTATATATACATATATGTGTGTGTTGTACATAGATATGTTTATATATATAGTCTCGTTATGGAATGGAAGATAATTTTCTGCTATTCAGGAAAAATATTGCTTTTAACAACAACAACAATAAAAAGCAGTGGCCATTATACTTATGTGCAGAGTCAAAATTTTAAAATAAATGAATGCACATGACTTGACCATGAGACAAAGTTTTCTATGTACGAAAGAATATCATCTCTTTGAGTCTGGGTCTGGGTCACTCTGTCTAGTTATGTGTGTTTGAGAGCATGGGACCTAAAGACTGAGGTGGTCCATTCTGCAGGGAGCTGAGTGAGGCACACACATGTGCTGGGGTTGAGGCTTGGCAACTTGTCAGTTTGAGGAATGTCATGAGTTGGTCTCTCTGAATCTTGTCTCCATCTACAGAGGCCATAACTTTACTGATGCATCTCTTGAATATTATAACATTGATGTACAGTTACCTCGCTCCCTTGGATTCTGTGTTTTAGATGGATGACCTTCTTTTAAAATTTTAACTATAACAGAAGTATATCCTTTTAGCAGGAAGTAGAGTGATAAAGAGCTCAACAAATTAGTTAGAAATCACTTTTCAGAATGAGAACACAGGTTCTGCATTAGGTCTCCAGGGGTTTTCCAAAGAGATAGAGCATTAATTTGGATTGAGAGTTGTTTGTTTTTGCTGTTGAGAAGTCTTATTGTGGTGTTTGTTAATTTTTAGCATCGCTTCCATGTTGTAAGTGGTTGAGTTTGCTCACATTGTTTATCTCTGAGTCAAAGGACTGTTATTGATTTATTACAGAAATATTTCTTTAGTGTCTGCTATGTTCCTGGCCTTTCTCAGAGCTGAGGGGACAGTGATCAGAAAAAATACAAGATCCTTACCTTCATGGAGCAATAGATAATAAACATGTAGACAAACAAATAAATAAGGAAATGGGTGATGGAAGGGTTGTGTGCAGAGGCTGCCTCTTGTTAGATCCGCATTGCTGGTGATGTGCATTTAGATCAATTTTGGTGTCAGTTGTCTGGACAGGGTGGACAACACCTGGACTTTGGGGTCAGAGTCACCTGGGTCCAAATCAAAGGAGTGGTGCCCATTGGCATTCTTAGCTGTGTGACCTCGGGAGAGTTACATAACTACTCTGAACCTCAGTTTTTCTCATCTCTGCTTTGGGGACAAGGATACTCCCTGTCAGGTTTGTTGTGATGATGAAATGCATTAAGGTAAGTGAAGTACGTGGATCATATTTAGTGCTCAAAAACTGAGATACTTGCTCTTTTTTATTGGAGTATAGTTGATTTACAATATTGTGTTAGTTTCTGCTGTACAACAAAGTGAATTAGTTATACATATTCATATATCCACTCTAAAGGTCATTACAGAGTATTGAGTGGAGTTCCCTATGCTATACAGTAGGTTCTTATTAGTTATCTATTGTATTTATAGTAGTGTGATACCTACTCTTTTTTATGCTATCTGCATCTCCTATTTCTGGTTCTGTTGGGATTGCGGGAATCCTAAATCGAACAGCTTTTCCCTGTTGTATCATCTCTGGAAAAGTAGCTCTGCAGGACACTTGTGACTTTTCCAGTTTTGTTTAGCTTTCTTTACTGGTCATAATTTGAATAATGGCCACCCAAGGATGTTCATGTCCTAACCTGTGAATATAGCAAAGGGGTTTTGCAGATATGATTAAGTTGAGGGTCTTGAAAGAGGGAGGAATATCTTGGATTAACTATGTAGGCCACTGATGTCATCGCAAGGGTCCTTATAAGGGGGAGGCGTGGGGTCAGAATTACAGAGAGAAGGTGATGTGAGGATGGAGGCAGAGGGAAACAAAATCATAGGGAGAAGATGCTATAATGTCTTTGAAGGTGGAAGAGGGGACCAGGAGATGAGAAGTGTAGGCGACCTCGAGAAGACAGAAAAGGCAAGGAAACAGCTTCTCCTCTAGAGCCTCCAACAGGAACACAGCCCTGTGAACCCATTTCAGACTTCTGGCCTCCAGAACTGTAGGATAATAACCGTGTTGTTTTAAGCCACTAAGGTTGTGATAATTTGTTATAGCAGCAACAGAAAATGAACACAGGTAACAACGGGAGACCCTGCCTGAGTTCCAGGCAACAGGCAGAGTACGAGTCTCTGGGGCTGGGCTTCTTAACATGATTTCTGAAGCTCGAAAGCATGGTTGGAAGCCCAACTCTACCACCTACTAACTGTGTGATCCTGAGAATGTGACAGTCTCTCTGTACCTTGGTGTGCCTTCTATAAAATAGGATGAAAGCATACATTTAGAAAATATATTAGGACATTGGCACGGGTGAGTGCTCAATGAACAAAAATTGTTAACATAAATGAGTTCTTACTGAAATGAATGGCTGTCTCCCTGGAATAGCGGAGGATGAATGAACTGTTGCCAGGGTGCTGGTTGAAACTCACCAGTTGTTTGAATGTTATGAAAGATGATTTTAGTTAGTATACATGTTCATTTCCTTAGAGAGTCTCTTTCAGCTGGGGCCAATGGTAGTGTCTTTCCCTTCCTGTTCACATATGGAAAGGGGATGCAAATTGGATGACAGATGCTTCTCAAAACTCTGTTTTGTCTTGGTTATAATTCAAAATTCATGTTGAAGCTCTAGCAGCCAAATAAAATGTTGCCCTTTGAACTTTTTGCAATTCCATTTGTCTCTGGTAGATCACAGGCTGCTTTGTTTCTGCTCTGCACAGAGTTATTCCCCTGATAATTCTGAAAACCAGGGAGAAAGCACGTTCACATGAAATTGTTGTGATATTTCTAAGTTTATCTAGTTAAGATCATACTGTTCTCTAATGTGGTTTTATATTTGAAAAACAGAAGATACCATTTGTGTGAATTTAACCTAAGGAAATAGTTCTTAATTCAATAAAAATATCTACATATAAAGATGTTCATTGCAGCATTAAAAACAACCAAAAATCAGAATAAACTATAATGTTACAAAATAGGAGAATTGTTAAATATATTGTGGGATAGTCACCCAGTGGAATATTATGAAGCTAGTTGAAAGTGTGGTTATAATAGGGAAAATATTTGCAATCCACTGTTAAAAGAAAAATCAGAAGATGAAATCTGTTCAGTGTAAATATAATGTTTTTTATGATTATAACTCACACATTAACAGCCTAGCAGGAAATATACCAAAATACTGTCATCCATTGTGTTAAGCTGGCGGAATTTTGAATTGCTTATTTTCCCTTCTATTTTCCAAATATTTAGCAATATACTTACATATCTAAGGGAAAATTAGTTAAAAAAAACAAAGCAATAAGCCAAAGCTTCAAAACAGTATGGAGGATGTCCAAGAAAACTATGAATGCACACTTTTATCTAAATGAAAACACCTAAAGAGTTCTAATTTCTTAGATCAGTGTTGATGGCAAGAAAACAGGGGTGAGAAGTCTTGGCCATTAGCACTTATCAGGGCATGTGGAGACCTTTCTGGCACATACACTTTCTAGCTTAAAGTCAACCAATTTGGTTTCATGAAACAAAGAAGAATTTTTCCTTCCAAAATAATTCAGTTCTGATCATGTCAATAATCCCCATTCCAGCACAGGGGCTACAGAAAAAAGAAAGAGGAAGAATATCTATTATTTACTGAGGGCTGGCTATATGCCAGTCTCTGTGTTGAGTTTTTTACATGTACTGTCTTCGCTCATCCTCACAGGTCTGTTTGGTGGGTACCATTGTATGGGTTTTACAGACGAGTTGCTCAGAAGACTGAACACTCGTTGGGGCAGAGGCAGGCTCAGACCTGAACTGTTGGACTCCTAAACTCATTATTTCAACCAGGAACTTGACCTAACTAGGCTTTCCTGGGACCTTAAGCTAATTCTGTATAATACTCTGTTTTTAAGAGATGCAACACTGTCTCACTAGATCTGTAATTCCCTGCCATGGCTGTGCAAGGGGAATTTTTAAGTTTAGTTTAGTTTCAAATAGGCAACACAATGGTGTTTGAAAAATTCATATAATAGAAGTATATATAGTGAGAGTAAGTCTCCTTCCCACAGCGATCTCTCATTCTCCAGTTTGTCTTTTCTGAGAAAACCATCGCAAATGGGGAGCACTAAATAAATACAGGTATCAGGGACCCATTCTCAAGTTTTAATGACTTAAAACCTAGGTTTGCCCAAGAACCTGAATTTTTTAACAGGCTTCCCTGATAGTTTGGATGAAGGGCCTGGGGCTGAGGATCATTGTTTCAGTGATACAGTGGTGTCTAACCAAAGAAAAAAATAGTAAATAGCAAATTCACACTGCTTATGTCAACAATATTTCACTTGCATACAGCCTTTCAGGAATATAGGTGTTTGATAAAACTAGTTCACCTTTTCTTGGATTTGCAAAATCCAACAATTTTAGAGAGTGGTATGTATTATTTGGAAATGTTTCTCAGCAGAGGTAGATTTGAAAATCATCTCAGGATTCCGTGTATCCTGACTCCAGCTGTTGTCCGGGAAGGAGCACTGACCTAGGGGAGACTGGGTGTCTCAGTCAGCTCAAGCTGCCGTAACAAAATACCACATACTGGGTGGCTTAAACAACGGCATTTATTTCTCACAGTTCTTAAGGCTAGGAAGTCCAAGATCAAGGTCCCAGGCAATTTGATTCCTGGTGAGAGCTCTCTTCCTGACATATAGATGCCATCTTCTGGTTGTGTCCTCACATGACGGAGAAAGGGCACTCTGGTCTCTCTTCCTTTCCTTATAGGGACACTGATCCGACCAAGGGGGGTCCCACCCTCATGATTTTATCTAAATTAATTACCTCCCCAAAACCCCACCTCCAAATACCATCACACTGGGGGCTAAGGCTTCAACATAAGAATTTTGAAGGAACATAAACACTCGGTCCAGAACACCGGGCTCCAGTCCACTCTGCCAATGTCCAGCTGAGAGTTCTTGGGCTACTTCGATTGTCAGGCTTTAGTTTCCTCATCTATAAAGTAAGTTGATTGGACCAGCTCAAGGGTTTCCAAAGTGATCTCTAGTGGGATCTGGAGCTCTCTCTGGGGCTGAGATGGAGGAAGGAGGTGGTAATTGGGCAGGTAGGTATCTACCTTAAGAGACCAGATGCTTCCTCACCCTCATCATTCCTCAAGACCATTTATCTATCTATCTATCTATCATCTATCTATCAAATCATCTCTCTATCTATCAAATCACCTATCTATCTATTATCTATCTATCAATCATCTATCTATCTACCTATCTATCCTCTATCATCATCTTAGTATTAGTTAAACTCCAGACTGCTTAGATTTCACCAGCTTTCCCACTAGTGCTCTTTGTCTTTTCCAGGACCCAATCCAGGAAACCACATTTCAGTTAGCGTTTTATTTGATTTTGCCTTTGATTAGATTTTATTCAAATTAATGGTTCCAGAATAACAACACAAAATGCTTGATATCCACTGGGTTAACTGCTCACTAGGTGTCTTCCACTTATTTGGGCTTAAGGCAGACATGTATGAAGATTAACTGATGCAGGGAGATGAGTAAGGTCTTCGGAGTCAGGCAGAGCTGGTCTAGCTTTTACTCTTGAAGGATATCGGACAATTCACTGAGCCTCTCTGAACTTCAGGATTCTCATTTGTAAAATGGGAGAGTAACACCTAATTTGCACATTCTGAAGATAAAGTGAGTTTGGCACAAGATGCAACTGTAAGTGACATTTTGGCTCTGGGGGCTGTTTTCCACATCCATATGGTGCTACTGACCCTCAGTTTTAGGGCTGCCTAGGCCACCACTCGGCTATACTATTGGTGCTGTCCTCCTGACACTCTTGTCTCCATGCCAGCTGAGCCTTTTAAACATGTGCATGTGCCTGGAATAATATTTAATGGCAGGCTGCTCTCCTGCTCCAAGGAAAGGCCCTCTGATATCCAGTGTTTCTTCATACTGTTGAGATGGGATTTAAAACATGCATCCTGATTCATTTATTTGAAACTAGAAAAACATTACACAATTGATACATATTAATCATGGGAAAATTAGACTATATGGATAAACAACAACAACAACAAAAAAGAAAAGAGAAATCAGCTGTTAATCAGACCACCCAGAAATAATCCTGTTATCATTTTGGCATCTACATCTGGAAAGATACATATTCTCTCTCTCTTTTAAATTATATTATTCTATGCATTACTTTTTTGGGGAATCCTATTGTCATTTACTCTATATTTACTCATGTTTCCATATAATAAATATAATTCTATAATGTAATTTAAAAATGATATTATAAGTTTGTATGGAAATTGTCTTAACTAATTCCCTATTGTGGGATGGTTTGGTTGTTTTTAACTTTTGCTTTTGCCAGTAACATTGCAATATGCATCCCTCTAGTGAAATCTTTGTGCACTATTCTCCAATTTGGAAATTTGAAGCTGGCAGCTGTCATACTCGGCCCACACCCTCCTTTCCTCTTGCTTCCCTTTGGAGAGTCCCCTGTGTGGTTTGTTATGCGTGTGGTGAAGGGTATGCTCCGTCGAGGGCAGCAAGCACTTGTTATTCATCTTCTCCTCTCTGATACATGGCACCATTATGAGCTCTCCGTATGTTCCTACCGTGTCTGCCACCTTGAACTTGTGCCCCCATTGCTGGTTCTGCTTGGATATTGATGTCTGGGTTCTTAACTCTGGTCCATCCCCTTACTCATTCAGTAGAGATCAGTTGAGAACCTAAGACGTGCAAAGCAGGAATCTGGACACTAGGTAAACAGGGCAAATAAGACAGAAAATGGTCCGAGGCAATGTTAGAGTAGAGATCTAAATGAGGCAAAGGTGTGACCAATGAATCTGGGTGTACGAGCAGTCCCTGTAGAGGAGTAGCCACTGTAAGGATGGTGCAGCAGGAACAATCCTGCCTGTTCCCAGGAAGGAGATGAGATAGCCGGGAGAGAACAAGGGCCAGGGTGTTGGAGATGAGCTAGGTTATGCTGGGCTACATCATGCTAGGTCATGGAGGCCTTGGGGAGGAGTTTAAATTGTATTTGAAGTTCAATGGGAAGGCCTTGAAGGAAACAGGAGAGGAACATGATCTGGTTTTCATTTTCAAAAGATCACTCTGCTCAAAATTTATCCTAAGCCAAAATTATCCAGATGACAAAACACTCAGCAGGGAGAATGATAACTCCTCAGCAGATACTGACTTAGAGGAAGGAACAGGGTTTTCTGAGTTTTAGTTTCCTGGGCTTTCCAACTTTCTTTTTGTGGCAGATACTGTTATAAAATCAATATTTGTTCCCCATCTACTTTTGCTACTACAATTCCAATTTTGTCAGCTGGCATTATATGCCCACTGCCTAGCCTCATTTGCCAGTGGCCTTGGGAGGCATGTGACATGATTATAGCCAATAAGGTATATATATATAAAACAAACAAACATTGAATGGAGAATTCTGGAAAGATTTGCTTTTCTGAAAGCACCATACACAATTGGTACTCACCCCCTCCTTCTCCTCTGCCTGTGATGAGCACAGAGGTGATGTCTCAAGCACAGAGTCATCCTGATGACAAGCATGAGGATGAAAGATAACATGTTAAGGATGAAATGGTGGGAAAAGAGAAGCAGTCTGGGTCTCAGGGGCTTTAATGAGCAGCTGAACCCATGCCAACGACCCCCTGACTTTTTGTTGTGTGAAGAAATAAAAACCCTTGCTAGTTTAAGCTGCTGTTACTCAGATATTCTGTTGATTGTAGCCAAAGCATTCCTAAGTGATGCATTTATCACTGAGGAAAAGTGAGCGCTGACTTCATTAGTGATTCCCCAGAATCATATGTAAATCATTAAAATTCTGAACAACTCAATGTGTTTAAATTGAAATGATTACTGAACCCAACTTGGGAAGCCTGAGTTTTGTGGATTAGGGTCCATGATCTCCATGCTAAACCTAAGTCTACTTGATATTACCTGAAGAAAAACAAACTAGAATCAAACTGAAGGAATGGTTGAACTTCAGATAAATATTTGTTCATAACAATGGATATTATTTCCTAAATGATGTTTCCAAGGTTAAAAGACAATTTTGAAAAAATATTGTTTGACATTATTTTGCTTTAAAAAACCTCTGTATGTTTCCACTTATATATTTACTTTCTGCCATGAAAGAGGAGGATTCTATGCACTTTTTGCTCCCTACCAACCCCAACTTCCTGATTTTTGTTAGTTACATTATTATTTTGGGATTGCCTGGAATGATCATGTTTATATTCTCTTCTGCCAACTCATTCCCACTGTTCGTCTGTCGTGGTTCTGTGATTAAATGAGTTCAGTGTTTACTGTTGTCCTTTTCTCCATGGCTGGGTGTTTAGTTTTGATTCATGCCTTGTACTCTGGATTTCGTCATCATATATTTCTCAGGAAGTGTTTTGTTACTATAGCCCTTGAATTCCTGCATGTTTAAGAATGTTTCATAATATTCTTGCATGTTAATGCCTGTTTCTTTTATAGACACAGCAGAATATGACTAAGTAGAAAACTCTTTGGGTCACCACTCTTTTCCCCTTAGAACATGATAGATGTTGTTCTGTTTACTCGTGTTGAGTGTTGTTTCGGAATGAGAAAAATCTTGTGATTCTTGTTCTTTGCATGAGGCAGACGGAACATTTCCGCTTGAATTTCAGTATCTTCACAGTGCATTCGCCGATGTTGCCAGTTCTGTTTTTTTCCCCCTAGGATACAGTGTGTCCTTTAAATCTAGAGATACCTAGCTTTCTTTACTTCAAGAGCTTTTTAAGCTTTTTCCTGTTCCCTCTTTTTTTTTCTGTTCAGAATACCAGTTTGTACTCCTCAGTTCGTATTGTCTTGTCTGTCATCATTTTTAGCTCATTTTTCCTTTCTATTTCATTTCACGTGATTTCTTACACTTGGCCTGTGCTCTCAACAGTATTTATCTATTTTCTGCTGCTTCTAAGTTGACTTTCATCCCTCTAATTGCTTTATTTTTATCTTCCATTTATTTCCTGAGCTCTGCCGGTTCACTTTTCGACTGGTTTTCTTCTTATTTCTCTTTTGATCACTTCTTTGAACTTTCTTTTCTGAAAAACTATGCTTTCAGTTCATTGAAGACTGAAGAGAACTTATTTCTTTGTCCTCTGGAATAGATCATTCATGTCGTGTGTATTTTTTTTTTTTTTTTTTTTTTTTTTGCGGTAGGCGGGCCTCTCACTGTTGTGGCCTCTCCCCTTGCAGAGCACAGGCTCCGGACGCGCAGGCTCAGCAGCCATGGCTCACGGGCCTAGCCGCTCTGCGGCATGTGGGATCTTCCCAGACCGGGGCACGAACCCGTGTCCCCTGCATCGGCAGGCGGACTCTCAACCACTGCGCCACCAGGGAAGCCCATCGTGTGTATTTTTAATCTGCCTTCTGTATTTGTTTTTTTCTTCCTCTTGCAATACCCATGCTGGGGCCCTTGCCGCCTGGTTTCTTTCTCAGTATTACTCAAATATGAGTAGGTGCACCCAGCTGTTTGACTAACAGTAGTGCAGAGGGGGGCAGGAGCATTGTTAACTGGGCTCCAAATTTGGTTGTGGTCTCTGGCCTCCTACCCAACAAGCCTTGATGAATTGTCTCCTTCAGGCTTTTGTCTCCAGAGGGTCAGTGTAGCTCATAATGAAACATTTATAGCTATGACTCCAGGGTTCTCTCTCCAAGCCCTACTCACCCCTTTTCACGTCCAGGTTCTCCCAATCAGAGGCTCTTTGTAAACAACAAACATGGCGAGTCTTCCTGGTTCCTCTTCATATATTTGCCCCTCTCTTCCCCCTGGCTATCTGCAATGTGGAAACAGATTTTTACAGGAATGTTCTGACTTCTCCTATGTGAGGTCTATAGCACTGGAGCCCACCAGTATCTCCCTTTCTATCCCCTTCTGTAACACCTCCTTCCTCCATCCTCAAAGCTAAGCATGGCCAGATGGATTGCTTGGCCAGGAAAATGTGAGTGGAAGTGACACGAATCACCTACATGCTTTCATTCCCTTCCACAGTGAGCTATGAAGTCTCAAGTTATGATTGTGGTACAGGAAGATGGTGGAGTTGGCCACGTCCCTGACTGCCTACTCTGTTGTCCCGTGTTGAGCATGTAGCTATAGCAATATTGTAGCAACCACAAAATGTAGCAATAATAACAACCGCAATAAACAACATAAAGTCTTTGCTGTCTTAAGCCACTGAGATTTGGGGTTTGTTTGTTACTCCTGCATAAACTAGCCTCTTTGACTAAAACAGGGAAAGAAAAGCCAACAATTTCCGTATCAAATGGTAGGAAGTGCAGACACGGAGGAGGTTGGAAGGGCTGGTTGGAAGGTGCACATCAGAGCAGAGCATTCATCAGCCGTCCTGGACGCTGACCAGCTTCATGGTTTCCCTAAGTGTTGGAGGGGCAATTTCATAGAATCTCCAAAGGAAGGTCTCTTGTTGCAGAGGGTTTCAGATTTCTTGTGTTCACCAGGAAACAAAACAATAGAACTTTTCTGTTTCTCTCTGCTTCCTTTCATATATCTTCTTGTGCACCAAATTTAGTGCCATTGACAGCTTTATTTACTACCTCTGAACAAACTTGACTGATTTCTGATGGGTTATCCTGATCATCTAACCCTGTAAGGTGATCATGGGAGCTCATGGGAGCTGCTGTCTTCAGGTCTTCCTGCAATTTATGGTCTGTAAATGCTTTCTTCTATTTTTTTTTAAATAAGGTATTTCTCCTCTCCACAATTAAAAAATGCATGTGCAATCCTAGACATTCTCTAAGAATAAAGCATTACATCTTTGATATACTATTGAGCCTAGAGACAGTGATCTTAGCTCCAGTCTTGTTTCCCTAAAATCCAGCATGCATGTTAGACCACAATAATATCTCTTCCCTGGAACCAGGCAATCTAGGCTAAAACCCCTGTCTTGTCATTCTTTAATGGCACAGCCATGGAAAAATTGCATAAACTTTCTGGGCTTATTTTTCTCATCTGTAAAAATGTGATAATAAAAATGAACTTTTTCATCCCTTAGGAATATTGAGAACAGCAGATGTGCTGATATCTGGGAAAGCCCCTGGAGCAGTGCCTGGTCCCAAGTGGGCACTCAGGACAGATTTCTTGAAAGTATCTTATACATTTTGCAAATGGCATATCCGTAATTCATTCATGTACTCAACACCTATAGAGTTATTTATAGTAACATAAAGAAGTGATAGTCAAATTAAGGTACCAATTAAAGTCAAGTGTTGTACATATCCTGAGATTCCAACAGTTAAATTTGCATGCTTACTCTGTGGTCAAGCACCAGGCTAAGGCTTTACATGGGCCGTCTCATTCAACCCATACAACTCTCCATGTATTACTATCATTATCCCCATTCTAGACAGAAGGAAACTGAGGCTTAGGAATGTGAAGGAATTGGTGCAGCTCACAAAGCAGCAGAGTTGGGATGGGCGGTGCAGGCAGTGTGACTCAGAGTGCATATGCTTATCTAGAGTGTTTGCAGAGAGACCATAGATGCTGGAAGCCAACTGCTGCCTCAGGATGGATGGTCATGAAAGGTCGTCTGGAGAAATGGCTGCGTGAGCTCAGCCCTGAAGTTTGAGTAGGCGGTGCCCACTCAGAGGAGACCTGAGCATGGGCAGAGATGGTCACAGAACAGAAATGTTGAAAGCGTGGAGTTTTGGAAGGTCAATATTGGAGGAGAAGGCTTGAGTAGTAGGCAGGAATCTGATCCAGACATCAAACAAAAGTGCTCAGACACTGATGAGACCAGTGATAGTTAAACATGAGGCTAATATGACTGGTTGGCCATTAGTGTTTGGTAAATGGATTCTAGCCAGGGTTAATTAGAACTCTTGGTAACTCCAAGTGTTTTAAAATTCCCAGCTGGGTGTGGAAGAATAAAATTGCTATTGTTTCTAGGGTCTATAGGCTTCTTTTTACCTAGGGTCATATCTCATCATGTTTGCATTGCTGGAACAAAATATAGCATCTGACCCGTGACTAGCACTCGAGAAATTGTTGGCTGAGTGAGTGAATAAATGAATGACTAAGTAGATTAAGGATAGTAGCCAAGATGGAGGAAAACAGCCAGACCAGATTTGTTGGAATGCTTGAGCGCTGGTCTGGTAGAGGGTGGGCTTTGCTTGGGGATGGGAGGTGAGTGGTGGGACTCTATCCCACTGTGTGCTCTGGTAACTTCAAAAGCAGTTTGGATGATCTGGGAATTTTTGGAAGCAGGATTATGTAGTTACGTGCCTCAGGTGGGAGATTTTCATGTGGGTTGTTAAAGCAACTCCCTGGCTGTGGGTGGGGTTTTTTGAGGTGGGCTGTTAGGTGTCCTATGATAATTTAGGATCTAGAGGGAAGCTGATTCCAAAGAATGTTGCTTGTTTTTGTTTCTCAGAAAGCATGTTTCTGAGTGAAGCCTTAAGGACTCTTGGGAGTGTTCACAGCCTGGAGGGGTTTGAGATCATCTTGCTCTTATGCCTGTGAGCCCCTCGAAGGTAAGGGCCGTGACTTAGTGCCCTCAAGCTCAGTGTGGCTCAGAGCACATGTGTTTAACCACTATCTATGGAGTCTCTAGTGATACCCATAGGAACTAGGAGCAGACTACCACCTAAGGGTGGATGGTCACCAAAGGCCTTTTGGAGAAATGGATGCCCAAGATCAGCCCTGAAGTGTGATGAGTGGATTCCCAATCAGATGCAGGAACCCGGAGTGCGGGCCTGGTTATAGAGCAGGTATGCCAGGTAACTGCAGACAGTTCAGCGTGGAAACACAAGAGTCTGAGAGGGTTCTCTGAGGATCAGAAACTAGGGTTGCCCTGCTCCATGACCCTCGACCGAACTCAGACCCACTTGCCGCTGTGGTGGGAAATGCCCCTCCACACTGACAACTGCCCCCAGAGTTACCCATGGCCCTCTGCTTCCCTACCCGAGGGGCCTGCTTTGGAGCCTGTTCAGCCAGACTGTGGGCTGCCAGGAGGGCTGGAAATGGGAAGCCCCAGGGGAAAACCTCAACCCATGTGGGACCTGGATGGTGGATAAATACCCCAGCCTCCCATCTTGGATGAGACCACTCGGAGGTGTGTTCTACACAGACCCTCCGGGTCCCCAGAGGGATGGAGCCTCAGCTGCTCACGGTGTTAATCTACTCAGTAATATACCATGTTTTGGGGTTTATTATCCCTATTCTGCCTCACTTTCCTCACCTCCTACTTTATGTCACCAAATCTTTGTCTTAGGGTTTGCTTTAGGGAAGACCAAGCTGCCAGGCAAGTACTATGATACCCTGTGTTATGTATACAGCTGATGCTCAATAAATATTACTGAAATGTATGAGATTTACTTAATCCCCTCACCCCCACCCTCAAACCATGATTAACACTGGCAGAAGAGTTAGTGCACAATTGTGCTAATCCACTGACCTCTGGATGGGGCCTCTCTGGATCAGTCCCTGTCTGCCCCTGGATCTCCCGTTTGGAGACACTGCTCCCCTCCCATCCACAGATGGTCCATTCTCATCTTCAAACTTGCCCGAGGCTGGCTCAGGCCCACCTCGGTGCAGAACTGGACTTATGGGGCCCAGGATGCAATTCTAGTGGCCAAGTGTCCACACCTGGCTGCCCTCAGGCTGCAGCCCTCCTGCATGCCTGCTGCCCACAAGGACTGGAGGGACATCTGCCTTGATAAGATCCTTGTGAAAATCTCAGCTGCACTAAATTTCTTGCTTGGCAGCTCTGCTTGGAATTGTCATGTGGCTGTGCCCTGATCAGGAACCACTGTTGTTGAAAGCCCTCATCCTTCCCCGTGACTCACCAGAACCAATCTCCTCAGGGAAGCATCTGCCCAGGTTCAAGCCCAGATTTATGAGGAATCAGGCTTTAAATTTGGAGTCATACCGACTGAGGTTAAAATCCTACCTCCACCATTTACTGGCAGGATGAATTTGGGTAAGATAGTTATCCTCCCTGAGCCTTGGTTTGCTCATCTGTAAAATGGTGATAATAATACCTGTTTCAAGGGGCTAGAGATAATAAATTTAGGGTGCTCTATATTTGCTCAGCACATAGTAGGCCTAATGATTTTCTGCTGTCTCTTCAGTCTCGTTTGGATTGCTGGCCCTGCTTGTGGTCCCTTGGTCTGGACCCTGCCTCCTTCTTCTTTCTCCATCTCAACTCCCAGCCCATCATGCCTACTGCAGAGGAGGTCTGAATTATGACGCAGGAGACTGGCCTCTTAATTGGGTCATTGTTCTAATTGTGTTTTCTTCAATTCTGAATCTGTCTCTTTGACATCCATTCATCACAGAGCCAATTGTATTCACCATATTTTATTATTTTCTATATTCTTGATGCTCTAGCATATATGGCCTCACTGCCCTGGGAGAGACTGCTCCTCCCAGGGCTCACCAGTTTGTGGAGATAGCAAAGGGCTGGACTGGGAGTGTGCCTCTCCTATGCAAAGTCCAATCCAGAGCCCAGACCCCCAAAGAGCTCTTTTACCCAGGTCTCACACACCAAGCCAACACTCTCCCTGCCCTAAATCAACCCAGTGACAGGTGCCAGGCACCTGGGGACAGTCCCTATGCCCCAAAATTGGCTGAAAGTTTTGAAACTAACCAATCCCCTTTACCTGTTCCTGCCTCATCTTTCCAGTGGAAAATGTAATAAAGGTCCTGGTCTAGCATTTTCTCTCTATCCCTCTGCCTCCTGACCAACCAGGTGCTTCCCCAGGTGGCCCTGGGTGTTGTGCTCTCTCCATGTCATCATCAGGCACCTCTATAAATTAAAATCCCATGGTTCCATTTTGAGATATTCCTACTTTTGGGAAACAGATGGAGTGTTTAAATTGTTATTAATGATTCTAATTATTAATTGGGTACAAATTTCTTAACCAAGGCCCTTTAGGGTGCTCTAGGTAAGAAAGTGCTAGAGCCAGGTCTCATGGCTTATGACCAGTGAGACTCTTCACCATCTCACCTGTGATCCCTGAAATGTGAAGACTGGATTCCAATTCAATTTGGATCAGATACTTATTTGGGGTATTTTTTGAAAATTATAAAATAAATATCTTTTCTGTGAAAAATTAAAGCAATATAGAAGTATGTAAAGAAAAATGTGAATCCCTTTCCACAAATATCCTCCTTTGAATCCTCGTCCTCAAAGAATCCCATTAACAGACTTGTGTGCACATCCTTCCACACTTTTTTTGTAAATTCTACACAAACATGTACACATATTGAGATAATTTTCTTTAAAAAGTGGGATCCATACATATCTGTTTTCTACAACATGCTATTTCACTCCACAGTGTTCAGTGAGTGTCTGTCTCTGCCCCTGCATCTGAGTTTCTGTGGTCTGAGAGGACTCTGAGTCATCTGGGCATTCCCCTACTGTTCTGCGTCAGGCTGTCTAGTTTTGTCAACTCAACGATTTCTTGAAAGCTCTCTCTGCTACAAGCTCAGAGAGGTACCTCCTTTGCCTCAGGTCACACAGCGTGGGAGTTACCTGGAGTGATGGTTCTCTAACTCATCCAGTCCTCAGAATATCCAAGGGACCCTTTTAAAACTACAGATGCCCAGGCCCCACACTACATGTTCAGAATCAGGATATTTAGGGGTAGGGCCTGGGATTCTGCATTTTAACAAGCTCCCAGGTGATTCTGGGGAAGGTGCGGGTTGGGAACCCACTGGCCTAGAGCGTGTGTCAGCTTTCCCAGGGGGTCTTATCCCTCCTGCCCTCTCGCAGACACTGTGGGGGAGTACTGCAGAGTGGCCCCGTGAGAGGAGTGTCCAGTTAGGGAGACAGTGTCTCCAGGCAAATTCACAGTCTATTTCTGGGCTTTTATTGCAATTGTTATGATTCTTCCTTGTTGGAGGTTAACAAACTCCCAGGCTTTGGCATTCGCCTGTTTTCCTGGTTCCTCTTACCCTGACACTTTCACTGAAATCCTTCTTGAAAACACTCTTGATGTTTTTTTTTAGAAAATGAGAATTACTGCAGTTTCTTGCTAAGAGATGGAGAAAGGAAATATGTTCATAGGGAGACAAAGCAGACTCACAAGGAATTTCTGGCTTAGACATCTCTCCCATTATACCCTCTAATCTGCTCTCCCTGGGAGCCTCATGGCCTCACTCCATGCTCCTAGAAAGAAGCCTGCCTCTAAGCATTCCTGGAGAGGCTGAGCAAGGGCCAGATGAACAGGGATGTCCCTCAGGGCTTGTGGATTGTAGAAGGCAGGGCTAGCACCCTTGGGCTGGGCTGCTCTCCTGGACAGATGCCTGTGAAGAAACTGAAGAAGCACTGGGTTTGGGAGAGAAGGTTTGGTTCACATATGGGTTCTGCCCCTCTGTCCTTATCTGTACGGTGGAGCTGACATGAAGTTTGTATCCATGCTGGGGCCATTGCGGTGAGGAGAAAACAAGGTGATGCAAGGTACGTGCCTCTAGATACACATGGGCATGGACCACGATGGGATGAACATGCAATCTCAGTCTCCTGGCAGTAAATGAAGTCAGGTTTCTCCATGTCTGGAGTGGAGAGTTTAGGGATTTTGATAAAAGAACACTTAAGTGCAATGTGGTATCTATGGCACATTCCCAGAATTTTCAGTTTTCTTTTTTGGTGCTGGCTAAAACTTTCTCTAACAAAGCCATTCTGATTACTATCACTCAATCCAAGGCTAAAGGAATATTCTAGAATACCTGGTTTACTCCTGCTTAAAGTAAGTCCAGGCAATAACCTGGATATCATAAATGCCTTTTCCCTCCCTCCTTCCCTCTCTGGTCCCATGTCTCCTTCTTTGCCTGCCTGTGTTTATGAGGCCATATTGAAGTTGAGAGTTGAAGTGTGTCAGATCTGGCTTCAAATCTTACCTTATCTACTTAATTCCTTTATGCATCAATTTTTTTTTTTTTTTTTTTTTTTTGCGGTATGCGGGCCTCTCACTGCTGTGGCCTCTCCCATTGCAGAGCACAGGCTCCGGACGTGCAGGCTCAGTGGCCATGGCTCACAGGCCCAGCCGCTCTGCAGCATGTGGGATCCTCCCAGACCGGGGCACGAACCCGTGTTCCCTGCATCGGCAGGCGGACTCTCAACCCCTGCGCCACCAGGGAAGCGCTATGCATCAATTTTTAAATCCAGAAACAAATGGGAATAAGAATAGCTACTAACTCAGATGATTTTGAGGACCAATAGCAATAGTTAAAATTTATAGAACACTTAGTACATGCCCAGTGCTTTACCTATGTTAACACACTTAATCCTCAGTTATCTTATGAGACAGGTACTATTATCCCACTTTGCAGATGAGGAAACTGAGAGATTAAAAACCTTGCCCAAAGTCACATAGCTATTAAGCAATAAATTTATAGTTCTCACTACTATTATTCCAATTCATTCTCTCAGATGAAAATTCTGAACACAAAGGATCACCTGTATTAACTATGTTAATAGAACAGAGCAAATCTCTCTTCTCCTGGGGGTAACTTTGTCCAGATAGTGATATTTTTTCCTGCTAGCTTTCTTTTTCCCTGCTTCCCCTTTGCAGCACAAACTCGAACCTCACCCCATGGTTAAGGGTCTCATCATATCTTATTTGCATATGGTTTATTATTTATAAGGCATATTCACATATATTGCATTTGACTTTTAATAATACTTGTAGCTATGAGACATAGTAAGTTTTGTTATTAGCCCCACTTTGGAGATGAGGAAACTGAGCCTCGAGGTTAGGGCAGGATGTCCAGTGGGATTCTCAGCTCTGTTCTGACTTGCACTGGTTTCTGGATCTTGAATTGTGATGTTCCTGTAGAGGGCCCTGCCTTTTATTGTCTACCCAATATCTGTTCCTACTTCTGGGACAACCTCTTGATTTTCTGTTGGGGACCTTTTTCTCTCTCCACCCATGCTCAGCCTCTCCAGGTTGTTCCATTGCTCTGGTCACAATGATTCATTCATGAGAGGGCTAGTGACTTACAGGAGTCCAGTGAAACTCAACCCTGGGACTTTTCTGCTGGAATTAAACTGCTCTAGGATGTAGGCCTGGAGCTCTTGGTGACCCTTTCTGCTAATGCCAGAAGAGATCTGACCAACCATGAAGCCGCCTCAGAGAAATAGCAGAACAAAGAGATGCGGAAAGACAGAGTTCAGACTATGTTCTTAGAGTACCTGGATCCAACTGAACCTGAAGCTGGAGATCTACCCCAGACTTTAGTTATATGCATTAATGAATTCCTCCTCCCCTTTTTTTGCTTTGAAGCATCTTGATTTTGATGTTCTCTCACTTTCAATTGAGAGAGTGCTAGCTGATAGCCTCTCCAAAGAAACTGCCTCTTGGGGAAGAGGCAGGAACAGTGGCTAATTATATTTTTTCCTATTTTCATTAGGATGTGGGGTACTGATTAGGTGCCCATAAATATTTGTCAGTTCATTAATCATAAGTTTAGTGGAAGAAGGGGTAATTGTTGGGAATTTTGAACTATTACTTAAAAATTCTTGCACACTGGACAAATACTTCCTTTCTTGAAATATCCAGGGGAATTTGGAATAACTTTTCTTTGGGGTTCTTTCCAACTTGCTTTATTTCCCACTGAGATAAACTATAATTCACATGGATTTGCACTGGAGCAAGTCATTTTTATTTATAGTACTGTTAGCTCAAATTCCTTCCTAAGAATTTTTACCACTTAAGCCCAAAGATTTGATTTTTCTGAAGTGCAAGGTGAACCATATTACTCCTCTCCCTATAATGCTCTGTGGACTCCTCATTGCTCACAGAAGGAACTCCTACCATGGGTCTATAGATTTTAGGGAGTACATTGATGTCATCATCCTCAGTTTGATGTATCAACTTGGTTAGACTTCAGTCCCTATTTTATCACCAAACATTTGTCTAGGTTTTGCAGAGAAGGTATTTTATAGATGTGACTAAAATCTGTAACTGGTTAACTTTAAGTAAGGGAGGATTTCCTAGCTAATCTGGGTGGGCATGATTCAATCAGTTAAAAGATCTTAAACACAGAGCAGAGGCTTCCCTCATAAAGGAGAAATTCCACATAGAGACCTCAGTATCAGCTCATCCCTGACAATTCGACTCTGCCCTTCCTGGAGGTCTCCCCGACAGATTTCAGACTCTCTAGACAATCTCCACAACTCCATAATCCAATGTCTCACAATACATCTCAATATATATTATCTCCTAATTGTTCTGTTTCTCTGGTTGAACATTGATATATACAACTGGTAAACCCCTAACTCCCTGAAGTTGTAGGTGGAATGGATGCAGAGGGTTATGTGGAGTGGAAGTAAGACCATAATCTTCATAAGGGCCCTGTCACATCACAAAGACTAAGTCTATGGGATAAAGGCCGAAGTTCTCAGCACGATGCACAGTTCTCCATAACCTGCCCCTGCTGACCCTGTCAGCCTCCTTTCCTGCCTCCTCAACTTTCTCACGCTTTATAATCCAGGATTACCAATGCTCCTGGGCCTCTCTAGATAGTTAATGAAAATCTATACTGGGAGCAAGGAAGGCACCCCAGAGCTTTCTGGGTGTTCCAGGTAAGGTTTCTCACTCTCCCAGCTCCAAGCCTCTGTGGACCTGTCACAGTTCTTGAAGACCCCAGCTTACTTCTCCTTCCCACTTACAGCCTCACTTACCACCACTCTGCCTTGAGACTCTCGGGGGAGCCTCATCACACCCTTAATGCCAATGTATGTCCTTCAAGCTCCCAGGTCATCACTCATCCTGTGGACTCTCAGTCTGATGGCCCCTTTCCCAACCCAGCTCCCGCCCTTTCCAGGGGTGGACCAGAAGTCCCTCCCTGGTGTCTCTTGGAACTGAAGTTCCACTCATATCAGCAAAGTCCTCTGTATCCTCATCTTCCTTTCTGGATATTCTTTCACTTTCTTGTTCTGACTGAAGCCTGGGTCTCCCCTGGGGACATCTCTGTTCCTGCAGCCCACTCAAGTGGTAGCTCTTTCTTACCCTCGCTCCTCATTCCACTGGGCCTGGAGGTGAAGTTGGTCACCTCTTAGCTCCTCCCTGATGTTACCAGATCATTCATTCTCCTGCCTCTTTATATCCCTCCAGCACTGAATCTCATGTCATTAGTCCATGCCACCCACCAGTCATCTACTAATCTATATCATGCCCCTCAATTTTGGAGATGTCTGCTCCTGGTTCCTGTCATTTTCTCCAACACCACTGTCATAATTCTCAGTGATTTCAGTATCTGCTTAGAAAACCCATCACATACCCTGGCTTCAGAGTTCCTGTGATAGTGTAATAGACACAATATATACATTATATAGGAATAGAAATTATGTATGTGGTAAAATATATACATACATAATCATACAATAATGTATAGGAATATATAAAGTAAATTATTTTTGTAGTAAAACATATTACTATATTTACTAGATACATTACTAATATGTTACCTTCTCCAGACACTTCCCCTCCAGTCACTGCCCCATTTCGCTGGTCCCCTTTTTAGGGAACTCCTTGAATAAATGATCTCTACTCACTATCTACAATTTCATTCCTCCCATTCTCTCTCAAACCTACCCTGTCAGGCTTCTGTCCCACCACTCCACTGAAATCACCTATGTCAAAGTCATGAACAACCCCATGTCTAAATCAGTGGTCACTTCTCAGACTTCTTGGTAGTTGACCTATGGCTCTTCCTTTTTTTCTTCATTCATCCCTGAGAAGCCACTGTCTCTTGGTTTTCTGCTTGCCTCTTTGTTTCTTCATTGCCTCCTTTCCTGGGTCCTGCTTCTCTTCCTAACCTGTAAGTGTTGGAAGCCCAGGCTCAGTCCCCAGACCCCTTCTCTTCTCTATCAACACCCTCTCCCTTGGTGATCCCATCCAGTCACATGGCTTGAGATGTCTATTTCCAGCTCAGAGTTTCCTCCTGAACTCTGGACTCACATCCAGCCTCCACTAGACATCTTCATGTGTGTGTCTACTAGATGCCATGACCCTAACGTGTCCAACATAGGAGCTCCTGTCTCCCTCCTCAACTGCTGCCCCTGCTCTGCCCCAGCTCACTAATTGGTAAAACATTCTTTCAGATGCTCAGACCAAATAACTTGGAAACCCCTTGATGCTCTTCCTTCCCAGAATCCTTCTGACTCTCCTTAAATGTTATCTCAGTTATCTTAAATGTTATCTCAAGAATCTCACCATTGCTCAGCATGTCTACTGCTGCCACATTTGTCCCTTTCAACAGTGTCTCCTGCCTGAATTATTGTGACGACATCCATCTGGTCCTCTTGCTCCTGCCCTTGGAGAAGGCACTCAACAGAGAAATGTTATGCTATGACTCCCTGATTGATCCTTCATAAGAGGTCCATGTGACCCTTCTTAGAGTGAAAATTGAAGGTTTAGAAGGAGCCACAGGCCTGCTCTTCCCCACCATGTTACCTCATAGTCTCCTCTCTTCTTCACTCATTTGGCTCCAATCATACTGTCTCTGTGCTACTCCTGAAGCATATTCCTGCCACAGGATATTTGCACACACTTTTCTTCCAGCCTGGAAAGCTTTTCCCTCAGATGTGTGTCTCTATCTCAATCTCTGTCTCTGTCTATGTTATTGTGATATATATAATAAGAAGTATATACTTGGTCTTCCACTAGATTCTGACACAAGACTTCTAAAATTCTTGGAATTTCCTAAATGATGAGAGCGTTAAAGGTATCTTTTGTTATGTTAAGTAGGTGATTTTTTGGAAAGCTCCTAAGATGGGGGCTGGTTGCCAGTGGAACAAACCACTTGCATTAGAGGGTTGGAATTTTTGGTCCCATGCCCCAACCTCTGCCTCCATCCCTTATCCCCACCTCAGGGGAGGGGACAGGGGCTAGAGATTAGTTCAGTCCAATGGCTAATAATTTAATCAATCATACCTTTGTAAAGACGCCTCCATAGAAACCTAAAAGGACAAGGTTCAGAGATCTTTCTAGTTGGGGAACACGTGGCGATTTGGGGAGAGTGGTGCCCTCAGAGAGTATGGAAGCTTGGTGCCCTTCCCACGTATCTTGCCCTGTGCAGTTCTTCCATCTGGCCTTTCCTGAGTTATATCCTTTCATAGCAAATCATAATCTAGTAAGTAAAGTATTTCTCTGAGTTCTGTAAGCCTCTCTAGCAAACTAATCAAACCCAAGGAGTTGGTCGTTGGAACCTCTAATCTACAGCTTTTCTGTGAGGAGCATAGGCCGCAACCTGGACTTGTGATTGGCATCTAAGTTGGGGCAGCCTTGTAAGACAGCGCTTAACATGTAGGATCTGATGCTATCTCTGAGTAGAGAGAGTCCGAGTTGAGTTGAATTTTAGGACACCCAGCTGGCACAGGAGCAGAATCATAGCTGGTGTCACAGAGAATTTCTTATTGTGGGAAAAATCTTCACACATTGCAATTGGAGTTAGAATTGTAATCATCTATACCTATATCTATATCACCTGCCTATACCTACACCTACACGTACATCTACGTACATCTACATCTAAACCTGTATCTCTCTCTACCATTATCATCTCTTTTTGACCTAAATCAAATAGTCTTCCAGTAATTTCTCCAGAAAAAAAAATGTTTATTCGGAATCATCAGAGAATCGCAATTTGTCATCTACAAAACCATGACGAGCTGCATGCAGGTCCCCACATGGCAGGGGAAAGAGAATGCTTTTATGAAGGGGGAAGGAAGTTGAGGCTCTGGTAAACAAAGAGTTCATGGCTTTTTATTGGCGAGTCCTTGCCAGGAAGGAACAGGCGTCTTTGATCACAGGGCATGAGAACTCCCCCTTCTTGCCTCCTAATTTTATTTAATTGAGGTTTCTGTTTATTAATTTTTTACATTCGTTTCTTTCTATCATACATACCTACCTCTATCTACACTCACACCAATACCTATACCTATACACTGACATCTACATCTATATCTGTACCTGTATCATCATTTTGCTCTATCACTTTTTTTTAAGTTTGCATTCAAATTTCACTTGGCCAGTGAGGCCTCTCCTGACCACTCTTCTTAACATTGCAAATCTAACCATTCTGTACCCTTTTAAACTTTATTTTCTCCATTACATTTATCATTATCTAACATACTACTGTGAACAAAAAAATGTTTCCTGTCACTTCAGTAGAGAAAGAAGGTTGCCTGCCATTCCAGTAAACAAAGGACATTGGGGCCATCAAGCCCTCAGCCACTGCAGCACCCCAGACAGTGCACCCTGAGGGGATTCAGGATGAAGAAAAACAGAACACTGGCTCTAGATAGTTAAGATGCGTATCTAAGTAATGACTTCAAAAAGGCCAGACTCTCGCACCTTCCCATACATAGGAAAGCACCTAAATCATTAACTTGAGATGTCTGTTTTTTTTGTGGTTAGCAGTACTCTTTTAATGTTTGATTACATTTTTTTTTTCCAGAAGAAACTCCTCTCTATCCTGGCTCCTCCCTTACCTCTTTGGAACAGTTCCTCAGAGCAATCTGAGAGGCTGTATCCTGGGCTATAGTCCTCAGTAAGTTCCCCGAATAAAATATATCTTATAACTCTTAGGTTGTGTGTTTTTTGTTTGTTTGTTTTTATTTTTGTCAACATTGTGTGTTTTACTTATTTATTTTTCTACCATGTTTTTTCCCCATGATGCATGAGGTGAGATGCATGAGGTCAGGTATTTTCATTTGTGCTTTTGGTGGCCGAGTGTTGAGCATCTAGAGTAGTGTCTGGTGAGTATTAGGGACGTGTATGTATTGATGAAATAATTAAATCAAAGCTAGCAATGTTGCTAAACAATATTTAATTGGGACCCATGACTGCTCATATCTAAGTCTTCATTTAGCTAATTTCTGTAGTAAGCCTCCCTTCACATGGCCACCTGAAGGGTCTCATGCACAGGACACAGACCAGGTAAGGAACATCTTGTTACAGCTGGTGCTTTGGTCACAAATGCCTGAGAAGGATCCCAGAACCCTGGTGGGCTGAGCTGGGACACAGATATCATTCATGTTCTCTGTGGATATCACTCTGATTGCCAGGAGAGGCAGGTCCAGGGAAAACAAAGACAAACAGACAGCTTTTTCCTTTGGCTTCTAGGTCTGGTTTTGAAATAACAGTTTGGTATTTGAGCTTTTTCACTGGCAAAATAAAATGCCACAAATAGAATGTCCTTAGTCATCTTAATTACATTTTATTACTGTGTTATGATGGGATTTGTCTGTTCTTAGGCAGAGCAGCATAATGTAAAATGTAATCCATAAGGTGAAGATTGTCAAACTTTTAATGTATGTCCATTTTATTGTGAATTATTTATCAAGGGAGCCTGCTACTGGTGTTGAAACCACAATAGTCCTGGAAAGTCTACTGAGTGCTAGAGCGGGGATGATGCCACCCCTACAGTCCATTTTCTGAACAGCAGTTAGAGTGGTCTTACAGAATTTAAGTCTGAACCTGTCAGTCACTCTCCTGCTCAAAACCCAGGAAGAGGTTCGAGAATCCCTCAGGATAAAGCTCAAAGGCCCTTGCAAAGGCCTTAGAGGCTCTGGATCCCCACTCCTTTCTGACCTCACGTGTCCACCTCATGTGCTTCTTTCCAGCCACCTGGCATCCTCCTGTTCCTGCAACAAGCCAAGAGTCATCAATCCTGCTTTCTCTCCTGCTTGTTAACGCCCCAGCCCAGAACACTCTTCTCCCAGATGCTGCTGTGGCTCATTCCTCTTCGCCTTCAAGTCTCTACTCAAATGTTAGCTTTCCTTGCCCCCAGCCTTCTCTGACCCACCTGTCTAAAGCAGCACACTTGCCCTCTCTTATCCCACTTCCTTCTTTGTGGTCCTCATCACCTCTGACACACACACACACATATCTTTGTGTTTTCTTTGTCTGTCTATCCCTCAACTGGACTCTGGCAGGAGGGAATTTGTTTTGATCATGGCTCTGTTTCAAGTGCCTAGAATAGTGCCAGGCACTTTGTGGATACTTAATCCTGCCTCCCTGTGACTGTACTGGTTTTGTGAGTGACCAGAAGTCGTAAAAGGCAAGCCAAAGAGACCAGTACTTACTTATTTGCAAGAGATGAGATGAGAGAGAGGGAAAGAGAGAAAGGGGAAAAGAGAGAGGGGAGAGAGAGAGGGAGAGGGGCACAGAGAGACAGAGACAGAGATTGAGAAAACCACTGTTCAGGAAACCCCCAAGTTTTACCCTTGTTCTCACAAGAGAATTCTTGTTTGGGGATTCCTGAAACACTGGCTGAATCTAGACCCGGTCCACCCATATCTGTGCTCTTCCCACTGTGATGTGGGAGAGGGAAGGTAGGACCAGGGAAGGAGAAGTCGGAGCTTCCCCCAGAGGTCACTACCTGCTCTGGTTCACCCGCCAGCTGCCCACAAGTCTGAGCACGAAACTTCCCTGAACTGACCCTTAGGATTTTAAATAATCAAAGGAAGACAGTCTAAATCTGAAACATTTGGGAGTTAAGAACCTGATCTGGCCCAGGAAAGCTGATGCTTATTAAAATCTTCAAAGGCCAAACATGCAAACGGCCCATGTTTTAGATTATCTCCCTCATTCGTCATGTCTGCAACAATTGTCACAGCACTAAAATCAAAAGCTCCAAGAGTTCCCTTTTCCTCCTACACACACCTCTTTGCTGGAGAAGTTCCAGAACATTCTCCAGACTTGTGGGTCCCAAAGAGAGCATATGTGTGGTCAGGGGGCCTCTCTGACAGTCTGCACTTGGGCCAAGTTATTTTCAAAACTGAGATGAGTTTAGAGAGGTCATTATAGTTCAGGATTTAAAATAAAAGTTTCAGGAAGACTCATGTGTTTCGCTTAAAGTGCAAAATATATGGGTGATGTCATGCTGGCTATTTTTATATGAGGCCTTTTGAAGATAAACATTTGCTATAAATTTCAATCTGTCAGGGGAAAAGAAGGGAATATAATTTTTTTTCTCGTGCTTACTTACTCTATGACAAGAACTAGTCTGGGTGCTTGCGGTGCACACTTGACCAGCTCACTGTCCTATCTTAAGCAATGACCCCAGTTTCAACCTCCTAGAGAAAAACAAAAAAGCATCATCATAATTCCCTCAATTTCCCTTCTCGCCTTAATTTATTCACATTCCCAACCATCCTCACTCACTTCCTGCCTGTCTCAGTGGAAACAGGTGTGAGTTAAGACTCATGATCTTTTAAAACCAAGCCTTCCCCCTTGGTGGTTGTTTCCACCCACCTCTTGCCTTACCTAGATGACCTTCTCTAATTCTCAGGTATCTTCAACTTCCACCACTGACTGCTTTCTCTCAGCCTGTACAAATGTTCAAGTCTCTTTCTATCCTTGAAATAACCTTGACTTTGCTCCCTTGACCCACCTGTAACCACCATGCGTCTCTGTTCTTCCAAGGAAAACAAAACCTGTAGGTTAATGGCATCTCATAGGACCAAAAAGGGGTGAAGAAAGCATATCAACTCTTCAGAAACCACTTTCTGAAAGCATCCATATGTGCCCGGCCTTTCTGTGCTTAGGAGTAGGTGGTTATGACTATTTCCAAACTATATCAGTTTGAAGGCTCAAAAGTTGCCATAAATTTCCCAGATTTCCTTGGTTTCTAGAGTGGTCTAGCCAAGATCAATGAGACATTAGAGATTGACAATTAAGGGTGAAAGTCTTGGGGGAATGTGTCTGCACAAGTGTCTGAATAGGGAGGGAGATATATAAAGACAGTGGGGAGTAGAGATTTTTTCTGTTCTGGTTTTGAGGCTTTATAGAGAGAGTTGTTAATGTCAGGGGCTGAAAGCAGTGGTTCTAGGAAAACTTTTCAGGAAGACACTTCCAGTAAAGACTTGAGTCTTTGGGTACAAGCACAACTACTTTGGGGCCAGGTGACTCAACATGGAGAGGTGACTTTCTCTCCATCTCTGCCCAGAACTTAGTAACACTGGCTGCATGGAGATGATCAGTTTCGGGAAGACAAGAGATTGCATTCTTCATAAGAAAGTTACCATTCTCAAGATGACACCACTAAGGTACATGACTTGCATAGTGGACTGTGATTTGGACCATGATTTGCATAAGGACTGTCGCAAAGGAATTCAGGAGCACATGTGGGCACAGCACAGAGATATTTGGGGGAAGTTGCTCAGAAAGAGGAGAGGGCATGACACTGGATTGTTGATATTATCAGTGTCTTTATCAGTATGCCTGGCCTGGGGAGGCCAGAGGACTGACATGTGATCTCCAAAAGGGAAGAGATTTTTGTCTGTTTGGATCACTCCTGATTCAATAAATAAATATATATTTAGACAGATGTAGAAAAGAAACTTAAGGTTACCAGAGGGTAAGGGGGGGAGGGATAAATTGGGAGATTGGGATTGACATATACACATTACTATATATAAAATAGATAACTAATAAGAACCTACTGTATAGCACAGGGAACTCTACTCAATACTCTGTAATGGCCTATATGGGAAAATAATCGAAAAAAGAGCAGTTATATGTATATGTATAACTGATTCACTTTGCTGTACACCTGAAACTAACACATTATAAGTCAACTATACTCCAATAAAAATGAAAAAATATACATATATCCAATGAAAATGAGATGAATTTGATTGCATTGGGGACAGAAAAAGTGGTCAGCCTGCAGAGAGCTGGATATTTAGTCTGACGTGCTACACTCCAGGAAGAAGTGGCTAAGTTCAGACTAAGCGTATGAAAAAGAGAGTGGAGAAAGATAATGGCCTCTTGTTAAGAAAGTTTGGCTGTAAAAATAAGGTGAGAATTCAGATGGAAGTCTGAGAAGGTTATGGGATTCATTACATGCTACAATGTGGTACAAACTGTACCGTAATAGGTAGGAAATACAAAATAGACTTGAGAAGATCATACATTATTTTGACTAGCAGGTCTTGCATTATCTCAATAACCTTCCTATCAACCAGGTGAGAGGGGTGGGGCACGTGTGTTCATTCCTTTTTCCAGGTAAAGATCCAGAGAATAAGTTTAAATATCTTGCTAAAGGTCACAGAATTCATACGTGAACAATAATCCATGGCTTTGAATTACATTCTATCATTTTTTTCCCACCTTACCGTAGTGCAGAAATGAGGTTTTGGCTGATGACCAGATTTCGATTCTGTGATCTCTTTTTGGTTTGTTTTGTTTCCATTTTTAATTTTGCAATGGTGATTATGAGGTAATAAGCTTTAGTCATCCATCTTTGACTGGAAAGGTCAGAGTGACATGAGGAGATAATTAAAATAGAAAGAAACTCAATTTAAAACTTGGCTTCCTGGGTTAAGATGAAGATAATGTATTGAAACGGTTGAACGTCTCCGTGAAGGTTTCAGTTCACATCTCAACAGCACAGAACAAGTTGCACACATTCTAAGAATTATATCCCTTGGTAACAAACACTGAAGTCACTTTTTAAAATGTCACCAAATGGCTTTATTGACTCTGTTTTGTAACATGTCATAAGCAGATGGCACTTTGAAGTATATGATGCAGCTTGAAAAACATAATTGCTTAGACATTTTTGTCTGGTTTGCTAAGATAATGTGGTGAAGCCCAAAATGAAAGAATCTTGGTGTGTGCTGATCAAGAAAGGCTACACACCATTCAGGGGCTTTGTTCTAATTTCTTGGAGTCAAAGGGTTGATTCTTCAACTGTCAGCTCTTGGCTGAATTTGGTTTTATGAAGGTTTTTGCACTTGCCAAATAAAAGGTGCAAAGCAAAAAGAGAAGAGAACTACTATTTCTCGAATGTCTATTATCTGTCAGACTCTTTATATGGTATCTAATCTAATTCTAAAGCAATTCTATGGGTAGCTATTATTACTCTTATTTTGGATATAAAGAAAATGAGGTCCAGAGACATTCCACACCTAGTTGTGTATAGAGCTGGAATCCATACCTTCATCTGATGTCCAATCCACTTCTTTCCATTACTCTGTAGTACTTTAGGTAGAATCCTGTCCCCACCTACTTCTTATTACTTGTTTTAAAATATTTTCATGCTCACAATTAAGTATTAAAATAAATGCAGCTAAAAATATCTATGTAATGTAGTTCTATTTATGTATCAAATTCCAAATTTATTGCTTTCAAAAATAGGAATTTATAGCATATTTTGGCAAATACTGTAGACCGGCTAATGAACCATCCCAATCAACTTCTTCCCTGCCTTTCTCTATATAGAAGACTGGAAACAGAAGACACAAGCTTCCAGAGTCCCTTGCAGCTACGGGTGGCCATCTGACACAGTTTGGTCAATAAGATGCACACAGAGAGTCCCAGAAGAGGGCTTTCCTTCCCAATAAAAAGCCAAGGTTTGACAAGAAGTTTTTTGCCTTCCTGTCTGGAATATGCACTCACTGCCTAGAGATACAGCAACTGTCTTGCCATCATGAGGATGTAAATCACGTGCTAATGCTGGTGAAGCAGGAATATAGAAGGAGCCTGGTTTCTTGGTGACATCTGAACAGCTATGCCATCTTTTGATCACCTACCTCTCAGCTTCTTTTTATGTGAGAAAAATAAGCCCCTTCCACGTGAAAGGAACTGGGCATTCAGATACTCACAGACAAGTGTAATCCTAACTGATACACATAATAGCCAGAATTTTAAAAGACATTCCTGCTTTCCAACAGTGTTCCATTTTTTATGTGACTTTGGTCCTGATTTATAGTTCTGAAGCATTGGAAGTACAGACTCAAGTTAGATAGTAGATTCATTGGAATGGTGTTCATTTAGTTGGGCACAAACTGGAACAGAGTTAAGTCCCCAATCTAATTGTGGGAAAATGGCCAGCAGAGCCTGTGATCATAGAGACTATGTTTCTTCCAAAAAGTCTGGACATCACTCCACCCAAAGCAATCAGTGAGGAGCAGGAAAGGGAGAGTAAGGTGGCTGGACTTAACCCATCACCACCATTTTGCTTTGCTTGGATGCAGACTTAGTCTTTGGTTGGAAAAACTAGAAGGGAACTTGGGGAATCATTTTGTCCATCTTTTCCCCTTGGGGAAGGACCCCTCTGGAGTTATACCAGACATATGATAACCAATCCTGTTTTAATAGAATCTGATAAAGCCCAAGAAACTGCCAGCAACACCATAACTACCAGGAACATCATTTAAATCTGTACTGCTTATTGGTCGATATATCTGGTTCTAGTATTAATAAAGAAAAATGTCATTAAAATAGCATACATAGTAGTTCTTCTTCTCCAAAGATGACAAATCCTCTGACTTTTCCCCAGGAGGCCATTTCAACACTTAAAAACTTGCAGTAAATTCTTTTTTTATTTAAATAGAATGTGCATTGCATGTGGGAATGAAAAGCCCTTTATCTTTCTAAAGCAGAGTAGTGGAGTGGCAAGTTGGTTGGTTGTGGAGTAAGGCAGCCCTAGATTCAAGTTGTAGTTCTTCCACTTCCTAGCCAGTGAACTTGATTGTTACTTAACTACACTGAGCCTCAGCTTCTCATCTGTAAAATAAGCAGAGACATAGCCACACTATACTTGGATTGTGGCAAGGAGCTAATGTACGTAAAATGCTGGAATATCATTTGCATTGAAAGTGAGTACCCAGGACTTCCCTGGTGGTGTAGTGGTTAAGAATCTGCCTGCCAATGCACGGGACATGGGTTCGAGCCCTGGTCCGGGAAGATCCCACATGCCGCAGAGCAACAAGCCCATGAGACACGATTACTGAAGCCTGCGCACCTAGAGCCTGTGCTCTGCAACAAGAGAAGCTGCCGGAATGAGAAGCCTGTGCACCGCAACAAAGAGTAGCCCCGCTCTCCGCAACTAGAAAAAGCCCGCACGCAGCAACGAAGACCCAACGCAGCCAAAAAAAATAAAAAAATAAAATAGTGAGTATACAATAGTAGTTCTCTCCCACCTTGCTCTCTCTACTGGACAGCAGCTCACTGCTTACAATAGCTTTAGAGCTTCAAGGAGCATCCCTGAATTGCCCATAACTCTCTACTACCAGTTAATTAAATTCAAAGGCCTAATCTCATCCTCTTTGCTCTTATTTTTCAGTGCTTGGATTCTAACTTTGGACCTTGTTTTCAAAATCATTTTTAAAAATGTGTTTGCAATTTGGAGAGATCACATTTTTATAAATTAAACACCAAATATCAGTATTTGAGAATCAAAAACATTGACCTGTACATTTTAGGTTGCCATGCATACAAAAGTTGTCGATCCATAATTGGGGTTTACACCATGGTGCTAACAGCAAAATTGAGTAATTAGACAATCATCTGGATTGTTCCAGCCAACAATACTCTGACCACAAATATTTGGTGGATTGGGAGACAAAGACTCCTCTGGTACAAGTTATCTGCACTGTGACCTTCACTTTGGATGGTTGCTGTCTCAGCCCCAAATGAGGTCTGCTGCACAATTTTAAGAAAGGAAACATTTCAGACCATGGATTGTTTCTTAAAGCCATGCACATGACTCTTGGCTAATAGAATGTTGGATCAGCCAACTTCTGGCAGCTTTGTGTCTTGGCTCCACTGACATATGTGCAATTTCAGACTTGAAGACACACATGAAGTCATTGGGAAGCTCACACAATTCATCTCTAAAAATCTGCCATACAGTGGTTCTTGTCTTTTCCAGCAATGTAATCCCTAGGAATTGTGATGATTGGAATGTTTTAAAAGGAATCACTAATTAATCGTCATTCACTTAGGACTTATTCATTTATCTTTGTTAAGAAAAACTTTTTGAAAAAACCAGAGAATGAAAGAATGAAATAACTGTAGTATAGTTTGGTTCAGGGATTTTGTTTTTCTTGTTCTTATACAATCACTCATAGCATAATATCCTAACACAGGGAAAGTAACCGACAAAACCCACTTTCAGTACTAACAGAAGCCCCATAGATTTCCTCCACCTCTGCAGTTTGGAGGTGATGAAACCAAGACCTAACAAGTTTCAATGATTTGGTTAGTGTCATGTGGTGAGTTAGTGGCTTAACCATGGCTTTGGTGTTTTTCTTATGATCCGTGATGGTGCTAACTACCACTTCCTCAGTGAGGCAATCCCAGAACACCTTAGCTAAAGAAGTATCCCCTTCCCCACACTTGTAATCACTCTGTCTCATGACCACATTTTATTTTCTTCATAGCACTTATCAGTCTTCCAAATTACATTCTGATTTATAATTCTGTTGACTCCTCCTCTAAAGGTTTGAAGGCAGAGACCTGGGCTCTTCTTCACTACTATATCTAGAATAATACTTAGTACATAGTAGGTGCCCAATAAATATTTGTGGCTTGAATGGACCATAACTGGGAGGAAAGGAACTTCTCTTCATTGGGCATCTACTATGCTGGGTATTATGCTGATTGTTTATGTCTGTTACACACGCTTGAGAGGTAAATGACATACTTGGAGCCTTGGAGTTAGAAAGTGGTGAAGCCAGGATTCAAAGCCAGGGATACTCACTTCAAATCCTGAAGCTGGCCAACACTGGGAATTATTTCCAGTGTTCAATGGTTCCTGCTCTACCACACCTTCCGTGACCTCTATTTGAGGTATCTGGACTTCCCCGTATGTGTTTTGACATCTCCCTGTTGGCTTGTATGTCTCTGTGCTGCCCTAATCTCCAGAGAAATCAATCTGATTATGTTTTATTCAGCACTGTGAATATTCTATGTTGCTGGTTTCTCTGTGTAAAGTTCATTGAGTAATTTTCTCAGATTATAGATACAGCTCATGCTCTTCCAGCACGGTGGTGAATTCCACTGAGTTGTACTGACTTATAATAAAAGGCCTATAAAGGGAAAGAAATCGACCCATCTGCTGACACTGAAGCCTGATGCAATCAAAGGGGTTTATGACAAGAAGTTCATATGGTTACAGGGCTTAGAAGGCAACATGTGCTGAAAGATGAGGAAAACACTGGGATAGAAACAAAACAGTAAATCACTCTGAAATAATGTTGCTTCTGACCGCAGGGAAATCCAAAAAATTGAATGGGGGAAAGTGCTCCATCTATTGTCCTTAACAGAACTTTTCATCTCCTTCAGGTGAAGGTCGTATGGGATGCCACAATCCATTTTTCTCCAGATTACAAAACATGCTGAGCAGAGTGACTGTCAAACTTTGATGCAGATCCGAATCCTCTGGTGAATGATTAACACAGGGACCCAGGGACCTGCTTTATTTAGTTAATGAGGCACAGAGTAAAGGCCTCCTGAATGACAAACATAATCATCCTTCACTAGCTCAGTCTTCCTTGCAGGGTGCAGTATGGGCCTGACCCAGTCCAGAGGATGGGGTTGTGAAAAGAGCATAGGACTTCAAAACTCTGTGCTTCACCCCCAGCCCTGCTAATTTCTAAGTGTATGACTTTGGGTTACGTCTTCAAGTCTTTGAGCTTCAGTTTCCTTGTCTGAAATCCTCACGGTCCATGGTCAACAACACTTACCTAGAAAGCCATGAACGGATAAGTGACCTGGAAGATAAAATAGTGGAAATAACTACTGCAGAGCAGAATAAAGAAAAAAGAATGAAAAGAATTGAGGACAATCTCAGAGACCTCTGGGACAACATTAAATGCACCAACATTTGAATTATAGGGGTCCCAGAAGAAGAAGAGAAAAAGAAAGGTGCTGAGAAAATATTTGAAGAGATTATAGTTGAAAACTTCCCTAAATTGGGAAAGGAAATAGTTAATCAAGTCCAGGAAGCACAGAGAGTCCCATACAGGATAAATCCAAGGAGAAACATACCAAGACACATATTAATCAAACTATTAAAAATTAAGTACAAAGAAAAAATATTAAAAGCAGCAAGGGGAAAACAACAAATACCATACAAGGGAATCCCCATAAGGTTAACAGCTGATCTTTCAGCAGAAACTCTGCAAGCCAGAAGGGAGTGGCAGGACATATTTAAAGTGATGAATTGGAAAAACCTACAACCAAGATTACTCTACCCAGCAAGTATCTCAGTCAGATTTGACAGAGAAATTAAAACCTTTACAGACAAGCAAAAGCTAAGAGAATTCAGCACCACCGAACCAGCTTTACAACAAACGCTAAAGGAACTTCTCTAGGCAGGAAACACAAGAAGAGGAATGGTAATAGGATCATACATATCGATGATTACCTTAAATGTAGATGGATTAAATGCTCCAACCAAAAGACATAGACTGGCTGAATGGATACAAAAACAAGACCCATATATATGCTGTCTACAAGAGACCCACGTCAGACTCAGGGACACATACAGACTGAAAGTGAGGGGATGGAAAAAGATATTCCATGCAAATAGAAATCAAAAGAAAGCTGGATTAGTAATTCTCATTTCAGACAAAATATATTTAAAACAAAGACTATTTCAAGAGACAAAGAAGAATGGATAAAGGATGCATATGAAAGAACCCAAAAACACAAGGGAAGGAGGCAGTAGTTAGAAATGTGGACTTCCTCCATTATGATAAAGCTGGATCATTTACTCCCAAATCCAGCCCTGCCAGCCATCACCTGTGTGGCCATGGACAAGTTACTTAGTTACTGCTAGCCTCAGTTTCTCATATATGTGAGACGAAAACAATACTTTACTTACATCAACTCTCAAGCTTCATGGAAACCCCACTATTATTACCTTTATTTCATGGAAAGGAAACTGAAGCACAGAGGAGTTAAATAACCAACCCTGGGTCACACAGAGGCTACTCACCATGTGTCCCCAGGTGCTCTGGTTGCAGAGACACTACTCTTTACCAGTGAGCCACCTGCTCCAAAGACCACATGATACATGGCCAGTAGACAGCCAAACATATGGCAAATGCTCAGTAAATGTTTCCCAATATTTGAAGAATTTCCGTTCACATTCCAGACATACATCCCTCCACCTTATGATTCACTGCATCACACATGTTCCCTGCAGCCATAGAGCTCTTTTTTTTTTTTGCGGTATGTGGGCCTCTCACTGTTGTGGCCTCTCCCATTGCGGAGCATAGGCTCCGGACGCACAGGCCCAGCAGCCATAGAGCTCTTGATGAGGGACCCTGGAAAAGGACATGAGGTCCTGGGGAAGCTGTAGGGACTCATGGAACAGAGGTTGATCTAAACAGAACTATTTCTTTTAAGTGAGCTACACTCCTGCAATTACTTCTCAGCCCTTAACCACAATCTAATTTAAAATACACGTAAAGGGAGACTTTCAAGATGGCGGAGGAGTAAGACGTGAAGATCACCTTCCTCCCCACAAATATATCAGAAATACATCTATATGTGGAACAACTCCTACAGAACACCTACTGAATGCTGGCAGAAGACATCAGACTTCCCAAAAGGCAAGAAACTCCCCTACGTACCTGGGTAGGGCAAAAGAAAAAAGAAAAAACAGAGACAAAAGAATCGGAACAGGACCTGTACCTCTAGGAGGGAGCTGTGAAGGAGGAAAAGTTTCCACACACTAGAAAGCCCCTTCACTGACGGAGACAGGGGATGGCAGGGTGGAAGCTTTGGAGCCACGAAGTAGAGCACAGCAACAGGGGTGCAGAGGGCAAAGTAGAGAGGTTCCCGCACAGAGGATCGGTGCCGACCAGCACTCACCAGCCCGAGAGGCTTGTCTGCTCACACACCGGGATCGGCAGGGGCTGGGAGCTGAGGCTCGGGCTTCGGAGGTCAGATCCCAGGGAGAGGACTGGGGTTGGCTGCATGAAGACAGCCTGAAGGGGGCTAGTGCGCCACAGCTAGCCGGGAGGGAGTCCGGGAAAAGTCTGGACCTGCCTAAGAGGCAGAGACCATTGTTTCAGGGTGCACAAGGAGATGGGATTCAGAGCACCACCTAAACGAGTTCCAGAGATGGGCGTGAGCTGCGGCTGTCAGTGCGGACCCCAGAGACGGGTATGAAACACTAAGGCTGCTGCTACAGCCACCAAGAAGCCTGTGTGCAAGCACAGGTCACTATCCACACCTCCCCTCCTGGGAGCCTGTGCAGCACACCACTGCCAGGTTCCTGTGATCCAGGGACAACTTCCCCGGAGAATGCACGGTGTGCCTCAGGCTGTTGTAGTGTCACGCTGGCCTCTGCTACTGCAGGCTCGCCTCGCATTCCATACCCCTCCCTCTCCCTAGCCTGAGTAAGCCAGAGCCCCCGAATCAACTGCTCCTTTAATCCCGTCCTCTCCGGACAGGGGAACATAAGCCCTCAGGCAACCTACACGCAAGGGCAGGGCCAAATCCAAAGCTGAAGGGAGCTGTGCGAACAAAGAAGAGAAAGGGAAATCTCTCCATGCAGCCTCAGGAGCAGTGGATTAAATCACCACAATCAACTTGATGTACCCTGCATCTGTGGAATAACTGAATAGACAAAGAATCAACCCAAAATTGAGGCAGTGGACTTTGGGAGCAACTATAGACTTGGGGTTTGCTGTATGCAACTGACTAGTTTCTGATCTATATTTATCTTAGTTTAGTTTTTAGTGCTTGTTATCATTGGTGGATTTGTTTTTTGGTTTGGTTGCTCTCTTATTTCTTTTTTTAAAATTACTTTTAATTTTTTATTTTTGATAACATTTTAAATTTTTTATTTTTAAAAAACTTTATTTTATGTTATTTCTTTCTTTCTTTCTTTCTTTCTTTCTTTCTTTCTTTCTTTCTTTCTTTCTTTCTTTTTTTCCTCCCTTTTTTTCTGAGCCGTATGGCTGACAGGGTCTTGGTGCTCAGGCCAGATGTCAGCCCTGTGTCTCTGAGGTGGGAGAGCCCAGTTTAGGATATCAGTCAACCAGAGACCTCCTGGCTCCATGTAATATCACACAGTGAAAGTTCTCCCAGAGATCTCCACCTCAAGACTAAGACCCAGCTCCACTCAATGAACAACAAGCTACAGTGCAGGACACCCTATGCCAAACAAATAGCAAGACAGGAACAAAACCCCACACATTAGCAGAGAGACTGCCTAAAATCAAAATAAGGTCACAGATACAGCAAAACACACCAGCGGATGTGGTCCTGCCCACCAGAAAGAAAAGATCTAGCCTCAACCACCAGGACACAGGCATCAGTCCCCTCTACCAGGAAGCCTACACAACCCACTGAACCAAGCGTACACACTGGGAGCAGACACCAAAATAAAAAACGGGACCTACAAATCTGCAGCCTGCAAAAAGGAGACCCCAAACACAGTAAGTTAAGCAAAATGAGAAGATGGAGAAACACAGCAGATGAGGGAGCAAGGTAAAAACCCACCAGAACAAGAGGAAATAGTCAGTCTACCTGAAAAAGAATTCAGAGTAATGATAGTAAAGATGATACAAAATCTTGGAAATAGAAAGAAAAAATACAAGAAATGTTTAACAAGGACCTAGAAGAACTAAAGAGCAAACAAACAATGAAGAACAATAAAATAAATGAAATTAAAAATTCTCTAGAAGGAATCAATGGCAGAATAACTGAGGGAGAAGAAGTGATAAGTGAGCTGGAAGCTAAAATATTGGAAACAACTACTGCAGAGCAGAATAAAGAAAAAAGAATGAAAAGAATTGAGGACAGTCTCAGAGACCTCTGGGACATTAAACACATGAATGTTTGAAATATAGTGGTCCCAGAAGAAGAGGAGAAAAGGAAAGGGACTGAGAAAATATTTGAAGAGATTATAGTGGAAAATTTCCTAATATGGGAAAGGAAATAGTCAATCAAGTCCAGGAAGCACAGAGAGTCCCATACAGGATAAGTACAAGGAGAAACATGCCAAGACACATATTAATCAAACTATCAAAAACTAAACACACACAAAAAATATTGAAAGCAGCAAGGGAAAAACAACAAATACCATACAAGGGAATCCCCATAAGGTTAACAGCTGATCTTTCAGCAGAAACTCTGCAAGCCAGAAGGGAATGGCAAGACGTATTTAAAGTGATGAAAAGGAAAAACCTGCAACCAAGATTACTCTACCCAGCAAGGATCTCATTCAGATTCAATGAAGAAATTAAAGCTTTTACAGACAAATGAAAACCAAGAGAATTCAGCACCACCAAACCAGCTTTACAACAAATAGTAAAGGAACTTCTCTAGGCAGGAAACACAAGAGAAGGAAAAGACCTGCAATAAGAAAACCAAAATAATTAAGAAAATGGTAATAGGAACATACATGTTGATAATTACCTCAAATGTAGATGGATTAAATGCCCCAACCGAAATAAATAGACTGGCTGAATGGATACAGAAACAAGACCTGTATATATACTGTCTACAAGAGACCCACTTCAGACCTAGGGACACATCCAGACTGAAAGTGGGGGAATGGAAAAAGATATTCCATGCAAATGGAAAACAAAAGAAAGCTGAAGCAGCAGTTCTCATATCAGAAAAAATAAACTTTAAAATAAAGACTATTACAAGAGACAAAGAAGGACACTACATAATGATCAAGGGATCAATCCAAGAAGAAGATATAACAATTGTAAATATGTATGCACCCAACATGGGTGCACCTCAATACATAAGGCAAATGTTAACAGCCATAAATGTGGAAATTGACAGTAACACAATAATAGTAGGGGACTTTAACACCCCACTTTCACCAACGGACAGATCATCCAAAATGAAAATAAACAAGGAAACACAAGCTTTAAATTATACATTAATATGAACTGAATTGATATTTATAGGACATTCCATCCAGAAACAACAGAATATACTTTCTTTTCAAGTGCTCATGGAACATTCTCCAGGATAGATCATATCTTGGGTCACAAATCTAGCCTTGGGAAATTTAAGAAAATTGAAATCATATCAAGTATTTGTTCTGACCACAATGTTATGAGACTAGATATGAATTACAGGAAAAAAAACTGTAAAAAATACAAACACATGGAGGCTAAACAATACAGTACTTAATAACCAAGAGATTACTGAAGAAATCAAAAAGGAAATAAAAAAATACCTAGAAAAGAATGACAATGAAAACATGACGAACCAAAACCTATGGGATGCAGTGAAAGCAGTTCTAAGTGGGAACTTTATAGCAATACAATCCTACCTCAAGAAACAAGTAGCATCTCAAATAAAAACCCTAAACTTACAGCTAAAACAAGTAGAGAAAGAAGAACAACCCCCCCAGAAGTGAGCAGAGGAAATAAATCATAAATAAAAGATCAGAAATAAATGAAAAAGAAATGAAGGAAACAATAACAAAGATCAATAAAACTAAAAGCTGGTTCTTTGAGGAGATAAGCAAAACTCATAAACCTTTAGCCAGACTCATCAAGAAAAAAAGTGAGAGGACTCAAATCAACAGAATTAGAAATGAAAAAGGAGAAGTAACAACTGAACCTGCAGAACTACAAAGGATCATGAAAGATTACTACCAGCAACTGTATTCCAATAAAATGGACAACCTGGAAGAAATTGATAATTTCTTAGAAAAGCAGAACCTTCTGAGACTGAACCAGGAAGAAATAGAGAATATAACCAGACCAATCACAAGCACTGAAATTGAAACTGTGATTAAAAATCTTCCAACAAACAAAATCCCAGGACGAGATGCCTTCACAGGTGAATTTTATCAAATATTTAGAGAAGAGTTAACACCTATCTTTCTCAAACTCAACCAGAATATAGCAGAGGGAGGAGCACTCCCAAACTCATTCTATCAGGCCACCATCACCCTGATACCAAAACCAGACAAAGATGTCACAAAAAAAGAAAACTACTGGCCAATATCACTGATGAACATAGATGCAAAAATCCTCAACAAAATACTAGCAAAGAGAATCCAACAGCACATTAAAAGGATCATACAGCATGATCAAGTGGGGTTTATCCCAGGAATTACAAGGATTCTTCAATACACGTAAATCAATGTGATATACCATATTAACAAATTGAAGGCAAAAAACCACATGTTAATCTCAATAGATGCAGAAAAAGCTTTTGACAAAATTCAACATATATTTATGATAAAATCCTCCAGAAAGTAGGCACAGAAGGAACTTATGTCAACATAATAAAGGCCATATATGTCAAACCCACAGCAAACATCATTCTCAATGGTGAAAAACTGAAAACATTTCCTGTAAGATCAGGAATAAGACAAGGTTGTCCACTTTCACCACCATTATTTTACATAGTTTTGGAAGTTTTAGCCACAGCAATCAGAGAAGAAAAAGAAATAAAAGAAGCCAATTTGGAAAAGAAGAAGTAAAACTGTCACTGTTTGCAGATGACATGATAGTATACATAGAGGATCCTAAAGGTGCTACAGGAAAACTAGTAGAGCCAATCAATGAATTTGGTCTAGTAGCAGGATACAAAATTAATGCACAGAAATCTCTTGCATTCCTATACACTAATGATGAAAAATCTAAAAGAGAAATTAAGGAAACACCCCCATTTACCACTGCAACAAAATGAAAGTAATACCTAGGAATAAGCCTACCTAAGGAGAGAAAAGAACTGTATGCAGAAAACTATAAGACACTGATGAAAGAAATTAAAGAGGATACAAACAGATGGAAGAATATACCATGTCCTTGGATTGGAAGAATCAACATTGTGAAAATGACTATACAACCCAACACAATCTACAGAATCAGTGCAATCCCTATCAAACTACCGAAGTAATTTTTCACAGAACTGGAACAAAAAATTTCACAATTTGTATAGAAACACAAAAGACCCTGAATAGCCAAAGCAATCTTGAGAAAGAAAAACGGAGCTGGAGGAATCAGGCTCCCTGACTTCAAACTATATTACAAAGCTACAGTAATCAAGACAGTATGGTGCTGGCACTAAAACAGAAATATAGATCAATGGAAGAAGATAGAAAGCCCAGAGATAAACCCATGCACATATGGTTACCTTATCTTTGATAAAGGAGACAAGAATATACAATGGAGAAAACACAGCCTCTTCAATAAGTGGTGCTGGGAAAACTGGACAGCTACATGCAAAAGAATGAAATTAGAACACTCCCTAACACCATACACAAAAATAAACTCAAAATGGATTAAAGACCTAACTGTAAGGCCAGACACTATCAAACTCTTAGAGGAAAACATAGACAGAACACCGTATGACATAAATCACAGCAAGATCCTTTTTGACCCACCTCCTAGAGAAATGGAAACAAGAACAAAAATAAAGAAATGGGACCTAATGAAACTTAAAATCTTTTGCACAGCAAAGGAAACCATAAACAAGACAAAAAGACAACCCTCACAATGGGAGAAAATATTTGCAAATGAAGCAACTGACAAAGGATTAATCTCAAACATATACAAGCAACTCATGCAACTCAGTATCAAAAAAACAAACAACCCAATCCAAAAATGAGCAGAAGACCTAAATAAACATTTATCCAAAGAAGATATACAGATTGCCAACAAGCACATGCAAGAATACTCAACATCACTAATCATTAGAGAAATGCAAATCAAAACTATAATGAGTTATCACCTCACACCAGTCAGAATGCCCATCATCAAAAAATCTAGAAACAATAAATGCTGGAGAGGTGTGGAGAAAAGGGAACCCTCTTGCACTGTTTTTGGGAATGTAAATTGATACAGCCACTTTGCAGAACAGAATGGAGGTTCCTTAAAAAACTAAAAATAGAACTACCATACGACCCAGAAATCCTACTACTGGGCATATACCCTGATAAAATATAATTGAAAAAGAGTCATGTACCAAAATGTTCATTGCAGCTCTATTTACTATAGCCAGGACTTGGAAGCAACCTAAGTGTCCATCAACAGATGAATGGATAAAGATGTGGCACATATACACAATGGACTATTACTCAGCCATAAAAAGAAACGAAAGTGAATTATCTGTGGTGAGGTGGATGGATCTAGAGTCTGTCATACAGAGTGAAGTAACTCAGAAAGAGAAAAACAAATTCCATATGCTAACACATATATATGGAATCTAAAAAAAAAAAAACCAGATTCTGAAGAACCTAGGGGCAGCACAGGAATAAAGACACAGACGTAGAGAATGGCCTTGAGGACACAGAGAGGGGGAAGGGTAAGGTGGGACGAAGTGAGAGAGTGGCATTGACATATACACACCACCAAATATAAAATAGATAGCTAGTGGGAAGCAGCCACATAGCACAGGGAGATCAGCTCGGTGCTTTGTGATCACCTAGAGGGGTGGGAAAGGGAGGATGGGAGCGAGACCCAAGAGGGAGGAGATATGGGGATATATGTATTTATATAGCTGATTCACTTTGTTATAAAGCAAAAACTAACACACCATTGTAAAGCAATTATACTCCAATAAAGATGTTAAAAAATACTCATAAATGACACATGTTCTAGAACAATGTATTATTTATGAAACTATGCAATCCATTCATAGAATTACTATTAATACAAACTTGTAGTTTTACCAGTGCAGTCTAGATATTTACATACATATATTGCAATGAATGCATTGTCTTTTCCAAAGCTATATGCAGTTATGGGCACATTTATTTAATAAAATAAACAGTAAATAAATCAGCACCCTTAACCAAAAGTAAATTGAGCACAGGGTTTATACTGCTACAAGGAAATCTCCACAAGACAATAAGAGCTTTAATGTTTTCTTTTTCCTCTATTTAAAGCCTACAAAACAAAGCAAAAACCTTCAACTTGAATTATGTAGCCACTGACTCGATGATCATTCTGTTTTTCAGGGGAGGTGACGGAGCCCCTTCTGTTTGCTCCCACAAATGTGCCCATCAGCCTCTTACTCCTCTTGTTTATGGATCTATAGCCATGAGAGAGAATATCTGCCAAGTCAAGGGCTGTTTTCAAAACTAACCCAAGCAAAGCCGATTCTGACTTTTGCTTTCTCTCTTCTGTTCCACATGAGCTGCCCCCAGAGGAGATGTTTCATTGAGAAAGTCCAGGTCAATAAACACCCCCAAACCTCAGAGAAGAACAGAGAAAGAGTAACACCAGCGTGAGCCAAATGACTCATCTCTGGGAGGAAAAAAAGACTGAAGAAGTTCATTTCAATTGGGAGATGGGGATCTTTACTTACATCGCTTGCAAGACCTTCCAACAGTTTGAGTCTGAACTCTACTGCACACAGATGTGGAGCTTTCACTTGAAATCTCCCTCCCTTTGGCAGTGAGGAGGACTCATAGCTCTTTGGGGCTTCAGATTGATAAGTAATTTCCTGATTCATTTCCAAAGCATCCTCCCAGGCTTCGAGCAGAGGCAAAGGGAGAGGAACCAGCCAGGCCCACACTGTGCGGAGATGTCACGGCCTACACAGACCTCCCAATGGTTCGATCGAGCCTGAAAGAAGGGTTTGTGAACTTCACAAAAAAAAATAAATCTCCTCCTCTATCAGTTAACTCACTCCCCGAATCACACTTGAGAAAGAGCACAAAGAGTCTAGACAATATTTGCCCTAAAAGTGTAAAATTCAAGTTGAACGGCATCTTATATTTCTTGCTGGGGGAAATTGGGGGCACCTTTGATGGGTCTTCAGGGCAGGTCGTGGTTGTTTTCTCATGAGCCACTTTAAAGAATGTTCTTAGAGACCAGGCTATCCAGCCCCTTCAGTTTACAGAGGAAGAAGATCAAGATGAAGGGTGACAGGCCTTGACCAGGATCACACAGGCTGTGAGGGGAAGGATTGGAACCAAAAGGCCTCCTGGCAGTCAAACCAGAACTCTGTCCCCTACAGGTAGGTGGCGACAGACACAAAATTTTGAGGTCTGGCTCTTGATCTTTAGGACATATATCACTGGATACTTCTGTCCTTAATTCTTCTGTGCCTCAGTTTACCCAGCTTCAAAATGAGAATCCTAATAACAGCTCTCCTTGCTTGGTCATACAATATGGTGATCTCTATGAATAAGCATCATCAAGGATGAAAGCAATTACACTATATGATGGACTTTTATCAACCTGGCCCAAGTTACATGCTGCTCTTCTCCTTTCCATTCTCATGTTCCACCAACATTATTTTCTGTGCTAGAAGAAGCCATCAAGTGACCTTGGGGGAAAAGGAAAATATTGGTTGGAGAATGGTATGGGGCATGGAGAAAATTTTAACCTTGGAAAACCAGGTCAAGATCAGATGACTAGGTAGAGCAAGGCTTGACATTTGCTATGGAAAGGACACCGGGTCTGGAATCAGAAAATCAAGGCTTGGCTGCTCTGTCTCTAACACTTACCAGCCAAGGGAGCCCCATTTAAATATTCCAAACCACAGTGTCATCCTTGGAGACATGATCCTTGTCCTGCTGTGCTCACCTCCTTTTGCTGTGGTGAAATTCAAATGAGGTCTTCATTGAGATGGTGCTTATCAGCCTGTGCAGCCTTTGAAATTGGAAAGCAGTGTTTGCCAGCACTCAGCACAGCACTTCACACAGAACACATTGTTGATGGGGTGGTGCAAATATCACTTCCCCTTTCATCTGTGGCATTGGCTCACAACACTTAGTGCCTGAGATCCTGGGTTCTTGGCCTTTTTTTCTTCTCCTTTTAAGGAGTATATTTCACCTTTCTTCCCTATCATCCCATCTCTTGGCACTTGTCTCCCCATGCTGGCCACTACTGGTTTTCTTAGAGTTTAAGTGTCCTTCAATTTCTCATGCAACAGTAAGAATAAAAACAAGGAGAAAACATTTTGCTCAATCACATGGAAAAGCATCTGAAGTCTTGACACAGACTGGATCTTTGTTTTGGAAGTTGTCACAACCAAACACCAAATGAATCAAGGTCAGCCTCATTTTTTAAAATGCTCAGCCCCAAACTAGCTCATGTTTAGTTATTCCACCACTTCCTTTGCCCTTTCATAAATCTATTCTTTAAATGTCATTGCAATTAAGATTTGCACTTGATCATCTATAAGAGCAATTTTCTAAGTGAGCCTCGTTTTAGTCAGCTTGGGATGACATAACAAATTATCATAGACTGGTGGCTTCAAAAATGGAAATTTATCTTCTCACAGCTCTGGAGGCTGGAAACCTGAGATCAAGGAACCAGCATGGTTGGGTTCTGAGGAGAGCCCTTTCCCTGGTTTGTAGACTGCCTCTTGCTGTGTCTGCTACAATGGAGAGAAGGAGAGATCTCTTTCTCTCTTCTTCTTTTTATAAGGCCACAGTCCTTTTGGATCAGGGCCCCACTCTTATGACCTCATTTAACCTTAATTACCTCCTAAAGATCCTATCTCTAGATTCATTCACATTGGGGGTCAGGGTCTCAACATATGAATTTTGGGGGAGACACAAATTCGGTCCATAGTGAACCTGGAGAAAGTGAGAGAAGAGAACTAACATTTATTGAGCCCTTACCGGGCATAAGGTCTTGCTTGTTTCTTTTCTCAGTCAGTCCTCACAACAACTATGATAGTCGGTATTTCCTTTTCCAAGGTCACAAAGCCAATAAGGGGCCGTGTCCAAATGTAAACTGTGGTAACCAAAGCTCTGCTCTTTCCAAGACACATTCTGCCTCCACCTCTTTTTCTCTCCTTGATTCTGATCCAGGAACCTCTATTTCTCTTTCATGCTAAATCCCAGCTCAGTTGCATTGAGGCAGGACATTGTTACCCACAGCACTTTGAGAAGGCAAAGTGGGTAGAGGGAGTTCTGTAGTTTCCCTTGGGGTCCCCACTGAGTTTAGGCTGACAGCTGTGGAGAGCCTGCCCAGAATGTTCTCTCCCTGCTTTCTTCTCAGCCTCCTTTATGTTGATACATTTTTCTCATCATTTCAAACTCAGCTTGTGTTCCTTCCTCAGGGAAGCTTTCTTTGACCTGCTCCTCACCTACTTTAGCTCTCCCTTGCTCTCTCTTACATATTATCCTATACTTCCCCTTCATAATTTTTTTCCTTTTGTAAAACTTCATGAATGTTTCTTCACAGTTGTAGTAGTTGTTACAATAGCTATAATACTTCTAAGAAAATGTGCATGATGTTTGTCTTTCTACTGGTTTGTAAACTCCCTGAGGGCAGGGATGTTTTTCCCACTGAAGTATCTGCAGCAATTAGACCACTAACAGGAGGACATACAGGGAAGGAAGGGAAGGGTAGGAAAAGGTGAACCAAGGAAAATAAATAGTAGAAAGAGGATAACAGATTCCTTTACAGTCATGTGACTGGCACATATATGCCTGAGAGAGAGCTCCATCTAACTGGAACCTTTATTAAGTCTTCTGCATACCACCAATTTTATTCTTCTCCTTGTTATTTTGCATGGGGGTTCTAGATTTGGCTGATCAAAGATGGAATTCTTAGACTAAGGAGGGGTAGCTGAGGAACAGATCTTGTGTCACACCTGCTGGCCTGCTTGTCCACATCTGGACTCCTGCAAGGGCAGCACAGCCTGGCTCTTTGCACGATGGAGATGCCTGTTCATATCCCATCAGACTCAGTTTCTTTCAGGGAAGAGAGGAAGTAAGACCTTGGTGGGACAGGGTATGAAGTGGTATAGGGCCTGCCAGGAGGAATTTGTTACGAGGGATAGACATTCTCAGCTAAAGAAACCACATGCACGAAGACATGAAAAGATGGTGTTTTTTCTTCAGAGAACTACAAGGAACACACTTTTGTTGGTGGCTGGCAAGGAAATGTGATACTATAAATAAAAGAGTTAGATAAATATTTTGTGTTTTCATTATTATCTATTTCTCAGCATTGTTTGGTGGGTCAGTGAGAGAGTTCATGTGGAATTGTTTTAAAAACTGGAAAAATCCTATGAAAACTTGCTTATTATAAATTATTTTGTATGAAGATAGCTTGGAAGAGATACCAAGGAATTATGCTGGGAAACCAAATTATTTAAGAATTTCTTTTATTTATAAACTGAAAATTTTGTCTAATTTCCTTCTTCTAATCCTCTTTTTAAAGACTAGATTATAAATTTATAGTATCTGTTAAATATCAGTCAGCTGGGGTATATGTTTTCAGCTTGGCATCATCCATCCCTGGACCTTTCTTCTCTCTCTCTTACAGACCAGGGAGTGGGAGCCTGGGACAAAATTTCCCAGAATCCCTTGCAGTTAGGGTCCCTGATCAGAGACAGCCAGGAGGGTAATCACAGGGATGTGAAAGGCAGAAAGGACTAAGAGGACATTCTTTGGTGGCAGTTGCAGGCAGCGTGAAGACAGTCAACTGATGCAAGGTTTACAGGAGCTTCTATGTGAGATCCTGTAATCACACATTAGTGTGGCTTCCTAGCAATCCTGCACTCTGGGTTTCCAGAAAAACAGTATGTTCTTTCTTCAACTGTTGGTTCTACAGCCCCCCCCCTTTTTTTTGTGGTATGCGGGCCTCTCACTGTTGTGGCCTCTCCCGTTGCAGAACACAGGCTCCGGACGCGCAGGCTCAGCGGCCATGGCTCACAGGCCCAGCTGCTCTGCGGCATGTGGGATCTTCCCGGACCGGGGCACGAACCCGTGTCCCATACATCGGCAGGTGGACTCTCAACCACTGTGCCACCAGGGAAGCCCCTACAGCCCCCTTTTTAAAAAACTTTTTACTTAGAAATAATTATACATGAATCAACTAGTGTATATAATAAACTAATATATAATATTATTATACTTAATATATACTAATAATTTATAATTATAATTTTAATCAGAGGAAGTTGAAAAATTGAATAAAAAACAAATAAAACAAAAACTAGGCTCCCTCAAGGGTGACATCTTACATCACTGTAATAGGAGATCAAAACTGGAAATTGGCATCAGTGCAATAGTATTAACTAGACTATAGGACTTATTCAGATTTTAGCAGTTTTTGCATGGATTTCTTTGCGTGTTGTATAGGTCAATGAAATTTGATCCTACATATAGTTTCTCTATAGTTCTTTCAATGATTGTTTAAGGCTTTGATTCTCATCTTGAATCCCTACCTAGAGTGATTTTACCTAACTGAATCCTGACTGGTATGATGGATAATTTCCTGGTGTTATCTCATATTTAAAGCCTTGTAGTTAAGTTTTGTTTCTTACATTTATTTACTCAATTAACATATTGCTCATTGGGATACCACCTCATAAAGGTCAGAATGGTCATCATTAAAATGTCTACAAATAACAAATGCTGGAGAGGGTGTGGAGAAAAGGGAACTCTCCTACACTGTTGGTGGGAATGTAAGTTGGTGCAGCCACTGTGGAAAATAGTATGGAGATTCCTCAGAAAACTAAAAATAGAATTACCATATGATCCAGCAATTCCACTCCTGGGCATATATCCAGAAAAAACTATAATTCAAAAAGATACATGCACCTCTATGTTCATTGAAGCACTATTCACAATAGCCAAGACATGGAAACAACCTAAATGTCCATCGATAGATGAATGGATAAAGAAGATGTGGTACAAATATACAATGGAATACTAATCAGCTATAAAAAAGAATGAAATAATGCCATTTGCAGCCACATAGATGCCAACTAGAGATTACCATACTAAGTGAAGTAAGTCAGAAAGAGAAAGACAAATACCATATGATATCACTTATATGTGGAATCTAAAATATGATACAAATGAACCTACCTATGAAACAGAAACTGGGTCATGGACATAGAGAACAGACTGGTGTTGTCAAAGGGGAGGGGGTTGGGGGAGGGATGGAATGGAAGGTTGGGGTTAGCAGATGTAAACTTTTATATATAGAATGGATAAACAACAAGGTCCTACTGTATAGCACAGAGAACTATATTCAATATCTTATGATAAACCATAATGGAAAAGAATATTAAAAAAAGAATATATATATATATATGTATGTATAACTGAATCACTTTGCTGTACAGCAGAAATTAACACAACATTGTAAATCAACTATACTTCAATAAAAAAATGAAAAAAATTATTGCTCATTGGTACTTTTTTCCATCTGTTTTCTTTACCCATTGGCTTTGCCCAGGGCATTGTCACATTACATCATTTACTGCAACAGATTTTTAGTTATTTCTTGGGCTTTTAATTGCTATACTCTCAAAGTCATCCTTATTACAGTGGATCAAAAATACAATACTATTTTAATCATTCCTAAATAATGGTAAAATAATTTACATGTGATGACATAGGAAACAAAAAATTAGAGGTATAGGAATTGGATTGGAGGAAGCAAAGTTATTATTATTGACAGATAATACAATTGTGCACCTAAACAACACAAACACATTTTAAAAAGGCTATTAGAAATTATGTATCTTCAATATGGCTGCCAGAGTAAAAAAAGAATACACTAAAAATAGCTTTCCTATATTCCCAAAATAATCATATATAGAATAGAATGTTTAAAAAATTATAAAAAATCCTTGTGATAGCAAAATGAGGCTGGCTTCTCTGCAGAGGAAGGGGAGATCAGCCTCTCCCTAACTCTAGGCTGTGTTTTCTCCCTTGGGCACTTAATCAGCTTAACTTGTGCAAAGAGGCTCACAAAATCTTGGTAAAATATATTTTTTTCCCTTCAGATTCTTACCTCTGACTCAGTAACTACAAGTGATATAAATCTGGCCTTGGGGAAGCCAGTTTAGCAACAAACGCTATAACACTGTTTGTCCCTAAGGAGCTAGATACATTTCCTCCCAAAGTGCCCTCATCTGGAGAGATGCCCTCTGGCTTCAAATTAAATTTTTTTAAAAAATTATTTCCCATAATGCATTGAAATGACTTGAAACCATTTATTTCAGAACCTAATCTTTGCATTACATTCCACATTTAATTGGCTTTCCCAGAATAAATGAACTGTCTGCCCTACAGGACTATGCAAGCCTTCATTCTCTCCACTAATGAACTAAGAAGAAATCCTTACTAACATTTGTTAAGTGCTGGCACTCTTCATTGATTATTTCTAGGCGTTGTCTTAATTAATCCTCACACTCATATGGATAGAAAATTAAAATCACTTATCCAAAATCTCGAGGCTACCAAAATGTAAAACCAAGATAAGAATCAGGTAGTGAGGCTCCAAGTATTTTCAATGCCACCAGAATATAGTGCTTTTCTTGTGGGTGACAATACTTTTCTTCCCACAAAAGTTTAAAAATCATTAGAGTCTGAGAGTCAGCCTGGGTTTTCATGCTATGCATGAGCCCTAATGAACTGCATTGGCTACATCATCTTAGTCTAAAAAAGTAAATTTGTGGGAAAATGTTATGTAAATAAATGGTACAAGTGATACTATGTATTGACAAAAATTGTGAAATTGATGTGAATGCTGTTATTTGGAAAACCCAAAGGTAGTGGAAGTCCCAAGTATGTGACCCTGACTTGTGGATGGAACCCCTGTCATGAGGGAACATTTGAATTTGCCTCCAAAGTGGAGTTAATTCTTTAGAAATTCAGCACTTTAATAATGGCAACAAAATTCTCGTCCCTCACTAAAGTTTAATTCAGAAGGCTCTGTTTTCCTCAAGATGATTCTCCTTCAAAGACTAGACATTGCTTTCTTTCTAATTTTATTTTAAGATTTTGATTGAAAACATTCAAATGCAGGCCTGGCTTCAAAGCATAGTTTGTAACCAAGAAGGATTTCCTGGTTTACATTGCTTAATTAATGATAATATTGATTTAAAAGAAGAAAGAGTTCCCACATCTCAGCAATTTCCATTAGTAGTAGATGCAACCCCTATGTAAACAGTTAAACCAAAAGTTCCCTTGAAAGAATTCAATCTAAAGTTCTTCCAGTCTCCAGTCTACTCATTTCATAATCATCACCATCTTCTTTGCTTTGCTTTCCCCCCCCCACAATTTTTTCATTCTTCATGCTCTGCATCATGACCATGCTGGCTCAGCAAGCCCACAGTAATTGCACATACACTTCTTGTCCTAATCAACAGTGAAGTTTCCACTTACTTGGTGGATTAACCACTATAAATGTATTTAGTGAGGTTGGTATGTTTTAGTCAGACAACACATAACAGCTCCTTTGAATATCACAAGCAAATCTAAATCACATGTTATTTGAAAGGTGAATATGTTACCAAACAAGAAAGGAAAAGAAAAAGAAAAAAACAAGGGAGAGAAGGAAGATGGGAAGGAAGGAAAGTATGAAAGGAAAGAGGAAAAGGGAGAAAGAAAAACACTGAAATAAAAACAAAGAGAACAGGGGGAATGCAAAGCAAAGGAGCAGATCATGTAACTCTAAATAAAACACATGGTCTATGCATTTTTCCATGGGACTATCTATAGAAATAGTATTTCCCTACTATTTCGTTGGTTTTGGGTGTACCATAGCACGTCATTCTTCTATTGATGCAACAAACTAATAAACTGACCTAACAAGACCTCAAATGCAGTTAAGATTTACACTTACAAGTGCTATCTTTGATCAGGGTGACCAACTGTCCCGGTTTGCCTGGGAATGAGGGAATTCCCCAACGTGGGACTTTCAGTTTTAAAATAGGGATATATTAGATAAATCAGGAAGGTTTGCATGGGACTGAGGAATTTTCCAGGGTGTGAGACTTATACATTACTAACACCAAGAAAATCCTGGGCAAACTGAGAAAAGTTGGTCACTTTGTCTTATGTCCTTTGACTATAGTGTAGGAAACTGTTCAGCTAATTTTAGCACATCTTCTGTGTGCCAGGATCTGTAATAAGTGTTGTACATACTGTAGTGGACATTTTTTCCCTTCCTGTCTAATACCCCAGTATTCTTTGGGTACTGCTTCACTATCTTTTGTGGCTCTAATCAGGCTCTCATGTAGAGTGCCCTTCACTCCCACCATCTCCCTGGAGGTGAGAAAATCAACCAGGCTGGACCAAGCCTAGTAGTTGGCACCTGACACAATGGAAACAGTGATTAGTTGAGGGCTGAACATGTAACACAAGAAAAACAGCCTTTGGGAGAAAGCAGTCCCTTTTGCTTCTGGTGAAGACTATCACTGGTCATCCTGTCTACCATACATGACAAAGTCAACAGACACAGAAGGAGGTAGGGCAGCAGAGAGAGAGAGAGTGAGGATACAATGCATTATCTGAGCCCCTGGATCCTGCCATTCATGAAGGTGGCACCATTCCTAGATTGCCCAATTACATGAGTTAGTGCATTCTCTCCCCTTTTAAAGACATTCTAGCTTTACCAATGTATAACTGACAAATAAAATGGAAAGATATTTTAAGTGTACATTGTGGTGATTTGATATATATTCCCTTTTTCTAAAGCTACTTTGAGTCGGGTGCCTATCACGTGCAACAGTAGAGTTATGACTCGTAGGCATTCATGGACTTAGTCTTCTAATCTGGACTCAGTCCTGTGAAACAGGTATAGGCTGAACCATATGAAATCACCAATATTTGACTTCTCTGGACTTCAAATATGGCAATTTCACTTGGTTCAACTTAAGTATTATTTCCATTTTACAGGTGAGGAAAAAACTCAGTGGTGATAAGTAGTATGCCTAGTGTTGCACATTTATTAGATAGCAGACCTGGAATCAAATCCAGGTGTGTTTGATTCTTAAGTACACAAATACATTTCCAGTTGTTTATGCTGCCTGACAAAAAGAAATATCTTGAGAGCTACCTTTTGCTATCTAACAAATGCCTTGAAAAGACACTAGGTTATGACTCATACCTTACGTATGAAGTTGTATATGGTGCCAAACACCTGCTTATTGCTTCCAAAATTCCAGTTTCACTGGATGTTTTATGAAGAGAGGTCTGATACATAAGTGTGTCAAGCAAGATGGAAACCCCATTCAACACTGGTGTGAATTTACATTTTGGTAGGGATAAACCTCCAGGTGACCACGTATCAGATTTCCAAATTTACTCCAGCTTTGGTTTTCACTGACAATCAAGAGATTCAATTTTTTACAAAGGAAAGGTTCCTTACCCGTTCTGCTCTCTGTACAGGGATTGCTTAATTGTTTCCCATAACTCAAACTTAATGCATTTATAATGCAGTTGTGTCAGTGAGATAAGCATTCTGGGTATTTTCCTTTATCATCGGCATCCCATGCACTTGCCCACTAATGCAACAGAATGATGCTTGCTCGGAAAACATTTCCTTCCATGGTGGTGCTCTACATGCTCTAAAAACCTCAGAGTAGGATTTGGAGAAGTTCCTGTGTCATTTTTTTGAGCATTTTTTATATGTCAGGCTATTATAATTCAGGATTGTCTATTAATTTTAACAAATGGTAGAGAAAAGGGTCTTGTTACAGCATGGATGTTATTCTATCATAAATATCTTTGGCATTATCTGCTGAGCATCTCTTTTGCATGTATTTCCCTCCCTCACTAACTGGTGGCAGGCTATAGTCATCAGCTATTGCAGCTATAATGCTGCAGCATGATAAAAGATCTCTAAAACAAGCATTTCTTTTCTATCACCATGGTAGGTCTGAAACTTGTCCAAGATCACACACCTGGTAAATGATGAAGCTGAGATTCATTTGTTCAATGGATATCATTGAGCTCCTACTAAGTGCCAAGCAAAAGAAGATGCTGATAAAAACCAAACAAAAGGCTATTTATGTCTTAGCTGATGACATTGCAAGTGAAAACAATATCATTACAGCTCTGGAGAGAAAATCAAAAATAGAGAATATATCATGCAGGAAAAATTTGACATGATCTAACAAAGTCAGCAGTGCTGTGTTTGCCAGAGGTTGGGGATATGGACACACTGGCCAGACCAGTAGCTATAGTTAGATCATAACAAGATCAATTAGACAATGCAGATATAAAGGCACTCCAAGGGGAAGCTGGTACTGCATTTCTAATTTCCTTTGCGAGAGAGGACAAAGAAAAGGGAAATATTTAAAACCATTTTTGAGTGTCTATTCTGTGCCAGGCATTGTCACATGAGAAAAATCCCCATGGAGATCTTCTGAGAAAAATGCATTTCACACTTCACATCTCTCTGGATATCATTTTCTTTAGTTCTAATGCAAGGATAGTGTTCTTTCTTTTTTAGCATTGTTTTAGTTTGTGTCTAGCACATTGCAGGACCCCAGTGAATGGTAGTCTTCTTGGCAGACTCTGTTAGTTGCTTCTCAATGCTGATTTTGATATTCTTTCTTACTAACAGAGGTCTCATCTGTTTGGGGGCAACAATGGCACCTGGTAAATACCCATCTTCCCAGACTCCCTGTGGTCAGTGAATGTCATGTGACCCACCCAGTAGGGACAATAATATGTAAACAGAGGTTGATGGAAGATGTTGCTAGGAAACTTCCAAAAAGGGAAAGACAGCTGGTGTCACCTGTTCAGATTTTGTTCTTTGTATTTTGTCTTCACTCAGAAGACAGTTATGACACTGATGTAGACTCGACATCTTGTGATCCTGATAAAGGGAGTCATATACCAAGATGGAAAAGCAGAAAGGTAGAAGGAACCTGGGTCTCTGATCACCTTGTGGAGCCATTGTAGCAACCCTAACTGCAAACCTCCAAACTCACTTATTTTTAGGTGAGAACCACAAGCCCCTATTTAGCCAGGGCATTGAAGTTGAGTTTCTGTTATAATATATGAAGTCAGACATTCTTGATTGGCACAGCTCTACTTCACCTTCCCACCCTGTTCTCAATATGGACTATTTTCAGATTTGTGTATAATACTTCATGGTTGCAAAAGATTTGGCCTCTTTTTTGAACAAACTTTCTGGAATAGTTCATTTTTCTTTCTAAATGAGGCATTATTTGGCTGCAGTATAACAAAATGCTGCTTGAAAGAAAACACCAATTAAACATGTCTTTTTTTTTTAAACCAGTCATCTAATACACGATCATGATAGCCTACAGAAACAGCTCCAAGCTGGCTGAATGACTGTGCTGAGCTTGATTTTGCCAACCATGGCAACATAAGAGAAAACAAAAATCAGAGCTTAAAATAAAAAAGGACATCCAATGGAAAGTGATGCAAGCAAGGAATTCATAAGGCTTCTTTTAAGGCTTGCACTCTTTAATCCTATAACTTCAGCAATGAAATTTGCTAGAAGAAAAGCAAAGAATTTCAGGGCAGAGAATCCAGCTTCAAATCCCCGCTGAATCACTTACCAGCTGCAGGATTTGGGGCAAGCCTTTTCATTGGTCTAGGCTTTAGTTTTCCATTCTGCAAAATTATGATGATAATGATAAGAACAACAACAACATCAGTACCTACTTAAAGAGTTGATGTAAAAGTAAGGTGATATATGTGAAAGGGATCTGTACATACTAAAATATTACACAAGCTTTCATTGTTATTGAGAGGTGAAAATACACGTCAAGTATGAAATAGCACTGTTTGTCTAGTTGCTTTCTAGCACGGATGCATAGTCTATAGGTGTGAAACTGAGATGCTAAAGGATATATGGACTGTAAATTCTCTGTTGAAGATGATCGATCAAGGTCTTGCATGGTTATAATTAAATGTTTCTGCAAATGTAGGCATCAGACATTAATGGCGGTGGGGAAAAAAGGAAGAAAATGATAATTTTTTTGAGCACTTATGGCACTTTGGTGTTTTACATATAGGATCTCCTATAATTAATTGGAGGTGTGAAGCTGCAACCACAAATCCTCCAAGGACAGAGCTTTTACATTTACGTAAGTGGAGTTATCCTGGATGCAAAGTTGGTGGGATGGCATGGCTAAGGAAGAAGGTTGAGGAACGATGACTCAGATAGGTAAGTCTGGGTTTGGACCAGGCTGAGGGGAAAGGTCTGGGATCTGAAGTTAGATTATTAATCACTCATGGAAGGATGAGAGCCTCCTTAACCTTGGATTAAACCCTTTTATCTGGAGGAGAAGAAGGGAAAATAATTTCTAACTATTAAGATGGGCTCCATCAGCTCTCCATACTTACACCTCTTAGGTAATAATGAGTGCAAACATTTTACTGTGTGGCTGGCACTGTGCTGAATACTTTAAATTATTAAGTCACTTATCACCACAACAACCCTGTGAGGTAGGTACTATGGTTATCCCTCTCTATTCCTCTATTTTCCAGATGAGAAAACTGAGGAATAGAGAGTTTAAGTGACTTGCCCCAAATCACCCAGTTGGATTGGAATTGAGGTAGCTTGGCTCCAGGGCCCTGCATTTCATGATGATGTTGTTTTACCTCTTAAGGGGAGAAATAAAGCAGAACATATGTCAGACAGCTGGGCTGTGAATCTTGAGGACTCATTTCCTTAAGAAAGTCCAAAGAGTTCATGTGTTTTCTTGGTGAAATAAAGGCTGAAGGATTGCCCAGAGATCCTTTTGGCTTTTCAGTGAATTAAAATGTAACCCTCTACTCATATACATCAAAGTTTCTCCTTATTCTAATGTGAGATTTAGGAATTTGGGAAGACATCTGGAATTTGTTTATGCCATTTGGGTTTTGAAATTCAATATTAACTTCTTATAATGAAAGAGAAGAAGTCAGAGTGGGCCAGATTAGCGAAATCTGACACACAGGACATAGATTGGCGAACTTGGCTTTACTCTCTGGCTAAAATATTCCTCCAAATACCCCGGACCATTCATCTCCAAAAGAAAAAACACATTTTTGAAATCATTTTGACCTTCTGAATATATGTCAATGGAATAGGCTGTATTTCAAGGTTTTCTTTCTCTTCCAGATAACTTTGTAAATGCTCAAGTGACTCACTTGCCCATGCTAAGATTAAATATGGCACCAAGATAATTAGAAAAGTATCAGGTTGACTGTGTCAGTTTTTCATTCTGATCCTGGGGATGCAGCATGGGTTTCAGAGTCAGGCAGCCAAGACTGGTTTTGCCAGTTGTGTAATTTCTGGATAATCTCCCCAAACCAGTTTCTAAACCTAGAGGATATCTCAAGCAGAAGGTGTGAGGTGGAAAGCAAGGATAAAAACTGGGGATATTTAAGATGGTTCATTATGACCAAAGTGGAAATTACTTGTGAGGCCAGTTAGGTGATGGAACCTAAGAGGTAAGATCATAAGAAGTTTTGTGTCCCAAGCCAGGTGTTTGGACTCTTTCCTGAAAGCAATAGGGAACTAACAAAGGGTTGTTTTAATTGTAATCTTTTAAAGCACTGAACAGAACTGTGTTTTTTAAATTATGAATGTAATAGCTTATTGTAGAAAAAAATAGATAAAGAAGAAGGGAAACACTTTGAACTAAACTTCGAGAGGTTTGTTAACTTCTTGGGAATGTTTTCCTTTTTTATAGATGGATGTTTTAATAAAATGTAATCAGATTGTAACCATTCTTTTATAATCTTCTTTTCTACTACAATTTTATAAATACCTAGGTAAGTCAATGTAGATTTGTTCACATTGTCATTTTAATAGCTGTATTGATGTGCCATAATTTAATATTGTTCTATTCTTGGGTGTTTCTGCATGTTGGGATAATAAAGATCCCTGTAATGAACATCTAAACTAAATTTTATTTTATTTTATTTTTTTGTGGGTTTTAAATTTTGGCGGTGCCACGCGGCTTGCGGGATCTTACTTCCCCAACCAGGGATTGAACCTGAGGCGTTGGCAATGAAAGCATGGAGTCCTAACCATTGGACTGCCAGGGAATTCCCTGTAACTAAATTATAGCACATGTCCATAATAATTTCCTTAGTCTAAACTTTAAGACATGGAAGGATGTGCTTATTTTAAAGAGTGTCACATATATTGCCAAGGCACTCCTCAGTAAAATTGTTTATTGATACCTTAACCAACAGAATTTGAGGCTACTCATTTCATTCTAGAGCCTGAGCAGGACATGACAATTAATTTCTGATAGATTAGAAACAATGTTCCAAGAAAGCAACAAAGATGATGAAATTAGAGTAATTATGAGGAATGGGGATTTCGAATGTGGAAAATTGCCAACTTGAAAGAGGGAACTGGTGGCATCTGCAGATATTTGAGAGACCACCGTGTGGAAGGAGGCTTGACCCTGTTCTGGGTAATTCTCAAGGACAGAGCTAGGATCAATTAGTAGAAGTCCCAGGAAGAGAGTCTGCCTTAATAGGAGGAAGTTTTTTTTTTTTTTAAATCAATTTCATGCTAAAATATGCAAATGGCTGATGCAGTATCTTGGTAAGATGTCTCAGGGATAATTCCAGTTGTTGTCTGTGTCCTTTCAAGGAAAAAAAACAATTCTACAATGCAACATTTTATCTTTTTCAACATCCATGGTGTCCTCTGTGCTAGTTAATACTTACACTTCTTAAAAATAAATTGAGTTGATAGAAATTGACCAGAGTCCTACCAGGCTGAGTTTAAATGCAAATGTTAAGTGTGTGAATAACTTTTAGATACAGTCAATACTCATTATTTGTGAATTCTGTATTTGCAAATTTGCCTACTTGCTGAAATTTATTTGCAACCCCCAAATCAATACTCATAGTGCTTTCCTGGTTGTTTGCAGATATGCACAGAACTGCAAAAATTTGAGTCACCTGACATGCATGTTCCCAGCTGAGGTCAACCAAGGCTATGGTTTACTTTCTTCTTTCAGCTTTTGTACTATAAACAAGAATCTGTTTCACAGTCTATGTACTGTCATGTTTTTTGCACTTTTTGGTTTTTGTTGGTGATTTTGCTGTTTAAATTGACCCCCAAGCGGAGAAGTGCTGTCTAGTGTTCCTAAGTGCACAAGAAGGCTGTGATATGCCTTATGGAGAAAATACGTGTGTTAGATAAGCATCATTCAGGCATGAGTTGCATTTCTGTTGCCTGCATTCAATGCTAATGAATCAACATATGTATTAAAGTGTCTTTAAACAGAAACACATGTAACACAAGGGTATGTGTAGGTCAATTGCTGAAAATGCTGTGACCAGAAACTTCTAGGAACCTAACTTTGTATTTCCCCTAGGAGAAATGAATTTGCTAATTCAGCTTTTGGAATGACCTTAAATAGGACATAGCTACTGTGAACAGCAAGAATTGACTATATGTGTTCTTAAAACACTGATGGAGTCCTTTTGCTCACAGAACCCAACTCTCAAATGCCTAGTCACCCACTCCAATCCCAAAACCCTAATTATTCAGAGGATACCTGGCTGTCCATGTGGAGTACTTGAGGCTTTTCAGTGAGCCAGACCATGCTATTACACCTGCCAGACCTTGATGGAGGAGGCCAAACCCAACCAAGTCAGGGGTTAGGGACAGCCCAAGTCTAGTGACATTGCCTTTTTCTGTGATGAGTTATTTAAATATAGTCTGTCCTCTAATAGTTAGGACCTGTGTTTTCCTCCTATTTAATCTCCCTTAATATAGAGCACAGTTTCAAGTGACATGAAAATCTTTCTGGATGGGGAATAGCAGTGAACCTTAACAAGCCTTAAAAATAACTGTTGTGAAAAGACCAAAACTCTAATTTGAAAAGATACATGTACCCCAATGTTCATTGCAGCATTATTTACAATAGCCAAGACATGAAAGCAACCTAAGTGTCCATCAACAGATGCATGGATAAGGAAGATGTGGTATATATATATACAATGGTATATTCCTCAGCCATAAAAACGAATGAAATAATGCCATTTGCAGCAACATGGATGGAACTAGAGATTATCATACTAAGTGAGATAAGTCCGACAGAGAAAGACAAATATCATATGATATCACTTATATGTGGAATCTAAAAAACTGATACAAATGAACTTATTTACAAAACAGAAACAGACTCACAGACATAGAAAACAAATTTATGGTTACCAAAGAGGAAAGGGGGCATGTCTCCTTCCTGACTCTCCTCTGTGGTTTGTCTGTGAAAACTGCTGATAGCAATATGTCTTCAGGAAATGCCAAAATTGGGCACCGTGACCCCCGTTTAAAGCAACTGCTGTAATGTCAGATGGTCAGTTCAAAGATAACAGCCTATCTGACTACAAAGGAAAATATGTTGTGTTCTTCTTTTACCCTCTTGACTCCACTTTTGTGTGCCCCATGGAGATCATTGCTTTCACTGATAGGTCAGAAGAATTTAAGAAACTCAACTGCCAAGTGATTGGTGCTTCTGTGGATTCTCACTTCTGTCACCTGGCATAGATCAACACAGCCAAGAAACAAGGAGGACTGGGACCCATGAACATTCCCTTGATATCAGACCCCAAGTGCACCATTGCTCAGGACTATGGCGTCTTAAAGGCCGATGAAGGCATCTCATTCAGGAGCCTTTTTATTACCGATGATAAAAGGTATCCTTCAACAGATTACCATAAATGACCTTCCTGTTGGCCGTTCTGTGGATGAGACACTGAGACTAGTTCAGGCCTTCTAGTTTACTGACAAACATGGGGAAGTATGCCCAGCTGGCTGAAAGCCTGCCAGTGATACCGTCAAGCCTGATGTCCAGAAGAGCAAAGAATATTTCTCTAAGCAGAAGTGAGCACTGGGCCATTTTAGGGCCAGGCTGCAGTAGATGGCCATGAGAGCAAAACTATTGTCTTTTGTACTATTGTCATGTTTAAAACACGGACCTTACACTCAGCCCAGATGTGGTGTGGGACAGGACAGGCCTTTCCTGCAGGGGTTGGGGAGGCCAGCCTTTCTTCCTCTGGAGGGAATAGCCTGAGCTGTATTATGGGGCAGGAAAACTGATGTGTATAGTTGTAGGGTATCACTTTTGGTCTTTTGTAGTTTTATTAAACTTGAGCTGAGACCTTGTTGATTCTTCATTTTAGGGGGGCATTAGCCTTTGAGTGTAAGAGGAATTCACTTTTTGCTTTCCCTCTTTAGGGGAAAATGAGGTGTGAGAGCTGTCTCAGAATCAGGAAATTATACTGAGGGGAAATGCAAGTAGATACAGGGAATGGACCTGAAGCAAAGTGTTTCATTTCACCATATCTGGAGAAAAGCAAGACCTACTATAGTATTGGCCAAGGCACTGCAATTTATGCATAAACTGGGTAGCAGGCTAAGAGCCCAATGAGATTACTGACATTTACTTTTATACTACTGGGAGGGCTGTATGAAAACCTGAAGCTTGGCCTCTTCTGATAAATGCCTGGTACTTGTTCTGTAAAAGATCAGAGATATAGGCTTCAGTAGCTTTGGAACTAAAAGTGGGAGGGGGAGAAAAACACAAGCACTGGTGTTCATAGGGTAGGACTTTCTGTGTCAAAAGCACAGTGCTGAGCACCTCGTAGCTTCCCTGGGTTTCTATCCTTGATTTAAGGGTAGTTCTTTCTTGTCCTCATATTATTGTCCTGAGGGAGGGTTGTCAGTGGGGCAAAGGCGGATTCCTCCTGGGCTCTTGAGGCTAGGGCAGATTCAGGACTGAGAATCCTTCTGTATATCATGTGGTGCCCTTCTAGACACCTTCCAGACATGGCTACCCCAGCCTACCTACCCCTCCAGTATTCAGACAAGCAAGAACTATGAGCGGCAGTATAGGATTCCCGGGGCCTTTAATAATAGCTTATTATATGCCAGGCACTATTTCGTATTTATTCAGTCTCCATAATAACCCTCTGAGGCAGGTACTGTTATTTAGGGGATAGTTGCTTCTTAAGCCCTGTAACAAGTAGTAGCACCTTGAAGCACTGCAGAGAAATGGTAACAGGTAATAATCCCATATTCCAAGGCAGGTAGCAAGTCTGGATCTGCTTTGGTCTTTTGACCAAACTTCTTTGAGCCTTGTTATCTTCATTTAAGATCTCTACTATAATTCTTTATCAAAAATGATCATCTTGTACCCAATAAAAGTCTTGTCTAGCCAAAAAAAAAAAAAGAGGAAAGTGAGGGATGGATAATTAGGAGTTTGGGATTAACATATACACATTACTATATATAAAATAGATAAACAAGAAGAACCTACTGTATAGAACAGGAACTATATTCAATATCTTGTGATAACCTATGATGGAAAAGAATCTGAAAAAAAAAATATGTATAACTGCTATACACCAGAAACTAACACAACATTGTAAATCAGCTATACTTAAGTTAATAAAAATAACTGTTGACACTTACTGAGCATTAAGAAGACTAAAAAATGTATGAAGGACTTTGGTGAAAGCTGTTGTGCCAATCTCCCACCCAGCAGATTTCTCTGCAGACCAGTAACTAAAGGGTTAATATCTGGCAGAGCAGGGGGCTTCCACCCCCCAGCTCCAAACTCCAGATTGCTGAGCCCAGCGCACTTGATCTCAGTTAATCTCCAGCACTGCTCTCTACATTGCCCTTCTTATCCACATTTCTTTGATGAGAAAAATAAGCTTTAGAGAGGGTGTGAGACGTGTCTAACACACACAACTAGAAAGTGGCAGAACTGGGGTTTGAGCATAACAGTTTTCAAGTAGCCAGTCCATGTCTGAAAACTGGCAGCCGAATTTGATCCACTGCTTTGTTTGGGGTTTTACAGGTGATCTGAATTAGTTGCTATTATTTAAACATTGGGAAGTAAATTGAGGGTGTCCGAGAAACTGGTACCAGAGCATGGAAGCTCTGGTTTTCAGGTCTTCACTCAGCCCAGTGCATTCATTTGCATTTCCTGCCTGGCTCTGGAGGCATTGATTTATGATCATGCTGACCTCTGTAGTCAGCCCCTTACTTTGAGTATAATGCTGTCGTGTATATTATTTCATCTCATTCTCATGCTTTTATGACTATTCTGCAGCCGAAGGAATTTGCCCAAGATCAGATGTCTAAGTGAGCTGAGATGCAATGTTATTTCTCTAGCCTCTTCTCCTACACCGTCTTCTTGAATTATGCACAGACCCACTACCTGCGAAAAGCAAGGTCTGGTTAAGATGTTCCTAATGCAATGGACTCTGGAGATTGCTCTGATAAAAGCGAGGATCCAGCAGTGCAGAGCAGGGGTGGGGTGAGGCAACAATGTCTCTATGCAAAATTGTTCTTTAAGTGTGAAGTTCAAGTGAGCCCTCCATGTTCTGCCATTCTTGCTTTGGGACCGTAGTTTAAATTTGTGTTCTAGGGCATTGGGAACAATTCTCTAAGAGGCAAGCACATTTTTTTCCCCAAGCAGCTTGCTTCTCATCACCATCTCCTTGCTTCCTAAGGTCAACATCCTGGTAGTGGGGGCTCCCTTTCTTTAGTAGGTGTTCTCTGCTGGAAGAGTTCCTGGAATTCGCTCACTGTCAGGGTGACATTTCCACATCAAAGGCCACAGGAATTAGGCCATCCCATGGGAGCCCATCGGACAGAGCACAAACAACCTAAAGATGCCTGTCTCATCCAAACAGCACACAGCACAGCCAAAATGGCATGCAAAGCCTCCCGACAGCCATGGCCTTGAGTGTCATGGAATTCTGAGGAAAGTCCCCCAGCTGGTCTCCCCACTTCCAGTCCCTCTTCCAAACCATGGCCAGCTTAATCCTTCTAAAACTGTTTCCTTCTTGTCTCCCTCACTCAAAAGCCTTTGATGTGTTCCCAGTTCCTTGAAAATAAAGTCAGAATTACCTCTCCTGTGTTCTGTGTCCTTCACGGCTTGAACCTTCTCCAACCCTTATCTAGCTTTCATCTCACTACTTTCCTTCTGGAACATTCTTCTCTGATCAAACAGGGATACTTGGCCTTCACCAAAGACTCCATCTGCAAATTTTTCTTTTTTCTGTTCTCCACTGGGTGTGGGGGTCTGTATTCTTTCAAGACCCAGTCCAACCTTCTCTCTTTTGATGTTGAAGACTTCTGATTCTCATTTTCCCTAGTTGGAAAGTGAGTTGTGTTGAGGATTAAGTTCGCTAAACTAGCCGACCACAAAAACTGCTGTGGAGGAGGAGGAGATGGTCATGCTTCTTCATGGAGATCCACGAATATTGGGATGTCCCTTGACTGAAGTTTTAGATTCACACAAAACATTGGCTTCCAGTTTCCAAGTGTTGAAATGAATACAAGGCTTATCAACTCAGTATATAATATATTTCTTTTTTGTTACCTTCTAAGTTTCATTCATTCACTGATTCAAACAGAGTTTGGATAAATAGTAGTCTCAATCTATGCTTCAACTCATATCTTATCCACACACTTGCCACATTTTCTACTTCTTTTTCTTTCTTGGTAAATGGGACTAATACCATTCTGAAGGGGTAACTGAGAGGACTGAATGAGATAATGTTCATCGATTATTGTGTCTGGCATGTGTAAGGCACATGCCAGACACAAAATTGGCACTTAGCAAATGCCCAGCTTTCCTTCTGATGAATTTTGTAATCAATCCGGGACATCACAGAGAGGAATCTTGTCCAAATTACCACATGTTCCCTGGACTGATTTTTGTCTGAGATACAAGCTCTACCTGAAGTGTTTGTATTTCATAGGTGTATTGCATGGCTTCTCTTGAATTTTTATTAGACTAATTTTTGAAGAAAATCTGAAAATAAGAGCCAAAAGAAAATGTTCAGCCGATCCTTCCTTATATGGGCATTTTGGCAATTTTTCTGTCCAAACTAAACAGCCTCTGTTATGTTCTTACCCAACTTGATTCCCAAAGAGTCTAAAACTTGTCATGGAATGAACTTGCTAGCCAGTTTCTTTTAAAATATAGTATTAAAATATGTTTTAAAAAGGCAACACAAAATATCTCTGGCTCTTTCATGTGGACATTGCATCAGCAATTTCCAGGCCTTTTGATTGGAAGGAAAAACAATGTTTTGCTCACTCCCCCATCTGAGTATAAGGGATAACTGATAATAATATCTACAGGTGGCAGCCCAAATGGAAATCATCTCTTTGACACAGATGATGCAGCTATTTGGAACCCATATTTTTTTATTAAATTTCATTCTCCTCTAAGCTAATATCCCAGAAATCAAAGAGCCCTCTGGACCCTATATACCTGGAGGTACTAGGAGGAAAATATTGCTTGCAAATGGATACTGATCAGTTTTCAGGGGTAATCAAGGGGCGTGGAGATTCAGTTTGAGCAAGAGAAGATGGCCAAATGAGCTGGCACAAGTTGGATGATTTGGCAGGCAGAAGTCAGCAAGGATGATAAGTCCAGGGAAGGAGGAAGACATGGACAGATGGCGGAGAGGAATGATGTTGAGAATGACCATTGCTGTCCAAACCCCGCTGCACTTGCGCATGGAGCATTTTCAGGTTAGTGTCTGCTGTGGGCAACCTCAATTCTGGCTGCCCCTCCGCTATCTTCCTGGGCATCTGTGTCAGTGATGACAGACCTCATGCCCACCTCTCTCTGAAATGCTTTGTACCTTGCTCAAGCCCTTCTGCAGCCTCGGATACATTTTCACTTTTTCATTCATTTCATCCAGAGGTCCTGGGGCCAGGACACCACCTTTCACGGCATAGTTTTTGTCATTTTGCAGATTTCAAAGGAAGCACGCAACTCTCCAAGGATTGAGCTTGTGCTTTATCTGGAGGTACAGGGCCAGGGTAAAAAGACTGTGGGCTTTGGGGTCATAGAGACTCAAGTTCGAATCTTGGTTTTGTCACTTATTTTTTTTTTTTTTTTTTTTTTGGCAGTACGCGGGCCTCTTACTGTTGTGGCCTCTCCCATTGCGGAGCACAGGCTCCAGACGCGCAGGCTCAGCGGCCATGGCTCATGGAGCTAGCCGCTCCACGGCATGTGGGACCTTCCCGGACCGGGGCACGAACCCGTGTCCCCTGCATTGGCAGGCGGACTCTCAACCACTGCGCCACCAGGGAAGCCCGGTTTTGTCACTTATTGACTCTGGACAAACCACGGGGCCTCTCTGAATCTCATTTCCTCATCTGTAAAATGGGAGGCAGCCACTTTACAGGATTTTGTGAGGATTAAGAGCAGCCATCAAGTGACATATTTGACACACAGCAGAAAATGGAACAATTGGCAGTTAAGATGAAAGGAGTGGTGAGACATAAAGCAGAGGGCATAATTGGTCAAGAGCCTGTGATGTATCTGAAATCATCAAGATGAAATCTATTTGATCAGTGCAAACATTTTTTTCACTATTTCCCCAAATTTAATTTGGAAGTGTACAAGACGTGGTAGACTCAGCTTTGGTTCAAATATGTTTAGGTCTCCCATATTCTAGAAATAACCCGTTTTGCTTTTGCTAACTCCTCACGCTGTCTTCCTCATTCTTCCCTTCTGTGTTCCACCATATTTGTTGAAGGATTAAGCTACACCTGCTGTAGACTCTTCCTAGTCACTCACTCCTTCCTTTTAAGCCTGATTTCTGTTCCCACAGCTCTCCTGAAAAGTATCTCTAGAGTTTAGAAAATTATCGATGTGCTCACACCAGTGTGTACACATCCAGCCTCGTCAACTCTGCAGCTTTCCACACCATTGGCTAGTAACTTTCTCTAAAAAGGCAGTTCTCAAACTTGGCTGTATATTAGAATCACCTGGGGAGCTTTAAAAATTATTTACACCTGGATCCCAGCATCAGGGATTCTGATGTAATGGTCTGGGGTGCAAACTGGGCTTTAGGTTTTTTCAAAGCTCCCTTGTTGATGATTAAGGTGCAGCTAGGGTTGAGAACCACAGCTAAGACTCTCTTTCTCTTTTATTTGTATAATATTGCAAAGCTCTGTTTCACATCTTCTGAATTTCTTTTGGGGTCTTCCTCAAATCTTATTCTCACAGTGTATTTTTCTGTAATAAAGGAGGCAAGTGTTGCAGTTAAGGCAATTTATAGTTAGACTTTTTGCTATGGTGTTGCTAAAGGAAATCTGTCACTTGTGGTTAATCAGAAAGCTTACCAAATGCAGGTTCAAGGTATGGCTGGATACGATGGGGAAAGAATGAAGAAATGAAGGAAGGAAAGAAAATCTTATGCTTTATGATCCAAAAAATAACCCTGAGTATCTAATGCTTTCTCTTCTATTGCATTTCAACAGAAATACCAGGAATATTAATCTTAGCTATGACTGATTGAGCACCATGGTATATCCTCATAGCAACCTCAATGAGATGGATACTATTATCCTCATTTTTTACATCAAAGAAATGGAGATGGGCAGAGTTAGTTCCCCAAGGACACAATCTTAGAAAAATGACAAAACTGTGATTTTTAACTCGGGTCAAATCCTCTCTGTATTAGAATCCTAAGTAATTGATGCCAAATCTTGGAGAATTGCTTCCAAAGTCCTACTTGAGGGAGATATTAAAATATCTGAAATCATACTCACATCTCCCATTAGTTTTCCCGTCTCCAGGGTAGGACCTTGCAATCCTTGTTTGTGTGCTTTGGTTTTAATACTTCTCATCCTCTGGTCACACAAGCTACCTCTACTTCAGCTTGACAATGGCCCTATTGGCATGTGGTGTCCAGAGTCTAGTATAACAGTGATAGCCTTAGGCACATTTTGGGATATGGCTGAGTCAGTAACAATACAGAAAATCTGTGATGATGGTTACATTTCTATGTTCAGGAGAAAGTGTTGAAAATAAAGAACTAGGTTTTCACGGAGAGGGAGTAGTCTGAGATGGAGATACAGGTTTCTCTGCAGGCTTCAGAGGGAAGGTGACAGTGACAGAAAAGAGGAAAGAGTACAATGGAAGGGAAGATGAGGAAACTGAGTATCTGTAGGGGAAAGTAGAAAAAGATTCAGAGAAACATTTCCTTCCTCCTTCCTTCTCCCCTCCCTTCTTTTCCTTCTTTCCTTTATCTGCTATTTTTCTCCCATGAACTTCACAGCTGTTGCTTGAACCCACATTCAGTAAACTTTTTTTTCATACATAACTACTCTCCATAGTTGATAAAAATCTCACACCATTATTTTTGCTTCCCACAAATATAATACATACAAATATTTTTCTGAAATACTAAGGTTAGCAAATAAAGTATCTTGAGACTAATATAACCACATACAACTGCTGTTCTACTGACTTCCAGGAACAAAAGAAAAAGAAAAAAATTATTATCAAGATGCTCTGGGTTTCCTTTTATTAGTGTTAGGGATTTGGAATTATAATCATCTGCCAGTAATAATTTATACATTCTAGTTGATTGTCTACAAATAAAATATCGCTGGCTCTGCTTTGTGATTTCTGGATTTGACACGACACTGACAATACTGCGGATTTCTTTTAGCAACCTCCTAGCAATGCCTTCAACTACAAAATTCCTTCATTATAAGATTTGCATTCTTTACTACAAAAAACAATATTCTAAATAGGATTTGAATGAGCTTTTAACACAATACAACACTGGATAGCCAGTGAGAGATTAATGAACTGTTGAAAAGAAAGCTGAGATATGGAGAAAACAGTTGCTCCAAGATATGGAGAAAACAGTTGCCTGGGTCAGGGAAAGAGGAAAGGAATTCATTTCTTCTCCTCCAGTACTTTACCCCAGCACACCAGAGAATACATGGGTCACTTTAAGCCTGAAAGGACTCTGCGTTTGGCTGCCAGGAAGTGAAATTTCACGCTCAATCACAGTAACCAAATTGGGTCTTGTGGTTCACATATTTTGTTTCCCTTTTGCCTCAGGGCTTTGACTTTTTAATTTCTACTTAAACTGCTTCATTTTGCACATTTCTTTTAACTTGCTTCAAATCCTGTGTAAAAGGGGCATTCTGACACTTATGAGATTTGTACTATGTACCAGGCACTGCTTGGGGCACTCCAGTTATAGGGGCATACATTCTACAGGGTATGAAGTGTAAAGATGAACAAACAAAACATAGAATTTAGACTTCAGGGGTTGTTGTGGAGAAGAGGACAAGAGGAAAATGAAGAGAGGAGAGAGGACTTTGGAGAAGGTGATGGTTGGGATAAAAGAGAAGGGCTGAGAAAGTAGAGGAAGAGAGAAATAGGAGGAGAATACATGAAGAGGAGCTTACAGAAAGTGAGAAAAGAGAAGCTGTGTAGAATAATGAACTGAAGGACACAAAGAATAGGGTAGAAAGAGGGAAATGGCTAAATGGTGTGGGCTGGGTGGGAAGAAGTCTAAGGGTAAGGGTGGAAAAGAGAAAAAGACAGGAGAGGCTGATTATCTGTAGAAGAGGTTGGGTGAGAAGGACGTAATTGTGTCCCCACCCCCCAAATGCAGAGGTCGAAGCTCCAATCCTCAATGTGATTATATTTAGAGGTAGGACATTTAAGGAGTTAATTAAGTTTAAATGAGGTCATGAGGGTGGGGCGCTGATCCAACAGGACATGTGTCCTTATAAGAAGAGGAAGAGACTGTGTTCCTTTCCTGCTAGAAAGAAACACAAACCCACCCATTAGCAGAGACGCTGTCTAAAATCATAATAAGGTCACAGACACCACAAAACACAACACTGGACGCTGTCCTGCTGACCAGAAAGACAAGATCCAGCTTCATCCACCAGAGCACAGTCACCAGTCCCCTTCACCAGGAAGCCTAAACAACATACTGAAAAAACCGTACCCACTGGGGGCAGACACAAAAACAATGGGAACTAAAACCTGAAGCCTGTGAAAAAGAGACCCCAAACACAGTAAGTTAAGCAAAATGAGAAGACAGAGAAACACACAGTAGATGAAGGAGCAAAGTGAAACCCACCAGACCAAACAAATGAAGAGAAAACAGGCAGTCTACCTGAAAAAGAATTCAGAGTAATGATAGTAAACATGATCCAAAATCTTGGAAATAAAAAGGAGAAGATACAAGAAACGTTTAACAAGGACCTAGAAGAACTAAAGAGCAAACGAACAACAATGAACAACACAATAAATGAAATTAAAAATTCTCTAGAAGGAACCAACAGCAGAATAACTGAGGGAGAAGAACGGATAAATGACCTGGAAAATAAAATAGTGGAAATAACTACTGCAGAGCAGAATAAAGAATAAAGAATGAAAAGAATGGAGGACAGTTTCAGAGACTTCTGGGACAACATTAAATGCAACAACATTTGAATTATAGGGGTCTCAGAAGAAGAAGAGAAAAAGAAAGGGACTGAGAAAATATTTGAAGAGATTATAGTTGAAAACTTCTCAAATATGGGAAAGGAAATAGTTAATCAAGTCCATGAAGAACAGAGTCCCATACGGGCTAAATCCAAGAAGAAACATGCCAACACACATATTAATCAAATTACCAAAATTAAATACAAAGAAAAAAATATTAAAAACAGCAAGGGAAAAACAACAAATAACATAAAAGGAAATCCCCATAAGGTTAAGAACTGGCCTTTCAGCAGAAACTCTGCAAGCCAGAAGGGAGGGGCAGGACATATTTAAAGTGATGAAAGGGAAAAACCTACAACCAAGATTACTCTACCCAGGAAGGATCCTATTCAGATTCAACAGATAAATTAAAACCTTTACAGACAAGCAAAAGCTAAGAGAATTCAGAAGTACCAAACCAGCTCTACAACGAATGCTAAAGGAACTTCTCTAAGTGGGAAACACAAGAGAAGAAAAGGACCTACAAAATCAAACCCATAACAATTGAGAAAATGGTAATAGGAACATACATATCGATAATTACCTTAAATGTAAATGGATTAAATGATCCAACCAAAAGACATAGACTGGCTTAATGGACACAAAAACAAGACCTGTACATATGCTGTCTACAAGAGACCCACTTCAAACCTAGGGACACATAAAGACTGAAAGTGAGGGAATGGAAACAGATATTCATGCAAATGGAAATCAAAAGAAAGCTGGAGTGCAATTCTCATATCAGACAAAATATACTTTAAAATAAAGACTATTAAAAGAGGCAAAGAAGGACGTTACCTAATGATCAAGGGTTCAAACCAAGAGGAAGATATAACAATTGTAAATATTTATGCACCCAACATAGGAGCACCTCAACACATAAGGCAAATGCTAACAGCCATAAAAGAGGAAATTGACAGTAACACAATCATAGTAGGGGATTTTAACATCCCACTTACACCAATGGACAGATCATCCAAAATGAAAATAAATAAAGAAACATAAGCTTTAAATGGTACATTAAACAAGATGAACTTAGTTGATATTTATAGGACATTCCATCCAAAAACAACAGAATACACCTTCTTCTCAAGTGCTCATGGAACATTCTCCAGGATAGATCATATCTTGGGTCACAAATGAAGCCTTGGTAAACTTAAGAAATTGAAATTGTATCAAGTATCTTTTCTGACCAACACTCTGGGACTAGATATCAATTACAGGAAAGAAAACTGTAAAAAATACAAACACATGGAGGCTAAAGAATACACTACTTAATAACCAAGAGATCACTGAAGAAATCAAAGAGGAAATCAAAAAATAAGTAGAAACAAATGACAATGAAAACACGACGATCCAAAATGTATGGGATGTGGCAAAAGCAGTTGTAAGAGGGGACTCTATAGCAATACAATGCTACCTCAAGAAACAAGAAACATCTCAAATAAACAACCTAACATTACACCTAAAGCAATTAGAGAAAGAAGCACAAAAAAAGCCCAAAATTAGCAGAAAGAAGGAAATCATAAAGATCAGATCAGAAATAAGTGAAAAAGAAATGAAGGAAACAGTAGCAAATATCAATAAAACTAAAAGCTGGTTCTTTGAGAAGATAAACAAAACTGATAAACCATTAGCCAGACTCATCAAGAAAAAAGGGGGTAGACAAATCAATAGAATGAGAAATGAATAGAAGAAGTAACAACCGACAGTGCAGAACTACAAAGGATCATGAGAGATTACTCCAAGCAACTGTATGCCAATAAAATGGACAACCTGGAAGAAATGGACAAATTCTTAGAAAAGACAACCTTCTGGGACTGAAACAAGAAGAAATAGAAAATATAAACAGTCCATTCACGAACACTGATATTGAGACAGTGATTAAAAATCTTCTAACAAAAGGCCAGGACCAGATGGCTTCACAGGTGAAGTCTATCAAACGTGTAGAGAAGAGCTAACAACTATCCTTCTCAAAATCTTTCAAAATATATCAGAGGGAGGAACACTCCCAAACTCATTCTATGAGACCAACATCACCCTGATACCAAAACCAGATAAAGATGTCACAAAGAAAGAAAACTACAGGCCAATATCACTGATGAACATAGATGCAAATATCCTCAACAAAATACTAGCAAAGAGAATCCAACAGCACATTAAAAGGATCATACACCATGATCAAGTGGGGTTTATCCGAGGAATGCAAGGATTCTTCAATATATGCAAATCAATCAATGTGATACACCGTATTAACAAATTGAAGGAGAAAAAACATATGATCATCGCAATAGATGCAGAAAAAGTTTTCAACAAAATTCAACACCCATTTATGATAAAAATCCTCCAGAATGTAGGCATAGAGGGAACTTATCTCAACGTAATAAAGAACATATATGACAAACCCTCAGCCTACATCATTCTCAATGGTGAAAAACTGAAACCTTTTCCACTAAGATCAGGAACAAGACAAGGGTGCCTACTATCACCACTATTATTCAACATAATTTTGTCAGTTTTAGCCACAGCAATCCGAGAAGAAAAAGAAATAAAAAGAATCCAAATCGGAATAGAAGAAGTAAAACTGTCACTGTTTGTAGATGACATGATATATACATAGAGAATCCTAAAGATGCGACCAGAAATCTACTAGAGCTAATCAATGAATTTGGTAAAGTAGCAGGATACAAAATTAATGCACAGAAAACTCTTGCATTCCTATACACAAACGATGAAATATCTGGAAGATAAATTAAGGAAACACTCCCTTTTACCACTGCAACAAAAATAATAAAATACCTAGGAATAAACCTACCTAAGGAGACAAAAGACCTGTATGCAGAAAACTATAAGACATGATGAAAGAAATTATAGATGATACAAACAGATGGAGGGATATACCATGTTCTTGGATTGGAAGAATCAACATTGTGAAAATGACTATACTACCCAATGCAATCTACAGATTCAATGCAATCACTATCAAGCCACCAGTGGCATATTTCCCAGCACTAGAACAAAAAATTTCACAATTTGTATGGAAACACAAAAGACCCTGAATGGCCAAAGCAATCTTGAGAAAGAAAAATGGAGCTGGAGGAATCAGGCTCTCAGACTTCAGACTATACTACAAAGCTACAGTAATCAAGACAGTATGGTACTGGCACAAAAACAGAAATATAGATCAATGGAACAGAATAGAAAGCCCAGAGATATACCCACGCAATATGGTCACCTTATTTCTGATAAAGGAGACAAGAATATACAATGGAGAAAAGACAGTCCCTTCAATAAGTGGTGTTGGGAAAACTGGACAGCTACAAGTAAAAGAATGAAATTAGAACAAACTGTAACACCATACACAAAAATAAACTCAAAATGGATTAAAGACCTACATGTAAGGCCAGACAGTGTAAACTCTTAGGGGAAAACATAGGCAGAACACTCTATGACATAAATCAGAGCAAGATCCTTTTTGACCCACCTCCTAGAGAAATGGAAATGTAAACAAAAATAAACAATTGGGACCTAATGCAACTTAAAAGCTTGTGCACAGCCAAGGAAACCATAAAGAAGACAAAAAGACAACTGTCAGAAATGTTCGCAAATGAAGCAACTGACAAAGGATTCATCTCCAAATTTTACAAGCATCTCATGCAGCTCAATATCAGAAAAACAAACAACCCAATTCAAAATGGGCAGAAGACCTAAATAGACATTTCTCCAAAGAAGAAACACAGATTGGCAACAAACACATGAAAGAATGCTCAAGATCACTAATCATTAGAGAAATGCAAATCAAAACTATAATGAGTTATCACCTCACAGCAGTCAGAATGTCCATCATCAAAAAATCTAGAAACAATAAATGCGGGAGAGGGTGTGGAGAAAAGGGAACCCTCTTGCACTGTTGGTGGGAATGTAAATTGATACAGCCACTTTGCAGAACAGTATGGAAGTTCCTTAAAAATCTAAAAATAGAACTACCATACGACCCAGAAATCCTACTACTGGGCATATACCCTGATAAAACATAATTGAAAAAGAGTCATGTACCAAAATGTTCATTGCAGCTCTATTTACAATAGCCAGGACTTGGAGGCAACCTAAGTGTCCATCAACAGATGAATGGATAAAGAAGATTGGCACATATATACAGTGGAATATTACTCAGCCATAAAAAGAACCAAAATTGAGTTGTTTGTGGTGTGGATGGACCTAGAGTCTGTCATACAGAGTTAAATAAGTCAGAATGAGAAAAACAAATTCTGTATGCTAACACACATATATGGAATCTAAAAAAAAATGGTTCTGAAGAACCTAGGGGCAGGACAGGAATAACGATGCAGACATACAGAATGGACTTGAGGACACGCGGATGGGGAAGTGTAAGCTGGGACAAATTGGGAGAGTGGCATGGACATATATGCACTACCAAAGGTAAAATCGATCGCTAGTGGGAAGCAGCCACATAGCACAGGGTGATCAGCTCGGTCCTTTGTGTACACCTAGAGGGGTGGGATAGGAAGGGTAGGAGGGAGATGCAAGAGGGAGGAGATATGGGGATATATGTATACATATTGCTGATTCACTTTGTTATACAGCAGCAACTAACATACCATTGTGAAGCAGTTATACTCCAATAAAGATATTAGAAAAAACAAAATAAAATTAAAAAATAAGAAAAGGAAGAGACTCAACACCAGATCTCACTCTCTCTCTCTCTCTCTCTCTCTGACATGTGAAGACATAGAGAGAAGCTGGCCATCTGCAAGCCAGAAAGAACATTTTGCCTGGAAACCAACCCTGCTGGCACCTTGATCTTGGAATTCCATCCTCCAGAACCACAAGGAAATAAATTTCTGTTGTTTAAGCCCCCAGCCTGTGGCATTATCCTGTTATGGCAGCCTTAGTGGACTAACACAAGGCATATGGAGATTTAAAGTTAGCAGAAGCGGCCAGGAGACTCACTTTTCACCCCACCTTGCCCATCTCTGGGCACATGGGCAGTAAAATACATTTTACTTTTCTTCCTGAAATTCAAGAGACAGAAGGACTCCGGCTCTGTTGGCAAGGGGATCATGTATTCACGTACATATGTGTCACTAAAAACTGATGGTGGGGCTTTGAGTCTCATCTGTAAAATAGGATTAAACATAGTACCAAACTTACAGCTGTGTTGGGAGGATTAAATGAGGGTTTATCTAGATGTATACCTCTGTGTAGGAAGTGGTCTCTGTTAGCTATTGTTATTAATAGTGTGTGTGTGTGCAAAAAAAAAAAAAAGAAAATTTTTTGAAGGGTGAGGGCTCCTGAGGTTTCCCACATAGCAGGAAAATGGGAACAGATTTTATGTCTCTAGATTATATTAGGTTGAACCATATGACATTGTCATTTCTATAGGTCAGAAACACAGTAAGTGTTTTTAAAATAGGAACATGTCACATAAAAATCCAGATATGTGGATTTTCTTGAAAAATCTGAAGATCTGGCACCATAAGGTCACATTGCACCTGGACACCCCCCGCTGGAGCAGGTGGTGACTGCCCATGTTAGGTGGAGCTTGTGGTTTGAGGCCTCCTGGGTCTCTGCCATATGCTTATTCATTCATGCACAACAGCTTGGTCCTGTAGATTTAGGATTGTCGCCCCTGATACAGCATATGGTGCAGAGCTACGCTAATGTGTTGCTGACAACAGCCAGAGAAATGGGTATATCTTCTTTCCCAGGCAAAAGCATTAGGTCAGCAATGTAGATTTGTGTAAGCAAATGGAAAGCACAAATCATCCCAAACCAAACATCTTTGGCCTTGAATAATCAAAACAACCAGGGAGAGGCACTCTGGATTTCACTCATCATTTTGCTTTGACAACATGGTGGAAACACTTTCATCTTGGCCGAAATTATTTCCCTTGACGAGTTTACATTCACGTGCAAGTCCATTCACTGAGTATCTAGTGTGTGTCCATTCCTCTTGCTTGTACTTTTGTTTCTAATCCCTTACTAGATGTCAGTTTGTCCAGTGAGAAGAAATCCCCTAAGACAAAGAGGCTAAGGTAAAAAATTAGCTGCCCAGCCAAAACTATCAGGCTCCTAACATTAACTAGTATTTGCATTTCACCTTCTGACTTGCAAATTTTTCTCACATAATATCTTATTTAAGATATCAATGGGTCCACTGGACTAGGTACTTATTTTTCTCATTTTCAGTGATGAACAGAGGCTCAGAGCATTCAAATAACTTGACTACAATCACACAACCAGGAAGGGTTAGGACTGAAACTGCCACACAAGGAGATCACAATTCCAGATTCTTCATTTCTTTAGTTAACTAGGAAGAAAAGCAGCACCACAGCATGGATGAAAATAGGCTTTGCTGTAACTAAGTTAAAGAATAATCTGAGTGTCTTAGTTGTTGTTGTTGTTGTTGTTTTTATGAGATTGGTTGACTAGCAAAGCTGATGCAAATTTAGCATTAAGGAAAATAGAGTATTTAAATCACAGACAGTAATAGCTCCCCTGTGCCCTAGGCTGTCAGACAGTATCCAGAGTAATAGTTAGTGCAGCTCTGGAGAGTATCTGCTTCTCCCTAAGGCATCACTAATCAAACTCTACATTCTTTCCTGCTAACCTTAGATTGGGTTCAGATTTTTCTCAATACAGGGCTCTGCGTAGCTGTTACCCATCCCAGGAAATTGATATGGAGCTAGCTCTAGATGTGAAACTCATCTGGTGTCCGGTGTTCAGGTATAGATATCATTTCAAGAGAGGCATGAATATTTTTGGTGAACCACATAGTGTCTGGGGAAATTCCTTCCTGCAAGTCCAGGGATACCCTAGAGAGAGTTAGGAAGGGAGATGGTGATGGTCTTTAAATATTTAAGAAGCCAGAGGAAAGAGGTGGACTTCTTGCTACTGCTGAAAGCAGAACAAGGACCAGGGGAGAACCATTAAAAAAGAGCCAGATTCTGGCATAAGAAAGAACTTTCTGGTGACCAGTGGTATTTTAATGGAAGAGGCTGCTTTATTAAGTATGAGCTTTTGGCTATGGCTGGTGTTGAACCTGAAGGTAGGGTCTGTAGTGTGAATAAATTCTCAAAGTCTTTTTGGAGACCATTTTATCTCAGACTCAAGGACAAACAGGAGGACGACCAACAATTTCTGTAATATTATAAGGACACCACACATAAATTGTTTTCAAGAAATGAGAGTTTTTAAGTCTCTAAATTATATTGGAATTATATTAAATTGCCATTTTTTGTAGGTAATAGAGTAGTTGAAGGTCAGCAGTTGTATAAGGCTCAACATAATTTATACAAAGGCAAGGGAATAGACTCAATTCTTTAGACCTATGTCATATGGGGAAAAGGGATACATGAGAAACTGTGAAGACTTCACTGTGCATAGTTTTTGGGTTGCTCTGGACTGATTGGGCTTCCCCAAAACTCACATGTTGAAGTACCTCACTATATGATTATTTGGGGATACCAACTTTTTTTTTTTTTTTTTTTTTTTTTTTTTGCGGTAGGCAGGCCTCTCACTGTTGTGGCCTCTCCCCTTGCAGAGCACAGGCTCCGGATGCGCAGGCTCAGCAGCCATGGCTCACGGGCCTAGCCGCTCTGCGGCATGTGGGATCTTCCCAGACCGGGGCACGAACCCGTGTCCCCTGCATCGGCAGGCGGACTCTCAACCACTGCGCCACCAGGGAAGCCCAAGGATACCAACTTTTAAAGGGGTGATGAAGTTCAAATGAGGCCCTGAGGATGGGCCTTAATCCAATTTGACTGGTATCCTTATAAGAAGAGGAAATTGGGACACACAAAATGACACCAGGGATGCTCTTCACATAGGAAAAACCACGTGAGGACACAGCAAGAAGGCAGCCATCTGCAAGTCAAGGAGAGAGGTCTCAGAAAGGGTCAAACCTGTGGCACCTTGGTCTTAAACTTCTAGCTTCCAGAACTGTGAGAAAATAAATTTCTGTTATTTAAACCACCTAGTTTGTGGTATTTGGTGTACATGGGCATATGGATATATGGAGGGGAGCAGTAGGGGTGCAGGGAATGAGGAAGGTGGGTAAGAGACAAATTTTCAAAGCCCCCCGATTACCATGTCAAGGAATATGGTCTTTATTGTGAAAGAAAAGAGGGGATGCTAATGATCTGAGGAACTGATATGAACACCTGTGATAAAATGGGTTGATAATTCAAAGACTCCCTAGGGCTTCCCTGGTGGCGCAGTGGTTGAGAGTCTGCCTGCCGAAGCAGGGGACACGGGTTCGTGCCCCGGTCTGGGAAGATCCCACATGCCGCGGAGTGGTTGGGCCCGTGAGCCATGGCCGCTGAGCCTGCGTGTCCGGAGCCTGTGCTCCGCAACGGGAGAGGCCACAACAGTGAGAGGCCCACATACCGCAAAAAAAAAAAAAAAAAAAAAAAAAGAATCCCTAAACTGAGATTCTACTGATGTTAAATTAGATTTTAGAGTGGCCGGGGGTCAAAATTACTCCTAAGAAGTCTTTTCTAAAAAAGTTAATGATGCAAGAAAGAAACTGAAACAATCACTTACCAGTTTAAGAGAATAAGCTGCTTTGAGGTGGCAAGGCCACCAGCTAAAATTTTAATGACAGCTCTCAAGTATCATAGTGTACATCTGGCAGGATGCGTTTTAAAGCAATGACATCAGCTATGGTTTTCTGTTATTGGTAGTATGAGAAGGCACTAAAAGTGTAAATATTTAATACTGGTTTGTAATTAGCTTTTGATTGATTAGGACTAACTTCTTCCCCTTGGCTTGGAGGCAGAGACAGACAAATGCATGTTCCACTTTGAGCTTCCTTCTAGCTCTGTGGCCTTGGGCAAGTCACATTACCTTGCTCTAATCTTTCAAATAGGATTAAGTCTCCCTCTCTGCTGCCTTGCAGATGAGTGATGAGATGGGGTAAAAAGCCATTCCATGAGATTATCAATATGTCAAAGAGAATCACACTATGTTCATGGTGGGAAAAATCTCTGTTTAAAACAAATGTTATAGAAAACAGCCTTGTGGTTGCCAAGGGGGAGGAGGGTGGGAGGGATGGGTTGGAAGTTTGGGATTAGCAGATGCAACGCATTATATATTGGATGGATAAACAACACGGTCCTATTGTATAGCACAGGGAACTATACTCAATATCCTGTGATAAACCATAATTGAAAAGAATATGAAAAATGTATATATATATATATATATATATGTATATGTATAACTGAACCGCTTTGCTCTGCAGCAGAAATTAACACAACATTGTATATCAACTTTACTTCAATTAAATAAATTTTAAAAATGTTAACTGGAAATGTCTACTGAAGGATTAGTCAAGAACAGAGCTCTGTTAGAGAATAAGGAATCCTTTCCAGGACTCCATGTGGCAGGGTGGAAAATGTATGGGTTTTAGAGATGGGAACAACTTTAAACACCTACTCCATCCCTTAGTGCTCATAGGACATTGGATAAGTGACTCACCTCTCTCATCTGAAAAATGGGGACACGTAGTAAGTACATGTGAAGTACTGGCACATAGTAGGTTCTTAATAAAAAGCCTCTACTAAACTCTTGTGGCAAACGGAGCAACTTTGGAGAAACCATTTCATCAATTATTGGGACATGCATCCACTGACCATTATTGAATACCTATTGGGTATGCAACAAAATAACTTAGGGAAATATTTATTTGTGTGTGTTCTCCACTCCCAACTTATCCCAAGAATGTTGCCCGGCTTTTTGTGCTTCCTTGTTTCAAGGTTGTATAGGCAGAGCAGAAAGCAGAAGTTTCTTGAAAATAATACTTTTTCCTTTCTTTTCTGAAAGTCCAAGCCCAAGAGTATATGGTGGGAAAGAGGAGAAGGCAGGGCCTTTGATGGGAGATTTCCCCAGACCTGGAGGGACTGGGTGTCAGATACTGTGGATCTGTGAGAGGTGGAAATGCTCACTCTGTGTGACCAGACCTCAGAGGGGAGGGCTGCCTAGGACTGCTCAGACCCCAGGTTCCTGGCTGGACAGTGACTGCCAGTTCCCAAGCAGGGCTGGAAAGCAGAATCCACAGACATCAAAAGGACAGGCAATTTATAAAGGTAGGCATAGCTGACGTGAAGGAAGACCTCACCGTTATCGGTATTTGTGGGAGTAGGAGCCTGATCATTTCTGAAAGTAAAGTTCCTGCTGTCATTAACTCTTAGAATCAAATTTAAGTTGTATTAAATAAAATGGAAAAATATGAAATTTCTTGCAGACCTGTGTTTGTAGATTGATTCAGACCTACTATAATTGTAAGGCACTGGAAAATCTAAAGATGAATTCATTCCTACTCTCTGAAACTCACCCTATGTGGGAACTGGCGGAAGTCATATGAGTCCTGCATGAATAACTGTCATTCAAAGCACCACAAGATCCTGATGTGGTATCGCACTGCAGGAAGAGTTTTCAGTCACAAGAGGTAGACAGCTGAATTTTGCAAAAGGCAGACAGCCAAGAGGATGGATAAAAATTTCCCCTGAAGGGATATATTAAAACACACTCTCCCCCAATCACTGCATGCCGCTACCACTGTTATGTAATTGCCATAGCTGGAAACTCATAAAAGTTTTGCAGACTCTGAAGTTCTTTGGGAAATATGCCTGTTTGATACGAAGTCTGGAAACTGGTGATGGAATAGGGGACTGTATGGTTAGTGATTTCCATAAAAGTGCTTAGAGTTTATCTCCATGGAGATTGAAAGCTGAGAAGGCTCTCAGAGGTCAACCAGCTCCTTTTGGACCTTCCATTCCCACCCCCTGTCATCTTAAGGGTTAAATCTGGATTTAGTGAGGCTTCAAGGTTGTTGTTTTGAAAGACCACTATGACAGTCAAGGCTTTGGCGTAGCAGGTTTAGGAGACTGGGTCCAATGAGCATCTTCATCCCTTAGCTGCTGTGGCACCAACTACTGCCATCTCCCACCTGGACAAACATCTCTTCCTAACTGGAGGTTTAGTCTCTTCCCCTGCTGTACAGACCGATTAATCATCTTAAATTATTATTCTAATGAACCACCAGGGAGTTACATTCTTGTTACTTTCTTGTTTACAAAGTTTTAATGATTCCTCCATTAAAAATATCCAAACTTTGTGGTTTGGCATTCAAGGCTTTCTAGGATCTGATTCCAACCACGTTTTTTTTTTTTTTTTAACCGTCTTTTTTTTTTCCAGAAAATAACATAACTTTTTATTCATTATACATTTCTATAACGATATAACACTATTTTCCAACATTTTCTAGCTTAATGCATTTTCCTACATTTTCTTTTATAGAATTTTCTTAATTTTTTTTTCTATTTTTAAATTAAGATACAATTGACATATAACATTATATTAGCTTCAGGTATACAACATAATGATTCAGTAATTGTATATATTGTGAAATAATCACCACAATAAGTCTAGTTAACATCCATCACCAAACGTACTTATAAATTTTTGTTCTTGTGGTGAAAACATTTAAGATCCAACCAAGTCTTTTGAGCTCATTTCCCTCTTCTTTCTATGCACACCCTTTGTTCTACCAGGGTGGCTTTCCTCCTACTCCTCACATTGGTCTCTTTCATACTTTTGTTGATATTCTTTTCACTGCCTGAAATTCCCCTCCCATTAATCCTTATACATTCTTCAAGACCAAGTGACACATTATCTCCTCTGAAGAGTCTTTCCTGGGTAAGGGATACAGAGCATCACATGGACTTGAGTTTGAGACCGTACTCTGCCCCTTACTTCCTGGAAGACTTCTGGCAGGTTACTGCTTTTCTCTAGGGCTCAGTTTGTTCATCTGTGAAATGGGCAAGTCAACACCCACCTTGTATCCTTATAAAGTACACATGGGTTATCATATTGTAAAGTACTTAGCACAATTCCTTACACTTGGTATATGTCAAAGAATGTTACCTATTACTCTGATTATTCCAGGGACCCAAGGTCTCCTTTTCTCTGAATTCCCATTCACTTTGAACCCCTCTTATAGCCTTCCTTGTAAACCTAATTTTGCATTTTAGACATAAGAGCACACATTTTATTTTCTCCACTCAGCTGATGACTCCTTGAAGGTGGGATCATGTTTTATCCTAGTTTTTGCCTTTGCTTTGCCCTCTATACACAGGCCCTCAAACCATAGGCAGAGTTTGGCCTTTTGGGTGTGAAAGCTAAGACAGACAAGAATTTGCTTTGCTGTTACTTTTCTCTTCCTTCTAAAAATTGACAATAGTTTTAAGAAAAAAGTCAATTTCCTTTGACAGGAGAATCCCAGTTTGGGAGCTTTTTTTCATAGAAATATGGAAGACAATTCATGAAGTGGCTGGTGGAGATTGATAAATTTCAATTAAATCTTGGGAAATGTAATTGGCTTGAAGGTCATATATCCTCAACTCATTGGGCCAACCCAATCATTTTCCAGCATGCATTCTGAGTTGCATGGTTTGTGTGATACTCTTCGGGGAAAATAAGTGGTTTCATATTCTAACATGTTGGAAACATTAGAGTCTAATGACCCACTCATGGAGAGACAGAGGACATGTTAAGGAACTAAAGCATGTGAGAATTCCTGCAGTAAAGAAACCAGCATCTAATAGCTAGTAAGAATAACTAAAATTCATGGAGCTCTTATATGCCAGACACGTTGATAGTAGGCCCTTTTCATGAATTCTCTAATTAAATCCTCAAAATGCCCCCATAAGAATGTATATAATGAACCTCACTTAACAGATGAAGAAACTGTTGATTGAATGGGTCCAAGTTCACATGGCAGTTAAGGGATGGATCAGGGATCTGAAGTCAGATGTTTGTGACCCGAGAGCCTGAGTTCTGATCCTCTGTGGTGTATAGTTTTTCACTTTCCTAAATTTGCCTGTCCAGGAAATACTTTTGGTTATCCTCTTATTAATAACCCATGAAACTGGTATTCCTTAAAATGCACTTGGGGAAATAGCGCCTCAACACCCACAGGGAAGCAACCATGACCTTTACATCTCTGTGCCTTTGTCCCCTGGCTTCTGCCTGGATGCTCTTGACCCTTTTGTCTCTCCCATGATATTTTACTCCTCCTCCAAGGTCTAGTTCAAATGCAACTAGAAGCTCTCTTTGATTTCAGAAGGCTGATTTGCAAAGCCCCTCTTTGTGTTTGCCATGAACTTTCTAGGCTGTTACCATTTGGTCTCTCTGTCAAGGGTCAAGTTCAAAGAGCCTTGATAAAGTTTCTGGCACTGAGTAGACACACAATTAAGGTTTATTGAATTGCGATGGTGTCTTTATCCCAGGTGCCCTAGGGGTTGATTCTGAAGTCTGGGGCTTCTCAGGTCCTGATCTACAGACTTGGGGTGTGAGGCTGCAGCTGGCAACCTGGGCTAAACCTGGTTCAAACTCTTTACAGGTTCAGACAGCGTGGCTTCTGCACTCCCTGGCAGCTCATTAGTTAATACTCTCCTCCCTTGTCCCTCGCAGATGTTGCCTTTCTCTCAGCCTCTCTGAGGTGAGGAGACACTATTAGGTCGCAATGGACTGATCATCAGTGTCCTTTTCGGGACAACCCTGACCTCTCCTTTCCAGGGCTCTGTCCAGGTTTCATCACAAAACCCCCAAGTGGCTGCGCCTCAGATGAGTCAGCTGGCTTGGGGCTTCATTAGAAACTCTAATTCCTTTTTTTTTTTACATCTTTATTGGAGTATAATTGCTTTACAATGGTGTGTTAGTTTCTGCTTTATAACAAAGTGAATCAGTTATACATATACACATGTCCCCATATCTCTTCCCTCTTGCATATCCCTCCCTCCTTTTTTGTTTTTGTCCTCTTTGGGGCCTCCTCGGGCCCAGAGGTGGGGCCTGGAGGGTCTGGCTTCCAGAAATGCCGCCAGCTGCCATGGGAGCCCAAGATGGGAAGTGCGTACTCCATCCCTGGCAGTCACCTCACGCCACACTGCACATTTCGTGGCCGCACCCATCCCCAGGGTGCATTCAGGCGCCACGCAACCCCTGGCCATCCCAGCTCTCCGGCTGCCTGCGATGAGGTCACAGGGTGGGGTCCTGGAGACCCCCCTCCAAATAGGGTGGGGGCTTCCCCAACTGGACTGGGAATGGCCAAGAGGACGAGAAGGAGCAGATGCTAATCATCTTGTCTGTCCAACCCACCGTTCCCTTTCTTGAGGTTGCATGGCTGGCTTGGACAGAACAGGAGGGAGAGAGGGAGAGCAGAGAGGGTCTGGGAAGGAACAAGACAGTGAAGCCACAGGCGGGGTCCCTCACTTCCTCCATTCACAAATGCGGATGGAGAAAGGAAGTAATGCTTTCTCCTTGCGACCTTGCCATGAGTTGATGGAACTGCCTTCTCGGTTTTCTACAATCACATCCTTCTCTCTGATCTGAATTTCTCTCCTTCCCTGAGATCACAGAAGGCAGGGGACGTTGCTGTAATCCACTTTATGTCAACAGAATTTGACACACAGGGAAACACAGTCCAGAAACAGATCAACAGCTTGTACAACAAAGCAGCTAGAGCCCTTTGCACCCCAAGAGCCATGGCTTCGGGGCAGCATCTCACTTCCTCACCCAGGCCTAACTGCCTTGTTGCTAGAGTTTCTGCAGCAGTGGGTTTCACAGACTGAGGTCGCTTGGATGTCCCAAACCACTCAAGCTCCAGCAAACCTACAGGGCTTTCTGAGTACATGTGTGTGAGTGAAGAATGAATGTGAGCTCTGCTAAAATCGCACCCTGCTGGGGGGATTTGCAGATCTCCGTGGATATCTAGTTTTTTGCACCTGGAATTCTGCTTCAGAAAGATAGCAACACTGATAACAGAGACTTTCTCAAGGAAATAATAAGGACACAGCAGACATTTACTTGCCCCTCCACCTAACACCACAGGATGCTTCTCCTATGACCCATGCATAGAAAAACCAGGACTGACTTAGGCTCTCTGCTCCCTACCTGTTTCTGAGGCAATCAAGAAGACACAGCCACCCTATTCAGATGAGAGCATTGCCAGTCAACAAAAACTTCACAGATTTTGAGTTGAACTTTTTCACTCTGCCCAGGACACAATATCTATAACGGTCCTCTCATGTCACTCCAAAGGAAAAGTAAAACGATTTATTTAACTTTTAAAAAACATAGGCTGCAAAACAAGTTTATAAGAAGTCAGAGTAAGCACCCTTCAGAGAAATTCTGGAAGGATGTTAAAATCTTCCATGGGAAAGATTTCTGAGTTAATAGAAAGATCATAGCTCTGGAAGTTGAGCTGCATATAATGGGATAAGAAAACATAGGTAATCTGACCTTTGCAATAAATGAGCCCATCACCACACTGGTGAATGCTAGGTGCATCAGATTGGAGATTTTGAAGATGTGCACATACTTTCTGAGAGAAATGGCATTTTTCATACAGTCAAAAATAGTTCACAGCTGTTCCTGCGACAAACGGAATAGAAAGTAGGAGAAAACACTACAGCTGAGGTTTTCCGACCTCTGACTTATCATTTGTTGACATACTTTCTACAAGTTCCCCATTTCTCTACAAGTAGCTGTCTTAAGTCTTTCCAGTAAATATTGTTGACAAAGGCCAAATAGAAGGGAAAAAAAAAAAACAGAAAAACTGCAGTGAAAATAGAAGCTTACCTTTTCTAGGCATTGCTGACATCAAACCTTGCCCCAAATCATGAGGCTTTCTTGCTTTGGTTGTCCCATGAGTTTAGAAACCATTAAAAAAGTTTACAGCAGAAATATGTGTTTATCATTCAAAGCAGCTTCAAAACAACACACATAAAAAAAACTTGATGAAAAATAAAGTGCCCGTCTGCGCGTGAGAATGCTTTTGAAGCTTGGAGTTCATGCTGCTGTGCAAAGTTTTGCAACTGTCTTTCTCAGTTTAAAAAACCTCCCTCTCCTCCCCGGCACTTGCCAACTTCTATAATTTAAAGCAGCTGTGATCCTTCCCATAATACTCACATTTCAAAGAGCTTAATATATACTCTTGTTAGGAATCAGTGGGAGTGGGTGACGTCCTTCTGCAAACCTCAGGCTGAGGCAAATGAAAAGCAAGGGTTTCAGATATCTAAACAGTTCTGTTTCTCTCTTTTTTGCATTGCTCTTCTCACCGTGTTCCTTCAAGTGGCCTTTGCCTTTTAAAGTGACGCCTTAAGACCAAGTGGTATCACTTCACTAGAAGCAAAAAGCACATAGGAAAGTTTAGGTCCCTACTTATGGAACAATAATGTTAGTGAAATTGTGTTTAAACATCATTTTTGCTGACACAATTATTTCCATACAATTCCTCCCTAATGTATCTGTTTGAAAATTTAAATTAGTGTACATTATGTTTTACTAAGAGGGGAAAATATCTAAAATGATGTTATTTGCATTGGTCTTATTTTAACCTTTATTCTGTATGCAAATCATAACCTCAGGGAAGGAAATTTGCTTTGCAATCTTTCCGTGTAGCTGAAGAAACCTTCTGACATTAAGTCTGCAACCAATGTTAGCAATTTTTATGATTTCCACTACCCTTACCAAACTGCCATTAATTTCTCTCTCTCTCTCTCTCTCTCTCACACACACACACACACACACACACATTTGTGAATTGACATTTCAGCAAATGTAAAGTGTGGTCAACTGAAAATGGTGATTTAAAACATATTTATAGTCTATCTTAAAGCATGTCTTGCTCAGCACCTGATAGATGGTAAGTGCTTAATAAATATTTACTGGATGAATAAAGTATTGTGTAGGCTCAGATCAACCAACAGTTTTGACAATTTTGGTTTGCATATATGTTCCCATAGGGAAGGTTAATATGTCAAAGCTTGTACAGAGAGTAAGCATACGACAATGTGTACCTCTGCCATTTAATTAATGGTTATGGTATAATAAAATTCCCTAAATGAATACAGAAAACATTCATTAAACAAATAAACCATTCAGTGGAGAATAGAAATGTTGACACCGGCACAATCCATTAAGTAAGCTCACTGTGTAAGCTTACCTAAATAAATTTTGAGACAAATACCTCATTCATTGTGTAAAAAACTACAGGTTATTTTCCACTGTGTTTTTGAGTCATCTTAAGTAACTATTATTATGCTATGGACAGAGAGTAATACCTCTGAAATAGTGCAAAGAGAGAAAGGATAGGAAACTACAGGGAAATGGTCAGGTTTCAGATTTCCTTTGCTATAAAAGCAAAGAACAAGGTGGAGCATATTTTTTGCTCTGGCTTCTACTGAGGAGACGTCCAGAGGCACAAGCACAGGTGGTGTCATAGACCTGAATCAACCATTCCAGATATATCTGGATCAATCTGTTCCAGATTCCAGTAACACATCTCTGATGTGTTACTTAATTTCTTTAAGTGTTGGTTTCCTTAATTGTGAAAGATTAAATACAAATATGTTCAAACAACTGATTTGCAAATATACACCTAATACTGCATTTTCCAATAATATTAATAAGCACCTAACTACGTATAAGGTACTTAGCAAGACCTATTTATGAGTCACCTTGATGTAACACAGCACCTAGCCTTATTTCCCCTGACCAGTACCAAAATTGGTAATGGACATGGGATGTTGCTCTAACAAAATCCTAAACTTGGTGGCATTGGCCTAATAGTCAGGATGTGGGTGGCAAGGAAACTGATACCAAATGCTGGAAAGGTGAGATGTTACGTTTTGCAGTGACAAAACATTTGGTTAAACTGACGCCTTCCACAACTTGGAAGGCTCTGTGTACCAAGTAACCTTGTAGATCTAGAAGGAGAAAATGCAGAGAAAATCATTAGTTGTGTGTGGTGGCCACTATTGACTGCATTGACAAGTGTTTCAAGAATGAGATGAGCCCGGGAAAGAAATAGCTAAATTACAAAGAGAAATAAAAGGGAATAGAGACAGTACATAAATTTGATGGCTTGCAAGAGACTGCCAATTTTTTTGAGGGACTTATATTGTTAAAATAACCATAAACCTATCTGAAAAATGTCATGAAAGACTGAAAACCACTTCTTCCACAAGCAGAAGGTGGACTGTTGGCTGCATGAAGGGCCAGGTCTTCAACACACACCTCAGAGGTGGACAAGAGGACCCTCTTGGAAGGAGTAACTTCTGGCCATAGAGAAAAACAGACAAGGAGTCCCCCAAGAGAGCAGATCTGGTGCCTTATGAAGAATCTTCTCTACCCACAAGGCAGAGGGTGGGTGTGTCAGCCTGGCCATATGCAGTATCAATGACTGCTGTGTGTCTCCCATTTTTTCCTTTTCTAGACAGGAATTTTTATTATAGTTATCCTATTGTTATTATGCCATTTGTACTTTGTGTGTATTTGTGTTTGTGTGTGTGTGAGAGAAAGAGCACACTTGTTACTTTGGTTTATCGATCACTTTCTTTTGGTTCATAGGACACTGGATCAAGAGATGCCACATCCAGACTTAGACAAGGACAAGAACTTCACAGAACCAGAAGTCCTGGACTTTGAGCTGGTTGCAGTGACCAGATGGGAGTTCCTTTCGGGAGGGTTAAGTGTGCTCTGTGTTTGAAAAGAGGGAAGGAAATCTCAATATATTTGGTGACCAGAGGGTAAACTATAGAGGATACTTTAAGTGTTTACTGGTGTCTACATTTTCCTCACCATTTCCCAGCCTCTCTTGTAGTTTGGTTGACCATGTGACTGATTTCTGGGCAATGGGATTTGAGCAGAAGTAATGTAGGTTAATTGTGGGCTGAGGTAGGTAGAAACTGGTATAACTATGCCACATTCTTTCTTTCTCCTTGTCTACAGGGCAAGAAGCAAAAGACTCAGAGGTGCTGAAGCCCTATAATAGAAGGAAGCCCATGCCTCAAGGCATCCTTTAGAGGCCTGCTACCCAGGAAAGCTGTGTGACCTGCATCAGACATTATTCAGTAATATGCAAACCTATATTGAGTTCCCCCACTGAGTTTGGGGGTTTATTTGTCAGAGTTAGCTAGCATCAGTTACTCTAACACAGATAGCTATCTTGAAAGATTTTTGGAAGATTGATTGAGATAATAGAGGTAAAGAATGCAGAACAGGGCCTGACACAACAATAAGTGCTCAACAAATGATAGTTATTTTCATATTAACGATAATTTCTCACTTTCTTGCTCTGGCAAAATGAGTCTAGCTAAATGCTAGTTGTGAGTACTTCTGTAAATTTAGGTTTTCTACATTGTGTGCTAATTGGCAAGATAAATTGTAAACCATGGAAAGATTAGAAAGAGAAATAGATGTTGAAAACAAAACTTATTCCCTGTCTTTCAAAATATATGCATTTATTAAGAAAATTGTCCAGTGGTTTACTGTCAGATTTCACAAGCAACCTTCAAAGCAGGGGATAAAGAAAGTTATAAATTCCAAGTTACAAGTTAAGTACTCTCCTTAACCTTTAACTAGGAAACACCAAAACAAAATACATTTGTTTTACTATGTATACAGAACAAAGCCATCATCCTAACATTGACTGTTCCAGGCTACTTACTCCTCTGTAGAAATGGGTAAATATCTCATTAATACTAGTTGAGAGTTAATTTTTCTGAAAATTGCCCCCCACTCAGGCCATGTGTGTTTTTTTTTTTGCGGTATGTGGGCCTCTCATGGCGTCTCCCGTTGCGGAGCACAGGCTCCGGACACGCAGGCTCAGTGGCCATGGCTCACGTGCCCAGCCGCTCCATGGCATGTGGGATCCTCCCAGACCGGGGCATGAACCCGTGTCCCCTGCATCAGCAGGCAGAATCTCAACCAGTGTGCCACCAGAGAAGCCCCCATGTGTTTTTTTATACTGTCTTTGAACAGAGGTATAGAAAGCCCTGGTTGATATATTTTGGTTCTACCTCAGGTATTTTGAGCAATTCCCAATAGACATGTGGCTTCCTTCATTCCACAAACTCAAAAAGGGTAGGCCTTTTTCTCTTCTACTATTTTAAAGCAACAGCAACAATAATTACAATTTGTTGAGCACTAACTACATACTAGGCACTGTTTCATGTGCTCTGTAAATGTATTAACTCACTTTATCCTTTCAATAATCCTATAAGGTATATACTAACATTATCATCATTTTATGGCTGGGGAACCTAAAGCACAAAGAGATTAGGTGACTAATTCCAGTCACACAGCCAGTAAGTAGCAAAGCTGGGATTTAAACCAAGTTGTCTGGTTCCAGTACCTGAATTTTAAATGCTGGTTAAAACACATTCTTCATGCCAAATAAAGAAAATATGCTTACATCATGTATTTTCCTTAGCATCCATTGCATTGGAGTACTGATTACTTCTGAAAGACACTCTAAACTCTTAGAGGCAGCAGGTTGTTTTTCTTGGAAAACATGTACTTCCCTATCTGAATGTAATTACAAAGTTTGAACATTTTTCATATATTAAGCTTTGTGTTCTTATAGTTGACTTTATTTCATCTCCTTTGCATGCATCAAAGCAGCCAAGTTTCCAATTATATCCTGAAACCCAGATGGTTTCATCTGGATTTTATAATAAAGCCTTTGCTGAGTTTTATCAAACATGTGAAGACATCGAGGAAGAGGCCAAAGAAGAAATGAACCTTGATGGGAAACTTCATCTTCCTCTTGGAAGACATTAAAGGTTGGAGATTGGAGACCAAATGAAATGTTTTTTATTGAGAGTGGTAGGAAATCAAGTCATCCCTCAGTACCCATGGGGATTGGTTCCAGGACCCTGGCAGATACCAAAATCTGATGATGCCCAAGTCCCTTATATCAAATGATGTAGTATTTGCATATAACCTACCCAAATCCTCCCTGTATACTTTAAATCATCTCCAGAATACTTATAATACCTAATACAAAGTAAATACTATGTAAATAGTTGTAAATCAGTGTAAATGCTATGTAAACAGTTGCTGGTGAGCAGCAAATTCAAGTTTTGCTGTTTAGAAATTTCTGGAATTAAAAAAAAATCTATCCATGGTTGGTTGAATCTTTAGGTGTTGAACTGGTGGATATGGAGAGCTGAGTGTAATTCAATCCTAACTTCAAGGTACAGCCACACAGGAAGTGCTGATCTTCTCCAAATTTTCAGGTAGTACACAGATGTGTATTTTGTGCTCATCACTGTTGGGTACTGGAGACACAGATGAAGCAGAAGACATTTCTTTGAGTTTGCAGTCTCTGGCTAACTCATCATGGATTTTGGTAATGGGGAGCAAATCTGAACTCCCTTTTTACTTTCTTAGTGATATAGGGGAGCAGATCAGCCTATAGAAAATAGTCAAAATTAGGAAAGGAGATGACTTATTTGTAGATCCAGGATCACAGATTTGGAAGCAGATTTGAGGGTGTTTTAATTCACTCTCATACTATTCATGATCAATCTTCATAGCCTTGGCAGTTGGCTACTCCACTCTGCTTGATGATTCCCAGGGGAAGGAACCACAAAAAAGCATAGAAGAATACTCTAAATAACAGTGACTATTCCTGCTCCATTTTCCACCCATAAAAGCCTTTACAATATGTGAAGGCAACTCTCAGCCTCCCTCCTCCACCACAGCTTCCTCTTCCTTTTTCCATGTTCATTGATTCTGGTGATTTCAACTGTTCTTCATGCAACATGATAGCAATTAGGTCACCATCTTGGTTGATTGCCCTCCAGTGAATCAATATCCAATTAATGGCTAAATAACTCATGAGCACTGTTGTAAGGTTACCAAGAAATCAACAGTTTAAAGTACAGTCTCTCAAATCTGCCTTAAAATGTACCTCAAAATGAGGTACAATCTCATTATCCCACTCTTTGCCTCTGTATGTATGGCTCACCTATATCACGGCATTTTGAGGTGTCTCACTCAGCTCCTGACTTTCTTCCCTCTGCAGGGTCTTCTTTCATGAGCTGGTCATTCACCATTTCAAATCTGCAGAACCAACCCTACTCTCTCCCCTGGCATCACTCCTGTTTTTCTGATGCCTGCTAAGTCTCACTTCCTGGAGATAGTACATTCCCTTCAGGTTTAATATCTCTAAAGCAAATCTATTTTCACTCAAACCCACTCTCCTGAGTTGCTTAATTCTGTCATTAATACCACAATCCTCGACATTCACAGAAAGATAGACAAGATGAAAAGGCAGAGGGCTATATACCAGATGAAGGAAAAAGATAAAACCCCACAAAAACAACTAAATGAAGTGGAGATAGGCAAACTTCCAGAAAAAGAATTCAGAATAATGATAGTGAAGATGATCTAGGACCTCAGAAAAAAAATGGAGGCAAAGACAGAGAAGATGCAAGAAATGTTTAAAAAAGAACTAGAAGAATTAAAGAACAAACAAACAGAGATGAACAATACAATAACTGAAATGAAAACTACACTAGAAGGAATCAATAGCAGAATAACTGAGGCAGAAGAATGGATAAGTGACCTGGAAGACAGAATGGTGGAATTCACTGGTGTGGAACAGAATAAAGAAAAAGAATGAAAAGAAATGAAGACAGCCTAAGAGACCTCTGGGACAACATTAAACACAACAACATTTGCATTATAGGGGTCCCAGAAGGAGAAGAGAGAGAAAAAGGACCAGAGATAATATTTGAAGAGATTATAGTTGAAAACTTCCCTAACATGGGAAAGGAAATAGCCACCCAAGTGCAGGAAGAGCAGTGAGTCCCATACAGGATAAACCCAAGGAGAAACATGACGAGACACATAGTAGTCAACTTGGCAAAAATTAAAGACAAAGAAAAAATTATTGAAAGCAGAAAGGGAAAAATGACAAATAACATACAAGGGAACTCCCATAAAGTTAAGAGCTGATTTCTCAGCAGAAACTCTACAAGCCAGAAGGGAGTGACATGATACACTTAAAGTGATGAAAGGGAAGAACCTACAACCAAGATCACTCTACCCGGCAAGGATCTCATTCAGATTCGATGCAGAAATCAAAAGCTTTAGAGACAAACAAAAGCTAAGAGAATTCAGCACCACTAAACCAGCTCTACAACAAATGCTAAAGGAATTTCTCTAAGTGGGAAACACAAGAGAAGAAAAAGACCTCTAAAAACAAACCCAAAACAATTAAGAAAATGGTAATAGGAACATACATATTGATAATTACCTTAAACATGAATGGATTAAATGCTCAAACCAAAAAACACAGGCTTGCTGAATGGATACAAAAACAAGACCTATCTATATGCTGTCTACAAGAGACTCACTTCAGAACTAGGGACGCATACAGACTGAGAGTGAGGGGATGGAAAAAGATATTCCATGCAAATGGAAATCAAAAGAAAGCTGGAGTAGCAATTCTCATATCAGACAAACTAGACTTAAAAACAAAGGTTATTACAAGAGACAAAGAAGGACACTACATAATGATCAAGGGATCAAACCAAGAAGATATAACAATTATATATATATATATATATATATATATATATATATATATATATATATATATACACCCAACATAGTAGCACCTCATTACATAAGGCAACTGCTAACAGCTATAAACAGCTATAAAAGAGAAAATCAACAGTAACAAAATAATAGTGGGGGACTTTAACACCTCACTTACACCAATGGACAGATCATCCAAAATGAAAATAAATAAGGAAACAGAAGCTTTAAATGACAAAATAGACCAGATGGATTTAATTTTTATAGGACATTTCATCCAAAAACAGCAGATTACACTTTCTTCTCAAGTGTACACGGAACATTCTCCAGGATAGATCACAGCTTGTGTCACAAATCAAGCCTCAGTAAATTTAAGAAAATTGAAATCATATCAAGCATCTTTTCTGACCACAATGTTATGAGATTAGAAATAAATTACAGAGAAAAAAATGTAAAAAACACAAACACACAGAGGCTAAACAATACGTTACTAAACCAAGAAATCACTGAAGAAATAAAGAGGAAATCAAAAAATACCTAGAGGGCTTCCCTGGTGGCGCAGTAGTTGAGAGTCCACCTGCCGATGCAGGGGACATGGGTTCGTGCCCCAATCTGGGAGGATCCCACATGCTGCAGAGCGGCTGTGCCTGTGAGCCACTGAGCCTGCGCATCCGGAGCCTGTGCTCCACACGGGAGAGGCCACAGCAGTGAGAGGCCCGCATACCGCAAAAAAAAAAAAAAAAAAAAAAAAAAAAAAAACCTAGAGACAAATGACAGTGAAAACACAATGATCCAAAACCTATGGGATGCAGCAAAAGCAGTTCTAAGAGGGACGTTTATAGGTAGGTATACAAGCCTACCTCAAGAAACAAGAAAAATCTCAAGTAAATGATCTAACCTTAAACCTAAAGGAACTAGAGTAAGAAGAAAAAACAAAACCCAAAGTTAGCAGAAGGAAAGAAATCATAAAAATCAGAGCAAAAATAAATGAAATAGAAACAAAGAATAGCAAAGATCAATAAAACTAAAAACTTGTTCTTTCAGAAGATAAACAAAATTAATAAACCATTAGCCAGACTCATCAAGAAAAAGAGGGAGAGGACTCAAATCAATAAAATTAGAAATGAAAAAGGAGAAATTACAACAGACACTGCAGAAATACAAAGCATCCTAAGAGACTACTACAAGCAACTCTATGCCAATAAAATGGACAACCTGGAAGAAATGGACAAATTCTTAGAAAGGTATAACCTTCCAAGACTGAACCAGGAAGAAATAGAAAATATGAAGAGACCAATCACAAGTAATGAAATTGAAACTGTGATTAAAAATTTTCCAACAAACAAAAGTCCAGGACCAGATGGGTTCACAGGTGAATTTGATCAAATATTTAGAGAAGAGCTAACACCCATCCTTCTCAAACTCTTCCAAAAAATTGCAGAGGAAGGAACACTCCCAAACTCATTCTATGGGACCACCATCACCTTGATACCAAAACCAGACAAAGATACTACAAAAAAGGAAAACTACAGACCAATATCACTGATGAATATAGACGCAAAAATCCTCAACAAAATACTAGCAAACAGAATCCAGCAACACATTAAAAGGATCATACAACACGATTAAGTGTGATTTATCCCAGGGATGCAAGGATTCTTCAATATATGCAAATCACTCAATGTGATACACCATATTAACAAATTGAGGAATAAAAACCATATGATCATCTCAATAGATGCACAAAGAGCTTTTGACAAAATTCAATACCCATTAGTGATAAAAGCTCTCCAGAAAATGGGCATAGAGGAAACCTACCTCAACATAATAAAGGCCATATATGACAAACCCACAGCAAACGTCATTCTCAATGGTGAAAAACTGAAAGCATTTCCTCTACGATCAGGAACGAGACAAGGATGTCCACTCTCACCACTATTATTCAACATAGTTTTGGGAGTCCTAGCCATAGCAATCAGAGAAGAAAAACAAATAAAAGGAATACAAATTGGAAAAGAAGAAGTAAGGCTGTCACTGTTTGCAGATGACATGATAGTATACAGAGAGTCCTACAAATGCCACCAGAAAACTACTAGAGCTAATTAATGAATTTGGTAAAGTTGCAGGATACAAAATTAATGCACAGAAATCTCTTGCATTCCTATACACTAATGATGAAAAATCATGAAAGAGAAATTATGGAAACACTCCCATTTAGCATTGCAACAAAAATAATAAAATACCTAGGAATAAACCTACCTAGGGAGACAAAAGACCTGTAGGCAGAAATCTATAAGACACTGATTAAAGAAATTAAAGGTGATACCAACAGACAGAGAGATATGCCATGTTCTTGGATTGGAAGAATCAACATTGTGAAAATGACTATACTACCCAAAGCAATCTACAGATTCAATGTAATCCCTATCAAATTACCAATGGCATTTTTTATGAAACTAGAACAAATCATTTTAAAATTCATATGGAGACACAAAAGACCTCGATTAGCCAAAGCAGTTTTGAGGGAAAAAAACGGAGCTGGAGGAATCAGACACCCTGACTTCAGACTATACTACAAGGCTACAGTAATCAAGACAATATGGTACTGGCACAAAATCAGAAACATAGATAATTGGAACAAGATAGAAAGCGCAGAGATAAACCCACACACCTATGGTCAACTAAACTATGACAAAGGAGGCAAGGATATACAATGGAGAAAAGACAGTCTCTTCAATAAGTGTTGCTGGGAAAACAGGATAGCTACATGTAAAAGAATGAAATTAGAACATTCCCTAACACCATACACAAAAATATACTCAAAATGGATTAAAGACCTAAATGTAAGACAGGTCACTATCAAACTCTTAGAGGAAAACATAGGAAGAACACTCTGACATAAATCACAACAAGGTCTTTTTTGATCCACCTCCTAGAGTAATGGAAATAAAAACAAAAATAAACAAATGGGACCTACTGAAACTTCAAACCTTTTGCACAGCAGAGGAAACCATAAACAAGACGAAAAGACAACCCTCAGAATGGGAGAAAATATCTGCAAATGAATCAATGGACAAATGATTAATCTACAAAAATTAATCTATAAAATATATAAACAGCTCATGCAGCTCAATATTAAAGAAACAAAAAACCCAATCCAAAAATGGGTAGAAGACCTAAAGAGACATTTCTCCAAAGAAGACATACAGATGGCCAAGAAGCACATGAAAAGCTGCTCAACGTCTCTAATTATTAGAGAAATGCAAATCAAAACTACAATGAAGTATCACCTCACACCAGTTAGAATGGCCGTCATCAGAAAATCTACAAACAACAAATGCTGGAGAGGGTGTGGAGAAAAGGGAACCCTCTTGCACTGTTGGTCGGAATGTAAATTAATACAGCCACTATGGAGAACAGTATGGAGGTTCCTTAAGTAACTAAGAATAGAATTACCATATGACCCAGCAATCCCACTCCTGGGCATATACCCAGAGAAAACCATAATTCAAAAAGACACATGCACCCCAATGTTCATTGCAGCTCTATTTACAATAGCCAGGTCATGGAAACAACCTAAATGCCCATCGACAGATGAATGGATAAAGAAGTTGTGGTACATATATACAATGGGATATTACTCAGCCATAAAAAGGAATGAAATTGAGTCATTTGTTGAGACATGGATGAATCTAGAGACTGTCATACAGAGTGAAGGAAGTCAGAAAGAGAAAAACAAATATCTTATATTAATGCATGTATGGGGAACCTAGAGAAATGGTACAGATGAACCTGTTTGCAGGGTAGAATTTGAGACACAGATGTAGACAACAAATGTATGGACACCAAGGGGGGAAAACCACGGTGGGGTGGGGATGGTGGTGTGCTGAATTGGGTGATTGGGATTGACATGTATACACTGATGTGTATACAATTGATGACTAATAAGAACCTTCAGTATAAAAAAACAAACAAACCAAGAAAACAACTAATACTAAACTTTCTTTGGTTTATTTGTATGGACATATGTTAATATAAATGTTTCAGACCTTACGTGAAATTTCTAAAAATCATATATTCTGGTATAATGTTATAAGTCATAATTCTAGTTATTACTTTAAAATGTATATCTCAGAAATAACTAAATTTCCTTGTCAATTGCATTATTATGAACTTTCATCAAATCATTAAGTGTGGTCTTTTTTAAGTCTTGTCACTTACAGACAGTTCTGGGTGTAAAAACATCTCTGATGCTTTTGCAAAAATGTTCCTATAAAAGGTTTCATCTTCAAGGAATTCATGGAAAAGACTCTGACAAGTACAGGTTTCTGGTAACTGACTATACTGCTGAACTGAATGAATAAGCATTTTCAGAACTCTAATGGAAAACTGAAGAATACATAAAAGTGCTAACAAAAGATAAAGATAAAAAATTAATTATATGGGACTGAGTGAACTGATGAGGATGATTATAATTTTTGTGAGTTTCTGTTTGAATAAAAAAAAAATCCCACAAGGACTCAGAGACAATAGATATACAAATCAATTTTCGCTGTAAAGTATAGGAGCTGTTAGAGTGGAGGATTACTGGACTGAATGTCAATATTATGACATAGTATGAGTGTGTTTCATGTTTGGTAATTGCAATCATTGTTGCTTTTGTTGTGGTCATCCATTTACAATGCTTGTGTCAGTTTATTTATCTCTTGTAAAAATAAAATACAGTGTGTATGTGTGAACAAAAATATACCACAATCCTCTCAAGTTCTCAGGCTTTTAAACATATGTTATTGCTTTTACTCCCTCTTCTACTTCCCTAAGACATCCCATCATTAAATCCTGATTGTCGTTTCTTTATTACGTCTCTAAAATATGACGTCCTGGAGCAGTTATTTATTGCAATTTATTTACCCCAGTGTCTCTCTGGACTGTAGTCTATGGAATCATATTGTGAAATGTTCCATGGAGAGGGACATAATGGTAAAATAAGTTTGCATGATACTAGTTATGTATGGGAATCTCTTAGTCAGCTTGGCCTGCTGTAACAAAGTGGTGGCTTAAATAACAGACATTTATTTTCTCACAGTTCTGGAGGCTGGAAGGTTGAGATCAGAGTGCCAACATGAGAAGTCTCTTCCTATCTTGTAGAGGTGCTTTCATGTTGTGCCCTCACATGTTAGATGGCCTTGGCATCTAACAGGGCACTTATCTCATCATGATGGCCCTCCTCTCATGACATCGAAATTTAGTTATCTCCCAAAGGCTCCATTTCCAAATATCATCACATTGAGTGTTAGGATTTCAACATGTGAACTTTGGAAGAACACAATTCAGTCCATAACATTCTGCCCCTGACCCCACAAAATTCATATTGTGCTTACATGCAGAATACATTCATTCCTTCCCAATAACCCCCAAAGTCTTAACTCATTCCAGGATCAACTGAAGTCTAAAGTACAAATTCTCATCTAAATACCATCAAATCAAATGTTGGTGAGACTTGAAGTATGACTCATCCTAAAGCAAAATTCCTCTCCAGCTGTGAACCTGTGAAACCAAATACATTACTTGCTTCCAAAATACAATAGTGGAACAGCATAAGATAGTCTCATTCCAAAAGAGAGAAATAAGAAGGAAGAGGTGATGAACTCAAGCAAGTCCAAAATATAGCATGTCAGTTTGCATTAGATCTTAAGACTCTAGGATAATTCTCTTTGGTTCAGTGCTCTGCCCTTCAGACCCACTGGGGTGGTTGTCATCGCCATGTCTTAGTGGGGTAACACAACCCATGTGACTTTGCTGCTGGTGGTCCCACCCTGTGAAACAGAGGTGGAGGCAGCTTTGCTGCATGCAGTGTATTCTGGGTCTGCTATGAGAGTGGCAACACTGATGGTCTCTGATTCTTCGTCCCTTTTCTTGAAAGATAGCACATGTTTACTAATACTAATCCTATAGTGAGCCCACCCTCATGACCTCATCTAAACCTAATTGCCTCCTAAAATCTCCATCTCCAAATACCATCATATTTGGGGTTGAAATTTCAACATATGAATTCTGGGTTGACACAGTTCAGTCCGTAGCACTCTCTAAGAAGGGTGTATCACTTAGCTATTTCTATGTAAAAAACAAAACAAAACAAAACCCCCCACAGCTTTTAAAACAGCTTTTTAGTGGCTTTTAAAACAGCAGTCATTTATTATTCCTCATGAATCTGTTGGTTGACTGGACAGTTCCACTGATCTTGGCTGTGCTTAGCTAGGCAGTTCTGGTCTTGGCAGGCACTCCCTCATATGTCTTGTGGTCTGCTGGCTGTTGGCTTATCTTGGATGGCCTTGGCTATGGCACATGACTCCTTTCCGTGGCTCTCATTCTCCAGAAAGATAGTCTGGACATGTCCTCAGGTAATTATAAGAGTCTAAGAGAAGAAGTTGAAATACGCAACACATTTTTCAAGTTTTTGCTTGCATCAAGTTTGCTATTGAATCATTGGCCAAAGCAAGTCACATGTTCAAGCCCAGGGTCAGCATTAGAGTCTACCAATTCAGATATGGATGCAAGAATGTGCAAAAGTTTGTGCCATGGGTGCTATCAATCTTCCACTAAGGGGAAAAAATATTCCATCTTTTTTCCTAAAGAAACACTTGATTCAAAGAATGCCTATTTTGAGGCACACATTATGGTACAAATATTGTGCAAAGCAGATTTAGGAAGAGGCTGTTCTAAGGTAATTACACTTTTTGGGAGAAAGGAAAATTTCCATCCCTCTCCTCACATCTCATCTTCAGCCCTTAGGAGAGAAAGAGATAATACTACTACTTTTTCTTTCCACTCTCTTCCTTTCCTTGTCTAGTGTCCCTTTAATGGAGAAAAAGTTGGTCCAAGATTTGGTCTGCTTGGTCCAAGACTGAAATTTACTGGCCAGAGTTCACTGGGTGGAGACACATCCTTGACAGCCTGGGGCTTTGTTGTCTGAGCTCTCTTCTGATTCTGTGATAGAACAGGGGATGACTTCTGCTCTCAGGGCTGGGCAAAGACAACTATCCTGTTTACCCTTTCACTTCCTCTTCCCCTGGTGAGGTGTGTGTTTTTCAATTTCCTATTTCCATGTAATAACAGGAAAGTCATCTGCCCAGAGATAGGTCCACCATTCTTTCACTCTGTTAGACTTTTGGGCCAAACAATTGCTTAAGTAAGTGGGTTTGGCATTGGTTTGTGGATTTGGGGGTGGAAGATGGAAAGTAGCAATGCTCATTTGGAATTTGAAGCATAAACCTTGTGCTTCAACACTAAGCATGAGAAAAAATCAGCTTTCGATCTCCTTGACTAGGGTGTGGTATGAATGGGCATTTGCAAAGCTATTAAAGAGCATTATTTTATTCCTCACTTGGCCACTAATTTTTACATACATAGTTCTCTTGTCCCAGCAAAACCCTGCCTACAAGGACACTCAATGCTTTCAAGCTGTAGTCATTTATCTCACTCACAAGGTATTTATCACTTTCTGCTTTATGTCAGTTCTTTATACGACTGCTTTTTTTTTTTTTTTTGTATTGAAGTATAAGTTTCTCAAAGGCTGGGATTATGTCTTAGCCTTCGTTGTAACTTTCTATTATCCCCATGGTGCCTCACATAATACTTTGTATTTATGAACATACTAAAAAATAAAAAAGCTACCAAATGAAACCACATAAGGGAAAAACCATTTGGAAGGTTATGTTGTAAAAACATGTTCAGAGTTACCAAGCAAATTTAAGGTGGGCATGTATGCTTTCATCCATTTTCAAACAGATGTGAAGTACTACCAGATATAATGCTTGGGACTGGACGTTACCATATTGTGAACCCTGTGAAGGAAGAGAGAGACTGTGTGAAATTGAAATTATTACATTCTGATGGTAGTTCATTGCCAGAATGAAAGAGGAAAATGGGAAGAGAGTCAAGAAAACATTTTTGCTTGAATTCGGTTCCAGGGACGGACAAAAATCCCTGGCTCAACTTTTATTTTGCTTTCATGGATGAACTTGTACCTGATTGTGGAGTGTGATTCTTTCAATTCACAAAAAGTCAAAATAAAATGTTAGGGTAGATCTTCAGATTTATTTCAGAATTGGCCAGAACTTGAAATAATATATTTTCATTGATGATAGTGGTTCTTTAAACTTGCTGTGTGCTTTCTGTCTTTCTTCTTCAAACCAAAATATTAGACTGGAATAAAGTTAAGAGTTCAGTAATATAATGCATATAGTGTTATATACTTTTTAATGTTATCAAAGTTTATAATAATTGTAGCATGAATGTGATGGGATCTCACTGGGTAACTTCTACTTTAGGTACCTGACTTATAAATACAAACTTAATCTCAAACATACTGGTGAAAAATGTATATTTACTAAAGCTTTTGAGAGGAAATAGAGGAGATTGCATCACACATGCAACAGCAACACTTAATCCAAATTACAAGGCTGCTATGTTTAGATAATTGTCAATAACAGAATTCCTCCAGGCTACCTCTTTTTGGCCCACTCTGATGCTACCAGCCTTCCTGGCTTTTGCTTTATGACTTAGATTCAGCTCTGCACCCAGCCATGTGGACTAAGAGCAGAGCCTGGGGCCACCAGGGTTGGGATGTTTTCCAAGAAATTGTTTCCAGGTATTTGGTCCCCTCCTTTCATGAGCTCCTCCTTCACCTTACAGCTCTTTCTAGGGCAGCATCCTTGAACAGAAGGATCATAAAGTTAATTTACCAACCAAGATTTTTCAAAAACCAACCAAGGTTTTTCAAAATCAGAGGCTCAGAGGTAGTACATGATACTCCAATGACAACAGCTGTTGCCTGGTTGAGAGCCTGAGCTCTAGATTCCAAACTTTCCTCCAAGGCAAATGTTCTTTATGTTATGCACAGATTCAGTGGCATGCCTATATCACTCCCAGGGTATGATTTAAAAGATTTAAGAGGCAAGGCCCTCCATCTAAAAATATCTTCTCAAAAATGCTATTTGGGTGCCTTGTCTTTGAAATGACTCCCATAAATTGCAAGTCATTCTGGAAGGATTTCCTGAGCTTCCTAGACCCCTCATCATTGCCCTGAGCCATTAGCTCCTGGAGTGCCCTGTCTGCTAACTGTTGACATCCCATTCCAGTGAGGACAGGGATGATAGTTGGTTTTGTTCACTAGAGCAAGTCACCCACTAAACACTGAACTATTTAATTGGTTATTCTATCAGTCTTTTGCATGTCAGAAAAAAATGAACTTAATACCAGAGTTGCTTTTCTAATAATTTAGGAAAACCAGCCTCCTTAAGTGTATAGGAATATTATTTGCAGGAAGGAGAGAGAAAGGAAGCATGCTTAACTTTTAAGCAGGAGTTTAGATTTAAATACCAGCTGTCTGTGCACTTGTCCTGTAACCTTGGTGGAACACTGAGGCTCTCTGAGTCTCAACTACTTCATCTTCAGAAGGAAAGTAGCCATTATCGTAAGTAAGCTGATTGAAGAATTAAATGAGATAATGCAAATGCAATCTAAAATGAGCTATATTTGCTCATAGTTTGCCCTATGCACTTCTTCCATTGCCTGTTTCAGAGTTATACTCTTTCGTAATAAACTGGTAAGCTAGTAAGTAAAATATTTTTCTGAGTTTTGTTAGTTGTTCTAGAAAATTAATTGAATCTGGGGAGAAAGAGGTCGTGGGAACCTCCCATTCATAGCGGGTTGCTCAGAAGCACAGGTGATAACCTGGACTTGTGATTGGTGTCTGAAGGGTGGAGGGGCAGCCTTTTTTTTTTTTTTAAAGACAAATCTATTTATTATTTTTGGCTGAGTTGGGTCTTCATGGCTGTGTGTGGGCTTCCTCTAGTTTTGGTGAGTAGGGAATACTCTTCATTGTGGTTCATGGGCTTCTCATTGCAGTGGATTCTCTTGTTGTGGAGCACTGTCTCTAGGCACGTGGGCTTTAGTAGTCGTGGTGCTCAGGCTCAGTAGTTGTGTCTCTAGGGCTCTAGAGTGCAAGCTCAGTAGTTGTGGTGCAGGGGCTTAGTTGCTCCGTGGCATGTGGGATCTTCCCGGACCAGGGATGGAACCTGTACCTCCAGCATTGTCAGGCGGATTCTTAACCATTGCAGGAGGGGTAGTCTTGTGAGGCCGAGCTCTTAATCTGTGATATCTGACACCATCTCCAGATAGGTAGTGTCAGAATTGAGTTAAGCTTGTGGGAGGCCAGGTCAGTTTTTGCTGAGAATTGGAGAATTGCTTGAGGTGTTAGAAAAAAAACACTTATCATACAGGCTAATCCCTGGAACCTGGGAATGTCATGAGATATATCTCTGGTGATTGTGTTTTACGATGTGGCACAGTTGACCTGAAGAGAGGGGATTATCTAGGTGGGTCTCATCTGATCACAGGCACCCCCCAAAGTGGAGAGATTCTTCTGGCTAGTTGGTGGCAACACCAGATGTCAGAGGGATTCCAAGGGTGAGAAGGATTCAATGTGCTGTTGCTGTTTTGAATTTGGAGGTGGCCCGGTGAGGAGAAATGCAAATGCAGAGAGTGGACCCCAGGTTACAGACAGTAAAGAAACTAAGCTCTCAGTCCTATGACCCCAAGAAAATGAATTCTGCCAACAACCTGAATGGGTTTGAAGCAATTCTCCTTCAGGACCCTCAGATAAGAGTGGCCGGGCCAATACTTTGATTTTGGGCTTCTAAGCCTCTGAATATGATATCCAGCTGACCCTGTACTGCACCCCACCCCACCTTCTGACCTACAGAACTAGGAGCTAATAAATGGGTCTTGTTTTCAGTCACTAAGATATATGTATATGTATAACTGATTCACTTTGCTGTACACCTGAAACTAACACAACCTTGTAAATCGACTATACTCCAATAAAAGTTAAAAAAATAAGTTTATGGTAATTTGTTATGTAGAAATAGAAAACAAATACCTGAGGCTCTTGCTAAAATGATCATTCTGAATCTGTAGGTCTGGCACGGAGCCTGAGGTTCTGCATTTCTAATGAGCTCCCGGGTGATTCAAATGCTGCTGGTCTGGAGATTAAATTGGGTAGCAAGACGCGAAAGAACACAAACATTACAGTAATGCTGGTCAAACTCTCTTTTCCACCAGTATTATATCATTTAGGAAATAAATAAATTGTTATTATTAGCTCTACTTTTTTTCCTGGCAGTCTTTTTTTCTAGGATTGTTCTTGTAGTTTGCTTATTTTACAAGTTCAGTTGTCTCTCCATATCGTAATGTGCTGGAGTGGAGAGAATGGCCTTCATCTAGGGTCAAATTCTATCTACCTTTCTCACTAGTGATGTGACCTTGCATAAATTATCTAATGTTCAGGAGCTTCAGCTTCCCCACACTAATGGGCCTACTACAGCCTTCCTCACAGAGAGTGATGGTCAATCTTGTCTCAGTTTGGCTATGGTGCCAACTGTTTGGTCAAACACCAGTCTAGATGTTGCTGGAAAGGTGTTTTGTAGATAGGATTAGCATCTATAATCAATGGCTTTTTTTTTTCTTTTTGTGGTAGGCGGGCCTCTCACTGTTGTGGCCTCTCCCGTTGCGGAGCACAGGCTCTGGATGCGCAGGCTCAGTGGCCATGGCTCACGGGCCCAGCCACTTTGCAGCACGTGGGATCCTCCCAGACCGGGGCACGAACCCGTGTCCCCTGCATCGGCAAGTGGACTCTCAACCACTGCGCCACCAGGGAAGCCCTATAATCAATGACTTTTCAGTAAGGGAGACTAGCCTCAATAATATGTGTGGCCCTCAACAAATCCAAGGAAAGCCTTGAGAGTAAAAGCAGGTATCCTAGAGAAGAAGGAATTCTGTCTCAAAAGTGTAACATAGAAATCCTGATGGAATTTTCAGCTTGCCAGTTTGCCCTACAGATTTTGGATTTAGCAGCCCCCAATCACATGAGCCAATTCCTTTAAAAAAATATATATATATATTAGATCTCTCTATATCTACCTATCTATATCTATCCATCTATATCTATCTATCTATCTATCTATCTATCTATCTATCTATCTATCTATCTATCATCTCTTTGAGTTCTGTTTCTCTAGAGAATCCACAGGAGTTAAGAGAAATAGTGGCATATTGGAGGCATTAATAAATGTTTATTATTATTTTTAATTTGTATCTCTCCATGTTGCAGTAGATGGAGGAATGTACAAAGGAAGAGTTCCTTGTGGATTCCCATATTTCATCCCCCTTATTTGGTCACATCTGTTGACCATGTTCTTAGTCCTTTTTCCTATTCCAAGGGTGGGTGGTGGTAGAGATTCAGCAGGTTTCAATATATTACAGACAATGGAGATGATTATCATTGACATGAGCAGCCAAATTGGGGATCAAGTTATAATCATTCTGTGAAGGGAACCTGAAAGCAATTGCTGGGGATAGATGGGAAGAAAGGAAGCACTTCTCCTGAAATCATACCAGTACCATAATGATGATGGTGCTGTTGTTTCCCCTTTGAAGTTATGTCTCTGATTATCCACATCTGCCTTCTAACGGGCTTGTCAGCAGCGTTTGCACACTGAAGAAGTCAAGGGTTGGTTGTTGGTTCTGGATGTGGATAGAAGGATCACTTCATGTAGGAGAAACTGGAAGTGCATGGATTGAAAAATAGTAGCAATTTTCTGTATCTGTATGGTTTTTGCACCGTAAGAAGTGATTTTCATTTCTTTATGTTGCCTCACTTTTATAAGTAGTGCGTTGCTATCTCCATTTAGATATGAAACCATGGAGGCTCTAAGACTTGGGGGTTTCTCTGTGCAAGTCTTCCCAGCAAGTCAAATGCAAAGCCTGGGTCTGCCTGGTTTTAAGACAGTCCCTTTATCTCTGCAATAGCCATCTCTATCCTATCTGTGCAATCCAGAAGGTTGCAAAAATCACTGGCATCAGAAACTCTTCTTTGATCTTCCCTCCTATGGTGAGTGGAGAAGCCTAATGATTAGAGAGAAACTCTTGGGGCATGGGGCCCTTCAATGTTGGAACCATTGCAATGTGACTCAGGGCAGGAAGGAGGGGGTGGAGTTGGCAGGAAGGATAGGGACCAACAAATGCATAATATGCCTAAATTTATTAGTGCTCAAGAAATGAGGTCAGTTACATGAGGAGCAGGATTATAAATTTTTTAATGTGGACCAGACAAGAATTTTTGGAAAGAAATTAATTCTCTTGGTGGCAAGGCACATTTAATTTTATACATCCCAGAGATGCTCAAACTCTAATGCTTTTGGGGGCCAGAAGATAAGTGAATGTGCTGGCTGTGTACAAGATAGTGGAGAGTCAAGGCTACTCTGGAGAACTGGGGAGTCCAACCAAACATGACATCTACAGGTCAAGTTATTGAGGACATGGTGTTCCTATCTCCATCTCTAGGACCAAACAGTTCTATCCTTCCTGGTCATAAGGCAAGAGCTCAGGTTCACACTCCCTGGGGAAACAGGAAAACCACCAGCTGGAGCCCAGCTCTCCCCTCCAAGTGGGAAAGGGAGACAAGCCTATGACATCGAGGGAAGTATGGTGTCTGGGGCCCCTCTCAAATGGGAAGAAGTTCAGGATCTAAGTAATGGATGAGGTGCCCAGAATCCCAGAGGAAGATATGATATTTTGAAGGATTTGCAAAGGAAGCAGCAGGAAAAAATCAGAGGTCAGAGCTATCTTCAAACAGGGAGGGAGCCCACATGAGTTGCTAGCAATTCACAGTACAGGTTTGCAGTGGAGCCCGTGTCTAAAGAAGTCTGAACTCTGAATTCCTAACTTAAGCAGACCGTGGACCAGAACATCATAGCCTCCTGTGCTACCTGACCTGGCTGACTCTCCAAAGTGACTTATCCTTTTGCCAATTTTGGTTTTCAATGAATAATCTTTGATTTCAAAAGTATTCTTCACTGAATTTGAATACTTGGGCTTTCAACTTTTTGTTTTCCATGAATAACTTCCCTCGATTTATCTGAAGTCACATAGATGTTAACTAAGGGACAATGGCTGTGCCTGTAAATGCTGATGGGGGGAATACAGTGCTGATCTAAAAGGGGAAAGGCTCAAGTTCATTCTTTGAGAAGAACTACCAGAAAAAAAATCCATTTTCATTAGTCAAGGGACTACTACATGGAGCTGGGGATTTGGCAGTGATCACAAAAGGCCCGTCTTCCCGGCGGCACTGGTGGAGCGGGAGGTTGGGAGACACCAGTTTGTGTGTGGAAGCCCATGAATTCATGTGACATTCTATTTACACTGCTGGAGAGAGTGGTCTCTTAAACTCAAATTTGGCTAGAAGCTTGGGATTCTTTGGTAGGCTCATCTTGATATAACTGTGATGAATCAGGGACCGCTTTGAACTTTTAAGTGAGAATTATTAGTCATTTATTTGTCTTTTCACTCATTTGGCAAACAGTTATCAACCACCCACTGCATGGCAGGCTGTGTCCTAGGCTTTAATTAAAGCAATTCACAAAATAAACAAAGTTCTGCTCTTCCAGAATGTATGTCCCAAAGGATTGGGGCAGACCACAGAGGTCAATTGAACAAAGACCGTATTTCACCAGTTCTTAGATGTGCATTTTTAAAGTTGCAATAATAAGAACTGGAAATATGTCTGCATACTTACATATACACACACTCAATGTATCCTGGTACCTATAACAACCACAAACAAACAAGCAAATAAGACTCTGCTTTGTAGTAATTACTGATTTCAATGGTATAATTACTCCCACTACAGCCAATTTTAAGCTACCAATGTGATGTCACCACTGAATATGGAGTTGGGAACAGGTACAATAAATGCAAGTAACATCAAGAGCATAGATAATAATAAAATGTAGTAAAATATTGAAGGTGTTATGAGTTTTTTATATCTGTTACCTTTATTTTTAATATTATTTATTTAACTTTAAGTTTATATAATTTAATTTTAATAACAGCTGTGCTAACAATGGGCTCACAGAGTGTCTGGAAATTTAAAAATGAGATCTCATGAGCCAGTACGGCTGTGTCTGGCATGCCACTGACACACATACATACACACACATGCACAGTCACATGCATACACACATACATGTACATTTTGGGAATCGTGTGTGCACTGACTGAAAACTCCAACTCCAGTCTGAGTGGTTATTCTTGTTTTTTCCCATTCCATCTTTATTTATTTTTATTTATTTAATAAAAAAATTGAAATATCGTTGATTTACAATATTGTACTAGTTTCAGATGAACAGCATAGCGATTCAGGCTTTTATTTTTTGCAGATTATATTCCATTATAGTTTATTACAAGATATTGGGTATAATTCCTTGTATTATACAGTAATTCCTTGTTGCTTATCTATTTTATGTATGGTAGTTTATATCTGTTAATCCCATATTCCTAATTTGTCACTCTCCTCTTCCTCTCCCCCTTGGTCATCGTAAGTTTGTTTTCTATGCCTGTGAGTCTGTTTCTGTTTTATATATAAATTCATTTGTATTATTTTTTATATTCCTCATATAAGTGATAGCATATACTGTTTGTCTTTCTCTGTCTGACATTTCACTTAGTATATGATATTCTCTAGGTCCATCCTTGTTGCTGTAAATGGTAAGATTTCATTCTTTTTTAGGCTGAGTAATACTCCATTGTATATGTATACCATATCTTCTTCAACCAATCCCTGTTCCATGTTTAAATTTCCCTTCTTCCTTAGTGAGAAGCCTGGATACAAACAACCTCAATGACATATTAGTCATTTGCTCAATCTTATTATACATCTAAAGTAGTTTTAAAATTGCTTTACCCACACCACTAAGCAAAACAAATCTACTAAGAGGAATTCAGTTGTTCCCCAGTCCTCAACCACATTTAAGACTAAGAGTACACAGTGACACACTGTGTCACAGTTACTCAAATTAGTTATCCACCTACTGAACCCCATCAGTATTCATTTTAAATACATTTGGGTTTATTTATTTTAGTTTATTTTCTGCTTTAGGTTTTCTTTCCTCCTTTCCATCCTCGTTGATTTAAGATTATTTTTAAAATATGTAGAAAATAAACTTTCTTCTGAAAGTCAAATCTATGCAGAAGGTTTACTCAGAGAAATGTCACCCACTCCTGTATTTCCTCCGCCCTGTATTCCCTCTGCCAACATCAGTACTTTCTGCTTTATCCTTCCTGGGTTTCCTTTTGTAAAGTTAAGCAGGTATATGTTTCTTAATTCCTCTTCTTTTTTACACAAAGGATATATTTTTTGCATGTTGCTTTCATCATTTAACATTATTTCCGGGAAATCACTCCATATCAGTTGTTAGAGCTCCTCCTCATTCTATTTTTCCAGATGCATAGTACTCCATTGTATCTATGTATTATACTTTATTCAACCAATATCCTATATTTGGACATTTAAGTAGTTTCTATTATTTTTAATTATAAATAAAGCAATGGATAATCACATGCACATGTAACTTCATATTGTTGAAAGTGTATGTTTGGGGTAAATTCCTAAATGTGGGATTACTGGGTTGATGTGCTTATGTTTTATGTTTAGGTTATTTTGTTAGGTATTACCAAATTTCCCTCTCTTGGAGTAGCAGCACTTTGCATCCCCTCCAGCATTGAATGAGTGTACTTGTTCTTCCAAAGCCTATCATATTTCTATGCTTAAAGTGAAAAATAAAATTTCAAATGGCCTGGATTTGAAATCTGGGAGTCTTGGATTTGAGCCAAACCTCTGATTTTTACCATTTGTTTGAGTTTAGGAACTCCCCAGTTTCCTTATGTAGAAAATGGAGATGGTGGTTGCAGGATTAAGGAGAGGGTGCAACGTATCAGACAAAGCTTTGGAACCTGAGAAGATGTGTACAAATGTTGCTTGCTTATACTGTGCTTTTGCTTGCTTTACATTAATCTTGATTAAGATAAGCTTCAAAAACAAGAACTCTGGCAACTCAAGGTTCCAAGTAGACAGGAATCTCCTTCCTTATGGTTTTACTATCTGTGGACCATAGGGCTGACAGATAAAATACAAGACACACAGTTAAATTTGAATTTCAGGTAAACAATGAATAATCTTCAGTATAACTATGTCTCGAATATTGTATAGGGCATACTTATACTCAAAATGTACATATATATATATATTACCTGAAATTCAACAGGGCACTCTGTATTTTTATTTGTTAAATTTGGTAACCCTATGAAGGGGATAAGAGAATAAAGATATCTAAGTGAAATGTCCTGTCCTTGGTCCAAGAGGGTTAAGAATCCAAATTCAATATCCATCAATGGATGACTAGATAAATAAAATGTGATATATACATGTATGCAGTGGAATACTATTCAGCTTTAAAAGTGAATAAAATTTGCAGCCATGCTACAACATGGATGAATCTTGAAGATATTATTCTAAATGAAAGAAACCAGACAGAAAAGGTTACATATCGTATGATTCCATTTATATGTGGTACTTAAAGTAGTCAAATTCACAGAGACAGAAAGAAGAAGGTGTGGTTGCTAGGGGCTGAAGGAGTGGAGAACAGGGAGTTATCGTTGAAAGGTGATGGAGTTTCAGTTGGGGATGATGAAAACATTTCTGGAGATGGATGGTGGTGATGGTTGCACAACAGAGTGAATGTACTTAATGCCATAAAATTGCACACTTACACGTGGTTAAATGGTAAATTTTATGTATATTTTACCATAATAAAAAAATTCAGTGTGAGTTACTTGCCCTTTCTGGTTCTCAGCTTCCCCATCCACAAAATGGACCACTAGACCAGTGAGGAAAGATGGAAATAGAGTGTCCTTGTCTGCTTCAGAGTCATGCATGGTCTTGTTGAAAATACGAGCTCCTCACTCACCCCCACCCCTGCATCTGGGCTTTTAATTCAGTACAATTCAGATATGGTCAGGGAACTGATAGTTTTAATAAGCTCCTCAGGTACAATGTAAGCAGCAAGAGAGTCTCATTCACCAGAAGAATCTCGGCACTTTAACAAGGACTTCAGGAGCTGACATAATTAATGGATCTCACTGAGTTCCTGTATTCACACCAAGCATCCTCCTTCTGGAAGAAATATCTTTAGATGTTTTTGAAAAAGTTCAAATCCATTGGAAATCAACCCAAACAGAAACTCAAAGGCTAAATAAAATATGTCTAGGTTGATTTCCTGCACTGGCATAGATTTTATTAATCTATTTTTTCCCTTGCATCTTGCAACTTTCCTCTCATATACTTGGCATATTTCCCCCCATGAAGTTTTCGGCTTTAACTTTGAACTTTGCTCTTTGAGAAACATCACCACACAATATTGATCTTTGTCTTATTTGTCCCTTTTATCGGAGAAAGAATGTAATTTCCGACAAGGTGTTAATCTGTAGATTAAAGGGGATTTCAAATTGTCTTTAGAGAAAAGGTCTACACTATTCATTACTGGAAGGAAGAAAGAACAACAAATTTTCAGACTTTTAAAAGTCACTTTTCACACACACACACACACACACACAAAAGAATCCCTGTCTGCATTTTGGAACTCCAAAGCTGTCTCACTGGTTCATATTAAAACACTTAATAAAATAACTACCGTATAGGCTTCCATGGTCCAAAATGGGTAATCAAAGCAAGCTGCCCCATCCAATAGACCTTCCTTCCTTGTTTTACAGGATCTAACATTGTCTGCCCTGCTTGGTCTATAAACAAGGCTAATGAGGTCAACCTGGAAGTAAAAATTCCAAAGGCGCTGCTAATTCTATCATTCATCACTGAAAATAATCAGAAAAACCCGTTTGTTAAGAACTTAAATGACTCTGGGAAAGGAAGTATATGATATAATTGTTTATACTAGTGAGTGGGTGTAAAATAAGTTTTTCTCAAGGGCAGGTGGAGAGGGAGCTGGGAATGTTTGTAGCGTGTAAGAATATCAATTTTGGAGACAGATTTTGCTCAACTTTTGGCTCTGCCTTTACTAATTGTGTCATTTTAATAAAACTACTCAACCTCTTTGTAAAAAATAGATAAAAATCCCTGTAGCTGATGCCAGAGGTACAAAGGTAGATGGTGATGATGATAATAATAATAATAATAACAACAGCAGCAGATATTATTTAGACGGCAAGTCCTTATGTAGTCCCTACTCTGTGCCAGATGCAGTTTGGAGAACTTCATATTTAATAAGCAAATTTCCCTTACTACCCCATGAGGAAAGTTCAGCTTTTATTACTATTTCACAGATGAGGAAATTGAGGCACATTATGAGGATTAAGCAGTGTCACTAGAATAAGAGCTCCCTGAAGGTAAGGACTTTTTCTCCTGCTCTGTTTTCTTCACTGCTGTGACCTCAGTCCTTAGAACAGTTCTTGGTACCTAGTAGAGGTTTAATAAAGCTCACTGAATAAATGCATGCATGAGCACCCAGTAGAGGACTTGTCATATGTTCGGTGCCCAATAACTGGCTGGCCCCTTCCACCCAATGTCTACAGTGCCCCGGTTGGCAGGTATTTGTTGAGTGGTTACTGTGTGCCATGCACAGACCTAAGTCTTTTACATTTATTACTTCATTGAATTCTCACTGTAATTCCGTGCAAGTGGTACCATTATTTCTCCCATTTTGCAGACATGGACACTGAGGCCCAGAGAGATCCTTACTTGCCCAAAATCATACTCTTAATCAAAGGCACAGCCACAACTCAGAATCAGGTCCTTTTGACCTCAGATTTCATGTTCTCCATTACCATGCAGTGATACAGCAAAGTTCTTATTTTTGAGATTTAGAAAATCAAAAAGAACTTGATAGAGACGACAGAGACACACATGGCTCAGCATTTATGGGAGAAAATGTTTAGCTACTTATCAATTTGATAACAGTAGTTTCTCTCCCTTTTCTTTCTGCAGCTCAGCTCTGACTTCAACACCGAGCCCACTAATGACTACACGTGGTCCCTGCATAAAGTACCAGGCTCTTCACAAAGTCACCACCACTCACTGGCATGTTGCTGGTGGTCAATAGACGTTTGCTGTGTGAATGGGCCTATTCAGTGACCTGATTTCTCAGTTTCTCCACATGCAGCCAATGTGAAGTTATGTTAGCCTCTAAAGTATCATGTGCATCTATCAGTGTGAGCAGGACAGGACCTTGGGGACAGCAGGATTTTTAAAATTAGCATTTGTTAGAAGAATGACAAGTTTATAAACTCTCAATATTCAAATGTGTAGTGAGAGTAATCAAGTTCTTTCATTTATTCATTTATTTTGTATTTATTGACAAACAATGCATTTCAGATTCTATGCTTCATAGTAGAAATAGAGAGAATAAAATATTATCCTTGTCATCTACTTGCTTAGAGCTATTGTGAGAAACAGTTATCAAAATAATCAACTTTATAAAAAAGCCACAAAATTGAACTTAAAAGAAAAAGAACTTTTAAAAACCCTAAAAAGGAGGCATGTATATACTGTGATAGAGTCCAGCAATTCATTTCCTATTTCTTCATGAAACTTCCTCCTAATTGTATTTTTAAAGCACTTTCTGGGCAATAACTCATTAATACCCAGAATGGTTGGATTAAGACCATCTAGAGAACATTTCCAGCTCTGTACTCTGTTGATTGTGCTCGCAATTAATTACACAAAAGAGGAGGAATTGCAATCGGATTCAATTCTTTGGTAAAAAAAAATTTAGATATTAAGATATATTTCCCCTATCTGAGCATCTGACCAGCCAGCCAAATATCTCTCCATCTGTCAGCCCGTCCGTCCATCCATCCATCCATCCATCCATCCATCCATCCATCCATCCATCCATCCATTCATCCATCCTTCCATCCATCCATCCCATCCACCTAACTGTTCATCCATCCATCCATTTTATAAAGCAAGAGACTGAGGCCAGAAGAGATGAAGTGAATAGTGCCTGGCACATAGTGAATTTGCAATAACCACTGGCTATTATTATTCTTCACTTCTTCAGTCAGCTTTTACTGTGTATTGCCGATTACTGTGCTAAACCCTGAAGATACAGAAATACACCCAGAGCTGGGAGGCAGATATGCAAGAACTTAGAGATAGTAGAATAAGTTCAATAAGGAGAGGCATCTGTACTTAATGAAGGGTCTTCAGAAGACCTAAGTCCTTCTACTTCTCTAATACAATAGACTTACTTATTTTCTGACAAGCCTACCATAGAAGTAAGGTTTAATAGAAAGAACTCAGGCTTTGGTACTAGGAAGAGCTGCCCTTATCCTTTATTGCTCACATGATCTTTGGCCTCAGTTTCTTCATCTGTGCATTCCATTCTGGAGGCTCTAGAGGAGAACCCATTACCTTGTCTTTTCTACCTTCTAGAAGCTGTCCTGATTCCTTGGCTTATGGTCCCTGTTCTCCATCTACAGTGTCAGCAGTGATAGGTTGAGTCCTTACATTACCTCACTCTCTTCCTTTCCTGCCTTTCTTCCATTTGTAAGGACCCTTGTGATTACATTGAGGCTACTCAGAAAACCCAGCATAATCTTCCATCTCAAAGTCCTTAATTTAATCACATCTGCAGAATCTCTTTTTACCAGGTAAGGCAACATATTCCCAGTTAGTGGGGGATTAGGTCACGGATATCTTTGAGGGGCCATTAATCAGTCAACCTCACTGAGTAACACCACATGAAGTATCAATAAGTCACAAGGGACAATTGGGAGGAAATGGTAAATATCCAGGTGTGAGAGAAAACAGTGACAGCTGGGCTTGGAAGAAGTGGGGAGTTTGGACATTCATGGGTAGAAAGTGAGACACTGGGGCAGAAGAGCAAAGTAAGAGAGACGTTCAGGGTGAGGTGAGGTGGTAGGGGAGAGCCACCCTACAGGGCAAGTGCCTGGACTGGCTGAAGATGGATGGAGGGAGGACAGAGCACACCTGAAGGACAAACAACAGGATGATACAGGATGAGAAAGTGGTTGCAGGTGTAAGAAAGAGAAAGCATCATGGGAGGGATATAACTGCATTTGGCTCAGTAACTGGGTTTTAACGGACACCTTCAGGAAGACACGTCACCCCTCCTCTCACCCTCAGCAGGGAGGCCCCAACCGGTAAATCATAGTAACACAAGTGCAAAGGGAGAGAGGAGGCATTAGCAAAGGAGGCCTCTGTGGTCACTTTCACATTGAAAACTAATGACAGAGACAGAGGTTGGAACTCAAAAGAGGAGAACGTGGAAACAAAATTCATTTTGACATGAAATTGCAGATGGGAAACCAACCAAGCACATATTTCTATTTCAACAGATAGAAAAGGAAGAGCCTGTCTAAACTCGGGCTGTGTGGAGACCCTCAGGCCATGGCCTCCTCTTAGGGGGCCTGGAATTAGTATTCCAAGTGTCATAAAATGATTATGGGACCTACATTCCATCTCTGATAATCTGTGCAACCTTGTTCAAATAATTAAATCTCCCAGGGCCTCAGTTCTCAACTGGAAAATGGGGGTAATGGTATCTAACTCACATGGCTATTGTGAGGATTAATGAGGTTAAATGAGAGAACATATGTAAAGGGCTTATCATGTTATTGGACATATAACACATGACAGTTGACACGTAGTCAGAGCCTGACTACACTTCCTTACGCTGTATGATTACTCTTCTATTCTTTCTGGGTCCCTTCATCTCTTGCTTGTTCTGGTAACAGTTTCCTTAATTATGTGTCATGTAATTTATACCAGTGCAGTGTACAACTCCTTTCCCTTCCACCCAGTAAAATACTGGATCATCTGGTGAAAAATCTTCAGAAGCTCTTTGTTGCCTTCAGGTTAGACATACGAACTTCTTGGCCTATTATTCAAGGTCCACCACTGTTTGACCACAGCCTTCTTTTCCTACTCACTGCTCCCTAAACATGAATCTTTGACTTCAGCCTAACAAATAAATCCCTGTTGGGATCCCCTCTCACTCCAACCCCCATCCTGCCATTAAGTCAGTCTTGTTCTAATCTTTGGTCACACCTTGATCTCTGTCTGGAATGTCTTCTTCATCAAGTCATTCCACTTGTGATGTAGGCTGACAGAAAAGGAGAAGAGGAAGGAGGTTATTAGTGATGAAACCAACAATGACAGGAGAAACAGCAGGCGGGGTATGGGGGCATATGCTGGTGGAGATAAGGATAGACGGAGCTGTTGGGGTGGAGGAGAAAGAGTAAGAACAGATTAAGAAAGCGGGAAATTATTATCTTAAAGGAAGATGGAAAACCTTCATGTTGAGGTGGTGGAGATTGAATGGAGATGGGTGAGATACAGATAAGTCACCATTTCCAGGCCCAATAATCCATGAAATAAAGGGAGACGGAAGAGGACATCAGAAGCATCTAAATTCCTTGAGATGGCAGGAGATGTCTGCAGTCATCTGGCCCCTTCCTGCTCGGTCAGCCCACCTCACTTTACCTTCCGTGACACACGGTTGCCTATAGCCTCCCCCGACTCTGGTTACCCACACCCTGTGTTGTTCACTGCTTTAAGTTACTCATGGTCTTTTTCTCATCATGGAACACTCTTTCCCTGCTTTGTCTGTCTCTCATACATTAAAATGTAGCTCCAAGAGTAATCTCCAAGAAGCCCTATTCAATGGATGCAGCTTTCCGTCCCCCTTCCCTCCCTTCCATCTCTGTACTAGCTCTGCCCCTCCTTGCATATCTATTGTTACAAGCATCCTTCTTTCTGCACTCTATTTATTCACTTGTCATTAGCTCCATTACTGTAAACTGTCAAGTGTAGGAGATGTGGTTTACTTACTTATAAATGTTCAGTGCTTATTCTATCATGTAGTAGATTCCCAGAAACATTTATTAAGCTAAATCAAGTATCTTAGGAAGAGTTGTTGACATGGTAGGTAAGGAAACAAAATGAGAAACTTTAAGGTAAAAATCTAAGAATGACGGTGGTTTTAGTACATAAAAGGAATGGAGGTGAACAGTGCAGTGGGTATAAAAAATATTGTTGCCTAGATCAATAGAAAATGTTTAACAAAAACCATGTAATGGCCCCAGACAATCAGAAGCTATAAATCAAGAATGATTGCTGATGATTTTGTGTAAGTCAAGCTATCATTATGATTAGGATCTAAAGGTGTTGCCATTTCACCCAAGTCCTGAAAGATAAGAAGGGAAGCAGTGTGGTAAAGAAGTAAGAGAAAGAACCTTCTCAACAAGACAGTTCTTTTGTGTCTGGTAGCTTTTGCCATATAACAAACCAGCCATAAATAACAAACATGTGTTATTCCTCACAAATCTTTGGGCCAGCTGGGTGGTTTTCTGCTCAGGGCTGGCTGGGCTGATCTCTCTCTTCAGCTGGCATAATGGAGGGTCTACTGTGGTTCCATTCAGATGTATAGTGGCTGGTAGAATGCTTGGTTCAAGGGTCCTCAATTGGTTGCCTCATTTCTCCTTCCATTGTGTCTTCTTTTAGGAGGCTGGTTTGGGCTTCTCCTCATGGTAGTCTCAAGGTTCCAAAGAGCAAAAGAAAGAGAAAACCCCAGTGATCAACTAACTGCTTATATCACAAGTTCTATTGTCTTGCGGCCAAAGCAAATTTCAAAGTCAATGAGACAGGGGGCTGAGGGTAAGAGAACAGGGAGATGTGAATCATTCAGGAGCAATTACAACAACAGTCAACCACACTTTGGGAAGTCCTCATGGGGAATGCAACCCTTTTTGGAGAGCGTCAATCTGGTGTGATGGACGTGAGAGAGGAGTGAGGGTCATGAGGTGAGGGTGGAAAAGCAAGTGTGAAGTAGGACCATGTGCTTTGATTTGCCAGGCCAAATGTAAGTGGAAGTGATATGACTTCCAGGCCAATCAACTAATTGCCCATGTGAGATTCAACCATCCAATTTTCTCCTACCTTAGCAATAACAGACAGAAGAAAAGGTTGAACCATCACATGGAGGAAAGCCAATAGAATGAGTCACCCAGACCCTCAGGGCACTTTGTGTGAAAGATAAATATGTCTTTGTTGTTTAAAGCCTTTCAGTCTTGGAGACTGTTTGTTATTACAGCATATCCTAATCCTTGCTGACTAGTATAGAAGTGAAAATCATAGATCAGTTAAAACCACAGAGACAGATGACCTAAAGAAAGCAGGAAAGTGTGTCCAGGACTGAGTCTGGGGTAATTGCAACATTTACAAATTAGGGAGAAAGAGAGAAGCTTGCAAAATAGCCATTAAAAAGATAAATCTTTTGGGGGGCAGAGTCAAGATGGCAGACTAGGAGGACACAGAATTTGCATCTCCACACAACTAGGGCACCTACCAGGCACCAGTGGGGGACAATGGACACCTAAGGGGATGGGAGGAACCCTCAGTGACAGGGTACGACATGGGGCATGGGGAGGAGTGAGGGGGGAGGAGAAGTGGAGGTGGGACGGGACTGGTGCCCCTGAGGGGTGGCTGGGGGAGGGGAAGGGATCCCACGCTTGAAGGGGGAAATTCAGGGGCCACTGGGAGGGCAGAGAATCGGAAGGTAGTGTGGCCAGTTTTCCCCTGCCCACTTGGGCCCCCAGGAGCCTGCTGAGATCTGGGCTTGATCCTCTGCCCACTGAGGCCCCCTCCAGCTGTGCCAGCCCTGAGGCAGTGGGAGGGAGGGAAGGGGGAGCAAAAGTAAAGTACAGAGCTACAGGACCAGCACCCGTGAGTGGTGGCTGGGGGAGGGGAGGAGTTCTTACACCAAGTGGGACCCACCCATGGTTAGGGGTCCAGCAGGGACGGGTGAGACCCTGGGGGAGACCCATGGCTGGGGGTCATGGAGGAACAGAAGGGAATGCAGCCAGCACTTTCCCTGTCCACTTAGGCACCAGGGAGCCTGTTGGGCTCCCAGGCCTAATCCTCTGTCTTCGGAGCTTCCCTCCTACTGAGCAGAGCCCAAGCCCCGCCCCTACACCCCCACCCAGGGCCTCACCTCTACACTCGGAGACCCCCTCGGAGACCCCCTTCAACTGCGCTGGACCTAAACCACACCCACAAACCCTCACCCGGGGCCTTACCTCCAAACTCCTGAACTCCACACTCTGGAGGCCCTCCTTTGGAGGTGCTGCCTCTCCCCTTCTGCACACAGGTCCTAAGCAGAGGCGCTGTCCCATGTTTGAACGTCACCCCCCACTCGCCTAGGTTCTGCCCCAACCTAAACTTCGCCCCTGCCTAGTTCCACTCCCACCTAAATTCCACCCCCATAGCCAAGGTTTTTTTTTTTTCTTCTGTTGTGGTTTTATTTTACCTTGTTGGAGTTGTTTCAATTATATTTTTATTTTTCCTAATTTTTTTATCCTTCTAATTTTATTTTGTTTTTATTCTTTGTTATTGTATAACTCCTTTTTTTTTTTTTTTTTTGCCATGCTACACTGCTTGTGAGATCTTGGTTCCCAGGTCAGAGGTCAGGCCCAAGCTCCTGTGGTGGGAGCTCCCAGTCCAAACTACTGGACTAAAAGAGAACCTCAGATCCCAGGGAATATTAATCAAAGTGAGGTCTTCTGGAGGTCCTCATCTCAGCAACAAGACCCGGCTCTATCCAACTGCCTGCAAATTCCAGTGCTGGACACCTCAGGCCAAACAACCAGTAGGACAAGAATACAGCCTCAGCCATAAAAAAAAATATGTTACAGATGAAGGAACAAGGTAAAAACCTACAGACCAAATAAATGAAGACAAAAGAGGAAACCTACCTGAAAAAGAATTCAGAGTAATGATAGTAAAGATGATCCAAAATCTTGGAAACAGAATGGAGAAGATACAAGAAACATTCAACAAGGATCTAGAAGAACTAAAGAGCAAACAAACAGTGATGAACAACACAATAACAGAAATTAAAAATACTCCAGAAAGAATTAATAGCAGAATAAACTGAGGGAGAAGAACGGATAAGTAAGCTGGAAGATAAAATGGTAGAAATAACTGCCAGGGAGCAGAATAAAAAAAAGAATGAAAAGAATTGAGGACAGTCTCAGAGACCTTGGGGACAATGTTAAACACACCAACATTCAAATTATAGGGGTCCCAGAAGATGAAGAGAAAAAGAAAGTGTCTGAGAGAATATTTGAAGAGATTATAGTTGAAAACTTCCCTAATATGGGTAAGGAAAGAGTCAATCAAGTCCAGGAAGCACAGAGAGCCCCATACAGGGTAAACCCAAAAGAGAAACATGCCAAGAAACATATTAATCAAACTATCAAAACCTAAATACAAAGAAAAAAATATTAAAAGCAGCAAGGGAAGAACAACAAATAACATACAAGGGAATCCCCATAAGGTTAACAGCTGACCTTTCAGCAGAAACTCTGCAAGCCAGAAGGGAGTGGCAGGACATATTTAAAGTGATGAAAGGGAAAAACCTACAACCAAGATTACTCAGCAAGGATCTCATTCAGATTCAATGGAGAAATCAAAAGCTTTACAGACAAACAAAAGCTATGAGAATTCAGCACCACCAAACCAGTTTTACAACAAATGCTAAAGGAACTTCCCTAAGCGGGAAACCAAGAGAAGAAAAAGACCACAAAAATGAACCCAAATCAACTAAGAAAATGGTAATAGGAAAATACATATCAATAATCACCTTTAATGTAAATGGATTAAATACACCAACCAAAAGACACAGACCCACTTCAGACCTAGGAACATATACAAACAAAGTGAGGGGATGGAGAAAGGTATTCCATGCAAATGTAAATCGCAAGAAAGCTGGAGTAGCAATCCTCATATCAGATAAAGTAGACTTTAAAATAAAGAGTGTTACAAGATATAAGGAAGGACACTACAAAATGATCAAGGGATTGATCCAAGAAGAAAACATAACAATTATAAATATTTATGCACCCAACATAGGAACACCTAAATACATAAGGCAAATGCTAACAGCCATAAAAGGGGAAATTGACAGTAACACAATAATAGTGGGGGACTTTAACACCCCACTTACACCAAAAGACAGATCATCCTGACAGAAAATAAATAAGGAAATACAAGCTTTAAATGACACAATAGACCAGATAGACTTAATTGATATTTTTAGGACATTCCACCCGAAAGCAGAAAAATACACTTTCTTCTCAAGTGCACATGGAATATTCTCCAGAATAGATCATATTTGGGTCACAAATCAAACCTTGGAAAATGTAAGAAAATTGAAGTCGTATCAAGCATCTTTGTTGACCACAACTCTATGAGATAAGAAATCAATTACAGGAAAAAAACAATAAAAAACACAAAAACATGGAGACTAAATATGTGCTGCTAAATAACCAAGAGATCACTGAAGAAATCAAAGAGGAAATCAAAAAATACCTAGAAACAAATGACAATGAAAACACGATGATCCAAAACCTATGGGATGCAGCAAAAGCAGTTCTAAAAGAGAAGTTCATAGCAATTGAAGCTCACATCAAGAAACAAGAGAAATCTCAAATAAACAATCTAACCTTACACCTAAAGCAACTAGAAAAAGAACAAAGAAAACCTAAAATTAGTAGAAGGAAAGAAATCATAAAAATCAGAGCAGAAATAAATGAAAAAGAAACAAAGAAAACAATAGCAAAGATCAATAAAACTCAAAGCTGTTCTTTGAGAAGATAAACAAAATTAATAAACCTTTAACCAGACTCATCAAGAAAAAAAGGGAGAGGATTCAAATCAATAAAATTAGAAATGAAAAAGGAGAGATTACAGCTGACCCTACAGAAATACACAAGCTCATAAGAGACTACTACAAGCAACTATATGTCACTGAGATGGATGATATGAAAGAAATGAACAAATTCTGGGAAAAGTACAACCTTCCAAGATTGAACAAGGAATAATTAGAAAATATAAACAGACCAGTCACAAGTAATGAAGTAGATACTCTAATTAAAAATCTTCAAACAAACAAAAGACCAGGACCAGATGCCTTCACAGGCGAATTCTATCAAACATTTAGAGAAGAGTTAACACCCATACTTCTCAAACTCTTCCCAAGAATTGCAGAGGGAGGAACAACCCCAAACTCATTCTACAAGGCTGACATCACCCTGATACCAAAACTAGGCAAATATATATAAAAAAAATTATAGACCAATATCACTGATGAACATAGATGCAAAATCCTAAACAAAATACTAGCAAAGGGAATCCAACAACACATTAAAAGGATCATACACCATGATCAAGTGGGATTTATCCCAGGGATGCAAGGATTCTTCAATATACACAAAACAATCAATATGATACACCATATTAACTAATTAATGAATAAAAACCTTATGATCATCTCAATAGATGCAGAAAAAGCTTTTGACAAAATTCAACACCTGTTTATGATAAAAACTCTCCAGAAAGTGGACATAGAGGGAACCTACCTCAACATAATAAAAACCATATATGACAAACCCACAGCCAACATCATTCTCAATGGTGAAAAACTGAAACCACTTCCTCTAAGATCAGGAACAAGACAAGGATGTCCACTCTTCCAACTATTATACAAAATAGTATTGGAAATCTTAGCCACAGCAATCAGAGAAGAAAAAGAAATAAAAGGAATACAATTGGAAAAGAAGAAGTAAAACTGTCATTGTTTGCCAATGACATGATACTATACATAGATAATCCTAAAGATGCCACCAGAAAACTACTAGAACTAATCAATGAATTTGGTAATGTTGCAGGATACAAAATTAATGCACCAAAATCTCTTGCATTCCTATACACTAACAACAAAAGATCAGAAAGAGAAATTAAGGAAACTATCCCATTTACCTTCACAACGAAAAGAATAAAATACCTAAGAATAAGCATCCCTAAGGAGGCAAAAGACCTGTACTCAGAAAACTATAAAACACTGATGAAAGAAATCAAAGATAACATAAACATGGTGGAGAGATATACCATGTTCCTGGATTGGAAGAATCAATTTTGTAAAAATGACTATACTACCCAAAGCAATCTACAGGTTCAGTGCAATCCCTATCAAATTACCAATGGCATTTTTCACAGAATTACAACAAGAAATTTTACAATTGGTATGGAAACATAAAAGACCCCAAATAGCCAAAGCAATCTTGAAAAAGAGAAATGGAGCTGGAGGAATAAGGCACCCTGACTTCAGACCCTTATCTTTGATAAAGGAGGCAAGAATATACAATGGAGAAAAGACAGCCTCTTCAGTAAGTGGTGCTGGGAAAAATGGACAGCTACATGTAAAAGAATGAAATTAGAACACACCCTAACACCATACACAAAAATAAACTCAAAATGGATTAAAGACCTAATAAATGTAAGGCCAGACACTATCAAACTCTTAGAGGAAAACATAGGCAGAACACTCTATGACATAAATCACAGAAAGATCCTTTTTGACCCACCTCCTAGAGAAATGGAAATAAAACCAAAAATAAACAAATGACACCTAATGAATCTTAAAAGCTGTTGCACAGAAGGGGAAACCATAAACAAGACAAAAAGACAACCCTCAGAATGGGAGAAAATATTTGTAAATGAAGCAACTGACAAAGGATTAATCTCAAAAATATACAATCAGCTAATGCAGCTCAATATCACAAAAACCAACAACCCAGTCCAAAAATGGGCAGAAGACCTAAATAGACATTTCTCCAAAGGAGACATACAGATGGCCAACAAATGCATGAATAGATGCTCAACATCACTAATCATTAGAGAAATGCAAATCAAAACTACAATGAGGTATCACCTCACACCAGTCAGAATGGCCATCATCAAAAAATCTACAAACAATAAATGCTGGAGAGGGTGTGGAGTTAAGGGAACCGTCGTGCACTTTTGGTGGGAATGTAAATTGATACAGCCACTATGGAGAACAGTATGGATGTTCCTTAAAAAAATAAAAATAGAACTACCATATGACCCAACAATCCCACTACTGGGCATATACCCTCAGAAAACCATAATTCAAAAAAAGATATGTACCACAATGTTCATTGCAGCTATATTTACAATAGCCAGGACATGGAAGCAACCTAAATGTCTATCAGCAGATGATTGGATATAGAAGATGTGGCACATGTATACAATGGAACATTACTCAGCCATAAAAGGGAATAAAACTGAGTTATTTGTAGTGAGGTAGATGGACCTAGAATCTGTCATACAGAATGAAGTAAGTCAGAAAGAGAAAAACAAATACTGTATGCTAACACATGTATATGGAATTTTAAAAAGCAGTACCGATGAACCTAGTGTCAGGGCAGGAATAAGGGCACAGACGAAGAGAACAGACTTGAGGGCACGGTGGGGAAGGGGAAGCTGGGATGAAGTGAGAGAGTAGCACTGACGTATATACACTACGGAATGTAAAATGGATGGCTAGTGGGAAGCTGCTGCACAGCTCAGGGAGGTCAGCGCAGTGCTTTGTGAGGACCTAGAGGGATGGGATAGGGAAGATGGAGGGAGGTTCTAGAGGGAGGGGATATGGGGATATATGTATACATATAGCTGATTCACTTTGTTGTACAGCAGAAGCTAGCACAACATTGTAAAGCATTTATACTTCAATAAAGATGTGAGAAAAATAAAAAAAATAAAAAAGAGCTCCTGAAAATTAAAAACAACAACAACAACAAAGATATAAATCTTTGGGTGACAACTCCACATCCTAATGTTTTTTTTCTGTAAATTCATGTATGATAAGGACTAACAGTTTTAATTAATATAGAGATACTGCCAAGGGAAGCAAATGCCACCTTTGGGTTTTCCTGGCTCACTTCACACCCTGAAGCTGCGTTTACCAAAGAACCAGTGAAAGGGTGTACAGACCAGTCCACAAACAAGCAAGCAAAACTCTCATGTGAATGCAAATCACAACATCTTTTTATCTAAACGGGGCATGCTTAAGCTGAAGAAAAGGGCAGCAGAGGTATATTCCTGCACTGTTCATACTTTGCATCTTCCTCCATGTTTTCTTGAGTTTTTCCAGTAATCCCCTGAAGGACACAGGCTTGTATCCCACTGGCCTTTCCGAGTACCCTTCCCATATGTGACTTCTAGTTTAAAGCTGCAGGAGCTAGGAGTCTGGGGGTGGCTTTGTTTCCTGGGGTCATTTGTTGCAGAAAATTTATTTTCTGTTTTCAGAGGTGTCCTGTGAATGTTGAATATCAGCCTTTCCCCCTGTAGTTGATGTCTGCAAAATGTAATTGTAGTCTGTCCTTGTGATTCTCCTGGGCCTGGGGAGAAGCTGCCAGAATTTTCAGCTTTGCTAATTTCTTAGATGGGGGATGTGCTGATCTTCCTTACGCTGTGTCTCCTCGCTGTATAATTTTGTTCTTCTGAGGAACAGCACGGATGGGTATGATCTAGCTCAACTTTGAACCAATCAAAACAGGCTTTGCCAAGCTCTCTCTAATCTGTGTCAAATTTCACATCGAATGTAGGTAGCAAGGGATGATGACACTCCCGAGACATACCTTCCATCCTTCCCTTTGAGTTCCAGTGTCCCAAACAAATCTGGGAGATTTGGCTCTGCAGTTGAAGCTAAACTGGTCCCTTATAGGCAGTTAACTCAAGATCAAGTTTTTAAACTTCAGGATTCAACTTCCTTTGACCTAAACTAGGCAGTAAAGCTGTTTTATCCTCCAGGGTACCCCCGTGGTGAGAGAACTCTGCAGAAGGCTATCTGCATAATATCCTGGATCTCATGATTTCTCTGCTTCGAGTGTTCTCTGACACCATATATAGTCAGCCCTGGCTTGTTCTTTGACAGTCACCCCAAGGACCCCCCTCCTCCAGAAAGCCTCACTGGCACCTCCTCTCATCCCTGTCTGAGTTGGGTGTTCCTCCTCTGTGCTTCCATAGCCCCTGTGGTCTACTGCCTTCATGGCATTCCCCACCCTTTGCTCTAAGTACCTAGAAGGAGCTGCTTGGGTATACATGGGCTGTGTCCTGGACCAGGTCTTTATGCATCACATCTCATCCAAAGCTCAAGGTCAGTGCCATTGGCCTCTTCATCTTGCAGATGAGGAAATAGAAGGTTGCAGGGATTAAGGAACATGCTCAAGGTCACATGCATGGTTAACAACCGACACCTTAGATTCAAATCAAGGCAGCCAAACTCTACATGGGCCTCCCCATGACTCCCCTGACTCCATCTAGTCAGGGATATGGCATGTCCATCTTTGTGTCCTGAGCACCCAACAGAGGGCTTGGCGCATGGTGAGAACTCTAGAATTGGCCGGCAGACTGATCACATACAGAAGTAAGCCACGCGCAGGTCTGTCTTGTGGGGCTGCAAGTTCTTTGAGAGTAGGGGCCATAACTATTTTATAACTGATAGCTAGTCATCAGCAAAGACTCTGGTACAGAACAGTAAAATCAAAAAGAACAGCAAACACAACAGTGAGCACTTTCCCCATATGCCAAGCACTACTGGAAGCACTTTATATCTACAACATTTTTAATCTTGACAACAACCCTATGAGGCAAGTTCTCTTATGATGCCTCTTTTATAGATGAAGACCCTGAGGTACAGAGTGGTCAGGTAACTTGCTCAAAGTTGCACAGCTGGAAGGTTGGAGTTCTGATCTATGGTCCCAGTCAGTCTATAGAGGGTAAATGCTTATCATGAAATATAAATGAAATAATGGGTGGGTGGCTTTCTGCACTTGGTTTGATAGCAGTGTATGTTCTTCCTTATCCTTGGGTGTGCTTGGACTAAAGAGTTACTGAAGTGGAAGATGAGATCTAGGTCCCCTTTCTCACAGTTTCAGCCAAAGTTCCTGCCTGGGCATATGGAGAAGAAGAGAAGCCAGCGTGTTCCCTTCTTGTGTCTTTTAGGCAAAAAAGGCAGCATCATGGTCACAGACACTAGAAAACTACTGCCATACCTCACACGTGGAGGGACAAGAATAGAACTGGGAGGGAACAGAAACTGCTGAGGACCTCACAATGGGAGACATCTTCTCTGGGGAAGATCAAAACAGCACAGTCTACAGAAGTCTCATATATTGCTCAGCTTCATCCTCTTTTTATGAAGAAGGAAAATTGGGCCCAGAGAGGGTCTGACTGGGTTTTATCACACAGCAGCTAATGAATGTTATCAGGAGCACATCTCCAGGTGGGAAGAAAAAGAGTTCAGTTGTACTTGAAAGAGAAATGCAATCAGTGTCTTGAAACTTTGTACGTGTCAAGCACTGTGTTAGACCCTAGAGAAACCTGATTTCATTTAATCCTCAAACAAACCTAGGAAATCTGGAAGATCACCTTTCAGATGAAGAACCCCAGACTTTGAATCCTTTTGCCCAGGGTCATGAAGCTTGTGTGTATTTGAACCAGGGGATTTTGAAAATGTCTATTTTGTCTAGAGGTTCTTAAATTTCTAAAGGTGGAACAATTATTTGGCATAAGACCAACTGCTCAACATTTGCACTAGCCATAATAAAGAATATTACTCAAAAGGCAATTAATTTAGTGTTGCTATAATGATAAAGAAGACTCCTTCACCTCTTGACTCCTTTTCTTTTTTGAGTATTTCTTTCAAGAGCTAAACACATTGACTGCTTAGTTTAGATTAGAATCCTTCACTCAATCTGGATGTCCAGTCCATCTCAAACACAGATGAGGGAGAATACCTTGTTTAATCTCACAAAGCATGCAGTCCAAGAAAACCAGTTGCATAATGGAATGACCAGCCCTGCCCTAGAATTTCTCTCTGTGACTCTGGAGATGCTTAGGGCCCTGGGTCCACTGGGCATGCTCAGAGCATGATTTCAGCCATAGTACAGGCTGAAGGTGGGGAAGGGGGGGTGTGGGCTGAGGTCACACCTATTGCCCATCTTCTCAGGGCATCTCTGTCCCCATTCTCCAGGTTGGGACAAGTCCAGCTCCAGTGCAGGAAGAGGTGGATATTCCTGGGCTGGGTTGGTGGGCTCTGGCATTTTCCCAGAGTAGCCAGCTGAGGCAAGAATCCACTCTAAGTTGCCAATTTAGTATGAACTCATAGCAGGAGTGCAACAATCCCCAAAAGTCAAGGAGGGGGGCAATTTAACTTTATGAGAAAGGAGGAAGGACATTTCTCTTGTCATCATACTTAAATGGACCTAGAGACAGATCTGCTCCAGGTCACTGCTTGAAAATCAAGGTTCTTACTCACATTGTTGTACCATAGGGTGTCTTCAAGCAGCAAGTTGACGGAAATAGTGAAAGAAATGGAATATTCTCTGGAGGGGAAGCAGGAATTTTGAGATATGTTTTCTGTCCACCTCATCCAGGATTTATTGAATATTATCTTCAAATCACTTAACTTCTTCATGTCTCAGATTCCTCAGCTATTGAGAGGAAAGGAATTCATAGGCCCTTTTTGGCACCCCGTAAAGATGTTGCTAGAGGCCCATTAGTTTAAACCTGAAAACATTTGTGATTCTGGTACAGTGTATGATAGAAAAGAAAAGGGATTGGAATTCCCTCATTTATGTAATGAACATTCACAAACTACCTACCAGGTACAAGGACCTTTTTCTAGGTACTGAATCATTACTTGTATGTTACTTTATGTATTTAAATTATCTTGAGATCTTTAAACATGTCTAGCTCAAGCTGCTGTCTGGCACTCACTTGTTGGAGGGAATTTAGTGCCCCAAATGACATCATCTCTGCCTCTCGCTTTTATCCAATTACAGCAGTAACCTGGATAATATAAAATCCTTTCTAAGTCATCAGTCATAGCTGACAGCCTGGGCTGATTTCTTGAAGCACATATTTCCATTTCAGTGAAGTTAGGCTCATGCCAAAAAGCTGCCGGTGCACAAAAGCATCATGAGGAAATTAATCTGTGACCTGTCATCAGTGACAAAGCTATAGACATGAGACACACACCTTCTCCTCCTGTCCCATCCTCTTATTTTGGAAAACTGGTCTCAGGGCTCCATCTTCACATGTATCCCAGGTGATCGGATGTGGGATCGCTCCCATTGTCACAGCATCCTTCTCCCACACAGCACGTGTGTGTGCATGCTCCTGGTGACACACTCCTGTGGCTGAAAGCGGGTGTGGTTTAATCTTCATTTTCATCCGAGACCTGCTGTAAAAAGTTGAGCGCTAACCAAGATCTCTGGAACACCACTCATCATTCTCACGGATGCTTTTTTTCCATTAGCGTCATCAACCATTATCCACCATGGAAGATCCAGCCACCTGCCATGGGGCTCAAAGAGTCACAGTGTTTTTCTGATGGGCAACACAACTTCTTGAAAGTTAGTTGTAATAAATTGGATATTCTTTTTGTCCACTCAGCTACAATTATGCTTCTACTGGTGGTCTGAATTGTAGATTAAGGAGCCTTACATTTTTTGATAAAGGTTTGCATCAGAGACTGAATGTAAGTCTTTACAATTGAGCTGAGCAGACAACATTCTAAAATTGCGGTACTGGTTCCAAGACACTTTTCACTCAGATCCTCAAGAAGACAGCAGGTATGCAATCACTCATCCACTTAAGCCTGTCAGGAAGGAAATTGCTTATGAGAGGAAGGGAACTGTTATGTGAATTTCCATAAGATTGCAGGCCAAGACAATAATGTGTCACTACTTTTCAAATATTGGGGAACAAAAACCATCACCACCCTACCATTTCTCTGGCTAAATGCAACCTGCTCTTCTATTTATCCAATTCACTGAAGAAATTGTATTTAGCTGCTTAGAAAATTGCAAGACAATCTATAAGAAATCGTGTATTGCATATTATGTTTTTTCTGTGGATACTGGCTCATGCTCCATGTATTTGTTTTAGCTCACTCTGACAGATGGGGTTTGAGCTGTATAGGGAGGAGAGAGGGTGGAGGGAAACATTCTTAATTAGTGGTTTCATTCACCTATTTAGGGAAGGGATTGTGTCCTAAAGTTTTGCTTGCAGTGCGTTGATTCTCCTTTTCAGGTATCAGTGGCTCTTACTTTGGGAAATCAGTCTTCCCCACTCCATGGTCTGGGTATTCTGACCTCTACTCAGAGATGCCAATCAGTTTCATGCTGGTCCATCATAGTACCATATTACCCTGGCCACAATGATTGATTCAGAGTTGGACATACGAGCCAAGCAGGGCCAGTCAGGTCTTCATTGGGATTGCTGTATGGGCATCAGGTAAAGAAGTCCTTCTTCCACTAGCATTAGTAAATCAGGAGGCTGTGAGTCCAAAGTTCTGTGTGGCTATCTTATCAACCAGGTGAATAGAACCAGTATGAGAATAAAGCCAAGAAGAGGCAATTAGATCTGAAGGGTGGCGAGAAGGCATAGCCTTGATCATCTCCCTTCTGTACTGACTTTATCAGCCTAGACTGGCTTTAAGCCATACAGAGAACCCACCCTTGGACTCATGGTTGGTTATGAACAGCATACAAAATCAACTCCACCTTCTATTAACATGGTTTGAGTTAGATATCTGTCATTTGCGTATACCACAAAACATTACTTGTGTGCCAGGCAAATGGTTAGACACCATTCTCTCTGGATCTCTCTTAAACCACACAGCATCCACAGGCATGAGAGAACATTGTCCCCATTTTACAGATAGGGAATATCATTCCTATTTTACAGAGGTTCAGAGAGCAGTGAGAACTCACCCATGTTCCCATGACTAGTGATGGTACACCCAGCTTTATACCCAGGCTATCTAAGCTCTCTCCACCCTGCAGAGTGGCTCTCTGAGTCACTTATCCTCACTGTTTTTCAACGTTACCTCAGGAAATCTAACTAAATTGGCACACATAAACATGGAAAAACCACAAGGAAATGGGAATGATGCTGCCACGGTACAGGCACACCTTGGAACATGAGCTGTTCTGAAGAGAAACCAGCTTCATTTATGGACATTGACATTAAGTTTCTCCTGGGATTTCTTTCTGTGTTTTACATGAAATTAATGAAAAATGCAACATACACTTTTTGAATTAGATTGGGGTAGCCTCACCAGATCTGTCCTGAGGAGTTATCAGATGAGAAGGAGAAACCATTTGGAACTAAAAACCACTCCTGATTTTCTTCAGTAACTGGATTAAGACAGATTAGGATTAGATTAGATTAGATTAGGAAACAGTTTTCACAGCAACTCATTGATAGCTCTCGGAGGACCTGTCTGTAACTTTTTGCTTTTACCTGATGCCATTTTTCTAGCATCTGGCCAGTAAACATTAATCTGGACATAAATGCTAAAATGGATGTGTAGGCATACATAGCAACCAATCTACTCCCAAGTCTTATGTTCAATAATGATCACAAAAAAAGGACAATAGAAGCTTCTAGATTCTTAAATTGCTCAATGTGCTAATTAGTAGGCTATATTAGGCACCTAGGAATAGGGATCATGATAGCTACTTTACTGGGCATTAGGTACTAGATACCTGACATTTTCTAACATACTTATAAAAACTTTTTAAGGTAAATATTCTTGTCCCCATTTCATGGATTAGGATACTAAGGTTCAGAGAGCATAAGGAACTTTCCTGAACTCCCCCAAATGAGGAAGGTAGGGTTCAATTCAAGATCTCTCTGATTTCAATGCCTGAGGTCTTCCTGCTTTGTTATGTGAACTTTCTGCCCAAGATCTGGACTCTACTCCACCAAGTTCATTATTGAAAACATGATTTCCACCCCCAGTGTATGTACTGACAAGGACATAAGTTGATGGTGTGAGGGTGCCTAGCTGTGAGTTTCATCACCTGCCAGGTTTCAGGCTGGATTAGGCTGCCCTGGCTGTCTGGTCAAAGTCAAAGTCAAGATATTTGTCCTTAGACAGACATAGGTCCAAGTCCCAGCTCTAGCTCTTTGGCTTTGGGGAGCATCTGGCCCTCTCTGGGCATTGACTTTCTCATCTGTGAAATGGGGCTAATCAGCTGCTTCATGAAGTTGAGGAAAGAATCAAATGAATGAGCTGACAAATAAAGTCCTTAGTACAGGACCTGCCTCAGTGTAATAAACAGTCTGAATCCATTTTTGGTATCTGACTGTTGACAGCTCTTAAGATTTACCCCTCCCTTCTCCCACTTCTGCCTCACATCTGGGCAAGTTGATTAGAAAGACAGGGTGGTCCCTCCTTTGGAATTGATGGGAGATTCAAACTATTTAAGCCCTTGAAATCCCCAACCAGCCCCACCCCTTAACCACAATCGAAACCTCAAGCCAGTCTCCCTCCTCTCCTTGCTGTTTCAAACCAGTTTCAGGCTAGCCTGGGAAGCTTACTCTGCTTTCCCTGAAAAGCCTTATTATGTAAATAATAAAACTTTTTGTACTTTCTTGGTTGGTGCACATTATCAGTCTTGACGTATGAACCAGATTTGGAATGGGTGAGGTCCCCCCTGTTTCTGAAGGATGTCCACAACACACAGAGTATATTAGCTAGCATTATTATTACTGTTATTAAAAAGTTGAATTTTGGGTTTTTAAATTTCATGTAAGAGCCTCATCATTGATAGTATTAACTTGAACCTATACATTTAATTGACAGTAGTCACTCTAGAAGGAATGGGAGTTAGTAGGGTTTTTAGAAAGACTGGTAGGTTGCTTATTCCAGGTTTGCACAGCTGTGAATCCAGGGTGAGGAGCGGGAGGTGGATGTTCCTGGGATGGGATGCGGGCTTTGGCATTTTCCCAGAATGGCCAGAAGGTGACTGAACCAAGAATTCACTCTAAGTTGATGATTTAGTAGGAAAAATGAAGGGTCGAGACTGAAGAAGAGGTTTCCATTGTCACGTCTGAGGAGGAGATGGGAAGGGTAAAGGACCAAGGCCAACAACAGTTTGGGAGCTGAGTGCATGGTCATCAGACGCAGCATGTTTTATTCATAGGTTCTTATTAAGGTAAGTTGGTTGGTTCCTCCTTAACCCCCTCACTAAACTGAGTGTCTCCTTACTGCATACCAGACTAGCTTAAAGCAAAAGCAACTGAATTAATAATTTGCATGCTATTTTCTCATGGCAATTGATAAATGACCAGCTATATGTTGGCAACTTAACACATCAGTCTCCTGAAGGGAATATGGCCTGAACCCATCAGTTCTTACAAAGCCGCTGGGACTGTAAGTCTGACTAATTTTCCTTCTCTAGGAGTTAGACCCTGAAACATCCTGAGATGACATGAATCTGCTCCAAATCACCTGGCCAAACAGTGAATACAATCTGTCCACTGGACAATGTTTTCCTAATGTGAACATTGTTGAAACACAAGGAATGTAATTTATGTTTTAAGCTCAGTCAACACAGTAGCATGAGCAGAATTTATAAGCTCTGTATAAACAAAGGTATGATGTTTAGATTCAGAGTGACAGAGCCAAAAATATGAAACTTGGATGCTGTGTGCTATTGTCTGTGTGCAATGACTCATATTTCTTGAAACAATGAAATAAAGGGTACCCATGTTCAGAACCTGGCAAGCACACCCAAGTGAGATCTTTCAGGGTGAGTCAGCTCTCCCCATACATGAATGATGATCTGTTACTCAAATGGGATCAAGAGACAAGTGCTCAGGAGAAAGCCTGAGGGAACAGAGACGTGTCATTACTTGCGGATACCATACCCTCCAGGACACTTACAGCAGTGGTGTACCTCGGTAATAGATGTAAATTGCCTTAACACCCTTTCAAGAACTTGGCTTCTATGCAAAATTCTTTCTATCTGAAGTAATTTTTTTAAAGGCTGGTTCACCCCAAATTGGTTTTGCAAAATTTACTTTATATAGTATGATCATAAAAGTAGTTATTCATAAAAACATTAGTATAGGGGTATTTTTCCCCAAAAGATTTTTTTTTCTCACTAGGGAGAGGAAACCATTGTGAAGATAGTGTGAGTTAAACATTTTATGCTGTTAGTTGCCTATATGTTTCTTTTCGACAATTAACTGTCTCACCATTTCCTCACCCTCCAGAATAAAGATTTTATTTATTTATTTATTTACTAAAGTATAGTTGATTTACAATGTTAATGACTGCTGTACAGCAAAAGTGATTCAGTTATACATATATATACATTCCTTTTTTAAACATTTTTTCCATTATGGTTTATCATAGGATATTGAATATGGTTCTCTGTGCTATGTAGTAGAACCTTGTTTCAGAATAAAGAGATTCATGTTTTTAGCTCCTAAATCTTCCCCCTTTCCTTCCTCCCTCCCTCTTTCCCTCCTTCCCTCCCTCCTTTCCTTCCTTCCATCCTTTTTTCCTTCCTTATACCGCTCCTTTAATAAACAATAACTGAGGTTCTACTATGTGTCAGACTATAGTTTAAACTCTATTAGTTGGTTAATTAAAATGACACAGGACTCAGTTTACCACTGATTAGCTAGAAGATGAGGAAAAATAGAACCAATATAAAATAGAATCCCTTCATTGCCTTAAGAGGGAGAGGTGAAATAGTGAAGTGATCAGGATCACGGCCTTGTTATTGGACCACCCATCATCTACAGCCCTTGTGCTACCCATCCTTCTCACACCGGTCATCTATAATCTTCATTTCAATTTCCTGATCAGCCACTTTAATCTGGCTTGGAAATCATCACCCCAGAAGGGCTCTTGCTAGTAGTCACCAAAGGCTTCTAAGCTGCTAAATCCAAAGGATATTTTTCAACTATAATCTCACTTGATGTCAGAAGAATTTCATGTTTTTGAAACAAGCGCTTGGTTTTGTTTTCAATGATACAATACATTCTTTGTTTTCAATAATCTTTGCAGGTTTATCCTCCTCTTTTTGTTCCTTACATTAAACTCCAACATAGATCATTTTCTTAAATCATTTCCTTAGTCTCTCCTCAAACAACTTCATCAGCGTCATGGCTTCAATTTCATCATCTGTATGTTGGTGACTTATGCATTTATATCAGTCAAGGCCTTCCTTCCATCTCTCCACTCAACCTCTGCACCATGGTAATTCAAAGGCATCTTACGTTCACCAACTCCAAAGCCAAACTCACAATTTCCTTTCTGCCTTCCCATCCAAGATCCTTCCGCTCTCTTGTTCTCAAGAACAGAACAGCAGAATCTTTCCAATTCAGTTGGAAATCTAGGGTCACGCTTGACAGTCCTATATCCACTCAGCAAGTCCTATAATTTTATCTCCTAAATATCTCTCACAACTGTACACTTCTATTGTCCCTACCAACACTCCCGTTCTTTTCCCAGTTAGCCCCAAATCATTGTTCAGGTTGCAGCAGAAGCAACTCACCTTGAGAAAAGAGCCTTTTCTGACTTCCCAGACAAGGAGAGGTTCAAACGTTGTCCATTTCACAGCATGGCAGCCCCTTTCTTCACTTATCATGGTTTGCAACTATACATTGAATTTTGTGATTATTTGATTAATATTTGTCTCATCCATGATAGTAGAGAGCTTGCCTGACTTTACCCTCATGGTATTCTCAGTACCATTGTTCCTCAGTATCTGCAAGAGATTGGTTCCAGGAACCCAGGTGGATACCAAAATTCACAGATGCTCAAGTTCCTTACATAAAATGTCACAGTTTTTACATTTGACCTATGCATATCCTCCCATATACTATATACTTTAAATCATCTCCAGATTACTTATAATACCTAATACAAGGTAAATGCTATGTACATAGTTGTACATACAACATAAACACTATGTAAATAGTTACTGGCAAGTGGCAGATTCATGTTTTGCTTTATGGAACTTTCTGGAAATTTAAAAAAAAATATTTTCTACCTGCGGTTGGTTGAATCCACTGATGCAAAACCTGTGGATACAGAGGGCTTACTGTATTCGAGAACGGTACCTGGAACCTAATGGTCAGTTAAATATTGTTGTTTAATGGGAAAAAATTCCTGGCTCTCTCTTTCATTGTCTGTGTGGACTTGAGTGTATTTTTTGCCTTCCTCAAACCTCTGCTTCCTTGTTTGTGAAAGGAAGATATAATTCTTACACTTGGTGTTTACATGAGCTGGTGTATTTGAAATATTTCTTAGTGAAGTGGTTTGTTAAGTACTCAGGAAATGGCTGCTCTCCCCCACATACAAGTTCATGACTTGGTTGGGGAAAGAAAGTCCTATTGGAAGACAGAATGCATTTTAAATTATTATTTTTTTATTTAAGATTTTTTTTTGATGTGGACCATTTTTAGTCTTTATTGAATTTGTTACAATATTTCTTCTGTTTTATGTTTTGGTTTGGTTTTATGGCCATGAGGCATGTGGGATCTTAGCTCCCTGACCAGGGATTGAGCCCACACCCCCTGCATTGGAAGGTGAAGTCTTAACCATTGGACCACGAGGGAAGTCCCTAAAATTATTTTTAAAATATGTTGTGGGCAACTGGATATGGGGTCATGGGCCACCAAACAAATTCAGAGCAAGCACCACCCAGATGCAAGGCCAGTGAGGATGGTGTCTCCAAAAGCAGGATTAAGGGATGCTTGGGTCCTGCTAGTGTTAAAATACCTAAAAATAAGCAAGACTTCCTCCCTAACTAACCAGTTTTGCAGAAAACACTCAGGGATGTATAGAGATTATATTGCATTTCTTAACAGGCAGGCATACTTCCTGGGGTCCAGCAACAGCCAGAAGGGTAGGAAAATATTGACTCTTGCCCCTCAAACAACACCCAGTGAGAATGGCAGAACCTTGCATCATGTACGGCATTAGCATCCTTGTGGGGGAGTGGGATGCTGTCCCTCCAGCTAGGAATATGCTGCCATTCCTCTTGCTTTGAAAATTTATGCCATGCAGAAACTTTCTTTGACCTTTACCACTAAACAAACATGGTGGCCTCTGTTGTGTTGGGCTCTTCTGCTGATTATGTTATGATGAGTTGTGCACAAAGATGGGTAGGATTAGGTCCACATTGCTGGAGTAAGTATTCTAGGTGGAAGGGACTTTTATATGCATAAAAGCACAAAGGCAGGAAGGTAACATGAAAAATGGTCATCCTTGGCATTGGAAGTGTAACATTCATGAAAGAAATAAATGACTCTAAATCAGGAAAGAAAATTTGGCACGAGATAAGGAAGGGTCCTGAATTTCTGTCCAGGAGCTTTTATTTTACCTATCTATCTATCTATCTATCTATCTATCTATCTATCTATCTATCAATCTATCTATTTATTTTCTGCAGGCCATACAGAGTTATTGAAGACTTAAGCAGTTGACTGTCAAAATGGCTTACATTTAATAAGATTACATCAGTGTAACAGAGTGGTTAAGAAAAGAACTCATTCTTTGGAGTCAGACTACCTGGGTTCAAAACCCAGCTCTAATACTTACTTGCTGGAAGACTTGGGGCCATGTGCTTATAGTCTCTGTGCCTCAGTTTCTTCATCTGTAAAATGGAAATAATAGTTGTACCTATCTCATAGAGTTCTTGTCAGGATCAAAAGAAATAATAAAAGTAAACTGCTCAGAGGGATAACTGCCTCTGAGTAAGCCCTCAAGAAATATGTCTGTGATGGTGGACACTGAGGCTTTCTAGAAAGAAGAGATCCATATTGCAAAATAGAAGAAGAAAAGACAAACTTAGGGAAAAAGTGGGTGACTTCAGCTTTGGCTTTGTTGAGCTTGTGTTCCCTTCGTGATGAGCAGATGGGAACTTGATTCTAACACTGAGGAGTAAGTTTGGGGCTAGAACTGCAGATGTGTAGAAAGTAACTGCAAAATAATCATATTTGAAGTTTTAGGTGTTTTACCTAGTTTGGGTCATTTACTTTATAAAAGCTGTATAGTAGAGATAGACTCTCCCCACAAGCTGTGGATTCCATATTTGCGAATGTGCCTACTTGCTAAAATTTATTTGTAACTCCCAAATCATAGCATTTTCCAGGTCATTTGCAGATATGCACAAAGCAGTGAAAAGTTTGTCTCACAACACACATTGCCAGCTGAAGCTAGATGAGTTGATGCTTTACCTTCTTGTTTTAGCTCTTCTACTATAAACAAGTTGTTCTTTCCATGGTCTGTTTAGTGCCATGTTTTTCTGCATTTTTGTACCTTTTGTGGTGATTTTGCTGTTTAAAATGGCCCTTGGGCATAGCACTAAAGTGCAGTCTAGTGTTCCTGAGTACAAGAACACTTAGGATGTGATGTGCCTTTTGGAGAAAATACATGTGTTAGATAAGCTTTCTTCAAGTATGAGTTACAATGCTCTTGGTCATGAGTTTGGTGTTAATGAATCAACAAAATATCAATAATATACTACATAAGGTACTCTAGACTGAAATGTACATGAAACAAGGTTATGTATTGATCAGTTGACAAGAAACTTGTGATCAGAGGTTCACAGGAACCTAACCCTGTATTTCCCTTAGGAGCAATTGTTCAGTACTTAACCAAATTAGTTTTTTTGATGACATTACAGGAAATAACTCCTGCAGATAATGAGAATCAACTCTAGATATAAGAATACAAGTTTCAATAGAAACACAGAGAAGGAGAAAGTGATCAATTCTCTTTGAGAAGGTTAAGTGTCATAAAGGAGACGAGCTTCCTAAAAATTATACAGAAGTTCATTAGGAAAATGATGTCCAATTGGCTAAAGGCAGTAGAAGGAAGAGAAGTGACTAATATCCCAACTTTCCAGTTTTAAATTGAGCTCTTTGCCACACACTAGATTTTCCAGTCACAGTACAAAGTTGCATGACATTGAAAACACATGTTACCCAATTGCATGGAGAGTGCTAGCATTTTAGGGAGTAGTTGAGAAGTTGCATCAGCATCTTCAATCCCATTTGTCTTTAATCCTGCTTAGTCTGAGTTGTTGATTTTTCACAAAGCTTCTCTGAGCCTCTAAGATACCACCTCTAAGATGGCATTCCGTGATCATTTTCATAGGAAGATATGGTCTTATGAATGATAAAAAAATTACTACCTTATTTATACTCACAATGATACAATTGATACTTATTGATATGACTCACATTTGTACAGTTCAACATTTTCCAAAACAGTTTGCATCCTAGCAACTTTTTTTTTCTTCCTTTTTTAAATTTTATTTTATTTTAACATCTTTATTGGAGTATAATTGCTTTACAATGGTGTGTTAGTTTCTGCTTTATAACAAAGTGAATCAGTTATATATATACATATATCCCCATATTTCTTCCCTCTTGCATCTCCCTCCCACCCACCCTCCCTCCCTATCCCACCCCTCTAGGTGGTCACAAAGCACCGAGCTGATCTCCCTGTGTTATGCGGCTGTTTCCCACTAGCTATCTATTTTACGTTTGGTAGTGTATATATGTCCATGCCACTCTCTCACTTTGTCACAGCTTACCCTTCCCCCTCCCCGTATCCTTAAGTCCATTCTCTAGTAGGTCTGCATCTTTAATCCCATCTTGCCCCTAGGTTCTTCATGACCTTTTTTTTTTTAGATTCCATAAATATGTGTTAGCATACGGTATTTGTTTTTCTCTTTCTGACTTACTTCACTCTGTATGACAGTCTCTAGGTCCATCCAACTCACTACAAATAACTCAGTTTCATTCCTTTTAATGGTTGAGTAATATTCCATTGTATATAAGTGCCACATCTTCTTTATCCATTCATCTGTTGATGGAAACTCGGTTGCTTCCATGTCCTGGCTATTGTAAATAGAGCTGCAGTGAACATTTTGGTACATGACTCTTTTTGAATTATGGTTTTCTCAGGGTATATGCCCAGGAATGGGGTTGCTGGGTCATATGGTTGTTCTATTTTTAGTTTTTTAAGGAACGTCCATACTGTTCTCCATAGTGGCTGTATCAATTTACATTCCGACCAACAGTGCAAGAGGGTTCCCTTTTCTCCACACCCTCTCCAGCATTTATTGTTTGTAGATTTTTTGATGGCCATTCTGACTGGTGTGAGATGATATTTCATTGTAGTTTTTATTTGCATTTCTCTAATATTTAATGATGTTGAGCATTTCTAGCAACTTTGAGGATAATTAGACTCTTAATTTACAGATGACAATCTGAGTCTCAGAAATGTTAATGGCTTGTCTTGGGCAAGCAGCTCATAAATGCAGTGGCTGAGACAAACCCAGGCCTTCTGGCCCCAAAGTTCATGTTATTCCTGCTACTTAAGTGAATTTCTAGTTGGGTTTCAGGGTGATCCAGGTTTGTACTGAGATGCCTCAAACTGTGATGGGAGGTTGGTGATGACCAGAAACATTTGACTACACATTCTCAACTGCCACTTTAACCCGACCAGCTCTGCTTTTATTTTATTTTTAAAAATTATTAATCTATAAATTCAGGTTTATATGTTTCATTATAATGAAAGGTATAAAACTTAATTTCCTCTGCTTTCAGAGGTTTAAAACCTGTGGAGCCACAGCACTGAAGATACACTGGAGAGGGAGAAATCATGTGAATTGAAGGAAAGTCTTTGATCTGGGAGGAACTTCCTTGGTGTTTATCCAAGCTCTTGATTTTGCTGATATGGAAAAACAAGAGCAAGAAGGGGAGGTTACTTCCCCAGATTGTGTCATAAAAAGAAGATCGCTTGTTCAAGTTAACTCAGGGTGGAACATAGCTTTCTGGGATGGCAGCTTAGCATGAGCATGGGCCATAGGCTTCGAAGCCAGAAGGACTGGGTTCAATTCCACCTGTATGATCCACTGTCTCTCAACAGCCCTGGGCAAGTTACTTAATTTCTGAGCTTCAGATTCTTCATATATTAAAATGGGAATGGAAGTACCTGATTGGGGGGCTTAAGGGAACCATTAAATAACACCCCTGTCACCTCCACTGCGTCTGGAGCCCCTTGAAAGACACCTGCAAGAATCACACAGGTGGAGATCAAAACCTCAGTTTTATTAGCATCAAGGCTGAATTGAAGAAATGTGGTGTGACTCTATACCTACGTGAGCTTCCTAAAATGTCCTCCCTGAATTCTATCTCCTTTGCTATTGCCAGGTGGAGTCCAAGAACCACTTACATCTTAGGAAGCAGCAGAGTGCTCCCCTGGAAGCTTGTCAAATCCAGGATCAGAGAGTATGTGTGTCCATGAATGGGAGTGGAGCAGGGTGCTGCTGCTAACTTCTTTCTCTTGGGAGCATACATTAGGGAAGCCTTTCTTTCTCCCTTGGGGAGGGGATATGAAGGGTGGAGAAAAGCCCTGTGTGTTCAGATCATTGTCCTTTAAGGGCCTTTAAATGAGGTGCTACATGTGAAGTTCCTGTTTGATGCCCTCTGCACTGTATGTTCTTGATATAAAGATAGTATGTGGTGTTGGCAGAAGCAAGCCCACAAACCCAGACCCTTAGTCCATTATTCTTTCCTCTACGATTAAACACGTGAGTATACTACCCAGGGTTGGGCCATCTTCAGGGTGGTTTAGAACTACGTTTCCTACCACACTCCATTTTCTATAACACAATACCTGGTGGCAACACAGAATCAACATAATACACACATAGTGTTTCCTTAGTTTGTCCACCTAATGGGACCTGGAGATTCAGGGGTATGTGCATATGTGTTTGTGTTTGTGTGTGTGTGTTGAATCTGATGAGGTAACAGGAAAGCATCTAGCCCAGTAAAATAGGCATCAGAATACATAGGAGTCATTTATTTAGCACTTGATCCATACAGAGCACATGCTGAGAACATTACATGCATTACCTGTAGTCCTCATAATAACTCTGCAGGATGGATGGGTATTATCCTTGAGAATGAGGAAACTATCAGAAATCAGGTTTTCAAATCAGGTCCAGCTTGTTTCAAAGTTTCTCTCTTTCCGCCACTGCCTTCTGCTATAATAAGTCATCTTTTCCCTGCTTTGAAGGAGGTGTGCATGGAAAGAGGATGACTGTTCTTCAGATTTAATAGGAAAACAGCAGCAAACTCTACCTGAATATAAAGCGCAGTGGAGCCGACAGCCCCTGCATGCAAAACCACCTTTGAGAGAGAGTGGATTCTGGATGCAATGGCAGAAACCCAGAGTTCCCTCTGCAGGATGACTTCCACTTAGATAAAGAAAATCCAGTGTCCAAGGCCACAAGGCCTCTCCCTGTTTAATGACTTGGTGAGAAAAACAGGGCTGATCGGGAAATTACCTGGACCCTGTTTTTCAAAAGATCAGCTTGGTGCTTTGTGACCACCTAGAGGGGTGGGATAGGGAGAGTGGGAGGGAAGGAGACACAAGAGGGAAGAGATATGGGGATATATGTATATGTATAGCTGATTCACTTTGTTATAAAGCAGAAACTAACACACCATTGTAAAGCAATTATACTCCAATAAAGATGTTAAAAAACCAAAAACTAACAAACAAACAAACAAAAAACAAAAAAAGAACAGCTGCAGAAACTGCCGTTGCCAGGTTTGCCCCCGCTCTGGCTGGATGGCTGATGCCCAGCAGGCAGCCTGGGTGGATTCCTGCCCCTACCCTCCCACAGTCTGCCTTTGATGTGAGTTTCTTTCTCTTGTCAGTGCATTTCTCTTGTTTGTGCAAGTCTTGGTGTGATGTGCCTTCAAATAGATCTGGCCTAACTTGGATGTAAGCCTTCTTTTTTCTCTCCCAAGCCCCCTTTATGTCCTCCCCTGGTGTGACCAGAATCAGGTCATCAGAGCCATGGACAGCACTAAGTCAGGGAGAAGCTTTGGGGAAGAGACAGAGAAGGGGTTTGAGCCCGGCCTGGGTCCCAATCAAGGGCTTACAGACATCAATCCAACATCCTTTTCCTCTTGGCAGGAGACATTTCAACCTCTTTTCTTTTTTTTTTTTTTTTAAATAATTAATTAATTTAAAAATTGAAGTGTAGTTGATTTACAATGTTATGCCAATGTCTGCTGTACAGCAAAGTGACTCAGTTATACACATTTAGACATTCTCTTTTTATATTCTTTTCCAGTATGGTTTATCACAGGATATTGAATATAGTTTCCTGTGCTGTACAGTAGGACCTTGTAATTTATCCATCCTGTATATAATAGTTTACATCTGATAATCCCAAACTCCCAGTCCTTCTCCATCCCCACCCGCCCTGGTGACAACAAGTCTGTTCTCTATGTCTGTGAGTCTGTTTCTGTTTTGTAGGTAGGTTCATTTGTGCCATATTTTAGAAAATCAGGCTTTTAATAAGTGTTGTTAAGAGAATAACAATTACATGACATGTTGATAAATTGTGACATTTACTGTCCTGTCCTTGGGTCCCCACGTATACCAGTGGCCAGTAGGGTGTATATATTTCTAAATGAATTTCCAATGCGTCATTAAAAGGAAAACCCAGGCGACAGCTGCAGCTTCTTTACTCATGAACAAGGCCTGACCACATTCCACAGTTTCTCGGCAATGCAGAGAAGAAGGGTGTCAAACTCCAGCCATCTGGCCGAGTGGTATCTTTTCTTCCATCTCAAAGTCTGGTTCTTTCTTATTTTGCTGTCTGAAGACTGCTGCACTGCTGACACCACAGAAATAATTTTATCCAGAAGTGGGAGGAAGGATTCCTCTGCCTATTGGTAATTAAGAGCCTTGGTTTTATTGGGAATGAATTCCAATTTGGAGGGGAGAGAGATTTGAGAAGAAAACACTTTTCCAGCTGTTGTATGAGGCAGGCCATGGTATCATAGGGGGCATTCTGCTCTTCTGTCTTGTTCCCCTCTGTACCCCTTCCTTCTGGTCATCATATCTTTCTTCAGACTGTAACCTTTGAGATACTACAAAAATAAAAGTTCTTGCTTTATTTTCTTGTTATGATATGATGTTTCTATTATTTTTAAAATTCTTTCTTACATTCCTCTCCTTCCTATTGGGTTCAAATCCTTTCTTTTTGAATGTGGCTGACACAGATTGGCTTACCCAAGCTCTAAAATCAACCCAATTTTCTATGACTGCCTCCATTATAGAGCCTGTAAAGGTGAAATCGTTGATTTTCCAACCTTCCTTGTAGCTCCAATAATAATTTGACTCAGTTCTGGCCAGTGAGAAATAAGTTAAAAATTGCAGAATCTATCCTGAACTATTCTTCTTTTTTCCTGTCTTGAATAAAGATCTGATGTCTAAGCCTGAAGCTACCACCTTGTCACCACGAGGTGACAAGCATAAGGGAAAGACCAAGAGAATCTCAGAGAGACTACTGCTGATATCATATCGGATAATAATTGGTATTTTTTAAAATTTTCTGTTTATCCAAGTGCCCATTTATGCTACTTGCTTAATAGACACACACACACATGTGCATGTGCATGCACACCCACCCCACCTCCCCACACACACTGGGCACTTACTATGGCGGCCTCTGCTCTAGTAATTTGAGATTCATTAGTAAACAAAGTAGACAAAGATTCCTGTCCTCAATCTCATTCTTTCTCTTCTCAACTTCTGGAACTCTCATTAGATACCTGTTCAATACTGTACTTCTCTCCTTCCCATCTCTCACCTTCACTTTCATATTTTCCATCTCCTTATCTCTTTGAGCTACTTTCTGATTGATTTCTTCATCTCTATTCTATTGTTTTCTTATTCTCTCTCAACTGTGTTTAGTTGAATTTAATTGTTTAATGAGTTTTTGGTTCATCTTCTGCTGAAATTCTGGAAATTCTTCATTTCTAGGTTATTTTAGAGTTCATTTTGAAATCTACAGTTGCCCTCAGTATCCATGGAGATCCTGGAATTAATATTCAATCCAAGGTTGGTTGACTCTGTAGATGTGAAACTCACACACACACAGATATGGAGGGCTGACTGTACCTGCTATTTTATTCAAAAAGTTCTGTTTTATATTACCTTATTTCTTAACTTGACTATTTAAACATGTTTTACCTATTTATAAGTCCTTTTCATGTTATTCTATTATCACTAACTGTTTAGTTGTGAATTATCCTACCTACTGAATCAACTGACCCACCCTTTCCTTTAACAGTTGCAATATTTGGGTGCTTTGTAAATTTTAAAAATATGAATTCATCTTTAATGGGAGTTGTCTTCCATTGGAGTCTCTCTTGTACCTACTATTGAATGAATCCTTTGCTTTTTTCTCTGCATAGGCCAAAAAGAAGATGAAATATATATATAAGTAAATTTTTTAAAAAGTCCTAATGGAGGGCCACACTAAAGGAATTTTGTATTACTTCATATATATATTAAGATATATAAATATATATAAAAAATATATGTATATAATCTATACTACCGGGCATAATATAGTGAGTATTTTTAAGAGTAATTCTTGAGGGGACTCCCCTGGTGGTACAGTGGTTAGGAATCCACCTGCCAATGCAGGGGACATGGGTTCGATCCCTGGTCTGGGTGGATCCCACATGCCACGGAGCAGCTAGGCCCGTGCGCCATAACTACTGAGCCTGTGCCCTAGAGCCTGTGAGCCACAACTACTGAGGCCCGTGCACCTAGAGCCCATGCTCCACAACACGATAAGCCACCACAATGAGATGCCTGTGCATCGCAACCAGGAGTAGTCCTTGTTTGCTGCAACTAGAGAAAGACCGCGCGTAGAAACAAAGACGCAATGCAGCCAATAAATAATTAAATAAATAAATAAATGTTCCTTTTAAAAAAAAAAGAATAACTCTTGGAAGCATTAGTAATAGCTGGCTTGAGGATTTTGGAAGAGAGCATTAGTGACGGATTGAATTCCACAAGTGCTATATTCTGCTATCAGTGTATCTTAATAGTGAAGTTTTTGTTATTATAGTCCATGAACAGACATTTTTTAAGAACATTTGCAAAGATGTCAAGTAATTGTGTAGATTTAGTAGAAGAAATGAAACAAATGTGAGAATTGAGGCTCATGAAATTGTAATCATTTATCATGTCAGGAAGTGGGATGGTTTTAATATGGAAAAGTTTTTAGAAACTGGGAAGCCAGGGACTCTAATGAGGTTTCCAAGGCTGGCTTTTTAAAATTATCCTGTAAATCAGGAACCTAGGGGCAGGACAGGAATAAAGACACAGATGTAGAGAATGGACTTGCGGACACAGGGAAGGGGAAGGGTAAGCTGGGCCGAAGTGAGAGAGTGGCACGGACATATATACACTATCAAATGTAAAATAGATAGGTAGTGAGAAGCAGCTGCAAGCACAGGGAGATCAGCTCAGTGCTTTGTGATCACCTAGAGGGGTGGGATAGGGAGGGTGGGAGGGAGATGCAAGAGGGAGGGGATATGGGGATATACGTATATGTATAGCTGATTCACTTTGTTATAAAGCAGAAACTAACACACCATTGTAAAGCAATTATACTTCAATAAAGATGTTAAAAAATAAATAAATAAAACCATCCTGTAATCCAATGATGTAACATATCGACTAATACCCTTATTGCCATTAAGTGCTGGAATCCGGTTAATCTAAGAAAAATTTAAAAATACACTAACAGCAACATCCCTGTTCTTATAGTATATAAAATATAACCAGCATTAATTCAGAATTCTGTCCTTAATACTTGCATTTGCTTTTAATTGTGCTCTGCTAAGATTTACAGGTCAACTTCATTACTTACCTGCTGCATTTCCTTTGCCAAGTTACCATCTGAGACTCAGTTTCCTTATTTATAAAGCCAGGATGTTAATTGTAGCTACTGTTATGGCTGTTGGAGGATTAAATGAGATGAATTTCATGGAGTGCTAGCACTGCATCTGGTCCCCCGAGAAAGTATTTATTATTATTTTTATTTTCAATCTTCCTAGCTAGCCCAATTGTCCAAGGTTTTCCTTCCATGTAAATTTCACATCAAAGACATAATCCAAACTTTTAAGTACCAAGAAGATATATTTCCTGCAAGAGCCACAGCAAAAATCCATCCTGTTCACTCAGCATCTCTTGCATCATCATTGGCAGCAGCCCACAATTGAATAATTCTGCTCTGGACATGGTGCACCTTCTCAAGTACAGAGAAAACAACATGGCAAGAGAACCAATGAGTCTGCAAGTTCCCTCACCCCAGGCCTGTAATTCATCTGTACCATGAGAGGATATGGCCTCTGAGCATTTGAAAGTTTTCTGAGGAATGTAGAAATAAGCAGAGTGAAGATTATGTTTTTAAACTTGTTGACAACCCGGAATGGGGAGTAGTTGTTGCCAACGGCCTGTAGAGAGAAAAACTGAAAATGTTAGAGCCTTACACTGTCTATAGTTAGGTGCTGCAGACACAGAGTGGGGAAATTTAAAGAAGGCCCTAGAACACAGTGTCTTCAGAGGAGTGCAGTACAAAGGTCTCAAGGTTTGGGCTCAAATGACCTGGATTTCACTCTCAGTGCTCCTGCTGGATAATCTCTTGGTCATGACCAGTTAACATCAGCTCTGTGAATATTAAGTTGTGATCAGTAAAATGGGGACAATGATAATCTAGCTCAAAGAGCCATTCTGAGAATGAATTTACATGGACTAATTCCATTCGTTCACTCATTTGTTCATACACTAGTAGAGGCCTTTACTAAGTGCCTCTTCAGGTGAGGCTCTGTGCTAGGGAACTGGAGAAATAGAGATGTAGGAGAATTGGACCCATCTGATCCCATTGCAAATGAGACTTTAAAATTCTCTAAGTGTTCTGCTCTTTTACTAAATGTTCCTACTTGTGACCCCAGGGTGTGAAATAAGTCAGAAGTCAGCCTCTCTAGTAGACGTAATGTTGATAGGTCTGGAGTCCCATCAGATCAGCATCCTCTTGTCTCCCAAAGCCGCTCCTGAGTCAATTCCCTGGGGACTCCTGAGCGGCCTGGAAGAGCTGGAAATCCACTGCCCCACAATGGGAGCTGCCTTTCTGTGTTACTCAGTGAAGTTTCTCATGTTCTGTGCTCCTCAAGCAGGATTGGCTTTCAGAGTCTAAAGAATCAGAGGCAAATCCTAGCAAGAGTGGCCTGCCACAGGGGCCACGAGAATGTGTCTCCAGACCCTCGACCACTGAGAGCTGAGTCCTACGAAGGCCCAGCTGCTAGGCTTTGAAATCATCTGTCGCGTTTGTGCCCAGGCTGTGCCTTCCACGGCTGTTGCTGCTAAGGACTGAACATGGTACTGGAGATACTAGGAAGACTAAGGGACTTCTCTGATGGGCAGCTTTATCTCAAGGACTCGCTGGTCCCTTGGCCAAATCCTCTTTTAACTTGATGGCAGACAGTCTACGATGCCTCCACTTAATCTCATCTTCTTCTCCCCTTCACCTAGTCAGATTCCCATCATATTCTGATGGCCTCCCAGCCTTTCCAGTCTCCCTTTTCATTCTCTTTTACTGGCACTTCCTCCAATAAAATCCTGGCACTTTTAATCCTGCCTTGGCATCTGCTTCTTGGAGGGCCTAGACTAACACATCTGCCAGTTGCCTCATCCTGCTTTCTTCTGGGAATTCAGATTAAATGGCCCGGCTGCTGCTTGTGGATCCCACGAGAACCAGTCCAGAACAATGAGCATCTGTGCAGCTGGGCTGGAATATGAGGGCTGTAGGGCCGAGTCAGCGAGGGAGTGTGGTTCCCCCAGGACAGCAAGTGGAACAAGCCCACCTCTGAAAGAAGAGAAGCACAGGAACTGGCGAAAGGCCTAGTCAAGTCAGTAGCAAGGAGGGAAGCAGAACAGGATCAGGAGGGAAAAATGGACCTAGGAGGGCAGTTGAAAATGAAGAACATCAAGTGCTTAGGGAGGCTCACTTTTTAGGTGGTGCCTGATGTCCATGATCAGGACGGTTCTGGAAATTTAAATGGACCCCACAGGGGTTAATATAAAATATTTGGCACGTAGATTTTGATACGGGGTGGTGGTCAAGATCAGGGAAGCCGAAGGAGTTGGTGAGAGTTCTGAACAATGAGCCAGACTGGGGATCAGCAGTGCATGACCTTCACCAAGCCTGACCTTTCTCCTTGACCAGACACTCTGACTGGAAGGAGGCAAGGGTCCCATAAGCCTCTGGAGAGGGAGATGACCTGGGGATCCTGGCAGACAAGTGGCAACGTGCCATGATGGAAAATCATGTGTAGTAGGACCAGCCACTGCTGCATCCGAGGGCCAGTGTGGCCAGTTAACAGCTGGGAGACTTCAGGCAAATTTCTTCATCTTTCTTCACTTCACTTACCCCATTTATAAAACAAGGATAATAACACCAGCCTTGAAGGTCATGGTAAAATGAGAGATAACGTAAATATAGTGCTTAATATAATATTTGGTTCATAATGGGTGCTCAAAATATGGGGCTTATTATTAATATCAGAAACCAGTAAGTTTGCATTAGCAGGGATATGTCAGACCAGGTGACAAATGAATAGCCCCAGAATTCTGATAATTAGAAGAATGAGTTATTCTGAGACCCAAGTAGTTTTTCTATACTTTATATTCGAGCAGAATTCACTCTTAGAATAAGATCTATCCTATTACTCAGGAGTTTCTCATTTGCAAGACTTTCCTTCCACCTTTCAAAGTCAACTAAAATGACTGTCATCAAAAAGGAAATTTGTGTCCAACAACTGAGAAGTTCAAAGGGTGCACTTGGCCTCCAGGTGCTGGACCAAGTGTGCAAATGATGCTCTGAGTCCTGTGTGTCTTTTCCTTAACATTGCTTCACTTGCCTGAAGAGGCTAAGATGACTGAGGGCAACTCTGGGACTGTAGCATCTTTCCAGACCATGATCCCAGGGGAAAGAGGGCATCTCTTTTCAGAAAATTCCAGCAAAAGATCTGGGGAGTAACCGACTGACCTGGTCTAGTTCAAGTGTCCATACCTAAGCCAGTCACTGTGGCCAGAAAGTGGAAGTATCTTTGATTGTCCAGTCCTGGTCAGCTGCTCATGCCTGGGGCCGGGGATAAGAACAGGTGAGGAAGGTTTCCAGAAATGGTTGTATAGACAAAATCATATGCCCAAGACATCTGCTCATAAGAGGGCTTTTTTTCCTTCTACCATTTTTCTTCATTACCAGAAATTCCCTAGAGGGCCATATCCCTCTTCAGAACTAGAGACATTCTCACAATTAACAGTTGGTTCTATTTGATCTTACAGATTGGGGAACAACTAGAGACACCTTTAGAAATTTAGACAGAAGAATAATTCAGACCCTATCCTTAGAGATGGACATTGGTGTGGTAGTTTAAGTCATACATTATTTCAGATAAAGGACTTAGAATGAGAATCTCCCTTCTAGTTGAAGGAATGAAAAATGCCTTCTCAAATATTCTGGGACTTAAGTGTATAAACTGACTGTCGACTCACATCAGTTCCTAACTTTTTAGGCTCTAAAACAGGCTAAACATATTGGAGGGTGGTTATGTATTTTTCTTTTTTCTTTTTTTATGTATTTTTCTTTGCCTCCCATCCTCTTTCCTTTTCCTGCCCATGTTCAATGATGTATGTCATGAATCACATGTATCCTCAGGAGCCAACTTCTCCTGGAGGGGATGAGATTCCTCCCAACAAGGGTGCTGGGACACATCTGTGCTGTGTCAGGCTATGACACATTGGCATGGAGAATCTTCCGGACCGTACAGATGCTGCTGGCTTCAACCATCTACTGCCTTTGGCATTAGTTCTTTCTTAAAAGCTGATTATGTAACACTTCATTTATTTATTTACAGCCAATAAATACTAACTTTTAAAAACTAGAAAAAATGTAAGTATAAAGAAGAAAATACAAGCCACTTATAATTTTATCCCATCCCCAAGAACCTGCCATATTTAATATTTTAATGTATATCATCCCAGCTTTAATCTACATAATTCCCTTTGATTTGAGGGATTGGTTTCTAAAGAGTTCACCTAATTTAAAAAGAGCAAATATTGAAACTGATTCTTTCATAGGAATTAAATATAAAGCAGCTGGAATTGTATTCTTGGTTCATGTGAATCTACAACCCTTATGCTGAAGGACACCTTTACCATGTACATCTTGTAACCAAGTAACCAGACTTCTTTTCTTCCAGTTTTTCATTATCCTTTGCTGGTTACATGATGACTTTGGTAAACCATTGTCTCATTTCATGCTTTTCTCACTCCAAAATTTACACTACAACATCTCATTTCAGGCCATATTATGACCTTCTTTGTAACACCTAATTGCATCTAGTATTCAATTCCAAAGTTGATTATTCAGAAAGGTTTTCCTGTTCAAGTATCACTTTCTAATGAAAATTTGGTCAACATTATTTGAGGATATAAAATCAAAACAGTTATAAACAACAAGGTCCTATTGTAGAGTACAGGGAACTATATTCAATATTCTGGGATAAACCATAATGGAAAAGAATATAACAAAGAATGTATATATGTGTATAATTGAATCACTTTGTTGTACAGCAGAAATTAACACAACATTGTAAATCAACTATACGTCAATTAAAAAATAAAATAAAAACAAATTTTTTAAAAAGAGTGAATCTTTAACAGTGTGGTGGTCCAAGAAATCCCTCATCTGAGGGCCAGAGCAGACAGCCATGTGGACCCCAAGATGGTGAAGATTCCTGATTCAGCAAAGGGGGCCCTCCTCATAGCACAAACATCAATGAACATTCTCTCAGACCTTTAGATTTCAAATTCTTTGAATCCTGACAGTTTTTTAAAAGCTCGTATGGATTTATAGTATTTTGATTTTATCCTGAGATTCTAAACATTTCTATATCCCACTACTGTAGATCCACAAAAGCTGTGACCTTCTCTTTGTGTTCGTGTGTGTGTGTGTGTGTGTGTGTGTGTGTGTAAACCTTCGCTCACAGAAATAGGGTTCACAGCTGACACTGTTTGGAAATATGCTCTTTCAACTTAACAACAAATCATTGTTTACAATGTGTGACACACAGAAAATAATTCAGAATCAGCCAGAACAGAGACTATGGTTTTTATCACATCTTTTAAAGTGTTCTCACCAAGTGGAGACAGATATCCAAAGGCACCCAATACCTGTGATAGGTCATTTATCTAAAGCTCTGTAGTAAAGTGTTCCTAGTTCTTACTCTAGTCTGTGGACTCCAAAATTCTTAGCAAAACGCAGGTCTTCTTAAAATCCCTTATTCCAGTGGAAATTAACCAAACGTCCCTCACTGCTGCTCTAGGTGCCAGGTTAGAACAGCAAACACGATCTGGGCTCCCTCTGAGCATGAGTCTTGAGGGAAGACAAGTGATAAAGCAAGGGCAGGTGACAGACAGCTGCTCAGCCTGAATGATAGGAAGGCATCCTACTTAACTCAGTACGGGAAGGCTGCCCCATGGAGGAGACGTTTCAGCTGAGACCTGAAGTATCACTCTTGGGAGGGAGAAGCAAGGAGTTTTTTGGAGAGGAAGAGAGCAGTGTTCCAGGATGACAGAATGGAGAGTTTGAGAATTTGGAAGGAAGAGGGAACATGGTAATTAGAGTTTCTGAAGGGCATCCAATTCCATAGGACCCAAAGCAGAATGATGGGGAATCTGAGGGAACATCTTGGAGACAGATTTCAGGTTGATGTAAAGGGACATTCAGAGAAACCAGCATTGACTGGTGACATCATGGCCTTCCTCAGTGTTTGTCACAGGTGTGTGTAATCAGGGTGGGGCTGCTGGAGGGGGAATCAAGTTTTGGGATGGGGTCAGAGAGATGACCCAGATACTCTCTGATCCTATAAAACATAATCTATCTAAAAACCACACATACAACTGGAGCCTCTTCCCTTAGTTTTATGACTTGGTGTTTTTACTTTGGCCAAATACCAAAGAATATTATTTAATCCCTGTAGAACTGTGCACAGAACTCAGCTTGTGCTCAGCACAGATCTTGTTCAACTGCCATTCATCTGAAGATCTAAAGAAAATTTAAATTGCTCTTGGGCATTCACGTAGCAGAAAATAGAATTTTGAAAGTGTTGAAAAACATATTTAAAAAGATAAAGTCCATGACCAGCATTGAATTTAGAACTGGAAGGGCCTTGGGCCAACAAGATTACATCTTCACTTTACAGATAATAAGTGGAAGCAAAGACAGACACAGTGACCTGGGCCACGTCTCCTGGACAGTGAGGTCCAGACACAGGGCTGGTGAAGCAGGCCTCCTGACTCCCAAGCCACTGTCTTTCCGTTTGATCTGGGCACTTCTGGGAATTCCTAAGAAATAACACCCATGTATTTCACAGAAATTCAAATGAAGTTCAAGGAGTCAAATATCTAAAGAGCTGTATGTGTCAGAGGCCTTTGTTCATGCTCTACCTAGGTCTGGGATGATCTTTATTAATCATCCACTTGGCTGGCTCAGCTGAAATGGTACATCCACAAGAAGATCTCCAGTCTAAAAGTGACCCCTTATTATTACCTCCTATGGTGCCTATTTTTTCCTTCAAATGCTTAGCCAAGTTCATTGGTGCATGTACCAATGACCCAGTGGTACATGCACCAATGCAGAATTTACAGTAAATTCTGTGAAGTCATGGACCAAGACTATTTCTCCAACTCCTCCACATTCAGGGATAGCATAGTGCCTGGCAATGATGGGAGGGCTCGGTATTCTCCATCTGCCCCCCTGCACCCACCCCGTCTACTCCAACCTGTTCTGGAGCTGAGAAGCTGACTTTCATTACCTGCATCAATAGGTTTCCCTTGACCTCTGACTTCTGGTCAGGTTCTGGCAATGGGAGGGGCAGGCAGGGGAAGGGGGAAACCTGTTTTCCTTCCTCTGCACCTTCTCAAGTAGGTCCAAGGGTGCTGGCGAATCTTTCCACCCAAAACACAGATCCAGTCTTTGGTTCTCTCTTGAAGTTAACCACTTCCTACCCCAGCCCCTCCTGGGTGCTGAAGGTGGTAATGGCTCCCCTCTGTGGCCAGTTCTGGTTAGTGCATCACACCATTGTTTCATTTTAATCCTATCTAAGTCTTTGGACATATAATACTTTATTAAATTTTTCTCAAGGGCTCCATCTGAATGTGCTCTCCCTGACTTGCTGAAACTCTTAACGGTTTCAGTAGTTTTTTGATAAAATTTAATTACATATATTAAAATGGGGGAAAAATCATACACATTCCATAGAGTTCCAGGGAGGAGAACTAAGACCATTGTGGGGAAACTTCAGTGAAACGTAGTGGCATGTTTAAAGAAAAAGACATGAGAGACATGTGAAAGCCGATCATCAAGGAGAGTGAGTGGGTCTTATAAGTGGGAATTCAATAGATGCTTGTGAAGTGAAATAGTTTTAATCATTTCCATGCCACGTAGATCACACTTCAACGGAATGGGGCCGGCTGCATGATCTTGGTGTAAAAAGTGAGTCTTTGGGGCTGGGCTACCCACAGTGATATGGCAACCACCATATCACAGATTTCCTTTCCTCTGCTGAAAAAAAAAGCCCAGACTAAGACTATTTATAAGAGATCTTTCAACTCTAAAATTCCCTGATTCAGCATTTCCATGATGTGGGCTGGCTGTGGCATGGCATAGAATTCTTAGGAAGGATGGAAACAATCTCAGAAGGAGGGTCTTTTGTTTGAAGACATCTTAGCAGTTGTTAAAGCTGCTATTTTGTCAGATCTCTTCATGAAGAGGTCTGCCTCTCCCCTCGAGCTTGGACTTTATAGGTCAGACAAGCTCACCCATGTACCATGTGGCCAGTGTCCACCCAAAGAGAATGTTGGATTCCTTGTAGGCAGAGACTGAGTTCTCCAGCATGGAAACTGGCACATTGAAAGTGCTCAATGAACATTCAGAAAATGGAGGAAATAAATGTTTGTGACAGAATTTCCTGGCTCCTTTAGGCCACTGACTTCAATCCTATTTTGATTCTGTATTTTCCTGTCTCTTAACCCCTTTTGACCTAATTTTCCATTCCTGGCTCCATATTTTCTCCTTGGAACCAATAATGGCTTTGGCTGCTCCAGAACTGGCCTTTGATAATTGCCACCTGTGGAGTCTGCGTTCACACACTGACTCATGTGCTTCAGGAAACTACAGCCCAAACATATCCTTTTAGATGCCACAGAAAAAGCAAGTTATGTGCCAAATGGGTCTCCATCATTCAGCCTCATCTCAGTTTTGACCTTTACTTCATCCCTAACTCATATTTCCTAAACTCCTATCAGAAAGGTTTATCATTCACTGAACAATTAAACTGCTTAGACCATTTAAATGTCTTCAGCAACAAAAAGCCATAATTAACCTGTCCTGACAAACTGTCACACACTTTGACTGTCACAGTAGTTTCTCAATACATTTGGTAATAAAGAGACTGCTATGCATTCCTCAACTCCTGTTTCCTTTTCCCTCTTGGGCACATAGCTAAACTGCATCTCCCAGACTCCTTTGCAGTTGGGGGGGGGTCATGTGACTGAGTTCCAGCCAATGGAATGTGGGCACCAGAGATGTATGCCACTAAGAAGCCTGATCCCTAAAATCTCCCACGCTAACCTCAGTGCTCTCTCTCTTTCTCTTTTTCTTTTTTAATATTTATTTATTTATTTGGTTGTGTTGGGTCTTAGTTGCAGCTTGCCAGCTCCTTAGTTGTGTCATGCAGACTTTTAGTTTCAGCATGCATGTGGGATCTAGTTCCCAGACCAGGGATCAAACCTGGGCTTCCTGCATTGGGAGCGTGGAGTCTTAACCACTGTGCCACGAGGGAAGTTCCATCTCTCTCCTCTTTTGTTTGCTCTTTGGAGTCAGGGTATCCAGTGACAGATTCTGAGGCCTCAGGGATGTTGGAGCCAGTAGATGAAGGAGTCTGAGTCCCTAGAAATGATAGCAGAGCCACTGATGAAAGAGCCTGGGTCCTTGAATGCAACAGAGAGGCCTCTACCAGCTGACTTTCACCGTAATTAACAAGAAACAGCCTTGACTGTATCAAGCCACTGAGATGTGGGGCTGTTTGTTACTGCATTTGCTCTCTAATTCAATACATTCACTTGCCCCAAACTTTGAGGCTTCAGATCAGCCTCCTTGAATCTTTAAACTGGCACTTCTCATGGGAGAAATTTGACCAGTTCTAAAACAGAATTATATCAAGAAGTACATGTTTAGACAGAAATATTTCCCTTAAATATCTTTCCAATGATATGTGTATGTGTGTGTGTGTTTGTGTTCAAGGTTGAGAGAAATTCTTTCAGTAAAGTAAACAGATTGGCTTTGAGGTTTAATAATCTGGTATATGTTGTTACAACTAAAATGACCAAATAGAAAAATAACATCTTAAGGGGAAAAAAGAAGCTATCTCCATTGTCTCTGGTGGTCAATGATTACTGTGGCAAAATTATTGTCTGTTCTCCCAGCCTGTGCTGTTTTTGGCAGAAGCTCCAACTTATGACCTTTCTAAATTAAAGTTTTCCCTTGGAGAAGGAGTTTAAGAGAGGAATTTAACAATGAGGAAAGAACAGATAGGTTTCTGCCCTGTAGAGTGTGCCAGCTACATCACGTCTGAATCCTCAGATAGGGCATGCTCCCCCTAATTAGCCAACAACTTCATGCATTTCAGTAATTTGGTTTTCCAACAGCTGCTGCCCAGGGCATGTGAAATGAGGAAAACTTCAAGTTGTTTCCTAGTTGTTTTGATCATTTCTCTAAGAGATATCATCAAAAATATAATAGGGGAAAAACCAAGACAAGAAGAACTTCATTTTTTCCTCTGTGTTTTTTTTTTTGCTCCAATTGATATCTGCCTTTTCTTCTGCCATGTGCAATGTGCAATGAACTGGCCAATGTTGCTACAGCTGAGATAATCAGCCAAAATATGGGAAACTCCAAAACCTTGTATCTGGGGAGAATTCCAAAGGCTACTTGGGATTGTTTACCATGAAGTTTCTTGTTAAATCTAAATGATTAGTACTCTATAAGACCAGTATGGCTAAATTAAATTGTAAATTAGTCCATTGCAAAAAGCTGGGAAATACCCTTTTTATTTGCTTCCCATTTGAGCATCATAATGGCATTGGAAAAGTGAGTATTATCAGCAGCAATACTTGAAGTCAGTTCTTCATAGACCCAAGATTCCTAAAGGATAATTTTCATTTCTCCAATGTCTTGAGATTGTCTGGGGGCAGGGGTGGTTGGGATAGAGGCAGACTTGGATGGAGGTATAGACTTTGCCACTCTCATTTAGTGTGACTTTGAGAAGGTTACCTATGCTCTCTCAACCTGTTTCCTCTTTTGTAATCTAGTGATAGCAGAATGCACATTGAGGTTTACTGACAGGTTTATGTGGGATAGCAAAGGAACAGTGTCTGGATCAGTGACTGGCACTTAGCAGATGTTCAGTAAATACTGTCTTCCTCTCAGAGACTGGCAGTGGAGACCCTGATGATCTCTGTGTTATCCCCCTGAAAACTCTAGAAAAACAGCTTAGATATACAGGGGAGGGAGTGGTCATCTGGTAGGAGAACACAGTGGTCAGAGACCCTAGAGAGGGGGATCTTTCAATCTCCTCCCTTCACGGAGGAGGAATTCAAGTCTTCAAGAGGGGAAGTAGTGTGTCTGATGCCGCCTACCTAGCAGGCGGTGGAGCAGGGACTCGGGTCTGCTCCTTTGTGCTTTTTACACCTTTTATTGAGCATATACTAAATGCCAGATATTTACAGCAACCCCATGAGAAGGGCCTTATCATGACTCCCATTTTACAGCTGAGGACATTGAGGCTCAGACAGGTAAAGTTACTTGCCCATATTCATTCACCTAGTGCTTGGTAAAGCATCCCTGGTCCATTGGACTCTGAAGACTTTTTTCAACACATTGTTTTCTGCCACCAGAAAGAGGCTCTGTGAGTCACCAGTACATTCCATTTCCAGAGGTCAGAACTCCAGCCAGACATCCAGAGACGAACCAGAGGTATAGAATCGGTAAGCCAAGCCTTTTCTGCTCATTTATTTCACACTAGATGTAAAAGTTCAATCAGCAAGGACATCTCCAGCCAGCGTAGACTTTTTAGACTGTATTTTCCTGATGAGTTGCAAAGGGGCTTCAATCCCAGATTCGTTTGACAGAATAACAGAGCTAACCAGCTTCGTTCCCACAAACACCATTTCCAAGTCTCTATGAGGTAACTTCAGTTCACTGTCCATTTGAGACTGGAATAGACAAGCTCTGGGGAGTCCTCCACACCCACGGCACAGCCAGCATCTGGATGCCCAGACAGAAGCGTGGCCAGTTAATGCCATATTTTAAAGAGTTTTCTGTGAGCAGTTGTGGCACCAGGGAAAGATCCTGGCAGACGACAGAAAATTAGAGGAGAATAGACAGGGGAGGAATATTGTTTGCAGCCTGGGCAGCTTTTGCATTAACATTGTCTCTTCTTTTCTGCCCAGTTTCAAACCTGTGAGTTTCTAACAAAAGGATTCTGGCCCAAATCTACAACCTAATATTGTGGAAAAACCATGCACAAAAGGAGGGTCAGATGGTAGCAGCCCACTGCACCATTCCCAGCCCTTGTTTTCTGTCGGGAAGCAGAGCACAGTAATAAAACACATGGCGGCTTTGCCTCTTCATAGCAGAGGGAACTTGGACAAGGTTCTTACCTTTCTCGACCTCAGTGTCCACATCTATGATAGTGAAAACAGCTGTACTTACCTCAAAATTTCTTAAGGGAAATAGGTGAGCTATAAGCATGGACCCCTTATGACAACCCCAAGTCCATGATAAGCACCATGTAGATATGATGTACCCCTTCTCATTGGTAAGATGGGGATAAAAGTACATAGGGTTTTTGTGAGGAACAAATGGCTGGATGTTTCTGAAGGACCTAGCACAAGGCAGGTGCTGGCAGGTAAGTACTGGGTCTCATGCAGAGTCTGATCAGAGATGCCTCTGCGAGTGCTGGTTTGGGGAACCTGGAAGCAGATGCCCAAGTCTTTTCTCAGCCAATTACCAAATAAATATTATACAGATCAGGTGATTAATGAATGCAACTTATTTTTCCAGGAGGTGGTATTTAAGGCAAATGAAAAAGTTAGGGAGGCAGCAAGGTAGGCAGAGGTCAGGAATCCTGGCTTGGAACGATTCAACATTCAAGATAGATGTAACCTTGGGCAAATCCCTCCTCCACGTGGACTTCAATTCTTTCTTCTGCAAAAGGAGAGTCTAGGTGACGTCCCAAGTTCCTTCAAATGCTAATATCAAATAACATTCCTTTTGGGCATTGCTTCCATCCATGGCTGGTGGGAATGAAAAATGGAAACAGTTTAGCACTACCTAGTTCAGATGAAGAGGTTCAGACCCACCTCCATGGCAGCATGTGTTGGTAACTTTATATTTGTTTATTCCACAAATTTTTTTTTTTTTCCGGTATGTGGGCCTCTCACCGTTGTGGCCTCTCCCGCTGTGGAGCACAGGCTCCGGACGCGCAGGCTCAGTGGCCATAGCTCATGGGCCTAGCCGCTCTGCAGCACATGGGATCTTCCTGGACCGGGGCACGAACCTGTGTCCCCTACATCGGCAGGCGGACTCTCAACCACTGCACCACCAGGGAAGCCCCACAAATATTTTTGAGTCCTTGTTATGTGTCAGTCACTGTTCTAGGAGCTGGGGAGACACTGATAAACAGAACTAATAAAACTTCAGCTCTTAAGGAGCAGGGTAGACAAACAAAAAATTAAGATAGAACAAGCAAGTGAGTGCTTAAGAGAAGCTGAAGAAGAGGGAGAGTTGTGATTTTAGACGGGGTTGCTGGGGAAGCCTCTCAGAAGGTTGTGTGGATGTGAGCAATGCCTGGCACCTAGGCAATAGGTTCTGAGTACAGGCTAGATGAACACATGCCTGAAAGAGCAGAGCCTGAATCTTGAAAAGACTGATTTGGAGGCATATGTGGATAGTCAGTATATTTTTGTCTGAAATGAATTAGCTCTGACAGTTTCCAGAGCAAGACTGAAATGATTACATTACCACTATTTTAAATCTGAGCAGCACATGGGGAATGAGAACCACATTTTCCTCCCAAACTAGGCCAAAAGGTGAGACCCCGAGCAGTTATTTGCACATTGCTGCCCCCTCGTGGTTGTATAAAATATAGCCACAACTTCACCTTTGTTTACTTCTAGGGTAAAACATGTCGATGGGCATGCACCACCATCACTAGAGTAGAGAATTTTGAATAGAAGACCATCAGTTGTGGACTTTTGTCAGGGTAAGTTGATTTTAAGAGTTGGTATAACAGGTAAGAAGTTGATTCATGACTGCATAGGTTTAGATGGGAACACAAAACCATCATGGTGATGTAAGTACAAGAAGGGGTACAAATAACCAATTATCAAGCAGCTGACAGCATAGAAATGAACACTTAATAAACAAGAAACTCATGTTTTATACATACTTTTGGCAAGAAAGTTAACAATGGAAATGAAGATTGAAAATCTAAGCCCTTCAGCATCTCCTTCAAACTAATAAGAAAATAGGTAGATTTAAAAACATGAGAAAATCAAATGTCATTTCATAATCTTCCTGGCATATTTATCAGGAGAGAAATGGATTAATTCTTAATTTGATGCAAAAAATGAAATTAATAAAAAAACTATCAGTGTGGTGGCCATATCTTTCAAATCCCAAAGTCTGAACAGAATGACCTAAAGGGGCAAATGGCTAGAATATATGAAATAAGAACTCTTTTAGATAAGTCAGGAAAATGATAAGGCATCTTATTTTCATTGTGATAGAGCAGGTCATGTCCGCTCAAATACCACCCTTCACGAGTTTATAGGGATCGTAATGGATCAGAGTTCTTAGGAGCCTAAGATATTTCCCAGTTCCCAAATTCCAGGAATGTTTCCTGGGGAGCCCATGTGTGGACTTCAGGGACTCTTTAAACTTTTGTTTGGAAGCCCTATTCCCAAAACATTTAGGGAAGTGTCAGATCCAAATAGTTGGGAAACTCTAAGCTAGTTGTCTGAGGCAAGTTCTCCATGAAATGAGAGACTGGTGTCCGCTTATCACTGTGATTCTTCTAGCTGGAACATTGTTTCCTTCATACACACTTTCCTTATTTTCCCTCTTATCAAGGTGATCAGTAATCAGGTTATTTCTGTTACTAACTGGACTTGTGACAAGTTTTCTAGCCACTCTGAACCTCTGTTTTCTCATTTAACAAAAGAAGAAAGGATAATCTACTAGAAAAGGTTAATGAGAACTTGAATAAGGATAGGCATGAGAAAGAAAGTACTAGCGATAGATTAATAAATACTTTTAAAAGCAAGCTTGTTAAACAGTGATATCTATATAAACTTAGAAAGCATTCAAGATTCAAAAGTGATGTGAAGTCTTATCTGATGAATTATTCCTGACGTTAGGTTCCTGGTAAGCTACAAGCAATCTATCAGATAATGAAAATTTCTTACTGATGGGCTTTGTCCATTTTTTTTTTCCACGTGTTTTTCTGTCAGAGAGTACTCTGAAAGCCATTAGAAAGAAAATTCTGCTGTCTTTTTTTTATGTTTGAAGATAACATGGCTGACCCCATTTCTGTTCACATTTAGTTCTAATTAAAAATAGTATTCTATTATAAAGGCCAATGTTTCCTGTATCGTATACTCAGGAAAACTGCCCTGGGTCTGCATCTTGGGGTCCTTGTTTGCAGAATGGACTGCTTTTCTTCTTTTCCTTTAAATCTTTAAAGTTCTTATTTTTATTACTACAACAGTAAAATGTGATTACTGTAAATAAAATTGAAAGAGTACAGAAACATGTGGCCTATAAAGAAAACATTGTCCATAATCCCAACCTTCTCTCATAGGTTCGGCATATTATCATGTTCATTTTATTTAATGAATAAACCGATGTGTGTGTGTGTGTGAGAGAGATTTAACAAAAGTGGTATCATACTAACATGTTGTTCTGCAATTGGATTTTTTTTTTAACTTTACACATCTTGGATAAGCTCTACATCAATCTGCCTCTTCTCTGTCTCCTTGTCTCTCTGTAATTTTTGTGTATTCCACAGTGAGGGGTACCTGTTGTAAATGAGGTTTCCCTTCTAGGTTGCCTGCTGCCTTTGATCAAGGGGAGATCAAAGGTCTCATTCATGCAAAGGTCTCAAAGCCTGGAGAAAAGGAAACAATAAGTGCCCTCATTTGAGACTGCAGAGCAGTGGGCAGTGATGGGAAGCTGAACCCGTGGAGGATGGAGGATTTGGAGGCATTGTGGACAATGTTCCTTAGCAGCTGAAAGATGAATGGCACTGTATTAATCTCATCTTACCCATATGAATCATAGACTTTATTTATTTAAAAAATGTACATATTAACCATTTATTTCTGATTTGTACATAGTTTCCTTCCAAGGAGGAGTTAAGGGAGAGGTATGTCAATTATTGGTATGAAATGTAGGTATATAAACTTTGAAGGTAGTTGGCAATTTATTCTCTTAATATTTAAAATATGCCTACCACTCAATACAATAAGATTATAGTAACATTTTTAATTGACTTACAAGATTATATTAGCTTCAAGTGTACAGCATAATGATTCAGTATTTTTATAGATTATACTCCACTAAAAGTTATTACAAAACAATGACTATAACTTCCTGTGCTGTACAAGATATTATTGCTTATCTATTTTGTATATAATAGTTTATATCTCTGAGACCCCTATCTTGCCCCTTACCTTGTTCCTTCTTCTCACTGGTAACCACTAGCTTGTTTTCCATATCTGTGAGTCTGTTTCGGTTTTGCTGTATATATTCACTTGCTTCATTTTTTAGATTCCACATATGAGTGATATCATAGAGTATTTGTCTTTCTCTGTCTGACTCATTTCACTAAGCATAATATTCCCTAGGTCCATGTACATTGCTGCAAATGGCAGAATTTCATTCTTTTTTTATGGCTGAGTAATATTTCATTATATATATACATATATTATATATTATATAATAGTACTATTATATAATATTTATATATCTATATCTATCTATCTATCTATCTATATATATGTTACATCTTCTTTATCCAATCATTTGTTGATGGACACTTGGGTTGCCTCCATATATTAATATTAGCTATCGTAAATAGTGCTGCTATGCACTTTGGGGTGCATGTATCTTTTCAAATTAGTGTTTTTGTTTTTTTCTGGATATATACCTAGGAGTGGAATTGTTGGGTCATATGGTAGTTCTATTTTCAGTTTTTTGGGAACTGCATACTGTTTTCTGTAGTGGCTGCACCAATTTATATTCCCACCAACAGTGTATGAGGGTTCTCTTTTCTCCAAATCCTTGCCTACCTTTGTTATTTGTAGACTTTTTGATGATGGTCATTCTAATAGGTGTGAGGCAATACCTCAGTGCTTGTTTGACTTGCATTTCTCTAATAATTAGTGATGTTGAGCAACTTTTCATGTGCCTGTTACCATCTGTATGTCTTCTTTGGAAAAGAGTTTATTCAAGTCTTCTACCCATTTTTTGATTTTGGGTATTGAGTGGTAAATAGCTGTTTATATAGTTTGGATATTAACCCCTTGTTGATCATATCTGTATCTCTCCTTTGATTCTAAATGATAATCTTGCTGGATAGATCATCCTAGGTTGTAGATTTTTCCCTTTCAGCACTTTGAATACATCATGCCACTCCCTTCTGGCCTGCAAAGTTTCTGTAGAGAAATCAGCTGATAGCCTTGTAGGAATTCCCTTGTATATGACTGTTTTTCTCTTGCTGTCTTTAGAATTCTCTCTTTAACTTTTGCAATTTTAATTATGATATGTCTTGGTGTGGGTCTGTTTGGGTTCATCTTGTTTGGGACCCTCTGTGCTTCCTGTACTTGGATATCTGTTTCCTTCTTCAGGTCTGGGAAGTTTTCAGCCATAATTTTCTCAAATACATTTTCAATCCCCTTCTCTCTCTCTTCTCCCTCTGGGACCCTTATTATGCACATATTGGTACACTTAAAATTATCCAAAGCTCTCTAAAGCTGTTTTCATTATTTTAATTTGTTTTTATTTTTGCTGTTCTGATTGGGCGATCTCCATTATTCTATCTTCCAGATCACCTATGTGTTCTTCTCTATCACTTAGTCTGCTATTCATTCCTCCTAGTTTGTTTTTTATTTCAGTTATTGAATTCATTAACTTCATTTCTGATTGGGTCTTTTTTTATATTTTCTAGTTCCTTGTAAAATTTTTCACTGTGTTTATCATTCTTTACCCTAATTCAGTTAACATTTTTATTACAATGCCTTGAATTCCTTATCTAGTCAGTTGTTTATCTGTTTCATTATTTATTTTTTCAGGGGTTTTCTCTTGCTCTTTCAATTGAGAGCTCTTCCTCTGCCTTTTCATTTTGCTTAACTTTCTCTGCCTTTATGAATTTAGATGAAACAATAACCCATTGTGGTGTTGAAAGGGTGTTGTTTTGTGGGAGAGTCCCTATACTGACTACATGTGCCCAGTGCCTTTGGTGAGAGGACTGGATTTGACAGGGACACAGCAGTCACATCTTTCCTCAGGATGTGCTGACAGCTATCACTTTGGTAGGGGGTGGGGCTGGAGATTTAGGGGCTGGAGCTCAAGCAAGTGAAGTGGGTCTTCCCCTCTGCTCAATGCCCATCACCACCCTATTGGGGGTGGGGTCTGATCCCAAGTTGCTGGAGCAGAAGCCCTGTGGGTTGGGCCTGAGCTGGCTCTGTTCCCTTTAAGTGTGTGTTTTAACCTCTCTCCCAGGATTGGGACCCTTGCCCCAGAGTAGAGGAGTGCTGAAGAAAATGGGACCCATGCAGGGCCCATTCAAGGCTACATCATCTGAAGAAGATTCCATGTATTTCCTTCTGGTTCAGCTCTTGTTTTGAATCCAAATGTCAGCTGAGCCAGGCTGTCTTTGGAGATCCAAACGAAATGACTCGAATCCCACTCTGTACACAGAGATTTCTTTTCCAATCTCTGAAGGGATTTTAGGGTGGGGTGGGATGGGCTACTTAAAGGCTTTTCCAATCATTTTTAAATCTTCTACTGCTCCTATGCTAGCTTGGTTTATAAATTGCCACAATGTTGGCCACAGACAGGGTTCTGAACTGTCCTTGAGGTGCTGTCTGTGCAGCACCTGCAATTATTTCCCTCGCTCCTCTCAGGCACAGCATCACGTGGAAGTCCCCTTTCCTTCACAGCTGATCACTGGCCCCAGCCGTCCCCCCCTCCCTGATGGGGAGCCACACCACAAGGCAGGTAGTGCTGGCGTGGATTCCTGGGGCCTGAGTGGTGGTGGAGTGGCCGCTGTCAGAATTCTGGGCTTCTTCTGATGCACTGGTTGAATACGCACCAACAGTGGCCACAGCAACCCCGCCCAGGCCCTGCCCCAGGACTGGGTCTCCTCTATGTCCCAGAGCTGAGTCTTCTCCCCAGACCTGGCTGTCCCACATCCAGTGCAACACTGTGACGTGGAGTGAGTGGAGCTGGAGTGTGCACCCAGGCAGCCACAGGAAACCTGGCAGCCTCTAGAGAAGACCTCTAACCACCCTTTCCACCCTGCCTGGGGGTAAGCCAGTGAGTGTGTCCCTCATGAGTGGAGTCCAGGCTTCCCACAGCCCTCCTGGTAGTCTCAGCCAGTGGTCCTCCAACCAGCTAAGGAGGCTTGTCATCCTCATCGTAGGAGACCAGGACTGGGGCATCCAGTCTGTGGCTCTCACCCCTCACTCCCCAAGGTGGGGCTCTGCACATATATCCTCCCTTTTCCTCTGAGTCCCCTCCCAGGGGCACAGGTACTGACCTGATCATTTTTCTTTCCTTCTTACCCAATTACCTGTGGATCTTTCTTACAGCTTTGGTTGCAGGAAAGTCTTCCTGCCATTTTCCAGTTAATTTTCAATGAGAATTCTTCCACATGTAGATGTATTTTTGATGTGTTCGTGGGGGGTAGGTGATTCCATGCCTCTTACTCTACCATCTTGATAGATTCCCTCAGTAGAAGACCGAGAATCAGAGACTTTAGTTGACAACCCTATGAAGTAAGTGCTATTATTCCTAGTCTACATGTTAAAACATCTAAGCCTTGGGAATGTTATGTGAATCCACCAAGTTTACACAGCTAGAAAATGAAGGAGACAGATTTCAAACTCAGGGCCATCTGATTCCAAAGTTCATGTTCTTGTTTTAAAGTCATTTTAAATTTGTCAAAACTATGCATACTCATATTTCTACCTTTATGTCTCTAAATAAACTACTTACATTGTCACTTGTTGATCTGTTTTAATCTTCACCCTCTCACTTCCAGTCACTGGATATAGGTATTTACCTCTCTTCCCAGCTCCTGCCTCTGCTGTTATCACATTTCTCCTATCTCACCATTTCAATTCTATCATAATTTGCTTAGAAACTAATATCAACATTCAATGGATATTTTACAATGACTGTGTAAGCTCTGTTGATAGTTAAGCCATGGAGTATATTCTAATGCTGTTGTAAATAATACCTTCTCTTGGATTTCATTTTCTGTTTGTTATTGGTAATTAGATATACAATTGATTCTTGTGATATTGACCATGTACCAAGCAATCTTGCTATATTAACTTATTAATTTCCACAGCTTATGTGTACTTCCTTTGGCTTCTCTACATATCTTTGAATACTGGTAGTTTTTCCCTTGCTTTCTAATAGTTACTACATTTTTCCTTAAAGTAAACTTTCTTGAGGAAAAATTCATATACAATAAAATGAATGACTTTTAAGTATACAGTTCAATGAATGTTGACAAACATGTGTAACCAGGAGGTTATTACACCAGACAAGATATAGAACCCTTCTTCTCTCCCCGGCTGGTCAGTAACGTCCCACATCTTTAATCTCAGGAAACCATTGATCTTATTACATTTTTCTTTTCTAGAATTTTCTACTTTTATCGTCCTTTTCATTTATGATGTTGGTTTCAACCTTTTCTTTTTTTGTCCTATTATTCCTGCTAGGGGTTTATCAGTTGTATTAGTATCTTCAAATAACAAACTTTGGACATTGTTGAGTCTCACTGTTGCATGTTTCTTTTCTATTTCATTGATTTCTGATCTTTTTTATTCTCTTCTTTGGATTTAATATACTGTTTTTCTTTTAACTTCTTCAGATTGATGCTAGATCACTGAGTTTTAACTTATCTTTTTCTAATAGACTATAAATTACCCTCTAAACACAACTTATCTACATTCTAGAAATTTTGATATATTGTATTTTTATTATTAATTTCAAGATATTTAAATTTTTTCATTGTGATTTCTTCTCTGACTTCAGAGTTAATTCAAAAGAATACTTCCTTATTTTCAAATATAAGATTATTTTCTAGTTATCATTTAAAAATTAATTTCCAGCTTAATTCTGCTGTACTTAGACTATATTCTGTGTGATTTCAATCTCTGAAAATTTTTGAGACTTGCTTTATTTTAATGTATTGGTAAATACCCCACATGTATACTTGACAGCTTGTGTATTATGCAGTTATTGCTTGCAGCATTCTGTGTGAGTAAATTAGGTTGATTGTGTTTACCATGTTGTCAAATCTTTTATATTTGTATTGCTTTTGTCTACTTGTTCTATTGATTAAGTAGAAAGCTGTATTAATATCCACCATTTGACTGTGGATTTGCATATTTTTCTGTTTGGATCTGTTTATTATTACTGCTTTAGATGTCTAGAGGCCATTTTTTTCATGTTTGTTTATAGATACTACATCTTCCTGATAAATAAAACTTTTATCTCATAAAATGGCCCTCTTCCAATTTAGTAATATTTCTTCCTTAAGGTCTACCGGGTCATACCAGGTATTTACTTTTTAAATCCAATTTATTGAGGTATAATTTCATACAATAAACTCACATTCTATAAGTATAAAGTTTAATTAATTTTTTAAAAGTTATATAGCTTTGTCAGCACTACTGTGATCAAGATATAGAATATTTCTGTCACTCTATAATGTTCTATCTTGCCTCATTGGAGTCAATCCCATCTAAAAACTTGTTCCACCCTATTCCTTTTCCTCTTCTTTACTATTTTCTTTCAAAAAATTATTCTAATCTTCCCTTCTATGAGCATGTTATTAAAATTTACATACTGTATTGTAACTTACTGCACTATACATATTATAACTGTTATACAAAACATACATAATGAGTTTTACTAAAAAATGTAATATATTACTGACATATACTTTTATTGGTAACTCTGAGATTTACAATTTTTATTTTTTAGACTTTTTATTTTATTTTTTAAAATTTATTTATTTATTTATTGTTTTGTAATTACTTTATTTACTTTATTTAACATCTCTAATGGGGTAAAATTGCTTTACAATGGTGTGTTAGTTTCTGCTTTATAACAAAGTGAATCAGCTATACATATACATATATCCCCATATCTCCTCCCTCTTGCATCTCCCTCCCACACTCCCTATACCACCCCCTAGGTGGTCACAAAGCACTGAGCAGATCTCCCTGTGCTATGTGACTGCTTCCCACTACCTATCTATTTTACATTTGGTAGTGTTTATATGTCCATGCCACTCTCTCACTTCGTCCCAGCTTACCCTTCCCTCTCCCTGTGTCCTCAAGTCCATTCTCTATGTCTGCATCTTTATTCCTGTCCTGCACCTAGGTTCGACAGAAGCATTTTTTTCTTGTTTTTAGATTCCGTATATATGTGTTAGCATACAGTATTCATTTTTCTCTTTCTGACTTACTTCACTCTGTATGACAGACTCTAGGTCCATCCATCTCACTACAAATAACTCAATTTCATTTCATTTTATGGCTGAGAAATATTCCATTGTATATATGTGCCACATCTTTATCCATTCATCTGTTGATGGACACTTAGGTTGCTTCCATGTCCTGGCTATTGTAAATAGAGCTACAATGAACATTGTGGTACATGACTCTTTTTGAATTATGGTTTTCTGAGGGTATATGCCCAGTAGTGTGATTGCTGGGTCGTATGGTAATTCTATTTTTAGTTTTTTTCAGGAACTTTCATGATGTTCTCCATAGTGACTGTATCAATTTACATTCCCACCAACAGTGCAAGAGGGTTCCCTTTCCTCCACACCCTCTCCAGCCTTTATTGTTTGTACATTTTTTGATGATGGCCATTCTGACTGGAGTGAGGTGATACCTCATTGTAGTTTTGATTTGCGTTTCTCCAATCATTGGTGATGATAGGCATCCTTTCATGTGTTTGTTGGTAATCTATATCTTCTTTGGAGAAATGTCTATTTAGGTCTTCTGCCCATTTTTGGATTGGGTTGTTTGTTTTTTTGATATTGAGCTGCATGAGCTGCTTATAAATTTTAGAGATTAATCCTCTGCTGGTTGCTTCCTTTACAAATATTTTCTCCCATTCTGAGGGTTGTCTTTTCGTCTTGTTTATGGTTTCCTTTGCTGTGCAAAAGCTTTGAAGTTTCATTAGGTCCCATTTGTTTATTTTTATTTCCATTTCTCTAGGAGGAGGGTCAAAAAGGATCTTGCTGTGATTTATGTCATAGATTGTTCTGCCTGTGTTTTCTTCTAGGAGTTTTAGAGTGTTTGGCCTTACATTTTGGTCTTTAATCCATTTTGAGTTGCTTTTTGTATATGGTGTTAGGAAGTATTCTAATTTCACTTTCTTACAAGTAGCTGTCCAGTTTTCCGAGCACCACTTATCGAAGAGGCTGTCTTTTCTCCATTGTATATTCTTTCCTTCTTTATCAAAAATAAGGTAACCATATGTGTGTGGGTTTATCTCTGGGCTTTCTATCCTGTTCCATTGATCTATATTTCTGTTTTAGTGCCAGCATACTGTCTTGATTACTGTAGCTCTGTAGTATAGTCTGAAGTCTGGGAGCCTGATTCCTCCAGCTCCATTTTTCTTTCTCAAGATTGCTTTGGCTAATTGGGGTCTTTTTTGTTCCATACAAACTGCAATTTTTTGTTCTAGTTCTGAGAAAAATGCCATTGATACTTTGATAGGGATTGCATTGAATCTGTAGATTGCTCTGGGTAGTAGAGTCATTTTCACATGGTTCATTCTTCCAATCCAAGAACACAGTATATCTCTCAATCTGTTTGTATCATCTTTAATTCCTTTCATCAGTGTCTTATAGTTTTCTGCATACAGGTCTTTTGTCTTCCTAGGTAGGTTTATTCCTAGGTATTTTATTCTTTTTGTTGCAATGGTAAATGGAGTGTTTCCTTAATTTCTCTTTCAGAGTGTTCATCATTAGTGTAGAGGAATGCAAGAGGTTTCTGTGCATTAATTTTGTATCCTGCTACTTTACCAAGTTCATTGCTTAGCTCTAGTAGTTTTCTGGTAGCATCTTTAGGATTCTCTATGTGTAGTATCATGTCATCTGCAAACAGTGAGAGCTTTACTTCTTCTTTTCCGATTTGGATTCTTTTTATTTCTTTTTCTTCTCTGATTTCTGTGGCTAAAACTTCCAAAACTATGCTGAATAATAGTGGTGACAGTGGAAAACCTTGTCTTGCTCCTGATCTAAGAGGATATGCTTTCAGTTTTTCACCATTGAGAATGATGTTGGCTGTGGTTTTGTTATATATGGCCTTTATTATGTTGAGGTATGTTCCCTCTATGGCTATTTTCTCAAGGGTTTTTATCACAAATCGGTGTTGCATTTTGCCAAAAGCTTTTTCTGCATCTATTGAGATGATCAAATGGTTTTAATCCTTCAATTTGTTAATACGGTTTATCACATTGATTGATTTGTGTATATTGAAGAACCCTTGCATTCCTGGGATAAAACCCACTTGATCATGGTGTATGATCCTCTTAATGTGCTGTTGCATTCTGTTTGCTAGTATTTCGTTGAGGATTTTTGCATCTAAGTTCATCAGTAATATTGGCCTGTAGTTTTCTTTCTTTGTGACATCTTTGTCTGGTTTTGGTATCAGGGTGATTGTAGCCTTGTAGAATGTGTTTGGAAGTGTTCCTCCCTCTGCTATATTTTGGGAGAGTTTGAGAAGGATAGGTGTTAGCTCTTCTCTTAATGTTTGATAGTATTCACCTGTGAAGCCATGTGGTCCTGCGCTGTTGTTTGTTGGAAGATTTTTAATCAGAATTTCAATTTTAGTGCTTGTGATTGGTATGGTTATATTTTCTATTACTTCCTGGTTCAGTTTCAGAAGGTTGTGCTTTTCTAAGAATTTGTTCATTTCTTCCAGGTTGTCCATTTTATTGTCATATAGCTGTTTGTAGTAATCTCTCATGATCCTTTGTATTTGTGTAGTGTCAGCTGTTACTTCTTTTTCATTTCAAATTCTATTGATTTGTGTCTTCTCCCTCTTTTTCTTGATGAGTCTAGCTAATGGTTTATCAATTTTGTTCATCTTCTAAAAGAACAAGCTTTTAGCTTTACTTATCCTTGCTATTGTTTCCTTGATTTCTTTTTCATTTATTTCTGATTGGATCTTTTTGATTTCTTTCCATCTGCTAACTTTGGGGTTGTTTTGTTCTACTTTCTCTAATTGCTTTAGGTGTAAGGTTAGGTTTTTTTTGAGATGTTTCTTGTTTCTTGAGGTAGGATTGTATTGTTATAAACTTCCCTCTTCGTACTGCTTTTGCTGCATCCTGTAAGTTTTGGGTCGTCGTGTTTTTATTGTCGTTTGTTTCTAGGTATTTTTTGATCTTCTCTTTGATTTCTTCAATAATCTCTTGGTTATTTAGTATTGTATTGTTTAGCCTCCATGTGTTTGTATTTTTTACAATTTTTTTCCTGTAATTGATAGCTAGCCTCAGAGCATTGTGGTCAGAAAAGGTACTTGTTATGATTTCAATTATCCTAAATTTACCAAGGCTTGATATGTGACCCAAGATATGATCTATCCTGAAGAATGTTCCATAAGCACTTGAGAATAAAGTGTATTCTGTTGTTTTTTGGGTGGAATGTCCTATAAATGTCAATTAAGTCTGTCTTGTTTAATGTATCATTTAAAACTTGTGTTTCCTTATTTTTTTTTCATTTTGGATGATCTGTCCATTGGTGAAAGCAGGTGTTAAAGTCCCCTACTATGATTGTGTCACTGTCAATTTCCACTTCTCTGGCTGTTAGTTTTTGCCTTATGTATTGAGGTGCTCCTGTGTTGGGTGCGTAAATATTTACAATTGTTATATATTCTTCTTGGATTGATCCCTTGAACATTATGTAGTGTCCTTCTTTGTCTCTTGTAATAGTCTTTATTTTAAAGTCTATTTTGTCTCATATGACAATTGCTACTCCAGCTTTCTTTTGATCTCCATTTGCATGGTATATCTGTTTCCATCCTTTCACTCTCAGTCTGTATGTGTCCCTAGGTCTGAAGTGGGTCTCTTGTAGACAGCATATATCCAGGTCTTGTTTTTTTTATCCATTCAGCTAGCCTATGCCTTTTGGTTGGAGCATTTAATCCATTTACATTTAAGGTAATTATCTATATATATGTTCTAATAACCATTTTCTTAATTTTGGGGGGTTTGTGTTTGTAGGTATTTTCCTTCTCTCATGTTTCCTGTCTAGAGAAGTTCCTTTAGCATTTGCTGTAAAGCTGGTTTGATGGTGCTGAATTCTCATAGCTTTTGCTTGTCTCTAAAGCTTTTGATTTCTCCATTGAATCTGAATGAGATCCTTGCTTGGTAGAGAAATCTTCGTTGTAGGTTTTTCACTTTCATCACTTTAAATATGTCCTGCCACTCCCTTCTGGCTTGCAGAGTTTCTGCTGAAAGATCAGCTGTTAACCTTATGGGGAGTCCCTTGTATGCTATTTGTTGTTTTTTCCTTGCTGCTTTTAATATTTTTCTTTGTGTTTAATATTTGGTAGTTTGATTAATATGTGTCTTTGATTGTGTCTCTTTGGATACATCCTGTATGGGACTCTCTGTGCTTCCTGGACTTGATTGACTATTTCGCTTCCCATATTAGGGAAGTTTTCAACTATAATCTCTTCAAGTATTTTCTCAGTCCCTTTCTTTTTCTTTTCTACTTCTGGGATCCCTAAAATTTGAAGGTTTTTGCGTTTAATGTTGTCCCAGAGTCTCTGAGACTGTCCTAAATTCTTTTCATTATTTTTTCTTTAGTCTGCTCTGCGATAGTTGTTTCCACTGACTTATCTTCCAGGTCACTTATCCGTTATTCTGCTATTGTTTCCTTCTAGAGAATTTTTAATATCATTTTTTGTGTGGTTCATCATTGTTTGTTTGGTCTTTAGTTCTTCTATGTCCTTATTAAACATCTCTTGTATTTTCTATATTCTATTTACAAGATTTTGGATCACTTTTACTATCATTACTCTGAATTCTTTTTCAGGTAGACTGCCTATTTCCTCTTCATTTGTTTGGTCTGGTGATTTTTTACCTTGCTCCTTCATATGCTGTGTGTTTCTGTGTCTTCTCATTTTGCTTAACTTACTTTGTTTGGGGACTCCTTATTGCAGGCTGCAGGTTGTTAGTTCCTGTTATTTTTGGTATCTTCCCCCAGTGGCTAAGGTTGAGTCAGTGGGTTGTGTAGGCTTCCTGGTGGAGGGGACTGGTTCCTGTGTTCACATGGATGAGGCTGGATCTTGTCTTTCTGGTGGGCAGGACAGCCTCTGGTGATGTGTTTTGTGGTGTCTGTGACCTTATTATGATTTTAGGCTGCCTCTCTGCTAATAGGTGATTTTGTTTTCCTGTTTTGCTAGTTGTTTGGCATAAGTTTTCCAGCACTGTAGCTTGCTGGTTGTTGAGTGGAGCTGGGTCTTAGCGTTGAGGTGGAGATCTCTGGGAGAGCTTTTGCTATTTGATCCTATGTGGAGCTGGGAGGTCTCTGGTGGACCAAAGTCCTGAACTCAGTTCTCCCACCTCAGAGGCACAGGATGACACCTGGGCATAGCACCAAGACCCTTTCAGCCACACGGCTCAGCAGAAAAGGGAGAAAAAAGAAGAAAGAAAAAATAAAATAATTAAAATAAAAAAATATATTATTAAAAATAAAAAAATTAAAAAGTCATAAAAGAAAGAAAGATAGAGAGAAGAGAGAAATCAAACCAATAAACATATGCACCAATGATAACAAGCACTAAAAACTATACTAAAGAAAATCAAAAAAATGTACAGACAGAACCCTAGGACAAGAGGTAAAAGCAAAGCTATACAGACAAAAGCACACAAAGAAGCATACACATATACACTCACAAAAAGAGAAAAAGGAAAAATAAGTATATATCTATATGTAAAAAAAGGAAGAAAACATCCAGATCAAGAAACAAATCTACAAATTATAATAAACTCTAAATACTAAACTAAGGTAAACATAAAACCAGAAACAAATTAGATGCAGAAAGCAAATCCCAAGTCTACAGTTGCTCCCAAAGTCCATTGCCTCAATTTTGGGATGATTCGTTGTCTATTCAGGTATTCCAGAGATGCAGCTTACATCAAGTTGATTGTGGAGATTTAATCTGCTGTTCCTGAGGTTGTTGGGGGAGATTTCCCATTCTCTTCTTTGTTTGCACAGCTCCTGGGGTTCAGCTTTGGGTTTGGTCCCACCTCTGCGTGTAGGTCACCTGAGGGGGTCTGTTCTTCGCTCAGACAGTATGGGGTTAAAGTAGCAGCTGTTTAGGGGGCTCTGGCTTATTCAGGTTCGGGGGAGGGAGGGGTAGGAATGTGGGGCGAGCCTGTGGTGGCAGAGGCCAGCATGACATTGGAACAGCCTGAGGCACGCCATGCGTTCTCCTGGGGAAGTTGTCCCTGGATCATGGGACACTGGCAGTGAGTGGCGGGCTAAACAGTTTCCTGGGAGGGGAAATGTTGATAGTGACCCGTGCTCACACACAGGTTTCTTGGTGACTGCAGCAGCAGCGTTAGCATTTCATGCCCTTCTCTGATGTTGGTGCTGAAAAGCACGGCTCCCGCCTGTCTCTGGAGCTGGTTTAGGCAGTGCTCTGAATCCCCTCTCCTCGTACATCCCGAAACAATTTTCTCTTGACTCTTAGGCAGTTCCAGACTTTTTCCTGGACTCCCTCCTGGCTAGCTGTGGTGTACTAGCCCCCTTCAGGCTGTGTTCATGCAGCCAATCCTAGTCCTCTCCCTGGGATCTGACCTCCAAAGCCGGAGCCTCAGATCCCAGCACCCACCCACCCTGGCGGGTGAGCAGACAAGCCTCTCAGGCTGGTGAGTGCTGGTTGGCAGCAATCCTCTGTGTGGGAATCTCTCCACTTTGCCCTCTGCACCCCTGTTCCTGTACTCTCCTGCACGGCTCCAATGCTTCCCCTCCACCACCCCCTGTCTCCACCACTGAAGAGGCTTCCTAGTGTGTGGGAACTTTTCCTGTTTCACAGCTCACTACCAGAAGTGCAGGTCCCATCCCTATTCTTTTGTCTCTGTTTTTTCTTTTTCCTTTTGCCCTATCCTTGTATGTAGGGAGTTTCTTGTCTTTTGGGAAGTCTGAGATCTTGTGCCTGTGTTTAGTAGGTGTTCTGTAGGGATTGTTCCACATGTAGATGTATTTCTGATGTATTTGTGGTGAGGAAGTTGATCTCCACGTCTTACTCTTCCATCATCTTGAAGGTCTCCCTCTACAATATGTTTTTATGACTTATAAAATGCAATATAATTATTGCCATTTTCATGTCCTAGTCCCTAGAAGGATGATAGAACCCTTTAACTACATTTATCTACTTTTGACATATCTGTTATTGTTATTGGTTATTTAAATTCTCTCTATAGATCAAACTCCATAAGAAATTTTATTTTTATTTATTCTTATTTATCCATTTATTCATTTAGATTTACACATACTAATTATTTTTCCTTCCATATAACTTCTATTTGTGACAATTTTCCTTCTCTTTAGCATTCTTTTTTGTCTGTTGGTGACAAAATTCTCTCTTTTTTTGTCTGTAAGTGTTTTTGTTTTACCTTTGTTTTTGAAGAATATTTTCCCTGGGTACAAGAATTTGAGTTGTCAGTAATTTTCTCTATCACTTCAAAGACATCATATATATATATATATGTATATATATTTGCTTCTATTGTTTCTGGTAAGAGTCAGCTGAAGATAATTTTATTTTAGATCCATTTTCTTTTTTTGATATTTTCTCTTTTTATTTGTTTTTTTAAAATCAATTTTATAAAGATATTTTCATTGGGATATATAATGTCTTTTGAATCTGTGGTTAAGCATCTTTCCATAATTTTAAAATGCATTTTTAGCCATCAAGTCTTCAGCTATTGCTTCTGCCCCATTTGCCTTTCCGCCAATGTTTTATTTTTATTTTTTATAAATTTATTTAATTAATTTATTTATTTCTGCTGCATTGGGTCTTCGTTGCTGCACGCAGGCTTTCTCTAGTTGTGGAGACCGGGGGTTATTCTTTGTTGCAGTGCACAGGCTTCTCCTTGCAGTGTCTTCTCCTGTTGAGGAGCACAGTCTCTAGGCACTTGGGCTTCAGTAGTTGTGGCATGTGGGCTCAGTCTTCGTGGCTCGAGGGCTTTAGAGCACAGGCTCAGTAGTTGTGGTGCATGGGCTTAGTTGCTCTGAAGCCTGTGGGATCTTCCTGGACCAGGGCTTGAACCCATGCCCCCTGCATTGGCTGGCAAATTCTTAACCACTGTGCCACCAGGGGTGTCCTCCACCAATGTTTTAAAATGGGTCTGACCTGCAGTTAATATGACAACAATTTTTTTTTTTTTTTTTTTTTTTGCGGTACGCAGACCTCTCACTGTTGTGGCCTCTCCCGTTGAGGAGCACAGACTCCAGATGCACAGGCTCAGCGGCCATGGCTCATGGGTCTAGCCACTCCACGGCATGTGAGATCTTCCCAGACCGGGGCACAAACCTGTGTCCCCTGCATTGGCAGGCAGACTCTCAACTACTGCACCACCAGGGAAGCCCAATTTTGACTTAACTTGTTATCAAGTCTTTCCAAAGCATGACCCCATCTCTTATGGGAAAAAAAAAAGTGGGACCTCTATTTTCTTTTTTCTCTATGTTTTCTATTGTTGCTGTAACAAATTACCACAAAGTTAGTGGTTTGAAACAACACAAATTTATTACCTTCCAGTTCTGGTTAGAAGTCCAACACATTGGGGTAAAATGTATCTCATTGGGGTAAAATCAAAGTAGGGCTGTGATACTTTCTGGAAGGTCTGGGGAGAATATGTTTCCTGGCTGTCAAATTTCCTTGGCTTATGATCCCACCTCCTCCATCTTTAAAGCCAAAGATGTCAGGTCAATTCCTTCTTTTTTCTTTTTTCTTTTTTTTTTTTGATGCTTCCAACAATCACTTTAATTACTTGTTTATGTAACAGATAATAACCTTGAATCCTTTAAGGTTAGAAGACATGAGCATTCATTCATTCTCTCACTCATTCTACAAATGTTTCTTGTGTACCGACTGTTTTCCAGGCACTGTGGACACAGCAGTTCACAAAACATACAAGGTCGTCTGTAGCCTACAGTAACCATGGAATCCAATACGAAGGGACCATCAATGGAAGAAAATTCTGTTTAACAAGTATTCACAAGAATTTTTATGCAAATGTGATTTTCTTATGGTTATAAGGAAAACAAAGCCAGCAGTCAATGTTTCAGCTGATATTCTGACCAAGATATAGAAAAGCTGGATTTAAACCACCTATGGTCCTCAGACCAGAAGTAAAGCAGAATTCATGCACAGTAGATAAGAGTTTATCCCAGAGAGGGCTAGACTTGTTCCAAAATATGGGGATTTTAGACATCTCAATTCCAAAAATGCATAGTGATCCAAACAGGCATTTTAGAAATAAAATGTATGTCTGCACAACTGTAATTCACAGCTTTAAAACACTTGCTGCCCCTTAAATATATAATGGCTGTGATTTGACACAGCTCCAGCATTACCAGTGAGAGTCTCTGACATGACATGTTAACGCAGAACACAATCTCACTGCCCTATCGCTGTCACCCAGAGGGGTTTCCTTAAAATGCTGAGTAGCCATCTTCAGTCCTGAAAATAGGAGACTGCAGCATACTGCCCTGCACTGGCTGCAGCAAATCGTCCTTCAATTACCAACGGTGTGCGTTTTAAAAGGAGCAATCTCTGAGCAACTTCTAGAAACAAACGTCTACTCTATACATTAAACATTCTTACTTCCTATGGCATTTGGTTTTTCTAACAGATGTACAAATGCGTGAGCGTATATTCCCAGCTGAGGTCTTCAAACCAACCATACCTTTCTCCAACCTAAAAGTCATGGAACACTTCTCTTTCCATAAGATGTTTTTCTTTAGAGAGGTAAAGTTTAATCAGTTATGCATTTATCAAGTCTAAAGTGTAGTATTCACAAATGAGACTGAATCTTTACAGCTTCCAGAAAAGAAAGGAGAAGAAAGAGTTTGTGTCTCACTCTCCAAGAATCCCGACCCATCCCTCCATCCAAACAGGGAGAAAAGATCAGGAAGACGGCACTTAGCACCTTCTAGGGGAAATTCGAGCAATCAGGTAGTCTGACCATTTCATTCTACAAATGACTAAACTAAGGTTAGAAAGGTTGAGTTGTCTGAGCCCATGATACAGGGTAGTAGCAGAGGCTGAATCAGGACTCTATTCCCGGTTTATCACTTGTTACCAAAGAGCTGGATTACCCAAGCTCTTTGATAACAGTTCTTTCAATACCTTGAAAATGATCTGTGTCTTCATTTAATTCTTTTTTTTAACATCTTTATTGGAGTATAATTGTTTTATATTGTTGTGTTAGTTGCTGCTGTATAACAAAGTGAATCAGCTATACGTATACATATATCCCCATATCCCCTACCTCTTGCCTCTCCCTCCCACCTCTCTATCCCACCTCTAGGTGGTCACAAAGCACCGAGCTGATCTCCCTGTGCTATGCAGCTGCTTTCCACTAGCTATCTATTTTACATTTGGTAGTGTGTATATGTCAGTGCCACTATCTCAATCAAAAAGAATCATGTACCACAATGTTCATTGCAGCACTATTTACAATAGCCAGGATATGGAAGCAGCCTAAGTGTCCCATCGACAGATGAATGGATGAAGAAGATGTGGTACATATATACAATGGAATATTACTCAGCCCTAAAAATAAATGAAATTGAGTTATTTGTAGTGAGGTGGATGGACCCAGAGTCTGTCATACAGAGTGAAGTAAGCCAGAAAGAGAAAAACGAATACTGTAGGCTAACACATATGTATATGGAATCTAAAAAAAAATATGGTTCTGAAGAACCTAGGAGCAGGACAAGAATAAAGATGCAGATGTAGAGAATGAACCTGAGGACAGGGGGAGGGGGAAGGGTAAGCTGGATGAAGTGAGAGAGTGGCATTGACATATATACACTACCAATTCCTTCTTATGTTGCTATCTCTCTGGGGTTAATTTCTGAGAGCCTCTTCCACTTTTGAGGACCCCTGTGATTACATTGGGTCCACTGGATAATCCAGGATAGTCTCCCTATATTAAAGGCCATTGATTAGCACCTTAATTCCATCTGCAAGCTTAATCCTCCTTTGACATTTAATCTAGCATTTTTATAGGTTGTGGGGATTAGGGTGTGCACAACTTTGGGAAGCTATTATTCTGCCTACTACAGAGCTTACCCTTGTTTTACCTGGATTTACATTCTATTAGGAAAATAATATAATTTCCAGTGTAAATCAGGTTTAGGAGCTGTTATGAAATGAATGTTTGTGTGCAAACTACCCCCTTTCCCAACCATCATATTTATGTGTTGAAGCCCTAACCCCCAGTGTGTCTTTATTTGGAGAGAGAGCCTCTAAGGAAGTAATTAAGGTTGAATGAGATCATAAGGGGAGTCCTTGATCCTATAGTATTTGTATCCTTATAAAAAGAGACATCAGAGATCTCTCTCTCTCTCTCCTTCCCACCCCCTCCCTCTCTCTCTCCACATGACCACAAAGAAGAGGTCATGTGATCACACAGCAAGATGGTGCCACCTACAAGCCATGAGGAGAGACCTCAGCAGAAGCTGAATTGCCTTGATCTTGGAACTTCTAACCTCCAAAACTGAGAGAAAATAAATTTCTGTTGTTTAAGCCACTCGGTCTATGGTATTTTGTATGAAGCCAGAGCTAAGACAGGAACAAAAACCTTGGACCTTGGTCAGTGTAACACTGAATGACGGGTGGTTTTGACCCAGAAAGGATTAATCCTTACCATGGCCTACCCTCTGTTTTTGTTATCTGGGTACAGCCCATTTCCACTATTAAACTATATATCCTGAGACACAGCAGGAACTTATGTCTGATAGATTTTTCAGCTAACCCGTAACACTTATCATGATGCCTGGTACATAGTTGGCGCTCAGTAAATATTAACTTATTTTTAAGTTGAACCATTGCTTTTGGGAGTTGAACTGTTGCAGTTAATGGTTTAACCAGATTGTTTTAGTTTTAGTCACTTTACTCCCCCAAAGCTAAATATGTTTATAATAACATACTGCTTACAGAGCTTCTTGCCAAGTGGCTGCACTTCATCCTTTAAGAGGAAAAAGCCCTAACTCACTTTTTAAAAACTTGTTCTGGAATTTTTAAGAGGTGTTCCAGTGCTCTGTGGTCAGATTGTACTCATGTCTTCAACTGTAGTGCTGCATTATAGCCCCAGAGTTGGCACTGATGCATTGTTGAAAATATTATCAGTGGTAAGGGACCTACTACTGAGAATTTTATTAACACAAATGAGAGCCCCTAGGAGGATCTCTTGGTAAGAAGTTTACTGATTACAAGCCTCCTCTGTCTAGACATTTAAATAGTCTGGCCATTTAGATTCATTAGATTTGGGACTTAAACCACTGAAATACTTTCCTGTTACAACAATGGTAGAGTTTCTGGATTTTGCTTCTCCTATGACTTCTTGCTGGAGCTGATGGGCACTGTCATGCAATGTGTTTGCAATTACTACATGGTTGGGGGCTTGCTTCGTATGTGTGTGTTTGAGCACTGGGTGGTGACACACCATTTCCTCGGTCTTGGAAGAGCCTCACATTTTTTCTTCTTCAGTGCTAAGAATTCCAGAATAATCGACCAAGAATTAGATGGAAGCTTGGGGGTTAACTCATCCAGCCTCCCACATCCCCACAGTGTGTTTCAAAGATTTTTAAAATGTAAATCATATAACAGATTAACCAAGGATGTTCATATACACATGCACACACACACACATTTCTGAAAAATGTTTTCAGGAAACAATACTTACCCTTTCTGTATACAATATATACCGATCAACCTTATTCTAATTTCTTCTATTGTATTCTGATCATATATATGTGTGTGTGTGTGTATATACATGATATAAAATGTATAAGATATAATATACGTCGATGCTGGTTTGGTACCCACTAAATTACTTTCATATCTCACTAACATGTTGCAATCTGCAGTTTAAAAACACAGGACTACAGAATTACTGGCAGATGTTTGGTCAACCCATCTTCATTTGAACAGTCCTATCATTGAGGGGTTTAATACTTTATGAGCAAAATTCACAGGTGTAATACTCATTGAACAATTGGTCTTTAATAGTGTCTACTTAGGTCACCCCCTGGTCTAGGCAGCGTGTGCTTTCAAGAAATGTTCCCTCCAATCAGGTTTGAACCTGAGCATGGCCTGAATCTCAAGATGTGTGGCCAGTAAGACTGGCAGGATTCTGCAATACATTTAGGGCTCTTCGTTGTTCTATGTAACTTCAGGATCCTAAGGTGCTACTACTCTCAGTTGAAACTCCATTTTTCTAATATAAAGATCCCTTCAACTATGTGGCCAATCTGATTAAATAAATTTTAAGGATGTCAATGACATGCTCAAGTGCCTACTTATCACATTATTAATTTAGTTACTATATATATTTATTTATTTATAAATCACATTAACATACATACAGTATTGTACCATATGAACAATAGTACATAAAAAGATACATTAGTTAAACATTTTTTCTCCTACCACATTTCATGAAACAACTTTATTCAGTTCTCCACTTGCCTCTTTAATGTAGCTTTTTGGTCATCTCTAGACCCACTTTGTGTGTTCTCTATGGAGGACGTCCAGAGCACACCAACTCCATTGCCACCTAAGTTATTTGAGATTCAAAGCTTTTTTGATCCATGATGCTGTTACTGTAAACTTTATTCCAAGCAATTAATATCCTTTTGCATTGTTTTTCTTTCATTCTTCATGTGTAATATTTACAGGGTAACAACTTACTAAGTTGTTTTTACAACAACTGTATGGAGACATAATCACAAACCATAGGATTAATCCATTTAAAGTGTACAATTCAATGGTCTGAGTATATTAGAAGGGCTGTGAAACCATGAACTCAATACATTTTATCATTTTCCTCACCCCAAAAAGATACTCTGTACCCATTAGCAGTCATTTCACAATTCCTCCCACCCCGCCCTGGCCCAGGCAAGCACAAATCTACGTTCTATCTTCATGGACTTGTCTATTCTGGACACTTCATATAAATGTCATTATACAATATGTTTCTTTGGGACTGGCTTCTTTTACTTAGATTATGTTTTCAAAGTTCATCCATGTTACAGCATGTATCAGTATTCCATTTCTTTTCATTTAAATTTGTTTTAAAGTCACCTTTAAATGGTTTGTTTAAAGTGATAACCTGTGCTTCAATCTGGAAAATCATACCCCCTCCCCAGAAATAATGACTAAGTCTCTGTCAAATTCCTTTTCCTTCTTTTAAAAATTTAATGCTCTCAGGTGACTTCCATCACTTTGAAAATCAGTGCTAACTGAGTCCATTTCAGGTTAATGTATCTTGAAAAATAGTTCTGCTTTGTTCCAAATAAAGTCATGAGAAGAACTCCTGTAATACGAGAGACCTTGTAAGCCCTTGAAAATAGGGCTTCTTTTGTTCTGAGGAAAATCCCCATATCCCCATGTGTCGTACATAGTGGAAATCAAAGCGGTTGTATGATCTTGAAGTCAACTCGGTGACGGAAAGTGATATTTCTTGAATGCTAAACAAAAGCCAGGTACTGTGCTTGGCACTCTTTCTATGTTATCTGACTTAATCTTCACAACATCCTATGAAACAGAAAATACTTTCTTCATTTGATAAATAAGGAAACTGAGTGTTCGGTTTGAGAAGTGGGTCAGGTGCCTTTGGTTCCTCTTGCCTGACCTTTTCCTGCACATTAACTCTGATCTTCTTCCCACGTGTCTTGCTTCACACAGTGTGCACTCCATCCTCCATGAAGTCCACCATGACCACAGCAGGACTGTTCAGGGTAAAATAACAGAGGAAAAAAATCCATTTTGTTTCCCCATCTCAAACTCCACCCCCACTGCAAAACATGACTGTGGATCCCTAAGCCTCTGATATTGAGTAGGGACATACACTGGGGGAAAAATATGATGTACTTAAAGATGGTGGAGAATAACAGTAATAATGAAGAAGAAGATGATGATGATGATGTGATGATGGTGGTGATGATGATGACAATACTAACAGATGTTTATTGAGCATGTACTGAATGCCAAGTCATAGTGTCAGAACTTAAGGTGCCTGATTTCACCTGTTCCTCAAAACAAGGTTTACGAGGTAGGTTCCACTATCACTCCTGCTTACAGGTGAGATTATCGAGGTTTAGCTATGGAAACAACCTGCTCCAGACTACATAGCTAACAATAATGGAGCTAGGGTTCAATCCCCAGTTTATCTAATTCCAGATCTTCTCACTCCTACTTCATGGGGGAGATATGGTATTAGAAGGAACTAACCAAAGAGGATCTCCCTAAAAGTAGTCATTTTTCAAAAGGAGCTAAAAAGGAGATCCCACTATGTGAGCAAGCAGATCCTTGAGAAGCAGCTTTGGTAAATTAACTTCTATCTTCCAGGCCAGCAGCCTCTTTTTTTTTTTTTTTTTTAAAGTAAAATACCATATACCACTAGGCATTACTCTTCTTGACAGTAGGAGATTACATTCTGGACCTGACTGGAGTTTTTGTCGAGGAGAATTTGTTACAATTTCAAAGAAGTTTCTTAAGAGAAATGGCTGTTTTGCATTTATTACACAGGACCTAAAAATATGTCAGGTTTGATCTTCTACGAAATCACCTTGTATAAACTTCATGCTTCTCTTCCGCCCCTCCTGACTCCCTGCTTCTTCCCGCCTTTGCACGCAATGACTGTGGCCAAAGCTCCCCCCAGACAGCCCAGCTTCCAGAGGCCTTGACCCACATTTTGTAGAGCTTCTTTTTGTCTGCAAAGTTGAATCTCTACTGTCCTGAAAGCACAACTTGGAACTCTCCTTCTCTACAAATCCTTGTTAAGAGCCTGTCCAGGGATCCTTATATAGCTTTGATGCTACAGCAACCGGTCAGTCAGTCACCCTGGGGAAATGAAAGCCAAGATGCACAGATCATAATAATGCGACAGTAAAAATGATAAGAAGTCCTGTTTGTTGAGTAGTTATTGCTTATTACGAGCTGGCAAATGGGCTAAGTGTTTGCATATGTTGCCTGTGATTTCAAAACAATACCTCATTTACCTTAATACCCAAATGATGACAGTTTAAGTCCCATGACTTGATTTCTGGGAAGTAGCCCTTCTCAAAGTGTCCCTGGCTGTTTCCAAGAGGTCCAGGTTGACTTACATATGTTCAGGGACATAACCTTGATTTTTTCCACCACGTATTTCCTGTGGTGTCTCCATGCTGATTTCTTTGCTTCTAGTGTCTGGTGGGATAGCCTCTCTCTGAGAAGAGTGGTTGTTGGTAGTTATTACTCTTCCTCCCATTTTGGCCTCAGAGGAGGTTGGCATTGTTCTTCCCTTTGTTACCCGCTCTGAATCACAGGGCAGGGCCATGTACAATACCTGACAAACAACTGGGATCAGGCAGTGGAACAAGATTGCACTGAGGATTCAGGGATAGTGAAAGGGCTGTGCAAGGCTGGTTGTAACCTGTAATTCCTCCCAACTGGCTTATTCTCATTCGAGGGTATCTTCTTAGAACATTTCCTTGACTGGTGGCCTGTCCTCCACATGCCTCACCCTCTAGTTAACTTCCTACCACTACAAACACTCCAGTTATCTTCACACTTCAGTTTCTGAGCTGAACTCATCCTCACCTAATCTGAGACTTGTGCCTGGTCCTTGTTGCTCTTCTCAGCATCAGTATCTTCTCAGGATTACTGACAGCAAGGACCTCAGTTCCCTAAAAGGAAAACTACTCTCCATAGATGTAGAGTCTGGCCTGATGGCTCAAAAGAGATAATCCCACAAGAGTTTAACATCAGCATGTCACTGAAAGATGTAGTTCTTCAGCAGAAAATAACAACACAGTGTTGGGAATGGCACAGCTCCTGTCCTCTGCCTTCATGCTTCTATGTGGAGAAAGCTCCATTATGGTGACGCTACTGCCTCTTGCCCCATTCCCTGTCCAGGGACAGAGGTGTGACCTATCCGATTAATGTGCCTGGAAAAGTTCAGTCCGCCTGCCTCTGTGACTGCTTGTTTGCAGAAGTGAACATTCAGGAACAAGACTTCACAGGGAGAACCCTGAGGTGGGTCAGCTCAGCCATTGTTTCTGAGGTGGTAAGTTTGCCTAATTCAGGGGTGAAATATTAACAATAAAGATCCTATTTTTATTTCTACTCACTATATTCCTAGGATTTTCTACCAACTGGCTTCCAAACTCAAAAGTGGAAAGGGGTATGTTACATACAGCTCCCTAAACCTAAACCTAAACCCATGTGTTGGAGGACAGTAGCCCAAGGTTGATGGATTCCACCTCAGTTCAATTCCTGTTCAGTCTCATGGGGTCCAGTTGCATCCCTGGCCATGTACCATTACATCAGTCAATATCCATAGGTGTGGAGAAGAGCTAAGGGTAGTCCTGGGCTCCGAAAATACAGTGCTCAACTTGAGAAGGCCCTCGATGATGCTTCTGTGGTATATAAGCAAAATATGTTGTCTCCATTCCACAGCATGGACCAAGGGTGTGTCCGGGTGACTTTCCTCTCACAAATATTGAGTCCTCTGCTTAGAACCCCTCAGTGGATCATCACCTTCTACACTGGGGGTCATCAAGGTCTGGGATGTGTGGTCTCTGTAGCAACTGCTTAACTGCCACTGTTGTGCACCAACAGCCATAGATGATGCATAAGTGAGTAGGTGTGACTATGTTCCAGTAAAACTTTATTGACAAACCAAGCAGTGGGTCAGATTTGGCTCCTGGCTATCATTTGCCAACCCCTGTTCTATGTTACTGGCTCCAAGCTCCTCAGCTTAGCATTCAAGGTCCCTCATTTAGCCCCTACTTATCTCTTTAGCTTCATATACTGCTCACTTTTCACCTTTCCAGTCCCTCTGCTTAGAATCCAGAGATACCCAACTGGTTAGAATAACTCCACCTCCCCCACCCCTTACATGCATATACACACATGCATAAACACACACACACACACTCACACACAGTCACACAGGCACAGGCACAGAGGAATGCTCTTCTGTTCTGTGATTCTGTGATTTTACACTTGCTGTTCCCTCTGCTTGAAAAGACTTCCTTCTTTCTTCACCTGGTCGAATTCTACTCACCCTTCAGACTGGATTCTAGGATGACTCTGTCCCTTGAAAGCCTTCTTCAAGCCACCCATGGCTGGGTTGGGTATCTCACGTCTTCGTTTCCATATAGTTAATGCATAGATGAGATGTTTTCCATTTCTGAGTCTGTCTTCCCTGGCTATTCAGGGAACTCCTGGGTCCAGGGACTCAGTTTCATAATTTCCACATCACTGGGGCATCAGAGAGTATCCAGCATGGATCAGCTGCTGAATTTGTGCAGAACTGAACCGATGAAGCCAGAGTGATCCAGAGAAAAAGGGGCAGGTTTTCCTGCAGATATTATAAATGGGACATTCAGGGGTAAGGTGAACTGACAGGCTTATAAACAAATGGGATAAGATAGAAAAAGCCAGGGATGAGGACTGTAGTATGACATGGGAATATTGACACAATAAATAATGGGATCTGAAGAATGGATTGGCAGCTTTGACATTCTTTACTTTCTGCCTGAGTCCAAAGGCAAAAAGCATAGCTTCCACGTACTAGAAATTCACAATGCAGTTGGCAGTGCAATATTAAAGAAAATGAAATAATCAAAAAACCATGGGAAAAAAAGCACATTTTCAAACGCTCGGTTATATGGGACAGATTAAATTTGGAAGACAGGATGATCAACAGAAGCTAGAATAGTTAAAAAAAAAAAGCCTCTGGTAGTGGTATTAGGGAAAGAATATCAAAAATATCATGAAATTTATAACTTTTAATTTTTTTACTAAAAAACTTTTTAACTGGTGTATCATACCCCCCAAATTACAAATAAGTGCACATCTCAATAAATTTTCACAAACAGAACACATTTCTGTAATTAATACTCAGATTAAGAAACAGAATATCATCAACATCTCAGAAGCCCCCTTGTGGCCCCTTTCAGTCACCACCTACTTCCAAGGGAAACTACTACCCTGACGCCTAATAGCAGAGGTTAGCTTTGCCTATCAGTGAATTTTAGGCACATAAAATGATACAATGTGTACTCTTTTGTGTCTCTTTTCTTTTGCTCTTCATTATATTTTGAAGTTCATCCAAGTTGTTATGTTTGTTAAGAAGTTGTTATGTTTAGAAGTTATGTTGTTATGCTTAGAAGTATTTTGTTCATCCTCATTACCGTTTAGGATTCCGTTGTATAAATATACCACTTTTATTTTTTCATTCTTCAATTGATGGAAACCTGGGTGGATTCCAGTTTTTAGCTGCTTTCTAACACAAGTCTTTTGAGAGACATATGTATGAATATCTGTTAAGTACATACCTAAAGAATGAAATTATTGGGTCATAAATTATATATATGTTCAGCTTTCATAGATAATGCCAAACTATTTTTCAAAATGGTTGGACCATTTTATACTCCCACCTGCAGTGTATAGAACCCCAAACACTCCACATCTTCTTTAATTCTTTGCCTCATCAGTTTCTTTCATGTTAGTCATTCTGGTGGGTGTGTAGGGTACCTCTTTGTGGTTTTAATTTGTGTTTCCTTGGTGAATAATGAAATTGGGTACCTTTCCACAAATTTATTGACTATTTCTATATCCCTTTTGGTTAAAATATTTAACCCTTTTTGAGGTTGGGGGTTGTCTGCACATTCTTTTGCACATTGATATATAGGAGATATATATACATATATATATATATATATATAAGAACATATATTTTATTTTTTTAAGTTTTATTATTATTATTTATTTATTTCTATAAATTTATTTTATTTATTTTTGACTGCATTGGGTCTTCATTGTTTCTCACGTGCTTTCTCTAGTTGTGGCGAGTGGGAGCTACTCTTTGTTGTGGTGCACAGGCTTCTCATTGCTGTGGCTTCTCTTGTTGTGGAGCACGGGCTCTAGGCATGTCGGCTTCAGTAGTTGCAGCATGCAGGCCCAGTAGTTGTGGCTCATAGGCTTTAGAGCACAGGCTCAGTAGTTGTGGCTCATGGGCTTAGCTGCCCCGTGGCATGTGGGATCTTCCTGGACCAGGGATTGAACCTATGTTCCCTACATTGGTAGGCAGATTCTCAACCACTACACCACCAGGGAAGCCCTATATTCTTTATATATGTTGGGTATATGTCCTTTGTCAGATAGATAAATTACAACCTGTCTTGCCTTTTTATTCTCTCAAAAGTGTTTTTAATGAACAAAATAAACCCCCATAATTTCTAATTCTCCCTTAGATCTTTGAATTATTGCTGCTTTCTAGTTCATAGACTCAGTGAATGAGAAGAAAGGATTCTATTAGGTATAGAAAGCTTGAAAACAATAATAGAAGGAAACTTAGAGTTCGCCTGATTCAAATCCCTTGGTTTTTCTCTTGGGAATCTACAGGCCAGAGAAGATGGGTAACTTGCTCTGAGTCACTGACTCAGTTAACAGAATTAGGGCCCGGGGCTCTTGTCTCCTAGTCCAGTGTTCTTACATGGCCACGTTCACTCTTTCTTTCGAGTGGTGGGAACAAAATGAGTGTCTATGGCAAGTGACAGCACAGTTGTTAAACTGTATCTACATCGGTGAGAGTTTCATCAGCCCCAGGGCCAGAAGACAAAAAGAGCGGACCTTTCTGCACCCAGCTTCCTCTACACCCTTAACAGGAGCTGCACTACATTTAGGAAACTCTTGATATGTATTGCTAAGCCTTGCTAGGCTGTGTGCAGCCTGATAGCTATGTCTCCATTCTAAAAATTAATTAAGAGTTATTTACATTGGCAAAATACTTGGGACAATAAAGAGAGATAGCAGGCTTAACTCTACCACAGTTTTACTCTAGTAAGTAAATGGGCTCTAGCCCAAACCCTGATTACCCAGAGTGGTTAGGAAATTATAAGGTCAAAGCAACAATTCATCTCATCTTAAGGAGCCGATGAAACAGCTTGTCAAGGCCACATTCCTCACTGGCCAAAGCCAAGTGTACCTGTTGAGTCAGCACTCTGCCCTTGGGAAGGGACGGGCGGACAGCCTGGCTACTGCTGCTGGTGGAGTCCTACAGAAACAGTGCATCTCTCTCAAGTGGAGTGAGTGTTAGCAGGGACTTCAATGAACATGTGCCCCACTCGTAATCCTGGTACCCTCTGGGGAAATTTGACCCCTCCTTCACCAGTCAGATTAAGCTTCAAACAACAACAACAACCTAGTTTGATTAAGATTTCACTCCTAGTTCTCATCAGCATTATTTATTTACATATATACAAGAAGTCAGAAGGATACAACCACATGTATCTCTGGATGGTGTTGCTATGGATACTTTCTATTTTTTCAATCTGAAATTTCTAATTCTTCTACTAAGTTGAGCCATAGGAAAATATGCTGGCTTTATAGGTCAAAACTGGCTGAATACCAGCAATTTCAAGTGTTTTGACCTTATGTAACAAACAAGTATTACTGTGGAATTTTAAAAATGAAAAAGGTTTTTATTATTTATTTATTTCTGTTAGAATAAAAATAATACTAATATCTACCACCTTTCTTTTTATTGCTAAACTCTCCACTGCACCCCCAGCTTACTGTTTAATCTGCCTAACAAAGCTATAAGGGGGGCTATTATGAACCCTATTTTATAGATGAGAAAACTGAGGCTCAGAGAGGCCCAGTGAACCAATTACCCCACTAGCAAGGGCAGGGTTGTGAATCAGAGCTCAAAGCCTTTGCTGTTAATCATTACCCCATCCAGCGTGATTCTGTACCCTCTGATTTCAACTGAAACTCTAAGTCAGAAAGTAAAGGCAAACCTCCTACGGGAGAGACCCAGCGTTTGTGGGCAGGACTATATCTTATTTATGTGGGATCATGCTATGTCCCCAGAGTAGATACCCAGAAAGGATTTGCTCAGCAAATACAATAGTTAGGGCTTAAAAAAGCAAAGGGAGAGAAACAAAGGGAGAGACACGTCCCTGTCTTTAGCTTTTCCAGTATGGCTCATAAGTAACACACAGGTCTCCTAACTCCCCATCTCCCACCTCTGTCCCTATTGCCTTCCCAAGGACCACTCCAACATTCACCAGAATCAAAACAAAGGGTGCATGTTAACCATGGGCCAGCAGAGGGAGAACCAACACTAGACTCTTCCAAGGTTGAACGTAAACCTCTTCCCCCTAGAAAACTGAAATCTCTGTTTAAGCTGCCCAACGTTTTTCTTGAACATCTCCTGGGACTGTGTAAGTTTCTGGAGACAGTCTGTTACTTTCATGATAAAGGCAGCTGTTATTTATTGAGCACTTACTGTGAGCTGGGATCATTGTTAAGATACTTGACAACAAACCAGTATTTAAAATTCGATCTAGCTGACGTCAGAGATCAAATGTTTTACCTCAGACCTGCACCCACGGTCCTTGGGTTTCAGAGGGGTTGTGAATTCCCTGAAAATTGTACCTAATTTGTGTGTGGTGTGTGTGTGTGTGTGTGTGTGTGTGTGTGCATCTGTCTGTGTGCCTGTGTGTATATGTGTGTATATAGGCTTATGTGATTTTATTTTATTTTTTTTTCTGAGGAGAGAGGTCTTAACCTTCATGAGAGTCTCAAAGAAGTGAAAGACCCAATAAGATTTAGGGTCTATCTTAAGAAGAGAGGGTTAAGAAAAAGCTGCCTTGCTGACTGACATGAGAGAGATGTGAAACCATTCCTTGTTCTTAAGCCTCTGGCACTACGACTGAATGGGATGGGGTCAGGCAAGCGTGTAACAGTCAAGAACGTTGATCAATGAAGGATGAAGTACAAACTCTTAAATCTGTGTTATCTAAGCCATGTTGGAATAGAATGAAACACCCTGTACTGGTGAGATAGTGAAACCAGTTTTAATCAGAGAAAGCTCCTAGAACACAGTGTGGGTGGGCATGGGGGAAGGACAGACAAGACAATGTATGTGTTTGTTTCAGAAACAGAACAGAGTAGGGAAGTGGGAAAAAATGTCAAGGTTATTCCAGGAGCATAATCTATTCCTCTTGGATAGCACTTTACAATTTACAAAGTTCCTTCAAATACATGTATGCCAGAGGTCCTCAAAACTGTTCTGTGTGGTCAGCAAGATGGACTACCAAACTGTTTCTAATTTGTGACCAAATAAAAGTAACCGTTGGACACCATGTTGGTTTCAAACTCAAGCTTTCAAATGTTGTAGTGTGTTGGAGGAGCATAGCTTAGTGATAAAGAGCTTGGACTCTGGAATGGACTGTCTGGCCCCATTCCAGCCACCTGGAGAGGCAATGCAGGCATCAAGAAGTACTGCCTGCAAGATGGTTAATGCCCCAGGAGTAACCCTCAGGCAGGGGAAGGAGAAGCAGTTGTGAATAACTACTCCAGGTGTCTTGCCCCTTGGTGATAGATTTCTTAGGTGAAATGCATGGTTTCTCAGAAGGTTCTGGGCAGGGCTGAACCTCTGGTGGCCCACAGTGGTAGCTGTGTCAACACTCTCCATCAGCTTTCCTTCCTTCCCTGTCTCTCCTCCCCAGTCTGTCTGGGATGGCCTCTGAGCTTGAATCTTCCTAGAGAAACAAATGTCCAGACAGGTTCAAATGTGCAATAAACTTCTGGGGAGAGATGCCTCTGTTGGATAAAGAGGAGGAGCGGGAGTGGGCATGGAGTCTCTGGGTGGAAATGCAGACCTGCCCCTGGGAAGGAGAGGGGAATGAAGGAGGGCTGGCTAGGAAGATTCTGGGTCAGCAGAGCAGCATAAGACAGCTCTGACCAGGTGGATGGGGATTCCATGAGCCAAAGTCACTCAGCTGAGAAGTCCCAGGCCACATAGGCAAGGGCCTTTGTAGGATGCCACTGTGTTCAACCTGTAGCTGGTGAGAAGTGTGGCCTCACCACTGACGCGGAGGTCGATCCAGAAGGCTGGGACCTGGGGCTTCCAATCAGACAAGCGCCCCATCAGAGGGGATCGGAGTGGTCCTTTTCATATGTATCCTTATTTCTGAGTCTTATCCTGTAGACTCACACAGAGACATAGCTCACTAATTCATTGATGCATGGATGAATGAAAATAGAGTTTAGGGTCAACACCCACAGAAAGAAAATGAATAACTCCCGTGCAGGGCCCCTTCCAGTAGCTGTGAACTTACCCTTCCAAAGAGCCCAGACCCTTACCACATCACATGGGAGCCTTGAGGAAAAGACCCAAACCAAGACAGACCGAGCAGAAAATGGAGAGGCTGACTTGGCTGAGTGAATTGTATCCCTGGGAGCAGTAGCAAGCAGTGGAGAGAGGTCCTTCACAGGACCCAGGAAGGTGGGCTCTGCTGTCAGCTCAGCCAGTGATCAGGCCCTTGACCTCCACACCGGTGAAATTAGGACTGATTATTTGGCCAGGTTAGGACCACAGAAAGTGAAAATCCAGCTCCAGTTGAGGGGTGGGACTCTGGCAACCTGCCAGGGAGTGGCAAAACCATGGATCCAATTTTCATGCATGGCCAGTTACAATAAAGTGCCCGGGGAAGGTGAGGTGTGGGGAGCTCGTGGAAGCTGCCATAGAACCTGGAATAAAAATTTCTAACACTGTGTGAGTGGGTGGTTGCTTCGACTGGAAAGGGATAGCTTAAAGAAAGACAAGACAGTCATCCCTAGGTATACAAGGGCGATTGGTACTAAGACCCCCTGGGATACCAAAATCCTAGGATGCTCAAGTCCCTTAAATAAAATGGTGTAGTATTTGCCTATGACCTCTGGACAGCCTCCTGTATACTTTAAATCTTCTCTAGATTACTTATAATACTTAATACAATGTAAATGCTATGTAAATAATTGTAAATACAATGCAAATAGTATATAAATAGTTGCCAGTGGGTGTGCAGCAAATACAAGCTTTGCTTTTTCTAACTTTCTGGAATTGTTTTCATTTTTACAATTATTTTTGATCTGTGGTTGGTTGAATTTGGGGATGCAGAACCCAGGATTCAGAGAATCAACTGTATTAAGCACACAGTTTTAAATTTCTGGCTCAACATAAAGGGTTAAAATCATCAAGACTCTAAAGACTCTATTATCTTTTGGAGCTGCAGGCCTGAAATAGCCAGAAACCAAGCCCAGGCCTGGTCTTTCTTAATGGTTAAGGTCAGGCCTGTCTTCTCCAGATCTAAAGGTTTTTGATTACATACTTCAAGCAGCACTTCAGTAGGCTGCCAGTTATGTTCACTCTAGGAATCCCACGAATAATTAGCCAAAGGTCTCCACAATGAAGATGATTTTGACTGGCGTAATGGTGCTAAGGTTTGGCATGGTTAGCTAGCTTAAGCTCACACATTGTAAGAAGAGAAGGAGCATGTCTGTCCCCCATCTTTGCCTGTACTTTCCCAAAACACATCTCTTCCAGCATCCAATCCAGTGCTGAAGAAAATCGCTTGATCATGGATGCCGGAGCTGAATGCCTTCTGAGTAACAAAAATCTGCTTCCTACACACATTTTCAAAAAGATAGAGCAACGAAATATCACATTCCAAGAAATATAGTCCAGAAAACAAAGGCATAAAACTAACCTCAGTCTATACTGCATCTCTCAAAGAATATTAAAGAAAATGTCATTTATATGTGCCCACATATATATTTTAAATTATTTCCTTCCATTCCTCTTGCTCCTAAAACTGTCTAGAGAGCTCATTTTCATCTCCTCCACCACAATCCACACGTGTCCTCCAAATGGTCTTCTCCTTCCTTCTTCTCCCTATTTCTTTTTGCTCCTTCTCTCCCCCACCTACAGTAAATCTTGGCTCTTCCTGGAGTAGATAACTCACTTCTACCTTTCTGCTTCTCCCCACAACTGAACTATAATATAACTCAAATATAAAATAAGGCTGGAGGGAGGGGAAAAATTCCCCCTGGGCACTGCCATATTTTCATGAGTGGAGAATGGGATGGCAAGAAGAGAATGATAATTTGGGCACCTTTTACACATGGCATAAAAGACATTGGTGTTAAACCAAGGGTGAACTTTGTTGTGACACTTAACTTCAGTGAGCCTTGTCTCATCTTTAAATGCGGATCCCTAAACTTTCCTTTCATTTAGTTTGAATATTAAGTGAGATAATATGTCTGTCAAGTATTTGACATAGTACTTGGTATGTGGTCAACAAATGGGAACCGTGATGGAAAGTTGAAAACCTCCTTCTAGCCATACTTCGCACAAGTGTTGATCGCATGTGTATTATTTTTCTTCCCAACATTTTATCTAAAGTTTTTTCAAACATTAAGAAAAGTTTTAAAATTACAGTGAATACCTAATGTACCTACCAACATATATTCTACAATTAACATTTCACTATACTTACTCTATCACCTATCTCTCTATCCTTCTGTTCATTCATCAGTTCAGGTTGTTTTTGATACATTTCAAAGTGAGTTGCAGACATCAGAACTCTTCACACCAAATACCTTACCATGAGTGTTTTTAAAGACCTTCTGAGAAAAATATTGTAAAATAACATTTTGTCTTTAGTAGGAGTGCTGATAGGTCACCTTTTCTGCCAAAATGTAGGTCAGACTCTCACACATTCCCTAGCTTCAAAGCAGCATTTCACAAAGTGTGTTTCATGGAACCCTAGTACAGAACTATATGAAAAAATCCTAAATATCTGTGGTAAAAAAGTTTCAAAAACTTTAGAGTAAATAAAATTTGCAAAGTTCTCTACTGCAGGACTTCTTAGAGACTTTGTTAGGCTAATATGATATATTAGGTGTTATATCCAAGTTATTTGACCATAAGAACTCAATTTTCTTCTGAGAAACCTGGAGCAGAATGAGTTCTACAGAATACACTTGGGGAAAGTATACCTCTACCTAAGTCCTACCCTCTTCCCTCTCTTCCCCATAGTTTACACACATTGCATGATTTCTAGATATTGGTCCTATCCATTGTCTTCTGGAAAGCTCCCCAAGTCTCCTAGATCATTTCTGTCTCTAGTTACTATGTTTCTCTCAAATGAGTATGTCTCTGAAACAAATTCTCTTTGTTAACAGTGAAATTGCAATTAACTATGGACTACTGCTCGCAATTATAAAAAGGTAAGTTTAGTACAATTGAAAAGAAAATTTAAAGTATATTGGGGAAAACAGCAAATTTTAAAACAGCTTTTCTATGGTAGAAACAAGATGAAAATTTAATAGCTTGAAATGTTTTTATAAGCAAATATAAATAATAGACTATACAGGAATAATAGGATATTCTTAGAATATACCTAAATATCAAGTTTAGAAATATGGAGGTCAGCTTTGCTCTTCGTGAAACCATCCTTTGTTATCAAACACAGAGGGATGGATCGTAAGTTGTTCAATATCTCACACCTACCATTTAACATGTCATTTAATCATGAGGTCTGGTTGGGAGAACCTTGGTCCTCCAAGTTCACCTTCCCCATCAGCTGCTCAAAGGAGATCATAGGTGAATGAGCTCTGAAAATTGTGTAAGTCACAAAAATGTTACTGTTTTTATTATCATTATCATCAGAGAAGCAGGATAATAAGATCTGAAATGACCTGAAAATATGTCCCGCCTTAATTCTTCTCTTCTGACAGGACCATGCAAGGTGGCAATGACCTGGTTTTCTAATTTGTTTCAAGAAGGATATTGCTTTCAAGGCCACTTAGCCATCTGCCACCGTATCTCACATATAGCATCTTGCTACCCTCAGAAGACACAAAGTACTTTCTAAATGCTGGCATTCTTTTAGCATTTGATGAAATGTCTTTGACGTGTAAGATTTAGGAGAAAGGAAGTATAGCCAACCTTCAGAGTCATGTCTATTCTGCGAAAGGGGCCAGATACTCTCACTTGCAAAACCACCTGACAGAAAACTGAGCAAGTAAAGATCTGATTCTCTGGTGCTGACCCACATCAGAAGGAGCCCAAATGGTGGTGAGGGGAATAGAAAGAAAGTACCGTGAAAGAGAAAGCAAAGCGTGGACTTAAATATGTAATCGCATGGATGCCTTTCTCTAAAATGTAAGGAGTGGAAGGGCAGTTTTAGCATGTCTAGTGGACCCATGACATGCAGAGCTCATCCTCCTGGTCTACCTCCAGTTTACTTGCCCAGCTTCACCTTCTGCCACTCTCCAATAAACTAGTGAAGACGCCACACAATCTCTCACTTCTCTGAGCTTTCGAATACACTTTTTCCTTGACCAGTGACACCCCTCCTACTCCACCAAGCTATCTCCTCCTTACCCTTCAGAGGTTTTCCTGGCATTACCATTTCTATGAAGCCTATCCCTGGTGATATAGGAGGCCACTGTCCGGATCCTATACCTCATACAGAATTTCTATCATAGCACTTTCTGTGTTATTTTATGATTGCATATTTATTTTTCTTCTGACTATGAGACTAACTTTCTTGAAAACAAAGCTTTAGCATCTTGACCCTAAAACCTGGGAGGTATTTAGTAAGTGTTTGGTGAATTCATATATGAGTGAATCCAAGAGGGATCACTTTGTGCATAGATCTGTCAATATTTAATTAAGATTATTCAGGCCTAAAGGCAATGAGCAATGAGCTCAATTTATTTTTGAAATAAATGCATTAAGAAAAGAGCATAGCACAGGGAACTATATTCAATATCCTGAAATAAACTATAAAGGAAAAGAATATAAAAAAGAATGTATACATATGTATAACTGAATCACTTTGCTGTACAGAAAAAATTAACACATTGTAAATCAACTATACTTCAATAAAAAAAGAAAAAAGAAAAAAGAAAAGAACATGACAGTAACTTTCACAGCAAAATATTGTAATATTCTGTATTGCAATACTCATATTGTAATGATGTTTACAAATTAACAGTATCTGTAAATGAGCAGGCTCAAAGCTCCTCAAAGCCCACTACTTCCTAAATACACTTCCTAGATATTATTCTTAAAATAATCTCACTTGATTATTACTTTGTTTGTTTTATTCAATATTTATGGGTGAATAAAAAGAAACGAACTTGAGTTATTTGTAATGAGGTGGATGGACCTAGAGACTGTCATACAGAGTGAAGTAAATCAGGAAGAGAAAAACAAATACTGTATGCTAACACATATGTATGGAATCTAAAAAAGAAAAAAATAAGTTTCTGAAGAACCTAGGGGCAGGACAGGAATAAAGACACAGACAGAGAGAATGGACTTGAGGACACAGTGGAGGGGAAGGGTAAGCTAGGATGAAGTGAGAGAGTGGCATGGACATATACACACTACCAAATGAAAAATAGATAGCTGGTGGGAAGCCACCGCATAGCACAGGGAGATCAGCTTGGTGCTTTGTGACCACCTAGAGGTGTGCGATAGGGAGGGTGGGAGGGAGATGGAAGAGGGAGGAGATATGGGGATATATGTGTATGTATAGCTGATTCGCTTTTTTTGTATAGCGGAAATTAGCACACCATTGTAAAACAATTATACTCCAATAAAGATGTTAAAAAATATTTATGGATGAGATTGACAATGTGTTATTTAGCCCTATGTGTATATGGCTTGTTTTATCTTCTTGGTCCATTTCTTGAAAACCTTACAATTGGATCACATATTTGCTTACAGCAACTTAAAGACATGAATTCTCAAGCCAGGACAAACTTGCTTTTATCTCTGTGCTTTACAGCTATATGACCTTGGATATGTTCCTTAAATTAATTAACTTTGATTTCCTATTTTACAGAAGTTGAGAGAAGGGATTCCTATATTATTGGGTTGTTTTGATGATTAAATAATGAATAAAAAGCATGTGGTAGATAGAATATGCTAAATAAATGTTAACTCTATTCTTTTCTGTTCTCTACATAAACAAGATGTGGTGTCAATGACTCTTCCCTAAACCAATGGCCTTGTTGGATAGAAATCTCTACAGGGAAACTAACGTGACTTGCCCTTGATAAGGGGTAGTATTTTCTCAACCAAGAAGGATCTGATATCAAATTGGTTAATCTTTTTCGGGGAGGGGGAAGGGTAAGCTGGGATGAAGTGAGAGAGTGGCATGGACTTATATATACACTAGCAAATGTAAAATAGATAGCTAGTGGGAAGCAACCGCATAGCACAGGAAGATTAACTGGGTGCTTTGTGGCCACCTAGAAGGGTGGGATAGGGAGTGTGGGAGGGACACGCAAGAGGGAGGAGATATGGGGATGTATGTATATGTATAGCTGATTCACTTTGTTATAAAGCAAAAACTAACACACCATTGTAAAGGAATTATACTCCAATAAAGATGTTTAAAAAAATGAAAAAAAAATTGCTTTGACAAAAAAAAAAACCCTAACAGTGTAGTAATAAATGTTCAGATGAATCAGAAAATTCAAATAGGCAGAGAACAAGTTAAAATTATGAATATTCTGAGAGAGAACTACTGTTAAGATTTGCTGTATGATCGTCTGGAGTGTTTCTATACATATATACATATATGTAATTCTATGTATTTTTTCACAGCCAAAATAGAACTCATGGTATACATACTGTTTGATAACTTGTTTTTTGCAAACACTCACTCTGTGTTATAAACATCTTCCCATCTCCTGCAAACTGTTTATTGCTTGCATATGGATTAGGGGGGATTTTAATATTTGTATGGTATTGCTTAATTTGATGTTCCAAATTTTCTGTGATATTAATGATGGTGATGATTCTTAATTTAAAAAAATAAGTGAAAATTCAAAGTTGTCACTGTCTCTTTCCTGCTTGACCCTTCTGTCCATTTGGGGACTCTTACTGGATGAGAATTGAAATGTTCAGAAGAGACCCAATTTGGTACAAACAGAACCAACAGCTGGATGGCTTTTTTGCTTCTAGCTACAGTGATAAAGAGGACACTTAAAGCTTGAGATCTAAGTGTGCACTATATTTAAAAATGATGAAAGACATAATCAAACAAGCTTTAAAGACATATGGACCCAGAAAGTGCTTTTCCTAGATTTCAGTTCGATCAAGAACCAGTAAGTCAGGCTGTGAAAAGTACTTAAATTGCTAGCTTTGTTTCAGCTTTTACTTTGCAGGATTTTTTTTTTCTAAGTGACCTGATTTCAAGGCACACCGTTCCCAGTGTGACCTTCTCTGCCATGACATCCAAACTAACCTTGTTATTTCCATGTATATGTACTTCTAGGCAGCAAAAGCTGTTGACATACTTCCCTGTGCAAGGCCTAAATGGAACAGGATTGAAAAGCTCATCAGATCATTTTATCTTCAACCTGTTCAGAGTCTGGAAACTTGTCAAGGCATACGGATTCTGGATGATCTGTCTTCCCTCCTCCCTCTCCAACTGCCCCAACGACCTCTGATCTTCTCTGACTACCTAAGTCCTAGGAGACCAGTTCTCAGAAATGAAAACTCTCTGTGGTATGAGCTCCAGGGGGTGTTATATATCAGCCTTGTAACCCTCATCAAACTCTGAGGGCACAGCCTGTTGCTTATTTTCAAGATTTTTCAGCCAACAGGTATTGTTAGCCAAACTCATAAATGATATTCAAAGTCATTAACCAGGCATTTAGGGTCTGTCATCATGAGGCCCCATCCTTCCATTTCTTTTGTTCATGTATGCCATCTCCGTCTCACTGAACAACTCACTGTGCCAGGCTCTTTTTTTTGTTTGTTTTCTTTGCTTTGTTTCCTGATGATTTCATCTCTGCATGCTGCCCATCCTCCCAGGCCAAAGACCCCACTCTCCTCCTCCTGAAGTTCATCCCTCATGACACAATGACACAACTTATTTGTCCACTTAATTCCTATGTCCTTTCATATTTATTTTTCTGTAGACATATTTTTGATTTCTATTTTGCATTACACTATTTCTGTCTATATCTCAGTATCCTGTTAGCCTTAAAGCTTCTCAAGGTCCCAAACTGCTGTAATTCATGTTCATGTTGTTTAACATAAACATAGTGCCTCATACACAGTAGGCACTTCTGGTTCTGCCATTATCAAACTAGGTATGGATTAGGGAAATACTAGCTGCTTTAGCAAACAGACCCCAAGATATATAATGTATCAAACATAATAGGAGGTTACTTCTTATTATTCACATTCCAAAGCAAGTATTATTTACCAGTGGGTGGCTGTCCTCCATACAGTGATTCAGAGATGCAGGCTCTTTTAGATTTGTAGTTTCATAACCTTCAGTTCATGGCTCTCAAGTTCAGTCATCTCCATCCTCACCAGCTGAAAGGGGAAACAAGTATGGAGGAGACGTGGTAGGTTTTCATGAACTGGGCCAAGAAGTGACAAAGATCCCATCCATTTGCATTCTATCATCTAGAACTCCATCATGTGCACAAATCATCTACAAGGGCAGCTGGCAAATGTAGTCAATGTGCCCAGAAAGAAAAAAAAAAATGGACTAAATGATCCCTAGGTTCCTTTTACTGCTAACTAAAGGGACATTTGATTCTGCTCGTCAAACTGTCCTAAGTTAGTAAAGAAGAACTCGTGCATTTTAGGGAGAAATATACATATACACATATATGTATATATGTGTATAAAGAACATTTTCTCCATTAATTCACTTAATCTGAAAATTTGATTCCTCATGCAATTTGATTAATGGAGGTTCTATTGAACTTTATGGGTGAGACTTAAACCATTAAGTTAGTAGAATACCTAAGGCATGGGGGAGACAGGAAAAAACATGCAGATTAACACCTGTGACACACTAACACTTGGGTGTCAGTTTCTACCTCTGTATATGTAAAATGATAAGTTGGATCTGACACCTTCCAAAGTCCCTGTCAGCTCTAATATCTTATAAATCTAAATGACAGAATAAAACACTAGTTTGCATAACAATGTATATGCCACAAAGAAACAACTGCATTCTTGGCCAGGCCCACTTTTAGGAGGATGCTTTTTGGATGAAATAAACTTTTGATCCAAGGTAAGAAGATGGAATTAGGTGAGGCCAAAAGTGTGTGCAATCTCTTATAGGATAAACTTTCATTTCAGAATTTGATTATTCTTAAAGAAAACAATAGCATAAACTGAGGTAGATTCATCCATGCCACTGTCCAATAGCAGAGGAAAAAATACTTATGGTTAAGGTAACTACTTAATTTAGTTGTATCTAAACCAGTGTGAAACTAAAGTTCTCTTTATATTTGTAACATCGATAATAGTGACAATAACAATCATTTACCAAGGGCCTATTAACACACATTTTTCATTTAATCTTCATAAATACCAACAAAGAAAGGTATTATTTGCCCTACTTTAAAGATGGGAAAACTGAGGCCCAGAATCCACAAGGTCATTCAGTTAATAAAGAGTAAATCTAGAATTGAACCTGGTATCCTTGTCTCCAGAGGTACAGGCTTGATCCCTACAGAAAACTTTGCCTTGTGTGTGGGCAAGGGCATTGTTCAAGTTCTACCTAGCCTTTGAAACTCACCTGTTCTAGGAATCTGGCAGGCAGCCAGCTCTTCAAGCTCTAATCACCTAGACACTGTCTGTGCCACTCACTTGAAATTTATTATATAAAACTCTGAATTGCACTGATAGCATCTTTTCACAGAAGGCATTCCCCACATATTAGTTGATTGACACAAATCTTGCACCAGCTATATATTAGTCAGTGTCAGCTAACTGCTATAAAAAATAATCCCCATATCTCAGTGACATAAAGCAAAAAAGTTTTATTGCTTGCTCATGTCATAGTCCAATGCAGGTCAGTGGTGGATCAGGTAGGGAAGGTAAGGATGTGGGTTCTCTGCTCCACACAGTCATTTGGGGATCAATGTCCTCCCTTCACAGATGTCTTTGCCTTCTCCAAGAGCCCTGGAGTCCTCCATTCAATCCTGCCAAGTGATGAAGGAAAAGCAAGAGTATAGAGACAGCCCATGCCCGTTTAAGACCTTTTGGTTGGTTGGAGATGAAATATTGCTTCGGAAAGATCAAGTCATCTAGTAAGGAAGAGGAACAGGTGATCCTAGTCTGGATCCTCTCCAGTCCATCAGCTGGGCTGGCTGGTTGCCTGCTCAGGAGTTGGTCAAATCTTTGCCATGTGGCATAATTTTCAACTTTGAATCATTTACATGGATAACCAAATTTGAATAAAACTAAACATCATCCAAACAAACCAAAAAAAAAAGCAAACACTTCATATTTCTGGAAGTCAGCTTCCTCATCTGAAATGGAAATGACAGAGCAGTTGTAAAAATTAGTACAGAGGCGGTGCTTAATCAAAGTTTGTTGAGTTTGATTCTCAGCTTTTCATAAGCAGTAGGAAGCCTTCATTCATTTCAGTCACATTGAAAGGACTAATCAACAGATTTTCAGGAGGTCCTAAGTATGGTTGGAAGAAAAGATAAAAAATAGGGGAAGAAGAAGGAGAGACAATGAGACAAAAAGGATAGAAGATGTAGCTAACAAAGGTGTTGGTGGTACCGACTGTTTTCAGTGTGTCTCTCCCAAAGCCTGATCTTAGGTAAGGTTTTGGAGTGACAAGGACCTGTTTCTCAGAATACCCATCATGGGTCACAAACAAGGTGGAGGCAGCAATCATGTTGGTGCTCGTGTCTTCTGCAGGTAATTAGATGAGAGACAAAATTGGGAACATGCATCAGGCCTACAGGAAGACAGTCATACTATTCAATTTTTTTTATAAGAACAGTAACACATAGATCATCATTAATCCTCACCTTCATCAGAAACTGCTCTGACCTAGTTTCCCACGTGAATCATTCTCTTTGAAGGCAGACCCAACCCACTGCAGACATTCAGGACTTTTTCCCCATCACTCCCAACTTTCATCTTTCACCACATTTTATCTTCTCAGCATAACAATGCCCTGTTTTGATTCTTTGCAAAGACAAGGTCCTCAAGCCTCCATCAATTTACAGACACTGTTCCCTGTGCCAACGAAGGTATAACATAACAATTATAAGCCACCACACAGTTATCCCTATTCTGCCTACTTTTGGACTTGTTATGTAGTAAAATCAAAACTCTTGATATGTTTAAACCACTGTTTTTGGTTTTGGATTTCTATTACATGTCACCAAATATAATTGCCATTGATACAAAACACTAAAAAATATATATAAATTATACATTTATTTTAATTGAATGAGAATGAAATTACTCAATGAAAATGCATAATATTATATGCATATAGTGATGTTAGAGGGGGTGTCTCTTTAAAAAAAATTATTGTACAGCAGGTTCTTATTAGTTACCTCTTTTATACACATTAGTGTAAATATGTCAATCCCAATCTTCCAATTCAATGCACACCAACACCCACCCCCTTCGGCTTTCCACCTTTGTTGTCCATGCATTTGTTCTCTAAATTTGTGTCCCTATTTCTGCCTTTCAAACTGGCTCATCTGTACCATTTTTCTAGATTCCATATATATGTGTTAATATACGATATAGTTTTTTCTCCTTCTGACTTACTTCACTCTGTATGACAGTCTCTAGGTCCATCCACGTCACTACAAATGACCCAATTTTGTTCCGTTTTATGGCTGAGAGATATTCCATTGCATATATGTACCACATCTTCTTTATCCATTCATTTGTCGATGGGAATTTAGGTTGCTTCCATAACCGGGTAATTGCAAATAGTGCTAAAATGAACATTGAGGTGCATGTGTTTTTTTGAATTATGATTTTCTCTGGGTATATGCCCAGTAGTGTGATTGCTGGGTCATATGGTAATTCTATTCTTAGTTTTTTAAGGAACCTCTATACTGTTCTCCACAGTGGCTGTATCAATTTACATTCCCACGGACAGTGCAAGATGGTTCCCTTTTCTCCACACCCTCTCCAGCATTTGTTGTTTGTAGATTTTCTGATGATGCCCATTCAAACCAGTGTGAGGTGATACCTCATTGTAGTTTTGATTTGCATTTCTCTAATAATTAGTGATGTTGAGAAGCTTTTCCTGTGCCTCTTGGCCATCTGTATGTCTTCTTTGGAGAAGTGTCTATTTAGGTCTTCTGCCCATTTTTGGATTGGCTTGCTTGTTTTTTTAATATTGAGCTGCATGAGCTGTTTATATATTTTGGAGACAAATCCTTTGTCCACTGATTCGTTTGCAAATATTTTCTCCTATTCTGAGGGTTTTATTTTCGTCTTGTTTATAGTTTCCTTTGCTGTGTAAAAACTCTTAAGTTTCATCACATCCCATTGTTTATTTTTGTTTTTATGTCCATTACTCTAGGAGGTGGATCAAAAAAGTTCTTGCTGTGGTTTATGTCAAAGTGTGTTCATCTTATGCTTTCCTCTAAGAGTTTTATAGTGTTTGGTCTTATATTTAGGTCTTTAATCCATTTTGAGTTTATTTTTTTATATGGTGTTAGGGAGTGTTCTAATTTCATTCTTTTACATGTAGCTGCCCAGTTTTCCCAGCACCACTTATTGAAGAGACTGTCTTTTCTCCATTGTATATTCTTGCCTCCTTTGTCATAGATTAGTTGACCATAGGTGTGTGGGCTTATCTCTGGTCTTTCTATCCTGTTCTATTGATCTATATTTCTGTTTTTGTGCCAGTACCATATTGTCTTGATTACTGTAGCTTTGTAGTATACTCTGAGGTCAGGGAGTCTGATTGCTCCAGCTCTGTTTTCTTCCCTCGAGATTGCTTTGGCTATTCGGGGTCTTTTGTGTCTACATACAAATTTCAAGATTTTTTCTTCTAGTTCTGTAAAAAATGCCATTGGTAATTTGATAGGGATTGTATTGAATCTGTAGATTGCTTTGGGTGGTACAGCAATTTTCACAATATTGATTCTTCCAATCCACGAACATGGTATATCTCTCCATCTGTTTGTGTCATCTTTGATTTCTTTCATCAGTGTCTTATAGTTTCCTGAGTTCAGATCTTTTACCTCCTTAGATAGGTTTATTCCTAGGTATTTTATTCTTTTTGTTGCAGTGGAAATGGAATTGTTTCCTTATTTTCTCTTTCTGATCTTTCATTGTTAGCGTATAGGAAAGCAAGAAATTTCTGTGCATTAATTTTGCATCCTGAAACTTTACCAAATTCATTGATTAGCTCTAGTAGTTTTTGGGTGGGATCTTTAGGATTATCTATGTAGAATATCATGTCATCTGAAAACAGTGACAGTTTTATTTCTTCTTTCCCAATTTGGATCTCTTTTATTTCTTTTTCTTCTCTGATTGCTGTGTCTAGGACTTCCAAAACTAAGTTGAATAATAGTAGTGAGAGTGGACATCTTTGTCTTGTTCCTGATCTTAGAGGAAATGTTTTCAGTTTTTCACCACTGAGAATGATGTTTGCTGTCGTTTTGTCATATATGGCCTTTATTATGTTGTGGTAGATTCCCTCTATGCCCAGTTTCTGGAGAGCTTTTATCATAAACTGGTGTTGAATTTTGTCAAAAGCTTTTTATGCAACTACTAAGATGATCATATGTTTTTTCTCCTTCAATATCTTAATGTGGTGTATCACATTGATTAATTTGTGCAAATTGAAGAAAGCTTGCACCCCTGGATAAATCCCACTTGATCATGGTGTATGATCCTTTTAATGTGTTGTTGGATTCTGTTTGCTAGTATTTTGTTGAGGATTTTTGCCTCTATATTCACCGGTGATATTGGTCTGTAATTTTCTTGCTTTGGAGTATATGTCTGGTTTTAGTATCAGGGTGATGGTGGTCTCACAGAATGAGTTTGGGTGTATTCCTTCCTCTGAAATTTTTTAGAAGAGTTTGAGAAGAATGAGTGTTAACTCTTCCCTAAATGTTTGATAGAGTTCACCTGTGAAGCTGTCTCGTCCTGGGCTTTTGTTTGTTGGAAGATTTTAAATCACAGTTTCAATTTCATTACTTGTGATTTGTCTGTTCATATGTTCTATTTCTTCCTGGTTCAGTCTTGGAAGGTTATACCTTTCTAAGAATTTGTCCATTTCTTCCAGGTTGTCCATTTTATTGGCATAGAATCGCTTGTAGTAGTCTCTTATGATGTGTTGTATTTCTGTGTTGTCCACGGTAACTTCTCTTTTTTCATTTTTAATTTTATTGATTTGAGTCCACTCTCTCTTTTTCTTGATGAGTCTGGCTTAAGGTTTATCAATTTTGTTTATCTTCTCAAAGAACAAGCTTTTAGTTTTACTGCTCTTTGCTATTGTTTTCTTTGTTTCTATTTTATTTATTTCTGCTCTGATCTTTATGATGTCTTTCCTTTTACTAACTTTGGGTTTTGTTTGTTCTTCTTTCTCTAGTTCCTTTAGGTGTAAGGTTAGTTTGTTTATTTGAGATTTTTCTTGTTTCTTGAGGTAGAATTGTATTGCTATAAACTTCCCTTTTCAAACTACTTTTGATGCATCCCATAGGTTTTGGGTTACCATGTTTTCATTGTCACTTGTCTCTAGGTATTTTTTGATTTCCTTTTTGATTTCTTCAGTGAGCTCTTGGTTATTTAGTAATGTATAGTTTAGTCTCCATGTGTTTGTGATGTTTTATTTTTTCCCTGTAATTTATTTCTAATCTCATAGCATTGTGGTCAGAAAAGATGCTTGATATGATTTCAATTTTCTTAAATTTACCAAGGCTTGATTTGTGACCCAAGATGTGATCTATCCTGGAGAATGTTCCTTGTGCACTTGAGAAGAAAGTGTAATCTCCTGGTTTTGGATGGAATGTCCTATAAATATTAATTAAATCTATCTGGTCTATTGTGTCATTTAAAGCTTGTGATTCCTTATTAATTTTCTGTCTGGATGATCTGTCCATTGCTGTATGTGAGGTGTTAAAGTCCCCCACTATCTTTGTGTTACTGTTGATTTTGTCATTTAAATGTTAGCATTTACCTTAGTATTGAGGTGATCCTATGTTGGGGTCATATATATTTAGAATTGTTATATCTTCTTCTTGGACTGATCCCTTGATCAATATGTAGTGTCTTCCCTTGTCTCTTGTAACATTCTCTATTTTAAAGTCTATTTTATCTGATATGAGTATTGCTACTCCAGCTTTCTTTTGATTTCCATTTGCATGGAATATCATTTTCCATTCCCTCACTTTCAGTCTGTATGTGTCTCTAGGTCTGAAGTGGGTCTCTTGTAGACAGCATATATATTGTTCTTGTTTTTTATCCATTCAGCAACCTTGTGTATTTTGGCTGGATACTTAACCCATTCACCTTTAAGGTAATTATCGATAGGGTATGTTCCTATTACCATCTTTTTTCCTATTACCATTTTATTAATTGTTTTGCATTTGTCTTTGTAGGTCCTTTTCTTCTCTTGTGTTTCCCAGTTGGAGAAGTTCCTTCAGCATTTGCTGTAGAGCTGGTTTTGTGGTGCTGAATTCTCTTAGCTTTTGCTTGTCTGTAAAGCTTTTGTTTTCTCCATCGAATCTGAATGAAATCCTTTTTGGATAGAGTAACGTTGGTTGTAGTTTCTTCCCTTTCATCACTTAAAATATGTCATGCCACTCCCTTCTGGCTTGTAGAGTTTCTGCTGAGAAATCAGCTGTTAACCTTATGGGAGTTCCCTTGTATTTTTTTTGTCATTTTTCCCTTGTTGTTTTTAATAATTTTCCTTTGTCTCTCATTTTTGTCAGTTTGATTACTATGTGTCTCAGCATTTTTCTCCTTGGGTTTATCCTGTTGGGACTCTCTGCACTTCCTGGACTTGGGTGGCTATTTCCTTTCCCATGTTAGGGACGTTTTTGACTATAATCTCTTCAAATATCTTCTTGGGTCCTTTCTCTCTCTTCTCCTTCTGGGAACCCTATAATGTGAATTTTGGTGTATTTAATGTTGTCCCAGAGTTCTCTTAGGCTGTCTTCATTTCTTTTCATTTTTTTTTCTTTATTCTGTTCCATGGCACTGAATTCCACCATTCTGTCTTCCAGGTCACTTATCCATTCTTCTGCCTCAGTTATTCTGCTATTGATTCCTTCTAGTGTATTTTTCATTTCAGTTATTGTATTGTTCATCTCTGTTTGTTCTTTAATTCTTCTAGATCTTTGTTAAACATTTCTTTCATCTTCTCGATCTTTGTCTCCATTCTTTTCTGAGGTCCTGAATCATCTTCACTATCATTATTTGAATTATTTTTCTGGAAGGTTGCCTATCTCCACTTTATTTAGTTGTATTTATGGGGTTTTAATCTTGTTCCTTCATCTGGTACAGAGTACTCTGCATTTTCATTTTGTCTATCTTTCTGTGAATGTCGTTTTCATTCCACAGGCTGAAGGATTGTAGTTCTTGCTTCTGTTGTCTGCCCTCTGGTGGATGAGGCTATCTAAGAGGGTTGTGCAAGTTTCCTGATGGGTGGTACTTGTGGTGAGTAGAGCTGGGTGTGGGTCTGGTAGGCAGAGCTCACTAAAACTTTAATCCACTTGTCTGCTGATGGGTGGGGCTGAGTTCCCTCCCTCTTGGTTGTTTGGCCTGAGGCGACCCAGCACTGGAGCCTACAGTCTCTTTAGTGGGGCTAATGGTGGACTCTGAGAGGGCTCACACCAAGGAGTATGTCCCAGAACTTCTGCTGCAAGTGACCTTGTCTCCGTGGTGAGCCACAGCTGCCCCCTGCCTTTGCAGGAGACCATCCAACACTAGCAGGTAGGTCTGGTTCAGCCTCTTATGGTGTCACTGTTCCTTCCCCTGGGTCCTGATGCACACAATACTTTTTGTGTGCCATCCAAGAGTGGAATCTCTGTTTCCCCAGACCTGTTGAAGTCCTGCAATCAAATCCCAGTAGTCTTCAATGTCTGATAATCTAGCAATTCCTCCTCCTGTTACCAGACCCCCAGGTTGGGAAGCCTGACATTGCACTCAAAGCCTTCACTCCAGTGGGTGGACTTCTGTGATATAATTGCTCTCCGATTTGTGATTCACCCACCCAGCAGTTATGGGATTTGATTTTATTGGAATTGCGCCCCTCCTACCATCTCATTGTGGCTTCTCCTGTATTTTTTGATGTGGGATATCTTTTTTGATGAGTTCCAGTGTCTTCCTGGTGATGATTGTTCAGCAGTTAGTTGTGATTCTTGAAGGAATCACAAGAGGGAGTGAGCACATGTCCTTCTACTCTGCCATCTTGAACCAATCTCCTGGAGGGGGTGTCCCTTGATGTTGGAAGGAGTTGAGTGCTTTCTAGAACTAAAATAATTCCGTTGCAATTACTTGGTGCAAAGAGGTATGTTGCATGAGGATAAAGTGTAGAAATAGGCAGATCAGCAGAATTTTGGAGGCTGGATGTTTTCATCTGCCCCTAGAGTCCCTCTTCAGTCTTCTTCACCCTGTTCTCTGCCTTGGGAAGTCAATCTATATGAACTACATCAATGTGGAGAGTGCATGAGATCAGATGGAAGAGGTGAAGGACATTGGGATATTTATTACCCAGTTTCCTCCTGGTGGAGTTTCCCTGGGCTGTGTCCCTGGATGTGTCTCCCTCTACCAAAGCTCACTGGTCTTTTCAAAGTGGCCTCTCTGCATGACTTTCTCGTTCTGGGTTCCAGTAGCTGAGGGGTTAATCTGGGATCTGTGAAAAGAGTTCAAAAAGTCTGTAAACTTTAAGGGAGAAAATAAAATTACATCTTTTTTTTTTTTTCGGTACGTGGCCCTCTCACTGTTGTGGCCTCTCCCGTTGCGGAGCACAGGCTCCGAACGCGCAGGCTCAGTGGCCGTGGCTCACGGGCCTAGCCACTCCGAGGCATGTGGGATCTTCCTGGATCGGGGCACGAACCCGTGTCCCCTGCATCGGCAGGCGGACTCTCAACCACTGCGCCACCAGGGAAGCCCTAAAATTACATCTTTATATTCACTAATCTCTGACCAAAATTTACCATTTCCTTCAATTATCAAATTAGGCAGCACACCATAATGGCACTGGCAATGCCCGTGGCTACTATCAGGAATATTTCCTATCACTTTACAGAAGGTGTAGATATGCCCAAATATTTTTATGCTCATCACTACTTTGAAATTGTAGTGATTCTTAGACTACCGCCAGATCTTTTAAGGTAAAATGCCAAAAAAGAAACATTTATATTAATACATTACAAACTTATTTTATTTAAATATTTTATTCATCATATTTTAATAGAATTGGCTTCTTTTGTAACCCTAAGTATTTTATTGAATTCATTTAAAAACTTTATTTTGAGTTGGGGGTCTTCAGAGTCCAGCAGACAGATAAAAGTTTAGGAGTCTATGCAGTAATCACTTCCTGTCCTTATTCCATTGAGCCTGTTGGTGGTGACTGCTCCCCTCTCACTAGTGTGGGGGGCCTGCATTTGTCATTTCTCTACTCCCTGAAACACCATTTAAGTAATCCCTTTATTAAACCCTCCTTAAATTATCCTAAGTTTAGCTGTCATCTCTGTCCTGCTGAGATGCTGACTGATAAACCTTGTAAAGGACTTTGGCTTCATAGTCAAGAGTAGTTTTGGGATCTTGGGCAGGTCACTTGACTTCTGTGAGCCTCTGTTTCTCTCATTTGTAAAATGGAGGTAATACCTAACCCACTAACATTAAAACATTCAGGTTATTGTCAGGACAAGTCAATGTAATATGTTTGAATATTAGTTGACACACTAAAATTAAGCCCTGCCATTTACATCTCAGCTTTCTTTCCCTTCCTTCTCTCTGTTCTGCTTGGCCAGCAGGTTGGCAGGACCAAAATATATTGCTTCAGCTTGAAGATAGGGGTCATTACAGAGGACAGTAGCACTTGTGTTGCTTCTATTGTTAAGGCTTTGCAGCTGAGTCAGGGGAAGAATTGTTTTTAGTCTTTCCCTCTTCAACCAACTCTAGATGAAGTAAGTTCTCATTTAAGAACCCAGACAATATTTCTCAAACAGGAATAATATGTAGACATTACTTCCAAGAATATTTTAATACATAGTTATTTCCCTGTGTTGTTCAATTTTTAATTGCAATATTATTTAAATGTGTACAAATAAATTGGATATGTACTCTTATGCTTATAGTTCTTATACAACTATTAATCAAAAACAGATTTGCAAATTAAATACAGAAGATGATTAAGATGATAAAGTGAGCATATGCTATAATGCCCTTTTCCTCCTCTAAATATATAGAATAAAATTGCCCATAACAGTGCTGTGAAACAAGAGGGACTATTTTCCACAGACCAGAAATTATAAAGAATTTCTGAAAGGCTTGAGGCAGATGGGATATGAATAATCAATGAAGCTGTAGCCCTAACCCTGCCGTGGGGAGCTTGTTCCCAGTTGGGAGTGGCTTCAGATACTCCATCTAAATGCTGAGGATTGGATACTGGAGCAGGAGGGAGATCTAGGGAGCTCTTTGTGGTCAAAGTGGCTTCTACCAGAGTAGGAGAGTTCAGATGACTTGCCCCCTCCCCCTCATGGCTACCATGCACATCTCACACACGAGGGCAGCAACTGAAAGGTCTGTTCCTAGGTGGGAGCAGTAAGTGGAGGCATTGGGCCTAAGAGGTAGAATAGGCCCCTGGGTGGCTGGTGATACTCAAGGGAAATAAGGAGTCTCTGTGACTAGAAAACTAGCTACTAACCTTCCAGCTAGCAGTACATCCACCTTTGGTTTATCATCACTGGCAACAGGCAGTATAATCCAGCTCTCAAATAGTCAAGCAATCAAAGACACAGAGACAAGCACAAAACAAAGATTCATGCAACATTTAAGAAAGTCAATCTAACAATTGAGTCAACAAACTCAACCAACATTAGTTGTGAGAACTAAAGAAATCAAATTAATGTAGCAAATACAGAGAGATGAGAAAGGACATTGGATTCAAATAAAGAGACTCAACTAGAGATCTAGGTTATAGAAAGTTGTTGGAATAAAAGGAGAGATTAGCAGATGTACTAAGTAGCAGAATGTACAGAACCAAGAAGAGAACCCATAACTGGAAGATCATTGAGAAATTTTCTCAGAAGGCAAAGTAAAATGGCAAAAAAAAAAGACATCAAAGAACAATTAAAAAATAAGAAGTTCTAAGAGGGGATCTGGAAGAAAAGACACAGAGAATAGATAGAAAGAGATAGTCAAAAAATAACAAAAGAAACATATTCAATTTCAGGAAGATATGAGTTAAAAAGGACTACTAGATATTGGGCAGGAGGAATATAAAATGATTCACATCCAGAAATATTGTAGAAAAAATTTAGACCACCAAAAATAAAGAGGAAATTCAAAAACCTTTCTGACAAGGGGGAAAAAGAGCTTCTCTACAAAAGGATAAGAATCATATTGGCATAAGTCTTCTAATTCACAAGACTGAATGCAAGAAGAAAACATAACAGTATCATCAGCATTCTATACCCAGCCAAAGTACTGTTTAATTCAGAGGGGAGGACAAAATAGACACATTTCAGTGACTAGAATGTTTTGCCATCCTTAAACGCTAACTGAAACAATTACTAGAAATTGCAGTTGGTAAAATGAATCAAAATAAATCTAAGAAGAAAATACGGGGTGAAAAAGGAAAAGAAAAACAAAAACAGTAAAATATATTACAAAGAATAAAAATGTTTTGATTATTAAAATATATGATAAATAAATCTCAGAGTTGGTACTGAAAGCAGATCAAGGTAATGTGGGAATTTAAAATTTGGTAAGGTTTTGTCCTATTTAGGAAGAAATTATAGACACCAATTAACTCTAGATATTGATAAAAAACAAAACAAAACCCTAAGCATAGTTGGGAACTAAGAACTCCCACGTAGCACAAAAGACTTACCTGAACACTATGCTAAGAGATTTGAGCAAATGTTAGTCTGGTTTCTACCTGCACTAGGCAGTGTCCTTAAGGGTGACGTCTGGGCTGAGTCTTCATTCAAGAAAACACAATGCTACCAAACTGCAGAATGAACATTATCCCAAGCCACACTGACAAACCAGTTTTAGTAATTCTCCACTTTCTCCCCTCCTGTAATTTTCCATTTCCCTGTAACCCCCTTTATGTTCTCCTATAGCCCACTTTTGTTCCTTCTCTGTTTTCCCTTGAAAACCTCGGTCACCTTTGTCTTAGTTGCCGTTGAGCTCAGTCTGTACTGGAGTCTCTTTCCCCTATGGCAGGCGTCTGAATAAAATCTACCTTGTTGTCTTTAACAAGAGTCCAGCCCTGTTTTTTGGACAGTGTTAAAAGTTTTAGATAGCAATTAGAATGGTAAAAGTAAAATGTATAGTTTCTGAGTCTGAGGAGACCTCAAAGAAGGTCTCTTTCAGAAGGAGACAAATTTAAGCCAACACCTGAGGGACAAAAATGGGGCAGACTTTCCAAAACCTGGGGCAGGTGTATTTTCATACAGAGGTCACAGCAAATACAAAGGTCTTGAGTTGGAAAAGTGCTTAGCAATTTGGAGCAACAATAGCGACTAAATGTGACAAAAGTGAAAAGTGGGAGAGTGTGAGGTGAGATTAGGGAAGGAGGTGGGGTGGCTAGTAAGTTACCTGGCTGCTTGATTTTGGGGGCACCCCCATTCCTGCCTAGATCTCTGCAATAATTCTGAATGCTTTATAGTTCAGCTGTGTCCTTGTCTATCTCTCTCCCCAGGCAAGGAGCTTGAAGAAGGCAAGGACTGTATCTCATGGTATTTCCCCAGCACTTCACAGTTCCCCAGCCAGTTCACAGTAAGTGCTCAATGAATCGGTGGTTGTCAATTCCTGAGCTTTTCTTGTCTCTCCCCCATGAAGTCTATAACTCTGCCAAATTTGAGATTTAAAAAGAGAGAAGAAACTGTCTTATGTTTCTTCACAGAGTCCTGAGACATTGTAGAAATAAGGCTACAGCTGCAGGCAAGTCCCTGAAAAAGGTCCAGGCTTCGAGAGGGGAGGCACTCTCCAACACATTACTTGACTCTGACCCTCTTACTGTCCCCATGCCCCCATCCCCTTAACACACAGGCAGCTTGGACCTGAGAAGTTGAAAAACAGGCTCCTGAGTTTAAAATCCTAAGCATCTTCCTGGGATATGTGCCTACACATTGCTGGTCATCCCACTGAGGCTGTCCTGCAAAACTGAAGATTGACACATAAAGCTCTACAGCTTTTCATCAGGATACAATTAAGTGTCACTGGATGGGTAATGGGTGGCCCTTTCACCTAAGAGAGGTTTCTCAGAGGATTCCATGTTCCCTTTGATAAAACAAGATGAAATGAACTATTGACCAACTCAGTGGGTTTATATTTTCTTGGAATAAAGAAACACTAGGAGAAGTGACTTGCTCTTTTTCTGGGAGCACTCAGATGGTTCTGTTGACTGGACTCACCTTACAGGGGGCTAGGGAAATAGCTCTGCCCCCCCCCCACTACCATGGAGCTCATGAACTTATTCTTTGAGAACTGAAGTCTTTCGTGATTTACCCTAGAAATAAAACAAAGTTGTTATGACTGACATGGCTTTACATCCTATAAGAGAATTTTTTAATTTTGTAGAGAGAAGTGTTCTGTTCCTTGAGAAAATCTAGAGTGATAGACAGGGGTGGCTTAGTCTAATTCTCTCCATATTAGAGACCAAAGTTCCGTAAACATTGATGTCAGTGATTGCCTCAATCCTATTTCACACTGAAGGTGATGCAAGATTATTAGGAAAAAGGCCTCTTGCTTGGGTGTTTTGAAAATTAAAAAGATGTTCAGATGATTCTGCTATACTCCCATAGTTAAAACCGTCACTTTTTAAAAAATAACAGAATGTATGCAATTTCTCTTGATTTTGGTATATAAGTTTGTGTGTTTATGTGCTTGAGGAGTGAAGGTGTGAAGGTGAGTTCCAACATGTGTTTCTCACTATTTTTGGAAGGCGATTTAGAGAGGTACTGATTCCTGGAACAAGTTGAGTTTATAAACTTCCTTACTCATCCTCTTAGAAACTGGTTTAGACATATCTTTCATGAAATCTTTTCTGATTCACCCAAGGAGCCTTGATCCTTTTTCTCCTTTGACCCCGCTCCACCAGGAACAAACATTTATTCAGGTGCTTACAACTCTGCATAGTAATTTATGCTTATCTGTACCCCCCATCCCCAGCCCCATCCATAAGGAACTTCTCCATGGGCTGCATAGAATTCTTCCTCTCTATAACCCTAGTTGTCTGTAAATGTTTGCTGAATAAATGAGATTGAACAGACAGGGCAACATTTCCCAACTGAGGGACTGTTGATCCTCCAGACCTTTATAAAGGCAATAACTAATATTCACAAGCTATTTTAAACGTTAAATAGTTTTTTTAAACATCTTTATTGGAGTATAATTACTTTACAATGTTGTGTTACTTTCTGCTGTATAACAAAGTGAATCAGCTATATGTATACAAATATCCCCATATCCCCCCCTCTTGCGCCTCCCTCCCACCCTCCCTATCCCACCCGTCTAGGTGGTCACAAAGCACTGAGTTGATCTCCCTGAACTCTGCGGCTGCTTCCAACTAGCTATCTATTTTACATTTGGTAGTGTATATATGTCAATGCCACTCTCTCACTTCATCCCAGTATCCTCAAGTCCATTCTTTATGACTGCATCTTTATTCGGCCCTGCGGTGTCCGACTTCCGGCGTGTGTGCGGGTGGGCGCACGCGGCCACCGTCCGGTTGACTTTGCGGAGCCATGGAGGGTGGCTTCGGCTCGGATTTCGGATTTCGGGAGCTCCGGCGGCGGGAAGCTGGATCCCGGGCTTATCATGGAGCAGGTGAAAGTGCAGATCACCGTGGCCAACGCGCAAGAGCTGCTGCAGAGGATGACGGACAAGTGCTTCCGGAAGTGCATCGGGAAGCCGGGGGGCTCCCTGGACAATTCGGAGCAGAAGTGCATCGCCATGTGTATGGACCGCTACATGGACGCCTGGAACACCGTGTCCCGTGCCTATAACTCGCGGCTGCAGCGGGAACGAGCCAACATGTGACCGCGACGCGCCAGCAGGCCACCCCCCCAGCCTTGCCCCAGCCCCGGACCCATTTCCGTAAATGCTGTTTGTGAGGCGGGGGCCAGCCTGTGCGTACTGCCTGCCAGAAGTTTATGAGAACAAGATTGGTGCTGGGACAATTGGGACTCTTCCCGGCCCCTCCGCCTACATGCACACGTGTTAGTGGGTGTAACTTGGGTCTTGGGAGACCCCTGGCCCCGGTGCCACCTCCCCTTGTGCGCCGGTTACCGAATTAAGTCCTGTGGATCCTGCTGGGGCCGCAGCAGAGTTGACACAGCACGGGTATTATTCAGTGGTCGAATAAATGGAACAGCGGGAGCTAAGTTCACAGCTGAACTTCTCACCCACCTGGCGAGGGGGGTTTTAATTTTAAAGGGAGGAGTGAGGTTAATGATTGGGAGGTACACGCATTAGTCTACTGGGGAAGGGGAAAGGCTTTTTTGAGGGAGTTGGGGACACCGTTTTTATCCTGTTTTGGTCTTTAATGTATGTACTGGCCTCTGGTAGGTGTGTCATTTCCTATAAATGAATCAAAAAAGAAATTATTACTTAGTCAATATGACTTTCCTTCTTGGTTGACAAAATCATTGAAAACATTATGTCTTTGTGGAGAAATTGAAAACAATAAGAAGAAATGGACAACTGGAACTTTGGAACATATTGGCTACCCAAACCTGTAACTGAGGGAGACTTAGAGCTAGGGAAGAGTGGTTGATTTGCTGACTATCTCTGAAGCCAGGCAGAGGAGATTTCTGGGTTACAGAACAATGGAGGCTTCCCAAAGGGAAACACAGAAGCAACCAGGAGAGCAAATAAAACTATGCAGGATCATGCCTCTGATGTTACTAGGAGACAGAGACACCATGGCCTTTAATTTACCTGTAAGTAGAGGAAAGGGTGAATTCCAACAGAGTGGGTGTGAGAGTTTAAGAGGAGGTTTAAGAGAAGTGTAGAGGACAGCAGGGAACCTTGAGAAAACACAAATGAAAGAACCCTGGAAAAATATACTGTCCAGCTTTAAATGCTAAAATACAAAAACAGGCAGCAACTTGGAAGTTCACACCACTGGATACAGGGAAGGGTTTTGAACATGTGAGAAAATGGAAAGGCATAATATGAGAAGCATTACTTCTGGGGGAGATACAGATATATAGAGAAGGAGACAAATCAATGAAAGAAATGAAGAGTAATTAGGAAAGATTAAGAACACTCTGAGAGAAATAAACCCTCCTTTCCCCATGCCATCATAACCCAAATTATCTATAAAAGAAACTGCACAAAGGAGGAAAGAACCGAGGAGCTCTTAAACTAGGAACCCTGTTGATGAAACAAATAAGAATCCAGAAAAGCAGACCATACCCATATAAAATTACTGTAAAACATTTGAAAATAAGAATCAAAGCATTTCTGCTGATGGAAATTCTTACCAGAAAATTCAACTAAGCAGAAGAAAACTCTAAAAGAACTGTAAATAAACACATCAAAGTAAATTAATTTAGGGATATGAAATAATAACAAAGTAGAAATATAAAAACTAAGACAAGAAATAGACTCCCCCAAACCCCCCCAAAACCACTTAGACTTGGGGAAGAAATAGAGAAAAAGAGGAAATTATATCAGTAATGAAGACTAAATTAAAAAGTGCCCAAAATAATTATAGAGTCAAAACTTTAATAAAGGATATTGAAGAAAAATAAACAATCAAAAGGATAAAAATGAATTAAAATGAAGTAAAGAGCAAAATAAAAAGAATAAGAGGAAAAGTGGTTGAAATGCAAAGCAACTGGCAAAGGAGGTCCAATATATCTATGATTGGAACCCCAAAGATGAGAATCAAAACAATGGACCAGAACTAATATTTAAAATTGTAAGTCAAAAAAAGTTCCATAATCTACATGTAGATAGAGTTAAAGGGTACTAGGAAAATTTAACCTGAAACAATCAACTCTGAGACATGGACTGGTAAAATGAATAGAGTTCAGAGGAAAAGAAGAAATCTTCAAGCCCTTTAGATAAAAAGATGGATTGGATCTTATATTTACCAAAGGGGAAAGGTGTGTGTGTGTGGGATAAATTAGGGATTTGGAGGTAACATGTACACACTACTATATATAAAAGAGATAAACAACAAGGACCTACTATATAGCACAGGGTATTGAGTATTACTCAATATTTGAGTATTAAGTAAATACTCAAACAATATTGAGTATTACTATATAGCAGAGGTATTGAGTATTACAAAATACTCAATATTTTGTAATAACTTATAATGGAAAAGAATCCAAAAAAGAATACATATATATGTATGTATAACTGAATCACTTTGCTGTACATCTAAAACTAATGCAACATTGTAAATCAACTATACTTCAATAAAAAAAGAAATTAATTTTAAAAAGTTGGAATTACTTAGAAATACAAGAGAATTAGATTGGCCTTTTGAAAACAATATACAAAGCAAAGCAACAGTGGAGCAGGATGATCTATTAGAAAATAGGCTTCATTCAACAAGGAGATAACAGGACAAAATGATTGATAAAAAATAAGATGAAGACATAACATGTTCTAACAAAGAAGAAAGAATGCAACTGGAAAAAGGGGAGGTGACTTCCACTTCTGGAATGATGGAGAAGACATATATTTCTATATTCCTACCACTAGACAAAGCTATACCTGAACATTATGTGTGTGTATATCTATCTATCTATCTATCTATCTATCTAGATATTAAACATAAGAAGACTTAAAAAGGTGGAGAGAAGAAGGAAAACTTTCTAGCAACCTCAGGACCCAGGAAATGACATGACAGTGTGTTTCTTTGTTTTCTTTTTGCCTCATCTCTCTCAGATTGGATACAGGAGAAACCACAAGCCAGAAATGCCAAATAGATGAAAGTATTCTGAAGAAAAGGCTGCTCTTTCTAACAAAAGGGCCAAGGGTAGAAAATGTTTAGACAATAACTGCTTTACTCAAGCTTAATATCATAGAAAGAAATGCAGTCCCATCACTACCCCCCAAAGAAAAAGACAAGTGGGAGCCTACATGACGTTTTTCAAGTGCTGCAAGAAAAAAATTTTCTTTCCTTTCAATCCAGAATTCTGTATCCTGTAAAAGTATCCTTAAGGAATTAATGGGAAATGAAGATATTCTTATGAAGGAAGACTAGGAAAATTTGTCACCAGAAAGATGGCTAAAGGAAGTTTTCTAAACAGAAAGAAAATGATAAAAGGAGAAATGTTGAACATTGGAAGGAAGAAAGAATAACAAAAAGGGTAAAAATATGGGTAAATGCAAAAGACTTTCCTTGTTCTCTTGAGTTTCTGTGGAACTGCCTGATGTGGTTCTCAACGGATGTCAGAGAAATATATAAGACAATTTTATTAGAAACAAAGCAGGTAAAGAGATGTAAAGTGAAGCAAGCTTTCTACACTTCACTCAAACTGATACAATGTCATCACTAACAGACTGAGATAAATTATGTGTATAATTCAATACCTAGCACAACCACCAAAAATGCTATAGGAAGAAATATAGTCAAAAACTTCTGCCAGGGGCTTCCCTGGTGGCGCAGTGGTTAAGAATCCGCCTGCCAATGCACGGGACACAGGTTCGATCCCTGGTCCTGGAAGATCCCACATACCACAGAGCAACTAAGCCTGTGCACCACAAATACTGAGCCTGTGCTCTAGAGCCCACGAACCACAACTACTGAGCCCGTGTGCCACAACTACTTAAGCCCGTGTGCCTAGAGCCCATGCTCTGCAACAAGAGAAGCCACCACAATGAGAAGCCCGCATGTAGCAACGAAGACCCAATGCAGCCAAAAAAAAAAAAAAAAAAAACTTCTGCCAAAAATTGGGGAAAAAAATGTTTAGTCAGAGGGCACAGAAAGTGCAAAGGCCTTGAGCTGGAAGAGTGCACCAAATCGTACCAGCACTATAGGTAAATGAAATCAGAATTCTAAAAAATGTTCAAAGGATCTATGGGGATAGGAAAAAGAAAAGAGAATTGAAAAATAGAAAGAACAAGCAAGCACCAAAAAACAGTATGGCAGACTTAAGCTTTAACATATCAATAATTAAAGGTAGTATTCTCAAAATGACAAACTAGAGACGGAGGACAGGTTAGTGAGGGCCAGTGTTCAGGGATTTGGGGAAGGATGGGAGTGGGTGTGACTATAAATGGCGACACTAACAAAATCTTTGTGGTATGGATTCGTTCTCTACCTTGATTGCAGTGGTGGTTACACAAATCCACACCTATGAAAAATGACACGGAACTGTATACACATCATACCAATGTCAATTTCTGGTTCTGATACTGTGCTGTAATTTTGTATGTTGCAAATGTTGGTGGAAACTAGGTGAAGAGTACATGGGAATTCCCTGTAATATGTTTGCAGCTTCCTGTTAATTTATACTTATTTCAAAATAAAAAGTTGAAAATAAATAAAAATTTTAAAATGGAAAGAAAAGAGAGGTAGTGGAAAGAATAATAACTCTTTTAGATGTAAAAGGATACCCTCTAAAACTGAGTAAAAGGATACCTCTTAAGTAAAGTGTCAATCCCAGTCTCCCACTTCCTCCACCCCCTTATTCATACATTGGTTCTCTACATCTGTGTCTCTATTTCTGCTTTGCAAGTAGGATCATCTATACCATTTTTCTAATTTCCAAAAGAGAGGGGATATGTGTGTATGTGTGGCTTATTCGTTTTGCTGTACAGTAGAAACTAACACAACACTGTAAAGCAACTATACACCAATAAAAATTAATTTAAAAAAAGATACCCCTTAACACAGATATAGAAGATAGTGAAGGTTAAGTAAGAAAATAGAAAATTAGTGGAACTATAAAAAGTATTAATACCAAGAGAACCACAAGACTAAAAATGAAAATTTTTCCAAATACTAAAAGAGGAAAAAAGGCAGCACACCAAGTAGAAAAGGAAACACAGTAAGTATAATGTAATATATACATATATCACAATATAAGATAATAAGACAAAATTGAACAAACATTTTAGTCGTCTCAATAAATGTGAATGGGTTTAACTCATCTATTAAAAGGAAATTATAAAATCAAGTTGGTTCATAAAGCATAGCCCAATTCCATACAATATACAAGAGATACTCTTTAAATGAGTGATTCAAAAGAACTGCGAATGAAGGGATGGACAAAAATTTACTGGACAAAAGGAAATGAAGTGAAGTCAGGCACCTATACTGTGGAGCAGACTGCCTAGTGTTCATCCCCCTCATTCCCTCTCAGACCCCATCTCCTAGTAAGAACCCCTCCTTTATTCTGCTCTAGTTCCGCTGTCCTTGCTGGTCCTCAGAAATTCCAAATAGCCTCCCATATCTGAGCTTTCTGCCTGGATCACTCCTTCTCCAGATACCCACTTAGTTTGCTTCTCCACTTTTTTCATATTTCTTCCCTAAAGTCTCCTTATCAGAAAGGATACTTAACCTCTACATAAAATAGAAATCCCTATCACTGAAAGGTAAGATGGAAATTTCCATAACACTTATCACCACTTGACTAGGGCATGTATGAGTCTGCTCGGACTGATGTAACAAAATACCACAGGCTGGAATGTGGCTTAAGCACAGAATGTATATCTCATATTTCTGAGGGCTAGAAGTTCCAGATCAAGGTCTGGCAGGATTTGATTTCTAGAGAGAGTTCTCTTCCTGGCTTGTCGATGGCTGCCTGATCCCATCATTCCTCACATGGCCTTTCCTCTAAGCACATGTTGGGGGAGGGAAGGAGAGAGAGAGAGAGAGAGAGAGAGATGCTCCCTTCCTCTTCTTAAGATTCCACCAATTCTATGGGATTAGGATCCTACTCTCTGATCTTATTTAACCTTAATTACTCCACAAAAGCCCTATCTCCAAGTATAGACACATTAAGGCTTAGGGCTTCAACATATGAATTTTGGGGGGGGGACACAATTCATTCCATGGCATGACCTAGTTATCTTTTTATCATATGTCTGATGTGGGTTTCATGAGAGCAAGAACCTGTCTATATTCTGTTCACTGCTGTATTCCTAGTGCCTCGAATATGACCTGACATAATCAGAGCTCAACAGAAAACTGAATTAATGAATACATGAAAAAAAAATAAGTGGATGATCTTTGGTGTGCTAATCCTAGCTTGCACTTGCTGATCTTCCCTTTTTCATCTATAAAATGGGGTTCATAAGTATACCTGCCTCACAGCTTTGTTTTAAACATTAAGTGTGACATGAAAAGATGCTCAACATCACTAATTATTAGAGAAATGCAAATCAAAACTACAGTGAGGTATCACCTCACGCTGGTCAGAATGGTCATCATTAAAAAGTCTACAAATAACAAATGCCGGAGAGGGTGTGGAAAAAAGGGAACCCTCCTACAATGTGGGAGGGAATGTAAGTTGGTGCAGCCACTGTGGAAAACAGTATGGAGGTTCCTCATAAAACTAAAAATAGAATTACCATATGATCCTACAACCCCATTCTTGGGCATATATCCAGACAAAACTATAATTCAAAAAGATACATGCACACCTATGTTCATAGCAGCACTATTCACAATAACCAAGACATGGAAACAACCTAAATGTCCACTGACAGATGAATGGATAAGGAAGATGTGGTACATTATATACAATGGAATACTACTCAGACATAAAAAAGAATGAAATAATGCCATTTGCAACAACATTGATGTAACTAGAGACTATCATACTAAGTGAAGTAAGTCAGAAAGAGAAAGACAAATACCATATGCTATCACTTTTATGTGGAATCTAAATATGACACAATGAACCTATCTATGAAACAGAAACAGAATCATGAACATAGAGAACAGACTGGTGGTTGCCAAGAAAGAGGGGTTTGGGGGAGGGATGGAGTGGCAGGTTGGGGTTAGCAGATGTAAGCTTTTATATATAGGACAGATAAACAACAAGGTCCTACTGTATAGCTCAGAGAACTAATTCATTATCCTATGATAAACCATAATGGAAAAGAATATAAAAAGTATATATGTATAACTGCATCACTTTGCTGTACAGCAGTAATTAACACAACATTGTAAATCAACTATACTTCCATAAAAACATAAACATTAAGTGTGACAGTTCATGCACAATGCTTCATATTGTACATGGCATATGATAATATCGAGCACAATATACATAAGTTATTGCAGTTGTTATGACTGTTGTCGCCAATGTTATGATTGTGTTGAGGTTAATCCTCAACTGCACTCCCCAATCCCCCTTGGAATGGGACTGAATGGTGGAGGCAGGGAAAGCCAGTGCCAGCACACTCTATAGGGATGGTGGTCACTGATCCCACAAGATGTCACATATGGGTGCTCTTGGTTTTAGTTTGTACTTTGATATGAAATTTGAGACATTTCCCTGGCTTCAGAACAAAGAGAATCATGTCCTTGGTGTTATAGCCTACGTAGGTACTTAATTTCCTGAACCTCCATCTTGTTTCAGGTTTTACAGTGTTGTTATGATCTGACCTCTTCACAAGTTGCTGTTTCCGTGGGATGTTGGGGACCCTCATTTGAGATTGAAGGGGAGAAGGAACATGCCTTTTGGGTCAGCCCTTCAACCAGACCCACCCCAGCTGGAAGGCTCTGGTAGTTCATCCCATGACAAGGTCTACAGCCAGGCACCCCTGGGGGGCACAGAGGAAGGAAAACCAAGTGATGTGTTTGTCCAACCCTCAGACTCAGCCAGCTGCTTCTCACACTTCTCTTTGTTTTATCTCAGGAAAAAGAAAGCATTACCATGTCTTCTTGTCACCACTGCTCTGTCTGCCAACCCTCACCACCTCACATAAACACTTCACAGAATTCTTGCTCAGAAATCTGCTCTGGGTGGATCTGGATTCTGTGAGCTTTTGTCTTGGGGGAAAAACTAGTCATTGTTGACAAGCAGGTGAGCGTTGTGTTTGTGCTCCATGACCCATCGTACTTGCAGAACTTGGATGCCATCCTGTTATGCCGGAGCTGCGTGGTGAGGTTGTCACCAGCACCAGCTGACAAAATATCTTTCTAGAACATTCAATTCCACGGTGTTTCTCTATTTCACTCAGCTATTCCCAAGGGCATTACCTCTTTTTCTGCATGGAAGACAGCTATGAGTCCTGGACCAATGCCTGGTATACACACAGACAGACGCGAGATGTGCTTCGGCGTCAGAACCGAAAGCTTCCTTGACAGCCACTTACCTGTCCCATTTTTGCTTTTGGGAATAGAAATATTGATAAGGCAATAGTTATCTCCTGATGACAATTGCCTCCAGGAGAGACAAACCTCGAGGAGGAGTACCTTAAAACAGAAACAAAACAAAACAAAAGAAATCAGAGCCATCAATGTTTGCTCCAGCTATTACTCCACACTGCCAGAAGATGGGGCCGCATCTATTTTTTCTATATGTTTTTGCAAACTACAGCCATTGTAGGGAAAACCTATGTTGGTAGGTTCATTCCACAGTGAATGATTGTAGTCTTGGCTTTATTTTGCTCTCTGCCATCCTCCCTCCCTCCCTCCCTCCCTTCCTTCCTTCCTTTGTTTCATTCTCTTTTTTAAAAATAAAAACTGCTTTATTCTTAGGAAACTATTAAAGAACTCTCTCCCCCCACTTCTTTAAATACACATAAAGGCCACCCCTCAAATTTGAAAATGAATAAAATAGGAGTCATGGCCTTTCCACTAGGGTGTCACTTCCTTCAGTTTTCTACTCAGAAAAGAAAAGTTCAGTAACATCTGCTATACTTATATGGTAGGGCCTTATTCTAGGCCACTGGAAGCTTCAGAAGAAAGGTGGAACTCTAGTCAACAAAGAGGTATTATCTGTCCTCAAGAGTCCTTCCTGGGAGACCTCAATCATGCAACTCCCGAGTCAGGAGGTGATAAAACAAAAGGTACTGAAGCTAAGGCGACTGTGAGTGTTTTGGGGGAAGGGGGAGATATCTCCAAGGATGAGCAGAAGGAGGTGGAAAATGGGCTAGAATTGCAGAGAAATGCCATGTTTTTTTTGTTTGTTTGTTTGGGTTTTTTTTAGATGTTGGGGGTAGGAGTTTATTTATTTATTTATTTATTTTTGCTGTGTCGGGTCTTCGTTTCTGTGCGAGGGCTTTCTCTAGTTGCGGCAAGTGGGGGCCACTCTTCACCGCGGTGGGCGGGCCTCTCACTATCGCGGCCTCTCTTGTTGCGGAGCACAGGCTCCAGATGCACAGGCTCAGTAGTTGTGGCTCATGGGCCTAGTTGCTCTGTGGCATGTGGGATCCTCCCAGACCAGGGCTCGAACCCGTGTCCCCTGCATTAGCAGGCAGATTCTCAACCACTGCGCCACCAGCGAAGTCCGCCATGGTTGTTTTTTTTTTTTTTTTTTTTCAGCTTTATAATTTACTGTATTCATCCTCTGAAATAATTGATTGTGTTTTTTTTCTCTGTTAAAGGCCTAATTTCCCTGTTCATTCAACTCCTCTGCCCTAGTTCTTTTTAAAAAAATTAAAACCCGATTGATTGGAATCAAGTGCAGCCATCATTTCCATAACAATATCAACAGCTTCAAAATCAGGCTCATGACTTCCGAGCGAAATTATATCATGGCTCCTGGAAAATCGGCTTCAGGGAACAGCTTTTGCTAAATACTAATGTGGTTTCCAATCAGGCCACAGCACACAGAGAACCGTTGTCAGCAGGGGGGAAAATAATTTGTTGGGTTTGAAGGGCCAGGCCCTCTCATACATCTTGGCAGCACTGGGTACAAGGAACTTACAGATTTTATTGTGTGATTTAGTTCCTGATGAAGGTTCCTAGACAAATGGTCTGACTGTGGTTAAATCTTGCTTGTCTTGGAATCAATTTCAGTTGGGAACCAGTTCTCTCTGAACAGATTTGCCAGCTTCCTTTGTTCATATTTTCTATTTAAGATTCTCTGGTGTCTCTTAGGGTCAGTAAAGTCTTGGATTTGCATAGCTATGTATAAGATACTCACTGGCTAGAAACACCTGCCTTGTGTATCTTGGTTTGTGGGCAAGCTTAGGGAAGGCTCTTGTGAGCTCAATTCAATGCCAAGAGTTCTGAGCCATGTTGTGGTTTGCTGGAGAGGTCAGTGGTGTCGCCAGAAATACTTAATCCTCAGAAAGTCAGATCAGGTTAAATCCCTGCAAGCCCAGTTTTCTTCTAGACTTCAAACAACACAGAGAGATAAGAACATACACCATCCATGGATATTACAGACATTCCTATCCAAGCTTTTCATTCTTAGATGAGATGAAGGTTGACCAGCTGACTGACCCACCTTCGCCAAACAGTTCTGCAAAGGCCATAAGCCCTGCTTTGTCATTTGGGCTATCTTCTCATCACAAAGCAGGCAATGTGTGGGCATGCTCCAGTTCCTCACCTTTCTCCCTGGACAAACCACAAAGCCTGTGTAATGGTTAAGTCACAGTGCATTCAGCTCACATCTTGACTTTATTCACCACATGCAGCCTTAATGTAAGTGCTTAACCTACCCTATAAAATGGGAATAATCAAAGTATCTGCAGTGAGTATAGTGCCTGGCACATAGTAAGGACTCAATACATGCATTACTCTCCTTTTTCTTCAGCAACAGACAAAAAAAGGAAAAGCTGGAAGAAACTTTAGAAATAATCTATTCCAGTAATTTTCAAATATTTTAAAGCCATGGAGAATGCTTTGTAGAAATGAAATTGTGGGCAGAAATATAAACCTAAGAAACAGATTTAAGACGAGGAACTCTGAAGAAGGTGTGAGGACCTGGAAGATGGGGGGCCTATCTGATTGGCCCTCCTTCCTCTCCATCTCCCCCAGAACACTCTTAAAAAGGTCTCTAGAACTCTAAGTATTGCAATGTTTATACTCTGGCAATCACTCATTTAACCCAATTCCACATTTTAAATAACAGGCCAAGAGAAGGAAGGAGACTAATGTATGGTCATATGGCTAAAAACAGACCTAGTCAGACTTGACCAGTTTTTATTACATACTTTTGAGTTAGGCACTGGAGATAAAAATGGGATATATGGGTCTTCATCTACTCTATTTTCTGAAGGAAAATCAGGGTTTATGATCTTAAAACAAGCACAATATTTTGATTCAATATTGTTCTGGAAAATTAGAGATGTTTGGTTACAGTCAAACAAAGATCCACTCTGAGTGTATAAGCTAGTAGTTGAGACCAGATAGCCTCATAAAAGATGACTAAGGCATCTTTGGCTTTGAACCAAATGTGTGGTCCCGACACAATTATAAGATCCAGAAGTGGTAAAAATCTGGGAAGGTTGAAGTGCATGGGGAATGCTCCATGGAGGGTATTATTCCTATGGTAGCCCTTGAAGAAAGGACAGAGCATTGGCAAGTGGAGAGAGAGATAAAGGCCATTCACTCCAGAGGAACTCTATGGAAAGTGGTGTGGAAAACACAATATGTGTTGAAGAAAGTTGAAGAAACAACCAGCTTGGTAGGAGATGAAGATTCTACTAGAGAATTGGAGGTAATCACATCATAGATACCGGGGAAGGGGATGGACTTTATTAAATGGGGCACCCCTGCAGAGTGTAAGCATGGAGAAGCCAAAGTGTGCAAAATAACATTCTGGGAAAATTAATCACATCATAATAAGTACAGGATGAAGGGAGGAATCAGGAAAACAAATTGGGGAGCAATTACAGTAGTTCAGACATGACATCATGAAGGACTGGGCTTGGGGGTGGCACTGAGACCCAAAAGGAAGGGGAGGGTATGAAGAGCTACACAAAGAAGGAAACAACAAACTTTAGTGACTCAGCAGATGCTGTGGATGAGGAGAGAGAGGAGCTCAGACTGAGGGCAAGATATGAAGCTGGGGTGGCCAGCCTGTGTGCTGAAAATGAGAGTCTATAAAGAGAGGCATTTAGGAGGCCCTGGTGAGTTTTTAGCTAGTTGAGTGTGCAGGGATGGTGAGATGTTAGGTAGACCTAGAGAGCATCCACAGTGCGGTGGTTAAGAGGTCAGCTCCAGGGGTCTATCGGTTCCACCACTCCCAGTGGTGTCCCTTTGGGCAATTTATTTAAATTCAACTCTCTTAAGCAACAGTTACCTCATTTGATGGTTGTGAGGATGAACTAAGATAAGGCATATAATGTGCATAGGACAATGACTGACCCTTGGTGGGTGCACGCTCTCTACCTCGGTGTCTGTCTGTAGCTGTAGCTCTAGCTCTTGAATTATCCTGGAAGAAAGATGTGAAACACTCAAACTTAGCGAGGAATAAAGATAAAGGTATTTAATTCATTTTAGAAGTGATAGTTGAAGATGTTAGTTATCTCTTGAAAAGAAGAGAGAGGGGTACCAGGAGGAGGAGTCTCTGGCCACCCAGGGGATAGTAGAGAGGGGACTCTGGACCAGTCCACACAGTTTATTATTAAGGTGCTTGGACTCTCAGTCCCACTGGGGAGTCCCCACTCTGATGGACCAGGACAGACAACAAGCATGACAACTTGGGAGTCTGGCCCATCGGACGCCAAGTGCAAGGCAGATGAGCAGTCACATGGGCCCCTTTCTCTTGATCCTATCCTCTGATCCTTGCCTCTCTCTGAGGCCTTACCATCCAAATGGTCATAAAAGTCGAGGGAGGGCAAACTCAAGAGCAGAGATTTTCCCAAACACCTAACCCTACAGTGGAAGCCAATGCCATTGTTATTATGACTGATTTTGGAATTAAAGAAAGAAGGGAATTAGGGGAAGAAGAGAGAGGGAGGGAGGGAGAGACACAGAAGGTCAGGGAGGACAAACAGTATAATTTTATAAAATTAAGACTCTAAAATCGGTCTCTTATTTTCTTTCAAATGTTCTCCTGTGCCCCAGTGACATTGAAAAACTTTGTCCTTGGTGTGAGCAATTCAGAACAGCCTTCCTGGCAGGGTGAAGTGGTAAAGGTGGAAGAAGTGAGCTTCTCCCAGTGAATCATGTCACAAATGGAGGCCATAAGCCACAGAGGCGAGGAAGCCTGCAGTCTGAAGATAAAGAGGTACAAGTCTAGTAAACGATGCTATCGTTTGGGCAAGAAGAGGAAGTGGAACCCAGTGGTAAGGCTGGAGAGGAGCCGGCAAGTGAGGACCACAGGGTGCCTGAAGCCGAAGGCGAAAGAGGACAAAGAAGAATTTGATGGAGCGGGACGGTTCTTTCAAAGACCCTCCCATCTCTGACCCTCACCTGAATTGGGTCTCATCTGAGGTTAGTGCTGGGCACCTTTCTAAAGCCAGTTGGATCCCAGGGGGAGCTCTCAGGACCACGGCCTTATATAAGAACTAGGGCAACCACAGATAAAAGACGATGATTTGGGCATGTGCAATCAAGACCAGTGTTGGGCAGATACCAGACTCGAATTCCTGCTCTGGTTCAGGCCCCCCAGTAGCATGGGCCGGGGCTACTCACCACCCATCGCTGTGATTAAACAGCAGTTATTTATCTCATGGTGTTCACCATTTTGACATCTGTCAGCTATTTGCTATAAAAAATGATAATAATTATAACAAATATAACAACAAAAAATAACCATTACTGTTTGGGACTGGTTTAGAAACAAAAGGCTCTTTACAAATGATTTAGCATCAGAATTTTCCTTAGGTTGCCTCAGATTTGGCTTTCCAGGTCATAAGATTTTAAAACCCCAAGTGTTTGGAAGTTTAGTCCAGAAGGAAGAGTCTTCGGCTGGGAGTCAAAAATGCCCGCTTCTGACCCCAGCCACACATTTCTTGCTCTGTGACCTTGGGTGACAATTTCTCTGAGCCACAGTCTTCTCCACAGTAAGTGCAGTGGACGACGTGTACTCTGGGTCTTTCCCAGGTTGTGGTAAGGAGCAAAAGAAAGAAAGAGGTTGAGATTACACTGGTGCAGAAATGTGCTGATTAGAAACACATGGGAGGTGTGGGACCATTTGTTTCTAAATCACTCATTCAACTGCTAGTTCTTCCTGGGGTGACTATTATTAGTGTTAGGTGTTGCAGCCAACCTTTCACCTGCAAGGGCTCTCTTGCAAATGTCCAAAACATTAAAATTAAAAATAGGTTAAAAATAGATTCAGGGTACATCCCTCAGGATAAGAAAGGTTAGCCGAAGATAATCCAGGCGCCTCCAACAACAAAGATGTGATCTTACATGACATGCTCATCACGGGACTCTGTCTCTCACTGTCACAGGAGCTCAGGCCGATGAAACTGCACATCTCCAATGTGCTGGTCACCACGCTCTGAGAGTCTTGGCCCTGTAACTGAATGTTCAGCCCAGAAGTGACATACCTCTCTTCCGTTCACAACTTGTTGGCCAGAACTGGCCACATGTCAGTTTCTGTCCCCCAGTGTCACGGAGCCAGGAAGTGAGTGCATCCTTCCAGGGACCCGGAAGTAGAGGACTGGAAGGAAGTCCTTAGCCAGCCACAGGGACTCTCCATTGATCCCTGCAGGGGTGGTACTTTGGCTCTTGCTAGTGATGGAGTCACCCATCATTCATTTTGTGTAACAAGCATTCATTGAGTACCTGCTGTGTGTCAGGAATGGTGCCCAAGATGGGAGATGCAAAGTCATAGACAAGTTCTCTGCCCTCAAGCACAGCATTAGGCATACACACTGGAGGGTACATGAGTGGAGTACTGACTGGAACAGTCAGTCATAGAGAGGCTGGGGAAGAATGTTGCTCCCAGTAAGGACAGCAAGAGCCAAGACAGGGCAGGGCCAGCACCGCGAGTGTGGGCCCTCTAAGCAGAAGTTTCGCTGGAGCATCAACTGTGAGGTAGGATGGCTGAGGGTGGGGAGTTTAGATGAATGGAGGACCAGTTAGGAGGTAGTGACAGCATCCAGGGAAGAGAGGTGAGGCCTTCACAGGGCGGGTGAAGCAGGGATGGAGGGAAGTGCTCAGGTTTAGGAAACTGTGGAATGCTGCCTTCAACTCTAAGCTCCTCCAGGAGCCCCAGAGCACAGAGGGAGGGAATAGCCTGCAGCCAGGTCAGAGCTGGCCACTGTGTCCCCTCGCTTAGAAGCCAGACTTTTTTGGTTTAATCCCAGCTCCCCCGTTTCATGGCTGTGTTACCCTGGGTTAGTTATTTGACCTCTCTGTGCTTTAGTTTCCCTGTTTTCAAGATGGGAATAATGAAAAAGACAACTCATGGCTATGAGATTAAACCAGTTAATATGCATAAAGACCTCAAGACAGAGGCTGCAGGGTGTGGACCATTGCTCCTAGCACCGCAGGGGGTTCCTGCCTCTCCCAGCCAGGCCTGGCCTGTTCTGCCAGCTGAAATGTCAACATGGGCGGTTCCCATCTGAAGTTCCCATGGACAAAGGACACTTTGGGCCCTGGGACCTGAGCAGTGTCCTTTTCTGTTTGCTTCACAGAGGCCTTCCTTTTCTGGCCTGCAGGGTGGGCGGGCTCTGAGCCGCAGGTCATTTTCTGCTGAGTCACCCTGCCGGCCCCTCCTGGCTGGCATCTGCCCCCAGCTTCCTAGCAGGAGGGGCCCGCCCCCCTGAGCCGTTTCTGTTCTGGGGGCACAGCAAATAGCATTTTACTTGGGGAGATCCAAAAGCCTTCCTAAGAAACAATAGAGGTTTTTTTTATGGGGCAAGGTGGGCTGTTTGCCAGGGTAGCCTGCCAAATCATGCCAGTAGAGGAGGCCCTGTTGTCACTGGGCTTTGTGCCATGAATTTGCATCCGTCGAACAGAGCAGGAAGCAACAACCCAGAAGGGCCTGGGTTCCGATCTTATTTTTACCGCTTAAGACAGATGTGCCCTTGGTGGAGGTTTAGAGACTGTTTCACTTCCACAGCTGCCACGCTGGGTAATAATAGTTGCTGACCTTTTATGAGCACTTGCTAAGTGCCAGGCTCCCTCCTATGCTTTCAAAGCATCTTCTCAATCAGTCTTTACCAGCTTGTGAACTAGGTTCTCTTCTTATTCCTGTTTAACTCCTGAGGACACTGACTCTCAGAGAGATCAAGTCGCTTGTATGAGGTCACACAGCAGGCCACTTGATGCCAGGGCCCATTCTCTCAAGTACACCTGCCAGCAGGCTGCAGGGACTGATGGATGGGGATGTGTGAGTCTCACACAGTGGGTGTGCAAGCGGGGGTGGCCTCAGTTGGTGTTTTTACTATTATTTATTCCTTTAACACGATGTGATTATCCCTTTGAAGCAAATGAACAACAGCAAAAACACAATGCAGCAACACCGTTTCCTAGGCTGGCTTTTGTCCTGAATGAAGTGAGGACCAGTCTTCTCTCTTGGCCCCCACATCATTATGACACGGAGGGTCTGTGGGCAGAGACCCCAGGGATGAGGAGACCACACCCAAGCCACATACTTTACCCTGGTTATATTTGCTTCTGAACTGTACTGGGCTGACCTTGTTTTGAAGCAGAGTGACCTTCAGTCTGCATGTCCTCATTTTGTGGTTTAGGACTGAAGTGTGTAGGTTGTAGAAATTGCATGGATTCCAGACAGACTGACCACACTTAAAATGCCACCGACAGGTGTGTGATGCCTACTCTTTTAACTCCATGTGGGTCAGATACACGTTACTCCTCAGAGTAAGAACTTTCTTAAACCAACCTGGAGCTGGGCTATTTTGCTTGCTAGCTCATGGCCCAATAACACCAGGGTTTTTTTTTTTTCTTTCTTTCTTTTTAAGAGTTTTCAAGAGACGTATATACGCTCCTCTCCCAGTGTCCTTTCTGGTGCCCAGAAAGAGTCCTGGTTGCTGAAGCCGAAAGCACATTCTTCCCTTGGTCACCATCAAAATCAAATTACCGAGCAAGCAGGTGCTGACGAGGCCTGTCCCCACGCAAACTTAATTAACAAAATAGGTAAGTGACCCAGTTTCCTGTGGAGTGACATTTCCTGAGGAGTGACACCTTGTGACAGGGACACGGCTTGGCAAGATGTGCAGCTTGGAGCCTGGGATCTGCCTGCCATTTGGGCTCCTGTCGGAGTCACTGTCGAGACCATTAATCTTCAATTTATGGCTGCACCTTCTCCTCGGGGGGGGTGGGTTTTCTTGTTCTGTTTTGTTCGGCATGGCATTCAAGATTCCTTCACAGAAATCTGTGTTGGGGCAGCAAAATGCTATGTGAATCATGTCCTCGTGAAGTCACCATCTGGCCAATATTCCTCTTGCTTTGCAAAATACCAAGGATATCCTTCGGCACAGATGCTGGGCCAGATCATCACACACCAGCGACCGCAGTCGTAAACCAACACGCAATCAAGTGTAATTAATGCACCTGGTCCCTGCTTCAGAGTTCCCAACCTGAACAATGCTTGGCTCTTTTTTTTTTCTGTATGTGGGGCTTGGTTTTGTTTCCTTCCCTTTTAGGGTGGGGAGAGAGGTTTGCAGTTTGAATCAGCTCTCGCATCTTCAGCAGTAATTAAGTCACCGTCACGGGGCTGGTAAAAATGGGAGTGTTTGTGTGTGTTCAAGAAGCTGCATCACATGCAAACAATACAGCACTGAGAAACTTTCTGTGGCTTGAAGAGGCCATTGTCCTGTGCGCCTGGCATTCATTCTGCTGTTGGCGCTCACTGGCTTTGGGAGGCCGGCCCCAGCCACTGGTCTCCTAGTGGTTTTGTGCCTGATGGAAGAAGGGAGGGATCTCAAGCTTGGAAAAACAAACAATAAAACACCAAGCAGCCCATCGTCTTCCTGTGAGCAGAATTTCACAGCCTTCTTCTTCTCTTGCCATACTGGGTGCTTTAAAGTGGTGATGGGAAAGGTGGGGAAGCATCCTGCCTCTGTGCAATTGACATTCTGGGAAGCCGTGAACACTGTCTTTGGACAGAGACCAGGGAGGGTTCGCAAGTGGGACACAGAGGGTGGAGGGGAGCAGAAGCTGCAGAATAGCCAACAGTGATGGTGACTGCGGGTGGTGATGGGGTGCAGGGGTCCGAGGGCCCCTGCAGGCTCCTTCCATTGCAACAGCCATGTAGGCTGTGGAGTGTGGGAGGCTGGAGGGCCTTGATCTGAGTTCAGGAGCATGCAGCACAGCGACCTGGGCTCCTTTGCAGCTTCCCTGCTCTGCACTTAGGTGACCTTGCTGTGGGCACCTTATTCTGAAGCACCTTGTCCCATTGCCTGAGCGCCGTCTCTGAAGCCTTCTAATTGCCAGCTCTCTTCAAATCAATTCCATTCAACAGATGTGCACTGGATTTCTGCTCCAGAGCCAGGCCCTGAAAGAAGGAGAGGCAGTTAGGTAAATGAATCATATGTCATAGACTTCTGCATATAGAAAGCATTTCCTAGTGTCTGAGAAAGGAGGCAATAGTTTGAGATTCAGTCCAAACTCAGAAGCTGAATCATCTTGGGCAAGTTCCTTAAACTCTCCAACCCTCCATTCTGGAGGCTCAGCAGTAAAATGGCGATAATAGTGCAGAGTTGCTCTAAGAATTGAGTGAGACTTTTATCTGTCTATCTATTGATCTCTATATAGTTCACACACATATATACACGCACATGCACTAAGCCCTCAAGAACCTATTATTTTCCCTGCAATTCAGATGGAGCCTGAAATGGTAGTAGTCATCTCTGCCTACAGAAGTCCACAAGGCTTCATTGAAGAGGAGAGATTGAGCCAGGTGTTTCTTCTTCCAGTAGACCCGAGAGGAAAAGAGTGTTCCAGGGCGGGGAAATATGTGTACAGAGTCAGGGAGGCAGGAAAGAGCCCAGCATGTTCCAGGAACAGCAAGTACACCTGGAGCCCTGGTTTCTGGGGCGGCCTGGGGTCAGATGGTGGAGGATAACCCTAGAGAGGCAGTTGGTGGCCAGGTGGACACCCACCGAGGCCCCACCTCTTTCAGATGGTAGCTGCTCCAGGAACACGCCTCCTCCATCTTCTCTGTGTTGTGTGATTTCCCCTCTCTTTCTCAGTACTTCTAAGACTCACCTTTTCCATTCAGCCTTACCTGCTTCCAGGTTCAGTGCAGCCCCTAGCACCACTTGGGACTGGTCAGACATCATCTGTCACCTGTCTGGGCTCAGCTTGTAAAGTCCTCCAGGATGGAGAACTCATAGAAGGCTCCTCTTGTAACCACATTTCAATATCACTTTGCAAAGAGAGGGAGTTTTATAAATGCACTTGCTTCACCAGGTAGATTTTAATTAGCAGATGAAGAGTAGTTCTGGGAGGAGCAGACTCAGTGATGGGAGAGCAGAACCCAGGTAGAGATCAGACACCTTTTCTTCCAGTGACCTCAAATGAGTCATCAGTCTCTTTGAACCTAATTTTCTGTATCACCAAGACAAGAGCCACCTGTTCCTGAGGACGTTCTGAGAAGCAGGGAGGAGGCTCAGGGACTTTGGGAGAAGGGTGCAGCCTAAAGGGAGCCTTTGTTTCCCTAACTGTGGCCGGGAAAGAACTTGTCGGGTTCTTATGGGCTTGTTTGCCTGCAGGGCTTGGAGTCTCTGAAGCTGCACCTCTTTCCTCTCCTCTCAGGAACAGAGCCCAAGACAGGGCTCTTTCACCAGCTCTGGTGTGTGGGTGTCACACTTCGGCCCCATTTATCAGGAGGTGGTGTGTACAGTGCTAACTCCACAGCTTTGGTGGTGACCCTCACAAACCCTGGCAGGAGGGAGCCTGGGGTCAGAGGGATTGACACACACCTATATCTCCCTGCCGGTAAGTGAGAGAGCTGAGACTGAGATGCAAGATTTTCTGACACCAACTCCAGGATCTTTTTACCATCTCACTCGGTAAAAATGCCCACTGGAGCATCTTTGGATGCAATGTGGCACCAGAAGGGAAAGATATGTAGAATCAAGAGCCCCACGGGAACGGATCATAAACCTTGCAAGTTTCCAACTTGACCACCTGTTAAGGAGGAGACAGAAGAGAGAACAGGGAGAGGAGTGGGGACCCCTTGGTGTGGGTGGGAGAGAACAGCTGGGTGTCAAGTGCAGAACTGGAGGTCTAGCAACAAAGTCTAGACCAGCAGAGAGAGGAAACAGAGGGGCATGGGAGGAGCATGGGCTGGGTTCATGGTTGTGAATGATCAGTCATGGCTGAGTCAATGCTGAGGGGGCAGCCACTGAGTAGAGGTTCAAAATTCAAATGGAGCACTGACTTTGCACAAAGCAAAACAGGGTTCCTGACTTCACAAAGAAGATGCTCTTGCTCTCTCTTTAATTATGCTTCCTGTGTCAGGAAGGGCGCCTGGGCATGATCAGTATGATTCCAGAATAAATGTCCCTGCTGGTCACACCCACACGGGAAGTCTAGATGGAGATACAAGACATGTCTTCACTTCCGCATCATTTAACCTGTCCTTCTCTGCAGAATCCACCTGGAAGGGCAGCTAGGAGTCTCACCCTCTCTTGGAATCTTTGTTTTCTCCTCCTTCACAGCCCTTTTGTCTTTGCATCCCAGAGGGGCTGCCTCAGAACCTCCCTGCCTGATGACTTCCTGATGCCTGAAAGCAGTGATGTTGGATCTTCCCAGCTTTAGATCTTCCACAGGAGCATCCACAACACAAAGAGATAACTCCCTTGTTTTCCTCTCTCTCATTGTATGACTTCACTATGCTATTATACCTGCAGAATTCTATCTAATACTTGGTTATATTAAAGACCTCTGCTATGGACAAAATGCTTCTGTTCCCCCCAAATTCATATGTTGAAGCCATAACCCACAAATGGTGGTATTTGGAGATGGGGCCTTTGGGAGGTAATTAGCACTAACTGAGGTCATGAGGGTGGGCACCATGATGCACTTAGTACCATTATAAGAAGAGGAGCTTCTTCTTAGACCAGAGCTCCCTCTCTTTGACATGTGAGGACACAGTGAGAAGGTGACTGACTGTAAGCCAAGAAAAGCACTCTCACCAGGAACTGACCCTGCTGACAACTTGACTTCAGACTTCCAGCCTCCAGAACTGTGAGAAAAAAATATCTATTATTTAAGCCACCCAGTCTATTGTATTTTCTTATAACATCCTAAGATTGTAAGGCAAACTCCTCCCTCTAAAGGTAAGGGAAGAAGGGAAAAAAAGGAGTTTAAAGGTAAGGGATGATCCAGAAATGCTAATTCTTGAGAAAGGTGCCAGACGGGAAGACATCTGACCACCTCTTCCATGAAGCCCTCCTTGATCTCCCCAGACTGACTGTGACTATGCTTGCCCACAAGCTCAGGTGATATGCCTGCAGTGTTGAGTGGCATTGATTTATGTGCCTATGTCCCTCTCAACTGACTCTGAGCTCCTTATGACTGGACCTTGCTTGTTTGTTCTCTCTGCACACAGCTGGCACATACTAGGGCCTCTCTAAGTGCCTGCTGAGTGGAACACATAGTACGAGGAACTCTAGGTTATGACTCCCAGGATGTCACTTTCAGATGTAGACATCTCAGATCCAGCACAGCATCACAGTTAAAAGTTCTGGCCCTGGGCTTCCTTGGTGGTGCAGTGGTTGAGAGTCTGCCTGCCGATGCCGGAGACACGGGTTCGTGCTCCGGTCCGGGAAGATCCCACATGCTGCAGAGCGGCTGGGACCGTGAGCCATGGCCGCTGAGCCTGCGCGCCCAGAGCCTGTGCTCTGCAATGGGAGAGGCCACAACAGAGAGGCCCGTGTACCGCAAAAAAAAAAAAAAAAAAAAAAAAAAAAAAGTGCTGGCCCTGCATGAGAATGCCTGGGTTGGAATCCACCTGCTCCCACTTAGCTGCTTGACCCTAAGCAAATTGCAGACTCTTGTTAAGTCTTAGTTTCTAAGACTCTTAACATACAGGTAGGAAGGATGCTTACTTCCTAAGGTTGTGGTGCCATCAGCTGAGATTATCCATGAAAATAGTACTAGGTCCAGAGTCAATACTCAGTAAACCTCAGCTATTATTAGTTTTCGAGGAGTCAAAGGTGGGTGAGATTGCTTTGTGAGATGACCAGGGATACAGAGGAGGCTAGTCTTGAATTGACCTTAGAAGATGGAGGTGGATAGTACCCAGTACTTGGTACGTGATAGCACCTGGCATACATTTGCTTATTTAATTCTTGGCACAAGTCTTCAAGGAAGGGATTATCATCTCCTTGGTAAAGATGAACAGACCAAGGCTCAGGGAAGTTGTGAAAACCTGCCCAAGATCACACAGCTAATAAATTACAGAGTCGGGGCTTGAAGTCAAGTTTACCTGCCCCCAGCATAAGGCACCATAGGCACAGGCAAAGTTTCAGGAGCAGGAAAGCCCAAGGTCATTCAGACTGGCTACAGGAGAAGGTGCCTGTAAAGGGAGGAGAACAGATGCGGGACAGAAAAGGCAGGTGGTGCCAGGGGAGCTCTCCAATGCCAGGCAGGTCTTGTTCCATAAATATTAGAATGCCATTTCAAGGGTGGGAACAGGGAAGAAAGCAGACAAAATGGGTGGAAAGAGACCTAGCTTGTTGTGTAGTCCCTGTCATTTATCGTCACAGATCTCAGCAGTGTCATATCCACAGGAGCCGGGGTGGTCAAGAGAGGGCTTGGTGCTGGCCACTCCTCAACTGTGTGCTCCAAAAATGCCTGTCCCTTGTCTTGTGTCCACTGCTGCTGTTTGTAGAATTTCCAACTCACATTTCAGCATCTGAATGCTCTGCAAACAGCAGCCGGGCCCAGTTAGGAGGGAGAGGATGCCCACAAGAATACAGTTAAAGAAGCTACCACCTCTTCTAAGGATGCCCTGAGCTCTGAGACGGCCTCTGTCCTAACAGGTTATGGCCAAGGATTCAAAGCAACTCTCCCAGCATTGCCACTACTCAGGAACAAACCTTGCACAAGTGCCTCACTGCCCCCTTCCCCCACCAGGACTTCAGTTCCCTTTTGTAAAATCCAGAGAATAGAGCGCCATCTGCTTGAACCCATCTGCTGTATCAAGCAAGCACGTGTTTGTGAAAAGTGCAAAATCAGCATCCAAGCAATAAATTTGCCACCCTGATACTTTCTTCCTCCTGTCTCTACCTTAAAGTTGACTTGATTAAATTTAATAATTACGTTCAATCTGAAAAACACATATAGGACACCAAAATAAGCACTGGACATGTAAAAGTGAATGAGAAAAGTTTGTCCTTAAATATCACTCTCGTTAATAGAGGCATTCCAGACCTGAGCAAATATGGTGGTGGGCAACCCGGATGTCATTGGTCATCTGAGATTCTTCCCATGTTGCACCCATTACTTGTGATGCCACCATGTGAGCATTTTCTATATGCAAGGCACTGGCTAATTTCCTTACCTTTGTTATTTTATTTAATCTTTAAAACAATCTTGTCTCAACGATTCTAAAACCAAAGCTCATCAAAAGATCACCCAGCTATGAAGTGGCACAGTCAGAATTCTAACCATGAACACACACCCAGAAACCTTTCTTCTGCCAATCAGTTTTACAATGAGCAAGTTCTCCTCCTCGCACCCCTCCTCCCCACTCCCCATCCACATGGCTGCACTATTGCAGGCCCCCATCATTTTTCACAGAGTTGATGTAAATAACCAGTACCCTGGTTTCCCTTGCTACTTTCCAATCCATCTCCGCATGGCTACTAGAGTGAGCCTTCTCAGTAGATATAATCATGTCACTAGTGTTCAAAACTCTAAATTGCTTTCTTTGTCCCCAAGGTCTAAATTCCTTGACATGTCATGCAAAGCCCTTTCTGATCTTAGTTTTACAAACCCCTTTCAGTGCCCCCTGAATACTCAAGCCAAGCAAACAGGACCACGGGTATGACCCCACCCATTAACGCTTCTCCGAGTCTCTATGATGGAATTCCATTCTCCCCTCATCTATCTAGCAAAACCCTACTCTTGACTAAAAATTGAGGGTTTCCTCTTATAGGAAACCTCTCTGAGCCATCACAGGCCCCGTGAACCAACCCACCCCTGTACTGTCTACTTTAATAGTTACTTCTATTATGAGGAAGTTGATCTAATGAACAGTGACAGCAGGATGCCCCTGACATGAGATGGGACAAGGGAAGGAGCATTTATCTATGGTTGGTCCTGGTCTTGAGGAATACATCATGGAAGAGGTGGGATTTCAATGTATTTCAAAGAAAGAATTGGATGCACTGAGGTCACTGTGCTCTGAATTCCCAGCTGTCACCACGGAGAATGTCAATATTGAAGGCTGTCAAGTAGGAAGAAGGCAAAGTCCCTTAAACAAACTCTGGGCAGAAGGATGGTGGTGTCTTTTGTTCTCCAGGTTGGGCTGCTGGCTGCTGGCTCGTCTGGCAATGAGCCAGGTGTCCCTCAGCACGTTGACATTTTAAGAGATCTGGCAGCAGCAGCAAGTGTGGGTGAATTTTACACTTACTAAGACTCTTTCCCTCCAGAAAGATCAAGTTCCAGCCATCAGGGAGGGGGCTGTGGACATTGTCACTTTACTGACTAAGGGCATCGTTTGTTGCCTAGGAAAACAAACACCAACCTTCTCACTTTGCCTCCAGCAGCCCTGGGACTCTCACTGAACAGCGTTACCTGGGGTGTTTTTCTTTGGCCAACCAGAAACAGGTTCCTTGAGCCCTGACTTGGCCAGTCAGAGGCGAAGAGAACAAAGAAACAACCATCGTCATCCCCTCGCTCTGTATCTTCTAGGAGCCTCTGTAAGATTACAGAACCATCTGCTGTTTGGTCCTCTCTAACTTTAAGCCTACCAAATAATTCCTCATTCCCAGGAAGACAATCCTCTGCTTCCACAATTCTTCTTTTAATCTTACTGCAACCTGTCTCCCCCCCAACCCCGCAACTTTTTAAATGTCCACTGTATACTTCTTACTACAATCCCTCAATCTTAGTCCAAATAAGCACTTACTTTGTTGGGTTTCAGGAATTTTGAATACGTATCGACTGTAATTGTATCTTCTGCCCCTAAACACATCTTTTTTAAGGCTTAGGTTTTGTTAAGATCAACTCTTCTAGTCTCTCTTTTACAGTCAGTGCTTCTGCCCCTTTTAGAATATGGGTCTTGCTAGAAGGGTTATTAATTCCCTGCCACTGAGGGTGGATTAGGCCATCTGTCATGGATCCTCACCTGATAATGATAAGTTAACAACAGCTACCACTGACCATGGGCTTGGTACTGGCCAGACGCTGGACACAGCTCCTGTCCTGAATTCATGATTTCATTCATTGCTACAATGAGTCTGAACTCAGTATCACTATTGTTTCCACTGTACAGGTGTGAGAACGAGGCTCAGAGGGGCTACATGACATGTGGAAGATCAGACAGTTAGTGAATGTCAGAATCTACCAGCCTCTGAAGCCAAAGGTCAGGGTCCCACACGATCTTGTATCTTGAGCTTTTGCTGATGGCTGTTTTTATTTCTTCTTCTTCTTAAGAAAATTACAATAAATAAAGACAGAAGATAAGATCTGAGAGACAAAAATATTGGACACCCTGAAATTGTCCTCTCCCCTTCTTTAGGGCCTCCCAGCAGGAGTGAAATTCAATTTCCTTAGCTAAATCCATTTGAATTCATTTTCAGGAGTTAAAATTGGACAAGCGGCTGTAACAACGCACTCCAATGAGGTCCGGGACTGCAGCCGCCTGCATGCCTGCCATGGTCTTATTTTGTTCCTCTCCCGTTTGCCTGGTGTGATTTGTCCTTTAGAAACCAGCCTCATCTGGGAATAGTGGGCATTTGTTAATTACCTTTACAGAGCCAGCAGATGGTGCAGAAAGCACTGTATTGTCTGTGGACCCAAGCCAAAAAAGAGAGAGGGAGAGAGAGAGGCATCTGTTTATTTGTTTAATTTCTTCGCAAGGAAATGGTGGGTATAAAAATAAAACTGGCCGCCACTAGACATTTCAACATGAGGAACACTTCTGTTGCATACAATGGTTTAAAATAAAATGCTCTTTTAGTCCCCAAAGCTTTGGCAATTCAAAGAAGCATCTGAAACCAGGAACTGGCCGTGTTGGACTCATTGAGGATCCATTAGCTAGTCTTAGATGCTGGCCACACTTACCTGTCGAGGGAAAGAAAACTGCCCCATCTCAGCCCTGATCTTTAGGAAGAGGACCACCCAGCAAAGTGGATCCCACATGAAGTCTCTCACTATGTGCTCCCACCCACTTCTCCACTAGCCAAAGGCCAGGTCCACCCACTTCTCCACTAGCCAAAGGCCAAGCGAGTTTCATATTAATAGAGGATAATGGCCACTCTTTCTACACATTTGACGGTAGGAGTTCAGAGTATAAATCTGCACCACTGTCCCTAGAATCAGAGAATAGTCCAGATGGAATGGCCCTTAAAACAATCCCAGTTGAACCCCCTCCTTTCAGAGATTAGGACACTGAGACTCAGAGCAGGAAAGGGCTTTATTCCAAGTCACCAAGCTTATTTAGAGGCAGAGCCAGAATCAGAATTGAGGTACACACGTCTCTCAGCTTGGTGCCCTCCTCCCCCAAACTCCACCAGGTGAGAAGAGGGGAAAGGATGGTCTGAGAAGACTACGTGGGCTACATGAGCAAAGTCTAAGAAACTGCCTGCTTTATATATAGTAGTATGTGTATAAAATAGATAACTAATAAGGATCTACTGTACAGCTTAATACTGAGAGTACTGTACTGGAACTCTACTCAATACTCTATAATGACCTATGTAGGAAAAGAATCTAAAACAGAGTGGACATATGTATATGTATAAGTGATTCACTTTGCTGTGCAGCAGAAACTAACACAACATTGTAAATCAACTATACTCCAATTAAAAAAAGAAAGAAAGCAAGCAAGCAAGCAAGAAAGAAAGAAAGAAAAAGAGAAAGAAAGAAAGAAAAAAAGAAAGAAAGAAAGAAACTGCCGGCTGTAGAAGGGCCTTAATGGTCACACACATGGAGGTAGGCAGGCACGTGACTTTGAGAAACTTTAAATGGTGTAGAATGACAAGGGTACTGAATGTGGGAAATAGGTCAAGAAAGGTTGTTTGGGGCCCGACTGTGAAGGAGTCTTGTCATAAAGATGTGGAACCAACAGATGTAAGCAGGGATAGTCATGGTTGGGCCTGTGGCCAATACGGTGATAATATGAGGACAGCCGGATGGGGGACAAGATTGGGGCAGGGGTGTTACTGGGAGAAAAACAAAAAGGGCCTGACTCAGGGCAGTGGCATTGGAGATCAAGAGGTTTTATCTCCCCTCACTCCACAGGAACTTCTCTGATCAATGTCACCAATTACCTTGAGCTTGCCAAATCCAGTGGTCATTTATTTGGCCTGACCTTTCTCAGCACAGTTAACCATTACCTTCTTCTTCAGATGCTTTCTTTTCTTAGGTTCCAGGACACTACACTCTACTGATTTTCCTCCTTCCTTAGGGGCCAGTCTTGGCCCAGCTTCCTCTGCTGTGTCTCTAAAGGTGATGACCACATGGCTGCCTCCTGGGCTTCTTCCTTTTCATCCTGACTCTTCCAGAGGCTTTAAACATCATCTTTGAACCAACGGCTTCAAATTTTATTTCTCTAGCACTGATCTTTGCCTTCACATACATGCATATATCCAACAGCTTACTACTTAAAAACCAAATGGATCTCTGGAGCACAGAGTTAGATAAATGAAAATCCTCCATTCATGACACAATGTCAGAGTCAATTCATACAATGAACACCCGTGAGCCCACAGGGCAACTCCAGATATAGATCTTTTTATACTTATTCATGTGCTTTTTACCTGTTTATTCCTTGGTCCTTCTCACCCTGAAGTAACCATTGTTCTATATTTTACATTTGTCATTTCCTTTTTTTTCTTTTTTTTAAACACAGTTTTATCACATATATATGTATGCCTAAAGGAGATATCTTTTGTTTTCAGTGGCTACTGAATCGTATTGAAAAGGTGTCATGCCGTATGTGGTTATGTTTCTAAGATCCATCCATCTGGTTCCATGTAGCCTCAACCAATCATTTCAACTTCTATATAATATTCCATTGTCTAAATATACCACCATGTATGTATCCATTTTCCTGTCAATAGGCATTTGGATTGTCTCTAGATTGCTATTAAAATGAGCATCATTATGAGCATCTTGTCACATCTGCTGACACACATATGTAAGAGATTCATTTAAGGGTGTACCTAGGATTGAATGGCTCCTTCACTGGAGATATGAATGTTCAACGTTACATCATGATGCCAAACTGTTTTACACAATGATTATACTAGTTCACATTCCCACTAGCACTGTGTATGCATCCTTACTGCTCCACATTAACACTTGGTTTTGTTAGACTTTTAAATTTTTGTCAGTTATATGAATATAAAAATCACATCTCATTAAGATCTTGATTTGCATTTCCCTGATTACCCATGAGGTTGAGCAGCTCTTCACAAGTTTATTACATATATTTATTTTTGTTAGTACTATGTCTTTCCATGTCTTTTCCTTATTTTTTATATTGGTTTGTTCATCATATTATTATTGCATTGTAAGAATTCTTTATATGTTTTGATATTTTGTATCTTTTTATATCAATCCTTTGTCTGGTATATCTAGAATATATATTCCAGTTTGTAATTTGACTTTTCATTTTCTTTAATGTGTCTTTCTTTGATCAACAAAATTTCTTAATTATTACATTCTTAAATTTGTCAGTCTCTTATACTTAGTGCTTTTTTAGCTTTAATTTTTTCCTTGTCCTGAAGTGAGAAAGATATTCTTCACTATATTACATAAGAGTTTGAAAGTTTAATTCATCTGAAATTCATTTTTGGTATGGTGTCAGGTAGTGATCCAATTTCACCTTTTTCCTCCCACTATAAGTGACCATTTTACCAGCACCCTTTAATAAGTACCATCTCATCTCCCCACTGATCTGACATACTATCCCCATCCATATATTATATTCTCTATATATGTGTGCTTTACTTTCTTGGATCTCTATTCTATTCCAATGGGATGAATAAATTTTATTGTTTTGTTCATCCAACATTCCTTTCCTTTCATTCTGGTAATAGATTCTTTCATTCCTTTTTAGAGACTGCCCCTTCCTTACCTACTGGCCTTCCCACAGATGTGGACATATGACCCAGGCTGGACAGCTAGCAGTCTCCACCTTCTGAACAAGGTGACTAGGTTAAAATTGGTCACCTGATTAATTAAGAAGCCAAGATAACAGAAAGCACAGAAGATGAATGAGAACAGAGGTAACTGCTTGATGATAGCTTTGAGCACCTGGATCCAGCCATGCCTGAAGCAAGTGACCCTTTGCACTTTCCAATTACATAAGCCAGTGGATGCTCCTTGTTGTTAAGTATGATTAAGGAAGGTTTTATCTCTTGCAATTAACACACATAGATGGCCACAGCAGCATCTACTTGCAGATGAATCAAGAGAATACCTATGGGCAGAGTCAATATTTTCCTCAATCTATCTCCCTCTGCTCCCATCCAAAGACAAATAGGAGATAGATCAAGTTCTCAAAACTCTGAGGAACAGGTGTTTTGAGTCCTTTTTAAAATATAGAACACATTATTTAGGTAAATTCAATGTTGAAATCTCATATAGAGAACACATAAAAGTGGCATTGCTGTGGTTGAAGAAGGGCTGAGGACCCACACAAGCCTCCCGTGCTGGCCCAACAGCAGTTTCCCCTTCCATAGTATATGAATGCTACGATCTTAGCCTGGAGAATTTCCTTAGCAGATCTTACTAGACCATTAAAAAGCCGAAAAAAGGATTTTGATTTTAGAGTGGGTGACTTTAGGCTGTTCAGTCTGGGAATAACAGATAACAGGGCAGTTATCTTTGGAAGCCGTTCTTAATCCATGACAGTAAAAGATGTCATCAGCATGAGGGGAATGCTGACTTTTCTGTTCTCCTGAGCAGAGGGAGAGGAAGCAGAGAGGCTTTTTGCTAGACTGAGAGTAATAGAAGAGCTGGGGAACCTGTGAATAGCTGCATCGGGTTTCATTGTCCCTTCACTCTGCCTCCACATTTATGACTTTCTCTCCTCCTGTCTCCATGGCTTCAGCAATCTCCTAGTGAGAGGGTACAAATCAGCCAGTCTTTGCAGTTCTGTTTGAAGTCAGATCTTCCCAGGAGAACTCACTTATCAGCTGGGATCCTTCTACCCCTTGAAATCTTGGTAACTTGATTCAAATCCCATAATCCTATGGTCAGTGGGATTCCAAAATCCTCCCCGACATTTATTTATCTTTGAAGTACTTAAACTGTGCCAGGCTCCTCTGCCTTGGGAAAAATATGGAAGGCTTATGGGAAAATTTGAAGGTGAAACAAACCTGAGAGGGAATGACAATAGGATAAATGATAGAATCAAAATTCAACATGACCTTGAGAGATAAAAGCCAAGGTGATATCAGCATTATGAGATTGGACAGGGAGAAAGGCAAGATTCTCCATTTCAAGTTTTTTATTTTTATTTAAAGATAGAATGGATGAATGTATGTATATATATATATATATATATATATATATAGCTATGCTTAAAAATAAGAAACAGAAATCTCCTTGGATGGAGGAAGACAGTATTGATTATGATCCAGCCCCTCCTTAGTGGGGGGTTACCACATGGTAAAACCCACAGGGGGCTCCCCCAATCCAGGACACAGACTTGGCAAAAGGAAAGTATTTTGTTTCAAAAACTCAATTGGAAATAAAGCATTTAGGAGGCGCAAGACCTGGTTTAGATTATGCTTTTCCACCATCCACAGGTAAGAGTCAAAATACCCTAGCACAGCATATGAGCCTCTATGTCTTCTTTCTATTTACTTTCCATTATTAACTCCATGATTGCTTCTCATGTCGATAAACCAAGCTTGCAACAAAACAACTATTTAGAAAGCTAACAAAATAGGCAATAATAGCACTAAGACTGTAATTTCCAGATCAAAGGAAGTGATAGGCTTGAATTACTTTGCATTGATTAAACCTTATCTGGAGTTTGTTCTGTGTACAACTCTAGGCCTTATGTTTTCTAAAAACACAATGACAGAGGGGGAAACAATCCAGCATGAGGAGATCACCAACAGATGCAAAAGTGCACCTTGTGAGACCTGGTTACATTATGCTCAGAGAAATCTTTAAGCTCCCTTGATTGCTATTTTCAAATGTTTGTAAGGAAAATGTAGGTGATGGAGCAGCAGACTTATTTCAGAAGAAGAACTTATGGCCAATGGGTGAAACTTGCAGGAAGTTGGACTTAGCTCTGTGTAAGCACTAACCTTCAAAGGAATTGACTGTTGGGAACTACGGCAAGCTTTCTATACCTGGAAGTGTCCATCTACAGAGACGTACTCGGCGCCCAAGAGGTGACACTATGCATGGAAGAGTTTAACTTATTTGAAATGTAGCCCTGTCTTAATGACTGTCAGCAGGTTCCAGGATTTCTTAGAGGTCCAGAAGTGTTGAAAATAACTGGAGTTTTCAAGAATAGAGAAATAAGGGAGAGGAGGATATGAGGAAGATGGGATTAGCATTAGAGAAACTCTGAAATCTGTTAAATGGTCTTTCTAGAACCTCCATTTCCTCCTTCTTGACCAGTGATATACTCTCCCCATCCTCCATGCTATTGTCTTGTACCACTTTCAAAATACTCCTTAATTAAAGGGTTAGTAATAATTCATACTAACAAGTAAGTTACTTAGAGACATCCACAGTCTTTTCTGCCTAGAGCCATTGCTTACCAGTAAGTGAGAAAAGCTAACTAATAGACTATAAGTCAAGTTATTAACCATTTGCAGGGGAGAGATGAAGTGTTATGTTTGGGGGTACGTATACTAAAGTTGATGACAAATAACAGAAATGGCCTCTATCTAACTTCAGCACAAAATGAATCCAGTTGAAGAACACTGGGGAAGCTCACCGGAATGAGGATCATCAACCAAGCCTCAGGAAAGACATGAACCAGGGAAGCCTCGGGGGCCTGGGAAGTAAGAACAAGTGAACCTTCTCTACCATGGCTGCTGCCAGGAAACTCAGCTCTGACTGCTGTCCTTCGCCACCATATCTGTGTATGTCAACTTAATATTTGAATTCCCAAAAGACAGAAGATGATGGTGGATCTTGGGTCCTGTGACTACATTGGGGGCTAGGAGAGAAGAGTCTGATGCCAGGTGCTGGTAGAAGTGTGAAGGTAAGACAACCAGATGTAGGAAAAGCCATAAAAGAGGGATGGAAATTCTTCCCAGCAAACTGAGATCACATCACACAAGTGAAGTTTTGAGAGTTGCCTCATGTCACCAACAAGTCCAATCCCATGACCATTATGCTCAGAACCCTTGAGTGCCTCCCAGGTTCCAACAGGTGAAACTCAAATTCCATAGCAGGTATCCATGACTCATGCGCTCTTGCCCTTGACCACTTTCACTGGCCAAATGACCACCGAGTGGCCCTTCTGATTGACAGCCCAGCCACAGTGCACCAGTGAGCATTCCTAGTCCTAGCGCCCCTCTCCATGCAGCATCCTTCTGACTCTTGACGGCTTTGAGAGGTCCTATTCGCCCTCACAGATGACGGGACAAGGTAACTGGCGGCATCCACAAAGTACCTGCTCTGTTTGGTATTTTCACTGACTCTGGTTTTATTTTTGAGGTTTACAGTATTATGGAATGTATTTCCCGTGAGCCACCTCATATCTTTGGTGGCATGAGGCAGGATGTAAACAGGTAGGGCCCTTTGGAGCATCAGAGCTGGGGCAGAAGTCAGGGTGATCTCCCTCTCTTTTCTTCCACTTCCAGGTCAGAATAAATGCAGCTTCAAGTTACCTGCTACATAGTAGGTGCTCGATAAATACTTACTTGGTAATCTACTGAGAGCAGAGGGCTTTTACTCCTTATGACCAATGACCAGGGCCAGATCCAGGTCTCAGGGGGTCAGAGGCTTACTCACTTTGCCTGGCCCTCTAAGGAAAAGAATATGAAGATATATTACTTTTGCAGTTTTCACGAAAACAGACGGCGGGAGAAATACCTTATAATAGCCTTGTGTCAGAGAGAGAACTGAGGCAGATATTTCTTACCTCCTCTGCTTATACCCACCCACATCATTTAACAGAAAAGAACCAGGTAAGGAGAAGGTTTAGCCTTTACTATGCCTTTGCTATGTGCCAGCATCTCATTTCAGCCTCACTACACTGTGAAGGTGAATGTATAATTTTCCTGTGGCTGCCATAACAAATGATCACAAACTTGGTGGCTTAAAGCAACAGAAATTTATCCTTAAACAAAAATCAGGGTGTTGGTGGAGACATGCTTTTCTATAGAGGCTCTAACAGAGAATCTGTTCCAAGCCTCTTCCAGCTGCTGCTGGCTGGCATTCTTTGGTTTGTGGCAACATCCCTCCAAGCTCTGTCTTTACATCCACCTTCTCCTCTGTGTGTTTCTTATAGGGACACTTGTCACTGGATTTCAGGCCCACCCAGATAATCCCAGATGACTTAATCTCCAGATCCTAAATTTAATTTTACCTACAAAGACCCTTTTTTAAAATAAGGTTACATCCACAGGTTCGAGGAATTAGGATATGGACATAACTTTTGAAGGGCTACCATTCAACCTACTACAGAGAGACTGTTGTTATCTTCATTTTGCTAAGGCTCAGAGAGGTTAAGAACAGTTCCCAAGGTCACACAGAAAATGATGGATCCAGGATTCAAGCCCAGGCAGACTGCCTCAGTCTGAGGTCTTAACCATTATTTTATATAGCAACTGCAAGTCGTAAACCAATGGACAGAGAGGATATATCAGTCTTCCCCTGAATAAACAGCTTTATAGAATTATAATAGTTGGCTAGATTTAAACATTTCAGGTTATTTTATATAAAATTCTGGATTTTCAGTTATAAAACAACAACACAGGGATACCTCAACCCAGAGACAGAATTTCTTCATGGCAACAATTGGATGGTACTAAGGGGTGGCTGCCTCTTTTCGATGGGACATTAATGCTTTAGTACTCCATACACACACACTACCTACCCTCATGCCCTCTTATTTACCCTTGGTCTCCACTCATTGACTTGACTTGCCAGAACATTGAAAGTATTTGAGCTGGCCTCTCTGCTTACATGGATGGTTGCAGAATTGATTAAAAGCTCTATACGACTTCAAGGCCTCTTTCAGGAGGTCTTGCCCTATTTGTATCCTCTCCAAGGCTCATGGAGTTCTCTCCCTCCTCTGCATTTTTCTACCCCTTTATAAGCCATGCCACCCTCCTCAACCTTGACCATGAGTTATTGGTAATACTGATTACATTCTTGCCCCTAAACTCTAATGGCTTCTAGATTTAGTGTTTACTTTTTTTTAAAACTGCAGGTCAGTTTTCTGTGAATTGTGCTTGTGCTGCACTGAACTTCTTTTGGTTCCACAAATGTCAAAAGTGCTCTCACCTCAGGCCTTGGCACCTTCCCCTCCGGTGCTTTGGTGGCATTTCACTTCCCTCTGTCTTTTCATACCTGGCTTTTTCTTGCCTTTGAATCTCAGTTTAAATTCCATATCCTTGGCTACTTCGTTCAGTCCAACCAACCATCAAAAGACATTGTTGAGAAAATCAGGGGGAAATTTGACCACAGTCTTGGTGTTAGATAATATTAAGGAATACTTATTTATCTTTAAGGTGTATTAATGATATTGTGAATTTGCTGTTGTTGCTGTTTCTGAATCCATTTTTATTAGAAATGCTCAAATGTTTATGGGAGAAATGATACAATTTCTTGGATTTGCTATAAAATACTACAACAACAACAACCAAAGTAGAGGAAGTATAAGTGAAATCAAAGAAATGGGGTTGTCAAAATGTTGATGACTATTGAAGCTGGGTGAAGGTTATGTGAGGATTCATTATATTATTCCTTGACTTTTGTGTGTGCTTAAAAAATTCATAATAAAAAATATATGTGTGTGTATGTATGTATATGTTTGTAAAAACGTGGACATCACATTCTCTAAGAGGCCTCTGACTGCCTGACATCCTCATTTCATTCTCCCCAGCACCCATCTCTTCCTGATCTGTTATTATTTTTCTACCAGTTTGGGTGTGTGTGGGGTGGGGGTGGAGGGGTGTGTGTGTGTGTTTTGTTGTATCTCCTTGCACCTGTCCTACAGAATTTAAGAGCTGGTTTCTGCAGCTAGAATTTTCACACTCTGAGCAAAGGGACAACTTTTTCTTCTGTTCACTGGCACATCTCTAAATGCCTCCTAAAGCAATAGCTAGCACATGGTAGGTGCTTAGTAACTGCTTTTGACTAACAAACCCAGACTTTAAGCTCCAAGATACCTTGTCCTCTCCCCTGTGCATCAATGTGGTCCCTATTGTGATGTAAGGCCCTTGATCTGACTATTTAGGAACTGATTGTGAAATAAATGCTCATGTGCTCTGAGATGCACTTTACAACATGCTTGCCTGTCTCCTGTTTATTCTTGGCCTGTGTGTGATAGTAGCTTGGAGAGTATGGGGGTATAAAGTAGATTTTAAAAACAAAATACTTTAGGAATTCCTGGAGTATTTCTAAATTATTTTTCTTACACAATTTAAAACTAGTGTTAAACTGTCTATATAACACAACAGACATTTAAGTGCCTTACAGATTACATTTTAACCCATTGAAGGCTAAGGCCATCAATGAGTTACTTTGAGTTGCTAGATTATCTAATTTTGGAGAAGGGCCTTATTATAGTAAAGCTTTCCTGATATCTTAATGTGTGTATTTGCATGTTTTTGGAATGTAGCATTGATTTGGAAAGCTTCTTGTTTTTTGTTTCTTTTCTTCCTTTTTTTTTGTTTTAAAATTCAGGCTCAATCAGGTCCTGTCATATAAAACTGTATATATAGGAACGCTTATACAGTACACATTTGCATGATTAGGTACTGGGCAAAGGAAGTTGAAATGTAGGACCTGGTGTCATGATGACAATCCCAACATAAGCAATTTCTCAGATAACTGTCCATCTTAAAGCCTACTGATGTGAATTGGACATTTAAGTTAAAGAATGTGGAGTCATAGTTAAATATTAGTAGCAATGCAGTTTTATAATATGTAGACTAGTTTTACTGAAGAATGAGTATGCTGACACCAAAATGAGCTACTTGGGAAATGGCAGTCCTTTGCAGCTATGAATCTATGTAGAAAAGAAGTTTGTTCAATTCTGTGCAACAGAAGCAAAATTCAAAAATACATGAAATTCTGAAGCTTACGGAAAACTGTAACTGTTGTCTGTGTCTTCAGCTTTGGTTTTCTTGTGTTAATTAGCAATGATTCATTGTTTTTAAATGTAGGCTCTGAGTTTAAACAAATAGATGATATTTATACCAGCATGCCACTTTGAGTTTTCAATATAGTTTGCATATTTGCACTCTATGTAAAATTTTATTTGAAAATGAGACTCCACTGCTCAAAAAAAATAAAAATAAAAATAAAAAACGCTGGGTTGGTGGGGAGAATATGGTGTTTAGAGGTAGGTGGTCTTGGGTTCAAGTTCAAGGGATGCCCAGTATGACATGTCCCAAAACTTGTATTTCATAACTGCTTGCTAGATGCTGTCCTGTCTTTACAAATCCACTGCCTGCATGCAAAGCCTTAGATCCTTGAGGTTCTTCTGCTTTTCCTTTTCTTTCACAAAACGTCTCATGTGAGGAAGGCGCCATCCTGCATGTCCATATGGTAGTTATATTCAAATCCCAAGAAGAACCTAGAAGATAAGAGACATTCGTAAAAAAAAGTGCTGGCTAATCAGGCCTGCCAGGCTCTGAGCCCAAGTGGGCAGTTCAGTTTTTGAAGAGTTTTGTTTCTCCAAGAGGCCGCCAGGACAATGCAGGCCTTATGCTAAGTCAACTGACCAGACCTTACCTCCTGCCACTGCCCCACCCCCAGCTTTGAGGACCGCCCATAATCTTCTACGGGGGACAAAGTAACAAAGACCAGTCTATTTCCCTCCACGCTGGAGATGCCATCAGGGGAAACAGAGCATGTTTTCTTCAAAGTCCAAAATACTCAGTTTTGGGCTAGAAGGCCAAACTTGAACTGGGCGGGAGTGGGCTCAGATGGGAGGCTGGGAGGCGTTGGCAGGTTTTCTAACTTTGGATGAAGCATGGGTTCCGGGTGAGAGCTGGGGTGGGAGTGGGACTCCAGGAGGAAGAAGGGGATGTTGCCAGAACTGGCTGGCTCCAATCACGCACATTCTTGGCAAGGAGAGTCTTTGGATGGGGAAATCTCCAGAAGCTGCAGAGAGGGTAGCCTTTTCACTGCCTATGTTTTCAAAATCATAAAGGCAATCACATGCTTTATTAGACTTTAAGCCAGAGTTGACGCTCTGCAAAAACAAAGCCAACACACAAAACCCAAATGTCTTAAATGGGTCATCAGAAAGACATCTCCTTGGTGTTGACAATCAAATTTCCTCTTCATGTTTCACTTGCAGACATTTCAGGAAGCCTGTCATGGTGCAATGCTGGGATAGTCTGCTACACAGTCTCTCTGACCCCAGAATCATTCTCTTTTGTCTGCTCTGCACAGGGCAGGTAGTGGCTGCCTTAGTGCCTACACAAATGAAGGTGCATTTCAAGGTTTTAACATTCTGTTTCTCCCCATTGTCTATAAAATAAGCTTAGACTCTCACCCTTGCCACTCAAAGCCTTCCACAATCTGTCCCTAAACTATTTGTTCAATCTTAATTTTACTGTAACTATAAACTACTTATCCCCCTAACAATCACATTCTGTTTCCCATTCATGCATCCTGCTCTTCACTCCATGCCTTTCCTCCTACTGTTCAAATGACTCCCAATGCCCTCTCTCCCCCTTCCACCTGTCCATGTTCAAGTCCTACCTACTCCAAAATACCTACCTCAGACATTGCACGTCTACAAAAGCTTCCCAAGAAACAGTCATTAAGAAAATTAAATTTACTCTAGATTTGCCCTTTCATCTCCTGGCACTATGGTTTGGGACTAGATCTGCAACTTCTCTGAACCTCAGTTTCTTCAGCTATAAAATGAGGAAAACTTACAGGGAGTGTGAAATTTCACCAAGAATAAGAGTTCTTAGTACAATGCCCAGCACATAGTGAGTGCTTAAAAAGTCCACTTTTAAATTTATTATTATGCTTACCACGTTCTATCTTATTTTATGGTGGGGAGAAATGTACTCCCATTGTTTCAGTCTGCATTTCAAAGAATTCCTGCAAGACGGGAGAAAGGCTATGAAAAAATTCACATAATCGATAGACAACTTCAGACTTTTTATCACCACTTGCCACTCTGTGCTAATTCACATATGGAATCCTGGTGGTAAGTCTAATTTACCACAGACATTTTAATCGGCCATTATATTCTACCTGATCCCCAAAGGAGTTGTAAAATCAGCATTTACAATACTGTGGAAGTCTTATTCCCTGCTCAGATTTCCAGAACCTGGAGCTATCATCCCATATTTATAGAGTACTTCAGTTTTCAAACGCTGTCTTGTTTGGTCACTGCAACAATCCCGGAAGTTAGGAATACTTAGCACCGCCTTACAAAGGAAGAAAGAGGGACTCATAGTGACCAAGTGAGACCACAGGCTTATGTCACAGTCAGTGCAGAAACAATTAAGTCATGTGGGCACAGGGTAGCTACTCAATAAGAATTTATAAAGTGAATGAATGAATGAATGGATGGATGGATGAATGAGAGAAGTAAGCTGCCTTCTTTTCTGGCTCAGAGATACAATTCATCAGGAGTAATGGGAAGATAATATTCATCTATGAAGTTCTTTAAAAATTGGGGGTACTGTATCTGTCGGATCCTTTCAGTCTTGACAGAGGTCCTACATAATTTGTTTAAGGAAAAGTGAGAATTATTGGCTTCTATAAGTGGGAAGCACAAGGATGAAGCTGCTTTTTTAAAAGTTGGGTCTGGGCTCAAGTAATGTTACCAGTTCTCTCTCTCTCTCTCTCTCTCTCTCTCACACACACACACACACACACACACACACACACACACACACAAACACATTCTCTACTCTGCAAGACAAACTTTCTCCACTCAGTAGAGAAGATTGCAGTGCCCCAAGCTCCACATCCTTCCTGTTCTGTGGTCAGGATGATAAAAAAATGGGGATGTGCCAGGCATCCACATTCAACAACTAGAACAGGGCCCTGGTAACACTATGTGAAAGTGATTTTAGAATTACTTACGGAGTATCTCAGGGATGGTGTGTATTTCAAAGGGATATGGGCCTCTAACTGCCCACTCTAGCCGTGCCTACACAAAGAAACTATAATAGTTCATTCCTATGAGCACTTATTTATGGGCAGCACCTGTTCATTGCATGTGTGTGTGCTCTCATTGTGTCCTTTGAGCAACTCTACAATGTAGTTCCATTATTATTGTCCTTTATAGATAAGGAAAGTGAGGCACAGACAATTTAAGTAACTTCTCCAAGGCTTTACAGCTACTGGATAGTATAAATAGATATTCAGGTCTAAATGGTCTAGCTCCAGAGACCACAGTCATAACTACCACACAACTGCCTCTCAGTTACTACTTGTGCGACTTGAACATTTCATATGATTTAGTAAAAATCTCAGTTCCTCATGAGTAATGTTACATAATTGTTGCAAAGAATAGAGATAATGAATGTATTCACTACGCCTAGTAGGGGCTCAATCAGCCATAGTTAATGCTCCATTCCACAAAGATGCTTATTTATGGATCCTAGCATAGCCCAGGAAGCTCACAGGGATAGACTGAGACAACAAGGACCAGAACTATTAATGGTTTTGAGATCTTTGTGTTAACAAGCCCAGGCCTCTGATACAAGGTTTATACCTTAGTATGTCTTAAAGTCGAGATTGTGAGCAATATTTGGGGTTCAAGGGACAGCAATCTATCAAGTTGGCTTAAATCTAAGAGAGGAATATTTATTATCATAAACGAAATATGACATTATAGAGTCAGTGTTCAAATAATCTTTGTAGAATTTGGTCTTTCTTTATCCCCCAGTTCTACTTTCCTCTATGTTGGTTTACTTTTCCAGTTTGGCAGAGGTGGTCACCATACACCATCTCTCTACACTAATATCATTTTGGCACGTTGACCTCCCCTGCTCCTTCCCCATGTAAGGAGAGCATCTTTTCCTGAAATTTCCATCAAAAGTCCTGGGAATCTTTCATTGGTCTGGTTTAAGCCACATTCCTACCCCTGAATCAATGACATGGCCATAGGGATACAGTGTTCTGATTGGCCCAAAGCAGCTCACTCTTCTCACACAGGGAAATCAGGGTGCAGTTACCAAAGGAAGGGGAAAGAGATCCAGGGCAGGCTAAAACGATTCTTCTCCTACAGAGCGCTGTAAACAAAGGTGGAAAATTCCAATCAGTCCAGTGGAGAAAGAGTTCTTGAGTTTTATCTGGAGAGGGCAAGCCTCATTTGAATAGGGGAAATTAAAAATTTGGCCCCAACAAGTTTTTATTGTACCTCCCCCATTCATTCAATATTTATTTATTAAGCACCTACTATGCATCAGGTGCTGTGAAAAGAGCTGAGGATACAAAGAGGAATAAATACACCTGCTACCCTCTACAGCTCTCAATCTAGTGATGATTGTTGGGGATGGGGGAGACAAGAATTTTAATAGTTATCTTGCAGTTTTATACTCCAGACACAAAAACAATTTTTGAGTTGTATAAATACTCAAGTATTAAGTATTAAACTATTAATCACTAAAAGAAAATATGGTAAGAGTTTTATATAATGAGCTGGAAAAAATGTGTTCACCAAAATATTTTGGAAGACAGCAACATATTTATTTGGCAGAAATGTTTGATAAGATTTTGGGGTACAGGTCAGGACCCTCAAAGAATGCTTACCTATCAAACGATGGTTCATTTATTTCTCTTAATAAAAAAAATATTTGGTGCTCACTAGAGAGAGAAATTAAGAGGAGATTTGGCAAAAGAGATAAAGATGGTGGGATGCTATGCACTTAATGGTGATGTGTCCTTCATCATGAAACCCTCCCTCCCCTCTCTCCCCCAACCTCTACAAAACAATTGGTGTGAGTGGATTTATTGGGGAAACTGGTGAATGGACTGAGCTTCCTCCATACAGAGCCTTTGGCTGCAGTTGCCACAGCTGGAGTGACTGCAGTGACATCTGGTTTCCATTGATCTAATCACAGGGTGGGGATGGACTGACAAATCATGACCCCAAAGGCAGAAACCATAAAAGAAACAGGGGCTAAATATGGCTGCATCACACAGAACAGATTTGAATGGTTAAAGTATCATAAACAAAGTTAAAATGTCAAAGACAAACTGGAATGTATTTTGTTTGCAGTGTAAATAAATGAGAAAAGTTTATTTTTATAAAAATATTTTTATATCTTAAAAAAATCAAAAACAAACACCCCAATATAAAGAGAGGCAGAGAATATGGTCTGGTCATTTTCAAAAGTAAAAAAATATAAATGATCAATAAACATATAAGAAGTTTAAGCTCATCAATAATGAAGAAAGCACAATAACAAAATCCCATGGTTTGCCTATTAGATTGGGGGAAAAAAATGAGAATTCCCAGCGTTTGCTAGATTGTGGGGAAATGGGCATCTTCAGATACTGCTCAACAGAAAAAAACTTTCCAAAGAAAAGTTTGGCAGTGTATTCGAAATCCTTAAACATGTATATATTTTTAATGAAAAAAACCCATTTCTGGGGATGTATCCTCAATAAATATTTAGAAAAAAGTGAAAAGGTATGCATACAGGGGTACTCATTGTAGTTTCTTTATAAAAGTGAAATATTTGAAACAACCTAACATTCAGAGGCCACAGATTGGCTACCAAAACTATTCTGTGAAACACCAGGCAGCCACTAAATATTATGGTACAGATGCATATGGAGGAACATGGGAATATAGCTCCAATGTAAACATGATGAAGTGAAAAAATCGAGCTGGAAAAGAATATGTATATTGTGAACCTAGTTTTGGTGATAGACACAACCCACAAATGCACACAAAGGAAAAAGTGCCCAAAGGGCATCCACCAAGTGGTTTCCAGAGGTTATTTGGTGGTGACTAGATTACAGGTGATTTGGGGCTTTTTTTGTTTGTTTAAATTTAATTGGGGTCTCTGTTCTGAGTATCCTAAAAAGAAAGCTAGATTCTGACATCTTGAAACAATAAACGGAGATATGGAGCGATGGTGGCAGACAGTGCTGTGGAGGGGTAAGTGCAGGTGATGTGGGGGGCAGTGGGGAGGCCTGTAACACCCACAGGAAATCTCAGGAGAGCATGCTGAGCCGTCTTCCTTCCCTCAAGTACCCACTTGCTCTGTTGCTACAGCATAGCGTGCCCACTCCAAATGAATGTCTCTCCACTCCAAATCTGATTCCTTCTGAACATCGCCAACGATCTGGACTGTCCTTCATTCCCAAGCTCCAGGCACCCATCACAACTTACCCAGCCACCTGCCCCAGCTCTGGAGCCCAGCTTTTGTGCCTTCTACACAGGCTCTTCTCTCCACCTGAAAAGTCAGCCCTCTATTCTTTGTTCAGCGATCTCCTTAAAGATTGTTCAAATGTCGAATCCTCTATGAATACTTCTCAGACCTACTGAATTGATCTTTCCTTTGAGCTCTTGTCATACGTCTACTCTAGTATGTTCTAGACCCTCCTCTTTGTTGTTTGGTATGGCAGGATCCTGTCTGCAGGTCTACTCCCCATCCTGCCCTTCAAGATGGGATTCAGGCATTGTGGCTCTGCAGTCCCATAGGCCAAACCTCAAAGGTGAACTTCTCACCTAGGCTGGAGGAGATTACATAGGACACCTCTCTGTGTCACTGCTTAGTATAAAATCCAATCCCCTTGCCATGACCTTGAGGACCTCTTAGCTCTGACATTGCTTTGTGGGCCTGCTTCCCACCTCTGCTCTTTTTCCTCCACCTCTGGAATGAGGTCACCATGGCAGAACCTGTAGTGGTCACCAAAGTGATGGGACAGTCCCTGGCTCTGAGTATGCTGACCAGGGCTTAGTGACCTTTCACATGCCTGGTAGTCAGGCACAGCCCTGGTGCCCAGGGTCATGCAATTGGCAGCCCAAGGAGGCTCATCCATCCCCTCATCATTCAGGGCTGCAATTTACTTTCAGTATTTCCAAGCTATGAAATTGGTGGCCACAAACATTTTGAAACTAGCATTTGGTGGCATTTCTTGGCAAATTTTCTAAGACTAACTGGAAAGGCATGTAACCTGATGACAAGACTGGATATCATTCAGGGATATACCTGATAGGATTTTTGTGTTAAGGAGTTCTCTTGGACTGAGTGGAAGTGAGGAGACCAGTCAGGAGACCATTGTCTCCCAGCTGGTCTGGACAAGAGTGACAAGAGTGGACACAGAGAAATGTAGGTCAGTTAGGAGTGTCTTTGGGAGGTGTAATTAATAAGACTGGCTAGGTGTATGATTCGTGGAAGGAGGAATGGAAAGGAAAAATCATGGGAGAGTCTTTGCTTTTGGATTGAGCAACTGCATGGAGGGATGGTGATGTATTTAAGGAGAGGCAAAGGGCTGGGATTGGGTAGGTAAGCACTTTGGAAGAGTTTATAGGATGTGGGTGGGGGAAGGAAGATGTTCTGTTACCAACATATTACATTTGAAGTGTCTGAGACATCCAGGTGAAGATGGCAATTATGCACCTGTTTATGTGAGTCCAGAGCACACAGTCTGGGCTGGAGATAGACAATCTGGAGTCATTGACATAGAGGTGGAGTTTAAAATTATGGAAAGGCATAAGCATAGGTTGAGAAGGAATATTAGAGAGAATGCAAGACCAAGAGAAAAGCTGGGTCACCTTGCATAATCTTTCTGTGCTTCCTTTTACTCATCTGTAATATGGGGATTTAAAAGTGCCAGGCAGTAGCACTCCAGAAATACAGCTTTAATTGTTAACATTTTTACAGGTCAGTAGAAGGGGGGCTGGTAATGAAAATACAAATAAGACAGTGAGGTCTGAGGGAAACGTGGGCATGCAGTTCCTTAACAGAGTGTATGTGGGCCTATGTGCATGTGTACGTGCACATATATGTATATATACATGTGCATGTGTGGGCGAGGCTGTAGTGGGAATAGAGTGGACCCAGACACTCAAACAAGATGAAAGCCCACCTTGTCCTTATCCTCTTAAGAGACCATATTCATTTCCTTTCTATTTATAACCTAATTACATGCAACGATGACTTTTGAGCTTTTTTAAAATTGAAATATAGTTGACTTACAATATTGTGTCAGTCTCAGGTGTACAAAGTGATTCAGTTGAAATATATGTATTTTTTAGCTTATTTCCCATTATGGCTTATTACAGGATATTGAATATAGTTCCCTGTGCTAGATAGTAAATTCTTATTGTCTATTTTATATACAGTACTGTGTATCTGTTAATCCCCAAATCCTAATTTATCCCTCCCTCCCTCCCTCCCTTTCCCTTTTAGTTAACATAAATTTGTTTTCTATGCCTGTGTGTCTGTTTCTGTTTTGTATATAGATTTATTTGTAGTATTTTTTAGATTCCACATATAGTGATATCATATAATATTGGCCTTTCTCTGTCTGACTTACTTTACTTAGTATGATAATCTCTAGCTCCATCCATGTTGCTGGAAATGGCAATATTTCATTATTTTTTATGGCTGAGTAATATTCTATATTCTCTCTCTCTCTCTCTCTCTCTCTCTCTATATATATATATATATATATATATACACATACACACACAGACACACACACACACATATATCCATATATATACCACATTTTCTTAAGCCAATTATCTGTTGATGGAAATTGAATTGTGTCCATGTCTTGGCTATTGTTAATAGTGCTGCTCTGAATATTGGGTTGCATGACCCCAATGAATTTTTAAGTCATTGCTGGATGATAAGACAACTGCAGTAAAATCTACCACCAAGTTTATGTTTAATATAATTTTAGCAAGTCCTGGATGCGCATGTCGGTCCCAGTCCATAAGTTTCCCTGTTCATGCTAGTGTGATTTGTTTCAGTTGCGAATGGGCTGGTTAATATTACTCATGGACTTTCCCACACAGTTCTAGGCATGATCACCAGGGGCATAATTTTGAACAGAGACAGAGGTGGAGGGAGAACAGTAGGAGGAATTCTGGAAATATCATTTTAAAGAATTGATTTGATAATGGGGAAAATGTTATGTCCCATATCTCATTTTATTTACTAAGGAAATTTTACTGAGTTCTTAGATCATTTCATGAACAGTCTCTTAAAATAATAATGATAAAAATCCACAACCTTAGGAGGACACCCTGAGATTTACAAAGCACACTTTCCTCATCTCAGCTCATTCTCTGTCAGCCTTGGGTGAGGGAAGACAGAGCAGCCACAGGAACCTGGACTCTGGAATCAAACAGGGGCTTGGCTCTGGCCTCAGTCTCAGGGTTAGTTTGCTAGGGATGCAGTTACAAATCACCACAAGTTCGGTAGCTTAAAACAACAGATACTTACTACCTCCCAGTTCAGGAGACCAGAAGTCCGAAATCAAAGTGTCAGCAAGGTTAGTTGCTTCTGAGAGCTCTGAGGAACTATCTGTTCCAGGCCTCTTTCCTAGCTTCTGGCATTTGCTGGCAATCTTTGGCCTTCTTAGCTTGCAGATGTATCAGTCCAATCTCTGCCTCCATCATCACATGGCATCTTCCTGTGTATCCCTCTGTGTATTTACCTGGCCTTCTTCTAAGGTCCTCAGATTTAGGGCTCATCTTAATCTAGTATGACCTCATCTTAATCATATCTGCAACGATCCTATTTCCAAATAAGGTCACATTCTGAGGTTCCAGGTGGACATGAATTTTTAGAAGATACTCTTCAACCTGGTACAATCTCTTGTCAGTTGTGTAAGTTTCTCGGAGAGTAAGTTTTTTCACTTGTAATATGTAGGTCTTACACTATTGGGTTGTGAGGGTAAATGAAGTAAAACAGGAGACACATCTAGCACAGTGCTGAGTGTATAGTAAAGACCATAAGAACTGTGTTACCAAGGTCAGATCCTGGCTATACTGGGAGATCACAGACTTCTCTGAGCCTGTTTCCTATCTTCATTAAGAGCTCCTTAAAAAAAGGGACAATTTATGCTGTTCTATTTCCATTGCTACATCTCAAGAGCTTTCTACAATACATGGTCAGTAGTGGGTGCCTACTAAAATATCTTGGCATGAGTGTACTCTAACATGGGAATGATACATACCTCACAGAAGTGTTGGTAGGATGAAATGAGACAAAATTGTGTCTGCTTCTTCATGCTCAGTAAAACATCTATTCTCTTGTCTCTCTCTCACTTTTTTATATACAGACTGGCACAGAGTATAGACATTCCGAGAGATGCCAAAGGGAGCTGTACTCATCAGTGAAAAGCTCAAGAAAAAATCAGGGAAGGGGCATCCTGAGCTCAGTTTAAGGCCTGGGTAGAAGTTGGGGAATGGGAAGGAAAAAAGTAAGGCAGCTTGACAAACCACCAGAATGACATCCACTTAGTCTACAAATAGTCAGCTCTGATCCAGGGACCATGTACAAGGTTGGGGATGCCAAGATGATCTTCCTGTTCACTTTGGTTCTTAAGTTCAGTAGAGAAAACAGGCCTAAACAGGTTAATATAAGGTTCTAAGGCTTCATGTGGACATTTTCCCAAGATAAAAATTTCTATAAACTACTTTAGATATATGTAAATGTTTAAACAATAACAGTGAATATTGTATACCCAAGTAAAAGAATGAAGCATTGTTAATACAGTGGGAACTCTCTGCGTTCTCCTCCCCACTGGCACCTCTCTCTGACAGGTGGAAATGTTGTTCATGAAATAAAGGATAAAGTGAAGAGAAATGACTGGCCCAGGGTGCCACATGGAACATAAATCAGCTCAGGGTTCACCATCCTTCCATAATGGGAATAGGCAAGTATAGACTTGTGTTGTCTGATGGTGTTTATTTGTTGCTTTCCAAGCAAAGGAAGCAGGCTATTACTCTAAAGCCCTGAGGTGTATGAATGATCCTTTTCTTGATTCCCTGGACCCCATTTCTAAAGTAGTCTTATCCTATTTAATAACAATGTTACAGAAATTGGAGGATAAAGAGGCTCCAGTAGCCCACATTCTAAATGAAACCTCCAACATAGGATTAAGCATAATGTCCAAGGATCCCTAAGAGGTGACAGAATTAGCCTCTGCTCCATCCTTGCCTAAGCATCATACCATAATCTTCCTCAAGCTGTGAAAATGTCAGCAGGGGACACAGAAGATGAGGAAGATGTGGGAACTGTTCTCTTTGTTTGGGAGGAGACATTTCCCCTCTTTGGAAGCCTAGTGAAAGGGGTGAGCTAAGAGAATCACTTTTGGAGGCTGAGGGCATCTTACTTGCCAACTGGATATCACTGAACTGCAGAATTTTGAGGTCTTACCTGGTGCTAAGGCAAGGAGAAGAGCATGGTGTGGTAAGCAGAATTTTAAGGTGGTCCCTGAGATTCCCAGACCTAGGTGTACACACACCTCCTCCTAGCCTCCAACCAACACTAATGGAAGTACTGATGTGAAGGGATTTTTCAGGTGTAATAAATGTCTCAAATCAGTTTACCTTAAGATGGGGATGTTATCTGGACCCTGGCCTAATCATAGCTGAGTTTAAAGGTCAAAGGCAGAGGAAATCGGAGATTCAAAATGTGAGGGAGACTGGGCATACAAGAAGTTCTCTCTTCATGACTTGAAGATGGAGGGACCACATGGAAAGGCATTCAGTTAGCCTCCAAAAGGTGTGAGTGAATCTGGTTGATAGCCAGTAAGAAAATGGGGACCTCAGTCCTACAACCACAAAGAACTGAAATTCTGCCAGGAACCTGAATTCATTTGGAATCAGATATTCCCCAGAGCCTCCAATGAGAGCTCATGCTGGTTAACACCTTGATTTCAGTCCTGTGATAAACTAAGCAAAGAACTTTAGACCTACATAATTGTGAGATAATAAATGGGTATTGTTTTAGGCTAGAATATTGTGATAATTTTTATGTAGCTGGCTGCTGTAACAAAATATCATAGACTGGGTGGCTAAAACAACAGAAATTTATTTCTCACAGTTCTGGAAGCTGGGAAGTCCAAGATCAAGATTCTGGACTATTTGCTTCCTGGTGAGAGCTTTTTGCAGAAGGCTGCCTTCTTACTTTATCCTTACATGGTTGAGAGAGAGAAAGAAAGAGAGAGAGAGCAAGCTCTCTGATCACTTCTTTTAAGGGCACTAATTCCATCACGAAGGCTCCACCCTCATCACCTCATCACCTCATCTGAGCCTAATTATCCCCCAAAGGCCCCACCTCCCAATACCATCACCTTGAGGATTAATGTTTCAACATAAAATTCTGAGGAGGACACCAACATTCAGTTCATAACACGAGGATTTTCCAGGGTCAGAGATATGTCACCAAATGCCATAATGAAAAGCCTTGTGGCCTCTGAACTGAATGCCCTGGGAATGAAAATAAATTGAAATTCTGAATGGGGGCAAGGAGAAATCAAGCCTTTCTGAGGTTGCCACTTTTCATGCCATCTTGATGCCAGAGCTGCCTTGAATATCAGGAGTCCCTGGTCAGTAAGCTCAGACCAGACATTCAACCCCAAGTCAGCCCACTCTAAGCCAAGGACATCTTCATTACCCTGGTAACTATTCAGGCTCTGCTGTGAAGGGGGGGACACATTCCAGAGGCCAGGGAACAGGAGGAGGTGGAGAGTTGGCATACAAAGAAACACGTCTCAGAAAGCAGCCCAGAAGAAAGTCACAAAAGCCACGTTTGCCTGGGTCTAATATTTGCCATTCCAGAATTTCACATCTGCAAACAGCAGGGTTGAGTCTATGGTCATGGACACAGCCTGGACTGAATGCTGCTTCTTGCTCTTTATGGCTTTTACAAGAAAGTTGCTGGGTTCTACAGACATGATATGATTTGTTTTTCTACTCTCTCTCTCTTTCTCTCTCTCTCTCAATCTCTTTCCTCCCTTCCTCCTTCTCCCTCTCTTCCCACATAACACAAAAACTTGAAAGAAGGCGTTAGCAACTTAAAATTTATTGAGTGCTGACTGTGTTCTAGACATCATGTTGTGTATACAATTCTATATTAGCTGGTCCTCATGATAATTCCATGAAAATGGGTATATTACTCCCATTGGTAGGCAAGAATAGTTATGTTCAGAGACGTTGATTAAAATGTCCAAAATCTCACAGCCCATAAAGACTGGCACTGGATTGGAACTCCTGCCCAGCTGCCTTCAGATCCCTTCTCCAGATCAGAACTCAATATGAAACTCCTTTCCTTTTACTGCCCACCTAGGACCCAATCGTGGAAGCACAGTGTCCATCTAAAGAACAACTTGGGGGAAAGTAAGTGGGGATAATGTACTATCTTTCAACACATCTTTAAACAAACATCTTCTGAGGTCCTAAGGATCATCTGTGAAATGAGTGAGGTCAAAAAGAGGAGAGATTCAACTCAATCATTTTTACAAATGTCAGCAAACCTCCTGCCATTGTTTCATTGCTAAACATAAGAAGATGAACAAGACCATCTCTACCCTTAAGCTAATAATGGTTTATGCTGTGACCAAGCATTTAAAATATTGTACTCTCTTTTTATTTATTTCTCACAAGAATCCTATCAGGAAGTCGTTAGTACAGTATATCTACTTTATAGAAGAGAGTCAGGTGACTGTCCAGGGACCCACAGTCAGGATAGACACAGCCGCTGCCAAAGCTTGTAGAAGTTGTGCATTGCCTGTGGGTACCAAGTCCATCCTGGCAGTGGAAGGGGTTCATCCTGGATCAGGCAATATAAGAGTCCATTATCCGAAGAGAACCTAAAAAACATGGTAAAACTGCTGAGAAGTAGTCTGTTTTTTATTACCACTCTGCCCTGATAATATCATACAATGTCAGTGATCAAATACTCTGAAAATAATTTTTTTGCTACTCAAGGTTGTAAACAATTCTGCAGTTACTATTGTATTTGAATATATAGGCAAGTTTCAGATCAGCTCACTTTTATTCCCTATGCTTTAATAAATGATGTATTCTACTCGAAATTTACCCTAAGAGGACACCCAGGTGTCCAGGTGGTCCCTGACTCCCATGGACTCAGCAATACTCCCTTGTTCCAAGAGTAAATTTGTAATCGTTTGAAATCGTTTGAGCTCATTTGGGGGTTGTGTCTCCCACTCAATACAACTCAGCTGCTAGTGGTTACTGAGCATCCACTGGGAGCCAGGTTCTGTGCTGGGCGTGGAATGAGACAGGTGAAGTCCCTTTCCTCCTGGGGTGTCCATCTTTAGGAATAAAGCAAACGGTGACCCAGAAAACAAAATGAAACACAGAAGAATGTTCTGAAGGAGGAAAGAACAAGATTTTGGGGAGTATCATGGCATGAGGGGACCATTTTTGATAGGATGGCCAGGAAGCCCTTTCTGAGGAAGAGACATCTTAGCAGAAATATGAAGAATAAGCAGGGGTTAGTTGAGTTATCCCCTCAGGAGGCAGGGCAGGAGGGAAACAGCATGTGCAATACCCTGTGAGAGGAAGTTCTCATCTGAGGACTGGGCGGGAAGGGGGAAGGCCTGCCAGAGCTTAGTGAGGGATGGGAAAATGACAGGAGGAGAATTTGGAGAAGGAAGCGGGAATCAATTACACACTGAGAACTTGGTGTGTAATTGGGGTGGGGGCATGGGTTTCATTCGAATTTGATTTCACTGCCACACAAGGATGTTCAGAGGGGAAGAAACTTATTCTAATGTACATTTTCAAAGGATCTCTCTTGCTGCCATATGGGGAAGACAGTGGGATTAGTCAGGAAAGATGATGGTGGTATTCCTGCAAATGAGGAGAAGGTGTGAGTCACAGACGTTTTTGGGGGTATAATCTTGTTGATGAAGTTTGTGAGGTCAAGGGAAGGAGAGCAAGAGCAGCTGTCTGTTCTGTTTTGAGTAGGTGATAGAACATTTGATGAAATGGAGAACTGGGGAGAAACACAGAGAGAGGGAGAGAGAGAGAAAGTGTGTGTGTGTGTGTGTGTGTGTGTGTGTTTAGGCAACATAATATATTTATATTTAAGACAATTTGGAAAATAAGAAGGAAGTAAAAACTGTCTCATCACTTAAAGCCAAATACTTTTGTGCTCAGTGCACATATTTCTAGATATTTTTCTTTATATATATTTTTTATTTGAATATACAGGATACTGTTACATGCAAAACAATGTATCATAGTAATTAGGAGTTACATAAACCAGAAGTTCTGACTTCACTTACCTTGCTGTGTGACTTTGGCAATGTACATATTCTTTCCAAACTTCACTCTTCATCTGTAAAATGGGGATGACACTAATCTACAATTCAAAGCATTGCTGTGAGGATGGAATAAATGATGCAGATACTGCACTTAGCACAATCCCTGGCTAATAAATACCAGGCACGATGATTGTTAATCATCATTATTATTATTGTTAATATTTATATGATGATATCTCTAGGATAAATTCTTAGAAGTGAAATTTCTACCCTAGAGTACTATACAATAACAACAATAACAGAAAAAAGAAAACCCCCAAACAGAGTAAATTTCCACACTCCACAATAACTCCTTTAATATTTTTCTGACCCAAAGAGATTTTGGGGAAAAATGGTAACTAAAGAGTCACGTAGTAAAATCAATCTGACCTAAAGCCATATCCACATATTTTTTTGAATATTGAACTAGCAGGGATTAAGCATCAGAATATTTTTCTCAGTTATTTTTAAGATGATCCAATATTTCATTTGAGCCTTTTTGGATGGAATTCTTTCCTTGCCACAAATTAAGGTCGCTTTACTACTCTAGAAGGGAACATTCTACATGGGCCAGGTGAACAAAAGAATGTCTCAAATAGGCTTTGATGCTTGCTGGTGATAGCAAATAGGTATGGTGACAAGGTAAGCCTGAGCCACCTCAGAGAGAAATTTCACCTGGAGCCCCCATCATTGGTTTGCTTTCACTATTGATGAGTCTGCCCTTTCCTGGTGATTTTGCTTGGCCAGATTCCCATGTCTCAAAAGTTGCTTCTATTTATGCAAAGTCACTTAAAGGGCTAAAGAAGCTCAGTCCGTAGCAAGACTTGAGGCTGGGCAGGAAGCCCGTGAAACCTTCAGACCAGCATAGGAATAACCCAGCTATGAACCCAAGAGAGACTAGTGATCAAGTTTGTCCCATTGATCTGCAGTGGCTTGAAAAACCCTAGGGTCACTAGTGTGTGTAACAGTGAATGCAAGCCAAGGAAACATGCAGGTGCGAGGAATCACTTAGAAACCCAGTGAGCACTGATTCATTTCCTTGTCAAGTTAAATTCATTAGCCCAGAAGCCAATTAAATTGGATCATTTGTTAATAAAAATAGCACTGAACAAGGACCCCCCTCTGAGGACTATGGAGATGATTTGGCTACAGAAATAGTATCATGGAAGGGGCCAGAGCTAAAGGAAGAGAGTGGTTCTGATCGAGGTATATTGTCATCATAAAGTCTAATTTTGTAACAACTTAGATGTACTGTTAGGATCACAAAGTGAAATGAAGTGTGTGAAAATGTGTTGTGGCCCATAAGATGCTCGAAAATGTACAGCAGTCTTATGTAGCTGAAACTCACAATTTAAAGAAGTAGAAGTGGCAATGTAAGGCTAAGGGATTAAGAAGTACAAAGTATTATGTATAAAATAAGATATAAGGATATATTGTACAACACAGGTAATATAGCCAATATTTTGTAATAACTATAAATTGGGTATAAACTTTAAAAATTTTGAATTACTATACTATACCCCCCCATAACTTATATAATAATGTACATCAACTCTGTTTGAATAAAAATAAATGAAGATGTAGAAATGGAAGCTCAGAGAAATTAGGTAACCAGATAATGGACACACAGTACATTAGGACTAGAACTGGCATCCTTCCATGCATGGTTCACTGTTCTCTCTACTATAGCATGATGCCTCTATGAACAAAATGTTAGTAATGCATATAGTAATTCTCATTTACTGGATATCTAGTATTTTTCATGCTAATCTTGGTAAATTCTCATGAGAATCCTGTACAGCCACAGGATTGTCCTCGTTGTCCAGATGGGAAGAGAGGTGAAAAACTTATTTGTATCACAGAGGTGGGAAAAAGGGGACTTGTGAATTGAACCCACATGTCTCCAATTCTAATATCCACTTTCTCAACCACTGCAGTGCTTTGCCTCCCACAGATTGCTTCAATCTAAAACCATCTTTTAATTATATCACAATTCTGTGTTCTTGGTAAGCATTGGAATGTTGCAGGAAACAGGCTAGCTACACCACAAGCCTTAACTCATGTTATCCAGTAGAGTATGTATTCTTGTTCTTATAAAAGAGACACAAGTCAGCTAACAGAATTCAGGGAACTAGCTGAAGATCAAAGTGTGCTGGGACCACAGCTCCTTTGCCTGACTCCAAAGAAATGTCCTCTGTACTGTGGCCTCCCTGATAGCAGCCTTGTGAATATTGCAGGTAGTGTAACAATCATCATAATGAAACAAAACTGACTGTAGCAGCAACCATGGTCACTACGAATCCTTTTTGGGGTAGATGGATCAGAAAGGAACCAGAAGTAAAATTTTAAAAGGAATTTAGAGGACTTTCAAGATGACAGAGGAGCAAGATGTGGAGGTCACTTTCCTCCCCACAAATACATCAAAAATACATCTACATGTGGAATAACTCCTACAGAACACCTACTGAATGCTGGCAGAAGACCTCAGACTTCCCAAAAGGCAAGAAACTCCCCATGTACCTGGGTAGGACAAAAGAAAAAACAGAGACAAAAAAATAGGGATGGGACCTGCACCTTGGAGATGGAGCTGTGAAGGAGGAAAAGTTTCCACACACTAGGAAGCTCCTTCACTGGCAGAGACAGGGGCTGGGCAGAGGGGGCGGGGAATGAGGGCGAAGCTTCGTAGTCACGGAGGAGAGTGCAGCAACAGGGGTGCAGAGGGCAAAGTGGAGAGATTCCCACACAGAAGATCAGTGCCGACCAGCAGTCACCAGCCTGAGAGGTTTGTCTGCTCACCCACTGGGGTAGGTGAGGGCTGGGAGCTGAGGTGAGGGTTTCGGAGGTCAGATCCCAGGGTGAGGACTGGGGTTGGCTGCATGAACACAGCCTGAAGTGGGCTAGTGCACCACAGCTAGCTGGGAGGGAATCCGGGAAAAAGTCTGGACCTGCCTAAGAGGCAAGAGATCATTGTTTTGGGGTTCACAAGGAGAGGAGATTCAGAACACTACCTAAACAAAATGCAGAGATGGACTCAAGCCATGGCTATCAGCACAGACACCAGAGATGTGCATGAAATGCTAACGCTGTGGCTGCAGCCACCAAGAATCCTGTGTGCAGGCACAGGTGACTATCCACACCTCCCCTCCTGGGAGACTGTGCAGTCTGACACTGCCAAGGTCCCACGATCCAGGGACAACTTCCCTGGGAGAACACACAGTGCACCCCAGGCTGTTGCAACGTCAAGCCAGTCCCTGCTGCCGCAGGTTCACCCTGCACCCCATACCCCTCCCTCCCCCAGCCTGAATGAGCTAGAGCCCCCTAATCAGCCCCACCTTAAACCTCCTCCTGTCTGAGGAAAGAAAAAGTGCCAGAGGGTGACCTACATGCAGAGGTGGGGGTAAATCCAAAGCTGAAACCCAGGGGTTGTGTGAACAAAGAAGATAAAGGGAAATTTCTCCTGCAGCCTCAGGAGCAGCAAATTAAATCCCCACAATCATCTTGATGTACCCTGCATCTGAGGAATACCTGAATAGACAAAGAATCAAACCAAAATTGAGGCGGTGGACTTTGGGAACAGCTATAAACTTGGGGTTTTCTGTATGCAACTGACTAGTTTCTGATTTTTATGTTTATCTTAGTTTAGTTTTTAGCACTTGTTATCATTGGGGGATTGGTTTGGTTGCTTTCTTCTCTTTTTTTTTATTTTAATAATATTAAAATTTTTTTTGCTTTAATAACTTTTATTTTATTTTTTCTTTTGTTTTTTTATCCCTTTTCTTCTCAGCCATGTGGCTGACAGGGTCTTGGTGCTCTAACTGGGTGTCAGGCCTGAGCCTCTGAGGTGGGAGAGCCAAGTTCAGGATGTTGGACCACCAGAGACCACCCAGCCCCATGTAATATCAATAGGTGAGAGCTCTCCCAGTGATCTTTGTCTCAACACTAAGACCCAGCTACACTCAATGACTAGCAAGCTCCAGTGCTGGACACCCCATGCCAAACAACTAGCAAGACAGGAACACAACCCCCATCATTAGCAGAGAGGCTGCCTAAAATCATAATAAGCTCACAGACAACCTAAAACATACCATCAGACATGGTTCTGCCCACCAGAAAGGCAAGACCCAGCCTCACCTACCAGAACACAGGCACCATTCCCCTCCAACAAGAGGCCTACAAAACCCACTGAGCCAACTTTACCCACTGGGGGCAGACACTAAAAACAATGGGAACTATGAATCTACAGCCTGAGAAAAGGAGACCCCAAACAAAGTAAGTTAAGCAAAATGAGAAGACAGAGAAACACACAGCAGATGAAGGACCAAAGTAAAAACCCACCAGACCAAACAAATGAAGAGGAAATAAGCAGTCTACCTGATAAAGAACTCAGAGTAATGATAGTAAAGATGATCCAAAATCCTGGAAATAGAATGAAGAAAATACAAAAAACGTTTAACAAGGACCTAGAAGAACTAAAGACCAAACAAACAATGATGAACAACACAATAAATAAAACTTAAAATTCTCTAGAAGGAATCAATAACAGAATAACTGAGGCAGAAGAATGGATCAGAGACCTGGAAGGTAAAATAGTGGAAAAAACTACCGCAGAGCAGAATAGAGAAAAAAGAATGAAAAGAATTGAGGATAATCTCAGAGACCTCTGGGACATTAAATGCACCAACATTCGAATTATAGGGGTCCCAGAAGACGAAGAGACAAAAAAGTGTCTGAGAAAATATTTGAAGATAGTTTAGTTGAAAACTTCTGTAATATGGGAAAGGAAACAGTCAGTCAAGTTCAGGAAGCGCAGAGAGTCCCATACAGGATAAATGCAAGGAGAAACAAGCCAAGACACATATTAATCAAACTATCAAAAATTAAATACAAAGAAAAAATACTAAAAGTAGCAAGGGAAAAGCAGCACATAACATACAAGGGAATCCCCATAAGGTTAACAGTTGATCTTTCAGCAGAAAATCTGCAAGACAGAAGGGAGTGACAGGACATAATTAAAGTGATGAAAGGGAAAAACCTGCAACAAAGATTAGTCTACCCAGCAAAGATCTCATTCAGATTCGACAGAGAAATTAAAACCTTTACAGACAAGCAAAAGCTAAGAGAATTCAGCATCACCAAACCAGCTTTACAACAAATGCTAAAGGAACTTCTCTAGGCAGCAAACACAAAAGAAGGAAAAGACCTACAATAACAAACTCAAAACAATTAACAAAATGGTAATAGGAACATACATATTGATAATTATCTTAAATGTAAATGGGTTAAATGCTCCAACCAAAAGACACAGACTGGCTGAAAGGATACAAAAATAAGACCTGTATATATGCTGTCTACAAGAGACCCACTTCAGACCTAGGGACACAAACAGACTGAAAGTGAAAGGATGTAAAAAGATATTCCATGCAAATGGAGATCAAAAGAAAGCTGGAGTAGCAATTCTCATATGAGACAATATAGACTTTAAAATAAAGACTATTACAAGAGAAAAAGAAGGACACTACATAATATTCAAGGGATCAATCCAAGAAGAAGATATAACAATTGTAAATATTTATGCACCCAACATAGGAGCACCTCAATACATAAGGCAAATGCTAACAGCCATAGAAGGGGAAATCAACAGTGACACAATCATAGTAGGGGACTTTAACACCCCACTTTCACCAATGGGCAGATCAACCAAAATGAAAATAAATAAAGAAACACAAGCTTTAAATGATACATTAAACAAGACAGACTTAACTGATATTTATAGGACATTCCATCAAAAAACAACAGAATACACTTTCTTCTCAAGTGCCCATGCAACATTCTCCAGGATAGAAATTATCTTGGGTCACAGATCAAACCTTTGTAAATTTAAGAAAATTGAAGTCATATCAAGTATCTTTTTTGACCACAACATTATGAAACCACATATCAATTACAGGAAAAAAAAAACTGTAAAAAATACAAACACATGGGCTTCCCTGGTGGCGCAGTGGTTGAGAGTCTGCCTGCCAATGCAGGGGACACGGGTTCGTACCCCGGTCCAGGAGGATCCCACATGCCGCGGAACAGCTGGGCCCGTGAGCCATGGCTGCTGAGCCTGTGTGTCCGGAGCCTGTGCTCCACAACGGGAGAGGCCACAACAGTGAGAGGCCCGCGTATCGCAAAAAAAAAAAAAAAAAAGCTGGATACTGAAGCTTGTTGGAGCATCCTGGATGGGGAAGACATAAATGTGCTGGAAGAGTTAGGTGTTCTGATTCCATGGGAGAAGGCTCAGGAGCTCTGCATTCAGGACTCTCCCAACCCCTGCCATATTTATCTCTTCATCTGGCTGTTTCTGAACTGTATCCTTTATAATAAAACTGTCGTTTTAAGTATTGCTCCTTCTTGAGTTCTGTGAGTCATTCTAGCAAAAGCAAACTGTTGAGCCAGAAGAGGTCATGGGAACACCCCCTCAAATATACCACAGATTGAAGAATGGTTGGGTACATGATGTCAACCTAGCCAATGAGGTGGCCAAAGGAGAAACTGCCCTGTGTAGTGCTGGACAGTGGTAGGATAACGTGATGCCTTGATCTGGGGCTGCAGCAGCATCATGGCTGACTCATTGAGGATGGACCAAATGGAAAAATGCAGAGCTTTTGACGAAAAGCACCACTTCAGGACTTCCTTTTGGCAAGGGGGTGAATCACTGCCCAAGGTTTAGGCCACTTCACTGATGTGTGTTCTGCGCCTTGGAGCAGAAAGCCTTAGGATGCAGTGGGGAGGCCAGAAAAGGAAACCCTGAGGCTTCCTGAGACTTCCAGAGACGAGATACTCCTAATATATGTAGTCGTGTGACTTAGTCCTGGGAGAGAGTTTACTGGGTGTCAATGGGAATATTTCATATTTAAAACAAGTCCTGTCACAATCCCAGAGGGAATTTTTAAAATGAATTTAACAAAATGATGCCCCCAATTCATCTAGAAACATAAACAGAAATGACAATTAGAAAAAAAAATGATATGACCAGTTCCACAAAATATTAAAACAATTTTTGTGTCCACGTGCAAGTATATATGACTGGATAATAACAATGAAGAGCTCAGAAGAGACCCCATGACTCATTAACAATACAAAAAATGCAAATTGAAATAATATATACTGCTTTGTTTAAGAATAAAGTTGAAAAATGATTCTAGACCCATAGTGCTGGTCAATGTGTATAAGATGGATAGGCTCATATTCTGCTTGGGAGAATATAAGTTGAAAAGACCTTCCTAGAAAACTGTTTGGAAGTTTGTAGCAAGAGCCCTAAGTAAATTAGTACACCTTGATGCAATTATTCCAATCTTGACAATATATCCTAAGGAAATAATTCTAAATAAGGAAAATGCTTTATGTAGGCAGATGTTTATTATTGTAATAATGAAAAATGGAAACAAATTAAATTTGCAACAAGCAGGGGGAATTTAAGTCAATTATGGCACATATACTCTCCTCTTGTGAAGATATTAAAAATGATGGTTATGAAAACTAAATTAGCAATGAGAAGTGCCTATAATTTACTATGAAAAAATGATATAAAATTATATACAGTATAATTACATCTTGAAAAACAATTGTATGGGTAGAGAAATGTTGGGAGGAAATGTAACAGAACACGAATAATAGTTGGATTTGAATAGTGGGATTATTAAGATTTTTTAACATTCTAAATTTCTATAAAATACTACTTTTATAATAAATAATTTTTAAGAATCAGAGTAATTGCCTTAAAAAATGTAATAGGTGTTATGTTAGGGTTCTCCAGAAAAACAGAATCAATAGGAGGTAGACATTATGGGGAGGGGGAGAGAGAGAGATGTATCATAAAGGTTTGCCTTGCATAATTATGGAGTATGAGAAGACCCATAACTTGCCATGTGTAAACTAGTGGCCCAGGAGAGCCAGTGGTGTAGTTCCAGTCCATGTCTGAAGGCCTGAGAACCAGGAGAGGTCATGGTGTAAGTTCCAGTCTGAGTGCAGTAGAAGCTCAATGTCCTAGCTTGAAAATAGGCAGAGAGTGAATTCTCCCTCACCCAGCCATTATTCTATCCAGGCCTTAGACAGAATGGATGAGGCCCACCCACATCATGGAGAGCAATCTGCTGTACTCGGTCTACTGATTCAAATGCCAATCTCATCCAGAAACACCCTCACAGACGCACCCAGAATAAAGCTCAAGCAAATATCTGGACACTGAATGACTCAGTCAAGATGACCATAAAATTAACAATCACCTGTGTTAAATCTGTGATCACAGTAGCATTATATTAATTATTTCACTCCATCTTTCAATAGATACACATATCTGTATATATCTCAATATATCTTTATATGTATATATCTCTATAACTACATATGTATCTACATGTGTGCATGTATATTTGTATGCATGCAAATGTAGCTGATTCATATGTGCCAGGCATAATTCTAGGCCCTAGAGAAGCCACAAGACAAAGTCCATAGCCTTATAGAGCTTATAGTCTAGAAACTGAAATAGATGAAATTGGAAAACAAATAAATAAAAAAAGAATAGGACTTTAGGCAATGAAACATATGATGAAGAAAAATAAAAGAGAATAATGGGATATGTGAGGGTGCTATTTTCAATAACATTGTCAGGGAAAACCTCTTTGAGGAGATATTTGAACACAAACCTTAATGAATTCAGGGAGTGATCCCGGTGACAAAGGGTGGGACGTTACTTGGGGGTCTTGAGGAAGACACACTCGCCAAGGTAGCTGGAGATGAGTGGAGGAGGGGTGTGAGGAAATAAGGTCAAGGGTGGACAGGAACGAGAGTAAGTATAGCCTTATGGGTTTGGGGAGTGGTTTGGAATTTACTCTGGGGGCCAGTAAATGGTAGTGAGCTGGAAAGTGACTTACTTAATTTATTTTTATTTATTTATTCATTTATTTTATTGAAGTATAGTTGATTTACAATGTTGTGTTAGTTTCTGGTGTACAGCAAAGTGACTCAGTTACATCTATCTATCTATCTATCTGTCTATCTACCTATCTATCTGTCTTCTTTATCATATTCTTTTCCATTATGGTTTTTTACTGGATATTGAATATTGTTTCATGCTATACAGTAGGACCTTGTTGTTTATCTATTTTATGTATAGTAGTTTGTATGTGCTAATCCTAAACTCCTGATTTATCCCTCCCCCACCTCCTTTCCCCTTTGGTAACCATAGGTTTGTTTTATGTGCCTGTGAGTCTGTTTCTGTTTTGTAAATAAGTTCATTTGTATCATACTTTAGATTTGTTTTTAGAATGTGTTTGAACTTATATGACTACCAGTCAAAAGCAAGTAGATACAGGAATGGGTTAACATATTGAAAAACACTGTAACCACAAATCAAAAACATACAATAGATTCACAAAAATCAAAAAGAAGAAAACACAAGCATAATATAAAAGAAAACCATCTAATTCCACAAGGAAAAACAAAAAGGAAAAGAAAGGAACAAAAGCAAATGGAAAACAAGATTTAAAATGTTAATATCTATCAGTCTATCCATAATTACCCTAAATGTTTGATCTGATTTATAATTTAAATGCTGGCTGCAAAGTCGACTCTAGGGCAGGTAAGAGTAGAAGCAGGGAGAGAAGTTCAGAGGTTGTTGGCAGCGGCTCAAAGGAGAGAGAGGGGTTCCCCTTTGCTGAAAGGGGAAGGATGGCACGGATCTCTCAGAACTGACTGAGGCTGGGAAATGTATGGAAGTGGAGGGAACTCTGGAGAAGTGGATAGAGATGCCAGAAGAGCCTGGTCTCCATGGATTGGCTGCAGTGATCATAAAGGGCCGTTAGTGTCCAAGAGTGGAAGCGGTTAGCTCAGCTTGTTATGAGCCTGTCCCTTGCTGGATGGGGGTGGGGTGGGGGAAGTGGTGCAGACACAGAGAGAGAGGATCTGTCCCAATCTATTTCCATAGTGCGGGATTCCTTATAAGGAATATTGGGCACTTGTGGAGTGGAAGGATTGCTATGAGGGAAGATGGGCTTTGGGTACAGCTACAGGCAAAGAATGACATATTCATTTTCATATTCAACTAAATAAACACATCTAGTACCAGTCATTGTTCTGGGCAATTTCTCTTTGATAGACAATGTCCTGAATTAACACAACCAGTTCTCCAGAAATACTTGCTAAATAAATTCATGTGTTCCTCCCCTAAAACCTATAAGCATCATGAGGTATGTTTAAAATATTTGGGAACTGGAACTCAGAAGAAGTAAGTAAATTTGCCAAAGTCCTACAGCTAGTAAAATGTAATAATTAAAGGTCTGACACGCTTGGGTCAGAGTCTCAAATCTGGCACTATCCAGCTTTGTAACCTTGGGAACGTTACTCCACCTCTCTGTGCCTCAATTTACACATATGTAGCATGGGGTTAATATTAGCACCTACCTCACAGAGATGCTCTGAGGATTAAATGAGATTATGAGCAGAGCTGATGTTATTATTATTAGAGCTGAAGTTCATTCCCAGGTTTCTGTCTCTAAATAAATGTACTATTCTTGGTGCTTGCCTGACTTCTTATAAAACTACACTACTACTCAAAATCAAATCAAAACAGTCATCTGACATTTAATAGGAGCCAATTTCTCTCAACTACCTTGCACATAGAAGAGTCTGCTCATAACCAAGACCAGCCAGGAGAGCTGATCTTTCTTTTCCAAAAGGAAGTTTGTTTGGTAGAAGCATCCTGGTGTGTGGGGAGCAGGCTTGCCTGCTGAAAGAACACACCATCACTCTGTTTCTCCTGCATGGGCTTGACCTTCTGCTTCTTCCAAGTCCAGTTTCCCTGAGGGTGTCATATGTCTCCCCAAAATGGACCATTGCTGCCTTGGGAACAATGTGTCAAATATTGAACAAAGGCTCCATTTAGGCCCTGCCACTGGAGAGCTGAACCAAGGGTCAAATTCTGTTTTGGGTTTCTCCATGTTGCATCTCTGTTCACTTTAGCACATACTTTTGGGGAATACAGACTACAAACCTCTTCCCACCCCATCCCTTGCCACACAAACTGCAGCTCTGTGCTGAAACTTCTGTCCCTCTAACCTTGCATGGTGGACCTTCTTGTTAGTTGAGGGAAATGCTTTTCTGGTGGTGCCTGTTTGGAAACACATTTCTTCCAAAGCACATGAGAGCATCTCAATAATCACTGCTCACATCACCCCATGGAGGGAGGGTGTTTCCATTTTATTAGTAGAAACTTATACCCTGACTTAAAATTGGAAGGGTCATTGAAGACCATCTTGTGGTCCTCCTTTCTGATGTTTTAGGGTGCTTGACAATATTACTGCCTAGTGGTGACCCTGTTCTGCCTTAATTCTACTCCATATGATATCTATTACAATTTCAAACAATCTCATTTTGATTTGAAGGAACGTTGCACATGAACTAGGTGGTCGAATCACTTTCTTGGAGTAGTCTTTTTACGTCTGAATTAGAGTATTTGTATGAGAAGAGCATTTTGTCATGTTGACAAATTTATTTGGCCCTAAGATAGAGGGTAATAAACTTTTGGGGAGTATTCTTTTTATTTTCCATTTGCCCTTCCAGATCCACTTTTAACCCTCCTCTGCCCTGCTCTGTGACCCAAGAGGCTGACTATTATGGATTTCATCAGTGGGCACTCCTGCCCTCTGATTTCTTGTTGATTTTAATGAGGTCAGGGTGTGTCTTATCCCAGATTCCTCACAAAGCAGAATCGGGTTTATGTGCAGGTAGTTTATTTTGGAAGTGATAGTAGGGAGCTGGAGTGAAAGACTAGGGAGAATAAAATAAAGGAGGAGGCAAAGGCAATATAAGGACCTCAGTGTGGGCTGCTGCACTGAACAACTAATCCTTACTCCTGCTAGCTCAGTGATTCTGAGAAGAAAACAGAATAGGCTTCAGCATTTTCTACCAAAAGTGTGCATGGGAGAAGCAATTAACCATTTTCTCCAGTCTTCATTACCTGAAGGTTGCCCCATGGGCTGTTAATTGCCCCCACATTTCTGTGTTTCTCATGGATGAGTGCTGAACTGGCTGTCATGGGCGTCAGAGAAGATCTGGAGCAAAAACAAGGACAGAGCAGTGTGTACATGAGTGGAGGTGCTATCAGCCTGAAGCAGGTCAAAACCTGCACGGAATTGTTCACCAAAACTGTGGCTGGGATTTGAGGTGAGGGCAAGATAGTGTGATTTGGTGTACCAGAGATCTCATATACTGTGTATTTATTCCCCCTGGCTCCCTCCTTGCTTATTTGTTTCACTCTTTCTAAGGTTATAGTTCCTACTGGGTGGCCTCCAAAAGTGGGATCTGAGCCAATATCTTTATCTCTGAAAGTGCCATAGAGTAAGAGACCCGAGGTGCCAATATAAAACCTGGTTCTGGACTGGGGAATCCAATGCCCAAGGGGGCAGCAACTGTAAAACCACTAGTCCCAGAAGGTATCATAAGTGTGGGAAAAAAAACATAAGAAACATCTACTCAAGATGAATCTGAAAAAAAAAATTACGAAATATGTGCTCAAAATAATTATCACAGAAGATTGCCTACAAACTCAATGAACAGGGAATTTATTGTTGAGGAATTGTAGGTATTAGAATCATCTTCTAAGAAGGGGTCAAATGATATGGATTAAGCCCTCAAAACAATAAAGGAAGACATCATAACCATAAAGAAAAAAACAAGAAATTATGAGGTAAAAACAGGCAGGTATGAATGAAGAACAGAAGGATTTTGAGGGGGAGATGTCTTTTTTAAATGAACTTTTTTAGAAGAGCTCTACATTCTATAGAATGATTGCAAAGTTAGTTTCCCTTATACCACATACCCAGTTTCCTTTATTATTAACATCTTATGATTATGGTACACTTGTCACAATTAATGAACAAACTTAATACATTATTATTAAGTAAAGTTCATACTTACTCATATTTCCTCAGTTTTTCCCTAATGTCCTTCTTTTTTTTTTTTTCCAGTTCTAGAATCCCATCCAGGCTATCACACCATTATATGTATTAGTCATGCTTCCTTAGTCTCTCCTCTGTTAGGCAGCTCAGTGAGGCTATAGGCTGACTCAGAGGATATTTAAAAGGAAGAGAACAGAGTGGAAATGTTGGCTCTTGGGGCACTGAAACAGTGCAGATGGAAGTGGAGTTCTGAACCAGGTAGGTCCAGAAGAAGGCATTACTTTCCACGAGCCAAGAGCCAAGAACCATGCAAGGGAGTCTCAGTAGTTGTTGCTTGTTTTTAATATGCTTAAAATAGAGCTGACTAGTGTCAATCAAACATATGCCAAGATGGACCAGCTTTTGGGACATAAAACAAACCTTGTCAAATCGAAAAGAACTAAAATTATACAGAATATGTTCTTGAGGCACCACTGAATCAAACTAGAAATCAATAGCAGAAAAATAACAAGACAATCTTCAAACACTTTGGAACTAATCAGTCAAATAATTCACAGAACAAAGAGAAAGACTCTAGAGAAATTTTTAAAAAATACATTAAACCAAATGAAAATGAAACTATAACATGAAAATTTCTAGGACACAGCTAAAGCAGTGCTGAGAGGAAAATTTATAGCACAAAAAGCCTACATTAGAAAGGAGGAAAAGGTTTAAGTCAATAACTTAAGCTCTCACATCACGAACCTAGAAAAGCAAAATAAACTCAAAACAAACAAAGAAATAATGAATATTAGAACAGAAATCAATTTAATTGAAAACAAAAAAAAAATAGAAAAAATCAATGAACCAATTTAATTGAAAACAAAAAAAAATAGAAAAAATCAATGAACCAAAGAGATCATTCTTTGAAAAGAAAAATGCAATCAACAATCTCTATCAAGGCTGACACAGTAAAGAAATAAGACAAAAATTACTAAAAGGAATGAAACAGAAGATATTACTACACACCCTGAAGACATCAAAAGGAAATAGGTGAATACTATGAACAATTCTGTGGACATAAATATGACAATTTATGCAAAATGGACCACTTCCTTGAAATACAAACAGCCACAACTAACTAATAAGAAATAAATAATTTGAATATACCTATAACTACTAAAGAAATTGAATTTGTAATTTAAAAACTACAAAAAAAACTCCATGCCCAGAAATTTCTATGGTAGAACTCTTCCAAATGTTTAAAGAATAATTAACGCAATTCTATACAATCTTTTCCAGAAAAAAGAAGAGGAGGGAACATTCAACTCATTTTTTGAAGCTGCTCTTACCATCATACCAAAACCAGACAAAGACACACAAAAATTCTGGACAGAGTATTAGCAAATAAAATTCAGCAATATGTAAAAGGAACCATATGCCATGACCAAGTGGCCTTCCTCCTACAGATGAAATGTTGGTTCAGTATTGAAAAATCAGTCAGTATAATTCCCTATAATAACAGTCTAAAGAAAATCACATGATAATATAAATTGTTGCAGAGAAGGCATTTGAGAAAATTCAACAGCCATTAATGATGAAAACTCAGAAAAATAGGAATAGAGAACTTCCTCAACTTGAAAAATAGCATTTAGAAAAAAAATAACATTTTATTTAATGGTGAAAGACTGAATGGTTTTCTTCTAAGTTTGGGAGCAAGTCAAGGGTGGCCACTCTCATCACTCTTTTACAACTTAATGCTGGAAGTTTTAGCCAAGCTTAATGCAATAAGGCAAGAAAATGAAACAAAAGGCATAGAGATTAGAAAGGAAGAAATAAAACTGTCCCTCTTTGCAGATGACATAATCATGTGTGTAGAAAATCCCACATAAGCTAAAAAAGGCAACAACCAACAAGTGAGTTAAGCAAGGTCACAGGAGACACAATGGATATGCAAAGATCAACTTCATTTCTACATATTAGTAATTGATACCAAAATAAAAAAGTATAATACCATTTACAATCATTCATCAAAAAGAGAAATACTTAATGGTAAATCTAACAAAACATGTGCAGGACTTGAATTCTGAAAACTACAAAATGCTGATGAAAGGAACCAAAGAAGATCTAAATAAATGGAGAAGTATACTGCGATTATAGAGCACAGATTCAACATCATAAAATGTTAGTTCTCTCTCCCCAGATTTATATACACATATAACATAATTTCTCTCAAAAATCCCAGCAAGATGCTTTATAGATATAGACAAGATTACTTTAAAATTTACATGGAAAGACAAAGGAACTAGAATTGCTAAAACAATTTAGAAAAAGAAGAATAGAGTGAGAATAATCTCTCTAATTTCAATACTTATTATACAATTATAGTAAACTAGAGAGTGTGGTATTGGCAGAGGGATATACATGTAGATCAATGGAACAGAATAGAGAACTCAGAAATAGACCCACATGAATATGTCCAGTGGATTTTTGACAAAGACAAAATCAATTCAGTGGAGGAAATATAGCCTCTTAATAAACGGTACTAGAGCATTAGGTGTCTGTAAGTAAAAAAAGAAAGTGAACCTTTACCTAAGTCCCATATCTTATAGAAAAATTAACTAAAATTCAATTACAGGCTTAAATGTAAAACTATAAAACATTTAGAATAAAAACATAGGAGAAAAATCTTCAGGATCAAGGGCTTGACAAAGATTTCTTATACTTAACACCAAAGCACAATCTATAAAAGGAAAAAAAATGATAAATTTGACTTCATCAAAATTAAAACATTTGCTCCATGAAAGGTCCTGTTAAGAGGATGAAAAGACAGGCTACAGAGTGGGAGCATATATTTGCAAACCATGTATCTTATAAAAAACTAGAATGTAGAATATATAAGCAACTCTCAAACTCAGTAGTAGAAAAATAAACCATCCAATTAGGAAATGGGCAAAAGACACAGAGAGACATTTCATCAAAGAGGATAAATGAAAGGAAATAAGAATGTGAAAATAAGTTCAAAGTTACTGGCCATTAGGGAAATGCAAATTAAAACCATGATGATGTATCTTTACATATCTATCAAAATGGCCAAAATAAAAGTAGTTATAACACGAAATTCTGGCAAAGATGTGTAGAAACTGGATCATTCACACGTTGTGTGTGGGAAGATAAAATGATATAACTATTCTGGAAAACAGTTTGGCAGCTAAAAAAAACAATATACATGCAACTACTGTACAACCCAGCAATTATACTCCTGGGCTTTTATTCCAGAAGAAGACATGTTTATATAAAACCTGTACACAAATGTTTATAGCATCTTTTTTTGTAATAGCCCCAAACTTGAAACAACACAGATATATCCCTCAATGGGATATACAACTTGTAGTACATCCATATCATGTAATACTACTCAGCAATAAAAAGGAGCATACTTTTGAGACAGGTGACAACTTGGATGTAGCTTTTGAGAATTATACTGAGTGAAAAAAAAACAATTCTCAAAGGTTATATATTGCATTATTCTGTTTACATAACATTCTTGAAATGACAAAAGTATAGAAAAACAGAATAAATTAGTGGTTACCAGAATTTAAGGAGGAGGTGGGAACAGGAGGGAAGAGGTTTTGGTGATAAAATGCAGAGTAAAGAACCCTTGTGGTGATGGAACTGTTCTCTATCTTGACTGCATCAATGTCAATCTCCTCTTTGGGATATTGTACTCTAGTTTTGCAAGATGTTCCCAATGATGGAAACTGGGTGCATGAGATCTCTCTGTATTATTCTTACCACTGCATGTATATCTACAATTATCTCACAATAAAAAGTTTAGTTTAAAAATAAATAAAAATAGACCTGAAAGGGTGTATGCCTGTGCAGCAGTCTAACTAATGGCTTTTTACATTCCTGTTGAAGTGTATAATTCTACTCCTTCTCTTATTCTTGTTTCTTTGCCTAAGAGAAATTATATATGGACCAGCACAACTTATATTGATAACATTTTCCTATTTAAAGTTGTGTGTGATCAAACTTGAATCTAACTCAAATGTGAGTATTCAGTAACAGAATGTATTATGTGAAAGTACCAGTGAATATTTGGTACACAAAAGGAGTTTCCTTATCATTTGCTGAATTAATGTATTAACAAAGGATTGAAGGAAGCTACTTTCAGCCATTAAAATTCGATAGTGAAAATACCCGTGACATATTTTCACAGAACTGGAACAAATAATCCTAAAGTTTATATGCCCATATACATATACATAGCCTTTCACCACAAAAGTTATTGTGCAAAGTGACATTTGCTGAATTGTGGTGAGATAAACCCATATCTAGCCATCGATGCCCCAAACTCATGAAATGAGATCTCAAGCCCAATTTGAAATAAGAAGCACGTCTCCTTAAACACCCTGATCCCTATTTTTAGATGACAGTTAAAATCCAGAGGATTTTCTAATTTGTTGTAGAAGACAAGGGGAGTGCCTTGAAGGGATTTCATGTGGATTGCATTCTGTTCTGCAAAATCTGACTTTTTTTTTCTTTGTCACTGGTAGTATTTTTTTTTTAACATCTTTATTGGGGTATAATTTCTTTACAGTGTTCTGTTAGTTTCTGCTGTAAAACAAAGTAATCAGCTATGTGCATATGTATATCCCCATATCCCCTCACACCTGCATCTCCCTCCCACCCTCCCTATCCCACCCCTCTAGGTGCTCCCAAAGTACCGAGCTGATCTCCCTGTGCCATGCAGCTGCTTCTCACTAGCTATCTATTTTACATTTGGTTGTGTATATATGTCAATTCTACTCTCTCACTTTGTCCCGGCTTACCCTTCCCCCTCCCCGTGTTCTCAAGTCCATTCTCTGTGTCTGTGTCTTTATTCTTGTCCTGGCTCTAGGTTCATCAGAATCTTTTTTTTTAGATTACATATATATGTGTTAGAATGCGGTATTTGTTCTTCTCTTTCTGACTTACTTCACTCTGTATGACAGACTCTAGGTCCATCCACCTCACTACAAATGACTCAATTTCATTTCTTTCTATGGCTGAATAATATTCCATTGTACATGTGTGCTATATCTTCTTTATCCATTCATCTGTCGATGGACACTTAGGTTGCTTCCATGTCCTGGCTATTGTAAATAGAGCTGCAATGAACATTGTGGTACATGACTCTTTTTGAATTATGGTTTTCTCAGGGAATATGCTCAGTAGTGAAATTGCTGGGTCGTATGGTAGTTCTATTTTTCATTTTTTAAAGAACCTCCATACTGTTCTCCATAGTGACTGTATCAATTTACATTCCCACCAAAAGTGCAAGAGGGTTCCCTTTACTCTACACCCTCTCCAGCATTTATTGTTTGTAGATTTTTTGATGATGGCCGTTCTGACTGGTATGAGGTGATAGATACCTCATTGTAGTTTTGATTTCTCTAATGATTAATGATGTTGAGCATCGTTTCATGTGTTTGTTGGCAATCTGTATATCTTTGTTGGAGAAATGACTATTTAGGTCTTCTGCCTATTTTTAGATTGGGTTGTTTGTTACTTTGATATTGAGCTGTGTGAGCTGCTTGTATATTGTGAAGATTAATCCTTTGTCTGTTGCTTCATTTGCAAATATTTTCTCCCATTCTGAGGGTTGTCTTTTCATCTTGATTAAGGTTTCCTTTGCTGCGCAAAAGCTTTTAAGTTTCATTAGGTCCCACTTTTTTATTTTTGTTTTTATTTCCATTTCTCTAGGAGGTGGGTCAAAAAGAATCTTGCTATGATTTATGTCAGAGTGTTCGGCCTATGTTTTCCTCTAAGAGTTGTATAGTGTATGGCCTTACATTTAGGTCTTTAATCCATTTTGAGTTTATTTTTGTGCATGGTGTTAGGAAGTGTTCTCATTTCATTCTTTTACATGTAGTTGTCCAGTTTTCCCAGCACCACTTATTGAAGAGGCTGTCTTTTTTCCATTGTATGTGCTTGCCTCCTTTAACAAGATAAGGTGACCATATATGTGTGGGTTTATCTCTGGGCTTTCTATCCTGTTCCATTGATTTATATTTCTGTTTTTGTGCCAGTACCATACTGTCTTGACTACTGTAGCTTTGTAGTATAGTCTGAAGCCAGGGAGCCTGATTCCCCCAGCTCTGTTTTTCATTTTCAAAATTGTTTTGGCTATTTGGGGTCCTTTTTGTTTCCATACAAATTGTGAAATTTTTTTGTGCTAGTTCTGTGAAAAATGCCATTGGTAGCTTGTTAAGGATTGTGTTGAAGCAGTATATTGCTTTGGGTAATATAGTCATTTTTACAATGTTGATTTTTCCTATACAAGAACATAGTATATCTCTCCATCCGTTTGTATCATTTTTAATTTCTTTCATCAGTGTCTTATAGTTTTCTGCATACAGGTCTTTTTTCTCCTTAGGTAAGTTTTTTTCCTAGGTATTTTATTCTTTTTGTTGCAATAGTAAATGGGAGTGTTTCCTTAATTTCTCTTTCAGATTTTTCATCATTGGTGTATAGGAATGCCAGAGATTTCTGTGCATTAATTTTGTATCCTGCTACACTACCACATTCATTGGTTAGCTCTAGTAGTTTTCTGGTAGCATCTTTAGGATTCTCTAAGTATAGTATCATATCATCTGCAAACACTGACAGTTTTACTTTTTTTCCAATTTAGATTACTCTTATTGCTTTTCTTGGCTGATTGCTGTGGCTAAAACTTCTGAAACTTTGTGGAATAATAGTGGTGAGAGTGGGCAAACTTCTCTTGTTCCTAATCTTAGAGGAAATGGTTTCAATGGTTTTCACCATTGGGCATAATGTTGGCTGTGGGTTTGTCATATATGGCCTTTATTATATTGAGGTAGGTGCCCTCTATGCCTACTTTCTGGAGAGATTTTATCATAAGTGGGTGTTGAATTTTTTCAAAAGCTTTTTCTGCATCTATTGAGATTATCATATGTATTTTACCTTTCAATTTGTTAATGTGGTGTATCACATTGATTGATTTGCATATATTGAAGAATCCTTGCATTCCTGGATAACTCCCATTTGTTCATGGTGTATGATCCTTTTAATGTGTGGTTGGATTCTGTTTGCTAGTATTCTGTTGAGGATTTTTGCACCTATGTTCATCAGAGATATTGGCCTGTAGTTTTCTTTTATTTGTTACATCTTTGTTTGCTTTTGGTATAAGGGTGATGGTGGTGTCGTAGAATGAGTTTGGAAGTGTTCCTCCCTCTGCTATATTTTGGAATAGTTTGAGAAGGATAGGTGTTTGCTCTTCTCTAAGTGTTTGATAGAATTTGCTTGTGAAGCCATCTGATCCTGGGCTTTTGTGTGTTAGAAGATTTTAATCTCAGTTTCAATTTCAGTGCTTGTGATTGTTCTGTTTATATTTTCTATTTATTCCTGGTTCAGTCTCGGAAGATTGTGCTTTTCTATTAATTTGTCCATTTCTTCCAGGTGTCCGTTTTATTGGCATATAATGCTTATAGTAATCTCTCATGATCCTTTGTATTTCTGCAGTGTCAGTTGTTACTTCTCCTTTTTCATTTCTATTTCTCTTGATTTGAGTCTTCTCCCTTTTTGTCTTGATGAGTCTGGCTAATGGGTTTTCAATTTTATCTTCTCAAAGAACCAGCTTTTAGTTTTATTGATCTTTGCTATTGTTTCCATCATTTCTTTTTCATTTATTTCTGATCTGATCTTTATGATTTCCTTCTGTTAACTTTGGGGTTTTTTTTTTTGTTGTTGTTATTGTTGTTCTTCTTTCTCTAATTGCTTTAGGTGTAAGGTTAGGATGTTTATTTGAGATTTTTCTTGTGTCTTGAGGTAATATTTTATTGCTATAAACTTCCTTCTTCAGACTGCTTTTACTGCATCTCATAGGGTTTGGGTCCTCGTGTTTTCATTGACATTTGTTACTGGGTATTTTTTGATATCCTGTTTGATTTCTTCAATGATCTCTTGATTATTGGGAGTATATTGTTTAACCTCCATGTGTTTGTATTCTTTACAGTTTTATCCTGTAACTGATATCTAATCTCATAACGTTGTGGTCAGAAAACATACTTAATATGATTTCAATTTTCTTAAATTTACCCAGGCTTGATTTGTGACCCAAGATATGATCTATCCTGGAGAATGTTCCATCTGCACTTGAGAGGAAAATGTATTCTGTTGTTTTTGGATGGAATGTCCTATAAATATCAATTAAGTTCATCTTGCTTAATGTGTCATGTAAAGCTTGTGTTTCCTTATTTTCATTTTGGATGATCTGTCCATTGGTGAAAGTGGGGTGTTAAAGTCCCCTAGGATTATTGTGTTACTGTCGATTTCCCCTTTATGGCTGTTAGCATTTTCCTTATGTATTGAGGTGCTCCTATGTTGGGTGCATAAATATTTACAACTGTTATATCTTCTTCTTGGATTGAACCCTTGAACATTATGTAGTGTCCTTCTTTGGCTCTTCTAATAGTCTTTCTTTTAAAGTCTATTTTCTCTGATATGAGAATTGCTACTCCAGCTTTCTTTTGATTTCCATTTGCCCAGAGTATCTTATTCCATCCCAACACATTCAGTCTGTATGTGTCCCTAGGTCTGAAATGGGTCTGTTTTGTAGCCATTTGTAGACAGCTTATGTATGGGTCTTGTTTTTGTAGCCATTCGGCCAGTCTATGTCTTTTGGTTGGAGCATTTAATGCATTTACACTTAAGGTCATTATTGATATGTATGTTTGTATTACCTTTTTCTTAATTGTTTTGGGTTTGTTATTGTAGGTCTTTTCTTTCTCTTGTGTTTCCTGCCTAGAGAAGTTCCTTTAACATTTGTTGTAAAGCTGGTTTGGTGATGGTGAATTCTTTTAACTTTTGCTTGTCTGTAAAGGTTTTAATTTCTCTGTCGAATCTGAATGAGATACTTGATGGGTAGAGTAATCTTGGTTGTAGGTTTTTCCCTTTCATCACTTTAAATATATCATGCCACTCCTTTCTGGCTTGCAGAGTTTCTGCTGAAAAATCAGCTGTTAACCTTATGGGGAGTTCCTTGTATATTATTTGTTGCTTTTCCCTTGCACTTTCAATATTTTTTCTTTGTATTTAGTTTTTGATAGTTTGATTAATATGTGTCTCAGCATGTTTCTCTTTGGGTTATCCTGTATGCTACTCTCTGTGCTTCCTGGACTTGATTGACTATTTCCTTTCCCATATTAGGGAAGTTTTTGACTATAATCTCTTCAAATATTTTCTCAGACCCTTTTTTTCCTATTCTTCTCTGGGACACCTATAATTTAAATGTTGGTGTGTTTAATGTTGTCCCAGAGGTCTCTGAGATTGTCCTCAATTCTTTTTCTTTATTCTGCTCTCTGGCAGTTATTTCCACCATTTTATCTTCCAGGTCATGTATCCATTCTTCTGCCTCAGTTATTATTTTATCAATTCTTTCTAGATTATTTTTAATTTCAGTATTTGTGTTGTTCATCATTCTTTGTTTGCACTTTTGTTCTTTTAGATCCTTGTTAAATGTTTCTTTTATTTTCTGCATTCTGTTTCCAAGAATTTGGATCATCTTTACTATCATTACTCTGAATTCTTTTTCAGGTAGGTTGCCTATTTCATCTTCATTTATTTGGTCTTGTAGGTTTTTAACTTGCTCTTTCATCTGTAAGAAATATTTTTGTTGTTTCTTTTCTTTTTTTTTTTGATGGTTGGTGCTGTATTCCTGTCTTACTGGTTGTTTTGCCTGAGACATCCAACACTGGGGTTTGCAGGAAGATGGATAGGCAGTTGGTCTTTGTACTGAGATGAGGACCTCTGGGGGCTCACTCTGTTTGATATTCCCTGTGGTCTGAGGTTATCTGGTAGTCCAGGTGTTTGGACTCAGAGTTCCCACCACAGGAGCTTGGGCCCGACCTCTGGCCTGCAAACCAAGATCCCACAAGCCGGTTGCTGGGGGCTCCTCCTACCCCCTTAGGTGTCCGTGATCCCCACCAGTGCCTGGTAGGTGCCCTCTGTCAGTTATTTTTAAAGCAACAAGGAATATTAATTCTAATGTGACATTCTTGATGAACCTCATATCATCAAAAAGTGCATGTTAGAAATAATTACTTCTATATGGAAGGGAAATTATATACTAAAGTGTTTCAGATGTGCAATAATAAAGTTTTTTTTAGGAATTTTAAAATAAAATTATTTTTCTAGGTAAGCTAAATATAGCTATAAAACTTAAACATGACTGAACAAATCTGTCAGTTGATTCTATGCAACTTTTAATAAAAAAAAGGTTTTCTTTTTCTGTCACCACCAGCACATATTACACATCCTTATTACCTGTATTTATTCACTTAACAATTGTCTATCAAAATTTCTACTACGTGACAGGCACTGTTTTAAATGTTGAGGCTATGAGAGTGACCAAGGTAGACAAGAGTTCTGACTTCAGATGCATGGAAGCAATCAGATTAATACAACAATTATGGATTTCAACTGGGTTATGAAGTAACTAGATAAGATGAAGGATGGACCTACTTCAGAATGTGCGGCACAGGAGACCTTATGGAAATTGAGGTTAGCACACTGAGAAGAGGTTTGGGGGAAGAGCAATGCAGGCAGAGGAAAGAAGTGATGTGACGGGTCTCAGGAGGGAGGAGCTTGACATTGTCTTGGGAAGCTCAGGGGCACTCAAACAAGACAACTGGACTGCACATGAAACAGCAGTGCTTTAATCATTATGTTCACGATAAAGCATCCAGCTATGCTTTAACCATGATGCAAGCCTAATCCCCTCATTATACCACGCTGTTTCTATTTCAAGTTATGAAATGTCACGCTGGAGGGAAAATGATTGCACCATTTTCAGACATCTGTCTTCTCCTGCCCTCTGGCATTGGAGCTCCTGGTTCAGGTCTTGCAGACTCCAGCTTGCTGACAGTGGATTGTGGCATATTTCAGCCTTCATAATCACATGAGCCAATTCCCATAATAAATCTCCTTTTATATCAATATATCTATACATATCTTATTGGTTCTGTCTCTGGAAAACTGACTACTACAGTTGTACTGCTAACAATACCTAATTCAATTGATGGCATTCCTTAGTTGGTGAGTACTCAGTTTAGAGGTAATTGAGTGAGCAGATAGGTGTAAGATTCAACTTGACTGTTCAGTAGAAAATACTCTTCAAATGTACCTGGAAGCATTATAAAATGTTCAAAGATATATTTTCTAAAATCTCAGGTGCTTGATTGCTTCTGATTAAAACTTACTTAAAGTTCAAACCAGACAGCTTTATATATTAATAGAAGTCTAAATTTAAGTTTCAATTATTGTTGAAGCTGTATCCATAGTTGTAAAGAATTATAATCTTTTGAATTGTAATGGAGATTATTCACAGACATAGTCCCCATAACTTAGTATATTACTATATATTGTTATTAGTACCATATTCTTGCCATTTGGTGTATGATGCCCAGGTGCTAACATAATGCAGTTTCTTCTTCATCTTATACTAGCAGATGAAAGGGGGCCTGAAATAACCAAATAAGAGGGTAGAGCTAGGATTAGAGCTCATGACTCTTAACTTCTTACACTAATATTTGCCTCCCTCCTCAAACCTGTTCTGATAATTTTCTGGAACACAGTCATGGACATGTATTTATTAAATGGTTGCTTTTCCAACAAATTGCACTTGTTATTGTGGTGAGCACATCTCATGATTCTGCTGGATCTAGTCACTGTCCTGTATGCTGAGGTTACAGCCATTAGTGCCTCCCATGTGAGTTTCACAGTAGCGATGTAGACAAGGCCATGATGCAGGTACTACGAGAATGCAAAGTAGTGAGGACAAGAAGAGGAAAAATTGTATATCCCAGCTTGAGTGGGTGTGGGGTGGAGAGGAAGCTAATTGAAAGGAGGCTTCCTGGAGGAATTGGCAATGAAGCTGGGCTTGAAAATCTCCATAATCTGGCACAGTTTGATCTCTGACCTCATTTTCTGTTCTGCCCAGCTTTGCAGTTTGCACCCTAGACATGCACACAGTAGGCTGCTTTAATTTGTTTGCTCAAGCTTTTCCCTCTCCCTGAAATCCCCATCTCACCTCTTTTCTCATGGTTAAGTTATACATATTCTTCAAGCCTAATCTCAGTTTTTATATCTTCCAGGAGACATTCTTTAAATTATTAGATTGAGCTGTTTACCTTGCTCTGTGTTTTTGTGGCCCATTGTATATATCTCACCCTTGCTTTAATATGCTATTAAAATTATCCAACTGTTCCTAGAATTGATCATAAACACCTTGTCTTATTTATCTTCATATTGCCCATTCTATCTATCTATCTATCTATCATCTATCTATCTATCTATCAACTATCTAATCTTTATATCCACTACTAAATGCTTGATAAATATTTTTAAGTTGAACTGCAATATAAATTTATGCTAAAACTCTCCTGAAAATACTGCAGACTTGATGAATACTGCCTGGAGTGGACCTTAGCTCTAATCCAGAAGTGGTTGGAAAGACTTGCTTTATTAACCCCTGACTATAGTGTTCTGCACAGCTGTTGCTTACTGGAAATTGACAGCAATATGTAGGCATAATGACTTTTGCTGACATAGCTATTGCTTCAAAGTGTTGCATGGTGTCACCGACATTCAAAGTGTTGAGTCCTTTCCTTCCATGCCTATGGGTGACACATTCTTTTCAGTTATATTGTTCACTGTTGGTCTTCTGAAAGACCAATGAGATGGAAGTGTCCAGGTAGATTGAGGACCACTATAGCATCTGAAGCAGTTAAATGACAAGCAGCTTCAGCAGCTATTCCTTTGTAAAGACAAGCCAAGCAGTAGTCAAGACTATGTGGTATTGATGTGAGGACAGACATATAGGTCAATTGTTGAGAATGAGAATCCAGAAATAACCCCCCCACACACACTTACATGATCAATTTATTTTTGACAAAGATGTCAAAGTAATTCATTTGGAAAAAATAGTCTTTTCAACAAATAGTACTGGATTAACCAGATATCTGTATGAAATAATAAAAAAAAAACCTTGAACTTTGCTTCACACCATAAATAAATATTAAATTGACCATAGACCTAAATGTAAGAGCTCAAACTATTAAACTCTATAAGATAGCATAGGGTAAAATCTTTGTGACATTGGGTGAGAGAAAGATTTCTTGAACAACACACCAAAACCAGAAACTAAGAGAAAAAAATGATAAAATAGATTTCATCAAGATTAAAAATTGTTGCTCTCTGAAATACATAGGTAAGAACAGAAGAAGGCAAACCATAGACTTGGAGAAAATTTTTGTTAAACATATATTCAACAAAGGGCTTATATTCAGAATATAGGAAGAATACTCATGACTCAATTATAAGGCAATCCAGGTTTAAAAAAATACTAGACACAAGACTTGAACAGAAAATTCACAAAAGAAGATATCTTAATGGTTAATAAGCACATGAAAAGATGCTCAACATCACTAGTCATCAACAAAATTGCAAACTAAAACAATGAAGAAAAAGATATTACTTCACATTCACTAGGATGACAACAAAAAAAAGATCAACACTAATATCAAAGGTTGGTATGAGAATGTAGAGCAATTGGAACTTTCATACATTGCTAGTGGAATGCAAAATATGGTATAGCCACTTGGAAAAGAATATGGCAACACCTTACAAAGTTACTTATATTTATTATATGACTCAGCATTTCCGCTTCTAGGTGTTTATCCAAGAGAAACAAAAACATATATTCACATAAAAATGTGTGACCATTCTAGCCAAAAACTGGAAGAAGTCCAAATGTCCATCAACTGATGATAGGCAAATTGTGTACAACAGAGTACTAATCTGCAATAAAGAGAGGATGACATATTAGTACCTGCAACACAGGGATAAATCTCAGAAACATAACTCTAAGTGAAAAAGGCAAATGCAAAATATTGTGCATTGTGTGATTTCAATTATAGAGATTCTAGCAAAACTATAGTCAGAGAACGTAGAGCAGTGGTTGCTGGAGGCCAGAGGTATGACAGAGGGAGGAGAACAAGTATAATAGAAACAAGGAAGGAACCGTTCTGTATTTTCGTTGTCATGGTGACTATGATTGTATACAATTACCAAAATTCATCAAGCTGTATATTTAAAACTTGTGAATTTTATAAATAGCATTGTGAAAAAGAGAAAAAGAACAAAACAATACAAGCTAATGCTTGCTGGGAAAATTAACATTAAGTTGAGAAATAGCACATGAAAAGGAGAAAATCTAGGCAATGACATAAGAGAATGCAGCAGGATGATCCTGGTTGTTCTACCTTCCTGGGCTGCTTGCAAACCAAATCTGACAGAAGCATGGTTGTTGCATGATCCTGTTTCTGGAAAAGTTGGGAGAACATGTTTCTGAAAGGTAGTATGTAACGAATGGTTCATCATCCGGTAGAGGGTTAAAAATATTAACATGGTCAAGATTAATACTTGCCAATTATTTACTTGTTTGGTGCGTGCACTTTACCATGATTACTTAACAGGAGATGGCATTTAGCTGAATTACCTTGTACATAAATACATATTCCTTGAAAGAATGAGGTAAAAAAAAGACATACATGAGACCAATCCCTATTTGGTCTTTGGGGATGTGTTGTGTGTGAAATTTCTCAAGTTTACCAAAGCTAAATGAGTTTCTCAATACATTTATTAAATGGAACATACTACTGGTTATATCAAATATTTCACATGATTGACAATAACAATAAAAGGCCTAAAGGAGATATTTTAATCCTTGAAAATTATTACTGTAGATAATTCTCTGTGGCAGGTACCTTTGAATGGGCCAGATATGCTACTTGATGCTGGTTATAAAATGATGAACAGACATGTTGCCCATAGTCTAGAATAGGAGTTAATGCACAAATATCTGAGTTCCTTTTTTCAGCAATTTTCTATTTCTTTTTGAGAGCTTAAAAATTACTCATAGTGTGAATTGATGCTTAATATTTTCTATATGTACTTCACGGTTCACAAGGTTTTTAAAACATCCTATAGATATGGGACGCAGTTACCATGGAAACTCACTTTCTGATTTGGTTTTTGCATTTCTTCCTATGGTACTGTCACTCTTGTCCTACTAAAGCAAGCAGTGTTTTCTTGCCTATTTAAAAACAAACTTTTTAGTGAGGTATAAAACCTACAGAAAAATGCAAGAGTAATAATCATCAGCGTGATGAATTCTTCACAAACAAACAGCCTGGTTTGGGTGTGTGTGTTAGATACATGCATGGGGTGTGTCTGGAAACAAACCACACACAGTCATTTTAGGAAGTCAACAAGGTCTTAAGTTGAGAAAGAAAGAACAATGTAAGTGTGCTACTTAGCTGGAAGGAGGTAAATAACATGATACTGTAAAAGTGTTAACACTTAAAGGTGTTTGCCTCTCAGGAGTGAGAATTGGGGACGAAAAGGTAGTGGGGCAATATTTTACTCTTTTCATAATTTATGTATTTGACTTTTAAAAACAATGCATCTTACATATTACAATTTGAAAAATAATTTATTTACAATAAATTAATCAACATCTATAATCTATCCTCCTCCACTCCAAACAAGGCCTTTGTTGTCATTTCAAATATTCATCTAGGATTTTATTTTGTTTAAATTGAGTTTTATTTTTACCTTAATGATGTTATTTTAAATTATGTCTCTACTATTCAGGACTTATTTATAAATCTAAGCCACATTTTATTTTTTAACTATACGTTAAACCCACAATAGTGTCTAGTATCCATGTTATGATTCTGACACCAATTACAATATGTGTTTTTTCCAACACACCACCAAGCAATTCTTTGACACCATATATATGTCCTACAACTCAACTCAGTTCAGACACTATCTACCTGGTGATAGTGTCAGATCCCACAGGTTAAGTAAGGGCTCAGTCCTATAAGACGGCCCCCCTCCTCCCACTTCAGTCGAAAAGTCCAGGTTGTCACCTGTGCTTCTGACTGACTGGCTATAGATTGAAGGTTCCAACAACCCCTCCTTGAGTCTGATTAATTACCAGTTTATTATAAAAGAATATAACTTAGGAACAGCCAGATGGAAGAGATGCATAGGGCAAGGAATGTGGAAAGAGCATGGAGCTTCCGGACCCAGCTGTCCCTGAGCCCACCGACCAAGGTGTTCACCAACCTGGAAGCTCTCCAAACTCTGTCTTTTGGGTTTCTATGGAAGATTCCATACTTTGGCATGATTGATTAAATCATAGGCCATTGGTGATTGGATTCAACCTCCAGACCCTCTCCCCTTCCTGGAGGTGGGCCAGGTCAGGGGTGGGGGGGAGGATATAGGGGGATTGAAAGTTCCAACCCTTTCTTCCCCATCCTTAGGCACTTTCCAAAAGTTACCTCATTAACAAACTCAGGGTGTGGTTAAAACCAGTTTGTTATGAATATCAAGACCCCCTTAATCACTTTTATCACTTAGGAAATTCCAAGATAAAACTGTGCCAGAAACCAGATGAAGTCCAGATATATATCTCTTATTATTTTTCATGATATCACACATCTTCCTGTTTCCTGGATATTTTATTGTTATTCCCTCTTTTTGGTGGAATAGATCTTCAAGTACTTCTCTCAGAAATGATTTGTGCTAAATTTTGAGTTCTTTACAATCTTTGCTCATGCAAAAATTCAAGTCAAATGCTAACTCTTATGTGAAATTCTTAATCAAGTAAAATCATTTTAAAGAAATGAAGTCATTTCAGCAGAAAGTCTTTCCCATAATTGATACACATTTACTATATTTTATATTTTATAGTATATTACATTGAGTTTGAGTTAACCTGACTTTCCACCTACAAGGCTATGAAATGGCTTGGCAACCAAGGATCCTACATGGTTAGTGCCCAACCCTTAGTTGGTGTTCAAAGTTTATTCTTTTGTTAAATAACAGAAGGATAGGGGAGAACAGGAAGATAAATGATCTTTATGTCAGCAGCAGGTGAAAGAGTCAAGAGAATGGGAAATTCCTGCTAAGTCTTAAAGGTAGGCCAGAATGCAGAGGAGGCTCTTTGTTTTCATTATGGAAGGGGACTTGTTGGGCAAAGAGAAAATAAGATTCCAAATAGAAAAATGGCAGCACATGCCAAGATACAGACGTGTGAAGATGCACGATTTGCTTGGAGTGCATGGGTGACAGTGGCAGGATGTGAGGGGCTGTCAACATCAAGATTAGCACATTTAAGGAGTTTCTGTGATGTCTTGTAGAATATGAGGAAATAGTAAGTTTTACCTTCTCTGGGATACCTATGTCCTCATAGGTAAAAGAAAAAATTGGTTATAATCAGTAATTTTTAAAATGTTCTCTAAAAAAGCAATGGAACCTTTCTTTCCCCGGTCCCATGCTAAACACCAATTTTTATGTGAATCTCCAACTTTGTTCAAGTTAAAGGTAGAGCTGTTCTAGCCATAATTAGGCTGAGGAACCTAGATCCCAGGCTACTTATTCTATACCTTTCCTTCCCTTTCTCCCTCTACAATGTGGCCACTGAAGAACTCACAGACTGCAGAAAATAAGCAGAAACATTTTATGACAAGTGGTTCCCAACTAGATGGTACCTGAGAAAGCATCATGGAAATTGTGCATTTCACAATATGGCAAACAGTTTTTAATTTTTAAAGTACAGCATCAATTTAGATATAGTAACACTAATTATCTGTGATGACTGTAACACCAAAATTTCTATGGTATGTATGTGGGGCTAAGGGTGAGATGGGGAGGAGAACTGATGCAAAGGGTCTTTGGGGCCCAAATACTGAACTAGATGATCTCCAAGGTTCCCTTGCAATCCTCACACTAAAATACATAGTGGTCTGGGCTTCTTTATATAGCCATGTCACTCAGCTCTGTAAAAAATATTTTACTAGTGTCCATGGATATTTTGATAGATTTGAATTAAAGAATAAGATTCCACAACTATGCCAATAACTTAATAGTTTATTAGTCAGTCAACAATATTACAAATATTTAAAAATTACTTAATATAAATAGTTGGCAGCAAACTATTCCATTACAGAGTTAAATTACCAGTACAACAGACAGACTGGAGATTTAGACACCTGGAAGATAACAATAAAATAAACTAAAGTATTTTAACAAAAAAATTTAAGCTGAAGGCGTTTATCTAGTGTCCATAAAAGCATGGGTTCTCTTTTTATTTAGAAAAAAATAAAAAACGGCTTTAACATCCCATTAGGAATATAAAATAAAATCAACTGAAAATATTAATTTGCATATCAAAGAACCATTTATAATTACAATCCAAACACTCCATAAACCACTTGTGCGATTCTATACAGAAACTGGGAATTAGAAACTAGTTGCTTTAATATTACAAAGATTTCAGCTCCAAAAATAATTCAACATAAAATAAACTTTAGCAATTAGTGTCATAAAATTATATATTTCCACATAAAAATACAAAATAATATTAATGACAAGAATATGAAAAATTATTCCAAGTATTTTACTACTATTAAAATAAAATAAAACCCAAAAAAACAAAATAGAAATATGCATGAAAAAAGTCTTTCCTTTTGTTAGCAAAACACTATCCAAAATAACTACAATCATTTACATCAGTACAAAGATTTCTGGATTTAAAAAATAGTTGCAATGACAAAAGGGGTATCTTTTCTGACAGTAAAAAATGACACTGTGGATAAAATCTGCAAAATATGCAATGAAAAAAATAAATTTGCATTAAAAAGGTTTACACTGTTAATTTTTTTATACAAACATTAGAAACAGTATTGCACATCACAACACAGAATCGAGGTTAGTCAGCCTTCCAAAATGTGTTATATTCAAGTTTTGTAGCATCTTTGAGGAGAGGCTCTGTGCAGCCAGATGCAACAGGGATAAAATATCAAGTGTTTTCCATACACAAATATATAAATGCTAAATGTTTCCTTCTTAACAAAAAGTGTGGATTTTTAAAGTTTTTTTTTTTTCCTCCACAGTCATACTTTTGGGCAGCAATAAGAACATTTAGGGAACACAAATGAAGAAGCTTTGAAAATACAAAAATACAATCAAAATTAAGAATTTTCTACAAAAATAGTAAAATAAATATGATCTGTAAGTTAAAAAAAATTCCAATACAGTGTTTAACAGTTAGAAAATAAGAATGTAGTAAATAAAAGGAAAAAAAAAAGAAAAGAAAAGAAAAAAAAGAGGTAGGGGGAAGGTGGGGAAGGAATAAAACATTAGACTAATAAGATTTAATTGTAACAGAAATGAAGGTAAAACAAACCATACATTTCTGTCATTTTTACCCATGGCGAAAAGGGTGTTCTATTACATTTCCCTTCATTTCCAATACTTATTTCTGTTTAAGAAGGGAAAGTGATTTTCAATATCTCCAATTATTTTCATCATATAATTTATTTTAGTGTTCACTATTTAATACATGAAAAGGCTCTTCAATTTTAAACATTAAGCAGAAATTATGAAAATAAAGTTTAAAAATCTGCGAAATTAAATATCTAAATAATTAACATTGCAAAACTACTGATTTCTTTTCTAAATTCCAAAAATTGAGGTATAGCAAAGGAGATGTCATCAGTCAAAAAAAGTGTGCCATAAAATAGCTGACTGTTGGAAAAATCTCTCACAGAGATATAAAAATAGTGCATAACAAATGTCAAATGGATCAAGGTTGGCAGGGTTAAGGTTAGAAAAGAATGCTCCAAAAATCTGGAGGATCATGGTTAAGTAACAAATAGGGAACATTGACAAATAAATTAGTAAAAAGCTCTTCTGAAAACAGCATCAACTTTAAACATTAAAAACTTGAACCACAGCCACAATAAAACAGCAGAGTTAGACATGAACCACATATTTTTACAGTACAAAAAAGCACACCATAGACAACCAGTATTAAGATCAACACTTTGCTCACATGAAGGATTGTCCCAAGGGGCTGCAATATGGCAACACCCTTGTAATTTTCTCTCTTTAGAGTCAAGAACCTTATTTCAGCATTTTAAAAAAAACATCTACCATTGCTGGGTGCTTTGCTTAGATTGCAGAGTAACTCTTACATTAAAATATAGGGGCTAGTTGCATTAAAAATGCTCTAAAGAGAAAAAATATCACTAATGATATTCTAATAGTGTTCAGTACCAAAAGAAACTCATTAACTATTGCATGTTTCCATGCCACTTTCTCAAAAAAACTGCAAGTCATTACCAAAATTCCTTCATCAAAATTTTTTTTAAAAAAAGCAATTCTTAACCATTAAGAACAACAATTTCCATGCAACAGTGACCCCAGTTTAGACAGAAGACCCCAATATACATAGGTCAAACATGTATGCAAGTTTAAGCCAGATTTCACCATTATCTTTAAGGTAAAATTGAATTTTATGCAACTAGCCATCTGTATATTTCCCCATCTCCATTTTGACTTTACTTAGGTTTACTAAAGTTTTGCATTCTTTGATAAAGTTCCTTTGTTTAAATATGGGCTTCCTGCGGGTCTTACATTTGGTGACCAGTTAGCAGTGTGCTGGCCATCTTTGGTTTATAAAGGATGTCTTAACCATGAACTATCAAAGGGGCTAAAATCAACTTTCTTTAAAATTCTAGTAATTTTCTTTTACTCAGTCTTTTATCTATACTATATCACTGCACATGAATTAGAACCGCACATCACAAAATTGCACAGGGATTACAAATATTACATCCAGTCTGCATAAAATCAAATTCCACTACCGACCAGATCACAAAATGGCTGCACTCTCTAATCTAAAACTAATTTGCATATTGTACACATGTAGGACATTTTTTTTTAACTTGAAGTCACAATAACGCATGCAAGTTTGCTTTTTTTAAACAAATTTTATAATTTGTTCATGCTACCTAGATTCAAGAGAGCTTTTTTGAACATTTGCAATACCTCACCTCTTGTTAGTTAATAATTCTAGTGCATGCATATGGTGTATACAGGTAAGTAAACATGCATTTTTTTTTCACATTCTAAAACTATGGCAGTTTAGGCCATATTGTGCTGCCTGCATTTTATCTGCAATGCAGTGTGTCTCTAACGTTTTCAATCCCGTATTAATAGGTGGCATTTACACATAACACCTATATAGCAGCAAAGCTAATACAGCTTGTGATTAAAAATGTTTAAAAATAGCTAATAAATCAGATTATCTTGAGGTATTATTTCTTGCAAGTCAAAATGGAGAGCAAAAAAATCAACCCTAATTTTTAGTTTATGTATACACTGAAAATAGCAACAATAAAAATAAGCATTTGTAGCAGACATATTCCATCTTCACTATTATTTTGCTACCTTTGGTAAATTACTGGGGCAGATCTTGAAGTTAAAAACCCACGTTTAGAAATAAGTGCACGCTTCACCCACTATATAGCAGCAGACTGTTTGCCCCTACGCAAAACATTCTCATATCTAATTTTAACTTTACATATAAAAATAACTTGGAGAAAATACAAAAAAACATTTTATATTAACATGAAAATATCACAAAAATTAGTAAGCCTGAGATGTAGGGTTTTGGTGAAAAACAAGAGGCTTGTAGTGTTTTGGCTGCTGATAAAGATGCATGTATTGATAGCTGGGGTGAAAGCAGAAGAATGCACTTATTTCTTCTGCATGTCAGTATCTTCAGACACAGTAAGCCACATGCACCCTTTCTTTCCTTGTTAAACAGAGGCAGGTTTGCTATTCTTAGTTCCAGCGGAAGTGGATCTGACGTGGGCGATCAGCACCTTCCTTTACCAATGGCTTATGGAACTCACGTCCTGCACGAGAGTGGATATTTGCCCAACAAAACTCACAGTAATACTGCAGGCAAGTGACATTGGCACAAAAAAAGGGAGCAAATTTTCCACCACAGCGTGCGCCCTGGCATTCATCACACATCTGGTCATCTAGCACATATGGCTTTACCTCCACCTAGAAAAAGAGAGAAAACATATCCCATTAAGTCTGCTTCAAAAGTCACTTTAGCAATGCTTTAAAAGGTTCATACAATGTTCTAGAGAAAAGGACCAACATTCAATGCTGAGAAAGAAGGCCTCTTCCCTGGGTAATAGCTTCACCATATAGTAGGTTAAAAAAAATTAAATCATTTTGTTCTTGCACTAATCTTTTTTTATGTTTCATGTTCATAATTGACCATATGATTAAATGAGCTCTTAGTTTGGTAATTTTATTGTATTTTGATATGTTTTCTTCTGAGAACTATAAACTGAATAGTATTTAAATAACTCTCTTTTCCAAAGACAAAAAACAATTAAAAAAAACTATATAATCCTAATTGATTCGCAAAACATTCCACCCTCACCTTTCTTGAAGTAACATCTTTAAAACACCTGTGTGTTAATATTTTCAGAGGTGGGGGTGACTGTGAGTGAAAAACAGAAGGGTATGGAAGACAAATAGTATTTACACCTTTGTTTTCTTATTCCAGTGCCACTTGTGAGATGGCATAACCCAGCAGCCACTGATCATGGTAACGTGTCTCTACTACAGGTGAGAGCGATACCCTGCTTGTAAATAACTGGTACAGACAAACCAGAACTGTGGATAACCTTATTAAGGGTATGTCTAGACTTCTGTGAATTTATAAGATATGAAGTCAAAGTCCCACTGTGAAAGCCTGACTCAGAAGAAGACCTCAGACTTAGGTCAGCTCTAAATACTAAACTTTTTAACCTCAGTTTCTGTATCTGTGAGATGAGAAAGGCAATAGAACCTGCTTTATAGAGCTGTAAGGATTAGATTATGCAAGTAAAAGCCCTGAAGATAGTGTGGCACATGGCAAATACTCTGTATATCAGCATTAGCTACTATTAGCTGCAACAGCCTTGTTTTCTGGCTTGTAATAACTTTATGAATGAAAGGTTACTACTTTTGTTTGACTGAATAGTGCCAGGCAGTCTATGATCTCTGCCTTTCCTCAGGAGAGGAGAGAAAATTGAGCGTTTAAAGGGCTTGGTTTGCCCAAGGTAAAAAATAATGACCCAACAATTTCTATTTTGAATGTATTCTACTGAAATACTTGCATGTGTGCAAAAAATGAATATATAAGAGTATTTTTCTTCAGTATTATTTTGAACAAAAACAATAACAGCAAACTAGAAACAACCTAGTTGACTGATGAAAAGAACTGTAAAACAAACATTTGACAGGAGGGTAATAAAATTACATTTTTGTTTTTGTATTTATATTTGTATTGTATTGTACGTTTTGCATTTGTATTTCATGGTTAGGGTTAGGATAAACGTATTTTATATATATTGGACATTTTATTGTCCTAAATTGTATCTTTTGCATATTTTTAAATTCTAGATATTATTTTATGAAGCTAATCTACTTAACTCAAAATCAAAACTTCAAAGATGAAAAACTGGATTTCAAATTTATGATTTTAGAATACAGTCAAAACCTATTTGCGATTAATAATAATCTCTAACAGCTCTTGAATGTGTGAAAGGGAGTTTCATTGATTCTTCACTATTCTTATTCTCCATTATTTTCCCTTTTTCACTTCAGAGGAGGTATCTGTGATACACAATCACCTGGAGTCATAACTAATAAAATGATTAATAATTAATTAGCCAACTTGAAGTATATCACAATTCACTCAGTAACTACCAGAAGTCACAATGAATTATACTACTCATGGAATAACATATAAAATTTAAAATGATTTACACATTTGTGGTGATTGTTCTTCATGGCTATCAGGGAGATGAAAGTAAAATTCAAAGTGTTCATGAGCCTAAAGGTGAGTTGAATAAACAATTTTAATTCCCTCCAAATAAGCATCCTGTGTACCCTTGGATTATCAGCTATAAATTTAAATTTAATCTGTTTTTATGGTTTAATAACTATATTCTTATTAGAGAGATGAAAGGTATAAAGATTAAGGGTTTGTTTTTTTTTGTATAAGCAAAACTAACAACTTGTAAAATATTTAAGGCTCAAATTCTTTCAAATAAAGTTCAAAACATACCTTAGTAGCACATATCTTAAAAAAGTAAACATTTCTCTCAGGTAGTTCAATGCCTTTTTAAGAAGGCAAGTGTTTCTCAATTCACTTGCTTTGTATCAGGGTTTCTCTTTAAGAATCAATACGTTGCCCCAAATAATTGGTCCTCCACTATCATTTTGGAAACAAAGAGGTATGAAGCATGGCACTGCAATAATCTTTTCCCTCTGCTTCTGCATATTAAACAACTACAATTATATAATATGTAAATAACTTCCTCTGTGACCCTATCACCTCTCTGCAAAAGTAGGGGGTTAGACTAGATCAGTGGGCTAAAGCAGAGGTCCCCAAACCCCGGTCCGTGGCCCAGTACCAGTCCGTGGCCTGTTAGGAACCAGGCTGCACAGCAGGAGCTGAGCGGCGGGCAAGCAAGCGAGCAAGCAAGGGAGCAAGAGCGAGCAAAGCTTCACCTGCTGCTCCCCAGCTCGCAATACCATCTGAACCATCCCCTCCATCGCTCACATTGCTGCCTAAAGTATCGCCCCCACCCCACCTACGCCCGTCCGTGGAAAAACTCTTCCACGAAACTGGTTCCTGGTGTCAAAAAGGTTGGGGACCGCTGGTCTAAAGCATGGCTGGACATCAGAATCACCCTGGGGGCTTTACAAACTACTGCTGCCCATGCTGCATCCCAGACCAATTACAGCAGAATCTCTGGGGGTGGGACCCAGATGTCAAGGTTTTCCTAAGTTCCCAGGTAACTTTAATGTGCAGTGGAGGTTGGAAACTACTGAATGAGAGGAACTTTAAGGCTCAAATCAGTTAAACAAAATTTCATAGCATGTCTGAGTAAAAGCAGAGCCCCTTTTCTTAGATACTTAATTTTTTTCTTTTTTTATTGGGGGGCAACATTTTAAGTAACAATGCAAACAAAAATGCCACTTTGCAAATGTGAACTGAACTTATGCTGTACGTCTTTTCTAAACGGTATGATTTGATAATTAAATTTTGGGGACTACTACTAGAGTCTATGGTCTGTGGGTATTAGTTAACCAGCTCCCCTGCCCCCAAAACAGTAAAGCCTCAGAGAAGAAGCTTCAAGAAACTGTTACACTGGTAAAATAAGTACTCACTCAAGTTATATCTACTATAATGGGTATAAAAAAGTTAATTTACCTCATATTTTTAGTATATCTCATCTGTACTAAAAATGTAAACATGATTATTCAGGAACTATTCACAGATTTTAGCATGAGATAGATTTGTAAAGGAACAATTGAGTTTTGTTCACTCCTTTCTCTTATTTTAGATGGTAATCAGTATTAGAAATTATTCAATAGGGTAGCTCTCACAGTTATCATCCGTAACACTTCCTAAAAGTTCTTACTGTGATGACCTAAGCAATGCTACTAAAGAGTAAATGTTTTAAAGTTTAGGACAATCATCTATATATTTACTTTATTTACATATTTATTTTTTGCATATATTTAGGAAAATATACAAAATGTGTTTTTATTTTAGGTTTTATAAATCAAAAATAAGTAACACTTAAGTAACACTTAGTGCCAAGCTCTGTTCTAAGTGCTTCTACATATGTGAATTCACTTACTCCTCAAAATAACTGTGAAAGAGATACTATTACTGTTTTCCATTTTATAAGTGAGGAATAAGAGGCATAAAGAGGGTTCATGTGCCCAGGGTTACAGAACAACATATGGTGGAAATGGGATCCCAGGTAGTCTGACTCCAGAGTACAAGTTCTTAAAACAAGCTCTGCCTCTATAGTTAAAAGGATATTAAGACCTTATTGGCTGATAAAAATTTTTGAAATGGCTTTAAAATTATATTTTGTGTATTATACCTAAAATTTAAAGTCTGCTCAAGAATTTTACATTTCAGGGATATTTTGATATAATACTTTTTAAGAGCTAAAGGAATATAGAAAAATAAACACTCGGTTTTTGAATTACATTATTAACTCTGTAGGGTAGTAAGCTTTGGATCAGCACCTCATGATAGGACTTAAATGATTTCCCAATATGCAACTTACACGTTTATCAATATCACCATGCTGAAGCTGAACGAACCGAGCACTAATGGCAGCAATATAGCTCTGCTGATTGGAGAAAGCAACTCGACCAGCACCTTTTGGATATTTTAGCTCAGGATCTGTATCAATTCCTGCATAACAAACGCCACCATACAGCCGGTCCATGATCATAGCAAGCTCCACTTGAAAAGGAAAAGAAGTTCACATCAGATGGGAGAGAACACAGTAAATCAACAATTTTTAAGTACTTTTTTTTTTAAAAAAGTGGAAGTCAATAGGATAATGCTCTTTTCTAAATCTAATCCTTTCTCTTGTATACTAGAGCTCACCTGCTCTCACCACAGAAGAACTGGACAGCTCAGCTGTCTACTGGACAAGTCATATTGATATTTAACAGACACTGCACCGTTCAGTATGTTCTAAATGGCACTCCTGATCTTCCACTATCCAATTAAACCTACTCGAGCGAGTTTTTGCTGACTCAGGGAGCAATGGAAAAGATGAAGTTGTCAACTCAAGACCCTTGGCTCCATCCTTTCTATTTTCTTTTTTCCCCACTGTACGTGCAACCCTGTGAACTTGATTTCCAAGACATATCTAGAATCCAATCTCTTTGCCTCCATCACTAACATCCTGTTTCAAGGTATCATTCTTTTTCCTCTAGATCATGGCAATAGCCTTATCTCCTTGTTTCTGCCCCCTGCCCCCTCCCCTGCCCCAAGTTTATTTTCAAAACAGCAGCAAGAGTGATTCTCTTAAAAATATAGCAGATACCAATGGTTTAACTGAAATTTCTCCTTGGGAACTCTGAATGGTGGCACAAACTAGCTTTCAAAACTAATAACACAATCTTCTTCCAACCTGCTCTTTCTCCAGTGTTCTTTATCTTCTCAGTTAGCAGTATCAGTGTCTACCTAGTAGCTTAAGACTGAAAACTGAGATTCAGCCTTTGCATTTATCTTATAAATATCTGTGACATCTGTTCACTTGGCTCTTCCACCACCACCACTATCGCTAACCCAAGACACCACTATTTGTCTCCTGGACTGCAATAATAGGCTCCTAAATTGGTCTACCTATAACTACTCTCAACTTGACTCCCCTCTCCACAAGTCATTAACTAAACTGGTCTTTTAAAAATTAAAATATGATCATGTCTCTCTTTTACTTAAAAACTCTTCATTGGTTTCCAGTTTCTCTGAGGATAAATAACAAGTTAGCTATTAGACTTGTATGATCTGACTCCTATTTACTTTTTCAATGTCTTCTCGTATCTCTCACCTCATTCCTTATACCCGAGGCTGTGACTCTGGACTTCCCTCAGTCTCTCCGAGGCACTCTGCTTCCCTCCACTGAAGATCTTTGAATATGCTGTTCCCTTTGTCTGAAACACTCTTCACAACCTCCTACCACCTAACCCTGCTCCTTCTGTTCAATCTTTATATGTCAGCTCAAATACAAGTATCTTTAAAATATCAGACACAGCACATTTCCTTGCTGTATGCTCTTCTATTCCCTTTAGTCTTTCTTTGTAGTAGCTATGTCTGTAAGTATTTACATGTGTGAATAGTTCTTTAACATGCACCTCCCATACTGGAAGAGGATGTTTTCAGTGATGGAAGGCGCTAACACACTTCACAAGGGTACACAGTATCATAAAACTTGCTTGTACGGGGGGCATTTACATCTATAATTATGTTCCTATATGACCTCTTCTGGTAGATCTCTGGTTCCTGATTACTGATGAACAGAAGTTTATCATTCACTTATATAAAGTGCCTTTAAAAAAATCCCATATTTCTTCTTCAGATATCAGAATCAACCTCCATAAAAAGATCCCCAATTCTCATTATCTTAGAGAGTTACACTTAAGAAGTCATAAATGCAGTATTTGAGTGGATTCTTCTTACAGAGTCTGTTTGGAGTTAGCTATCAATATTCATAGATGAGTGTCCACTTCTCCAGTTCCTTAATGGTCTTAAGAACAATTCTCAGAATCTGTCTCAAAATTCTGTAGCAAGCAACTATTGGAGCAGGAGAATCTGCCCTTCACCCACACAGTGGTGACATGTACACAATAGTACCAAATGCATACTGAATCAATTCATATTTAAATGATGTTTTTAAAAAACCAAAATTTGTTAACATTCTACTTACCAGCCCTTAATGGCCTAGGAACACCTCCAACAAAAATTGTTTTTCGAGGATCCAAAGGCTGAGAACCATCCATCACAAAATCACTATCACTTAAATTCCAAGGACGGATCTGAACCTATGAAGAAAATGACATTACCGTATTAGGTCTCACTCCTTTAATAGCTGATGAGCTTTGTGCCACTGTCCTGTTTCAAATTTTGGATAGATGGGTTTGGAAACAAACTGTTAATATTTTATCCAGATACAATAAATTATATGAATTTTTAAAAATTGAACTCAAAATGGTAGTTTATTTATGTTTTCACTAACGATAATTTCAAAACAGTTTTTGGAAAACTTGCATTTGTAACTTAAAGTTTGAGTAGCATTTACTTACAGGTTTGTCCTTGATAGTAGGGCTGGAAACACACAGATAGAGTTTTCCATCTTCTTCAATACAAGCATCAATTAGTGCCTGAACTGAGCTCTCTTCTTGAAAGAGAAGGAATGCATAGCCTGTAATAACCATAAGAATGAGGCAATATGTCAAGGTAAGTGATTTCACCCCAAATTTCAGTATGGTTTAGAAAATACATGCCTTTGAAAAAGATGAAAAATAACTATAAAATAGGACTACAATCATTATACTTTCTCTAGGAGAGCATAATATCCTATGGAATACACACAAAAAGAGATACTCAGTAAAATAACTAGCTACTTTATATAGAGCACTTACTATCCGATACTGTGATAAGAGCTTTACGTGAATTATTTCATTTGATGCTCACAAGTCTATGAAACATTATTCCCAATTACAGAAGAAAACCCTGAGGTGTCAGGTGGTTAAACTACTTGCCCAAAGTCAGTCACATAAGCAAGTAGTTGGTTGATTAATTTCAAACCTAGATCAGCTCTAAGGTCTCCCATGATACTGTCTTCTTAAAGAATGTGGCAGGATTAACCAGTTGAGCATAGCAGGAGCTGAAGTTTCCTTCAAATGCCCTCAGGGTAAGACAAGTTCTAGAGCATACTTTTGGACAGGTGGAAAAGAGCACATGTGGAAAGGCCCAGGAATTTCCATAAGTAGAGGGAAAATTCCACAATCATCCTGACAACTTCCAAAGGACACTAAGAAAACTCCCTTAGGGAGGTTGGAATGAAACAGATTCCAGACTTCCCTGGTGGTGCAGTGGTTAAAAATCCGCCTGCCAATGCAGGGAACATGGGTTCGAGCCCCGGTCTGGGAAGACCCCGCATGCCGCAGAGCAACTAAGCCCATGTGCCACAACTACTGAGACTGCACTCTAGAGCCTGCGAGCCACAACTACGGAGCCCATGTGCTGCAACTACTGAAGCCCGTGAGCCTAGAGCCTGAGCTCCGAAACAACAGAAGCTACTGCAATGAGAAGCCTACGCACCACAACGAAGAGAAGCCCTCACCCACCACAACTAGAGAAAGCCCGCGCACAGCAACGAAGACCTAACAACAAAGACCCAACGCAGCCAAAAATAAATAAGTAAATAAATTCATTTAAAAAAAGAAACAGGTTCCTTCAGGATGGGTCAGACTTTTATTTTATTTTTTACATCTTTATTGGATTATAATCTCTTTACAATGTTGTGGTAGTTTCTGTTGTACAACAAAGTGAGTCAGCTATATGTATACGTATATCCTCTCCCTCTTGAGCCTCGCTCCCACCCTCCCTATCCCACCCCTCTAGGTGGTCACAAAGCACGGAGCTGATCTCCCTGTGCTATAAAGCAACTTCTTACTAGCTATCTATTTTACACACAGTAGTGCATGTATGTCAGTGCTACTCTCTCAATTCACCCCAGCCTTCCCTTCCCGCTCTGTGTCCACAAGTCCGTCTCAAGGTGGATGAGCAGCAGAACACTTTTTTTCAAACAGCCTGGAGACTATGTTTGCACTTTGGATCCAAGTTCTTGCTTAGATTCCTGTACCTTTTGAAAATATGCCCCTCCTCCTTTCCTTGTGACAAGCAATTGTCAAATTTTAATCAAATATGATGTATCTAGCAGGCAGAATACAGTTCATTATAAAAAGAAGGCATCGAAATTTACATTACAAGTTTCCTGTTATGTGATTATTCCCAGCAGTAGATGACTATAAATGACCTAACAATACCCCTTTTCCTTGACAAGATTTCTATGCACAAAACCTAGAGCACTGAAATCTAGTCCCAATGTGAAGATGTCTTCAATCAGGCGAACCATGTCTGTGCCATTAAACAATGGGAAGTAAGAGGTCATGTTTTACTAGGAATTCAAAAAACACAGCTTATTGCCAACAATGGCTTTTAGTGCCACAAAGGTCTGATGTGACACACAGAAAAAGTACTTCATTTTAATAAAATTACAATACCTGATTGCATAAATAAGCCATAAAGCCAACCTACACAAATAGAAACTTCCAAAGGTATGATTATGCAAGATTAAAACCACATCTTAGAACTTTTTAATTGCTAGAAACAATTTAAATAGGCTTGAAAAAATTTTAAAAAGACTGGTTTTCTTTATATGAAGGCTTTAATTTTGATACGAGCTAAGGTTTTATTTTTTTTATTTTTAAATTTATTTTTTTATTTTTTGGCTACACCACATGGCATGTGGGATCTTAGTTCCCCAACCAGGGATCAAACCCATGACCCCTGCATTGGAAGCGCCGAGTCTTAACCACTGGACCACTAGGGAAGTTCCCAAGCTAAGGTTTTGAGAGCTGTAATTGTTTTGTAATAATTGAGGGGATATAAGACTGATTTACTAAAATAGTATTTTAAAGTCAATATTTTTAATGTTATGTTTTTATGATGTTAATTTCTGATAGTAATATTTTAATACTGCTTAATAATTTTTGTGATTATTATGGAAGAAATGTATCACAAAAATTAATTAAGCAACATGGCAGGTAAATTATGATCTAGTTAAGGCAAGCCATTAAATATTATAAAATACTCGTACCAAAAATACCATCTAATAGTTCTTTAGAATTTATTAGCATAAGCTAATGTTTACATAGGGTGAATCTTATTCACTGCAAAGGACAGGTATGTATAAGTGTGGCTCAGGATCCAATGTCTCAAGTCATTACCTTAATTATAAGGTAGCTTTGTCAACTGGATGCTTCTACACCAGTGTTTTCCAAACCATGGAAAATGATGAATTACATCAATGACAAAAATGCTTGAAAGCACAAGGTTTAGGAACATTGGTCTTTGGCAATGAGTACAATTAACTATAGTTATACCAAAATAGTATGATTTGCCACTGCTAATATTTGTTGTTGTTTTTTCTTGTTTTCAGTTTGAGAAAATAAACTAACAACTACCACAAAAACCATAACAATAACAATGCAACAGCAACAAAGACAGCAACTATTCTGTTTCATGAAATTAGTGCCAACCTACCTTTCTTACATTTCTGCATATGCAGAAAATATGTATCTGTCTTGACAAAAACTAATTCTAATACCTTTCTAAAATTATATTTCAACTCCTGCCTGGAACTCTATTGAACAACTTTTTTTTTTTTTTTTTTTGCGGTACGTGGGCCTGTCACTGCTGTGGCCTCTCCCGTTGCGGAGCACAGGCTCCGGACGCGCAGGCTCAGCGGCCATGGCTCACGGGCCCAGCCGCTCCGCAGCACGTGGGATCTTCCCGGACCGGGGCACGAACCCATGTCCCCTGCATCGGCAGGCGAACTCCCAACCACTGCGCCACCAGGGAAGCACACAACTTTTTAATCTATCTAAATTGCACAGTATCTTTTAGATTTAGTTCAAAATTTCTCAATGAAGCTTTCCCCCACCTACTTCAGGTCAAAGGATAAACTATCCTACAGTATTTATAGTTGTATATATCATTTATTAGGCAACTATCAACCCATGAATTACTGAGAATACAAAGATGAGTAAAGACACAGTCTGAGAAATTAATGGAAGAATCTGACATTAATAAAATAAAAGCATATTTATAAAATTGTAAAACTGTAATATTGCAACTGTGAGGAGTGCTCTGAAAGGGCACAGTTCTAGAAGGGCCTACAATAGGAGGATTTGACCTCATTAGGTGGGTCCTTAACAGTTTCCCACCAGCAACTGATATTTAAGCTGAGAAAAGTAGATATACAGATGAAGAGGCAGGGAAAGCCTTCAGGTCAAGAGAACAACAGACATAAAAGTCCTGAGGCAGGAGAGAGCAAGGCCAGTTTGCAGAGCCAGAAAGAAACAAGAAGCAATACTGGCAGAAGGAACAGGATGGGGAGGGCGGGCAGGAAGAATGCATTTTTGCCTTTATCCTAACAATAAGAGAAACCATTGATGGGTTTTAAGCTGGAAGCAAGGAGTAGCACCATCAGATTGTTTTCACAGATATTACTCTAGCTATGCTGTGGAAGAAAAACTGGAGATAGCCAGAAATGTGGACAGACTAGTCATACACCTGAAATAGTCCAAACGAGGGATGATGGTAGTTTAGGCAGGACCATTAGAAACCAACAGGCATTTTTATTGAACACTCAGTAAAATAAACTGTATAAAAGGACAGGATCATAACACTGAACAACAGATTAAAACTAAGCTAAGAAATGAACATCTACATCAATATGGAGCTAATTTTCTCTCTACACCAATGATTCAGGACCTCCAGGTCCAGTAAACTCCAAAATCATGTGAAAATTTAGAGTATATGGAGACAGGTCCATATCTCTAACTAGACTGTCATGGAGGCCTGGGATCTAGAATCTCTGGTTCAAAGGATTCTGTAAGTATTAGATCTAAAGGTATTAAAAAAAATCACCACATTATTCCATTTCTCTAAGGAACTACATAAACCACTAATGGAAGTTCTATAATTCTCAATGACAAAAAGTAGAGACGGCCCATATAATTTATCACCACAATCCCTTAGCTAGTTTTTGTATGCCAATAACTCTTAACATGTTTCCTTTCCTGGAGCCAAAATCAGATTATTCAATAGATCTACTGGAGTCTTTTTTCCAGGCTTGAAAATCCACTCAGCCATGAGAATAACAGTGTGTTTTTTCATTTCTAAAATTACATTTCAATAATATTCAAAGTAAAGTCTTAGTCTTTCAACCTCCCCTTTCTTTTATTCACTTCCGAGAATGTGCCATTAGCAATCTGACTGACTGGATTCATATTTATTTCTCTCCCCTTGCCTCCCCTCCTCACTCTGGGCGGGTGAGGTGATCCTTCCTGTTCCCACTGACTGTGGCATTGCTCCTGCTCAAATGAATGTGCGCTCAATTTGTGATTCTTGTCCTCTGGTGACCAGTCACAGTAGTATCCTGGCAATATGTAAGTAACACAACTAGGCATCCTCTGCACATTTTATCTCTTTATGTAGTTGAGTTTTTTCTGACCATTCATTTTCTTCTCTATCTGAATTCACCAAGAGTATATACTGCTCTCTTGTTATCTGCTATTATCTGGAACACTTATGTGTATCTCGCAATACTTAAAATAGTCATAGGTTTATATTTTATTCTCACTTCACACATTTCTTAATTTCACTGATCAGAGACACTTTATTATATGTCTGTACCCAAGTTACTTAGAATGATACTTTAGGCAGAGGAAATTAGCTCTCATATAACTTATTCCCTAGCAAATATTAACAAAAAAATCTCTTACCTTTTGGTGGAAAATAGGACTTGCTTTCTGCTTTATGAGGCCAATCTACTACCAAAGGCCCAAATCTTCTGAAGCTAGCAGTTATTTCATCTTAAAAAAGTACAATAATATGCATTAGGAATCAGTTTTAATGATCCATTCTAAAAAACTCCTATATTTTATACGTTATTTTAAAGATTTAAAAACTTAAAGTACCAAATACCCTAAGATAAACTAGAATATAAATACTAGAAACATGTCTAATATCCTCACTAAAATGATACATAAATCTTAATAGCTATTTTAATCAAAATAGTTTTTAAGTAGCACATTGGCTAGAATAATCAATTCAGTGTGACTTCTATAATTTTATATACTAATGTATGGACACTAGTGGATTTATAGTATACCAAATCATAAATATCACTGGCTTGAAAAACATGCCAACATTATATCAAGTTAAAGATCCATAAAGAGATCCATTACTGCTTGATAAAGTAAAATATTGTAGGAAAAAAAGGGCTGCTGAAACAAGACATGTAAAGCTATAATATTTCTAAAATATACTAGGGTCTGATACGTGCCAGGTAGTTTCAGTGAAAGACATACAGGTCACATCCAATGACATGTTCTAGGTTATTTTATCACATGGAAAGTTTATTATACTGATTAATACATAGAATAAGTTTGTGGATATTTGAATCACAACTGAAAAAATTTCCAAAATGTAGCAATATATTCTCTATTAGTAAGTTGTGAACGAGAGTGGCAGATTTCCCACAGCTTTGCGAATATTAGTTTCAGTATTTTTAACCTTGAACTATTTTTCTTTTGTTATTATTACACATGATAATTTTTACATATGCTTATTAGTCTTTGTATAACCTAAATTTCCTGTTTATGTACTGTTTCCATTATTCGCTTGGGTTTTATAGCCTCTTTTCTTACGTGTTTCTAAAAGCACATTTATACTTAAAGAAATTGAATTTTTAACTGTCATGCATTACAGGTAAAGTTTTGTGGTTGGTTACCTTTAATTCATTGTGTGTGTGTGCACACGTGTGTGCATGTGTGTGCGCATGAATGCATGTTATACTCATACAAAAAGTTTTAAAAAGTTTTAAATAAATACATAGAACAAGAAGTTTAATGTATTCAAATATGTTCTATATTTAAAAAACATAAGTGGGAGATGAACTAGATGAAAATCTTATTTACAAAAAATGCTCACAATAACAATATGGATAAGATATAAAGTAAAAAAACAAACAAAAAAAGTTATTGGTTCAATTATCTTTATATTTCAACAGGTGACAAAATACTTAAACAGAGATGGATATCCATTTTAACTGAAAATCTCTAGAGGTAAAAAAAACTCCATATCCCCATTCACATTATATTTCAGGTTTGTGTTTTTATATGCCAAATCATCATTTTACCTTCATCAATATCTGGAGGAAGACCACCAACAAAAACTTTTCGAGAGAAACGTTCTATTCGCTCTCCATTTTGATGAGCTGAGTAACATGTGGGTGAATTTAAAACACCAACTTGATCATTATGACCATCATCCAGCAAGCCATCATCTATTGGAAAGAGGGAAGAACGACCTAAAATATAAGAACAAATATAATTTGAATCTCAGGTCTAAGAAAATGATAAATTAAAGTCAGGCATAAAAAGAGCAACAACAAATTCAAAGGCTTAAAATTGAAGGTGACATAGGCATACAAAAATTAAGGAAAATTCAGAGAGTTTAAAGGTTTAATTACCTAGATTCAAGAAAGAAGTTGTCTGAGGAATGACTTAGAAATAAACATGGTCATATGACAACAATTACATCACAAACAAACACTAAATCACTTCAATTTCTTATGGAAAGCAGCAAGAATCTGATGTATGGGGATGGGTAGACTGGATGTGTAACCTTTTAGAAAGGTTTTAGGAGAAACCTTTTAGAAAGGTTTTAGGAGAAACCTTTTAGAAATTGGTGGCAGAAAGAAATGGCACAGACTAAACAGATAAGAACAATAAAAAACCACTTGCACACTACAGTAAGTAAGGACAAAAGCACCAAGTAATACTTGCATATAACACCTTGAATTAATTTACTGCATGTGTAAATATGCACATATTTACACACATATGTGTAAATATGTGCTTCTGCACATATGCAAAACAGAAAAAGGCACCCCCTCTAGGACTTCAGTCCCCATCTGAACCCACCCTCTTATGGGCACAGCCTGTATAATCCTCTGCAGCAATCCTGATGCTAGACTCTGTGGCCTGCATAGAATTGGGGTTGAGATGAGAAGGAAGGGGCTACATGTCTGTGAACTATAGCTAGCTAGATGTTAGAAATAAGAATTTTAATTTTATAAGACCAAAAACAGGGAGAAAGATCATATTTGGTATAGTAAACAGAAATTATTCTGCAGATTCAAATTCAGTTTAAGTAAAAAGTTATGAAAGATACCCATGTTCACTGAGTAACTCTGGATATTTAGCTTTCCTAATACCTTTGCTATCAGGAATAAGGACCAATGAGAAAAAAACGTCAATATTCTTTGTGATCAATGGAAAGAAAGCTCTTCAAAATGAAACTATTTTCCTTAAAATGAACCTCATCAATAGCCATCAAAAGTAATATTAATTATGAATAACTGGTTCAACTTTCTATGGTTGGACTTTAAGTAAATAATTGTATATTTTAAAAGGAATAAGATGAGGTAGAGAAACAACATGCACATTAACTAGTTTTTGATTAAAATGGCAAATCCGAATTTCATACTTATTTCAGACATGGCAATACTTTAATATAAATATTGAATGCAGTGACAAAGAAAATCACTACATAAGCAATGTCACACAAGTGACCCAAAATGACTTAAAATTTTTTCTTAACTATAATATTGTAAGAATATTCATTATATATTAATGAATTATTCTATATTTCTAATTATAATAAATACTACAGTTAGTAAAATAACTATCAAAATCTATAATCTATATGTCTAAAATCTATTAACCAAAGTTCAGCTGAACAAAGGATGTAATGGAAAGGCTAGGAATATGTCACATACTGGCCATACTAACAAGAATCTTCATTGCTGGAAAATCATGACCACTTTCTTTCTAGAAGCCATAAAAGTTATAGAGTTAAATACCCGTTTAAAAGAGGTGTTAACTAAATATATATCACCAACAAAAATATTATTTTTTACCTTTCCAATTATCCTTCCCTATAACCCAAATCAACATGAAAATAAAAGGAGAACCAGTTAATAATTATGTTTTCCATATACTTTAAACATACTTTCTTAGAATGATCCATGAAAATGACTGGCAGTAAAGGTAAAATTATATGTGTTGAGAAAAGTAGAGTTTGATCATAAAGTGATATGGACTAAAATATTTACAACAGTTTTCAACCAAAATTAAATTACCTTTCTCCTTTTTTGCTCTGAAACTAGGATATATTTTCAGGTTTTATACCTCAAAAGAATGAAACTGATAATGAAATCACAATATAAAATCTGTGGGATGTAGCAAGAGCTGCTTACTTAGAGGACAATTTTCATACTTATAGGGAATTTTATAGTTTTAAATGCATATTAGAAAATAAGAAATGCTTAAAATAAATAATCCTAGTTTCTGCCACAAAGAGATAGAAAAAGAATAAATTAAATACAAAAAGAGTAGCATCAAGGAAATGAAAAAAGTAAAATCAATGACACAGAAAACAAACTAACGTTAAAAATAGTCAATAAAGGCAAAAGTTGGCTTTGAAAACTTAAATAATCGATATACTTCTCAGCAAAGTTCATCAAGTTCATGAATAAAAAAGAAAACTAAAATTACCAGTAGAGGAAAAGAAAACATTTGTACAAAATTAGTCAATTTATAGCTTAAAGCTGAGCATGGTTCTTTGATATCAATGTATATCTATACTTTTATTTACTGATTGTTGTTTTAAAAATAAAAGCAAAAACAAACTATTATTATTGAGAATGAATATTCCTCCCATCCTCAAGATCCTAGCAGCCACTCTACTAGGTTAAATAACCCACCAGTGTGATGGTATGATTTTTATTTCATATGCAAGGATTAAAAAAACTATCAAAACAACAGAAGTAGGTCCAGGACTGATCTCTCTCAGGCCATCTGTTTAATCAGATAGAATCACTATCACACATGTTTCTCCAAAGAACTGAGACAGGAGCTATAAGGTACATTTATTACTTAAAAGTATTTTACTCTGGCTACTTCACAAGACTGTTAAAAGTATTTTGCCCCAATAATAGGTTTGTCCTTTTCTCACAGAGAATGAATAAGATATTTAATTTAAACAATCAATTAAAACCTAGTACCCTGTATGCCTTTGTAAATTAATGTCTAGACATAATATATTTACTTTAAAATTAAGCTCACTAAAATTTTGTTTCTTTTAAAAATTGGTATGTCTGGGTATAGGTGTAGAGTAGGTAAGTCAGTCTCTTCGAGGAGAAGGGACTAGCAATTTTTTTCGATAAAGGGCCAGATAGTAAATATTTTAGACTTTGTAGGCCATACATTTCTCTGTTGCAACTACTCAACTGTCATCACTGTAGCTCCAAAGCAACCAGACAAAAAGTAACTGAATGGGCATGACTGTGTTGTAATAAAACTTTGTTTAAAAAACCAGAAGCCTTGGCTTGTGGGTTATAGTTTGCTGACCCTGTCTTATAGTATTAGCCTGGCTTTTTTTTGGTTATACTTTGAAGATTTCATCCATTCTCTGACAGTTATCAAAATAATTAACATACAGAAATCTGTTGCATTTCTACACACTAATAATGAACTATCAGAAAAGGGAAAGCAAGAAAACGATCCCACCTACAATCACATCAAAAAGAATAAAATACCTAGGAATAAACTTAAGTAAGGAGGTGGAAGACCTATATTCTAAAAACTATAAGGCACCGATGAAAGAAATTGAAGATGACACAAATAAGTGGAAAAATATACTGTGCTCATAGGAGAATTAATATTGTTAAAATTTCCATACTACTCAAAGCAATCTACAGATTCAATGCAATCTCTATTAAGATACCAATGGCATTTTTCACACAACTAGAACAAATAATCCTAAAATTTGTATAGAACCATAAAAAAAAAAAGCCTTGAATACCCAAAGCAATCTTGAGAAAGAAGAACAAAGCTGGAGGTATCAGGCTCCCTGATTTTAAGCTATATTAAAAAGCTAGAGTAATCAAAATAGTATGGTACTGACATAGAAACAGACACATAGATCAATGGAACAGAACAGAGAGCCCAGAAATAAATCCTCGCTTATATGGTCAATTAATCTATATGACAAAGAAGGCAAGAATATACAATGGGAAAAGATAGTCCCCTTCAATAAATGGTGCTGGAAAAACTGAACAGCAACATGCAAAAGAATGAAACTGAACTACTTTCTCACACCATATACAAAAATAAACTCAAAATGGATTAAAGACTTAAATGTAAGACCTAAAACTCCTAGAAGAAAACATAGACAGTAAGCTCTTTGACATTGGTCTTAGCAATACTTTTTTTGAATATGTCTCCTCAGGCAAGGATAAAAAAAGCAAAAATAAACAAATGGGACTACATCAAATTGTAAAAAGCTTTGCACAGTGAAGGAAGTCATCAACAAAATGAAAAGGCAATCAACTAAATGGGAGATGTATTTGTAAATGATATATTCAATAAGGGGTTGATATCCAAAATATATAAAGAACTCATTCAACTCAATTATCAACAACAACAACAACAAAAATAAGCAGAGGACTTGAATAGACATTTTTCCAAAGAAAACATACAGATGGTCAACAGATACACAAAAATATACTCGGCATCACTAATCACCAGGGAAATGCAAATCAAAACCACAATGAGATACCAACTCACACCTGTCAGAATGGCTGTTATCAAAAAGACAAGAAACAACAAGTGCTGGCGTGGATGTGGAGAAAAGGCAACACTCATGCAGTGTTGGTGGGAACAAAAACTTATGCAGGCACTATGGAAAACAGTATAGAGATTTCCTCAAAAAATTAAAAATAGAGCTGCCATACAATCTAGCAATAATACTTCTGGGTATTATCTGAAGAAAATGAAAACACTAATTCGAAAAGATATATGTACCCCTATATTTACTGCAGCATTATTTACAATAGACAAGATATGAAAGCAACCTAAGTGTCCATCAATAGATGAATGGATAAAGAAGATGTGGTATATATATGCCATGGAATATTACTCAGCCAAAAAAACCACAATGAAATCTTGCAATTTGCAATAACATGGATGACCTAGAAGGTATTATGTTAAATGAAGTAAGTCAAAGATAGATACTGTATGACTTCACTTATATGTGTAATCTAAAAAACAACACAAATGAATAAACAGAACAAAACAGAACCAGATTCATAGATACAGAGAATAAACTGGAGGTTTCCAGAGGGGAGAAAGGTAGGGGAATAAACAAAATAGAAATAGTTGTAAAAGGGATTAAGAGGTATAAACTTCCAGTTGTAAAACAAGTAAGTCACAGAGATGTAATGTACAGCATAGAGAATAAAGTCAATAATACTGTAATAACTTTGTATGGTGACAGATGGTTACAGACTTATCATGGTGATCATTTTGTAATGCACACAAATACTGAATTACTATGTTGTACATCTGAAACTAGTATAATACTGTATGAAAATTATAATTCAATAAAAAATGTGAAAAAAGTATTTATCAAAGATGAAAATTTTCAGCCTTTATGTCATCATAAAAGGGTTTGGTAGTGGTGATATTAGGGGGTATACACTTACTCTGGCTACTTCACAAGACTGTTAAAAGAGTCAAATGAGTTCAAATTAAATCTAATCATAGAAAATCCCAGGTCAACTTTTAAGCAATATTTTAAGTATAATGTATTATTAATAATTCCTTATTCATTATAGCACATGAATATGAATGGCTACATATACAGTATGAATAAATCCAACCTCTCTAATTAAACCTCCATATTTTCATTCTCTTTAAAAAGTATTTCTCTTCTCATTCCATATATAATCTACTAAAATCTACTAACTAAAGCTTTGTTTGTCTGCTAGAAAAGATTGCTTTGTGGTGTTTAGTACCACTAACTAAAATACTGTAGGTTCTTTATTTCTATTATTTTTAAAAATATTCTATGTATTTTTACTCCTTCTGGAGTAGAGCAGCCATTTAATCCTTTATTAAAGGGAATATTGCAATAATAGAAATATTTTAGATTGAGAGATAGAGTTTAAGTTACATTTCACACCTCCCTTCACAACCTACCACCCTACTCCAAGCTCAGAGGAGTATGCTCACTCTCAGAATGGAATAAACATTGAACAGACAATAAATACAAAAGATAGATGTGAGAGTCTTTCTCCTTTCTAATCCTGGCCCCCAGGCAGCACTGAAGTAGAACTCTTTATGGCTCCCACAGTACAGAAATACATAGGAGTTGGGGAGGATACAAATGAAAAGCAGGGTAAGAAATCTTTGCTTTTTCTTAATTACTTTCAGTATAATTAAATTTTGATTATTCCTAAGGTATATTTCATATATTAATATCTGTACCCAGTTTGATTTAAAGTTCTTATGTTGACATTATTAAAGATATTAAAATATATAAATTCATTTTGGTAGTAATTTGGTTTTACTGCAGTCAAGCGGGAAATCTTTTAAATGAAAACAGCTACTCTGTGCCTGAGCTTAAAGGTGACAAAAGAAGAAAAAATAGTTCTTCCTAAACTAGATTATAAAGTCAACATGCCTTGAGAAAATAATACTGTCCACCCACCACTGCACTGGTAAAGAACAATGTCTTATTTTTTGGCAAAAATTGTATCAACTCAGTGTGACACGTCCCACATCAACAGATCTGATGTGTATGAGATTTCTTTTTAGAAAAGACAAATGACTAAATAAATGAATAAATGTACTTCCTTTGATGGACCAAATCTAAAACATGAAACCCATAAAAGGGGTCCTTGGTAGTTAAAAGGTTTTTGATGTGATACTGATATAACATCTAGCATAGGAAGAGGAAAAAATGAGTAGAAAATAGGAAGAGAGCCAGGCTACTTCTAGTCCTTTCTGAGTCATTCCTTTGGTATGCGGCCTTTTTTTTTTTTTAATGTTTTATTACTTACTGTGTTAAAGTACTTTCAAACTCAAAATCTCTCAATAGTTATTTCTAATGGGTAAACTTAAAAAAAATTTTTATTGAAGTATAGTTGATTTACAATGTTAATTTCTGCTGTACAGCAAAGTGACTCAGTTATATATAATATATATATATTATATATATATTCTTTTTTATATTATGATTTATCATGGGATATTTTCATCTGACCATCAAATCCAAAATTATAAAAACAGACTCCTACTATTCACAGAGGACCAACTAAAAGAATTACTAATGCCATGTAATTTGAGAGGAAAATTCAGGTGTTACTCCCCCAAACTAAGCCATATAAATGTGACAACTGTCAGTTCTGTCCCATAGAAGGCTTCTACCTAAAGCCTTAAAACCATGTGAGGGGCTTCCCTGGTGGCCCAGTGGTTGAGAATCTGCCTGCCGATGCAGGGGACACGGGTTCGTGCCCCGGTCCGGGAAGATCCCACATGCCGCGGAGCGGCTGGGCCCGTGAGCCATGGCCGCTGAGCCTGCGTGTCCAGAGCCTGTGCTCCGCAACGGGAGAGGCCACAACAGTGAGAGGCCCGCATACCGCAAAAAATACAAAAACAAAAACAAACAAACAAAAAAAAACATGTGAGATCTTTCTTCCAATGCTGGGAGGCAGTTCTGAAGTAGAGGAAATCTTTATGGCTCCCAGAGGACAGAGATATATATGAGTAGTAGCAAGTTCCTATCTAAAAGGAGAAATTTTTGCTTTTTCTTGATATTATAGTCACAGTCTACAATTATTATGATTTTTATTATTTATTTATTTTCTGTGGTACGCGGGCCTCTCACTGCTGTGGCCTCTCCCGTTGCGTAGCACAGGTTCCGGACATGCAGGCTCAGCAGCCATAGCTCACGGGCCCAGCCGCTCCGGGGCGTGTGGGATCCTCCCGGACCGGGGCACGAACCCGTGTCCCCTGTTTCGGCAGGTGGACTCTCAACCACTGGGCCACCAGGGAAGCCCAGTCTACAATTATTGAACTGAGATAAAAGAAGATAAACAACATGACTTTCTTATACCTTGTTCCTAAGAAATTCCTAGATCATGATATTTATTTACATTGGAGTATACCAAATCAGATTAAACATAAATCCCACTAAGGTTAAAAGATGAAAAAGTATATAAAAAGAAAAGAATCCTAAATTGCTCTATAGTTTCAAAAATGCCTAAAAAATCACAGATCGGTAAATGGGTTTTTTTCAAGAGAATTAAAGCTCCATATTAAAATAGCATAGTGAAATAAGATAGTGAATAGAACTGAAAATAGGTACTAAAATTCTCAATTCTTCCCCGCTTCTCAGTAGCTAGTAACAATCTTTAGAAAGTTATTCAGCTTCAGTTTTCTAAGTCTTGAGTTTCTATAACCTCTAATTTCTTAGTTAGAAAAATAAAGAACCAAGAGATTCAGTGAAGCATTTGAAGAAACCAAATTCTGAAAATGAAGTTAAATTCAGACAGTGTGAAATATAAAACTCGAAATACTACTTACAAATATAAAATACTAGTTTCTGTTGTCAATGGTGACAAATGGTTTTGCTTGTTTGTTTTCAAAGTAACACACTCCTGACTAGATAAAAAGAAATTGAAGAACTGGCACACATATATAAAATTTGTCAAAAGGCACTATTAACACTGTCTATCCTCCATGGCTCAAGGGAGATTTTAGGGGTCAAGGAAAATCCTTTCATTCAGTTTGGCACTTAAAACAACTTTGTAAATAGTATGATTGTTGGTCACTTAGAGGACAATCTAGTGTAAAGTTACTTTTGCTTCTTCTCATCCCATCATCACATCTACCTTTCTCCCCATCAATTTCTACACATGGAAAAGAAAAGCAAAGTTTAAGCCACGGAAAATGTCAGCTGCTTTCCTAGGAAGCTGAATAGTACAGTATCATATAGTCCTGGCCTTTTCCTTAAGAAAACAAAAACCCAGAGGGGAAGACTTTTGTGGGAGAGAAAAAGAATGTGTGTGTGTGTGTGTGTGTGTGTGTGTATGGTGTTAGAGACAGGGAGAGATAAACTATTATATTCTTAAAAGACACAGAGAAATATTAGCACCATGATTTCTATATATCAGTGTTAACAGTAATCTGTTTGGTATTTGTCATTTTCAACTGGGTCAAACATAAAACTAATAAACTAGAGTTGTAAATTACATACCATAGATAAGACAATCAGTTACAGATTGAGAGAGCATGTCACCTTCACTAGTATTTATTAAACAAATCTCTTAAAAAAACTATAAACAGCAGGTTTATTTTAAAAGATACCAATAACTTTAAAAACAGTTAAAATCTGGACAGCTTAAAATGGAAAAGTTTATTAAATAACCATATTAGTATGAAAATGTACTTTAAAGGTTAAGATATTTAGGATTCAAAACTTTGACAAGTAAGTGCTCAAATCAAAATACATTTTTTTCTGTGAGTTTCCAGACATTGCATAATAAATCTGGGATAATTAATTACAACATTGATCAGTAAAACCCAATTAGAAAGAGTTATACCATAGCAAACAGAAATGAATTACCTCGTCTTCGCCCATAACTCCTTGCTGCATGTAAACAAAGGACAAATTGTAAAATGTCAGAACTAAAAATAAGCCCACATATACAAAAGCTATGTGGGCATCTGGAAATTAGTGCTACTTTGCCTTAAGAGCTACCACAATGTCATCACATAACATCGGCATGGTGTTTTAATATTTACAAAGCACTCATATATGTATCATCTGAACTGTATAAAAACTGTGAAATTAACAGGAAAAATATAATTTATTCTCATTCGTGTTAAAATTCATGAATAAGTATTGGTTTCATCTAATCAGGATAGGAATATGTAACACTTTATGGTTAAATAGCATCCCAAATAATTTTCTCAACGAATGGAAATAACTTGAATTAAATCCTTGTTTTTCTACTTATTATAAAGAGTGATATAGCATATACTGTCCAACTAGTAATTCAGGTCTAAATCACTTTATACCAAGGCCTGCATGGAAAAAGTAAATGGAAGACGCAGAAGAATGAAAATATATAACAACATTAAATTCATTCTCTGAAGCCTGTAGAGTTTAGATAGAATGTAAAGAAATAAATCCATGTTCAAACTTGCTTAGCTGAAGAAATGATTAATGATATACTATAGCTAATAATGCTTTCAATCTTTTTGGTACAATTTATAACAGCTAACTAAGCGCTTATATCTCTACATCTGGAGTAAGAGGGATTTAGATACAAATTATTAGTAGTATCATCAAAGAACAGTACATGTGTTAAATACTGTAAAACTATAAAGCAGAAAGCATTTCAACCTATGTTATTAGCAGTTTACATAATTCCTCATGGATAAAAAAATATATAGCGATTTATTTTTCATAAGAAAGTACCAGTTTGATAAAATTTGCAACTTGTTTTTAAATACCTCCTCCCCCCAAATCTGAGTATACAATGAGTATTTCCACTCTGGAATTAACAGTAAACCAAAAACGACTGTCAAAATCAAGATCTTAAGTTATGTTCATGGATTTTTTTAGGCCTGGGAAAAATCTGATACTGAAAAATTTCAAATCAAAATATATATTAAAAGTTGTCAGAAATGTAGTTTCTCCAAAGGTATAAAACTTAAAGATCAAAGGAAAACATTTCATCTCATTAAGTACATTCTATTATAGAGGTTTTACAAAATTATACTAATAAGGCTTTAATATAAAGAAGTGTGACTACAAGGTGAGGATACAGCAGTAGTTCCCCTATAATAAAAAAGGAGGAAAATCAAACTTGAAAACTCTTTATTCTTTATACTTCAAGAAATAAGTCAATAAATATTAGTCTTTTATATAAAGTAACTTCATTGGCACCCCTGCCATTCTACTGTCTTTAGTTATATAATCTGCTGCAGAGTTAAACCTGTCCATGACGTCCAGTTACCTCAAAGCCTGGCAGATTTACCTGACCTGTATACTAGTTTATACATAGCTTACCTCTGTGTGTGTTTCTGTATATATAATCTGTATATATATATAGATTATATATAGCTTACCTGACCTATATATTAGTTTAGGATGAGGGTAGGAGTGGAACCAGCATTTAGAATTTTGTTGTGTAGGTCTTCTAAAACTTATATATATAGGCCTTAAGGAAAACAGGGTTTCAGAGAGATGGAAGTCAACTATGGAAAATCAGACAATAGGAATTATAAAAGGAGCTATCAAGAACAGGCTATAGAAGAATGAATTCCCTGAAGTCTTACTAGTTGTATTAAGCATGGAAATGGTCAATAAGCTCCAAAACACTTCACAGCATGTCTTAGGAGCTGGGCTTCCTGCTTATCCTTAGGCCTGGTCTAATGGCATTAATCCAGTATAAATTTGCTTTGGGGAATTTCATTCATAGCTGTAGAGGGTCAAACATTTATAAAGTAAATGAAACTGTTTTAATCAAATTTAAAGTCAAATTATGAATTATGATGAAATAATAATGTGTAACATAATTCATGATCTATTGAGAAAATTAACAACATCATAACCAGTTTATGCTTCTTAGCTGAGGCTACTCAATATTAAAATAGTGAAAATATGCACAAACACTCACAACATCTTAGGTTTCATCTCAGTCCTAGGCTTGAACACATTATTTAGAAAATTTCTCCAACTATCTCATACCTGAGGAATTTTAGAATCCTGTAAAGAGCTATTGCACTTATTTTTTGGACAACTCTCAGATTCCAAGTCTTTACATTACCAAAAATAGAACTGACTGCAGATGAAGCTAAACCATGTGAAACGTTTCCTCTTCCCTGTCATGGAAATAACCAATCTGCTACCACCACGCTAAACAGTGGTATGTGTACTCACTTTTTCTACTGATATTTCTATGTGAATTTCAGGGATATGTCCCACTGCAACTGAATCAGAATTATCAGAAATCCTCAGTGAGAAAGAAAAATCATTAGATGACTAGTATTCATTATGTTTTAATTAAAAGAGACTTCTTAAAACAATATGTTCCTCCCAAACTCATTTAGAATATGATTTAGAAAAAAAGCAAATAATTTGTTGTATAAAACACTGTATTTATAATATTAAATTTCAGTTACATAAATTTATAAAGCCTTAGAAAAAGTGAGGAATTGGCTATTTAACATACATGTGTAAATATATATATATTATGCATGTGTGTTAAAATATATATTATACACATACACATATATATTTTTTTCTTTGTTTTAAATGAAGGTAATAAGAACGATGTGAGAAAAGCCTGAAGACCTTTCTTATATAAGGGACTTTACATTTTGGTCCTGGATTACCAATGATCTTATTTAGATTCTAACCCACAGCTACTAAAAAAGAAATAGCATAATTCTAACATTCTCCTTAGGACCTTTGTGCCCTTATATATTGACTCTTAGCTATAGTTTGTGGTACCTGAATTACTGCAGCTGGAGGAAGGGATAGGTAAACATACCAAATCAGCTGGAAATATTTAAAGGTTAAAGTTCTCTTGGTGTGAAACTAATGCCATTCTTATTTTTTGCTCTAAAAAAGCCAAAACCAGGAGAGAAATATGCCTCCCAAATCATAATCCTTTTCAAGATCCAAAATAAATCTGCTGTTATCTACTTCACGTCCATCAGCATAAAAAAAGAACTGATTGCATACTCAAGTTTCCTATTTTCATAACTTAATATATTTAAAACAATTCCATTACAGAGCAAATTTTCTTAATTAAAAGATACACATAACTTCCTCCCAAAGTAGAGCAAGCTCTTGATTACAAACATGGCTGTATGTGGCTAATCACGACAAATTTGAATTTCAAACCAGCTTGCTAATGCCACCCCTTCCCCATACTTCTGCTCTATCTGTTCTCCTTTTGAAAAATCATATGTACTAATAAAAATGTAAGCTATTTTCCTTGGGAGACATGTGAAGGGAGTACAGTAATTCCTACAGTAATAGAAACAAATACTCAAATACATCATTTTGTATTGCTCCTTATTTCTATGGAAAACAGGGTGTTTTTCAAAATTTTGTTTTTCACTATTGATAATTAAAAATATAAGATTTATACACTTAGAAACATTAAAGCTGTCATTCTAACATCAGACAGTAAAACCTTTGGTTTTTAGACAATCTACCCATTCCTATATAATGTGACTTCCCTAAAGTACTTCTGGATGTTAAATTTGGACTCTTCTACAAAATTTGAATTATTCAATAGTGGCAGTGTCCACTAGTCATTTCAGCTGGATTTCTAATTGAATTGAGGAACATGGTCTGTTCAGAAGTAGGAGCCTATTTGCAGTTACATTTCTATGGCATTTTTTATTGTTAAAATTAAAAAAAATCTAATGTAACAACTTCATGAGACATACAGGTGTGGGATTTTAACTTTTTCTATATCTGAGTAAACAGAGGCTCAGAGTTAAAGGATGTGCCGGGGTAGTTCATAGATTTACCTATTTTGACCAACTTCCTGACCTTTATTCCAGTCCCTGTTTAACCCTTATAGGAATATTTACATGTTTAGCCATAATGCTAATTAATTAGAAAGGTAGAATCACAAAATCTTTACAATGTTTGCCTTACCTTCATAACAACTATACTCATATTTATGTATTATTTTTTAATGGACTCCATCAAGCCTAGCACCACGGTAACATCACAGATTTCTGCCAGTTCTGTATTTTCTAAGGAATGTTCTTAAGCTGTAATAGTCATGTGTTTATTTTAATGTGTATTTGTGCACCATCAAAAATCATCTTAGGTACCACAAGGGGCAAGTGTACCACACTTTAGAAAACACTGCTTGAGAAGTCATTTTACTTTTATTGACTCAAATTTTGTCCCTAAATAGCTTCTTCCAAATGGTTCTAGTTTGGCTTTTTGAAATAACATAAAACAAGCCTTCTTTGTCCACTATACATAACATTCTTCAGTTGAAAATATCAGTTTTGTCTTCTCTTAATTTTATATTCTCCAAACAGATCCAACTCCATCTATTCACAGGACATGATTTTTACTCTTTCAAAGTCATTTTTGTCACTGTTCATCACCCATTGCCACAACAAACATTGACTTTCAGGAAGTGTTCTAAATATTGTACATGAATGAATTCACTCACTTCTCACACGATCCCCCAGAGGCAGGCAGCATGCTGCCTCTCTTTTACACATGAGGACTCTTGAGTCAAAGGGAAGCTGCCCAAGGTCACACAGCTAGAAATAGCAAACTTGGGTGTAAACCCAGATAGCCTGGCTCCAGAGTCTGTGATGCTAACCACTATGAACTACTGCTAAACCACCACACAAAAGAAATACTGATGTATAATTTATTACCAATATTGATTTACAAAGTCCGTAATATTAGCTATGCTTGTTGGTTAAGTAATACAACTTACTTAATCAATTGCCTAATAGTGAGTGAAATCTGTAACAAACTAAAAAGAGTAACAATTTAAAAAGCAGGTCTATGTGCCGAGATGCTATAATTTCTTTAATCAGTCAATAATATTTAATAATAATTTAGTATAGGCAGAGGTTTGGTATTAACATCACTTAATTCTCACTTCTTCAATAACCTTGATGTCTACAAAAATTATCTAAATCCTTAACATTAAAATACTTTCTTACCCTATAAATATACCCAATTTTCCGCTCTTGCTTTTCCTCTTAACCAATGATCCCAAATGAGTGTTTTTTTTTTTCTCTTTGGATCAAATTGTTTCTACTGGCCAAAACACTTTTGATGTCCTAGTTTCATTATAATTTTTCTCCCCTAGTCCCTTGCCAGAAGAAGTTCAGAATTTCCAGGATGGCTTACTGTACTGAGTATGTACTGTAGCCCTAAAATGGCATTCTGTGAAAAATGCTCACATAATGAAAAAACAGATTTGTCCACAGATGCAACTCTTGCTTTCCTTAATTTTATATTCTCAAACAGATCCAATTCCTTCATCTATTCACAGGACATGATTTTTACTCTTTCAAAGTCATTTTGAAAATATGACTTTGAAAATATATATTTAATAAAATATGCTTTTGTCTACTATGTTATGAAACACTTTCAACCTAACATCTAGATTATTTATAAAGGCTTTAGACAACTAACTGATAAAGTTAATTAGTTTAACAATTAGTGCAACCAAAAAGTATAAGCTGTAAGAATAGTGTGGCTACTAAGCTCTGCTCACACAGAACCAACGCATTCTACTATGATTACGATATACTTCTGAATCATCCTAGTTTACTATGTATTCAGCAGTCTAAGAACATCTGTGAATGATCTAACAAATTATCTCATACAGTACTTTCCTTCGGATGGATTTTAACAGAATACGTGAAACATATGCAAATTCAAATTTTTCAACTAAATTGCTTTTTTTTAGAAGTTAAAGCAGAAATGTGAATGATCTTTATTTACCACATAGACTGTTCCAAAAGAAAAGAATTTAAGGAAGTCAGGATCAATATATTAAAAATTTATCATTACCTAAAGCTATCATTATTTTATAAATCAAGCCCTGAGAGTAATAAAGATTATGATCTATCTTGTGTTTTGTAAACTCAATTTCAACAGTCTAATTTTTAGTTACAGATACTTAAATGATATGTTTTTTTTAATTCCATGGTAGAAAAAAGAAGTCCTGGAATGTAATTTCTAGTGCCTTTCTGGTCAAAGTCTATGGAAGCACCAAAATTCCCTAACTTCATAAATGTGGACTACTAGACTGTTGTAAGGTCTAGCCTGAACATAGCCTCAGCCTAGAGTGCAGTCTGGGCTCATTGTTAATACCTTGACAATTCTACCTCTAACCATCTTTGAAGATCCTTACTAATAGTTAATCCAGTGCTTAGACTAGGCTGGCATGTGGTGGGTGACTCAATACAGAAGGGTCAAATGTTGAATGAATCAATTTAGCACCTCACTTAACGTTTTGCGTCTTCAATTTTTCTCTCATTCCAAAATCCTATCTACCCTGACAATCTCCTAGGTAGCCTAGACTTTATTCCTATCTTTTCACCTTTACTTAATATTAGTTTTTACTTAACACTAGAGTTCACATGGTCTAGCTTTAACTGGCTGTTTTTTCAGCCTTTGTTTTTCAATCTCATTGCCATCTTTTTTCAACAAAGCTTTAGCTGAAAAAGAAGTGCCAAGCCATTCTAGTAATTAATTATGTATTTTAAAGGAAGTCCTATGCTATCTTTACCATTCCTTCTTCATCCTACTTCCCTCTCCTCAGACCCACCCTCTGATTTAAAAATACCTTTGTGAAGGATATTTTAATCCTGTATGTGTACTCCCACAGTCATGGATGTGTTAGGTACCGTGACTCTGAATGCAATGTTTGCCCCACAGAAAGAAAACAACTTTAATGAAAGTTTATTTATTCTTTTCCACCAGAATAAAATTCACTGTGTAAACTTTCTAGCTAGAATAAATTAAGTTGGTGTGACTCCCATAATTACAGAATCACCAGTATATTCCTTAGGTGAACATAAACACAAGTACTATAATAAGTAACAAGCTCTATGCACTTTGCAAATATTATCTCATTTAATTTTCATAATGAACCTTGAGACTGTTACTCCCATTTCACAGATGGGAAACTAAGGCTCACGGAAGTTACTTGACCAAGTTAATACAATAAACTGGAAAGCCGATATTCAAACTCAGGGCTGTCTCCAAAGTCACGATCATTGAATTAAATCATACTGTCACAAATACACTTTAATGATTGCTTTGCCAGTGAGAATACACTCAAACTCCTAATTCTGCTTTCTGTACAGGAAGAGTTGTAGCTTTATTTTTATACTGAATACTTATAAAATGATTAACTTGTGTATATGGGGCAGGTTTAGAGAAACATGTATTCATTCATCTTTATTTATATAAATCAATTGGAAACATAAAATGTTGTTATAAAACTTACCATTTAACATCAACAGATTGTCAGTTCCTGGATGTGGATAGCTCAATCGACCTTTAAAAAGACAGGAAAGGGAAATTTGAAGATTACGGAACTGTTTGAAAAGCAAAAAAATGGAAGGGGAGTAAGGAGGAGAAATGTATTGAGCACAGTACAGTTCTTAAGGAATAAAAAAAATAATGTTTAGCTCAAATTGTATTAACTAAAACTGTCTTTGAAAATTGAAAACAAAAAGAAACAGTTAACTTTAGTTCTTAGAATATAAGAGCACAATGTGATTTGGGAGCAATGCTTATAGAATAAAGCCTGTTTGTTTTTGTTTTTGTTTTTTTTTAATGTGAAAATCATGTAGGTATCCTAGTCTTTCAAACTTAATATAGGATGTGAAATTTTAAAAAATATTTTCAAATATGTTTGTAATTTTTGCTAAAGATCTCTTTTCCCAAAAATGGTATTTGAAGGAAAGAAACTTACATTCTTAAATAAAAAACCAAAATATCATAATAAAAAATAAGCCCCCAAAACTTATCACAACTTACCATTGAATTCAATATGATTTTATCAGTTTCATTTAAATAAAGAAGTTTAATAAAAACATCTTAGGGCTTCCCTGGTGGCACAGTGGTTGAGAGTCCGCCTGCCGATGCAGGGGACACGGGTTCGTGCCCTGGTCCGGGAAGATCCCACATGCCACAGAGCGGCTGGGCCCGTGAGCCATGGCCGCTGAGCCTGCGCATCCGGAGCCTGTGCTCCACAACGGGAGAGGCCACAACAGTGAGAGGCCCGCATACCGCAAAAAAACAAAAACAAAAACATCTTAAATGTTTTATTACAAATGATATTGGAAATTTAACTTGTTCAAAGTTTATAAATGTCATAAAAATAAAAATATAAAAAATGAAAATATTAAAGCTGAAGAGCATAGTACTTCTTTTGAGTCATCCTTCATTAGAAGTTTTGCATTTACTAAAATGCGGAAGGGACAGTAGTACTACATACTGCTGTGGAAGAGAAAAAAAGGTATGCATGAACAAACTGTGGTTTATCCAGCAGTTTTGCATCATAACACTTATTTGATTAAATGCCAATCGTGAGGATGATCATTGTTTGTAGTCCATTAAAATACAGGATTTTCCTCTAATGCCTGAATCTCTGATAGTCTATTAGAAAGGTACATTAAAATCCACTTAGAAGACTTTTAAAAATTAAATATCTGTGAGATTGCATTTCAGCAACCTTTAGCACAGCCCTTTAAAAAGACAATATGATAGTGTGTAATGCACTGACACCAGAGCGGGGGGAACCAATATCTGAATGGATTTGACATGATTAGTAAGGAGTAGAGATTAACTGCATCTACCCTTACCACTTCAGCAAGTACTTTATACGCTAAGCGTCCTTTCCAAAATATCCCATGCAAAACATATTTTCTATTGGCTTTTAATTATGAAGTTAAAGAATTTGATTATCTCCAGTGCAAGAGCCAAGTGGCAAAGATAAGCTACTTCTGACATTAAAATAGATAGCTATGTATGTGTGTATATATATATATATATATATATATATGTACACACACACACTTAAACATACACACACACTTCATCTGAGCTCTAATTTAACTACACATTTTGTTTTCAGACTCAACATAGTTAAAGTAAATGTTTCTGTCCTTCAAAGGACAATTTACCACCTCTTATTTACTCCTAAGTTTCATGCAGCATGACATTAGTTAACTAAATGACCTCTTAAATAAAGCTGTCATACTCTAAAAACATACAAATAAGTTTATTGTTGTGATACTTTAGTATGGAGTAAGAAATAGAAGAGTATGCACAAAAGGCACAAGACAGAAAGAGTTAAGAAGCAGAGCTTTCTTAAACTGGATTTCAACAGCATGGAACAGTACTTTGTCTGAAGGATCATAGTTTATTTTGGAAATATGCTGTTTCTAAACATCTTGTTGCAGCTGACCAAATTTACAGACCTTAAAGCCATGAAAAAAATCACTGTTATTTCTTACTTGAGATTGAAAATCAAAATCCCTACAAAAGTGGCAACCTGTATTGCTCCGATCAGTGTAACAAGTTCATTAAGTCTTGTACACTGATAGTGCAGGATGCTGAGGATACACATATGAGATACAGTCTCTGCTTATGATGTGGTAGGAGAGACAGACACAAATATGCAATTTCAATAAACTCTGCCAAGTGTGAAGAGTTATGTACAGTATGCTATATAAAACAAACACAAAGGAGTATTTAACCAAGCCCAGGGATTCAAGTAAGACTTCCAAGAAAAGTAAATTAAGCAAAGCCTTAAGACTAGTTCCACTTCAAAATACACTAAACTTTCAATTGCCACATAATTATCTTCTAATAGGTTCACTGTTCACTTTATTTGTCCCAAGACACAGGTAACAAGATATTTTCATTACTAATAGTTTTTTGACTTCTGGTCTCTGAATGGACTTAAAAGGCACACCTTATGTGGAAAGTTCAAAAGACAGATATCTATTTGCAAATGGATATACATCTGTAAATATGTTCTAAAATACAATTCTCCAAAGAAGAAAATCTCTCAATATAACTAACGAAATATTCCAAAATGAAATAAGCAAATTTAGACTGTTTTAAAATTACCCAATTACTTTTCCTCTACCACAGTTAAATACTAATACATCTTTACAAGTCAACTTTTACAGCTGTATTTTACATGGGATAGTATTAAAACTACTTTAATTAAGAACCTGCCAATTGATAGTAATAACTAACACTGGAGGGCTTATGATGTGCCAGGAGCTTTTCTAAGTTCTTTACAACCAATTATTTAACCCTCAGAATAATCCTGTGAGTTAGGTACTATTATCTTCCCACTTGAAGATAAACTTTGTCATAAAAGGTTAAATAGCTTGCCCAAGGTTACCCCACTGACAGGTGGCACTGGCAGAATTCGGATCAGGCAGATTAGCTCCATACTTAGTCACTATCTTATAATGACTTCCTAGCTAATAAAATAATCTGGAGAAAAGTATGCATGATTGATTGTAGGGTAAATTCATCCATTAAAAATATTCACAGAATGATTATGTAGCATAATAGCTAAATTATACTTTAATATAGAAAAGAAAAATAGAAAAAAGCCACATTGTTATAAAACCAATTTCTCCCTATTATCTAAAGGCCTGTGGCACAGACTGGTAGTTGTAGACAAACACCTGTTTCTGTCGATACTAGGACACCCAAATGGACAGACACAGGGCTGTCCAGAGTAAAAAAGTAAATCTCCCAGCCTTCCTTGTATTTAAGTATGCCCATGTGTCTAAGATGTGGCCAACAGGATGTAAAACAAAATTGGTAAGTGAAGTTTCTGGAAGGTATCCTTAAAAGGGAAGATCTTCCCTCTTTCTTTTACCTTTTCTCCTGCTTGCTGGAATGCAGAAGCAATGGCTCAACTGAATCAGCCATCTTAGATCATGAGGCAGAAGCTGGGTATGAAGGACAGCAGAACAACAAGACAGAAGGACCCTAGATCCATGAAAATCACAGTACTGCTTCTAGGAGTGTTATGTTTATGTAAAAGAAAAAAACTTCTATGTTGTTTAAGCTGCTTATGAGTTTTCTGTCATACCAGAAGAAACTAACCTTACAAATAAAGTCCTCTAGTAATGAGTTTGGGCAAATTGAATTTTAGGTAACTGGGCTATTATTTATTATTGTGAAAATATGATAAAGTATAATAATTTAATGGTGGTTTTAACATATCTATAAGTAACGGGTATATACTACCTCTTGGTACTTTTTCTTTTACATTAAAATACTATAAAATTTAAAATAAACAATTTTGAAAAATATGTATTTATTCTTAGGTGTCAGTGAGTAACTAGAGGACCTACAGTCTCAAAAAATTGTCTTATTAGTCTATTATGATTTTAATATGCATAATACATATATAAAAAGACAATTCATGTTAGCCATTTCAGATGCATATTAGAGAATCAAAAAATACTGAGAACTATGACAACTGCATACAACTTACCAATTGTAAAGACAAATTACCAGTTACTAAAATTTTAACAAAGCAGTATTTAAAGACATACAATAAGTTAAGCCAATATTAGACTATTCACATATATACATTTATTGATATATATCAACATATGAGTTCTTTCTCTAAACTATTTACTACCAATAAAAAGAACTTACCAAACAGTGATAAAATTATAACATTTCTTATATCACTTTTTCCTTGGATTTAAACATTCTTTTAAGTTACAGAAATATGAATTAGAAAGGATAAAATGAAGCAATCACTTCCTCAACATCTCCTAATGTTTGTGTATTCTCAATTTTAAAGCCTCTAGTTAACAAGAAGATATCCATTTGATGAAGTATCATCTTATTTCCTTTCCCAGATACCATACTCTCTTGTTTCTCCTCTATCAGCAGCCACTCCTGAAGTCTGCCTTGCTATATCCTCTTCCTCTTTTCAACCTTTAAATGCTAAAACTCCAATGTTCACTCCTTGGACTTCTCTTTCTACACTGCCTCTCTATGTGATATTATCTACTACCAAAACTTCATATGTCATCTCCAAGCAGATGACTGCAACTGCAGCTTTCTACCTCAACTCTATATTTCCCCAGATCAGTATATAGCACTTTTTTCCATTAGTTTGCTCATCCCCAAACCTTGGGTTACCTTTACTCCTCACTCTGTCTGTGTATAAATCTGTCAACTGTTCTATTATCAACATACAGATCAACCTGATTGCTCTTCACCAGCTCCTTCACTGTCTCCCTGGCCCAAGCCATCCCCACCTTTTCAGACTGCCAGAATAACCTCACTGTCTAGTCTCCATTCAGCAGTCTGTGTGATCCTTTTAAAACCTAAGTCAGCTCATGTTGTTTTATTGCTTAAAACCCTGCCACACTTAGAATAAATATCTGGCCCCTCGTGCTCTACCATTCTAACCACATTGGCTTCTGCTATTACGTAAACAGACCAGGCATATTCCCATTTCAGGATCCATATTATTTCCTCTCCTTTCTGTCTGAAATGCACTTGCCTAGATATGACAAAAGCTTGCACCTCTCACTTCACTTAGGTCTTTAAGAGATGCCAGCACAGACCATCCTGTCTAAAACAGCAGCTTCTTTCTTTCACTATTCCCTTGACACTATATTTCTTCCTTCATAGCACTGATTCCTGTTGTCTCTATCCTTCAATCAAACAGATGCATAAGGGCAGGACTTTGTCTTTTTTTGCCTTTTTTATTCCCTACTCTAGCATCTAAAACAGAGCTTAGTACATAACAGACTCAAATATTTATTAAATGGATGAATGAAATAGCTCATTCTGTTATGTGAACCATAAGCTCAATCTAAAGCACAGTACCTAAATATATGTTTGTATGTGGGGCATGGAAAGGACATTGTCTCAGTGAATGGAAAAATCACAGAACAAGCTTTTATCAGTTCATTTCTAAACCCCTTAAATATGGGGAGGGGAGGGAAAAAGACAAGTCTTGCTTTTTGCTCTTTGCCAAGATTAATTTTTTCCTTCTCCATGACTGTTTTCTTTTTCTTAATGAATACATCCAAAAAATGATCTCCAAAGCCCCAATATTCACAGTTAATGATGCCTCATTACTGAAGAGAAAATTGCTGAAGAACAATGCCACACATTCTGCCAACTCCTTTTAATAGGAAAAAAAACCATTTAAATCACATATTAGAATCATAAAGAGTTTGAGTTAGAACATTAAACCAACTAGTAATAGAGGCAGTATGGTGTGGTGGTTAAAAGCACAAACTCAAGAGCTATTAAATTCCACCATTTACTAGCACTGAAGCTTAGACAATTATTGTTAGTAAGCCACCACAGTCATCCAACTGTAAATTAAGGGTAAATATCTACCTTTAGTTGTGAGAATTAAGTAAGTTAATACATACATGTAGAGTTCTCAGAACAGTGCTTGGCATATAACAAGTGCTCAATAAATGATATGTTATATATTGTATACATATATTAAACACACACACATACACACACCCTCAAATGAAAAATTCTAATACGAAAAATTCTAATATGAAAAGTTCCTTTTTATATGCTTTAAATAAAGCATTGCTCCCACTGGTTTGGTACACTCTTCTCATATTTTTTTCATTATCTACATTTCACCTTTACTTTGAAATCTAATTAGAAAAAAAAAAATTGTTCATAGGAAGCCTGGTAAAAGCCACTCAGAATGTGGTCATTACCAACCTTGAATAACTCCAATCTCTGCTCAGATCCTACGGGTAGGACAGTCATTCCTGACCTCACTCCCAAATCTCAATGCATGCCTCATAAAAGCCTAAGAATAAAGTCATACAAATGTAGAAAATACCCTTAGATCTAGATCCCAAGAAAGCAACAGAATCATTCCTTACCTACATCTAATAAACGCCATCAATCTACTTTAGTTTCCAGGAAAATTAATCAAGTTAACTAACTCTTAATTCAGGATCTCATCATAATTTTTTCACCTAATAATTATTTATAACTTTTAAAACTTTTATCCAATTAATACCAGAAAATATATTAAGAAACACCAAAGAACATAGAATATCAAAAAGTTTATTTCAAGTAAAGTAGAACCACAAAGAAAGACAAAAAAACACAAAAGGCTAAACCAAAGTCATTAATCATCTGGTAAGATAATGTATTATTGTAAAATTACTTCAATAAAACCGGTATTAACTGATATATGCAATTAATGTTAAAATCAAGTTGCACTAATGGTCACAAAACTTTAAACTGTAAAAGGGTTTACTAACAAAAATAATATTAAGAATAACAAATGGGCAATCAAACATTACCAGTGGCAGTATAAACTGGCATAAAACTTAAAAATAAGTTGCAGTATACACCTAGAGCCTCAAAAACAAATGTATTAAGTCTATTCTATGGAAATAAGCTCAAAAAGAGCTCACTGAGTTTTATTTAAAAATTGAAATACCTAAATGTCCAACTGTAGGGGAATGTTTATACAAACTATTTTACATGTGTGTAAATAAATTTCTAAAGTTCTAAACAAATAATGATAAAAAATTATTGTGGAAAAATGCTTAATCATTCAGCCAATAATGTATTGAGCCCTTTCTATTTGCTTGGCACTAAAACAGATGCTGATTAAAAATAAAGCAAAAACAGACGTGGTCATTGCTCCCATGACACACTATCATGTGAAAAGTTCTATACACTGAAAAACAAAACAAAACAAAACTGACTGAATCAAAAATAAATGAGAAAGGTGCTCAAATTAAAAACAAATATGGTTCCTTAACAATCTTTACCAAAGTAACCTACGATTGACTATAGTGTTAGGGAGGCTTCACTAAGGAGGTAAGTGGACTAGGGGTTACAGAGACTTCCAGCTGAACATGGAGGACTGAACACATGCGCTCATCTCTGCTGCTTTCTGAAACCACTAAAATGACAGCACATTAGAAAAAAGGAATGGGAAGAGATCACAGAAGAATCATATCAACATTTTCAAAAGCTGTAAACATGAATGGGTGAGTGGTAGCTGACTTTGGAGACCAGAAATCATTGAAAGCACTGAAAGCAAAACTGGTGTGTGCCTGGGGAAGATTATCAACAAACAAGCCATTTATTATAGCAGAAACCTGGAAAGGTTCAGAAATAAGAAGCTCTGGTTATCACTGAGAGTAGATATGAGTAGAACTGAAAACAGGAAGGCTGATGATTGCTTGTCAGTTTCTACATGAACCAGAGAGACACGCAGCCCCTTCTTTGGCTCTTCTAAGAAGGCTAGTAGTAGGCAGGCCTACAGCTCCCAGGCAGAAGAATGGAAGACATACATCCAGGTTCATTCCACAGACCAAAAGATGTGAATACAGACATTGTGATAGTTCCATGATTGGCTTACAGTAATGCTCACTAGATTATAAGTCCTAACTACATACACAGCTTCCAATCACCATTTTTGTCTTATCTTTAAAAATGAATGGACAGCAAAGGATCATAAGATATTTGACGACAGCTTCCAGCATGAGAATACAAACAAATAGAAAAGAGGAACTTAAAAGAAGCATAGACAATACAAGGAAATGGAAAAATAATCTTCAAAACTATAATACAGTGTTTAAAGATAAATACTCCAGAGAAATAAGATCAAAGAACAAAAATAGGAACGTTTTCAGAATTTTTAAAAGAGGGTCTTAAAAGCTGTTCAGAGAAAAATTTTTAAATAAAAAAATCATTAGAAGGGTTGAAAATAAGAGATGAGGAAACCTTTCCAAAAGGAAAACAACAGATAAAGCAATGGAAATTAGAAAAGCAAATGATGAGTATAGGAGCCTTAATATTTCAGGAACAGGAGTTTCAGAAAGAGGTAACAAAAAATAGAAGGGAAGAAATTATCAAAGAAATATGGAAAATTCCAAGAACTGAAGGAAATTAATCTCTTAAATAGGAGGGCTCAATGAATGTGCAGTGCAAGAAATAAAACAATGAAATGGAAGGAAGGAAGGAAAGATGGAAGAAAGGAAAGAAGACAAGGGAAGAAGACAGGTAGGTAAATCCTTCCCCACCACCATACATTGGAAGACCCACATTCATTATTACAAAATTTCAGAACCACAGGCATGAAAATATTCTAAAAGCTTCCAGTAAAAAAAGCAAAAATTTAAAAACAGAAAACAAGACAATCAATCAATCATACAAATGAACAGGTTTTATAATGGTATTATATTTACAGTAGCCCTGGAAGTAATGAAGCATTGCTTTCAATATTCTAAATTACTAATATATAATTCCACACCAGCCTATCATCTTATGTAGGTAGAATGAACATGTTTTTGTACATACAAGTCTCAAAATTTATATCCCGTCTGAAGGAAGGTTCTGTAAGACAGGCCCAATAAAACAAAGGCATAAACCATTAAGAAAGCACGTGGAGATCAGGACATGATTTCCAAAGGAAAAAGGAATTCCTGGGATTAGGGAAGTCCCAAAATGACAGTTACGGTGGGCTACAAGGATACCTACAACAGCAGGAAAAAAAAAAAAACAATCTAAATGACTATTTGATGTTTTTACATGTATTGAGAGAAGCTTCAGTGTTCTATAAATATATTTTGGGATGAATTAGTGACTAGTACTTAGAAAACTAACCAAACTAACCAAAAGAGACGATGATTAATTCCAGGAAAAAGAAAGTTATATGAAAAAGAAAATGTTATAGTACAAAACATACGAAGTGCATCTATGAATAATATTTGCATTATCATAGTAAATATGCCCTCTAATTTAAACAAAAGTGGTCCTAAAATAATTTTGAGAGGACAGAGCAGGGAAAATGTTGGGGTATGGGTAAGTTAAAGTAGATAGTCAAAAGATAATAACTAAAATATAGGAAATATAAAGCATACACCACTTAACATTTACAAATAATTACATGAAGAATTGGTAAAATAAAGTTGAAAGTGGCTACATCTAGGAAACAAGAATCAGAAGTAAACAGAGAAGAATGAGGGAAAAGACTTCTATTTTTAGCTCTGTAAGTCTTATGGCACTATTTCCCTTATTAATCTATGTACATATATTTTTCTTAACTAATTTTTTAAAAGCTAACCCGGTTGGAGGGAAGGTAAACATTGAAATATCTCAAATATCTTATGCTTATATATTTAAAAAGAAAAGACTAGAAAAATTTTACACCAAAAATATCAAATGTGGTTATTTTAGCTTGTGGAACTATTGATGATTTCAAAACTTTTTTTTTTTCCCAAGTTTTTCCAAATTTCTTTTAATGAATACATACTACTTTTTGTAATAAGAAAAACATTTTCAAAAGGATAAAGTCCTATACTCTGGAAGAAAAACCTTCATTAGAGATTCTCAGATCCTTTTCAAATACCATAAGCAGCTAAAATTCATAGGCCTAGTTATCCCATATACTTGCTTTTATCACTGCAAGTTCTATATAGAAAGTATTCTTTTTGTTTTTATTTTCAATTTAAAAATAAGAGTTATAAGCCCATGTTTAAAGTTCTAAGAAAGATGCTTTGTGTGAATAACAAGCTTTTAATGAACACATATATTCCCTGAATAAATAAATGTGATTTTTAAGAAAATTCATTGTCATTTCTGTGTGATGGCTTTTAGTTTTTAAAAAAGAAACTGCAGTCTGATGTAACTCAGATCATTTAGTTGAATATTCAAAGATGCTTGGAAGAAATAACAACTCAACTATACTCTAAATTTAATAATATTTTTGCTAATTAAGACACATACCTAAAAGGAAATAAAAATTTTAAATCTCTATCCATGATACCATATTTCAAATAAGTCTTTTAAAACAAGAACTTTTACAGCCACACTTTCAAAATTTCCTTTTCAATCTGCAGGCATTATGACAGAAGGGAAGCTCTTGTTAATCGTACTTTCCTTAAGATGAACTAAATTCTGAGTAGTTGGGGGTAAAGGTATCAGGTATGTCACAACAGTGATATCTCTTAAAGTCAGAATACATATAATAAAATGTATATGGCTTCTATCTAAATATAATTTATTCCAAAGATAATGATTTTTTTCTCTTTATCAAAGGCCAGTGATCTACAGGAAAAAGAAAAAAAGATCAATGAAGTAAAGGGAAAAGAATATGTAAATTCTACTTACTCCTTTTTAAAATAAAAGGAAACATTTAAAAACTGAAAGCATATATAGCAATCCATCCTTAATTATCTTTTTTTGAAGACATTCTAATGAAATGATTTTTGTCTATACTTTTTTTGGCACTTGTGAAAATTTTGACTCAGGAACCAAAAGTGGCTGAAGGAAAGCAAAATTGGTTCTGAGAAATGCATGCCTCTCTCTGTCAGAGTGAATAAGCTAGGGCAGTTTAAGAGGAGCCATGTAACTACTTTGGCATGGATATTATTGGTATCAGTTTTATTTTTCACTCTGCTGTATTTTAATAAATTCCACTAAAATTTTAAAAATTCTTCATAGATCTCCTTGATCTTGTTCCCCTATACGAGAGTTTCTCAAAGTGTACTCGTTACATAGTCTGCAATGCACAATCTCTAGGAGCAGGGCCCTGAAACCTGCCCGTTAAATATGCTCTCCAAGTTTGAGAACCTCTGTTCAGCTTAGAAGTTGTTAAGTTCAAAGTGTAAGTTCTCACACCAGACTTTTAGAAATTTATACAAGTTATTTTGTGACTCTGTATTTCAATTTTACACTAAGGCAGGCCAAGAGAATCAGAGGGAAAAGAGAAGTGTCTTCTTCGAAGAAATGCAGCAAGAATTTACTTGGTACTACCAGGGCCACTTAGCACCTTATAGAAGCCATTCCTTATTTTCTCAGGGGTTATTTTCCTTAAAATAAGCAGAGAGTTTTACTTCAGGAGTCTTAGAATAGGAGTTTAGCAGTCAAGTAATAAAAATGATGCTAGATATATAAAAACACATAATAAATAAAAACATTTTAAAGGCATCCACTTCTAAAATATGTTGGTATTGTAAAATCACGCTCTAAATCCTTTTTCCTGAATTCCCCTGAATTGTTCAGGGAACATTAGTAAAGGCATTGTGACTTGCTGAGACAGATTCTCCTAAGATTGTTATATAAGCTACATTTCTTCCTACTGTTCTCAAATGATCTTTTATGCGCTTAAATTAAATTTTTTTTGTTTGCCCTTATGCTTTGGAGGAGGGGATAAGCAATTTTTGGTAAAAATGCTTACACAGTAAGCACTTTTTTGTAAATTGCTGAGGGCAGAGAGGGAAGAGAGATTAACAATAATCACTGTCTTGTTCTTTTGTTTAAAGGGGAATGCACTGACCCACACATACATAAAAAGATCACAGATTATTTAAAATAGGTATGCAAACACAAAACTGCAAAATCACAGAACTGCACTTGGCAAAGCATGATCTATTTTAACCATTAAAAGAATTCATATTTGTCCTTTCTTTGAAAAGGAAAATATTTGTCAAAAATCAAGACAGTCATCAGAAAATAGGATGTTCATGGTGAGAAACCACTGCAGAATAAATAAAACAGATCAGTCAGTGTCACTCGTACTAAGGAAAGTATAAAACAGTGTGTTACTGTTCACAGTACAGAGGAAAAGGCAGCAGTCCCCCACCCCCCGACCTTGGACTGGCTGAGCGGTGTTATACCCAACCAGCATCAGGCAGCCCTGAACAGTCTATGCCAGGACCAGTCTGCTTTCAGTTCCTCAGTTGTGATGAGCTCTTAAATACAACCTGGTCCCTTTGTCTAGTTGACACTTTCCCCCCAATATTTTTTCATCTTTGTGCTGCTCAGGTTTCAGGTCTCGGCTTTCTTTACTCCAGAGCTACGTTAGGTACCTCCACTTATTACCTCCTTGAACACTTTATAACCTCTCTCTATACTATTTCTAACACTTGTAGCTATATCTATACATAATCTGCATGTATTGCATGTATACATCATGTTATATTAGTATATTCTATGTATCTATGTATATTACACATATAAGGTCTCTCTTTCCCCCTTAGGCTGTACATTCCGCAAGAACAGAGACCATGTCTGTGTCATATAATGCACAGCAGGGTCTTGGACACTGCCTGGTACAAAAGTAGAATAAAAGGAACAAAAGTGGAATAAAATACATTCAGAGCCCCATCTTTGGTTGCCATCACTTCACATCTTTAGAGCCTCGACAAGACCCTTCCACCTGCTATGCTAGACTATAAAGACCTTAACATTAAACAATGACCTACTGACTTGTGAAAACCATCAGGCTCGCATCCTGGGCTTAAGTCGGGGTGGGAGGGTCCTTCTGTTAGTATAATTAGTCAGTTATCAGTCATGCCAGTAACCTGCCATAGACTTTCTTTGGATTCCAGAGAGCTGCTTGATTGCTTTTCTGTCTATCAACATTAACTCTTACCTGAAGTACTTTCTCTTTTCCTTTAGAGAAGTAGAACCAAATGCAAATTTAGTTTTTGCATTTCATCTCTGTGGAAGGCAGCCTCCATGATGGCCTCCGCTGATCCTTGCCTCCTAGTAGCCACAGATCTTGAGTAGCAGACTCCTCCCCAACTGAGCAGGGCTGACCTATGTAGCTAGTAGGATGTCATGGAAATGATGGTGTGAGACTTCTGAAGCTAAATCACAGAAGACACTGGGGCATTCGCCTTGAGCTTTATCATTTGCTCTGGGGGGAATCCAGCACCATGCTCTGAGGACACTCCAGCAGTCCTGTGGAGAGGTCCACGTGATGAGCTGAGTTCTCCTACCAACAGCCTGCACTAACTTGTCAGCCACATAAGTGAGCCATCTTGAAAAAGGATCCTACAGCCTTAGTCAAGCCTTCAGATGACTGCAGCCTCACTGATATCCTGACTGCTACCTCCTGAGATCCTCACCAGAACCAACCAGCCAAAGTGCTTCTGAATTCTAACCCACAGAAACTGCATGTGACAATAAATGTTTATTGCTGCTTTAGCTACTAAATTTGGGGGTAATTTGTTATGCAGCAATAGATAACTAATATAATCTTTCATCACTCAAGTTCACACAGAAAATTTTCTAGAAACTTTCACCATTAACACAAAGGGAAATAAGAAATTCATTTTTATTTTTGTTTTTTTCAAGTTTACCCCACAACTCCCTTCTCCTTGTTCATTAGATCCCATAAGGAAGACAAAGCAAATGGTTGGTTTTTTTGAAAATATTTTAGAAGGATAAAATAAGATTCATTCTGTTTTTTAGAAAAAAGAAAAGAATTTCCTTACATTAAATAGAGAATAGAATTTTCTGAAAGGGATGAAAAGATAAGAGAGATGGGATAGAGGCTGAAGTGATGACCTAAAGATCAGGAATGGAAGGGAGGAGAAACAAATTCAGGGATTGGTTTCACCTATTTGTCATAACCTTGCTTTCGCAGATTTTACTGAGGCCCAGCACAAAGATGTGTAATGATCAGAGTGTGGGGAGGAAGATACACAGTATGATATCCCAGAAGGCAGGGAAATTTGTACTAGTAATAAAAGAACAAAACAAGTGGAAGCACTTGGTATCAAGATAACTTTTAAAAGGTATATGACGGCAATTTGGCAGAAGTACCAGTCTTATTTCTTAACTTTATGTGGAGAAGCATTCTCAAAATGTTTTTTTTTCTTTTCTTTTTTTTTTCCTCTGTTCCCTGTCATAATAAGTGTGGAACATAAAATACTCCAATTGGAAACAGAGATTTGTCACCATGATTCCTAAAGGTGGTGATAAGCATGTTTTTCCCCTTCCCACATCCAAAGATAATTTTTCTAACAGAAGAATTCTGAATTAACTTGAGTTTTTTAATTATTAAATTCCTCTTAGCCTTATGCTGCTTCCATTTTCTTTTTCAAAGTCTTCTTTCTAGGTTTTCCTCCACTTTTATTATAAAACAGGCTAGCGGGCTTCCCTGGTAGCGCAGTGGTTGAGAATCTGCCTGCCAATGCAGGGGACACGGGTTCGAGCCCCAGTCTGGGAAGATCCCACATGCCGCGGAGCAACTAGGCCCGTGAGCCACAATTACTGAGCCTGTGCGTCTGGAGCCTGTGCTCTGCAACAAGAGAGGCTGCGATAGTGAGAGGCCCGCGCACCGCGATGAGGAGTGGCCCCCACTTGCCGCAACTAGAGAAAGCCCTCGCACAGAAACGAAGAGCCAACACAGTCATAAAAAAAAAAAAAAAAAAAAAAGTCAAGTCTTTGAAAAAAAACAGGCTAGCAAAAACGAAAAACTGAGATAATTAATAGTGAGATAATTAATGTTTTCTCTTAACATGTTCAAAGGGCTTTTTTAAGGAAGACTGGGAGAAACAACAATGAAAAAGTTTTAATTATTCACTGGTAACAGTTAATACTGACTTTATCTTGTATTAGAATTTCTAAGGGTTTTCTATCTACAGAAGGCAAGGAAACAAACAGAGGGGAATTCTTCATAATCACAAGCTGCTTGCCGGTTTCTATTCTTAAACAGTGGATCCAAGACAAATGCCACTGGAACTGTCGGGATAACAGTGAAAAAAAAAACAAGCCCTCAACTACAGATACTCAAAAAAAATAGGCTGAATTTTAGTTAGAAGCAACCACTCTCAAAAAAATGAAAAACAAAACATAACTATCATTATTAGTTTGTGAGCAGAATTAACATTATCACTCATCATTGACAATCACCAGTGATCCTCTGAGCTTCTCTATAATAAAGGAAATAGAAAGACACGAAACTCCTTCATAAGCAAAATCCAGAATCAGAACAAAAATGTTTAGATATCTGATCAATATTGCCAACTCAGCCAGAGCCACCATCTTGCTGCCAACTCTGAAGTTCTAGAGTTTTTAGGCTAACTCTTGTAAGGTAATTCTTGGCTTTACAGAATTAAAAACGGAAAGATTACAAAGTAACCCGTGGTTTTGATTCAATGGGAGATGTTAAGCCAGAACCAACCAGTTAAGCTGCTCCTGAATTTCCGACGCCCAGAAACTGTGTGAGGTGATAAACGTTTATTGTTGTTTTAAGCTGCTAAGTTTGGGGACTGTTTATCAGGCAGCAACAGACAACTAATATCTCTCATCACAAGTTCATACAGTTTGCTAGATTTTCACCATTAATGTAAAAGGCAAGGAGGTATTTTTTATGAAGAAATATAAAGTAATTAATAACAAGTAATGTCCAGACAAATGAAAACAAGTATGTTAACGGAATTTCTTCAGATACAGTTAACTGTAACTGTGATGAGACTGATAGTGTAAGATTAGTGGGGCTGATTCTTTTTCCTAATCTGCTCCAACTTTTACAAATAGCTTTTCTACCTTGAAACACTTTCGAATCCCTATGATATGACACGTAGAAGAAAAATGGCAAGGGAAGTTAACCTAGAACAATTTTAGGATGGAATTACTGCAAACTGCAAATGCAAGTATTCCAAGAAAGTTATTATTATTTTTTAATATTTCTGTATTTGAAAGAATTCTAGAATAGTGACTATAACACCTTTAGATCCATTCTTCATCCTTTGGTAAACAGACGAGCATCTTTAAACAGTGGCTTTTTCTTAAACAACAAGTCAAGAGACGTAGGTTTACATTTCTCTCTGTATAAATTGACATAAAGCTAAATAAGGAAAAAGTATGACCTTTCATAAAAACAAGGGTTCTTATTAACAAACAGAATTTTATAGATGAGATAGGTGTTACTTAGTGCTCATTTTCATGTGAAAAATGATAAGCAGACAAAATGGTGGATAATATAAGAAAATAAAAATCACTTACCCTTAAGAGGATCATGCTCTGCTCTCATAATATCAATAAGGGAATTTTCCAGAGAGTGCATATTCAAACTGTCATACATTCTACTTCGATCCTAGAAGAGAAGAAAAAAAAGAATATAATCTATGCAATTTTTTCAGAAAGTGATGATTAAATACTATCTAAATCTTCTTACGTAAAATAGGACATCTGACTAATATAATATTACTAGTCAGTTTGCATCCCAAGACAATACCAATAACTAAGGATCTCATGAGCTACAATATCTCTTGTACTGGAGGACAATATATTTCATACATTTATCTCCAAAATCACATATCAAAAGCAATCTTATTTCATTGGCAGTATTAATGCAATATAGTAAAATAATTTCTGTTGTTATCATTCTCAACTTATAAACATTTCTGAAATGTTATATGCACAGAAAGCATTTTTAGTTGTTATTTAACTTTTAAACTTTTCACATATATCTAGCAATTCAGACACTGGCACTTGAAAAATAAATATTTGAGGTGAAAGGGCTTAATTCCATAGTGCACCATACTTTAAACATCTATCAAACATCATATGTTATTTGATTTAATAGTCAGAATTTCATAATAATGAATGCATAAACATCTTAAACAGTAAAAATCAAAAACAAGAAATACCAATATTGGAACCAAGACTAACATCTAGAATACTTATATTTAAATCTCGCTCTCTGAAATCCTCACATATTGGCCTCTGCATTTCTAAATCTTCCCTCCCCTCTACCCACCCCTGCAAAAAAGGAAGGTGGGGAGAAAAGGGTGAAAGAATTCTTACTGCAGCGAGTTTCCTATATCATCAAGTCTCAGAACGAAGTCTTGTGTGTAGTTGGAAGTTTTCTTTGCTGAATGTTATATCCCTCAACTTGCTTACTAGAAGGAATTTGATCTTTAATGCTCATGAATATATACTGTATTCTGCTCAATATACACTCAATATACTTGAACAAATACATATATAGGGAACCATTACAGCAAGCCCTGGCCTGTGCTCCTCAAATCACCAAGCAGTCTATTCCCAAAATATGTCAGTGCCAGCCCCCACTCATTTAGGTATGTGCATGTATGTGTGCTTGTGCAGTGTATGTAAATGAAGAAGACGCAGGGCAGGCCATTTTTAACTCTCAAAAAATGATTAACATAGAAAAAGAAAAGGGAAGAACCGGAAAAGTGGAAAAAATGTTTCCACAGAAATCAGAATGAGGCACTTCTTAACCTGGGTCTCTGAGCTTCAAGAAGGACCATGAAATCTGTGAGAGTATATATAATGTTCTGTACATGCATGTACACATATTTTTTTTCTGAAAAGGTTTATGGCTTTCATTAGTTTTCCAAAGGAGTCCACAATCTGGAGAAGATCCAGAACCAATCTTTTAGAAAGCTGAGGAAAAACATAAGAAGATTTCCTGAGAATATGTTGATTTTTTATTCTACTTTGATGTTTAAATCAGGGTTGGGAGCTTTTTAAAGCTAGGGGGACAGAATCACTACTGTAGACTAAACAAGTTCTGTCAAAGAATTTGAAAGTGTGAAAAGTAACAGTGAATGGAAAGACTGCTAGACTTGGAGGATCTTACTGGAGTTTTATCACTAATTACCTACATTAGTACCCCTTACTTATTTTTACTTAAAGACTCCTGAGATATAACACACCCATCAGTAATAGGTGTTCACTAGAACAATGATCTTGATTGGTGACGGAGGCACAGAGAATCACTGAGCTGTAACAGTGGTTCTCAAACTTGAGTATGCTTCAGAAACATCTGGAAGGCTTGTTAAACACACAGGTTGCTGGGACTCATCAACAGTCTGATTCAGTAAGTTTGGAGTAGCCCCTGAGCATTTCTATTTCCAGTAAGTACCCAGGTGATACCGAGACCACTGGTCCAAAGACCATACTTTAAGAAGCACTGAGCTTCTTAACTTGAAGCTACTAAACCTTCTTAGGCTCTGTTCCATCTTCTAGAAAATAAAATAATCATGTCGAACTAGCCAATGCCTAAAGTCCACTTTAAGAATAATAGAAATAATAGAAAAGCAAAGACTCAAAGTAGTATATAATAAATAAAACCGGAATAGAGAAGAGCAAAAATGAGCAAATGTGTCCACATTTGTGTTTCTACTGTACTTGTTCATAGCTAATTTGTTGGTTTTCCTGCCTCTGCCACTACACTTCTAAGCTAATTAGGGGTAGGGACCTTCTAATTATGGAATAGAGCTAGCTCTCAAATGTTTGTTGAATGAATAGTACTTTATCTTTACCATAAAAACTTTGCAAAAATGTTTAAGTTTAGCTCAGTGAGGGCAAAGACTGCACTTTTAAATGGTAATTATAAAGGACTATAAAGCCTTCTCAGAATCCTCCATGGAATAGGTACTCAAATGTTAAGTGACTAAACTGAGACAAGTATCAGATATTAACGTGACCTTGCTATCAACTTGAATCTCTAACCACACAATGAAAGATTAAGTACTACTATATTCAAAGCTCCAAAATGTACTTAAAATAGAATTTAGGGGCTTCCCTGGTGGTGCCGTGGTTAAGAATCCGCCTGCCACTGCAGGGGACACGGGTTTGAGCCCAGGTCCGGGAAGATCCCACATGCCGTGGAGCAACTGAGCCCGTGCACCACAACTACTGAGCCTGCGCTCTAGAGCCTGCGAGCTGCAACTACTGAGCCTGTGCACCACAATTACTGAAGCCCATGCGCCTAGAGCTGGTGCTCTGCAACAAGAGAAGCCACTGCAGTGAGAAGCCCGCACACCGCAATGAAGAGTAGCCCCTGCTCGCTGCAACTAGAGAAAGCCTGCATGCAGCAACAAAGACCCAACGCAGCCAAAAAAATAAAATAAAAAATATTAAAAAAAATAGAATTTAGGGCTTCCCTGGTGGCGCAGTGGTTGAGAGTCCGCCTGCCAATGCAAGGGACACGGGTTCGTGTCCTGGTCCGGGAAGATCCCACATGCTGCGGAGCGGCTGGGCCTGTGAGTCATGGTCGCTAAGCCTGCGCGTCCGGAGCCTGTGCTCCGCAACGGGAGAGGCCACAACAGTGAGAGGTCCGCGTTCCGCAAAAAAAAAAAAAAAAAAAATAGAATTTAAAAAGTAAACTCATGACAGAAATTGTTCATGTAATTGAGCAAAAAAATCTCAAAAGGTATGCTGTATCATATAGCTTCTAAGATGAAGTATATTCTAGATACTTTATATTCTATTTAACTTAAATTCTTGCAAAGAAAATGTGTTATGGTTCAGAGCTATCTTCTCAGGCTGATGTCTTCTGAACAGAATCAGATCATGCCCCATCTTTAGTCAACCTATGAACTCAATTAATGGTGACTATTAATACCACCCAAATGATATTTCCCACACAACTTCTACTTATTTATTTTTTTGGCCAGCCACTACTTCCATTCCAAAGGGTATGCTCTTGCTTTAGAGCACAGCAAAATTAATGTAGAATCCTACACGACTGTCAATGCCATGGACAATATTTAAGGTATGAGGAGAAAATATTTAAGCAAGCTATTCTAAATATCAGTGACCACTATATGTCAACTCTGATAACTCTTATTCAAAAAAAAGCTGCATATATTTATACCTTTAGCTTTAATGCGTACATCCAACTGAAATAGTGAGATGCCCACTTATAAAGTCCCTTATTTTCCTTTGCATATCAAGTCTTTCATCATGAAACAAACTCCTACTTCAGCAAAGAAAACAGCAAAGCTATTTTAAAACTGTTAACTAAATTATACTTTATTAAGCCTCAGCTGCATCCCACATGATTTTTAAATCACTAAGCACAAAATAGCCTTGAGCAGGCAAAGAGCTCATGACATCTCAAAAGTCACTTTCTGGATAATGAAATCTAGAGGTTCATGGTAAAAACATACAGATAATTCCATTAAGTAAAGTGTGGGGATTAAAATACGACTTCTGAAAAAAACAAAGACAAATCTGATAAGACAAACACTCATGCATTCTTCTGCAATAGGGATATTAGAAAAAAACTGTGTTCACATAAACTGCCATTGGTTCAAAAACTAAATGGAAATCCTGAAACCATTTTAAAGTAACCATAAAAGCACCAACACTGATTACCATTAAAAAAATTTAGAAAATCATGGCAATGTAACTTACATTTATTACTACATGGCTATTTGAAAACAGCCAAGATATTTCATAAAAGTAAGAATCTCCATCAGGAAAAGTTTACCCAAATCTACTTTAAGTATGAAAGCTATGTGGCAAAGAATCAACTAAATGGGCTTTCAGAAACTGAGATTACAGTATCCCACAACAATGAACAGGCAAAAATTAGAACACAATGGTGGAAAAACTGTAATTTCTTATATTCTAATATTTTATTATTTCCTTCAACCCAGACGTTTGCAAAGACTTACGGAAGCAACAATGAAGTCCTAGAAAGACTGAAAAACATAGAAAGAACAAAGTCATCCTAATTTTAAAAAGGATGACCTGAGAAAGATTATAAATGGTGAAAATAACTAATGTGTTCAACAATGATATTAAAATACAACAAAAGGAATTTGAACTTAATTAAAAGGGAACTTATTTATGGGATGCTGTATTTTTGCTTTGACATATCCAAATCCCTGTTTTATTTCAAAAGAAGTGATTAACTAGAAGCTTTTCCTTTTGACAGTGATGTATCCTTCCTAAGAAAAAGGAGGTGAATTATAGAAAAAACCTGCATCATCATATTTAAAGTTATACCAATGCTTGGTCATATATTCTTCTGCCTAGGTAGAAAGATCAACTTTTGTTGTATTTTTGTATTTAGTCATCCAATTTTTCCTTTAAAATAAAAAAAAACAAATTTGTACTCATATTGTTCTCAATTTTAACACTGATTATTCATTTCTGATTACATTCTGCTATTGCACTATATTGAATTAGCAGATGATGTGTTGCTCTGTCTCACTATACAGCGTGGCTCTCAATCTCATACTCTCTAGTTGTTCCACACAGATATTTCTTACTCATCCAGCTGGACTTTCATCTTCTCAAAGGCAAAGAACACTATTTCCCCCATATATCCTAAGGGTAATTAAAGTACTACCACATATACAATGAATATACATTTCTCGACCTTCCTTCGTTATTCTGATCCTCAACAAAGTACTATAACAGTGATTTTCAAAAAAAATTAAAAAAAATTTTTAAAGCCCCAAATGGCCAAAGCTAATCTAGTATCCACAATGGTTAAATAAAATGGAAAGGTAAGTAGAAAATATTTGGGGTAAGAATGTATCAAGTACAATTAAAGAACTGAACATAGGATAGGAAACATAAAAAGGATCCATTACTTAAGCAGGTATAAGAGATCCCATTCTGTCTCATTTTCAGTAGGTGTGACAGTTTGACAACGAATGTCCCTATAACTCATCTAGTTTAAGAATCACAACTTAAGGAATGTTTTATTAAATGAAAATTTGGACTTGGTCTTGTTTTTTTTTTTTTTTTTTTGTATAAGGTGAATAAAGTCTCCAAATAATGTATTTTTCTGAGAGGTCCCCAAATTATCATTTATCATGTTATCATAATAGCATGGATATTAAAGATTAGCAGAAAATATCTTCAATGAATTCAAGATAGTTTGTGTGACATGATCAGGAAATGCAAGCAGAACTTCTGTAAGACCAAAAGTCTAGAGCTAAATATATAGATAATCCCCCAGCTAGAGAGCAGGCCAACACTCATAGGCTTCACAGGCTATATTACAATTTTGAAGGCATCATGTTGCTTTGTTTACAGAAAACTGATATGCCATATGTAAACTTCTAAGTAATAACCTCAACCACTAGTGTATTTACTCTTGATTTAAAATATTCAAGTATTAATGAATAAATATGCTGTAGCCTTATTATCCACCTGAAAGATTCAATTTTAAGGTAATTTAAAATTTATACTTTTGAGTACGACTTCTTGCAAGGGTAACTAGCTAATAGCATTTTAAAGAAAAGTAATTCTTAGCTAGCCTTAAAGAAATTAATAAGACTATCTAACATTCATTTTAAAGTCAGAAGTGTGTATAACAATTTACATTTGTTTTTAAAAAGTTTTAAATTTAAAGCTTTTCCATAAAAAAATAGGCCATTTTAAATAAGGAAATGCCAATCTGAAAAATTTTACATGCAACTGAAATAAAAGCTACAAAACTACAAAATCTTTGCCATTTACTAAATTCAATTACATGTCCAGCTCTTGGTATATTTAATTAAGGCCAGGTACAAGAATTAAGACTTTGGTTCTAGAATTTAGTACATTTTAGGCTTAAATCAATTTGAGACCAAAAGAAATAAAAAAGTTAAATGTTTTTAAATAATGCATTTGTTAACTAAAATTTATTGGTATTAAAATGTTATATATGACGAAAAAATATCAGGACTGAAAATAATCTACCCAGATATTTAAGCATCTAAGTATTTTCTATAATTTTAACTTTGTCAAAGAGTGAGGAACTACCCAACTGTTTAAGATACCAAATGCAGTTTGTAGCTTTTGCTGTATTTCTAAGAACCTCAACTTCAAATACCTCAACCTTTTATGGAAAGATAGAAACACAGAACAAATTTTGTATAATTAGTACCCTTAGGGTACTCAAAGGAGACAACAACATTGCTTTTAAGACCAGGTGGGAGGTCATACAGGATACCTCCACTGATTGGGACCAATGCCTGCTGCTTCCTCCCCAATAAACCATGACCCTTGTATTCTAAAAATAAAGGAGCGGGGAGCAGGAAGCAGGGAGCAAAAGAAGTGGCCACAATAGATGAAAGAAATCATAAGAGCTGGCTAAAAAGGCCTTACATGATCTAGTTCAAGGTCTTCCTTTTATAGATAAGGAAACTATGACCCCAAGAGATGAAAGCCCATAGACTGTGTCATCCAGTGTCACAAAGATTGTGAGAGAAAGAATAAGAAGATTCAGGTTTCAGACCTCCTTTCCTTCTAGTTCAGTTCACTTTCTACTATATTTTTCTTCACCATTCTCTTGAACTTTATCATCACATCTCTGGATCAAGAGTCCACAGGGAATGCCAATATCTTAGCAGTTTACCCAAAAAAAAAAAAAAAAATTAACCTTTAGCATCAAAATCCTTTTTCCTAAAATGAATTTACCTAAAATCCTAGGTTATAAAATAGGTAAGAGCAGAGAGGCTTTGAAGTCTAAGTGGGAGGGCTCACCCTCATCCTGTGGCCCTCATCCTGTGGCAGCCCCAGGGGCACCTCTGCAGAGCCCAGTTTGAAAATTTCCCTTTCATTTTCACCTCTATCTATTCTAGCATTGTTCATTCTACCAACTGAAGCCATCTTAATAACCTAATTTCTCAACATCTGCCCCCCACCCCCATGGATCCTCATGGCAGCTAATCTTCTTCTTTCTCCATAGATATATATCCCTCACACATATCCTCTTGCTTCTTCCTGCACAACCTTTTCAAATAATTATGTCCTTTCCTGTCTAAAAACATGTCCCTTGCCACCTTCAAAATTATTATCATAATTTTCCTCTTCTAACATACCATCTCCTAGGCATTTACATATTTAATTTGAACACCATAAAAGTGCTACCATAAAAATATCACTAACATGGCCTAACCGAGCCAGAGTTGAGAAGAGAATAGAAATATATGGATAACATTACAACATTAACAAGACAATCAATTACAAACTACATGAGACAATTACTTATTTCTAAGTGGAGACCCTGGCAGGACTACTTTGGTAAGTAGGCAGGACTTGTTTAAAACTAGTGCTAATGGCTGATTATTGAAGTTACTGCCAACCTTCCAGGTTAGAATGATATTTACAAATGTAATATTAATCTATTTATACAGTCCTTACTTGTAAAATGATTTCATGTTGATAAAGTAACTAAGGATAACAGAGCTCCATTCAGTGGACTCCCACAATGTCAAGTCTATGCTCATTCAAACTTGGGCTCTGTAGGAAAGAATCCTCTTATGTGAGGACTGAGTGTTCTATTTGTCCTGTAATAATTCTCATCAGCTGGTACCCAGTATGCATTCAAATTTCATCTGCAGAAGAGAGATAGCATTTTGTAACCACAAAGGACTTGAAGGTAATTTGATTAAGACTGACTCTCAGCTTTTCGACTCAGAGCTTTTCCATAGGAAACTGATTATTTGGAAGAAGACAGTATATAATAGCAGTAACAAAATTTAGGATAGAGAAATACTATGAAGTTTTTTATACAGGTAAAAACCTGAACTAAGGGCTTTCTTAGAAATACATCTCAAGACAAATACAGCAGATTTCATGAAAAAAGTTTGCCAAAAAATTTTATAAATCATTTATGAAATGTAAGATTAGATGTTAAGTAAACATATGATTTTATACCTAATTGCAAATGATTCTGAAAAGAGATAAAATATGTTCAGTTTGACTGATGTTTAAAGTCAGGTGCTCTTGGGTATAGGATTCCTTTCTCCAAAAACAAATTTATTATGTTTAGGACATACAAAATGATTATGAATTACTTTTAAATTTTAAAATGAAGCATTTTAAATAGTTTAAGTGACCCTTTAAAAATAAATTGCTTTAATGCTCTCTGACATATGCTTAAATAAGTATAATTGGAAAATAAATAATAAATCCTACTCATAATACAAATACTAAACTCCTAGCCAAAATCCTGAAAAATATACACTGTGCAGCCTACCTGGTCTATTCTGGATGTTCCGGCTGCAGTGCACCAACTATCTTGGAGTGAATCTGAGCCCCAAGCTGGCAACTGCAAACTAGATCTCACCTTCAATAGCATAGAAGTTTTCATCAGAAATAAGCAGTTCTCTTCCCCATATACCCACCCACAAAAAAAAAAAAAAAAGAAGAATGAAAAGAAAAAAAACAATCAAAGTTTTTTCTATCTTGTATCCTTGTTCCATCCTCTAACAGTTTTAAGGGGAAAATATCTCATTTTAAATAGTCATAAGGGGACTTTATTAACCTATAATATCAGCAAAATATTAAAAGCCCTGAAAAAATGTCTAATCATTATAAGTATTAGGCCACATTTAGAAAAAAAATAGTCACTGAACCAGTGAACAAATTGTTAATTCTATGTAAAAAGCCCTAATGTTATTTTTTCATGATTGTAGCTGTACTAACTACATTTGAATATACATACAGCTGACCATAGTTATATTTATGCACAATTACGAAACATTTTAGTTCAGCTATATTGGAGGAGAAACTCATTTTGGTGGCCTGTTAAAGATTAATGAATTAAGGCATTCTTAAGGAGCTGCCAAGTAAAAGCTTCAATATGAATTTAAGAAATACAGCAGGGTTTTCTACACTATGAAGCTTATTTTCTATTATGTGTTTAGAGATTTTTTTAGTCTCAATTTTTTTGTATAGGTATTTTATCCTTTGATAATCAAATTATATGCTTAAAAATCAGAGCTTTCTCTTTTTTAATCCATTAATTTTACCACACTATTACTACTGCCACCCCCAATTTCCTATTTTGAAAGATTAACATTAGAAATAAGGCCATTTACATACCATTCTTACCTGTAAGGGTAAGAGCGTATTACTATTGTTGTCTGTTCTGAACACATTATCTTCAATCCAAGATTTTGGAGTCAGTGATGGAGTAGAGCGAGTAAATTTCGGCGGTGCTATGACATTACCAGAAAATGGTTTCTTCAATGGAGATATCTGATTCATAGTTCCTGGAATTCCCATGTTTCCAGTTCTACGATGATCTCTGCCATGCATTGCTCCCCACGACATACTTCCAGTGCCCCAGCCACTGCTTTGATGGTTGCTCCAAGGAGATTGTTTCAGAAGAGGCTGAGGAAAATACATCTATTTAAATTATAGGCATTCAAAGAGTTTATAATTCAAATTCAAATTTAGGCCTGAGTTAAGAATTTATATGATCTTAAAAAATGAGATATACAAAGGTAACAGAATATATCATAACTAGTTTATAAAAAGTAATAGGCTTGACATCTTGCTTATGAAAACATATTCATTTAATGCTAGCTGAGTTTTCATACTCTTGTCTACTATAAATTATAATGAATCAAGCAGATATTTCATGACAATCATTAAAACAGAACCATGCAGTTACTTTTTTTCCCCTTTAGAGAGAACGGTATAAATGACAGATATGAAGAAAAAAATAAATACTTTAAAATTGAAATTAACGTTGAAGAGCCTTAAAGATATAACCTACACTATGATCTTAAAGCAACCATGTTCTGCTAAGCACAGAACTAAAAATATGATCGTTATCAATTAAAATATACCAATCATATGAGTGAAATATCTAGACTTTAGGTTTCTAAAACAAACTGTACCACTGCAAAAGTGGATAATATAACATTTGGTGTTATTCTACTGCACAGATTAAAAATGCCTTTTGAGATAGGGAAAATACAGCAAATATGTCTTTTTTTTTGCACTGCTTATTCAACTTTTAAGATATTTTATTCCGGTTTCAATGTAGTTTCTTTTAAATTTTCATAGTTTTTATTTCACTTAATTATCCATGAACTGTTAAATAATTATCTGATATTACCCATAGGTGGATACACTAAGATAAACAACTATATACTTTGATCATTCTAGTAAAGATCTTAGTAATACAAGTTTCCATTAACTTTATTCATTTTCAAAAGTAAAGTAATATTCCAAACTCGAACCAATAGCAAGAAAAGTTAAGTCATCAAAGAATGAAAATTTCACCAAGAGGCTACAACTGTAAATTCTGAAAAGTATTAATTGCTAGCAATTTTATAGTCAATAAGCTTATAATTTAATAATTTTGTGCCAACATTTAGCCAAAGGGAGTATGGGTCATGCACTTAACTATAAGTCAATAAGTTACTTTAAGTCAAGCACTCTTAATATTAAACCTGCTTCTTTTTTTTTTCTGTAAACCTGGTCTATACTGCCTATTACTTATTAAAAATGTTTTTTAATGCTAATATAATCATGAATATATACTACCCTTTCCCCCTCTATGTAGTTCAAAAGGATAGCTAAGGGACCACGGACATATTCCATTCTTCAGGACCTTACTTTCGTCACTGATGCAGTGTTCAAAGTTCTCTTCCAGTGACCTAAAATTCCATATAACAGCTGTGACCTCTTACACTCCATTGCAAGACCTATCTTTTGACAAAAAGCAGATTATAGTTAAATATGGATTTTGGTACATGGTCTTCTAATGATATACCAAGTCCTTAAGAATACAAAAATAGCTACAGATAATTTTCTGTGGCAAGTTTCCAGTTAAAAAACGAAGACCCTGACACCCAAAAGACAGTTGCTCAATATTATGTAAATCATGGAAAAGAGGAATACTATTTCAAACTTAACTATTTTTGAACCCTTATAGGCCACATTCTCCTTCCTCGGGAAGAAACCAGTGATTCAACAAAAACTGTTGTTATTCTGGTTAATTTAAATAAACTGTCAACTGTTACTTTGGTTAAATTAGATAGTATTCACCTTTTTGAAAGGGTCACCCTTAAAAACTTTAACTGGACAATGGAAAAAGTTATATGAGTACGTAAGTAGTGGTTAAGGTCCAATCTGGCTTCCCTCTCAACCTTTAATCACGAAATTGGCCTTAGACAGAATGATCACTATAATAAATCCTGACTAGATCAAAAAAGAACAACAAAATACTCCTTCAATGTCAATTAACCAAACCAGCGGCCACTCAAACGTTGTTTTGAGAGGATAACAAAACAGACCTTGAATCAGAAAGGACCCGGATGAATAAAAAAACCTGCCTGCTGTGATTTCATAATTATACTACTCACTTAAAATACACACACCCTATCATTCAAGAGAAGGTTAAGGTCACCAAAAAAAAAAAAAAAAGTTAAAGTCTTTTCAAGGTAACACACAAATAGCAGACTCGTTTAGTTTTAAAGCCTACAAAATAGTACCCAAACATTAAAAAGCACAGAAAGTAAAACCGTCTTGGAGCATCTCAGTCTTAACCATCTGGCAGCTCGGGGGACCGACCCACGTCGGGAGACAGGTGGGCAGGAGGAGCGCGGCCGGGACGCTCCTCGCCGACCCTGGTCCCGGTAGGTTGTGCGGGCGGCCACTGCCTCGCCCGCGACAGCTCTCGCCGGCCAATTAAGAATGAAACAAGCTCAAAAGAAAAAAAGCTTTTCCGCCCGTTCCCTCATTGGACGACGCCGAAGGGTCACGGGCTGCCTACAGGCACCGTCTCCGGTAATCAATTCTCCTCCTTCCCGGGTTCGCTTCCCACGGCCGCTCCCCCCGTCCCCGAGGCCGCCGCCCGAGCCCGCTGGTCCCGCGTCCCCGACCCCAGGTCCTCCGACCCCCGAACCCCGGCCGTCTCGCCGGGATCGAGGAAGCCGGACGGCCGCTCACCAGGCCAGGGGGCGCCGGCCGGGGCCCGGGGTCGCCCCGTACGAGGGACGAGAGGGACGTCGCACCCGACCGCCCCCCGCCCCAGCCCCGGCGCCATTCCGCCCCTGCCCTAGACCCACCGCCACGCCGGGGCTTTCGAGGGGGCGCCCGGCCGGGGCCACTTGCAGCCGGACCCGACTCTGGAGCCCCACAGCCCACGGTGGCCACAGCCCTCCCGCCCCGCCGGGGTCTGGTGTCCCGAGTCCCGTCGCCCTTTTCCGCCCTCCGGGTCCTACTCAGTCGGGCGAGGGGCCCTCGCCGCTGCCCCTCGGGGCCGCGCCGGGCCGAGCCCGGTCTCCGGCCGCCCCCGCCCGCGGTCTCCCCGGCCCCGCGGCGCAGCCGGGCCGTCGCCCGCCGTACCTGGTGGTGGTTGTAGGAGTTCCTCTGCTGCAGGAAGGCGGCAGCGGCCGCCTGGTGCTGCTGCTGGAGCTGCGGGCTGACGGGTGACCTCCGGCTCTGAGGCTGCTGCGGCGCCGCGGGCGGCGGGGGCTGCTGCTGCTGAGGTAAATTCATGGCGGGCGGCGGTGGCGGGGGCACGGCGGCCGCCGAGAAGGGGCCCCCGAAGCCGCCGCCGCCCCCGCCGCCGCCGCCCGCCGGCACGCTGAGCCCAGCACAGCCGTGCGGGGACACGGGCGAGAAGCTCGGGAAGAAGGCCGGGTTCATGGACGACGGCAGCCCGGGGTAGAAGCCGTTCTCAGAATCGGGGCTGGGCGGCGGCATGGCGCTGAGCGAGCCGCCGCCGCCGCCGCCGCCACCCGGGGTGGCGGCCGACGATCCCGGCTGCGGCTGCGGCGGCTGCTGGGGCGGAGGCGGCGGCTGCTGCTGGGGCGGCGGCGGCTGGGGCTGGGGCGGCGGCGACGCGGTCTGCACCGACCAGGGGGTGCCGAAGCCGGGCAGCGGCGGCGGCGGCGACGCGGAGCCGCCTCCCCCTCCGCCGCCGGGGGGCCCCCCGCCCCCGCTGCCGCCGCCGCCGCCGCCGCCCGGGTGAGGAAGGTCCGGGCTCTGCAGGCTGCTGAAGGCGCCCGCGCCGAGAGCCCCGCCAGGCAGGAGGTTACTGGGACTGTTGAGCAGAGGATGGTTGGGGGACTCCATGGAGCCCGGCGCGGGGTTCACCGGCGGCGTCGAGGGGGCCAAGCCCGCATTGGGGGGCTCGGCGGCGCTGCCCTCGCCCACGGCCGGGGTCTTGCGAGGGCTGCCCGCGCCTCCGTGGCGGCGCCGCGGGGCTGCAGGCGGCGAAGGCTGGAGCTGCGGGAGCGGGGGCAGGTCGGCCGGGCGCTGCTGCGGGGCGAAGTCCTGCGGCGGGAGGTGCTGCGGGTGCGGGAGGCTGAATTGCTGCTGTTGTTGCTGCTGTTGCGGCTGGCGCTGGGTGAGCTGCGCCGGCTGGAGGAGCTGGCCGGGCGGCGGCGGCGAGCCGAACCGGCCGGGGCAGTGGAGCGGCGGCGGCGGCTTCGAGTCCGGAGGGTGGGGAAGGCGGGGAGGGCTGAACTCTTTCCTCTTCTGGCTGCTCAGCTGCTGCTGCTGCCGCTTACTGAAGTCCTGCGGGGAGGAGGTGCGGCAGCAGCAGCAGGAGGAGGCGGAGGAGGAGGGGTGGTGCAGACTCGGTTTGAAGTCCTGGGAGGGGAGGAGGTGGGTCACACCCGCGTTCGTGCCGCCGCCGGGGTGGTGGTTGGGGAGTTTCTCCGTGGCCTCCGCCCCCGAAAGTGGCCGCGCCGGCTGTGTCAGCCTCAGCAGCAGTTCATCCTGCATGGTCTGCTGATGCGCCGGGAACGGGGAGGAAGAGGAAGCGGTGGCGGCCGAGCTGTCCGCGCCGCCGCAGCCGAAGGGGATAGGGAAGGGGGAGGCGGCCTCCGAGAAGCCGGTGACAGGCAACGGCGGCGGCGAGCGCGGGCCGAAAGGCGTGGCGGAGGGCGGCGGGGCGGCGGCCGCCGCGGCTCCAGCGGCGTAGGGACGGTACGCCTCGCCGCTGAACAGGGACCCGGGACTGCTGCTTCGGAGCCGGGCGGTTTGCAGCACCCCAAACCCGAAGTCCCTCATTTATCAGGCCGGCGGCAGCGGGAGGAGACGCACCCCGTCCGTTGCCCCGCCTAAGAAGCCGCCGGATCTGGGGCGGTGCGGCCTTGGTGGAAGGAGGGGGAGTCAGTGAGAGAGGGACACCGTGACTGAGCCAGGGGCACCTACTTCGGCCCCGCCACCCCTCGCGGCAATGACCGCCACCTCCCGAGACCTGCTCGGGCGCAGCCGCCGCTACCGCCGCCGCCCTGGCCGCTTAAGAACCCCGGAACGTGCGTCAGCGCCACCTCACAATCGCACCGCCCCCCGCGGTGCGTCCCGGCACGCGCGGGCTCGAGGCTGCGGCGCCCCCGCTGCCCCGCCCCCCGTCCCGCCCCTTATTAATATGCTGGCTCGGCCGGGGGCGCGCGAGCGCTCTCGGGAGGGCGGGAGAGCGCGGGCGCGAGCGGCGCGTCTCCTCGGGCTTCCCCTGCGCCCGGGGAAAGGAGAGGCCGGTCGGTTGAGGCGGCGGGCGGCCGAAGAGGCCTGTGCGCCCGGCGCGCGCGCACGAGGGCGAGCACACGCGGGGGGCGCGGACGGTTACTGAGCAACCGCCCTTCCCGGCGCTGGGTCCTCGTAGAACCTGCAGCCGGTCGCACGCGCTACTTTTCCCCCGTCCAGTCGCCCTCGGGACCCTGCCTCCTTGTCACCTCCGCTTCGTCCTCGGTCACAGGAGCTTTGGTCGCAGGGACAGGGGCTGCCCTAGGCGGCGCTGGCCCGCGGGGGAAACTGAGGCCGGTTAGTGGCTTTCAGTGTCGGCGGCCGCTCGTGTCCCGCAGCGCGAGGGAGCGGGGACCCGGCCCCTGCCGCCCTCCGGGCTCGGCGCGGGAGGCCTCTGGCCGACTCGCCTGTGCGGGGCTCCGCCAGCCTTGCCGACTGCGGAACGCGTCGCCCACACCTCTTGGCCCCACCATGGCCCCGACTCGCAGCCCTCTTCGTCGCCCTAGAAAGCGCGTCCTTTTCGTTCCGGTTTCTGTTTTTAGCCTCTCGTGCCGAGTACTGTTATCCACCCTCCCACAGCCGCGTGAAAGTGTTTTCTGTAGGGTAAACACGAAGGCCCGGCCATATACCATACATTTTCACTTAAATAATGAGCAACAAAGTCCCTGGAACCCACCGCGGCTCCGTGCGGTTATTTACACAGACATGCATATAATGGGTTCCGAGGCGAGCTCCCTTGGTAACCCTGGGCCCGCTCCAAATCCTCCTGTTTCAGAAAGCGTTTCGAGTGCTGCCGTCGGGACTGCAGTGTGTGGGACTCCTCCCCACCACATTCATTCTGGCATCCCCGCCCCTTTCCCCTAGGGAGACTCTAATTTAAACATTTCCGAAGCTTTATGAATTTTCAAGGGAGAAAGATTTCTCACATCAGGGGGGAAAGGGAGCTTCTGACTCAGCAACAGACTTGTTGAGGCTTGCAAAATGGAAGGGGAGAGAGAGCTTTCCATGGTAGAGCTCTTGTTGGAAGCAACAGAAGAGGAACTAAACCTGTGTTTTTCCTAAAGAAACATTTTACATAGAGAGAAAATATATATATATATATATATATATATATATATATATATATATATGAGGGTCTAGGAAAAGGAATAGCAGAGAGATCCATACTAGTAAGATATAGATATGTTCCTGTTTTGCAATTTTAACTTTTTCTTGGCGTTTAGAGAAGTGAAACTATTGAAAGAAACCTGGAATACAGGCTAATAATCACAAAAGCAATTGAAAATGGGTTCAGATTCTATTTGATTTGGATTTACAACTGAACTAAGATTAAATAGTGTTATAAATTAGCACACTCTTACTGATAAGTAGGCAAGAGTGTACACTTTTATGAGTCCTCATTCTCCATTAGTTAAATTTCATCCCCTTTTACTTTGCTTTTGTTACTTCAGTGTTTCAAATTTATATAAATCAGAATAAATACTGAAGAAAGAGAAAAACATTGCAAGGGGAAAATACATTCCATGTATAATGTTTATGTTTAATATCCTGTCTAATAAACTAAGTGTGACATTGCCTTTAAATAAGGAAAAGGTACTTTTTAAAAACAAGTCATAAATGGTTTAGAAATCAGTGGGTACATAGAAAATTGGTTTGAGCTAATAATCTCAAAACCATTTTTAACAATCAAGCAAAATATAAAACTGGAGAATTCCTTTTTTATTCTAAATTACAATGTCTAGAAGATAACCTGAGCTCTTTAGAATTAAAAATATAAATGACCATTTTCACAGCACCTATTGACATATTACTATTATTCATTAACCTATTTTGCACAGAAAATATTCAGCAACTGAGGCATGTAACGTATTGAAATGAAGAATTTTATTTCTAAGTAAAGTTGTATTTGATTGGACTCATCTGCAGATCCAATGACAAATCTTGAAAATGTAGGCACGAAAGTTAGCTCAATCATCCATTAAAATTGCAGTTAGTTCAATGTAAGAAGAGAGAGCATACGTTTAAAAGCTAAATGGTGCCATTCTGGGCTGAAGTTTGAATAAAAACAAGATTTCTTAGTGTGTTGAGACTGGTTTTGTTTTAGAGCATTTAGAGCTCTCCAAAAAGGAAAAAGCCATCAAGTTTGGTATTATGTAATAAGGTCAAACTTCATATTAAGTACACTAAATTCTGAAGTTCCACTGCCAGATCCTCTACTCACTGCTTTAACATCTGAGAAAGTGTCGTGAGGGTCCTGCTTTTTATAGCAAAGAAAGTTATATTCTGAAATCTAGAACTTTTAAGCTGGTGAGTGTCCCATCATAGAAAAGATTCCAACATAAAGGTTTCCTATAGTGCAGGTAGGGGTGGGTGGGAGGAGAGGGATTATGGACCTCTAGCAGGTCTAAAGCCAAGTTCTTATGAATCTATATTCTAATCATATTTACATGAAAATATGTTAATTGTATGACCAGTAACTCGTTCCCTGAGTTTAATTTGACTGTCCCTTGTTCATTTCCTCCCACTGCCCTGAGCCAGTGTGTTTAAAAATATTTTGCTGCAACCCAGGACACACACATACAACTAAAATAAAGCTTTTATTAAGCAATTCTTACTCTTGATACATGCAACAAGCTCTTTTAAAATTTTACTTTTTAAAAGAATTGTTTTTTAAAATAATTGATCACTGAATTGATCTCAAATCACTAAGTTGATTTTAAGACTCACATTTAGGTCATGAGCTGAAATTGAAGAACGCTGTCATAGAAGACTATTTCACACTTTATCTTAAAGCCTCCTCACACCTTCTTCTGTCCTCACTCTCAGCTGCTGAGCTGGCTTTCTATTTCACTGAGAAAATAGAAGCAGTTACAAATCTTCCCCAGGTCCTCACGGCTCCCTTTTCTAGTCACTGCCTCTGTCGCTTTACACCTCACCTTCCTTCCTGGTACATGGAAGGCCTGTCCATACCCCACCTTCCCGTCTAAGGCCAGCCCCTCCGCCGGTACACCAGCTCCTCCTCCCACTTGCTCAGGACACAGCTTCATAGACATCCCAAATTTAACAGGCCCAAAATTGAACTCCCCACCTTGTTAATTCCCATCTGGGTAAGCACCACTCCATTGCTGTAGTTGCTTAGGCCGAAAACCTTGGAGTCGTTCTTGACTTCTATTTTTGTTACAGGATATCCAAGCCATCATTACATTCTGCTTGTCCTACCTTTAAGTTATATCCAGAATCCAACTACCTCTCACCACTCCCACCTCAAGCAACCTGGCCCAGGTACTATTTTTTCTGCCCTGGATTGTTGCTCTCAACTCCTAACTAGTTTCCCAGCTTCTGATCTTGTCTACAATCTATTCTCCATGAAGCAGCTGGAATGCTCCTTTCAGACAGATCACATCATCTCCTCTGATGAAATACTTATACTTATCAGAATAAAAGTCAAAACATTTTCAATAACCAAAAGGTTCTTCATGTTTGCCTCCTGCCCCTACTAATCCCTCTGACAACTTCTACCCCACAATAGAATGCTTATTTCTTTAATGTACAAGGCCAAGTCAGCCCCAGGGACTTTGCTCTTGCAATTCCCTTGTCTGGAATGCTTGTCCTCCTCAATATCAACAGGGCTCACTCTATCCGTTTTCTCATCTCTCTCTCTTTCTCACTTCTTTTAGGTGTCTGCTCAAGCTCATTCTTCTCTGTGATATCTTCCCTGCCCTCCATTGTAAAACAGCAGCACCCTCCCTCCATTCCAGCCTCCTTCTCCCCCCGTAGGTGGTTTGATTTTTCTCCATCTGGCCCACTATGTACTTAAATTGTTTATCTGTCCTCCCTATTAGTTTGCAAGCCACATAAGGGAAGATACATTGTTTTGTTCACAATTGCATCCTCAGCACCTAGAACAATCCTGGCACACAGTAGGCACCCAAGAGTTGTCAAATTCATGCACTGAATGAAGGCATCATGGAATTAACAAATAGCAGTTTTAAGAACTAATAGCTATAAATATACTCTAGTAATATGAGAGTCCATTTATCAGTTGCTTGTTTGTTGGCAAGAGCTATCCAAACACCACCCAGATGCTCTTAGGAATTATAAGCAAGGCAAGATAGTCACAGGCATTGACAGGATATGTGAGTGAGGACAGACAATGCAGCTCAGGATTTTAACACAAGGGAATAGATAAACCTGGACTCCAAGAGGCAAGACTTCTGTCTTAGGAACATGGAGAAGGACGTAGCCTCCAGCACAGGGGTTCATTAAAGGAACTTGAACAAAGACAGGGAATCAAGACTCCAGCTCATAGAAACAGTGAACCAGTTTAGGCAGCATGGCAATGAGGCCAATTTGATGCTGATCCTCCATGATGCTGGTTTCTTATTGCTGCCCAGCCTGTGAATGTGTCTGACCCCACAGGATGGGAAAGGATTAGTCATTAGGTGGGAGCTCATTAGTCTTGGCTTTGGGTTGGAGGAAAAAATAGAACTTAAGGTCTAGATTGACCCTGTCCAACTTCAGGGTGCTTTATTGACACAGTATCCCAGTGTAACACCATCTTCAATTACTTCTGGTTCTTCCTCCACTTTTCTAAACCTTCCTTCATTCTCTCCTCTACCCTCCTCTCTCTTTACATATCTCTTTTATGTTGGAGTTCCTTAGCTTATATTCTTGGTCTTCTTCTCTACTTCTACATACTCTTTCTAAGTGACTTTATCCACTATCATGTGTTCAAATATCATCTGTCTCAGACCCATGAAGTCAATGTGTCCATACCTGAACTTACTGTCTTCTCCCAAACCCGCTCCTCCTCTTTGCTCCCTATCTGGCCGATGGCATCATCACACAACCAGTTTCTCAAGCTGGAAATTTGTTAACCTCTTCTTCCCTTTCTCACCCTCCAAAAACAATTGCTTACTATATTCTGTCAATTATGCTGCAGAAATGTTTCTCAAAGGTAGACCCCTTAGCCCTTTCCCCTACCCAAGTCTTAGCTCTGAATTTTTTCTCTGTTCTGCTCTAGCGCACAGCCTCTTAGCTGGCTTCCCTACCAGCTCCTCTTCTGAATCTATTCCCTTTAATAGCCCCCCAAAAAACAACTATGATCCTGTTACACTGTCCTGTCAATAATCACTCTCTAGCTTCCACAGTATCAAGTCCAAACTTGCTAGTAGACAGGACCCTTCAGGACTTATTTGCAACTTGCCACTTTGCCTTTTTCACCTGTCACTCTCCATATTACCAGATTCTCTGAATCAGCCATGTCATTTCATAATTCTGGGCCTTTGCACATGATGTTTCTAGTTCCTGGAATGCCTCTTTCCATCAGCTAATGATTCCTTTCCTTTCAAGACACAATCCAAATGCGATAGCCTTTCCTGACTCCCCCTGGACAGTGAGTTGAGGGCTGTTCTACACTCTTAACATTGACGTAATGATTTTTTTTACTGTTATAACATGTGTCATATGGACATAACAAGGAAACAATTATGTTTCCTTGGCTATCTGCCATTTTAGACTGTGAGTTGCTATAGGTCATGGTTTTCTTTATGTATCTCTGCATCTTTCTTGCCTGCCACAGTACCTGGAACATGGTTCCCAATAACTTTTTATTGATTATTAATTGCCCAATTAATACTGTAGGAAGGATGAAAGGAACGAGGGAAAGAAGAAAGGAAGGCAAAGAAGAGGGAGGGAGGGAGGGAAGGAGGAAAGTGTTTCCAAAGCACACTTAAAAGGAAATGTACCATTTTCTAGAAAACTGTAGCATTATTGAGTTATGGTTGCTGGAGGAACAAAAAATAAAACAAACAGACCATAACAAATAACAAAAAAATCTCACTCCCCTTCCCAGAATTTTCTTTGATAATACTAAACTGAAAGCTCCATTCTTGTTATTACAATCTTCATTCTGCTTACTCTGCCATTCCATTTTGACAAAGGAAAGTATCTAGAATCTTCCCCTGACGATAAAGTGTAGCCCCCAAACACAATAAAAGGTTTTCCAGATGGTGTTACCCTTTTTGAAGCCTGGGAGATTTGTCATTCAACTCCAGTGTTCCCATATAGGAAAGAAGCCTTCAATCTCTCCAGTAATTCCTGCCATGATGCTATTGGGCACTTATGTAGACTGACTTAATTGTTCCATTCTCACCTTTTATCTTTAGGCCTAGTCAACTTGATTAGATTACAAATCTTTGGAGACAGTGTCCTTATATATTTATTTTCCTAGTTCTTCTTGATTCTTTTATGTATCCATTAACTATCGAGTGCTTACTATGTGCCAGACACTGCCAGGCACTGGGGATACAACTATGAACAAAACAGAAGACACATATACTATTCTGTGCATAGTCAGAGATACTGTAAATAAATGTTTGCTGTTGATAATAGTTATGATAATTCCCAGCCCTAATTATCTTGACAGATTCATGAACAGTGAGATTCGAGGCTGAAACTGGCCTACTAAATTGGAGTCCTACGTGCTGCAACATCTCCTTGCTAGTCTGGTCATGGATGGAGACCTGGGTTGCATGTGGGATATAGAGGTAAGGCAAATTCATCAAGAAGGCAGAAGAAACCACACACTGAAACACATTGTAATGCTGGCTTGCAATGAGATTTTCATTTGTTTTCTCCCATACTTGTCACAATATATTTTGTGAGTAGATAAAGCAAAAGTAAATAATATTTCTATTTTACAGTTGGAAAACCAAAACCCAGGAACAAAATAATTTGCCACAGGTAGTTTCCATAGCCTGGGCTTAATGCCTCCATCTCCCCATTTCTCAGTCTCCTGCTTCATTACTTGGACATAAGACTATCACCTGAAATATGCAACATATTTGAGCAAGACAGAGCTACGGTGACAAGCGCTAAAAACATTGGTGACTAGTCTACCAAAAGATAAAGGATGGAAAGGATAACCCTTGAAGCATTCTCAGTAACACCTAACTAAATGAATAACAATTGGCAGTAGTGACTCAGAGTGAAAGCATCTTATTTTCAAAATTCATATCCCATGAATATTCAGAAATAGTCCTCAAATGTGCTAACTCATTTTTCTCCTATTAGAAGAATGAGGTCTGACAGTATATATTTGATATACTGCATTTAATTATTTTCTTTCACATTCTGGAAAGCTAACTCTTTTTATTGATAAATTATTCTATGCAGAGAAAAGTGAAGATGCATTTTGACTAAATACTAAATATTTAACCTTTATATAGATGAAGGGTATTATATCTATCAAATTTAATCTTAGAAAGAAGATTAAAATTTGTAAGTATTTATTTTGGAGACTATGAATGTTCAATAAAAAAGAAAAACAGGAGGTTTACTTGGTAGGAGGTACTGATACCAGCCTTTGTGCAAAGGCTGATTAAGTGTAACGACAGTGGATGGAAAGCATTCTGAAGAAAGGGGGTTGTTTGATTTTAGACCAGATTTGTACATCAACCTGATTGCTATCAATTTACTTTTACTCACTGTCTACTTTTTGTCTACATAGTAGTCTAGGACTTTATGTCGCCTTGCATCCAAGTTTCATTTATAAAGTGTACATCATTGTATTAAGTTTGCAGACCATATTCCATAACAATACAAAGAAAAATAGATGTCAATTTTCAATAGAAAAATTATAGGTAAACTTTTATGAAAAAAAAACTTTAGAAGATTTTCATAAAGGCATAAATCATTCATATGAAAATGCTTATGTTTTAGGCTGATCCATATTTAACTCACATTAAGGGACATGGAGAAGGGATATGTTGGACACAGTGGGGCCTATGGAGTCAGAGACCTGACGTTTAGTCCCAAGTCTTTCTGTTACTGTGTAACTTCAGCAGTTAAGCTTTGGGAACCTCAGTTTTCTCATCTTTGAAATGAAAGAAGCAATGACCGTCATCTGTGAAGTGGGAGTTGTTGTGAAGATGATTAGCAATATTTTATTTTTTTTATATTTATTTTTTTTTGAAAAAGTTGTACTAAGTGAAATCCCCACCGGCAATATCAGACTTCGTAGGATTCCCCATATGCACACCCACACTGGAAATTCTCAGTAGTTTATTGTTTGTTTGTTTTTAACATCCTTATTGGAGTATAATTGCTTTACAATGGTGTGTTAGTATCTGCTTTATAACAAAGTGAATCAGTTATACATATACATATATCCCCATATCTCTTCGCTCTTGCATCTGCCTCCCTCCCACCCTCCCTATCCCACTCCTCTTGGTGGTCACAAACCACCGAGCTGATCTCACTGTGCTATGTGACTGCTTCCCACTAGCTATCTATTTTACGTTTGGTAGTGTATATATGTCCATGCCACTCTCTCACTTTGTCACAGCTTACCCTTCCCCCTCCCCATATCCTCAAGTCCATTCTCTAGTAGGTCTGCATCTTTATTCCCATCTTACCCCTAGGTTCTTCATGACCTTTTTTTTTTTTCTTAGATTCCATATATATGTGTTAGCATATGGTATTTGTTTTTCTCTTTCTGACTTACTTCACTCTGTATGACAGACTCTAGGTCCATCCACCTCACCACAAATAACTCAATGTCGTTCCTTTTTATGGCTGAGTAATATTCCATTGTATATATGTGCCACATCTTCTTTATCCATTCATCTGTTGGTAGACACTTAGTTTGCTTCCATGTCCTGGCTATTGTAAATAGAGCTGCAATGAACATTTTGGTACATGATTCTTTTTGAATTATGGTTTTCTCAGGGTATATGCCCAGTAGCGGGATTGCTGGGTCATATGATAGTTCTATTTTTAGTTTTTTAAGGAACCTCCATACTGTTCTCAGTAGTGGCTCTATCACTTTACATTCCCACCAACAGTTCAAGAGGGTTCCCTTTTCTCCACACCCTCTCCAGCATTTATTGTTTCTAGATTTTTTGATGATGGCCATTCTGACCGGTGTGAGATGATATCTCATTGTAGTTTTGATTTGCATTTCTCTAATGATTAATGATGTTGAGCATTCTTTCATGTGTTTGTTGGTGATCGGTATACCTTCTTTGGAGAAATGTCTATTTAGGTCTTCTGCCCACTTTTGGATTGGGTTGTTTGGTTTTTTGTTATTGAGCCGCATGAGCTGCTTGTAAATTTTGGAGATTAATCCTTTGTCAGTTGCTTCATTTGTAAATATTTTCCCCCATTCTGAGGGTTGTCTTTTGGTCTTGTTTATGGTTTCCTTTGCTGTGCAAAAGATTTTAAGTTTCATTAGGTCCCATTTGTTTATTTTTGTTTTTATTTCCATTTCTCTAGGAGGTAGGTCAAAAAGTATCTTGCTGTGATTTATGTCATAGAGTGTTCTGCCTATGTTTTCCTCTAAGAGTTTTATAGTGTCTGGCCTTACATTTAGGTCTTTAATCCATTTTGAGTTTATTTTTGTGTATGGTGTTAGGGAGTGTTCTAATTTCATACTTTTGCATGTACCTATCCAGTTTACACAGCACCACTTTACAGACAAGCAAAAGCTGAGAGAGTTCAGCACTACCAAACCAGCTTTACAACAAATGCTAATGGAACTTCCCTAGGCAAGAAACACAAGAGAAGGAAAAGACCTACAATAAGAAACCCAAAACAATTAAGAAAATGGGAATAGGAACATACATATCAATAATTACCTTAAATGTAAATGGATTAAATACTCCCACCAAAACACACAGACTGGCTGAATGGATACAAAAACAAGACCCATATATATGCTGTCTACAAGAGACCCACTTCAGATCTAGGGGCACATACAGACTGAAAGTGAGGGGATGGAAAAAGATATTCCATGCAAATGGAAATCAAAAGAAAGCTGGAGGGCTTCCCTGGTGGCGCAGTGGTTGAGAGTCCGCCTGCCAATGCAGGGGACATGGGTTCGTGCCCTGGTCCGGGAAGATCCCACATGCCGCGGAGCGGCTGGGCCTGTGAGCCGTGGCTGCTGAGTCTGCGTGTCCGGAGCCTGTGCTCCACAATGGGAGAGGCCACAACAGTGAGAGGCCCACATACCGCAAAAAAAAAAAAAAAAAAGAAAATTAGTAGCAATTCTCATATCAGACAAAATAGACTTTAAAATAAAGACTATTACAAGAGACAAAGAAGGACAGTACATAATGATCAAGGGATCGATCCAAGAAGAAGATAGAACAATTGTAAATATTTATGAGCCCAATATAGGAACACCTCAGTACAGAAGGCAAATACTAACAGCCATAAAAGGGGAAATCGACAGTAACACAATCATAGTAGGGGACTTTAACACCCCACTTTCACCAATGGACAAATCATCCAAAATGAAAATAAATAAGGAAACACAAGCTTTAAATGATACATTAAACAAGATGGACTTAATTGATATTTATAGGACATTCCATCCAAAAACAACAGAATACACATTTTTCTCAGGTGCCCATGGAACATTCTACAGGATAGATCATGTCTTGGGTCACAAATCAAGCCTTGGTAAATTTAAGCAATATTTTAAGTGGAAAGTCTTCTATGACGTTTGACGCAGAATGTATATTTAAACAAACAAACAAATCTTGACTCTCATCTGCCATGCTGCATAAGGTAAAGAGTAGACTAGAAGGCCAGCTAGAAGAACACACTGGTAGTCCTGCGGAGGGTGGAGGGGTTGATAACAAAAACAAAAACAAAAAATTACCAAAAACATGCAAATGGATGGTGATAATGGTAGTAAAATCCCATTAACAGAAATGGAAGGATAAGTCCAAATGAAAAATGGAAAAGGTGAGGAGGCTAAATTCTTCCTACGTTTGAAAGGGAGAAAGAAATTCTAAAAGTTAAACATTAAACATCTTCAATGACTATTTAATCTCTAAGGAAAACCAGTGATGTAAACAGGGCAAACTCAGGCTTTACGGGCAAAACTGAATTCCAATACTAGTTCTGACACCTACAGGGTGGAGTGTGTTAACCTGGGCAGGTTAACCATTGTCAATCTGTTTTCTCCTCTGATAAATAACATGAAAAATACCTAACGCCATGAGACCACTGGTCTTGAAACTAGGATCCATCCAGATAATCTCAGTCCAATAGAAATATATGGTGAGCTACAAATACAAGCTACATATGTAATGTGAAATCTCTTAGAAGCCACACTGAAAAAATGAAAAAGAATTGGGTGAAGTTAACTTGAGTAATATATTTTTTAACTCAGTATATGCAAAATATTATTTCATCATGTAATCTATATAGAAGTTATTACTACATTTGCAGTATCTATTGAGATCGTTGTGGTTTATTCTGTTAATATAATGTATTGCACTGACTGAGTTTCAGATGTTAAACCAATCATATATATATATATATATATATATATATATATATATATATATATGATTACACACCATGACCAAGAGGAATTTCTCCCAGAAATGCAAGATTGGTTTAACATCTGAAACTCATATATATATATATATATATATATATATATATATATAATATATATATATATATATTATATATATATGTATATATATATAATATATATATATATTATATATATATATTGCCAGATTTGTATTGCTAGTATTTTGTTGAGGATATTTATTTGTAGAGACTACTGATCTGTAGTTTTCTTTTCTTGTCATGTCTTTGTCTGGTTTTGGTCTTAAGGTAATACTGGTCTCATAGAATGAGTTGGGAAGTGTTCCTTCCCCTTCTAAATCTTTGTAAGAGTGTCTGAAGGATTCACATTAATTCTTTTTTAAACGTGTGGTAGAATTCACTAGTGGAGCCATCTAGACCTAGACTTTTCTTTGTGTGAAGATTTAAAATTGCTAATGAAATATCTTTACTTGTTATAAGTCTATTTGGATTTTTAATTTTTTCAGTTTCAGTTGTTTGTGTTTTTCTTGGAATTTATCCATTTCATCTAGGTTATCTAATTTGATGTCATATGATTATTCATAGTATTCCCTTACAATCCTTTTTTAGTTCTGTGAGGTTAGTACTGAGGTCCCCTCTTTTATTCCTGATTTCAGTAATCTGGGTCCTTACTTTTTTCTCTTGGCCAGGCTAGCTAAAGTTTAATTTTGTTGATCTTTTTCAAATCACTAATTTTTGATTTCATTGATGTTCACTATTACTTTTATTCTCTATTTTATTTATTTGTGATCTAATCTTTATTATTTTCTTCCTTCTGCTTGCTTGTTTTAGCTTATTCTTTTTTTTTCTAGTTTCTTAAGGTGGAAGTTCAGGTTACTGATTTGAGATCTTTATTCCTCTTATAATTATAAGCATTATAGCTATAAGTTTCCCTCTGACTGCTGTTTGAGCTGCATCTCATGAGTTTTGGTATGTGTGGTTTTATTTTCATTTATCTCAAATTATTTTGTAATTTGCACTGTGATTTCTTCTTTGACTCAATTGTTATTTAGGAGAGTTTTATTTAATTTTCACATATCTGTGAATTTCTCAAATTTCCTTCTATTATTATGACTTTTCATTTCATTCCATTGTGGTCAAAGAACACTGTATAATTTAAATACTTTTAAATTTATTGAGGTTTGTTTTATGACCTCCTAACATATACTCCTAACATAACCTGGAAATTGTTCCATGTGCACTTGAGAAGAATGTATATTCTGCTTTTTGTTGATTGGAGTGTTCTGTAGAAGTCTGTTATATTTAGTTGGTTTACAGTGTTTACATTTTCTGTTTCCTTGTTGATCTGCCTGGTTGTTCTACCCATTGTTGAAAGTGAGGTATTGAAGTTTTCAAATATTATTGTTGAATTGTCTATATCACCTTTTAATGTATGTATTTTATGTCATGTTTTGGGGCACTCTCTTGTTAGATGCATTATGCTTATAATTATTTTGTCTTCATGATGGACTGACCCTTTTATCATTATGTCCTTTTTTGTCACTAGTAACAAAATTTGTCTCTAAGTCTACTTTGCCTTATACTACTGTAGCCACTTCAGCTCTATTTTGGATACCCTTTGTATGGGATATATTTTTCTATCCTTTTACTTTCAACTTATTGTGTCTTTGAATCAATTATGTCTCTTGTGATGGCATGTAGTTGGACCATGTTTGCTTCATTTGACCATTCTCTGCCTTTTGACTGGACTGAGACACACATTCTTATTAGAGGAATGATATTATCATTATTTCATAAACTGTACACTCATTGCTTTATTACAGATTTGATACTGAGAGCTAACATATTGCTTTACCTTCTTTTTAAAATTTATGAAAATGGATTAATTATTCATATTAAATCTATATTATTTTAACCTTGGCTACTTTTTATAATCTGTCTTACAGGATTCATTTTGCAACTTATTTCTCATTGTTTTTATAATGTTTCTTGCAATGCTTATTAACATATGTATTTGAATTGAAATAATAAATGCAGAATTTTTCTGAAAGTGTAATTCAGCTTATTGTTTGCCATGGATATTTTTGTAAATTGACCTAAATATACAGCTCCACAGTTTTGATTTAATATATATGTATAAAATCCAGGAAGAAAGTATAGTGGAAATGTGAGTTGAAATAGACAAAGGAAAGGCCTAAAATTTCCAAATATTACAAAATAGTTTTTCATATATTTTTAAATAGCTGGTCTTGGGTATTAAATTATTATAATATTCAAATTTCATTTGATACATTTAAAATGAAATAGTAATTATATTTAAAGTGACAATATTAAATATATATTGAAAATTACATCCTTTGTGACAATGTCAATTTATGATAAAAATTTTAGATACCTTAAAATGTACAAGACATTTAAAGCTGTTCAAAAATACATGATATTGTTTAAATGTTCAAAATGTCTTCGGGTGATTCTCGAGGAAAAATGTTTGAAGACCAGGTCAAAGAACAAAGGCACTCTAAATTCATCACCTCTTGTTGCCTTATTTACTTCTATATTCCCAGTGCCAATCACATCTCCATGATTGAATGAATGAATGAATGTCCTGAATGGATAACATTACAAATTACACACTTTCTGCCTAAAGAAAGGATGACCCTGGAGGTGGATTTTTCCCTCTCTAGGTTAGATAATTATTAGTTGGTAGGTAGAGAGAGTGGGGTCCTGATGGAAATGAGGAAAGGATACCTACACTCCTGACTTGATAAGACAGCCTTGAGTGAGTAACTTTACCCTTGTCAGACTCCAGCAAAATGAGAGAAAGATTGAGACCTAGACTTAAGGGAACTCAATGAAGTATTATATTGAGATCCATACATAACAATTATCTTGAATTCTATAAGCATTTTTTGAGAATCTACTTTTCCATCACTGCTAGGCACTGGGCATGCAAGGAAGAAGACAGAGTATAAAGAAGTCTACTGAAGCAGGATAAGTGGTGTAAGAGAAACATATTAATTTATAGGTTGAATTATTTGAAATTACTGTTATTTGGCCATTTTTGACCTACCAAAAATATGGTAAATTATATGGCTCAATCTACATGGTACATGTAAATCTAGGATAAAGAGCAATAAATCCTGAGGGATTCTGGTTAATCAGGGAAAGCAATATGTAGTCATTGGCATTTGAGCTGGACATTGAAGGATGGAAAAGAAGGTTGGTGGATGGATAGCTGGCAGATAGGATATCTGAGATAATAGGATCAACAAGAGCAAGAGTAGAGAGTATTGGAAGGTACATGTTTGTCTGGAAAGGCACATTGGGTTTCCTTTTTGTTGAGGCCTGAGAAGTGTGAATAAAAGTAGAAAGGAGCCCAAGATTTGAGTTAAGAGTCCTGTAGGCCTAAGAAGATGCTATTGAGTCAGCAATGGGAAGCCACTGAAGGCTTACCACAGGGAGTATTGTGAACAGATATAAGCTTTAGAAGAACTCAGGTGGCTGAATGGGGAATGAGTGATGGGTAGGGAGGTTGAGATTGGAGGCCCAGAGACACATAGGAAGCTCCTGCAATGTCAAGATGAACACAGTAGATGTGTATATGGGTTAGAAATGGGGCATGTTTCTCAGACAAATTTATCATGGTTTGGTCATTGATTAGGTTGAGGGATTAGTTGTAAGAGGTATAGGTTCAGGAGTGGAGGAAGGGAGTAAGCTACTTGGGGATATCCTGCAGTGAGGGTAGAGTTCTGTGCTATGGGCCTTAGCTCTGAAAATAGATGCAGTTATAAGGGGAATTTGTCTAGGAAGAGCAGGGAAACAGAGGAAGGCAGAAGGACAGAACAGGGAATTAGGAATGGATCTGTGCCCTGTGCTAAACCACACTTTATCTTCATCACAACACTTGTTTACCTCAGTGTCTACCCTTCGCAAATCTGTGAGACCTCCAAAGGTGGGAATTAGATCTTGTCTATTCTTCAGCATTCTCAAAGCTCATACATAGTCAAGGGGTAACCACTTTAAAAAGTCCTTGCTGTTTAGCACAGGGAGCTCTACTCAATATTCTATAATAACCTATACGGGAAAAGAATCTGAAAAAGAATGGTTATATGCATATGCATAACTGAATGATTTTGCCGTATACCTGAAGCTAACATAACATTGTAAATCAACTATACTTTAACATAAAATAAAAATTAAATTTAAAAAAGTCCTCGCTGAATCAAATCTTAACTTTTTATGGAATGTTTTCTAGGTTCTTGTCATTGTTTTAAGTGCCATACAGGTGCCCTTCCATTTCATATTTTATAGATGGGGAAACAGAAGCGTGTACTTGTTCAAGGTCACAATTAGTGAGTGGGAGCCTGGATTTGAACTCAGTCTAACACCAGAGGCTGCTGGCACAAAACTCCCATGCATGCTCTGGAATGAATAGTCAGAGTGACATCCGTTTGGCACTTTACAGTTTAGGGTTGCTCTCATAGTCAGTTCTAATATCCTCAAAATAACTTTGTGAGATGGAGGGAGGGGGAAATCTTATTATTGAGTAAATGCAAGTTAAGTGAATTCATGAGGAAACACAGCTAGTAAGTGGCAAAAACCATGCAAAGCCACCATCTTCTGAGTTACAACCCTGTGTTCCATTTCAGTCTTGTTTCCTGTGAGTCCAGTTGTCTGTCTTATTGCTCAAGAAGATAGAATGCATCAGCAAGTGGCTGGAGAGGGGGGCTGTGGAAGAAGCAGAAATACCTCTTGACTAGCTGGACATGTTTCCTTGAGAGATTTAGGAACTTCATTCTGGTAAGACTATAAGGTGTTTGTGGGTCTGACTTACTTGTGAAATCTAATGTGAATGTGAATACGAATAGTCTCTTTTATTAGTAATCATGAATGCTCAATATTTAGGCACAACTCACATGTAAACAAATGACTCGTCTGTTGATTGTAGATGTAAATGAAAAGTAATCTATTGACCTATCTATTCACCCATGCTGGGGACATAACCTGGAATCTGTCCTTAGGCATAATGTCAGGGATCCCTCTACAGTCTAACCACCCCAGCCTCTTTAGAGGCCTCTATATTTCATTTACTAAGGAGGAAAAGATTTACCCTCTTAATAGGAGAATGGAAAAGAGAACGATGGATATTGAATTTCTATAGGCATTTGTCTAACCTAATCCCCTACCACACATAGACTCTTCTTTGATGGCTGGTCTCCTTAGATAGGAGAGACTCATGAAAGATTTCAAAGGAACTGAAAATGAGATTGATAATAAGCTTCATACTTGTGTTCAGCTCATTTCAGTTTAGAAAAAGAAAAGTGTCGGTGCCTCTGACAGATACTACCTTGTTTGAATTTTATGAGTCCTAGGCAAGGTTGGCCTGTCATTTCTCTGCCATTCTACAAGATTGGTTTTCTTGCCAAGTTTCACCATTGCTAATATAGACTCTGAAGCAGCAAATACCACAGAGGGTTCATAGGTGAGACATCTCCTGTTTTGTAAGTAGATGTGTTTATTTATACAGAAGGTGAAAGTATATCCTCAGTGTGACCAATATATTTAGCCCCTTAACTTCTAAAATAAGCACTGTTTTGATAATTATAACAGAAGCACCTACATTTTTCCTGTTTAAAGAAGGGACTAAATTAGTAGTTCTTGTCTATAGTATTAACTAACATATAATATTAACTATTAATTTATAATAAATATAAATGTGAACTTAGGACTCTCTACATGCAATGTGCTATTCTAAATATTTAATCTACTTTACAACTCTATGATAAATACTATTATTGTTTTCATATTAAAGGCAAGTGAACTAAGGCACAGGACTGTTAAGCATCTGGCTTAAAACTGCAGAGCTAATGATAGAGCCAGAATCCCAGGGGTCCTGATGTTAACTGTGCTAAAATGTTGTGAGTCTAATGACTTTGTCTCCACAAAACTGGAAAAGACTTCTGAGAAGTGGTGGGACATTATAAAAATCTTCTAAAGATGGGAGCAAATTTAGGAAAACGGAGAGCTAGAGAACTTACAAAGTTAGTAAATGAACGCTCTCTTGTGTAGCTTTGAGGGATTCTTCTTCCACTTCTCTCCGACCTTAGAGTTTCACTGAAATCTTGAGCAGGGTCTCTCGATGTAGCAGAGGCATGATGAAGTCTTAGGTTTATGAGAAGCTGATGGCTTTGTGCTAGCATGGTTTTCCTGTTGGTCTTACTGAAACCAGCAACCATAGATTCCAACTGCTTCATTTGTGCTCACTGATGACGCCCCTCTTCTCAGTCAAACACCATACAAATGGATACCATTCCTTCGTTGTTCCCTTTCTCCCTTCCTTCCATTCTCTAGGTCAATGAAATTAGTTAAACGAGCCTGATTCTGTGCCAGGGGTTGATGATTAAATAAATACATATGTAAATAAAATAAGACAATGGTTCTTGACCTTTAAAAAAGACTCAAACGTGTGGAGCTTCCCTGGTGGCGCAGTGGTTGAGAGTCCGCCTGCCGATGCAGGGGACACGGGTTTGTGCCCCGGTCCGGGAAGATCCCACATGCCGTGGAGTGGCTGCGTCCATGAGCCATGGCCGCTAAGCCTGCGCATCCGGAGCCTGTGCTCCGCAACGGGAGATGCCACAACAGTGAGAGGCCTGCGTACCGAAAAAAAAAAAAAAAAAAAAAGACTCAAATGTGGCTTTAAAAATGGCCATCTGGGGAATTCTCTGGTGATCCAGTGGTTAGGACTCAGTGGCTTTCACTGCTAGGGCCCAGGTTTGATTCCTGGTCAGGGAGCTAAGATCCTGCATGCCACTCAGTGTGGCCAAATTAAAAAAAAAAAAATTGAAAAATGGCCATCTGTTTGTAGTATAAGTAGGTACAAAAGAGGGAATGCTTACCTCCACCTGGGGTGTTGCGAAAAGCTTCATAGAAGAGGTTAGTACTTGAACTGAGTTTTAAAAGATGTGTAGGTTGGGGGTGGGATGGTCAGAGGAAAATGAGAAGAGCATTCCAGGAAGAGGAATCATCAGTAAGAGTAGCAAAGTATTGGAGGAGAAAATAGTAGGACTTGAAGGAAGTGGAGAGAAGATTTCCTGGATGGGGCAAGGGTGTGGGGTGAGACCATTAGAATAAGGCTGAAGAAGTAGGCAAGGGCCAGACCAGGTATGACAAAGAAAGGAAAATCACTGAAAAATCCACCCCCAGGACCTAAACCCAACACAACACCCATATATGGTGATCTTGTTTTAAAAATTCCCTGCAGTTCATCAGATAATATTTGAACTTCAGGTCTTCAGGGATAGTGGATACTTCTATTAATGTATTTTGTGGTATTTTATACACATCCTGGCGAGATTAACACACCATCTTCTATGAGGAGAGTAGCTAGTGTGAAGTTAAGATCCGTTTGATCTTTGATATAAGGTGTAAAGAATTTTTTTTAACAATCACCCCCAGAGCTTTTGTATAACACCTGTTTTCAGTTCTAATTTAATGCACAATATGTTACCAAGATTCAATATTAATGCCAGCATTATTTCATTCCAAATATTTCCATCCAAGTACTCTTTTTAAAACCAATACATAGTGCTTACTATACGCCGGGTGTTGTTTAAGCATTTTACAAATATTAAATCATCCAATGATCTAACAACACAATAAGAGGTAGGTACTGTCATTATCGCTATTTTACAAATGAGGAAACAGTAGTTGAGTAACTTGCCTGAATTTACAAAGCTGGTAAGTGGTGGAGCTGGGAGTTGAGTGCAGGCATCTTACTTCAGAGATGCTAGGCCATGTCTTTGTTTTTAATTATCATTTATCTACTCTTTCAACTTACTTTTTTTCCAAACTAAATTATTAGGAAGGTTTTGAAGTTCTTTTGGTCACTTGTTTAACTAGCATCATGCTATATTTTATAAACATTTCAATACAAAGATTACATTCTCATATATTATATATGACATTTATTTTTAGGTTATAGTTCTTGACTCTGGCTACACATTAGAATTACCTAGGGAGCTTTTTAAAAAAAAATATATTGTTGGCCTGAGACGTACCTCCAAGAGATTCTGATTTAATTGGTTTGGGTGAAGCCTGGACATAGTATTTTAAAAACTCCCCAGGTGATTCTAATGTCATCCAGGGTTTAGACCCACTGATATAGATGGATCATTTATTGATTACTTTAGGCACTATGCTACGTATTTTACACATCATTTTTAACATTTTTGTCATTTCACTTGACAACCTGATTAGATAGGTATTATAATTATTGGTGTTTTACAGATGAGGACACTGAGGAACCAGGAGGTTATATAATTTGTCCAAGATCACACAGCTAGTAAATAGCAGAGACAGGATGTATGAGGTAAAACCACATTTTCTTAATCATAATGTGGCTGAGCATCCCATAGCATAAAAATAATTAATATACTGTATCATAAATTAGTTGATCAGCATTCTGGAATCTATTTATTTTTATTAATTAATTTATTTATTTTTGCTGTGTTGGTTGGGTCTTCATTTCTGTGAGAGGGCTTTCTCTAGTTGTGGCAAGCTGGGGCCACTCTTCATCACGGTGCGTGGGCCTCTCACTATCGCAACCTCTCTTGTTGCGGAGCACAGGCTCCAGACGCGCAGTCTCAGTAGTTGTGGCTCACGGGCCTAGTTGCTCTGACACATGTGGGATCCTCCCAGAGCAGGGCTCGAACCCGTGTCCCCTGCATTAGCAGGCAGATTCTCAACTACTGTGCCACCAGGGAAGCCCTGGAATCTATTTATTTTATATGTAGGTGTTAAGATGCTGAAAATTTAAAAAATTTAACGGCCTTTCCATTCAGTTTCTTAAAAATACTTTTCAAACCAAATTATGTATAGTTATATACTTTTTCTGTTATATACATTTTTATATTATATAATATATTGTTACATATGCCGTGCATTTGTTATATTAGTAGACTTTTATTCTTTTGTATTTCTGCATATGAATACATAAAACATTCTAAATAAGTCTCCAAATATGTAAATACCTTATTAAGACTACTGGATGTTTTCTATTACTGAGAAGAAAGTGATACAAAAGCAGTTTATTCTTAGTAGAAAAGATTTGGGTTATACTGTGTGAAGAATTTTCTAACCGTAAGCAGCATCCTCTAGCTAATATACTTTGAGCATATTTGCTACATGCCAAGTGAAGTGTCTGCTACTTTCCATGCATTATTTCAGTAATACATTTAATGCATTCATTCATCTCAACCCATCTATATATAGAGTCTGTCATACAGAGTGAAGTAAGTCAGAAAGAGAAAAACAAATACCGTATGCTAACACATATATATGAAATCTAAGAAAAAAAAAAAAGCCACAAAGAACCTAGGGGTAAGATGGGAATAAAGGCACAGACATACTAGAGAATGTACTTGAAGATATGGGGAGGGGGAAGGGTAAGCTGTGACAAAGTGAGAGAGTGGCATGGACATATATACACTACCAAACGTAAAATACATAGCTAATGGGAAACAGCCGCATAACACAGGGAGATCAGCTCGGTGCTTTGTGACCACCTAGAGGGGTGGGATAGGGAGGGTGGGAAGGAGGGAGATGCAAGAGGGAAGAGATATGGGGACATATGTATATGTATAACTGATCCACTTTGTTATAAAGCAGAAACTAACGCACCATTGTGAGGCAATTATACTCCAATAAAGATGTTAAAAAAAAAAAAAACCCTCCCACGCTCGTGTATCTAGCTCAGAACTCCTTTCTGAAATATGAATTTATTTATCCAGCTGCCTGCTGATAGCTTTACCCAAATGTTTCATAGATATCTCAAATATAACATGTCCAAAAAGAAACTCTCAATTTTGTTCCATTTTTTCTTCCCTCAGTCTTTTTTTTTTTAATTTTTTAAATTAGTTTCTGCTTTATAACAAAGTGAATCAGTCATACATATACATCTGTTCCCACATCCCTTCCCTCATGCATCTCCCTCACTCCCACCCTCCCCATCTCACCCCTCCAGGCGGTCACAAAGCACCGAGCTGATCTCCCTGTGCTCTGCGGCTGCTTCCCACTATCTATATACCTTACATTTGGTAGTGTATATATGTCCATGCCTCTCTTTCGCTTTGTCACAGCTTACCCTTCCCCCTCCCCATATCCTCAAGTCCATTCTCAAGTAGGTCTGCGTCTTTATTCCCGTTTTGCCCCTAGGTCCATCATGACTTTTTTTTTTTTTTTAATTCCGTATATATGTGTTAGCATACGGTATTTGTCTTTCTCTTTCTGACTTACTTCACTCTGTATGACAGACTCTAGGTCTATCCACCTCATTACAAATAGCTCAGTTTTGTTTCTTTTTATGGCTGAGTAATATTCCATTGTATATATGTGCCACATCTTCTTTATCCATTCATCCGATGATGGACACTTAGGTTGTTTCCAGCTCCGGGCTATTGTGAATAGAGCTGCAATGAACATTTTGGTACATGTCTCTTTTGGAATTATGGTTTTCTCAGGGTATATGCCTAGTAGTGGGATTGCTGGGTCATATGGTAGTTCTATTTTTAGTTTTTTAAGGAAGCTCCATACTGTTCTCCATAGTGGCTGTACCAATTCACATTCCCACCAGCAGTGCAAGAGTGTTCCCTTTTTTCCACACCCTCTCCAGCATTTATTGTTTCTAGATTTCTTGATGATGGCCATTCTGACTGGTGTGAGATGATATCTCATTGTAGTTTTGATTTGCATTTCTCTAATGATTAATGATGTTGAGCATTCTTTCATGTGTTTGTTGGCAGTCTGTATATCTTCTTTGGAGAAATGCCTATTTAAGTCTTCTGCCCATTTTTGGATTGGGTTGTTTGTTTTTTTGCTATTGAGCTGCATGAGCTGTTTATAAATTTTGGAGATTAATCCTTTGTCAGTTGCTTCATTTGCAAATATTTTCTCCCATTCTGAGGGTTGTCTTTTGGTCTTCTTTATGGTTTCCTTTGCTGTGCAGAAGCTTTGAAGTTTCATTAGGCCCCATTTGTTTATCTTTGTTTTTATTTCCATTTCTCTAGGAGGTGGGTCCAAAAGGATCTTGCTGTGATTTATGTCATAGAGTGTTCTACCTATGTTTTCCTCTAAGAGTTTGATAGTTTCTGGCCTTACATTTAAGTCTTTAATCCATTTTGAGCTTATTTTTGTGTATGGTGTTAGGGAATGATCTAATCTCAAACTTTTACATGTCCCTGTCCAGTTTTCCCAGCACCACTTATTGAACAGGCTGTCCTTTCTCCACTGTACATTCCTGGCTCCTTTATCAAAGATAAGTTGGCCATATGTGCGTGGGTTTATCTCTGGGCTTTCTATCCTGATCCACTGATCTATCTTTCTGTTTTTATGCCAGTACCACGCTGTCTTGATTACTGTAGCTTTGTAGTATAGTCTGAAGTCAGGGAGCCTGATTCCTCCAGCTCCGTTTTTCGTTCTCAAGATTGCTTTGGCTATTCGGGGTCTTTTGTTTTTCCAAACAAATTTTGAAATTTTTTGTTCTAGTTCTGTGAAAAATGCCAGTGGTAGTTTGATAGGGATTGCATTGAATCTGTAGATTGCTTTGGGTAGTAGAGTCATTTTCACAATATTGATTCTTCCAATCCAGGAACATGGTATATCTCTCCATCTATTTGTATCATCTTTAATTTCTTTCATCAGTGTCTTATAATTTTCTGCATACAGGTCTTTTGTCTCCTTAGGTAGGTTTATTCCTAAATATTTTATTCTTTTTGTTGCAATGGTAAATGGGAGTGTTTTCTTGATTTCATTTTCAGATTTTTCATCATTAGTGTACAGGAATGCCAGAGATTTCTGTACATTAATTTTGTATCCTGCTACTTTACCAAATTCATTGATTAGCTCTAGTAGTTTTTCGGTAGCATCTTTAGGATTCTCTATGTATAGTATCATGTCATCTGTAAACAGTGACAGCTTTACTTCTTCTTTTCCCATTTGGATTCCTTTTATTTCCTTTTCTTCTCTGATTGCTGTGGCTAAAACTTCCAAAACTATGTTGAATAAGAGTGGTGAGAGTGGGCAGCCTTGTCTTGTTCCTGATCTTAGTGGAAATGGTTTCAGTTTTTCACCATTGAGGACAATGTTGGCTGTGGGTTTGTCATATATGGCCTTTATGATGTTGAGGAAAGTTCCCTCTATGCCTACTTTCTGCAGGGTTTTTATCATAAATGGATGTTGAATTTTGTCAAAAGCTTTCTCTGCATCTATTGAGATGATCATATGGTTTTTCTCCTTCAACTTGTTAATATGGTGTATCACACTGATTGATTTGCGTATATTGAAGAATCCTTGCATTCCTGGAATAAACCCCACTTGATCATGGTGTATGATCCTTTTAATGTGCTGTTGGATTCTGTTTGCTAGTATTTTGTTGAGGATTTTTGCATCTATGTTCATCAGTGATATTGGCCTGTAGTTTTCTTTCTTTGTGACATCCTTGCCTGGTTTTGGTATCAAGGTGATGGTGGCCTCGTAGAATGAGTTTGGGAGTGTTCCTTCCTCTGATATTGTTTGGAAGAGTTTGAGAAGGATGGGTGTTAGCTCTTCTCTAAATGTTTGATAGAATTCGCCTGTGAAGCCATCTGGTCCTGGGCTTTTGTTTGTTGGAAGATTTTTTTTTTTTTTTTTTTTTTTTTTTTGCTGTACGCGGGCCTCTCACTGCTGTGGCCTCTCCCGTTGCGGAGCACAGGCTCCGGACACACAGGCTCCGCGGCCATGGCTCGCGGGCCCAGCCGCTGCGCGGCATGTGGGATCTTCCGGGATAGGGGCACGAACCCGTGTCCCCTGCATCGGCAGGCGGACTCTCAACCACTGCGCCACCAGGGAAGCCCTGTTGGAAGATTTTTAATCACAGTTTCAATTTCAGTGCTTGTGATTGGTCTATTCATATTTTCTATTTCTTCCTGATTCAGTCTTGGCAGGTTGTGCATTTCTAAGAATGTGTCCATCTCTTCCAGGTTGTCCATTTTATGGGCATAGAGTTGCTTGTAGTAATCTCTCATGATCTTTTGTATTTCTGCAGTGTCAGTTGTTACTTCTCCTTTCTCATTTCTAATTCTATTGATTTGAGTCTTCTCCCTTCTTTTCTTGATGAGTCTGGCTAATGGTTTATCAATTTTGTTTATCTTCTCAAAGAACCAGCTTTTAGTTTTATTGATCTTTGCTATCGTTTCCTTCATTTCTTTTTCATTTATTTCTGATCTGATTTTTATGATTTCTTTCCTTCTGCTAACTTTGGGATGTTTTTGTTCTTCTTTCTGTAATTGCTTTAGGTGCAAGGTTAGGTTGTTTATTCGAGATGTTTCCTGTTTCTTAAGGTGGGATTGTATTGCTATAAACCTCCCTCTTAGAACTGCTTTTGCTGCATCCTATAGGTTTTGGGTCGTCGTGTCTCCATTGTCATTTGTTTCTAGGTATTTTTAAATTTCCTCTTTGATTTCTTCAGTGATCACTTCGTTATTAAGTAGTGTATTGTTTAGCCTCCATGTGTTTGTATTTTTTACAGCTCTTTTCCTGTAATTGATGTCTAGTCTCATAGCATTGTGGTCAGAAAAGACACTTGATACAATTTCAATTTTCTTAAATTTACCAAGGCTTGATTTGTGACCCAAGATGTGATCTATCCTGGAGAATGTTCCATGAGCACTTGAGAAAAATGTGTATTCTGTTGTTTTTGGATGGAATGTCCTATAAATATCAATTAAGTCCATCTTGTTTAATGTATCATTTAAAGCTTGTGTTTCCTTATTTATTTTCATTTTGGAAGATCTGTCCATTGGTGAAAGTGGGGTGTTAAAGTCCCCTACTACGACTGTGTTACTGTCGATTTCTCCTTTTATGGCTGTTAGTATTTGCCTTATGTATTGAGGTGCTCCTATGTTGGGTGCATAAATATTTACAATTGTTATATCTTCTTCTTGGATCGATCCCTTGATCATTATGTAGTGTCCTTCTTTGTCTCTTCTAGTAGTCTTTATTTTAAAGTCTATTTTGTCTGATATGAGAATTGCTACTCCAGCTTTCTTTTGGTTTCCATTTGCATGGAATATCTTTTTCCATCCCCTTACTTTCAGTCTGTATGTGTCTCTAGGTCTGAAGTGGGTCTCTTGTAGACAGCATATATATGGGTCTTGTTTTTGTATCCATTCAGCCAGTCTGTGTCTTTTGGTGGGAGCATTTAGTCCATTTACATTTAAGGTAATTATCGATATGTATGTTCCTATTCCCATTTTCTTAATTGTTTTGGGTTCGTTATTGTAGGTCTTTTCCTTCTGTTGTGTTTCTTGCCTAGAGAAGTTCCTTTAGCATTTGTTGTAAAGCTGGTTTGGTGGTGCTGAACTCTCTCAGCTTTTGCTTCTCTGTAAACGTTTTAATTTCTCCATCAAATCTGAATGAGATCCTTGCTGGGTAGAGTAATCTTGGTTGCAGGTTTTTCTCCTTCATCACTTTAATTATGTCCTGCCACTCCCTTCTGGCTTGTAGAGTTCCTGCTGATAGATCAGCTGTTATCCTGATGGGGATTCCCTTGTGTGTTATTTGTTGTTTTTGCCTTGCTGCTTTTAATATGATTTCTTTGTGTTTAATTTTTGACAGTTTGATTAATATGTGTGTTGGCGTATTTCTCCTTGGATTTATTCTGTATGGGACTCTCTGTGCTTCCTGGACTTGATTAACTATTTCCTTTCCCATATTAGGGAAGTTTTCAACTATAATCTCTTCAAATATTTTCTCAGTCCCTTTCTTTTTCTCTTCTTCTTCTGGAACCCCTATAATTCGAATGTTGGTGCGTTTCATGTTGTCCCAGAGGTCTCTGAGACTGTCCTCTGTTCTTTTCATTCTTTTTTCTTTATCTTGCTCTGCAGCAGTTATTTCCACTATTTTATCTTCCACCTCACTTATCCGTTCTTCTGCCTCAGTTATTCTGCTATTGATCCCATCTAGAGTATTTTTTATTTCATGTATTGTGTTTTTAATTGATGCTTGATTCATCTTTAGTTCTTCTAGGTCCTTGTTAACTGTTTCTTGCATTTTGTCTATTCTATTTCCAAGATTTTGGATCTGGGAAATAGAATCTTGGATCATCTTTACCATCATTATTCTGAATTCTTTTTCAGGTAGACTGCCTATTACCTCTTCATTTGTTAGGTCTGGTGGGTTTTTATCTTGTTCCTTCTCCTGCTGTGTGTTTTTCTGTCTTCTCATTTTGCTTATGTTACTGTGTTTGGGGTCTCCTTTTTGCAGGCTGCAGGTTCGTAGTTCCCGTTGTTTTTGGTGTCTGTCCCCAGTGGCTAAGGTTGGTTTAGTGGGTTGTGTAGGCTTCCTGGTGGAGGGGACTAGTGCCTGTGTTCTGGTGGATGAGGCTGGATCTTGTCTTTCTGGTGGGCAGGTCCACGTCTGGTGGTGTGTTTTGGGGTGTCTGCGGACTTTTTATGATTTTAGGCCACCTCTCTGCTAATGGGTGGCGTTGTGTTCCTGTCTTGTTAGTTGTTTGGCATAGGGTGTCCAGCACTGTAGCTTGCTGGTCGTTGAGTGAAGCTGGGTGCTGGTGTTGAGATGGAGATCTCTGGAAGATTTTCGCCGTTTGATATTATGTGGAGCTGGGAGGTCTCTTGTGGACCAGTGTCCTGAAGTTGGCTCTCCCACCTCAGAGGCACAGCACTGACTCCTGGCTCCTCAATTTGGGATGATTTGTTGTCCATTCATGTATTCCACAGATGCAGGGTACATCAAGTTGATTGTGGAGCTTTAATCCGCTGCTTCTGAGGCTGCTGGGAGAGGTTTCCCTTTCTCTTCTTTGTTCTCACAGCTCCTGGGTCTCAGCTTTGGATTTGGCCCCGCCTCTGCGTGTAGGTCGCCGGAGGGCGTCTGTTCTTCGCTCAGACAGGACAGGGTTAAAGGAGCAGCCTCTTCGGGGACTCTGGCTCACTCAGGCCGGGCGGGAGGGAGGGGCACGGAGTGCGGGGCGAGCCTGCAGCGGCAGAGTTTGGCGTGACGTTGCACCAGCCCGAGGCGCGCCGTGCGTTCTCCCAGGGAAGCCGCCCCTGGATCCCGGGACCCCGGCAGTGGCGGGCTGCACAGGCTCCCGGAAGGGCGGTGTGGACAGTGACCTGCGCTCGCACACAGGCTTCTTGGCAGCAGCAGCAACAGCCCCAGCGTCCCACGCCCGTCACTGGGCTCCGCACTTTCAGTCGTGACTCGCGCCCGTCTGTGGAGCCCCTTTAAGCAGCGCTCTTAATCCCCTCTCCTCGCGCACCAGGAAACCAAGAGGGAAGAAAAAGTCTCTTGCCTCTTCGGCAGCTCCAGAGTTTTCCAGGACTCCCTGCCGGCTAGCTGTGGCACATTAGCCCCCTTCAGGCTGAATTCTCGCCGCCAGCCCCAGTCCTCTCCCTGCGCTCTGACCGAAGCCCGAGCCTCAGCTTCCAGCGCCGCCCGCCCTGGCGGGCGAGCAGACAAGCCTCTCGGGCTGGTGAGTGCCGCTCGGCACCGATCCTCTGTGCGGGAATCTCTCCGCTTTGCCCTACCCAGGTATGTGGGGAGTTTCTTGCCTTTTGGGAGGTCTGGGGTCTTCTGCCAGCACTCAGTAGGTGTTCTGTAGGAGTTGTTCCACGTGTAGCTGTATTTCTGGTGTATCCGTGGGGAGGAAGGTGATCTCCGCGTCTTACTCTTCCGCCATCTTACCCCTCAGTCTCTTTTATCTCAGTAAATGGCCCCATCATCTATCCTGTTGCTTCAGGCCAGAAACCTAGAACTCATCCTTGATTCTTTTTGCTGTCCTCCAAAATGGGCTTGATGGTTTCATCTCCAAAATGTGTCTCAAGTCCATCCACTTGTCTACACAGCCACTGCTACCACTATAGTCCATTCATCAGTGTATCTTGAACAGACTATTACAATAGCCTTATAACTGGTCTCCTTGTTTCTTTCCTGTTCTCTTATGATCCTTTCTCCACCTTTCACCCTGAAGCCAGTGTTGCAGTCAGGGTCACTATTCACTTGCTAAAAAAATCTTTCAATGCTTTTCTTGTCTTTGCCTACCAGGTCCTTTATGATTTACTGTCAACTCCCATCACTCTCCCCCTCTCTCACTGTGTGCAACCACATTGGTCGTTCAGTTCTTCGACCACTCCAAAAGTCTTCTTTGGCCCAGCAGACTCTTCTCCCAAATGCATGGCTGGCTCCTCATCTTTCAAGTCTCATCTGAAATGTAATTTCCTCACAGAGACCTTCATGGACCATTTTCTCCAAAATGCCTCCTTTCCCAGACCATTCTTTATTTCCTTATTAGCACTTATCATCACTTATGAGATTTAATTTATTCACTTATTTTATTGTCTATTTATTCATTGAATGTAAGGTCCACGATGGACTCATATCTGCCTTGTTTTGACTTATCTCCAACTGGTTCCTTAGCATATAGCACAGAATATGCTCACAAAAGAATATATTTTAGTTCTATGTTAAATGAATATAAATGTCATGAATCTTTGATATGTAATAAAAAACATAGTGATTTCTTCCTGAGATCTTAAAAGAAAATGCTAGTCTAGTGTTTCCCAAACTGTGTTTTATGCAGTGATGAATTAAGAAAAGAAAGCAAGAGCCAAATTTCTGTTGCCAAGATTTTGCTGTTACTGTTGTCTATATATAAACAACAACAAAAAAGTCACAGTTTCTATGTCCACCGTCATTTTACCAGACAGAATGATGGAGAGTTAAAGGCATTATAGGCCAAAGACATTATAAAGGTGTAGAGATGGAAATAGTGTGATAGCTTTGAGCAAACAGTAAAATTATTAGAAGAGAGTGACCAATAAAGAATTTGAAGAATTTGATAGGTTTATATAATGGAGAATTTTATATACTATACAGAAGCATTTGAATTTTATCCTATAGGAAATGAGGCACTCTATAGGATAAAAGAGCTTTAAGCAGGAAATTGACATGCTTCAGTTTGCATTTAAAAATTATCATCATGGCATGGACATATATACACTACCAAACGTAAGGTAGATAGCTAGTGGGAAGCAGCCGCACAGCACAGGGAGATCAGCTCGGTGCTTTGTGACCGCCTGGAGGGGTGGGATAGGGAGGGTGGGAGGGAGACGCAAAAGGGAGGGGATATGGGAACATATATATATGTATAACTGATTAAATTTGTTATAAAGCAAAAAAAAAATTATCATCATTTTGTGGCCAATGTAGCAAATGGCTTGGAGGGAGATGAGACGCAAATCAGGGAATCCAGCTAGAAGCTTGTTATAATCTATGAGCAAGATGGCAGATCTGGCTTGAAGTAAGCAATGACACTGAGGACAAAGGGGAAGGAACAGGTATCTCCTATTAGCTTTTCTTGGAATGATTTCTGTAAAGCTCCATCAAAGTCGTATTTCCAGTTTCAGCTTATATCATCCACCTGTGGACTTTAGAATGAATTTCCATATTATTTACCTTTTGGCTTCATAGCTATCTTTTTTGATGACTATACTAAAAAAACCCCACTAAACTGTAGAGCCTTCATTGTGAGGATTAAAAGAAGAAATGGATGTGAAAGAACTTTGCAAAGTACTATACAAATGGAAACTATTTTTATTACTACTAAGTCAACTTAGTGTACAAAGAGAAGAATCACTTTCTCACATGTACGCTCTCGTAAGCCAAGTCCCCAGGAAGGATGAATCACTCTTATAACCATAGCACTTTTTTGTACTTCTATCATAACAACTCCATTAATTATAAATTGTTTATGCATTGGTTTTTCCTTGTAGGGTATAAATCCTTTAGAGACGGAGAGAGAGTCCTATGAATCTTTGCAGTCTGGTTTGTGGTAGACAGTAAGAGCTCAGTAAATGTTAATTGCATGCATGAAGGAACAATTAGTTCCCAGAAAATGATAAAGGCAGATAGTAGGGAGCTGATGGGGACTTTAAAAGTAAAATAAATAATAGAGTAAATGTTTTAAAATGAAATGATTCAGAGTGATTGATGATCATATATTTTCTTTTAGTCAGAAGATGTATATAGATTTACTTTATTGCCAAAATACTGTATTAACCTACTCTTAGTAAAATTAAATATTTTGTAACACTGATAATTAAACATCCTTTTACAGTATTGTATTCATTTATCTATTCATTTAGCAAATCTCTTTCCAATGTCTGATGAGTACAAAGCACTGTGCTATTGGTTTTATTTTATTTTATTTTATTTTTTATTTTTTCTGTATCACCCTAAGTGTCCAGCAACAGGTGAATGGATAAAGAAGATGTGGTACATATATACAATGGAATGTTATTCAGCCATAAAAAGAAATGTGCTATTGTTTTTAAATAGGCATGTCCCTGTCCTCATGAAGTTCCCTATCTAGTGGGGGTGGCAGTGGTGAGGGGAGGAGGGCCTGCTGCATGCCAAACACTAGCCTTAGAATTTTACATATTTTATAATAATAATTACCATTTATTGAGTACTCCTATAGTCACAACAGCCCTGTAAAGTAAGCATTATTATGCCCGTTTTGCAAAAAAGAAACCTAAGCTGAGAAAAATGTTATTAATTTACCTGAGATCACAGAGCTAAGAAGGGACTAAGGAAGGCTGATTGATAACAAGGAAGAACATAAGGATTATTTTTTATTTGAGAATCTAGATTCTCTTGCATCATTCAAGTTAATTCAACAAATATCAATGGAATGCCAACAAGGACAGATGTGTAAAATTATAGTGAATTATAATAATAAAGTCCCCACTCTCATGAGGTTTTGGATTTGGTAGAAAGAGTTAGAAAAATAAACATAATCATAAGGTGGGATTTTAACCAAAGTTTGAAAGGTCTTTGGGGGAAAATGGCTCTCAGGAACTGAGCATTATCAAGGTGTGATATAAAGAGCATCCTGGGTTTGGGGGTCAGAAGGCCACTATTTAAGGCTAATTCTCTTTGTTGTGGGACTGTGGGAAAGACACTTAGTTTTCTGGGCCTCACTGCCCTTATTTGTTAAATATGGACAATAATAGATTATGTGTCTACTTTATTTTAAGAATTAATGGGTGGAGATAAGGGAAAGCATTTTCTAAAATGCAACACAGATTTATGATAAAGAAAGCCAATTTCCTAGGAATATCTTTTTGGTATAAGAGTCTTCAAGTAAGAGAAAGCATAGATAAATGACTTATAAGTCTTTATCCCTAGTATATAATGTGGTGCCTGTCACATAGTAAGTGCTTAGTAAATACTTATCAAGCTTAGTTCCTGAATGGCAGAAGGAGACCAAATCTCTCCTCCAGATAGTGTGGAAGATATATTGTACTCAACTTCTTGTGACCTTTTCAACACATCAAGTAGTTGTCAATAAATGTATTAGTTATAATCCAAAGTTCCTTTTAAATTGGGTATTTTTATTTGTTTGTTCATTCAGTTGTTTGTCAGAGATGGATATTTGTGACTGTGTGTGTGTATCTGAAAGAACATATTTGGGGGTTGTGATGACCTGCTTTCATATCTATTGGTTTCTGTTAGGTATCTGTTTGTTCCTTTCTACTGGTGACTGCTCACAGTATGCAGCACTCTTGGGGTCAAGAATAGAACCATATATTCTCCATGGATGTTTATATTTCAACAGGTATTATAGACATAGGCTTAATAAATGGAATAAAGTTGAAGCCTGGTAATGCTATGCACTAGCCAGAGAGAGGATTTACTTGAAGAAGTCTGGCTTACTTAACACCATGAAACCATACACCCATAGGCAGTTATCTATCTGCCTACCAAGACTAGACTAGCCTTAGCTTGGATCCTTAGCTAGACATGTACATGCCTTTGCTACAGATATGACAGATGACAAATATGCTACAGATATGACAAATGAACACCACCTGCAAATCTTAATCTTGTGTTTAATTACAATGTTAATATTAGTAAACATTATAAGAAGTCTTTTTTCTAGCTTTAACATCTCATTTAATGTCACTCAAAATTGTCTTTATAATAAAATGTTATTAAAAATGAATGTCCAGAACTTCTGCTTCCATGAAGATAGAATAGATGATCTTTCCTATTCTTCCTACCAAGTACTACTAATAAGCCCGGACATTATATATAAAGTAAACATAGACCATCTAAAAGATAGAGAGAAGACAAACTGTCTTGGAACCTTGGAACCATAGGAACAATAAGGTTGTGAGACCCTTGGGTGTCCTTTTTGCCTTATCTATCTGAAAATTGGAGCTGGAGAAGGTAGAATCTGCAAATGCCACAGGCGCAGAACAACAACAACAAAAAAGCCCCAACAAAAACTTGCTCTCTTTAGCCAAAAGACCAAGAAAAAGGCAGGCTCACATCACAGAAAGCTTTTAGACAATAACCACTCTACTAGAGCCAAACACCACAGAAAAAATTGTGATCCCACCTTCACCCATGTCAGCAAAGACCAAGAGGGTAGCCTAGAGTTCCACCCTCGTTAGACTGTAACAAGGTACCTCTCCACCCCCGGGTGGTGTCAGAGAGGGCTGAGTAGGAAGATGGGACTTTCATTCCTGCTGAGTAGTCATGAAGTCCCTTACTCCATCTACAGTGTCAGGAGGGCCATGTGTGAAACCTGGACTTTCACCCTTACCTTACAGTAATGAGGTTCTCCTCTCCCTCCCCACTGGGCTGATGTCAGAGGAGACCTGGTGATGAGTCAAAACTTTACCAGTGGTTTTCACACTCACTACCAGTATCCAGTGGTCATGGGGCCATACAAGCTCTGACATAGAAAGACATGTGTGGAGCAGTAATGAGGCACTCTTACTCCTCCCAATCAGAGTGGTGTCGGGGAAGGGAGGCCTCATTCCTCCCATTTCCTCCCAGTGGTACTGTGGAGTCCCCTGACCATCTCAGGTGTCAGCAGAGACCAAATGAGGAACTTGGGCTTCTACCCCCACCTGGCAGCAGTGGGGCAACATCCTCTCTTCCCCTGCCACAGCAATATCATGAAACACAGCTAAAACAGAAAGTTGAAATAAAATCTGTAGTTTTTAAACAAAATACCAAAAATGTTCAGATTCCAGTTGAAAGTGATTCATCATACCAAGTCCAGAAAAATCTCAACATGGGAGAGTAAATACAATAAATGCTAACACAGAGATGACAGAGATATTAGAATTTGGGAAATCTTCAGTCATTATTTTTTTTCAGCTTTACCTTCTTTCTGCTCTTCTTTCCATATTCTGGTAACACAAATGTTAGAACTTTTATTATAGCCATACAGGTCCCTGAGTGTCTGTCTGTCTGTCTCTTTTTTAGTTTATTCTCTCTGTTGTTCAGATTGGGTAATTTTTATTATTCTTTCTTCTAGTTCACTAATTCTTTTATCTATTCCTTCCATTCAGATGACAGAAATTTAAAGCAGCTATCATAAAAGTACTTCAGTGAGCAATTACAAACATGATTGAAACAAATGAAAAACAAACAAACAAAAAAACCCCACAAAAGTCTCAGCAAGGAAATAGAGGCTATAAAGAAACCTAAACTTTAGAACTTCAAAATACAGTAACCAAAATAAAAAACTCAATGGTTGGACTAACATCTGAAAGGAGGGGTCAGAGGAAAGAAGCAGTAAACTGAAAGAAATAACAATAGAAATTACCCAATCTTAACAGCAGAGAGAAAATAGACTAAAGTAAAAATGACCAGAGACTCAGGAACCCATATGACTATAATAAAGCACCTAACATTTGTGTCACTAGAATACTAGAAGGAGAGGAAAAAGAGGTTGAGACTGAAAAGTGTTTAAAGAAAGAATGGCTAGGGCTTCCCTGGTGGCGCAGTGGTTGAGAGTCTGCCTGCCGATGCAGGGGACACGGGTTCGTGCTCCGGTCCGGGAGGATCCCACATGCCGCGGAGCGGCTGGGCCCGTGAGCCATGGCCACTGAGCCTGCGCGTCCGGAGCCTGTGCTCCGCAACGGGAGAGGCCACAACAGTGAGAGGCCCGCATACCGCAAAAAAAAAAAAAAAAAAAAGAAAGAATGGCTAAAAACTTCCAAATTTTGGCAAAGGACATAAGCCTATAGGTTCAAAGAAACTGAATGAATTCCAAACAGGATGAACTCAAAAAACCCATGCCAAGACACATTGTAGTCATACATCTAAAATTAAAGAAGAAAAATTCTGAAAGCAGTGAGAGAGAAATAAAACCTTACCTATACAGGAAAAAACATTCAAATGACAGCAGATTTCTCATCCAAAATCACAGAGGACAGAAGGAAGTGGCATAACATTTTTCAAGTGCTGGAAGAAAAGAACTGTTAACCCAGAATTCCAGATCTTTAAAATTATCCTTCAAAAATAAATATTCAGACTTTCTAAGATGAAGGAAAACTAAGTGAATTTGTCACTAGGAGAATTACCCTAAAAGAATGGTTAAGGGAAGTTCTCTAAACAAAAAGAATCTTGGAACATTGAGAAAGAAGAAAGAATTAAGCAAAAATATGGTAAATAGAATAGACTTTCCTTTGCCTTTTGAGTTTCTAAATTATGTTTGATGGTTGAAACCCCAAATTATAATATTTGTCTGATATTGTTCTGATGGTATGTAGAGAAAATACTTAAGACAATTATATTATGAATGTAGGAAGGTAAACTGACATAAGGAGATGGACATAAAGTTTCTATACTTTATGCTATCTGGTAAAATGTTAACACCAGTAAATTATGATAAATTATGTACATATCACATGGAGCAGCCACTAAAAATCTATACAAATATATACACTCAAAAACATTATAGGTAAATCAAAATTGAATTCTTTTTTTTTTTTTTTTTTTTGCGGTACGCGGGCCTCTCACTGCTGTGGCCTCTCCCATTTCAGAGCACAGGCTTTGGACGCACAGGCTCAGCAGCCATGGCTCACGGGCCCAGCCGCTCCACGGCATGTGGGATCTTCCTGGACTGGGGCACGAACCCACATCCCCTGCATCGGCAGGCAGACTGTCAACCACTGCGCCACCAGGGGAGCCCTCAAAATTGAATTCTAAAAATGGTTCCTGTATCCTACAGGAGGATAGGGAAAGGAAAATAGAGAAACAAAAAACAGAACAGAAGACACAGAATTAAATGGCAAACTTCAGCCCTAACATATCAATAATTACATTACATGTAAATGGTCTAAATATACCAAATAAAAGACATAGATTGGGTTTCCCTAGTGGCGCAGTGGTTGAGAGTCTGCCTGCCGATGCAGGGGACATGGGTTCGTGCCCCAGTCCAGGAAGATCCCGCATGCCGCAGAGCAGCTGGGCCCATGAGCCATGGCCGCTGAGCCTGCGTGTCCAGAGCCTGTGCTCCACGACGGGAGAGACCACAACAGTGAGAGGCCCGTGTAGCAAAAAAAAAAAAAAAAAAAAAAAAAAAAAAGACATAGATTGGCAAGATTGGCAGAGTGGATTAAAAAGCATGCCTACACTACATGCTGTTTACAAGAAACTCACTTCAAATATGAAGATATTGGTAGGTTGAAAGTGAAAGGATGTAAAAACATAAATCATTCAAACATCAAAAGAAAGTAATAGTGACTATATTAATATCATATAAAATAGACTTCAGAACAAAGAACAATACTAGAGACAGAGACCAATATAACATAATGATAAAATGGCTCAACTACCTTAAGACATAGCTATCACTTAATATGTATGCACCAAATAGAACAGCAATATATATGAAACAAAACTCATAGAAAAGAGAAACTGATATCCACAATTATATTTGTAGATTTCAACATCTCTCTCTTTCAACAGTTGGCAGAACCACTAGACAGAAAATCATAGTATATTGAAGAACTCAGTAACACCATCAACCAGCAAGATCTAATCTACATTTATAGAACACTCCCCCCAGCAGCAGTAGAATACACATACTTTCAAGCACCCATGAGACATACACCAAGTTAGACCATATGCTGGACCATAAAACACACCCAACAAATTTATAAGAATTAAAATTGTCTAGAGTATGTTCTCTGACCACATGGAGTCAAACTAGAAATTATTAACAGAAAAATAACAGGAAAATCTCCAAACATTTGAAAAGTAGACAACACACTTTTAAATAACCCATGAGTCAAAGAGGAATTCTCAAGGGAAATGAAAAACTAACAAACAAACAAACATTGAGTTGAATGAGAATGAAAGTAAAACATATTAACATTTGTGGGATGCAGCTATACTAGTGCTGAGAGCAAAATTTATAGCACTAAATGCTTACATTAGAACACAGAACAAGTTTCAAATTAATAATGTAAGCTTCCATCTCAAAAGATTAAAAGAAGGAAAGCAAAATAAACCCAAAGCAAATAGAAGGAAGGAAATAATAAAGATAAGAGCAGAAGTTAGTAACATTGAAAACAAACAACAACAAAAAAAAATAGAGGAAATCAATGAAACAAAGAGCTGGTTTTTAGGAAAGATCAATATAATTGGCAAGCCATTAACAAGACTGACAAAGAAAAGTGGAGAGGAGCCACAAATTGCCTAATATAAAGAATGAAACAGAGGATATCATTACAGATCATGCAGACATTTAAAAGATAAGTGAGCAACTCCACACACAAAAATTTGACAACTCAATTTTTTCCTCAAAAAGCACAAACTATCACAGTTCACTCAATAAAAGACAGATAATTTGAATAGCCCAACAGCTCTTAAAGAAATTGAATTTGTAATTTTAAGACTCCAACAAAGAAATCTCCTGTCCCAGATGACTTCACTGGATTCTTCTACAAAACGTTTGAAAAAGAATTAACACTAATTCTACATAATATCTTCCATAAAATAAAAAGAAGAAGAAAGAAAAGGAGATAGCACTTCCCAACTCATTTTATGAAGCTATTAATACTATGACATGAAAACCCAAAAGACAATTCAGAAAATGAAAACTATAGATGACTATCCCTCATGAATATAGACACAAAAATCTTTAACAAAATAACAGCAAATAAAGTTCAGCAATATATAAAAATAATTATACTTCATAACCAAATGGTATTTATTCCAAAAATGCAAGACCTGTTCAATATTGAAAAATCAATCAGTATAACTCACTATATTAGCAGGTAAAGAAGAAAAATCATATGATCTTATCAATCAATGCAGAAAAAATCATCAGACAAAATTCAGCACCCATTCATGATAAAAAAAACTCTCAGAAAAAGAGGAATGCAAGAGAACTCCCTCAACTTGTTAAAAGGCATCCACAAAATATCTTAGCATTATATTTAATGGTGAATGAGTGAATGATTTCCACTTAAAATTGGGACCAAAACATAGATGTTAGGTTTCATCATTTTACTCAATATAATAGTGATGTTCTAGCTTATGCAATTAAGGCAAGAAAAGGAAATAAAAGGTATACAGATTAGGAAGGAAAAAATAAAACTGTCACTATTTGCAGATGATGAGTGTCTGCATAGAAAACCTCAAGGAATCTACAAAAAAAAAAAAAACCCTCCTAGAACTCAAAAGTAAGTTCAGAAAGATGACAGGATACAAGGTAAAGAACAGAAATCAACTGTATTTTTATATACCAGCAATAAACACACAGACATTAAAAAGTATAATACCATTTACAATTGCTTAAAAAATGAAATTCTTAGGAGTAAAGTGTAAATATAACAAATATGTATAGGACTTGCATGCTTACAAGTAGAAAACACTAGTGACAGAAATCAAAGATCTAAATAAATGAAGAGGAATGCCATGTCTATGGATTGGAATATTCAACATAGTAAAAATGTCAATTCTTCCCAAACTGATATAAGATTTAATAAAATTCTTATCAAAATCTCAGTAATACTTTTTGGAGATGTAGGAAAGATTATTCTGGAAAGATATGGGAACTAACATAGTGAAAACGTCTGTGAAAAAGGAAGAATGAAGTGTGAGAAATCACTCTACCCAATCTCAAGACTTACATAGCTATAGTAATCAAGACTGCATATTACTGGCGGGGAGATGGACCCATAGATCAATGGATAAGAACAGAGTGTGAATCTATAAATAGACCACACAAAATTGCCCAACTGATTTTTGACAAAGGTGAAAACCTAAACTTCACACATGATACAAAAATTAGCTCAAAATGGATCATATAGGTAAATGTAAAACATAAAACTGCTAATCTTTTGGAAGAGAACATAGGCAAGAATCTTTGTGACCCAGGGTTGGGTGAAGAGTTCTTAGATATGACACTAAAAGTACAATCCATAAAATTTTAAAAAATGGATAAACTTGACTTCATCAAAGTTAGAAACTTTTGCTTTGGGAATGGCATTTTTAAGTGGACAAAATACAGACTGGGAGAAAATATTTGCAAACCACTTATCTGACAAAAGACTAACATCTAGAATATATAAAGAATTCTCAAAACTCAACATCAAAGAAATGAACAACCTGATTAGAAAATGGGCAAAGGACATGAACACACATTTCACCAAAGAGGATAGACAGATGGAAAGTAAGCATGTGAAAATTTGTTCAACATCATTAGCCATTGGGGAAATGCAAATTAAATCCACAATGAGATAACACTACACAGCTATCAGAATGGATCAAATGAAAAATAGTGACAATACCAAATGCTAATAAGAATATGAAGAAACTGGATCTGTTCATGTGTTTATGGCTGGTGGGAATGTAAAATGGTATAGCCACTCTTGAAACCAGTTTGGCAAATTCTTTATAACCTAAAGTGCAACTACCATATAATCCAGCAATTACACTCTGGGGCATTTATCTCAGGGAAATGGAAATTTATGTTCACACAACAGCCTGTACATGAATGTTCAAAGAAACTTTATTTGTCCTGGAAAAAACTGGAAATGACCCAGATGTCCTTCAACAGGTGAATGGGTAAACAAACTGGGGTACATCCGTATATTTATTCAGCATTTGTTTGGTGTCAGGACTCTACTAGGGTGCTTAAATACATTTGTGACTTAAATCTTGGAAGGTAAATATTATTATCATCCTAATTTTGTGGATTAGAAACTTGAGGCTTAGAGAGATTAAATGGCTTTCTCAAGGTCATTCAGAGCAAAGGCATGGAATTTGCAACCAGGGTTTTTGACATTCCAAAGCCCATTTGCTTTCCACTACAGAGACTGTCGTTACAATTAGGTGAGGGACTATATGTGTTTGTAATCTGGAAGGATGTAGCTCATCATGCTGTACCCTGTCTAAGGATTGGTTCTGTCAGCAGACCTTCAGTACAAAGCGATTGCCTAAGAGCAGACTTTCCTTTGCTGTAGTAGATATCCATTGCTTTACCTAGGAATCTGCAAAGTCATGTCATAGCATTTGTATAGTCTTCTCCAAGAAAGAGGGTAGGCCTGAGCACACTCTCCTCTGTTGACTCATTTCATCATGTGAAAAAACTAAATCTTGTTGACAACTTGATTTTAGCTTCTAATGCTCTGACTAGGTTATGGAATCTAGTCACCCTGTGCCTGGGTGCCTGACATGCAGGACTTTGAGCTAATAAATGAGTGTTGGTTAAGCCATTAAAATAATGGTTGTTTGTTACATAACAATAAAAATCTAATATACCTTCTATGTGCCGGGCACAGTACTTGGTTCAGAGGATATAACATGGCTTCTTCACTCATAGAGTTTGTATTTGGGAAGAGGATAGGGGATGAACGATATGCAAAGAAGAAAGACTAATACATAAACACACAGTAAAAGATCAGACGGTGGTCAGTGCTGTGGAGAATATTATAATGTGGTGATGATAGAGAGTGTATAGGGGGTTCCTTCTGATCAGTTGGTCAGGGAAAGTCTCTTTGACGTATCTGTATTTGGAAAGGATTTCATGACAAGAAGATTCCAGCCAAGTTCAGTTTGGGGGAAAAAGCTATCCAGGCAGAAAAGGGACCAAGGCAAAGGGCTTCATGTGAGAAAGAACTTGTGATTGACAGATAGACAGAAGGGTAGAATGGCTGGGACCTAGACGATTAGGGTGCCAGCAGAGGAGATTGGAGAGGTGGCTAGAGGCCAGGTTAGGTAGGATTTTGTGTGTCATGGTAGGCAATTTGAATTGGACTTTAAATGTGTTGGGGGCCATTGGAGAACTTTAAACAAGTTTTCATGATATGATTTACATTTTCAAGATTTTGTACAGTGTAGAGGCAAATAGAAACACTCCAATTAAAATCAGAAATAGAGCAAGACTTTTTTTCATTAAATTAAAATATTTTTCCCAGCTGTTTATGCATAGAATATATTTAAATTTTTAATGCAATCTTTGGTTCAGGGATATTTTCCCTTTTTACTTATTTTGTGGCTATATATCCTCCCTCCTCTGTGTTTATTTTCTTTTTATCTTGAGAAAATTAGGAAAAAATTACAGAAAACTATATCCAAATATCCAACCAAGAATTCACATTTTAATATATTTACATGTTCACTTCAAGTTCTTATATTTTTTAATAAAAGAAAGATATACTATGTATAAAAGTAAAGTCCATTTTGTCCTTTTTTCCTATCCTATTTTCTTTCTAAGCACTTAAATGTATTATAGATTTTGTGTATGTTATTTTAGGTTTTTGTTGAATTTTGATTTTTTAAATACACGTATATTTTTATTATTTGGTGGATTTTTACTTAAAAACACTATCCTTTATACATTATTTATATGTCATAAAATTTACATAAAGGCTATAATAAATGTAAAAAAATAAGATTTTATAGGCCAATAGGTAAACAGGCATCCAGTTGGGAGTTGATTGTGGACATTCAGATGAGCAAAGATAGTGGCTTGGACAAGGGGGTGATGGTGGAAGTGGAAAGATGTGGACAGATTTGAGGTCTGTTTCAGAGATAGTGTTGATAGGTCTTGCTGACAGATTAGATGTGAGAGAAGAGGGAAAGAGAATACCCAAGATAATTCCTAGATTTTTTTGACTTGAGCAATTGAGTGGCTGACATTGACTAAAATAGGGAAGATTAGGGTTAGATGACGGATGATGACCAACCAAGTGGTCTATTTTGGCCATATAAAGTTTGACATACCTGTTAGATGTCAAGTTTGCAGTTGAGTTTATAAGTTTGTAGATCAGAAGGGAGGTGAGGACTGGAGTCATAAATGTGGGAATGATCAGCAAAATGAATTATACTTAAAACTTTGAGATTACCTGCAGAGGGCCTGTAGATAGAGAAGAGAAAAGAAATGAGGACCGAACTCTGGTGTACTTCAAAATGTAGAGATCAAAGAGTAGAACTAGCATGGGAGGCTGACCAAGAATAGCCAATACATTAGAAGGAAATAGGACAGTGTGGGGTCCTGGAAGCCAAGGGAAGAGAAAGAAAGGGTCGAGTTGTGAAATCAAGTCAGTGACTTTATGCAGCTCTTTTCCTTTTTATTTCCACCATGACCTTGTGCAGTAGGCAGTGACAGAATCATTATTTTCATTCTGGAAATAAAGAACGGTTTGAGAGATTAAATGACTATTCCCAAATGACCTGGCTAATCAGAGGCCCTTCAGCGTGTGTGGTTCCTGAACCCCTACCATTCAAGGAAACCCTGCAGCTGCCCTGTCTTTTTTTGTTGGGTTGTATTATAGTAATGTCCTGGGGCCTATGGTATAGTTAACACTCTGTGCCTCTACAAAAAAAATGAATGCTAGGGTTTTATAGGCTTGTGATTAGTTTTTATGGTTTTCCTGCTTCCTCATTTGTTGTGAGGATGTCAACTAGCACTCCTCCCTGCCCTAAATGTCCCTGCCTGGAGCAACCCTGGCTTGCCTTCTCTTATTTTAAATTTTTTGTATTCTTTATGATTTATACCTGAATTCCAAATGTGTGGCAGGTACCTGAATTCTCCATAGATGATGCTAAGTAGAGTTCTTTAATTCTTACATCATGTTTGGCCGTGTTTAATAATTGTTAACACTGGGTCATATTAAGTGAAACATAATATTAACCTGGAGTTTTAGTATTCTTGCAAAAGTGTTAAGGCTTGGAATAAATAATAGTACTGAATTTTCTCTATTCTTGCATAGCAAATAAATCTGAAAAAAAACCATCTGTATATTGCTAGTCCTGGAAAAGCACTCTGTTTTAAATTTGGCTTTAATCTTTGGAAAGCCAAAGATCACTAGGATCAAATGACCTCAAACCCATGATTGAGAATGTTCTGTTTTTTTTGGGGGGGTCTGCTCTGCTTGGTTTATGGGGCACTCAGATACTGAGAAGCAATAAAGAAAAAAATTAAACAATGAAAATCACATAGAGCAAGGCACGAGAAAAAAACACATTTGCAAGATACGGAGGCTGAGTTTACACATACAATGATTTGGTTGACTTGGTAGTATATTGAAATTAAAAATATTTGTTTTGGGCTTCCCTCATAATGCAGTGGTTGAGGGTCTGCCTGCCGATGCAGGGGACACGGGTGCGTGCCCCAGTCCTGGAGGATCCCACATGCCGTGGAGCGGCTGGCCCATGAGCCATGGCCGCTAAGCCTGTGCGCCCGGAGCCTGTGCTCCACAACGGGAGAGGCCACAACAGTGAGAGGCCCGCATACCACAAAAAAAAAAAAAAAAATTTGTTCTAAGTGTAAACCTAAGCCAAAATTTATAAGTAAACTAAATGGACTGAGATTGTTTATAATGAAAAATTTTAAGGTGCTAATTTGTATGTTTAGTTCACAATAATTAATTCTTTCCAAAATAAAATGTGTCATCCTTTTACTTAAACATGTCCTTGATTTTTTTGCCAGATGTAGAAGGCTGCCAAATTATAATATTAAAGGAAAAAGATACCTTAAAATTTTTAAGTATTTAGAGGCTACTTAATTCTTTTATGGGGAGATATTTATTCCATTATGAGGAGAGCAAGAGAGCAAGGAGGGAGACATTTCTGGAGTCTTATTATGTAGTGGGCACCATATGACACGTTTCTATATGCATTACTTTGTTTTTTTATTTAGGTGTATTATGTCATTTCTTCCTTCAGATGAAGGAACAGAGAGAGGTTATTCGACTGTCCCCAAATCACACAGCTAGTTAATGTTGGAGCTGATATTCAGACAAGACGGTCTATGTGAGTCTGTCAGACACAAGGCCAGAGCTCAGGGAGAAGGAAGGCCTCATTCCTGGTGCCTAAAGCACTCTGCATTCTCCCAACACAGGGTTGGCCTTTATCACCACAACGATGGCAATGTCATCTTTACTGTCCTTGCAAAGGACAAAAGACTTGATTTTATCAAATGCCCGTTTAGAAGAAACATATGCTCAGAGGGGGGCAGTCATCTGAAGGATCTGAAGATCACTGTATTAGTTGGCTAGGGCTCTGGTAACAAAGTACTATAAATGGAGTGGTTTAAACAACAGAAATTTATTGTCTCACAGTTCTGGAGGCCAGAAGTCTGAGATCAAGGCATCTGCAGGGTTGGTTCCTTCTGGGGGCTGTGAGGGAAGAATACATTCCAGGCCTCTCTCCTTGGCTCTGGCTTCAAGTCGTCTTCTCTCTACACTTGTCTTTATGTTCAAATTGTCCTTTTTATAAGGACACCCAGCATATTGGACCAGGGCCCACTCTAATGACATAAATTTAGTTTGATTAACTCTGTAAAGACTCCAATTATGGTCACAGTCTGAGGTACTGGGGGTTAGGACTTCAACATATTAATGGGGAGCACATAACAACCCATAACAATCAGACATCTTTAGTTCATTAACTTATTAATTTATTGGTCCCTTATACCAGATCAGACACTGCCAGGAATTAAAGCGTTGAGGCAGTCAGTTCCTTACTCTCTATCAGAGAAGACAGATAATAAACAAGTACCTGCAATAAGACGTGGAGAGTAAAGTGCTTAGAGAATTACAAGGAGCTATAAGAGATGACTGGGAGTTGATCAGAGGAAGAAATTAGGGCAATGTGTTTTTAAACCTCTCAGCTGAACAGACCCCAAGGATAGAAGAGTGTGATATCACCCCTCTGGGGGTTTGAATATAAACCCAAGGCTGTCCACACAAGTGGGGCATTCCTTTCATTGAGGTTTCATGCTCTTTCTTTCAAAGAGTGTATGCATCTTATATTCTATTCTGTATATATTCGTATTGGTTTAAATATGTAATTAATGTTTTAAATCCTTTACCACCAAGATAACCACAAGACCAAAATGGCTTCCTACCTATCTCCAGGAAGAGGCACCATTTCACCTCCTGCTGTGTTCCCCAGGGTACTCATTTTACCCCAGTTTGAGAAACATGGCTTTGATCAGTCTAGATTTTATTCCTGGATTAATCCAAGGCATTTGACAGTTGCCTTGGTTTGGACTAAGTATCTCAGAGTAGCCTAAATTAAAGTTGTGTTGCTGTTGCTAGATGTTTAAAAACTTGCTGTTATGTACACTGGGGATGTTACTGATAGTTCCATTTAGTGATATCATTTAGTGATCCTTTTATGAAGACCCAGGAGAAAAAAATATTTTCTCTGAGGATTCTGGGCCAGAAATAACTTAGCTCTTCCTAAGTATACTGTGACTCTTTTAACTGATCATTCTTCCTTCTATGCTTTGGCTGCTAGGCAGCTCAAAACTAAATTACCATTTCATCTTTAGTATCTAGGGATTTACTGTAGAAGTCTATTTAGTAAATTTCCCATTTTGCCTTTATTATCTCTTCACCTTTATTTTTTAATTTCAAATCTTATAATAATATTATGTATTGTTATATAGTATATATGATTATATATATTATAAAATAATATTATAATACTATTATATTACATCACAGTGTCTATCATTTTTAAAATGCATTCTAAGTCCAGTGGGCATTGCTGTTTATATATCCCATATCCAGTCTCTTCACCCTTTGTAAACCATCCCAGTGTTCATTCACTGATGCCACTCCTTACCATCACAGCCCATGGTTTCAGGGAGTCTGGCTCCATCCTCAGTTCAGGAGGTGGATGTGAGCAGCCTAGGGTCAATTCCTCCAATGCTGGCACAGTGGTTCAGGAATCCAGGCCTAAGACAGTCAGCACCTGGCAGATCCCTGGACTCAAGGGTTGACTCATAAATGGGCATGTGACCCAGATTAGCCCATAGAGACAAGAGGGGAAGTTTCTTGGGTCTCTGAGTTAGATATTTCCTGTCTCCAAATAGGAAACCACTGGAAGTTGGAGGGAAGTAAATATACCAAGAAAATGGTGATCACAAAACTGCAGAGGAACTGAGCTAGCTTCTCTGTGTTAATAAATCCTGAAGTCTAACTGGTCTCTAGGCTTCTCCTTACTAGAACCAAATACATCCCCTTATTATTTAAGCCGGTCTGAATTTTTGTTGTTTTATTTTTGTTGTTGGTGTTGGTACTGTCCTTTAAACCACCTAAAATCCCTTTGGGAGCAAGATAGAACAGAAATAAATAAAACCAGACTAAAAAGTGAAGCCCATGTCAACAACAGGAGTAATTCATGATTGTCTCTTGGTCCTCTTCTCCAGCCTTATCTCTTGCTCTGTGTACTTCTTCTACCAGCTCCTTTCCAACTCCAGAATGACTGGCTAGTCTCTGGATACATCAAGCCTTCTTGACTGTGTGCCTGCTATTCCACATCATCATAATGTCTTGTTTCCGTCCATTAGCAAATGTCAGTCCAAACATCACTCCTTAAGGAAGACAGACCTCTGTTTGCTTTTTTTTTAATGCTTCCTTGGCACCTTTGTACACCATGTCTCCATTACTGCAGCCATGGCATAGCTTTGTAGCTGCTTATGTGCCTCCTCTAGTCAGTAAATTCCTTAAGGGCAGGCACCAGGCCTCTTCATCCATTTGTGTATAGTTTGTTTTCTTTCAAAGTAAGCAACTGGAAATTGAGGAACAAAGATCCATTGGGTTCATTAGTAACAGAAGAGTTTTAATCCCAGAGAATGATCCGTCTTGTACTGTACTATGGAAAAAGCTTAGAAAATCCAGGTTGGATTCTATAATTCAGAGTAAAAGAATTGGGAGTGTTCTTAGTTTAACCTTCTCATTTTTCAAATAAGGAAACTGAGACCCAAAATGATGAGACGACTTGCCCAAGGTTGCATAGCTTATTAGACTCAGGACCAGGAAGAGAATTCAGGTCTCCTTCCCAAACTGATGCTATCCAGCTACTCTTCTGCCTTGCTGTGTGCTCTCAACCCCTTGTGTCACCGTGACTTGAGTAACCTAAACCTCGCTGAGTCCTTGTTTTTCCATTGCAAGAACGGAACTGTTCTCATGGATATTTGGCTAGAACCAAATAATATAAAGTGTGAAAACACTTTGAGAACTATAAATGCGCCTTCAAAATATGAGGTTTCATTATAGGATGCTTCTCGACCCTGGGTACCAGGCAGAAAAAGTCACTCATTCCCTTTGGTGACAGGAAACATTGTATAATCCTGCAATTTGGCAAGCCTACAAAGAATAAAATTCAAGACATTACAGAGAGCATCTTTTTTCCATTTGTTTTAACAAGCATTGTCTCATTTTAATAATCTGTGACAAAATGTCTGGCTAATAAGAAAAGTATGGTAAATTCATGAGGTAAAAAAAAGAAATACAGTCAGCACTGTAGAACTTTCCTGAAACACTTTGCTTTCAACCCTTTTGTAAAGTGAGAAATCAGTACTGGTAGGTGGGCTCATGTGGGATTTGCCAACCTTGGAGATTTGTGAGAAGAGTTGGAGTCAAAGTGGGTTGTTTATTTCAGTGCTGCTCAATGTGCCTGGTTTATGCATAAGAAACAAAAAAAATCTGGATATGAAATATTTGGGGGCTTGTCAGGCCATGTGCATGAAATGAAAGGCATGCCAAACCAGCTATTTTCTGTCCTTCCTATCACCTCATGCTTGCTCTTAACAATGCTTATGTAGATCATTTAAGCAGTTTGCAGTTCTTATCAAAAACTACTGTGTGAGAGATATTGTGCTAGGTGCTGGGAATATAGAGGAGAATTAAACCAGGTAATGAGATGTATTAAGTGTAAGGCTCTATAAGAGAACATATGGGGCACCTCATTATTCCCAGGGATTGTCTGACATATCAGAATGCTCCTCTAGCCAGTTTTTAAGCCTGACAGTCAATCTCCTTGGTAGTTTAATACCAGCTTCCCACTTCTGAACTTTCAAGGTGTCTTCTTTGTCCCTTTCGTATCACATTTAATAATAATAATAGCTACCGCTTAATGCATGCCTATGTGAGAGATTCCTAAGTAGCATTTTATACAAATACTCATGTACAGTTTAATCCTTCAGAATAACTCTAGTTTTTCTCAGGAAACAGAATCCAGTATAAGGCTTTCATAACACCATCACTGACTCTCCATACAATTTTCTTTTCTGCTTACCTAAATTATTTTTGCCAGTCTTTTCAGTCAGATTTTCTCTATTAATGTGTATTTGTGTAGTTAGATGATGATGATGATGTTGATGATGATGATAGTCTATGTTTATTTGGTCCTTACTCCTTTACTAGATATGGTGCTAAACTCTTCACAAACTATCGTCTCATTTAATTGGCTCAATAAAAGTATGAGGTAGGTCTGATTATTCTCCATATTTGACAGATGAGGAAATGGAAATCCAGAGAGGTTAAATTTTCCTGATAGTTACACAGCTACTAAGTAAGGGACCTGGGATGAAGTCTGTATCCTTCCAGATCTTGAGCTTGAAAACTGAGTGCTGTGCTGCTTCAGTGTCTTTTCTGGAGCAGGCAAATCTTATCCATAGGTAGTTTATTTTATATGTCTGCTAGAAGCCCATCATGTAGAATTCTGCCCGGACTGCCCTATCTATTCATTCCACTTGGCTAACTCCACTGTTCCTTTGAAACTGACATTAGGCTTCCAGTTAATCATAGCAATGGTTCACACAGGCTTTTCTCTTCTCCCTCCCCATACTCTTGATATAGTGGCAGAAGTGTAAATATACTGGTCTTCAAGGACAAAAAGGATAGAAGGAAGGGCAATAATGAATAGAATGGTTCAACCACTTTTCTGAAGATAGGAAACAGATGCAAGCGTGGCAAGCAACTTAGCAAAGTGGAGAAAGTTCCCACTTAAATGCCTTCAGGTGACTTGCCCATGGAGCCTCTGAGAGGCTCTGTGAGAAGAGCACCAGGAGCAGTGGAAGGAAGGGGGGGCACAGGCTAAAAACTGGGGGACTGGCAGACACCTGGCTCCCTCCTTAACCCTTCATAGCCAGAAGGTGATTTCTTCATTGCCTTTTGAAAATTAAACTGGTGAAACTCTGTTATCCAGGACACCAAGGTCTGGGAAGAGCAAGGTGGTATGGAATGGGGCTAGAACAGAGGATTAAGAACACTCTATATAACAAATTGTGAGACCATCAGCACCCTTCCTGATTACTTAGGGGGCCAGCATCCAAGCATATATCCCTTTCCTGAAGCTCTTTAGCAGCAGATTGGAAGATCATTTTGTGGAGAAATGAAGTAGCTCCAAAGAAAAGCTTTCCAGAGACAGACAAATGGAGCTTTCCATCCACCAGGATGGCGTGCCCTTTCATTACCCCAAGTAAAACCCAGCAATTAAGTCTCTGTCCATGCTCACAGTGCTTCAGATAAACATTTGGTGCTTTACTCTTAAAATTAAAAAAAAAGGGCAATCCAGGATAACTATTTGAGGATGGCCTTCCACATGAAAGTGATGAAAATGCACCCCCCCAAACAACCAAACAATGAAATAAACAAACCAACAGAAAACAACAATGAAAAGGAACTCAGTGAAACAGACAATGCTGGAAGCAGGGGAAAACTTAAAAAAAATCTGCAATTTATATCTTCAGAAAGATGATTTGTTATATCTATAAAATATCAATAGGATGCTTAGGAAAAGGAAACAGAACAACAAAGAGCTCTTGGGGGGAAAAAGATGATATTTTTATTTCACAACCCCCCCAAAACTAAAAAGTTCATAAAAATGTTGAAAAGTAACTTCGTTTCCCAACAAAATGAAAAATGATGGACAAGAAGGAAGAAAATACAGGAAAATTAAAAGCTCAACCCAGGGACTCCCACATTTATACACTGGAGACTCAGAAAGAGAAGATGGAGAAAATGGAAAGGGTTAAATTATCAAAGGACTAATGTAGGGATGTCTCCACTAACTGAAGTGTGTGAACTTCTATATTGAGAAACTCGTCATTGCTCAGCACCCTGTATGCAAAAGACCCTACACCAAAGCACATTAGTGTGAATTTTTGGAACACTTGGAATAAAGGCAAGAGAGAAAGACAGAGACAGAGACAGAGATAGACAGAGACAAGATTCAGAATTCGAAATGGCTGCAAATTTAACTATAGTGACCCTGGATAATAGAACAGAAGAGCAACATTTTCAAATTTGGAGAGATAATTATAGTCACCTAGTATTCTATACACAGCCAAATTATCAATTGAGGATGTAAGGTATTATGTAAACATTTTCTGACATGAAAGGCTCAAACATTTTATCTACTATACATCTTTTCTTAGGAAGCTACTATAGGATGTGCTTTATAAAATAAGGAATCGCTTTATAAAGAAATGGAAGTCAAGAAAGAGGAAGACATGGGTTTAAAAAACCAGGGCATTTAGTGCCTGGAATTGAGGAGGGTAGAGAAAATAAGGCCCAGTGTGCAAGCCTTATAGCAGACTTGGAGACGAATAGGTCCAGATAGGAACAGAGGACTGAGGTCAATGAGCAAAAGGATGAAGTTTAGGTGGGTGGAAGAGGAGAAGGCAGGAGGCAGAAATAAAGCATTTGAAACTGTGGTTGAGCATATGTGAAAATTACTGATAGATTTTGAAAAATTTGTTGGGATAGTTGGGAAAAAAGTAGCAATAAGTACATTAAAAAATGAACAAATGAAAAAAAATCAATTAGCAACCCTAAGAAAAACAGTAAGTTCTATTATAAAGGGTATGAAATGCCAGTACATTACTTGGTTTAGTAATAAACAATATTTATATAGTCATAATGATGTAAATATTGATTATTGACTAACTCAATATCATATATAATTAAGAAGTTGAAGATGGTGTAAGAAAGCTGAATGCTTAACTTTTATAACAGGAAGTCAGTATATAAGGTCTTAAATTTATAAGGCAATATATAGCAGTTTGAGCTTCTAGTTTAGAGAGAGGGAGATAATTACCAGGGAAAGTAGGTAAAACAGTTGAAAGAGATAGGCTCTAGGGAGTAGGACTGGGGATTTGGTGGTGAGTGGGGCAGTAGATTACCATTTTTCAGTATAAATGATTTTATTTTATTTTTAAAAATCAGTGTTTATTATTTAGATAAAATAAGACAACCTTAGCAATTATTCTTTCTGTGTAGGTTTCCTTGATGCCTCCTATATAGTCTAAATTAGTTGTCTTCCCCTCTTCTCCCACCCCAAATCTTATCCTCATGTAGGTTATATAATTTATTACACCAGTTTCATTGATTTTTAATGGTCCAGTTTTGCCTTTTACACTCTTTGAATGTAGGGACTATATAAGAAATTTCCAAAAATCTCCTGGTTCACTTTGCCCTCAGTGTCTCAGTAGTTTCTTTATGGAATCTCTACTCTGAAAGAAACACCTAGCAGGTCTGTTTGTTGAGTAATTAGGTCCAAATAACTTAAGATCATCCTTTATAAATATAAATGCTTTGGGAAGGAGCACTAATAGCTTACAGTGTATATTTTTTTCATTTTGGAGAGGCCCCAGCTTGTGTCCCTCAAAGTAGTAGGGGGAGCTACCTTCCCCGCAACAGGGATTGCTTAAGCAGTTAACCACAACAATAACGGAAATCAAAAATTTAAAAAGAAAAAGACTAACCTAGAATTCTGCCCCTTGAAGAATCACTTGTTTTCCTTTTCCTTTTCCTGTCTAGTACTTGTCCATATGCAGACATGAGACTTTTACAATCAGTGAAGATGTAATGTCATGTTAAGACTTTATTACACATAGTTTTCCTCACTGGCACATCGTTTTCATAATGGTTATCCTAAACAGCTGTATATTTCAACACGTTGTATTTATTGAACCATATCCCAATGAATGGATATATTGATTGAATCTTTCTTACTCTACAATTAACATCTTTCTACACATATCGCCATTATTCTTTTTGATTATTTACATAAAATAATTTCCTGGTAGGGGCTAAAATGGGCATAAATCTCTAGAATTTTTATATCTTAAAACTGGAAGAGAAGTTGCAATATCAGATCTCAAATTGAAGGCAGGGATGCCTTTTAAAGCAGCATGCCTCTTCCTGACTTCTTCCAATAAACCTTACTTCCTCACATGGAGGTTCATCCAATTTGCTTAGAAAACAGAAACTTAAGTCCTGGCTTTTTTGAGCCAAAAGCAGCATCATTTACTGTACTTGTTGGTCCTCATTCTGCCCTCAGGAGCTGCGCAAAATCAGTGTGTTCTCTCCTTCCACGTGGCAGCCCTTCAAATGTTTGAAGATGATGATTATGGACAAGTGACCTTTGCACAGTCTTTCAACTAAAATATTCCCCGTCCATAACTGTGAATCCTCCTATTCACTCACCTTTCCATTTTCTGCCCCAATTACCCAAACCTTCTTCTCTCCCTGCCAATAACCCACAGTTGTCCCAGCATCCTTGATGGGCTGCCTTTCCAGGTCTACGCACTGCAGTCTGTTAATTCAAAGATGCCATCATTTGTAAGATGGGCCGTCATTTTTATGTATCACTAAGAAACAAAGACCTCTGCCAATTAAACTCTGACACGACATCAATTATAAGGCACACTTCATTTTCAGAGCTGTTAAAATGTAAAAATAATGTGTCTTGGAATCAGTGAAATACAGCAAAGCAGTTGCTTTTTTCTAGGTCAGCTTCAGACTGTAACTATGTGCCATGCAGTGTGGGCCCCTGGACTTGGAAATAGTATCCCCTGGGTGGTTGACTTTCCCTGACAATGATAGCTGTTGCTTCCCAGGCCTGTCCCAGACCTGGGGGAGGTTTTGTAGTCATGTGTCATATGGTTTGGTACGCTTTTGTGTGTGCTTGTGTGTGTGTGTGTGTGCATTGCAAAGGCATGTTTAATTTAATTTAATGATTAAATATTTGTATATATTGTGAAATGATCACCACAGTACAGCATGTAGACAAATTCATAAACACAGAATTCACAAATAAGGAGGATTGCCTGTATTTCTAATAAAATCTTATTTCACCCTTCTTCCTCCTCTCCCTCCCTATCTAACTACTTACTTGTCCTTATATCTTTCTATCCATTGAGAGATGTCTGGAATTGTACTCAGCAAGAATTTGACAATCACCGTATTGAATGGTGGAATTTAAAATTTTTGTTTGAAAACAAAAATATCATAGAACACATTTTTACAAAGATAATGATGTCATTATTAAAATTGATATTAAAATATAATATTAAATATAAAAATAATAGTAAGAATTTTTGTTTATTTACTGCAGTGGTATTTGTGCTTTATTTTTCATACTGCAATTCAATATTTCATGAGGATGTGAGGAATTAAGCAATAATATACTGTTGGTTTTAGTGTAAACTAGCACAGTTTTTTTTGAAGAAATTTCTCAAAATGCATCAAAAGCTTCAATGGTTTTATCCCCTTTAATCCAGTAATTTCATTTGGAAATTTTACCCATGGAAATAATCACAAAAAATTATTAACGATATTATTATAGTTGTACACATGGAAGTCAACCCAATAGACCATCAATAAGAGTTCAGAAGAAAGAAATGCTTTAAGAATTTGTATGACATTCTTAACATAAAGATAGAGTAAAATATTTTACCATTGTATGGTAAAATACCATATAATGCAGATATGTACATTAAAAGTCTTCAAAAATATACAACCAAAATGTTAACAGTGGTTATCTCTGGGAGGCAGAATTCTAGGTAACTTTCATTTAAAAAATATTTTTATGGACAGTCCACAATTTCTAAAGTAAGTATATATTTATAATGAGAAAAAGGATAATAAATATTATTTTAAAATAATACTTGGCCTCTCAAGAAAACGTAATGATCAATAGCATAATTTACATAAATGCAGATGCCTTCTTTTTTGATCTTTTTTTTTTGAGGACCTTGTACTTGCTTGGCATGCTCCTAAACATTGTATCATTTAAAGTGATTTGCATTGTAACCTTGTGAGGCAGGTTTAATTATCTTCAATTTATAGATGACAGTACCTTGATTCAGAGAGATTATACACATAACCTAAGAGCCCCCAATTAATTGGGGACAGAGTCAGGATTTAAACACAAACTTTTGACATCCACCTACAAAAGCCAATGTCAGAGTTGTGAGGCCATTGTCCTGCAGTGATCAGCAGAGCAATCTGCTATTTTATTGCAAAAAAAGACATTTTCTATAGTGTATCTCATTTAAACCTCACAACAACCCAATGATTAAATGATAATACTACTAAAGATGGTCCTTTATGTTATTATCAGTAATTTTTTCAATCAGGAATATATGATGTTCAATATAGCATTCATTCATTGAACCAACATATTCCAGGTGCCTATAACATGCCAAGCACTGTTGTAGGCACTGGTGATACAGCAATTAACAAAGTCTCTGCCCTCATGGAGCTTTCATTCTTTTTTGGAGAGACAGATAATAAAAATATTAACATATGACATAGAAAGTGGTGATAAGTATTGTGAGTAAAAGAGAAAGTGGGAAAGGGCCTCCCCTATTTTATGATCCTTTGGGGTTTTGAGCAGAGTGGGTTACCTTGTCCTGAGGTGGAGAAGCTGGGAGTGGAGTGTGTATGGAAAATCAAGAATTTAAATTTGAGATGCCTGTTAGACACCTAATGGAGTTGTCAAGCTAGCAGTCACATAAGTCTGAAGTTTAGGTGAGAGGTCAGGTATGGAGGTATAAATTTGGGAGGCATTGGCTTATAGATGGTACTTAAAGTCCTAAAATTATATGCAATTATCTAGGGAGACATGCCCTGGAGCACACCAACATTTAAAGGAAGAGAGGAAGATTGGGAGGCACTAAAGGAGACTGAAAAGAAAAGTAGAAAGAAAACAGGGGAACGTGGTGTCACAAATCATTTATTGTAGAACCTGGATTAAAATGCAGTTCTTCTGACTTGTAGTGTTGTGCCATTCCCCAGTTATTGAAGATTTTTATGATGCTTTTTTTCTTTTTATGTTTATCACTTTTTGTCCCTAAAAGTGTTATTTAAATAATAATTGAAGTGGTAGATTTGCCAGATGGTAATTGCTAAAATGACTTCCTTTACTCTTTAAGTCTTTTGGGCACCATTCCAGTTTTCTATAGCCTTCAAACATATGTGTAAATAGTTCACTGAGTCCGTTATCTAACTCCCTGAACAGCAAAGCATGATGTTATCCAAAAGCCAATTCTCACTCCCATAAAATGGAGCATTGAACCATTTAGCTTAAAGGACTTTCACGGGAGGGTCTGTATTCTTACATGGTCGTTCAAAATTCATGCTTTGTTATTTATTTTTATTTTTACATTTTTACCTATATAAAAGTATAACCTTTATATGATAAATTGAGCTAATTTTAAGCTCAATGAATTTCTACACCTGTGTATGTCTATCTGTCCACCATGCAGATCAAAACTTAAAAACTTTCTAGCACCCAGAAGCCTGCTTCATGGCCTTTCTCAGTCAATACCCACCCCTCTCTTTCCCCATCACTATTCTGTGTTCCGTTATCATTGGTGAGTTTTGCCTGTCCTTGAACACAATAGAAATGAAATTGTACAGTATTTTCTTTGTGCCTGACTTCTTTTATGTAACATAGTGTCTGTGAAAGGCATCCATTTTGTTGCATGTAGTAATTCATTCTTTTTAAAATTTCTCTGTAGTGTTTCATTTTGTGAATATACTCCAATTGATTTATCCATTCTACTGATGATGGACATTTGAGTTGTTTCCAGTGTCCGGGTATTGTGAACAAAACAACTATGGTAGACACACATTTGTTTCTCTTGACTGTTTCTCTGGAAGTGAATTGGTGGGTTATAGTGTGTATATATATTCTAGCCTCTAGAAAATGCAAATTAAAATAATGAGATATCATTTATTGCTTATAAAATTAGTAAATATTTCAGTATATTTAGTACAGAAGATCCACCATATTCTGTTCTCACTTTCATACATGACAGGTGGAAGGATAAATTGGTATGTCCATTTTGGAAATCATTTAGTCAGTATTAATAATAATGGCCTTTAAAATTTTTATACCACTTGGCCCAAGAGTCTTTTTCTTTTCTTTTTCTGTTTTGGAGCCTACCCTAAGGATATTTTATTATTGTAAATATTATTTAAGGTTTATATTTAATATAAATATATTAAACATTGTTAAATATTATCATAAATATTATTAAAAGTTTATGAACCAAGATATTTACTGGAGAACTATTTGTAGTGAAAAAAAAGAAAAAACAGTGGAAGTGACTTATGCTGAACAATAGGGAATACTTGAAGTAAAGTAGGCAACAACCTCTCAATGCAATATATGATGTTTTGTCTATGAATGGCATAGAAATATGATTTTCTAGAATGCTAAATTTAAAAGCAGAAGATGTATTTAGAGTTTGAATACAACTTTGGGAAAAATATATAACACAAAGAGAAAAAAGCCCCAAAAGGATATATTAACAAAATGTTAATGCTGACCGACTGAGTGGTAGGTTACTGGGTGATTTTTTTCCTTTTCTCTATTTTGCAAATTTTCTAAAATGGTTAGTGTTGGTTTATTTGAATGTTTTGAAATTTAAGTTTCCACTTGCAGTGTCAGTGGCAGGATGGGATGCTGGTTGAGTGCGTGATTCTAGAAGTCATATTTCCTGGGTTCAAATCCTAGAGTCCTGGTTTCATTGCTTGCTAGCTGTGTTTCTTTGGTCAAGTCTCAGGTCCATTTAATTCACCAAGTATTTACTGAGTGTCTAGTATGTGCCAGGCATAGTTCAGCAAACAAACGGGTAAAATTCCCTGTGCTCATGGAGCTTCCAATCCGGTGTGTGCCACCTGCAAAACGGGAAGCAGCAGAGTGTCCAATGGACAGGGTGGCAACGAGCCAACGCTGGGGAAGTGTCTGAAACACGTGAGCACTCAAGAAGTGCTAATGATAACTAGTACTTTTATATAATAATACCTTCTATTTTTATATAAAAATATACACTATAATTATAGAGTTCTGCAATTCCCAATTTCACTATAATTTAAAAATAAACTTTCTGAAATAATGCATTTGACATGGCGTATAATTGACCACTTTTGCTGGTCATTTGACAGAAATACTGATTACCCACCTAATCAGTACTTTTTTATTCTATACTTACCACAGATCATGGGACCTGGCTGTGACCAAGAGGAACCCAGTTTTCCAAGTGCTTCCTAAGAATTTCTGCTTCCTCATACTCTTCTCAGTGACAGAATTATTTCTTATTATCTTTTGTAGTAGTCTAATATTTTTACCATTTTCAACCAGTGATGCAATTATTAGTTTAGTGCTTTCAAAACCATTAGTGTTTTAGTTTTCTAAGGATGCCATAATAAAGCACCAAAAACTGGGTGGCTTAAAACAACATAAAGTTTAGAGGCTAGAAGTCTGGAATCAAGATATCAGCAGGACTACACTCCCTCCAAAGCCTCTAGGGGAGTGTATTTCGTTGCTTCTTCCAGCTTCTGGCGGCTTCTGGGATGTGGCAGCATAACTCCAATCTCTGCCTCCATATTTTCTCATAGCCCTTTCCCTGTGTATCTCTCTGTACCCTGCCTCCTTTCATAAAGATACCAGTTATTGGATTTAGGGCCCACCCTAAATCAGGATGATTTAATCTCAGGATTTTTTTTTTTTTTTTTTTTTTTTTGCGGTACGCGGGCCTCTCACTGTTGTGGCCTCTCCCGTTGCGGAGCACAGGCGCCGGACGCGGAGACTCAGCGGCCACGGCTCATGGGCCAAGCCGCTCCGCGGCATGTGGGATCTTCCCAGACCAGGGCACACACCTGTGTCCCCTGCATCGGCAGGTGGACTCTCAACCACTGCGTCACCAGGGAAGCCCTAATCTCAGGATCTTTAACTAATTACATTTTCAAAAACCATATTTCCAAATAAGAACACATTGTGAGATTCTAGGTGAACATGAATTCTGGGGTGGGGGCACACTATTCAACCCATGACAAATAGCAATAATAATATCAACAATATCACTCTTGTGATTTTTAAGTTCTTAATATTGATGATAAATAGAATAATGGTATCTTTAAATGTATGCTGTTCATTTCCTTCTTATAAAAGGTGAATGAGGCCCTGATTTTTCAATAGTGTGATTTTGAGGAGCATGAGCCAGAAAATGTTAAGAAACAGTGTAACCTAAGATGCTAAAGGCTCTGATTTTGTGAAGCTTTGGGAAGACCCATATATCTCCACGAGAACTGAGATATGCAAATGTTAAGGGTTGTGTCTAAGGCAAATTTACTGGAGAAACAGGAAATGAATGAGGTGCCCAAATATTTGGACAAAGATTTGGTTCTTCTTTTCCATTTCTCTTGATGTTGTAGAAATTCTGATAATCCATTATTCACACTAAGTTGTTCATATGCCAGTCTAGTCGAATGCTGTTCCTTGTGACTCTTCTATTGGTAATGGGAATTGTTTCCCCAGTAATTGAAACCTTTAAATTCCGATACCTCAGTTGAGGCAAATTCCAAAAGCACTTACTGTAAACTGAACATACAGGAATTAGTTTCTGGTGGGTGTGCATTTTGCAGTGTTTTATAGTTGTATGAAATAGATGTAATAAGGGAAGACTTTGGACCACAATTGTCTTTGCTCTGCTGTGACCAAGCAGCAACACCAGGATGTAGGACAATGGTAGAGAAAGAAGACTGATGTTCAGTTACCCATTTATTCAAAGAAGTATTTATCGAACACCTACTATGCACCATGCCCTAGGCTGTATGTTGGGAATACCACAGTGACCAAAACAGTGCATCTTCCCTTAGAGAGATCCCAGTCTTTTAGGATAGATGAACAAGTAAACAGGAATTCAGAGTGTAGGGGAGGAGGTCGGAATGGGGAAGAGTTCTAAGACACAAGCAAGCAGAGTACCATAGCAGTTAAGAGAAGGGGCATCTAATTTAATCTATGTGGTTTGGTGGTGATGGTTGGTGTCGTTAAATGTTTTTTGGAGAAAATTCTCAACTAAGCAGAGGTCTGTGGAGCTAGCAGGCTAGATTATAATTACTCAATAGATCTTTTTTGGAAGGGGAGTGAAAGAATGTGCTCACAGCCTCCCACGCTTTTGAGAAGAGTGTTATTTCTACTTTTCTCACTACAACTACAGTTTGAATCAATAGGGAAATGTGTTAGCTTTTGCACAGGGAATCAGAAATTTAGGGAATTATCCAGAATTCACAAGCCAATACAGTGCAAATGAATTGACACTGGGAACATATCCTATAATGTATTGTCTAGAAGAAAGCCTGATACAGTTATCTCCATGTGGTAGTTGTTCAATTATGCTAGTTAATAACAATGACAAGAATGAATTAGGGGTAGTCAAAACTCTAGTCATTTGATGAATTTGAAGTTTTATTCTGAAAGTTAAAATAACTGAAGCCTTAGGTAGGAAACAGTTTTGTAGTGAAGCTTATGTCTTCTAAGTATTTTTAAAAATTGTTTGTATATGTGTGTGTTTATAATGCTTTTTTTTAAAAAAATAGAAGATTTGTGGTGAAAAAATCGACCTTTAAAAAATTAACTTGATTTTTAAAAATTATGTGAAATATTTAACATACAGAAAATGTGAAAAGGAATGATATGATAGTGTCCAAAAGCTTTGTTAAATCTTGACATTTTTCGCATGTTTGCTTCAAAAAATGTTTTTTAAGAAATAAACCATCACAGATAGAGATGAACACCCTGTGTGTTCCTCTCCCATAGCATTTCCTTTCCTTATTAATCAGAGATTAACAGCTAAATCTCTCTGGAATGTTATTATGAACTGGGTGTTTGTTGTTACCTAGTTGCCTACCTTTATCCAGTCTCCCTTCCTCCCTTAGAACAGTTGACTTTTGATTTTTTAATTTTGAAGAGGTATTTTTTTACTGTTGCTTGTTTTGTGACTATTCTTTTTAAATCATATTTGCTCCTGTTTCTTTTTTTTTTAATGTCTGATACATTTATTTTAACATATTTCCATACAAATAACCCAAAGAAAGTTTAGTATTAGTTGTTTTTTGTTTGTTTGTTTGTTTGTTTGTTTATACTGCAGATTCTTATTAGTCATCAATTTTATACACATCAGTGTATACATGTCAATCCCAATTGCCCAATTCAGCACACCACCATCCCCATCCCACCGCGGTTTTCCCCCCTTGGTGTCCATACATTTGTTCTCTACATCTGTGTCTCAACTTCTGCCCTGCAAACCAGTTCATCTGTACCATTTTTCTAGGTTCCACATACATGTGTTAACATACGATATTTGTTTTTATCTTTCTGACTTACTTCACTCTGTATGACAGTCTGTAGATCCATCCATGTGCTCCTGTTTCATGGATGCAATATCTTTTACTTCTCTGGGAATATTTTTTCCCTTTGATTTCTTTTGCTTTCTGCATTTTATCTATTTCTTTGTTTCTTTTTAAAAAAATAATTGTGTTAGTCTGTTTTATAAGTGATCTTAAAAAAAACGATGATTCTTTTCTGTCCATTTATATTGAAAGTAAGGCACATAAAATCTTATTGAAATCCCAACACATGAGGTCAAGGCTTATTGAGTGGTGAACTTCACTCAGGCAATTTTCTTGCAGAATTGCTAATTGTCCAGCAATCGTAGTCTTTTTACTTGGGCCTATCAGTCTCCTGAGGAGTTTCTGTATGCTCCAGTCTCTTGCCTGTGGGTATAAGCCTGGCTGCTGGGCTTCGGGGAGTTGAGGAAAAGAAAGGTTTTGGACTCTCATTTCAGCATTTTTAGCTTTGCACACTTCCCTCAGCTATACCTGGTACCCCTGAATTCAGTGTTCACTGCCCTCAGTGATAAACTTCCAGTCTTCTGTGGCCATGGGGTGAGTGAAGAGGGAAGAGTAATTATGTCATTTTGGCTACAGGTGGTGCCCTAGGAGTCTAACTGCTTCTTTCACACATATACACCTTTAATCAGTCCTTCTAGTCTTTGATCCACTGTATCTGCAACTTCAAAGATATCTAGCATTTCTAATTCCTGGTTTCTATTCCATTAGGGTTTGGCCAGGAAATAGAGCTAGGCTTAGGCTTAGGGTTAAATGAGAGAATTTTATATATTCTCTCTCTCTCTCTCCATCTGTATTAATCTCACCTTACCTAATGATTTGACAGTTGCCTTCCTTTTGCTCGCAGACCCGTGTATAGATCCCTAGGTCTCACCCTAGCATTTTAGGAATCCTGTTCCACATACGACATTAATGGGAATGTTGTAGATCCAGTCTCTTTGTCAGCATGTTGCTTGATTCCATTCCTACTCGAGAGGTAGTGCCTGTGTCCTCTGGGCTCTCTCAGGCCTGAAGCTTGCTCAAATCCATAGCTCCAGATGGGAGTGGGCAGCAGGCATTTCCTCCCCTTTTTCATAGGTGGGAAAACCCTATAGATCCATCCTTGTCCTGGCTCCCCATCTTGGGTTGTGACTTGTTTTATTTCAGTCACTCTGCAGAAGCTGGATCTTCAGCCCCACTCCAGACTCAGAGCTCAGGAGCCTTATGGCTACAGCCCCTCTCACTCATTTGTGTCTTTGTTCCACTCCTCATTCAAGAAAGATAATCTTTTTCTCCCTTTATTCCTGGAAACATCTTTTTATGTATATCTATCTATCTACACACATTTATTCTATATATGTATATATTTATTGTATATATATTTATTTATTTTAGTTTTCCCCTATCACTTCTATTTGTTTGGAGCAGAGGAACAAAGTATGAATTCAATACACCATCATCACAGAAAGTCTAAATATTGATTCATCAAAAATTAACCAGATGTCAGCAACAAAAACAAAAGCCAACAACCAAAGGAAAACCCATGCCCTTTCACCTGGTAAAAAGTGGTAAGAGTTGATTGAGTCTGATTTGGATCGACTAACCAGGATACTGTATATGACTGTGCTTTGTAATACCCAAAGCCCCTCACAAATCTTAATTATTTATTTTATGTTTAGGTGTCCATGTCACCTCATTAGGAAATTCTCTAAGACCTGCCTCACACCGCCCCTATTTTTACTGATGTACCAAACATAAAAGATGAACTTCTAAAGACCTGGGATTTCTCTCTGTCTCAGACACATTCCCTGAACTTCCAACACAAACAGAAAAGCATTTTCCTGTCTCTGGAGTCCTTGAGCAATGTTTGGCCAAGAGACACATGAGACGAGGGTTAGAAGTGTGTTCTCAGCAGGCTGTGTGAGTAGAATGGCCTCCTTCCTGCACAAGCTCTCCAGCCCGGGCCCACTGCCAAGAGCACAGAAGTTCACCAGAAAGACAAACAGTGAGAAGTTCACCAAACACTTGGACTTTAATTTGCTTCTTGAAATGTCAGGTTATTTTCTTTCTTTCTGGCAGAAATTGTTGTGCCTTCTCTAACCTCACAGTCCTACTCCTGGTAGCAGTTTTCCCAGAACTTCATTAGTTCAATTCAATAAATATTTACTGAAGTGTGCCAGGCAGTGTTAGGTACTGGGAGTGTGATGATGAATACAGCACAGTTCCTGTGCTTAAGCCCTCACAGTCTGATGTCAGGAGTGGGGGAGGACAAACAGGACTGTGAATCAAGAGAATTAGCACAGGTGGCAAACCTTTGTGCTTGGAGCTCTAGCTGTGGCGTCCAGCTGCCCAGGTTCACATCTGCAGGAGTTGTTATTCACTGTGAGGCTGTGAACAGTTAGTTAGCCACTCTGTGCTTCAGTTCCCTCATCTGTATAAAGGACATGATAACAGTATCACGTAGTGTATATATGTACAGGCATACATATGTACACATATATACATTCAGAATTTATTATGGTGCTTATATATATTGTACATGTGTTTTATATACACTCACACTCACAGATATATGTATATGTATCTATATGTATATGTATATATGCTGTATCTATATCTATATATATATTTTATCTATATCTAGCTATATCTATCTACATGTATATGTATACATGTTGCAGTCTGTATATATGTGTGCTGTATATATGTATGTATGTATATTATATTCCGTATGTTCTGTATGTAAATATACTGGTATTATAATATGCTTATATGGTTATATATTACATCAATATATATTAAATGTATATAATTGAGCCTGCCAAACAGGAAGCACTCCATAAATGTAAAACTGGATTATTATGGACATTTTAACTATGGACAATGAAGGAGAGAGATTGAACTAATAATGGATGGAACATGGACTTTAGAGTCAGACAAGTCTGGGTTTAAAACCTTGTTCAACATCTTATAACCAAGAGTAACCTTGTATGTGAAGTCCTTAGGCCATTTCAAAATCAATGCTCAAAAAGAGCTGCTGTTATATTATTATTCCTTAATTGGGCTGAAATAAAGTTCCCCCAGCTCAAAAATAATGATTATTATATTCATATTGATATAGAACAATTAATTGTGCTTCTTATTGTTGAAAATAAGAAATATATCATTTCTAGCACAAAGGGGGCCATTATAGGTAATCAATAAATGGTGATCATTTAAAATATGATTATCATCTCCAACCATGTATTTTTGATGTAAAGTATCTCTTATGGGGAGGAGAAGACTAAATTTCCACCCCAATTTTCCACTCTTCCTTCTATAGGATAGAGTTATATCTAGGAAAAAGTTGCCAAACCAGGGACTACATCTCCTTCCCTTTTGGGCCAAGTACCTGGTTCTCATAGTAGAATATGAAAATAAGTTATGCATGTCCAGGTAAAGGTGATTAGGAAGTATGGCTTTTCTCCCCTCTCTTTCCTTTCTACTAGCTGGAAGCAGAGGACTCTGAGATATTAAGAAGTGAGAGAACTGTAAGATGCAAAATTCCTGTGTTCCTGAATCACCATGTGGAGGAAAGTTATCTACTGATCAGGAACACCCACATTGTATTCTTACCTGAGAAAGAAATGAACTTTCATTGTGTTAAGCCAATTTGAGGGTCTATTTGTTAAAGCATCTAGTATTATCCTAATAAAATGGAATATGCTAAATGCTGAAGGTACCAGGGATGAACTACAGTTAGGTAAATTTTAGAACACTATCAAAATTAGGCCATTATAAAGGTCCAAATAAAATGTTGAGCGAATTTAAAAAGAGAGAGAGGTTCAGCTGCCACATCAGAGGCGAGTGCTGTGCTCCAGGTGCTGCAATCCCAAGAACACGGCTTCTCTGACACTTCTGGCCGGGGTAATCGGCGACATCCATGGGAGGAGTGGCCGTAGCCACCTCAGCTCCTCAGGGGACTCAGGTCCTTCCCATCACCGCACTGAGAGCCTGTCCCAGCCATGGGGACACCTCTTTCATCATCCCTCTGAGGCTTGTGGGACCAATGGATGGCCGCAGTGACCGAGGACCAGACTGCGGGCAGCGGCAAGAGACCTTCAAGATAGTGGAGGAGTAAGACGTGGAGATCACCTTCCTCCCTACATGTACATGAGAAATACATCTACATGTTGAACAACTCCCACAGAATACCTACTGAATGCTAGCAGAAGACCTCAGACTTCCCAAAAGATATATATATATATATTTTTTTTTTTTTTTTCTTTTCCTTTTTCTCTTTTGGTGAGTGTATATGTATATGCTTCTTTGTGGGATTTTTGTCTGTATAGCTTTGCTTTTACCATTTGTCCTAGGGTGCTGTCTGTCCTTTTTTTTTTTTTTTTTTAGTATAGTTTTTAGTTCTTGTTATCATTGGTGGATTTGGTTTTTGGTTTGGTCGCTCTCTTCTTTCTTTCTTTTAAGTTTTTAAAATTTTAATATTTATTTTAATAACTTTATTTTATTTTATTATTTATTTATTTTTCTTTCTTTTTTTTTTCTTCCTGTTCTTCTGAGCCGTGTGGCTGACAGGGTCTTGGTGCTGTGGCCAGGTGTCAGGCCTGTGCCTCTGAGGTGGGAGAGCCAAGTTCAGGACATTGGTCCACCAGAGACCTCCCAACTCCACATAATATCAAATGGCGAAGGCTCTCACAGAGATCTCCATCTCAATGCTAAGATCCAGCTCCAGTCAACGACCAGCAAGCTACACTGCTGGACACCCTATGACAAACAATTAGCAAGACAGGAACACAATCCCACCCATTAGCAGATAGGCTGCCTAAAATCGTAATAAGGTCACAGACACCCCAAAACACACCATTGGATGCAATCCTGCCCACCAGAAAGACAACATACAGCCCCATCCACCAGAACACAGGTGCCAGTCCCCACCACCAGGAAGCCTACACAACCCACTGAACCAACCTTAGCCACTGGGGGCAGACACCAAAAACAACGGGAACTACGAACCAGCAGCCTGCGAAAAGGAGACCCCAAATAAGGTAAGGTAAGCAAAATGAGAATACAGAGAAACACACAGCACATGAAGGAGCAAGGTAAAAACCCACCAGATCAAACAAATGAAGAGAAATAGGTAGTCTACCTGAAAAAGAATTCAGAGTAATGACAGTAAAGATGATGCAAAATCTTGGAAATAGAATGGAGAAAATACAAGAAATGTTTAACAAGGACCTAGGAGAACTAAAGAGCAAACACGCAATGATGAAAACACAATAAATGAAATTAAAAATTCTCTAGAAGGAATTGATAGCAGAACAACAGAGGCAGAAGAACGGATAAGTGATCTGAAAGATAAAATAGTGGAAATAACTACCACAGAGCTGACTAAAGAAAAAAGAATGAAAAGAATTGAGGACAGTCTCAGAGACCTCTGGGACAACATTAAATGCACCAACATTTGAATTATCAGGGTCCCAGAAGAAGAAGAGAAAAAGAAAGGGTCTGAGAAAATATTTGAAGGGATTATAGTTGAAAACTTCCCTAATATGGGAAAGGAAAGAGTCAATCAAGTCTAGGAAGTGCAGAGAGTCCCATACAGGATAAATCCAAGGAGAAGACACATATCAATCAAACTATCAAAAAGTAAATACAGGGCTTCCCTGGTGGCGCAGTGGTTGAGAGTCCGCCTGCCGATGCAGGGGACACGGGTTCGTGCCCCTATCCCGGAAGATCCCACATGCCGCGGAGCGGCTGGGCCCGCGAGCCATGGCCGCGGAGCCTGTGTGTCCGGAGCCTGTGCTCCGCAACGGGAGAGGCCACAGCAGTGAGAGGCCCGCGTACAGCAAAAAAAAAAAAAAAAAAAAAAAAAAAAAAAGTAAATACAAAGAAAAAATATTAAAAGCAGCAAGGAAAAACAACAAATAACATACAAGGGAATCCCCATAGGGTTAACAGCTGATCTCTCAGCAGAAACTCTGCAAGCCAGAAGGGAGTGGCAGTACATATTTAAAGTTGATGAAAGGGAAAAACCTACAACCAAGATTATTCTACCCGGCAAGGATCTCACTCAGATTTGATGGAGAAATTAAAACCTTTACAGACAAGCAAAAGCTGAGAGAATTCAGCACCACAAAACCAACTTTACAACAAATGCTAAAGGAACTTCTCCAGGCAGGAAACACAAGAGAAGGAAAAGACATACAATAACAAACCCCAAACAATTAAGAAAATGGTAATACGAACATACGTATTGGTAACTACCTTAAATATAAATGGATTAAATTCTCCAACCAAAAGACATAGACTGGCTAAATACTAGCAAACAGAATGCAACAGTACATTAAAAGGTTCATAAACCATGATCAAATGGGGTTTATCCCAGGGATGCAAGGATTCTTCAATATACACAAATCAATCAATCTGATAAACCATATTAACAACTTGAAGGAGAAAAGCCATATGATCATCTCAATAGTTGCAGAAAAACTTTTGACAAAATTCAACATCCATTTTTTATAAAAACCCTCCAGAAAGTAGGCATAGAGGAAACTTACCTCAACATAATAAGGCCATATATGACAAACCCACAGCCAACATCGTTCTCAATGCTGAAAAACTGAAACCATTTCCTCTAAGATCAGGAATAAGACAAGGTTGCCCACTCTCACCACGATTATTCAACATAGCTTTGGAAGTTTTAGCCACAGCAATCAGAGAAGAAAAAGAAATAAAAGGAATCCAAATCAGAAAAGAAGAAATAAAGCTGTCACTGTTTGTAGACGACATGATACTATACATAGGGAATCCTAAGATGCTACCAGAGAAGTACTAGAGCTAATCAATGAATTTAGTAAAGTTGCAGGATACAAAATTAATGCACAGAAATCTCTTGCATTCCTATACACCAATGTTGAAAAATCTGAAAGAGAAATTAAGGAAACACTCCCATTTACCATTGCAGCAAAAAGAATTAAATACCTAGGAATAAACCTACCTAAGGAGACAAAAGACCAGTATTCAGAAAACTATAAGACACTGATGAAAGAAACTAAAGATGATACAAACAGATTGAGAGATATACCATGTTCTTGGATTGGAAGAATCAACATTGTGAAAATGGATATAATACGCATAGCAATCTACAGATTCAATGCAATCCCTATCAAACTACCAATGGCATTTTTCACAGAACTAGAACAAAAAATTTCAATTTGTATGGAAACACAAAAGACCCCAAATAGCCAAAGCAATCTTGACAAAGAGAAAAGGAGCTGGAGGAATCAGGCTCCCAGACTTCAGACAATACTACAATGCTACAGTAATCAAGATTGTATGGTACTGGCACAAAAAAAAGACATATAGATCAATGGAACAGGATAGAAAGCCCAGAGATAAACCTATACACGTATGGTCACCTTATTTTTGATAAAAGAGGCTAGAATATACAATGGAGAAAAGACAGCCTCTTCAGTAAGTGGTGTTAGGAATACTGGACAGCTAAATGTAAAAGAATGAAATTAGAACACTTCCTAACACCATACACAAAAATAAACTCAAAATGGATTAAAGACCTAAATTTAAGGCCAGACACTATAAAACTCTTAGAGGAAAACATAGGCAGATCACACTATGACATAAAGCACAGCAAGATCCTTTTTGACCCACCTCCTAGAGAAATGGAAATAAAAACAAAAGTAAACAAATGGGACCTAATGAAACTTAAAAGCTTTTGCACAGCAAAGGAAACCTTAATCAAGATGAAAAGGGGCTTCCCTGGTGGCGCAGTGGTTGAGAGTCTGCCTGCCAGTGCAGGGGACACGGGTTCGTGCCCCGGTCCGGGAAGATCCCACATGCCGTGGAGCGGCTGGGCCAGTGAGCCATGGCTGCTGAGCCTGTGCGTCCGGAGCCTGCGCTCCGCAATGGGAGAGGCCACAGCAGTGAGAGGCCCGCGTACCGCAAAAAAAATAAATAAATAAAAATAAATAAAAATAAAAAAAAAAAAGATGAAAAGACAACCCTCAGAATGGGAGAAAATATTTGCAAATGAAGCAGCTGACAAAGTATCAATCTCCAAAATTTATAAGCAGCTCATGCAGCTCAATATCAAAAAACCAAACAACCCAATCCAAAAATGGGCAGAAGACCTAAACAGACATTTCTCTAAAGAAGATACACAGATTGCCAACAAACACATGAAAGGATGCTCAACATCACTAATCATCAGAGAAATGGAAATCAAAACTACAATGAGGTATTACCTCACACCAGTCAGAATGGCCATCATCAAGAAATCTAGAAACAATAAATGCTGGAGAGGGTATGGAGAAAAGGGAACCCTCTTTCACTGCTGGTGGGAATGTAAATTGATACAGCCACTATGGAGAACAGTATGGATGTTCCTTAAAAAACTAAAAATAGAATTACCATATGACCCAGCAATCCCACTACTGGGCGTATACCCTGAGAAAACCATAATGCAAAAAGATTCATGTACCACAATGTTCTTTGCAGCTCTATTTACAATAACCAGGACATGGAAGCAACCTAAGTGTCCATCGACAGATGAGTGGATAAAGAAGATGTGGCACATATATACAATGGAATATTACTCAGCTGCAAAAAGAATTGAAATTGAGTTTTTTTGTGGTGAGGTCGATGGACCTAGAGTCTGTCATACAGCGTGAAGTAAGTCAGAAAGAGAAAAACAAATACCGTATGCTAACACATATATATGGAATCTAAAAAAAAAAATGATTCTGATGAACCTAGGGGCAGGACAGGAATAAAGACACAGATGTAGAGAATTGACTTGAGTATATGGGGAGGGAGAGGGGTAAGCTGGGACGAAGTGAGAGAGTGGCATGGACATATATACACTACCGACTGTAAAATAGATAGCTAGTGGGAAGCAGCTGCATTGCACGGGAGATCAGCTCGTTGCTTTGTGACTACCTAGAGTGGTGGGATAGCGAGGGTGGGAGGGAGACGGAAGAGGGAGGCGATGTAGGGATATATGTATATATATAGCTGATTCACTTTGTTATAAAGCAGATACTAACACACCATTGTAAAGCAATTATACTCCAATAAAGATGTTAAATAAATAAATAAATGAGAGAGAGAGGGGGGATCAGAAGAGATATCATCAAAGATAAGAGCTTTGCTGGAAATTGTAGAATTTGGACATTTAGTAAATCTGGGTGAGGTATTTACTGGAGGTAGAAGAAGCCAGAGAAATGTAAGGATAGTGTTTAGTAGAGAGAGATTACCTCCTTTAAACTTGCATGCAGAAGGTACAAAGTGGAATCGAGAAAATTAAAGATAAGAAGGTGTATAGAATCCAAATTTTGAGGAGAAATTGGAATGAAAAACAACTGTCTGACTACTTTATTCTACCAGCAATGGAGAATTATTGATAGGTTTTGAGTAGAGGAAAGGATGTGATCAGATTGCACTTAGATGACATTTATCTGGAAATCCTGCAAAAGATGGTTATGAAGAGAGAGTAACTGAGAACAGGGAAGTTAATTAACTGAGAAATGTAATCATCTATGGGAGAAGTCACCAGTATTTGAGCTAGAAAATGGTGATGGAAATGGAGTAGATGAGATGAAAGCAAAATATATTATGGAGATAAGATAATAAATACTGTCAATTGATTAGATTTGTGGAGCAAAGAGACAACAAATATAGAGTCAGGTTTGTTAACTTAGGTGACTGGGAGGATGATGGTGACATTAATATAAGAGGAAGGGAGGATGAGTATGGAGGAGGAAATGGGGGAGGCTTAAATTTATTTTGGATGTTAGTAATAGGATATTTGTGTGGGATAGACTGTTGATGTTGACCAACAGGTGGTTCTTGTTTATGGACTAGTATTGAGGAAAGAGCATCAGTCACATCAGTAATGTTTCTTGTAAGAGGTGGATTTATAAGGACTATTTGAACGGGGATGTCAGACACTGATTGGTGAGCTAAAGAAACTAGAGACACAGCGTCTTACCTCAGGCTACTGTAACGAAAAATCATAGACTGCATAGTTTAAACAACAGACTATCTTTTTTTTTCAGTTTTGGAGGTCAGGGTCCATGATCAAGGTGCCAGCCAATTTGGTGTCTGATGAGAGTGGTCTCCTTAGGTTGCAGGCAGCACCTGCTCACTCTGTCCTGACAAGAGGAAAGAGAGAGCAAGATCTCTGTTATCTCTTCTTATAAGGGCACTGATCTCATTCATGCAGGCTCCACTCTCATGACCTAATTACATCCAAAGACCTCATCTCCAAATACCATCACACTGCAGGTTAGGACTTCAACATATGATTTTGGGGGGACATAAACACTCAGTCCTTAATCCATAGATATTCAAGTCAAGGAGAAAGTAGCTAAAGTCAGGGTAGAGAAAATTCTTAAAGAAGTTTAATCAGAAAAGGCAAAAGTGATTGAAGCTGAAAATTTTTAGCCATTTCCATAATATTAAGGGAAAGAGAAACATTTAATCTAATTGATCATTGAGGAGAAGCCAGGAATGTGGAAATGCTACCTGTCTAACTTTTTTTACGCGGGCCTCTCACTGTTGTGGTTTCTCCCGTTGCGGAGCACAGGCTCTGGAAGCGCAGGCCCAGCGGCCATGGCTCACGGGCCTAGCCGCTCCGCGGCATGTGGGATCTTCCCGGACCGGGGCACGAACCCGTGTCCCCTGCATCGGCAGGCGGACTCTCAACCACTGCGCCACCAGGGGAGCCCCTAACTTTTGAAAGTATCTGTCATGACAAGATTTGAAATTTGGCTTTACATTAATATCCCATGAATGAGAAAAAGACAATTCGGAGGCTTTCAATACAAATATTAGTTTAGCCTATTTATAAAGTTTATTTGGCATGGTCTCCTTGCTGAGGATGGTTGTTTCTCTTATTCGGTTCACTTTTGATCTGTGTCTATTTAGACTTTGTTTGAACATTGAATCTGTGGATTATAGGAATTATAGACCTAGATGAGCCCCTAGAGAGGATTTTAGAGTCCTGCTTTTCAAACTGTGTTCCTAGGAACGCCAGAGATGAAGACGATGTGTATCACAGTTTGCCTTAGATGTGAGAGCGGTGAGTGCCTGAGTGGGAATAGAGACCTCCCATATTACCCCCACCCCACTCTTCAACCAGCCAGATCCACGTGGATTCTGTGTTATATATTGGGTTGGCCAAAAAGTTCGTTTGGGTTTTTCTGTGAGATGGTACAGAAAAACCTGAATGAGCTTTTTGGCCAGCCCAGTATTAGCCTTCTAAGATGCCATTTGAAGAAAGGATTTCATGCCTCTATGTCTACACTTATGAGAAAAGCAATGTTCGAGATCAAGATCAAGGGTCTGTAAACTTGGTCTGTAAAGGGCCAGATGATAAATATTTAAAAAGTTGAAGTCCATACTGTCTCTGTTACAGCTATTCAACCACTGTAGCAGAAAAGCTATTATAGACAATACAGAAAGAAATGAGTATGGCTGTGTTCTGATGAAACTTTATTTACAAAAACATGTGTTGGATTTGCTTATAGACCCTGATCTCTAGCAACCCTCCACTCATTTTACATGTTAAGAAATACAGGTAGAGTGAGATTAAAAGACTTACTTAAGGTAATATAACAGTAGTTGTTATGAGAATGAAACCTCAGGCTCCTCATTCATTTCATTCACTCTCTGCTCCACCCCATCCATACACAGAGTTTCTCAAAATTCCTCAACACGATGTTCTGTTCACATTCTCACATTCTGTAAGATTCAGTTAATTATATATCCTTGTTGTGTACTCTCTTCACAAATGGAATGCTTTGCAGGTATTTTCTCTTTTAATGTTTGCAACAACCCTATAATGCAGATATTATTCTCCATTTTATAAAGAAGAAAATGGAAGCTTAGAGACTTTCCCAGTGTCACAATTTTAACTGACTTCTGAATAATACTTTTTGGCTCAGGCCACTCACCTTAGAATTATCACCTACTCCTCCTTTCCCCTTGGACACCACAGTCAGTCAATCAGGAATTTGGCTCTGCCTTCAAAATAGGTTTAGAATCCAGCCACCTCTCATCACCTCCACGATTACCATCTTGGCCTCATCTACTGTCATCTCTCCCCGGGATAACTGCAATGATCTCCTGGCAGTTCCCCCTGCCTCTAGCTTTGTACATTTAAGGTTTATTCCCACCATGGCAGCTGGAGTGTTCTTGTTGAAACATGAGACAGATAATGACAATTCTTTGCTGAAACCCTGCCGTGGCTACCCATGTCACTCAATAAAGGCAGAAATCCTACTGTGGCCATCATGGCCCTGTATAATCTGCCCCGTCTTAACTCTCTTCCTCCTCTCCCCTCTCTCTTGGTACCTAACCCTGTGGGCTTCCTTACTGTTCCTGGACAGATCTGGCTGGGCCCCTCATTAGGGTCCTGTCTCTATCTGTTCCCCTACCAGCATTGCTTCCCCTCCTCCACCCCATATCCACATGGTCTCCCACCTACTCACCCTCTTCTGGTTTCTGCTTACATGCCATCTTCTCAATAGGTCTAGCTTGAAAACCTTATTTAATACTTCATTCTAAACTTCCTTGCCACATATTTTCCAGGCCGTTAACCCAGTTCCCATAGCGTTTACCAGCTTGTAATATACTATATGATTTATTTACTATGCTTCTTGTTCATTGTCTTACTCTCTCTCAGTCCCCAACCAATGTCCTTGACTGTAGAGGGATCTATATTTTGTCAAACTTTGTTTCCTAGTGCTTTGAGCAGTGGTGGGCACTTAGTAGGCACTGAATAAATATTTATTGAATGAATGAATGAAACTTTCTTATTTCAAGGCCAGGTTCTTAATAACTAAATTATATTCTAAAGGAGTGAGAATTAAATGAGAGAATGAATGAACAAAATGAGTGACTCTTCTACTAGTTTTAGAGTTCACTGAGAAACCTTGGGTTGTCTCTTTATTATGTGAGCATGTCTGGCTCAAAGAAGGTACTTAGTGACTGCTTGCAGAAGTAGTGTATATCCTGCAGCACCAATTCTGACATTTGGTAGCCCTGTTACCCTGTAAAATACTTCCCTCCTGTTTTGGCCCATCATGACCACAATTACTTCTCTTAGCCAAAAAAGCCCTTTTTCCCTTGGCTGAGATTCAGACCCTGCTGCTATCAGCCAGAATGGGCAACAAAAAGGAGCTTCAGAGGGAAGGACAACAGTCACTTTCTTTCAGCAGGCTTCCTCCTAGGCTGTTTAAGCCTCTCTCCATGTCCTCTGTTTTAAACCTTTTTGCTTTCTTTGCTTTGCAGGATTCTAACTGACAGCCCAAAGAGGTGACTCTGGCTGGAAAGTATAAGAGTGGGAGAGTCCTGGGGAATCCTTTCCTCAGGAAATACTGAAAATTCTTGTATTTTCTATTCCAGAGCCCAGATATTGGGGCAAAATCAAAGAAAATAGCAATTTGGTACTTACAAAACAGCAATTCTGTAGCAGCAAATTTGTCTATGGCAAGTTCAGTCTGAAGACAAAGCCCTGATAACTCCTTCTAATGCTCTTGCACCCCAACCTCCAACCTTAAGGTTTTTCATGTCAACACATCCTGAGTGTCAGAAAATTACAGGTACCAGCTCTGCCACTTAGGAACTATGTCATCTTAGGCAAGTCACTTAGCGTTTCTGAGCTTCATTATATTACCTGTAAAATGGAAATATTAAATCCAGAACATCATGAGAAAAAACCAAGATTCTGTGTTATTTGTGAAATGCTTTCTGATTTTCTTTAACAGTTAATTTCTATATATGTGACAAAATCTCATAGCTCTACACACACACACACACACACACACACACACAGAATACATCTAAAAATTGGTGAAATCTGAATAAGATCTCTATTTGGAACTGACCAATGTCAATTTCTTGGTTTTGATTATGAATATAAGATATATGGAAGATGTTACCATAGGGAAAAGCTGGGGGGAGGATACACAGAATTCTGCATTATTTGACAATGTCTTGAAAGTCTAAAGTTATTTCAAAGTAAGTTTTAAAAAAAGTTAATTTCTGCTGCTTTTTGTCTTCTTGAAACACCTTCCAAATGCTTTTAATAGAACATGTCATACTTAAAATTTCTGGATCTGATTCTCTCAAGGACTCTGTGCTCCTTGAGGGTGCAGTTGCTTTCTTATCTGTTCTTATTCACTAGACTAGCATACAGCTTTGGCACAGGTTGGTGTTCACAAATTTTTATTGATTCTTTCAGCTCAGAATATCAAAATAAGCAACCTCTCTTTTTAGGTACTCTGGTGCTGAAAATCTCTGAAAATATTTAAAGAAAATTAGCTTTTGTTGATGGCCAGTCACTTTATATAAAGTTCTTTTAATTAATCCCTATAGCAATCTTATGAGGTATAAACTATAATTCCCATTTTACAGATGAGGAACCTGAGCCTCAAAAAGCTAAATCTACTCACCAAAGATGGGCAGGATGGAGGTAGATTCAAGCCCTAAGTCTGTCTGGCTCCGAAGTCCATTTTCTTTCATTCATTCATTCATTTATTTAAAAATGTTTATGGATCAACCAGTATTTGTCAGGGGGGTCATTCTCAGACCTTAAAATATAGTCATGAACAAACAGAAAGATTGCTCCTATTGTGTAGCTGATATTCAAGTGACGAAATACTGATGATAAAGAGTAAATAAAATTAAAAACAAAACACGTGGACATAAAGGAGAAGGAACAAGGAAGGGAAATTAAGACAGTGGGGACTGAGGGCAATTTGTAGGAAATAGAATGTTCAGGGTAGGCTTCATTGAGAATACAAGATTTGAGAAATGTTGATACAAGATTTGAGCAATGGAGTTAACTAAGCAGATCTTTGGGCAAAGAGCCTTCTAGGTGGGGGAGCAGCCAGTGCAAAGGCCCCCAGACTGTGGACATGGGCCTGGTGTGTGTGTGGACAGGCAAAGAGGCTGCTTTGATTGGAGCAGAGTAGGCACATGGGAAAGTAGTAGGAGAGGTCAGTGATGGAATGCAGATCATAGTGGACCACAGAAGTCATTGCAAGGACTTGTGAGTAGTTTGGTTTTGCTCTGAGACAGGAACTACTGCAGGGTTTTGAGCAAAGGAGTGAAGTAAGCTGACTCACACCTTTATGGGCTCTCTCTGGCTGCCATGTGGAGCCAGAAGGAGTCAAGGTCAGAAGCAGGGGACTAAATGAGAGGCTGTTGCAGTATTCCAGGCTAGAAATGGCAGTGACTTCGAAATGGCAGTTGGAGTTGAGGGCCTACCTTTCTCCTAATACTTCTCTCACCAGATGATGGCCTTTCACTGGTGTTTACAGAACCTCAGACAGTTGGTTCATCAAGCGCAAGGTGGCCTTTTCTTTCTCCCCCTGTACCATGTGGCTCAGATCCTCACTCTTTCTCCTCCCAGCTTCCCACACATGCACGCTGAAACTGGTGCTGCACATCCTAACTCCTTCCTCTGCTCTGGCCCACTGTGTGCCCCAGACCTTGCCACAGTGGCTCTCAGACTCTTTCTTGCCTGTCTGTCCCTGTTGGCTATTGCTATTTTCTCAGACACCTGTTTGCCCTGATCTGTTATATGTTGTGAAACAAAAAGGCTTGCGGTTGTTAATGGATGAACTTGGAAACACAGTGGGGCCTCCACCCATCACCCCAATGCTGGGAGGCTGGCAAACTGACTTTCAGTTTCCACTCCTGCCAGCCAAGGATAATCAACACCTGTCTCATGGGAACGTCGAGTGGCCCAATGGGACAACACGTGGGGAGTTGCGCTGCAACAAGAACATTCCATAGATAATAAGGAAGGGGAAAGAGACTTTGTTCGATGCACACTGGAGTCAAGCACTTAGGATCCAGTATCTCATGTGATCTTTACAAGGACTCTGTGAGTTGGTGCTAACCTTCCTGCTTCCCAGATGAGAGAGACTCAAGAATAAAGTAGCCAGCAATGAGTCAGGTGCCAATTCTATTTTGGGGGTGCGGGCAACCTCCAGAGCAGAAAGAAGGTTCACATCTGTAAAAGACAACAAATTCATTGGTAAAAAAATAAAAATGGGGCTTCCCTGGTGGCGCAGTGGTTGAGAGTCTGCCTGCCAATGCAGGGGACACGGGATCGAGTCCTGGTCTGGGACGATCCCACATGCTGTGGAGCAACTGGGCCCGTGAGCCACAATTACTGAGCCCGCATGTCTGGAGCCTGTGCTCTGCAACAGGAGAGGCAGCGATAGTGAGAGGCCCGCATACCACGATGTTGAGTGGCCCCTTCTTGCCACAACTGGAGAAAGCCCTCGCACAGAAACGAAGACCCAACACAGCCATAAATAAATAAATAAATAAATAAAGCAAACTGTCAACAAGTAAAAATAAATAAACACTATTATAAAAAAAAATGAAATGATAAAAAGAAAAGCTTGATTTCTCAGGCCCGGGCATGATTGAGTCAAAGAGTCAAACCAACAAATTCTCCAGTGCCTCTGTCAGTGCCAGCCCTCATGTGGATGTGGACACCAAGTGAGGGTTTCCCACAGCCTGCTGTGGGTGCTTCTCCTTGGCCTACAGAGGGAAGGGGTATATGAATGCTTTCCCATGACACCAAAATGCAGCTAAGCAGAAAGGACACATGGCTTGGGGCTGGAAAGACATTTATGACATCCTGGCAATGGAATCAATTTGGCCCAGTCCAGCTAAGAGTGGCAAGTTGGGACAAGAGTCGCATCTAATGATAAAGAACTCCTTTTCATTGTGTGTGGTTGTCTTCCCCACTCCCCACAAGGTGCAGGGCTCATGGGCATGCGGATTGTTCCTGGGGTGCAGAAATGTACTGAGAAGGTGGTGCCTAGGTAGCCCTGCCCTGCGTGTGTTAATCACCCAGTTAGAGGGCCATTTGGGCTGATTTGTACCTTGTCAGCATTTTAAAAACTGGTAATTTTCTCACCCAGAATGTGATATTTCCCCTTTGCCAGAATCTGGAAAGGAGGTCAAAGGAGTTGACATCTCCAAAGCCAAGAGCCTTTTATTTCTTCTGCTGCAGGAGTTTTCTGAATGCTGATAGAAGTATGGCTGTGATGGCTAATTGTATGAGTCAACTTGGCGAGCCTATGGTGACTAGTGGCCTTCCAAGCAAAGATTGTGTTTTCCCAAAGAAGGAATTTGGTCTCCAGATTGTAACATAGAAATCCTGTTTGAGTTTACAGCCTTTGGACTCAAGTGGTATTCGAAGGGTGTCTGTAGTTTTACTGCAGACTTGGAAAGGGAGACTCCACACCGTTGCCTACTGGATGTCAAGCTGGTAGGGCTGGGGCTAAGCAGCAAGGCTGCAGTGTCTTTAGCCATTCAGGCTTTTGCAACAGGCTTTTCATTTTGTAGGACAGAACTGATTGAGTATAAAAGAATATGAGTGTTGGAGTCAAAGGGCCCAGGGGTATGTCCATAGGCAGATTCCAGACATTCTGAGAGCTTCAGTTCTTTGAGAACTTTGAATTAAGTTGGGGTGCCCATACTTTTCTCTGTAGAGCACCACCCCTTTTATTTACTGTTGCCATATGGAGCCCGTATCTTGATTTTATTCACCAAACATACTGAGTGTATTTACTTTCTATTGGTTTATATTTATTTTATTAATTTATTTTATTTATTTTCATTAATTGATAGTGTTACATGTATTAATTTATTGTAGCAGGAGATGACCTTATTGTGATGATAAAATCCCAATCATTAGCAAAGAGGCAATTTTATAGTTAACTTAGGTGGCTTGATATTAATATTGCTATACCTGCTTCTCTTTTTGTCAACTTTTGCCTATCATATAATTTTCCAATCTTTTGTTTTTTTATTTTATTTGATATATTTATTTTAGGAGTGTGTATTATGATACATGAAGTTGTATTTAAAAAAAACCTCAGGCTCTGTCCTTTAATAGAGGAATTTAACTTATTTACATTTTTGTGATTACCAGCATATTTGGCCCATGTGAACGTAATTTAATCAATGTAAATTAACCATAAGGATAGCTGAAGTATCGAAATAGGTTGGGGACTGCAAAAGCTCCCTTTCAGTACTCCTGAAGTCCTTTGGGACTCTAAAATTCCACAATGGTCCTCATTTGTACATATGGATGCTGGAACCCTTATATGAGTATTCTCTAAAGTGGTACCTAGTCAAGAAGCAGGGTGCAGCTGAATCATGGTCAGGGAAGCTTCCATTTGTGTATTTGCAAGCTGCTTCCCTCTTTGCTTCTGCATCTGTCCTGCTTTGCTTTTGGATTTGTCCTTTCAGATTCCTGGCTAATGAGATGACTGCCTGAGTGATACTATTTTTGTATTACTTTCTAAGACACAGTTATCTCTGTGAAATCCTGCAGTAGCAATTCACTCACTCATCCATCCATCCATGCATTTATGCATGCATGCATGCATGCAACCATCCTTCCATCCATCTGTCCATCCATCCATCCAACAAATATTTACAAGCATACTTCATCCACCAGCTCTTGTTCTGGGTGCTACTAGGAGAGATCACTTAAGTGTACAGATAAACTATTTTGGAGGTCTAGAGAAATTCTACCCTTGGGGACCACAGGAGACAGTTCTAATCTCCTTTTCCATTGACAGCCTCAGCTCTGCAGACCATAGCTTTGTGTTTGTTCTGGCCTCTTTCTCTGAGCACAGGCCTGTGATCTGCAGTGCCATGGCTGACCACTATTCTTGGCCTTGGCTTCATGTCATTCTGCTCCATCGTAACAGTTCAGGGCCTTGGAGTTCCTCTGAGGGCTCCTGCTGGGGGTTTCAGTTACCTCCTCCTCTTACTCCTCCCTGGAGTCGTGTTTCTGACAGTGAGGACTGATGTTGGCCCCTCTCCTCTCTGAGTCTCAGGCCTTTTGATCGTGGTTGCATTTCTCCAAGTGGATGGTTCCTTTTCTTCAGGGGTGGCCCTTTTAAAGAGTAACCCCAGCCTGGAAGCCCATTTGGAGCTGTGGGAAAGGAGCATCCCATCCTGATGGATGGACATACCTGCAGTCTCCAGAGTGGCTTTGCCCCTGGACCTCACTGCTCATGCTTAGCACTCGGGCTGAGGCTCTTGCTGCTCAAATATCCCCAGGACCCCCTGCATGCTGTGGGTGGTGGCACAAGCCAGGCTTCCTTGTCCTTTACTTCTCTCCTGGATGTGATTTCATGTCTCTCCCTTAAGAAAGAGATTGACATGAAAAACAAACTGATAGTAGTGTAAAGAGTTCCATGAAGTGATGACTGCAGTGCTCTGAATCACCACCTCCCGAGTCCAAGGTGGTGGGACAGGCGAGGTTCAGCGAAGGTTTTCTAACAGAAGGGCCTGTAATAGGAGGCCTGAGTGGTTGAAGGGGTTAGCGGTAAACTGGAGGGTGGGCAGGAGAGTTTCAGGTGGAGTGAACACCTTGAGAGGTGATCAAAAACCTGGAATCAGTCCCCTGAGCCAGGAGCACTGGGTGTGAGGGCGAAAGCGATGTGGGAAAGAAGGAAAGGTCATCTGGGGCTACGACAACGGAGCTGTTTCTCACTCTCACTCCTGGGATAGTCCCACCCCAATGGGCGGGAAGCACCTGAATCCATAATCCTCTCCTCAAAGAAATGAATCTCCTCCAAGGGGTACTTTCTGATTGGACCCTTGGCAGGTGAGTGAAGCAGATGGACACATTTCAAGTCACCTTCCCTTGTCATACTCCACTTCAAGGAACACCAGCCCAGTTCCTGAAAATTCACGTTGCAAAATCATGTGGGTACTCTCACTTCAATTCTGTAAAAACAACCACGTGAGAAAATAAGGCTGGAAAGAACATACGTAAAAGGAGGTAATTATGTTAGGGTGATGTGTTTGCTGGTGGATATTCTTGCCTCTGTATTACGTGGGTTTTCTCTTTCTTTTTTTTTTTTTTTTTTTGGTTTTGTTTTACTAACTTTAAAATTTTTGTAAAAAGAATTATACTTGAATTACATTCAAAAAGATCTCTGACAAACATTCTGGGTCTGATTTCTAGGTCACGGCCAGAGAAACTCATCTCCCAGGAGGAATTGGTCTTGGTTTGTAATATATTAGCAGAGGCTCTCTTAGGAAATGATAAGGCCACATACTGAGGTTTCTAGAAATATAGGTGATTTCTCTGCCGATGGCAAGGAGTGTTATCCTACATCAGCCTAATGAATTTGCTCTTTTCGCATTTATGGGTCCCGTTAGGGTGTCTCACTTGTGGTGGTTGCTATTTCAGAAAATGGAAGGAAACTCAGCAACACTGTTTGTGATGTGGCTGCAGAATTCCCTGCTGGCTGAGGGTCCCAGAGAGCCCAGCATACAATACCCTTTGTTTAAGCATCTGCATCTTTCCCTCAAGCAGGCTGTCAGCTCCAGGGAAGCAATCACCTTCCCTACTCTCACACAAACCAGAAATCGAAGCACAGTTTGGCCTCTTTGTCATTTTCAAAAATCAAATCTGCCTAGGGACCAAGTTTCAGCAGCAGATGTTTTTGCTTTATGTTTTATTTAAAGATGTTTAATTGTGAACCTTGTGTATTTCCAATGTGTGTGTGTGTGTTTTTGTAGGACAGACTGTGTACATGTATAAAAAAACACTGATTTATGTGTAGCGGTCATTTCATTAACAGTCAGTGCTTTTTAAAAAATTTAAAAGATGAATTAAAATTAATTAAAGATTAATTAAAATCAGATAAATTAAATTGATTATAGTTATTATTTTTATTATTTTATTTAAAATAATAACAACTATACACCAAATATACCAAATATTCCATGGCAAGCTTTGCACCAAATGGTTTACATATAATTTCTCTTTAAGCCTTATCAGAATGTTATGAAGTAGACAGAGAAATTTAATATCCATTTTATGAATGAAGTTTCAGAGGGGTAATGACTTGCCCAAGTTCTCACGACCAATGAGTAGGAAGCTAAAACTTTAACCCAGGTGTGTTTGATGCTACAGAATATACATGAACTGTAATCTATGTGATATTACATGTACATATGTGTATATGTGTGTATACCTTTATATCATGTTATCTATATATGACATTTGAACTTTCAAATCATTTTCTCTCTGTCTCTCTCTGTCTTCTCTCTCGCTTTTCCTCTTCGCTCCTTCTGATTGTTAACTAAGCCTGTTGTTCAGAGACATGACCTACAGATTCTCTGAGCTTCAGCTTCCTTGTCTCATGTGCTGGTTGGTGCCAACAAGAGCTGGTGGTCTGTGTAACCACCAAGGCTGTTGTGAGGATTAAGTTTGAGAATGGATGTGAAAGCCCTTTATGAGCCACAAAGCATCATAGTCAGTCTGTCCTGCTCCTTGTGTTGCAAGTCCTCTGGGATGAGGATTTATCTTTCAGGAGAGACAGGAAAGTAAGGAAAAAAGGAATAACTGCCAAGCCAGCCTCACAGACAAGCAGGATTTAGAAAAGGTCACATGGGATCCAGCAAAAGTCCAGGAACCAGGATTAGTCACCATCCCAAGGTGGGGACATCTGTTTTTCCGACTTCAAGATTATGTCATCGTAACAACTTCACTGCTCTCTGCCTCTGCTTATGCTGAACCTGCCATTATTGATTAACTTATTTCTATTCCTGTCTCTCCATTTTATGGCTTTTGCTACCTCATAGCTCACAGCCATCTCTTCAAAGTTACTCTGCTTTAGGACCACTGTTAAGGACCACTGACTCTTTCTGTAAGTCTCACTCTCAAACAGCCAAGGAAGAAGATTCAGTTTATTAGCATTAGTGTTGTGCTGGTAAATATTTAAAAACTGTCTATCTGTAGGAGATTGGGGTGAGAGGAAGTCCTGATTTGTAGAGTTTGTCAATTTCCATGATGCAAATGTTCCCACTATGGTTGATTTCAAGTTACCGACATAATGTCACCTGGCTCCTTGAATCCTGAAAATTGAACAGTTGGATCCTATGAGTTAGTATGAACTAGCTCCTGCCCATCACTTTCATCCCATCTGCCACTGCACAGTTTCTGGTCAGTTTGGGGATTGTCTGGCCTTGAACTGGGTTCCCATCCTGGTCCACTTAACTGTGGCCACAGTACCAGGAACATGTGTTGAATCTTTCTCAGAAAGTCCTTGGGTAAGAGGGGGTTTCCAGTGTGTAATAATCTCTAACACAAACATTATTTGTTTAACTCTCATTTTATGGACGTTTCCGAGACCTTAATAAGAGGAAAACTATAAAAATATAAATTAGGAAATGACTAATGCTGCAAAAGATGTGTAAAAAATATGAAATGGGAATTCAGAGACAAGAAATGTCACTGCCAGGTGGAAGCAAAAAGGAAGGCTTTTCGGATCCTATAATGTGTGAACTGAGCCTTTCAAGGATGGCAAGACTTAGAGATGTAGAAATAGAGGAGAAGGTGTTCCGGACACAAAGAACAAGAGCTGGAACAACACATGGACTAGAGAAAGCATGGGCTAGGTATGGAGTCAGCAGTTCAGTTAATGGAGTAGAAGGTACGTGAAGGGGAGAAGGAGGTGATTGTATTATCAAGGAAAGTCACAGAGGACCTTTGGTGTCAAAATGAGGTGGCTGGAATACACTACACTGCTTTTCTCTGTTGTTACTACCAAATAAAAGTGGAATATAAATTTATTTGGGTATTATCTATACCGTTACATGGGTCTATGGAATAGAATATTGAAAGCTTATGACAATAAGACTCCGCTAAGGTTCCTGACCTTCTCCATCCTTGTAAACACCTGAGCTTATTATTTATATTAATTTCTTGCCCTAAATAGTGTCAAAAACATGAGGCAGATCATTGGTGAGAATAAGACTGGGGTGAATCTGGAGACCTGGGTCTTAGTCTGTGCTTTGTCACCAATTCGAGGAATGACCTGTGGAAAGTCGTCTCTTTGCCAACCTTGGTATCCTCACATCTGACATCTTGCAGGATGGTTATTTGATGGTTGCATTCCTAGACTTTCTGAGTCTATAATCACATACACATGATCTCTCCCGCTTCATTTCAGATAAAGTCATTCATTTTGGGGTGCTGGAAAATAGCAAAGAACTCTGTGGCTTTGGCATGTATAACTCTCTTTGGGAGAAAGCTAATACTGGAAGCACTGCCAAGGTTCATGTGTGATGGTGGATGAGAACTCTGGTTAATTGAATTTTTTTGTTGTTGTTAAAGTGAAGATTAGATAGAAAAACCTATATAAACCCTTGCTGTTAACAATATGTCTCAAGTGTACTAGTTAACTTTTTTTCATCTAAGAAACACAGTTTTTTAAAATAAGAAACTAGGCACATAAGGACTATGTATGTGCCAGCCTCTGAGATAATTACTATAAAACAACATCATATCATCATCGTCGTCATCATCATCATCACCATCATAGCTATCATTTACTGAACATTTATTTTCTGCCAGGTACTGTTCTGAGAGCTTTACATGCATAATTTCAGTCAGTATTCCCAAGAAACATAAAAGCTAGACAAACAAGTGGTGGGTTGAATGGTGGTCCCCCAAAAGATATGTCTATGTCCTAATCCCTGGAACATATGAATGTGACCTTATTTAGAAAAACGTCTTCATAGATCTAATTGAGTTAAGGGTCTTAAGATGAGGATATCTGGATTATCAAGATGGGCCATAAACCAATGAAAAATATCCTTATAAGAGACGCACAGGGGCTTCCCTGGTGGCGCAGTGGTTGAGAGTCCGCCTGCCGATGCAGAGAACACGGGTTCGTGCCCCGGTCCGGGAAGATCCCTCATGCCGCGGAGCGGCTGGGTCCGTGAGCCATGGCCGCTGAGCCTGCGCGTCCCGAGCCTGTGCTCCGCAGCGGGAGAGGCCACAACAGTGAGAGGCCCACGTACCACCAAAAAAAAAAAAAAAAAAAGAGACGCACAGAGGGGAGACAAATAGAGAAGAAGAAAAGATCACATGACATTGGAGGCAGAGGTTGCAGTTGTGTGGCCATGAGTCAGGGAACACCCTGTGCCTCCTTGAGGAGATGATGAACCGATCATTTCCTACAATCTTCAGAGGGAGCACAGCTCTGTTGACACCTTAATATCAGATATCAGGCCTTCAGAACTGTAAGATATAAATGTCTGTTGTTTTAAGCCACTGAGTTTGTGGTAATGTGTTACAACAGCCAAAAGAAATTAATACACACTTTTTAACAAAGATGAAATCAAAGCATAAAAAGGTCGATTAAACTTACCTAAGATCCCATAGTTGGTAAATGATATTACACGAGATTAACCCAGGCAGCTTTAGAATTTGCTTTCAACCTTACTAGAATATTGCATCTCAAAACTCTATCTTCATGGAGATATATAAACTACCAGTTACATTACACTCTGAAATATTCTTTGAAAACAAGGGGCAAACATAAAGGGCTATAGGAGCACATGAGGGGCATATAACCCAGCTTTTGGGGAGTGAGTATCAGGGAAATTATCCCAGAGGATATGATGGATATTGGGCTGCTTTTTAATGATGAACATACTTTTCCAGATTATAAAGTGGGGTAAATTTTCCAAGCAGAGAGATCAACCACAGAGGGTGAGAAAGAGCAAAGCACCTTTAGGGAATTTCAATAGTTAGACATGGCCCAGGGGGTTCTGAAAGAAAGATGAGACGTGTGATAGAAGATCAAGGTGGAGAATACCTGATGGTGGGCCTTATGTGCCAGGCCAGAGATTGTAGATGCCTCAGGCCATTGGAGAGTTTGGATGACTTGGTGCAGGTGATTCCATGATCAGATCCATCTCTTACAGACTCACAGTGGAAAGCACCCTGGAGGGTAGAATAGCGTGGGTTGAGAGCAGAGGCAGACTATCCTATAGCAACAAATGGGATGTGTGTTAGAGTACTGGAGATGGTGTTGGAGGAAAGAAAGCACATTTAACAGATTATTTGGAGGTGACGTGAGTAGGATTCAGTGACTAATAGGATGTAAAAGGCAAGAGGAAAGAGGATCATGGGCTGCCTTGCAGGTTTCAGGTTTGGTGAACTGCTCATACAAGAAATAAAGGAGGTACACAACTGGGGGTAGAGGCAGGGGTGGAGTTGGAGATAGTGAGTGTGAATAAATATTTCACTGATGGCTGAGGGCCTCTCCATCAGGGTTTTTATCATGAATGTGTGAACATCTACGTATGATCATAGCTTTGGAATTACATTGTAGTACACATGGAATCTACAATGTACTCCAAGAGAAGGAAGAAGAAGGGAACTAACATTGACTACCTACTACAGGTTGGGTGTCTAACTTATATTATCTTACATTATCCCAAAATAAGACTTCCATATAAGTGTTATCCATATTTGATAAATGAGGAAGCCAATTAAGATATATGGGGATATATGTATATGTATAGCGGATTCACTTTGTTATAAAGCAGAAATTAACACACCATTGTAAAGCAATTATACTCCAATAAAGATGTTAAAAAAATAAAATAAAATGTTAAAATTATAAAGTAACTGGACCAATGTCACAGTGTTAGTAAATGTCTGGGGAGCTCTGATTTTAGATCCCATCTTCTTTTTTGCTGCCTTTTGGACACAGAGGCAGAATGCTCTTTGACTCACACCTTCCCCATTTATTAGTCTGACCTTTGGAAATTTGCTTAACCACACTATGCCTCAGTTTTAGCAGCTGTCAAAAGGGGATAAAAATAAAGGTGCTTGCTCTCCCTAACTCAAGTTAAAGTCTATGAGTGAAATCTCTGCAAATGGTAAAAGCCTAGAAGAATATGAGTAACTATTTATGTGAGTAGCATAGACTTTTCCAAAAAAAAATTTTGGAGGTAATCCCTGACTTCAGCAAGTTTTCTTGTGAATTTCTAATTCTTCCCTAAAAGTCTACTAGCATAAGTTTTTTAGTTAACAGAGTTTTAAAAATCAGGGCTTATTTAAACATTCATACCCAAATCACTCCAAGCAGTTTCTAAATGTGCTTCTCTAAAAATCCTATAAAAACTTATTCCATTGATAATGTGTTTTTGTTGGCTGTGTGAACACCAGACCTATCGCTTTGTCTCATGAAAGGTGTCCAGAGACAGACACACCTTACGTTATACTTGGAGGTGATATTAGAAGAAACTTCCAGCACCTCAACTGAGCAAGACAGGTTTGGTTCCTTTTGGAATGTAAGTGCCTAGTAAGTGTGGATTGATTCTCAGTAATTCTGCAAACTCTAGGATCTAGCACAGCCTTTTGTCTTCAACATAGAAACTAGGTGTTTACTATGCAGTTTCCTCAGCTCTACCGCAATAGGGTGGTATTTGTTCATCCCTAACCTCTACCAATTCTAAGACTGATTTTTTTTTTGGCCTGGGAAAACCCAGCATACAAAAAGGAAGAGAAATGTAAAAAACAGCCAAACAGCCAGAGATAGAAGCTAGTAGCACTTTTCAAAGGCACGGGTTTATATGTGTGTGTGATGTAAAGTAACATCATCTTCTGTTATATCCTTAAAAACTGGTGTGAACTGTTGAAGGAGGAGACTGTATATGTTAATTTGGTCATGATCATTAATTATATTATTTACATTTTATATACCTTTAGCAATATTTTATCTTTGAAGTCTATTATTTTAAATAGAGATAGGTATTAAATTATTCAATTGTATTTGTTGCTTTGTCAATAGTTTTTGTAAATCTGTCACTTTTTGCCTCATATAGTTTGAAGTTATAAGCTTTATACAGGTTTGGATTTAATCGAACGTTTTATTCTCTTTAACCTTAATAATAATTTTTACCATAAAGGTTATTTAATCTGGAAAAAAAAAACTGGTGTGAAGAGGTAACAGAGCAGAAACGTCAAGAAGACAGTTATATAATTAGCAGAACAAATCTCTTTTCTCAGAAGAGAGAAACTGTCTCAATTGGACAACTCTGCTGAAGTCTCTATGAGTATGATGACGATAGGGCACAGTGGAAGGAAAATTAGCCTGGGAAATCAGGATACTTTTTTTTTTGTTCTTAAGCTAGTTGGCATTGGGTTTTTATTACATGCAACTGAAAGATCCCTGTGACTGCACCAGTGGCTGTGTAGAGCAGAGGATTGGGAAAAATAGAGTGTATTCACACTCTACTAGAAAAAGGAATCTTAATCCTAATGCCATGGAAGGGGTCATCTCAATCTTTTAAATAATTCTAATTGGATATTTAGGGGCCAATTGCCCAAATGAGCCGATCATTGAAGCCAGGGTGGTAGAATCCTCATATTAGCTAGGCCTGGGTTATTTGTTCACTCTGGAAGCCAGGGTAAAGGAGTGGTCAGCTCTTATCTATCAGTCTTAGCATTAAGGACACTGCAACATCCAAGATATTTCTGTGGTTTCTGCCAGGTGCTCCCCCATTCACTGTCTCTCACCTGAAATCCCATCCTATTCACTTCCATGCCAGTGTAGACTCTTTGTGACTGAGGACTCAGTTCCCCTGTCATCTGCTCTAAGGTACCTTCCTGGGCAGATCCTACCTGTAAAGGCTGTTTTCTCTGATATGGCACATGCTTTACAGATCACGAGTTCACCACAGCTCACTGAGCCTGAATCTCATTCAATCTCTTTTCCAGGCCATTTGTCTCCCATAATGTATTTTGCGTTTCTTCCTTCTCTTTCTCATCACTACCTTAGTTCAGATATTCATTTCTTTTCACTTGCACGACTGAATATTTATTAACTTTCTGCCACCACTCTAATTTCCTTTTCATCTGCCATTTCCTTCAGGGTAATCTTAGCCAAATCACACAGCTCTGACCATGTCAATACCATCTTTTTACTTTTTTTTTTTTTTTTTTTTTTTTTGCGGTACACGGGCTTCTCACTGTTGTGGCTTCTGCCATTGTGGAGCACAGGCTCCGGATGCGCAGGCTCAGCGGCCATGGCTCACGGGCTCAGCCACTCCGCGGCATGTGGGATCTTCCTGGACCGGGGCACGAACCCGTGTCCCCTGCATCGGCAGGCGGACTCTCAACCACTGCGCCACCAGGGAAGCCCATCAATACATCTTTAAGAAAACAATAGGATGGGGCTTCCCTGGTGGCGCAGTGGTTGAGAGTCCGCCTGCCAATGCAGGGGACACGGGTTCGTGCCCTGGTCCGGGAAGATCCCACATGCTGCGGAGCAGCTGGGCCCATGAGCCATGGCCGCTGAGCCTGAGCATCCGGAGCCTGTGCTCCGCAACGGGAGAGGCCACAACAGTGAGAGGCCCGCATAATGCAAAAAAAAAAAAAAAAAAAAAAAAAAGAAAACAATAGGATGAAGTGGAAAGGCAGAACTGAGTGAGACTGAAACCTGGTGTGTGCTGGAGGTTCCTTTCTCAACTGCTGACAGTTTACCTGAGATCCAGTCCAGAAGGTTTGACATGAAATAATGCAGCAAAGTTAGAATTAAGTGATATAGCTGTGCTAATGGGGTACAACTGTGGAAAGGTACCAGAACTGGAGTGGGGAATTGAGGTGGGGAACAAGCAAGGACCAAGATGAATGAAGTAATAGGAATCCCCAAATGGGGATGTTTCAGAGGAAGGGAACACAGGGTTTCATACAAATAGTCATGGTCTGGCAGGTTTGAGTTGTTTTTAAAGAAAGAGGCATGACCCTGCCCACTGGGACTGTGGTGTGCCTTGATTGTGTTTGGGTATCCAGGTAGATTTATTTATTTATTCACCAAGCAAATATTTATTAAGTAGCTAGCGTATGCCAAACACTGTGTATCAGAGAAGGTTGCACAGAGGAGCCTGGGAGGGTGATTATGGTTGACCGACCCAAGTGGACATGGGCAGAAAGAAGAGGTGTATTTTCGAGCTTTGTATTTCCCAGCACATTCAGCTCTGTGCTTTCTGCCCAGTAGGTATTCAAAACTAGGTTTACTGAATTGAAAACCAATTAATGTCACTACAGAGTGATCTATGGACTCAGAGAAACTAGGGGAGGAGTAATAAGCCTCTTTAGTGAGCAAACAATATGTTCATGGCCAAAAGATACAACTTTGCTCTGTCTTGCTTATTAACTAGAACCTAAACTCCCTTGATGTGTCTTTTTTTTCTCTTCTGCTTCTTCCTTCATTTTTCTCTCTGCAAAGTTCTCATTAACACATTTTAATGAGTATAAATGAGGACTCCATGTCCCAAGAAAGAGAAAAGTCAAGCTGTGTGTGCAGAGAGAAAGAGAGAGAGGGAGAAAGTAAGCAATTATTGCTGTAGGTTTTGTATTTCAGGGCCATCCTTGAATCTCATGCTGCTTGCCAACTCTTAATTGCATGAGAAAGATGAGATTGGTGATTAAAAGCACAGACATAAATATAGATATGGTAGAGATGTGGATATCAATATAGATATAAATACGATCTCCCTGCTGTTATCTTCAAGTCTGTGCCATTCATTTGGTTTCCCTTTGTTCTTCTCTCATGTTTTATTTTGATATATATCTTTTCTTTCTTTTTTTTTTTTAAGTCAGAAACCATAAGAGATTCCTTCAAGCCATTCTCCTGTCACCCACTGTGAGATCCTGGGCTTAGGAAGTGTTGACTTTGTGTGTTTTAACTTCTCCCAGCAGATCCAGAACTCTAACACATGGGCAGATCTGGCCCGTCAAACCCTTGATCAGGGGTATGGGAAGAGATATGGCACAGCACCCCATCCATCACTGTCATACAGACTGCTCTTGTTCCAGACCCTGCCCCTCAGGTCCTGATGACCTCGATCTCCATTCAGGGCACGGTGGGTGTGGCCCCTCCAGACCTGTGGTCCACAGTTCTATTTTCTTTTAATTCTCACAACTGCCCTGTGTGGTAGGAATAGATTACCATAGGCTGGTAATTTACAATCTTTTTGAATCTGTGACCTGCCCCCACCCTTTTAGTGTCAACATCATCCGCTAACTATACTTCTAGTATCCATTCAATGAAAAAGTCACCATGAACAAAATCTAACCTGAATCGATTAATTTTTACGTTGATGTACATAATAATAGCAAAATATTAAAAATGTCCAAATGCATTTAACACTTACTACAACATGCCAGGCATGGAGCCAAACATATTATCACTCGTGACAGCCCTATGGGGCGTATTCTCTGATGGGCTCCATTTAACAGATTGGAAAACTGAGCCTGTGAGACAGATGAAGTAGTTTGCTCAAAGTCACACATCTAATAGGCAGCAGGACAAGAATTTAATCATACACAGTGAGGCTCCAGAACCAACATTCTTAAACATGATGTGGTTTAGATGCTCATTTGAAAACAGTAAGAGACACCTACAATCCCTATTGTCAGATCCTAGTTGGAGACCAGAGGATTGTCATGGGATGAATGAGATAATGTGTACAGAAAAATCACACAGTGCCTGGTATGCTCAGCAAATGTTATTCACAAGGATAGTGAATGTCTTTGACTATCACACTTACTGCTAAAATTTTTAAAATGTGATCTTTCCATGATTACTGTAGAGGTTGAGGACCAAGATGCCAATAGCCTTGAAAGAGTGGCCTTGGTCACAGGGGTGAACCGGATGGGGTGAGTGGGATGGTGCTGTGACCCTTGGCGTTGGCATTATTGGCCCTGAAGTCAGTATCCTCGTCCTTGGGTGGCAGCAGCAAGGGCAGAGGGTCCTTTCATGGACAAGGGGGAGAGAGTGACTGCTTTTGGTATCTTTGGTGACCATAATAGCAGCACCGTGATCCAGAGAGAACAAGAGAAAAAGGTAAAAGTCCAGTAATTCTCAGAGCACCTGTGATACACCCTCCTAGCACCTGGCAGAGCTCTTCTGGGGGCACTTGACGGGGGGCGCGGAATAAGAGAGCTGAAAGTTCATGTGTGGTCCTCTTTCTCTCAGGCTGGTTTGGCCCAGAGCACAGTTGTTACAATTGCAGTCATCTATGAGGTTTGTATGAATTTCCTCTTCCAGCCATGTGGTGGGCAAGATGGTCTGGAGAAATTTTCTGCTATGGACTATCTATGTGTTGAATAAATTACAAAACAAACAAACAAACCATATACTTTTCAGTGTGTTACTGATCCCACAAGAAAGTATGGAATTTACTAAAGGACGAAACTGCAAACTAACAAACTGAAACCAGAGTGGTGAGTAATCATGAAGGCAGAATCATCATGGGTAAAATGACACAACGAGGTACCTGAAGCTTTGAGGACTATTGATCACACAGACTATGAGAAAATGGATCTGGGGCTCATGCAACAAGGTGGGTACTGGACTTAAAATCCCCTCATAAACCATGACTCTGTAAGCACCTATGTAGTCTGTGAAAAGCTGGACTAAAAAAAACCACCTGCGTGCAACTGACAAGAAAGTGTGTTTGCCTTTGCTGTGACTCTGGATAGAACTGAATTAACCATAACACTTGTCTCCCCTGGAGTTTGTTAACTCCAGACCAGGTCTGTTCTTGTGTAGATCTAAGATTATTTTGTACCATTCATAGCATCAGGAAATATAAAGCCAAAAAATTAAAGTGGCCCCAGCTTGAGAGCATTCTCTGGTGTCCAGAACCACCATATGCGAACTCTGTTAAGGGATGAGCATTTTCAACTTGGAGCCTTCAAGATGCCCACAGGTTAACTTCAGCCAAATATAAACTCCTAAAGAAAGATGACTAAATACCCAAATATGCATGGGAACAGGCCATCATGAGTGATGGTCAGAAGAAACATTGAGATTATCAGATACAATCATGTTTGTAGAAGTAAAAGATGGAATAAAAATAGCAAGAAAAAAGTGACTATCAATCATGACCAAACAGATCAGGTAAAAGAATGAAAGGGAACTTCTGGAAATAAAATATAATTATTGAAATTAAAATCCAATGGATGGGTTAAAGAAAAGATGAATCATAATGATGATTGGACAGTTGACAGGTATATATTACTCACTATATGCTTGGCACTTTTCTAAGCTCTTTGCAAACACACCTGAAGAAAGAGGGAGTGAATTAGAAGTTAGATTTAGATAAATTTCCTTTATAGAGACAAAGAGATAGGAAATATGAATGTGAGTGCTGTATCTCAAATTTACTACTGTCAGATCTTAGACATTTTATAGAGCTCTCAGTTTCCTCAGCTATAAAACAGAAAAAGAGGAGGCTATTTATCAAGAATGTCTGGGATTTGGTATATTTCATTGTAGGACTATTTCTGAAGTTTAGGTTTATTAACAGTAGAAGAGTAAAATAATAATTAAGAGAGAGAATGACTTGATACAGCTTCAATATTTATAAGGTACATTCTTTTGGGATATTTTATTGGCTTTTTAGATATTCCCTTATTAGGGATATTTAGAAATTAGATGTCTAGTTACACAATTGTAATTCAATGCTTCAAAATAGTTTTAATCTGTCCCAAATCATATAAATGACCGAGAACCCTCATGGCTTACATGAGGATGCCATCAAGTCATCACAGAGCAAGTATTTTCAGTCCATTAGGTCACATTATTCCCACGCATGGTGAGTCATGGCAAACTCATTCATTATTAGAAGGTGATTTAATAGGTGGATGATCATTAAAAATCCTATTAGTTACAACAACTCTATTGTTTAGGCGCTTCTAACGTTTAGAATCCATGAAAAAAAAAAAAAAAACAGTTCCATACTGGAATACTGCCCATTTAATAAGATTGTTCTGACAGTTAAAGAGATAATGGAAATACAGTTAATTCTATGTAGTAAGTACTTCTCCCTCTCAGTGTTCCTTGTTTGCAAATAACAAAAAGAAACTCTGGCTTATTTAAGCAGAAAATGAATTAAATGGAAAGCTGAGTGGGAAGGCTCACAGAATTAATGGGAAACCTTGGAAAATGGACAGGGACCAAAGGAGACAAGGCCCAGCCACCAACCCATGACAGACCCAGTTGGCTAGGATGCCCACTCTAGCATCTTTGAACTGGTCACTTACTATCACACCACTGGATTCCTGAATCAACTTCTTTGACAAATAATTTCCATCACCCTTATGCCTCTAAGTCACTCGTTCAAGATTCAAAGTCCTAGGGTTTGAGGGCTGTGAGCATCACCTTGTGCTGGTACCCTCAATGCATAAAAGTGGAGACAGCATCTGTTCTCCTTTGTCTTCTGTCCCTGGAGACGCTGCCCTGATCTCACTCTTCTTGGTATTCCCAAAAAAGGAAAGGTGTTTGCATACTGGGCAGCTACAGAAGTTCAGACACCACCAAAACTCCCATAATCTTTACTCCCTCAAATCAATAGTTAGTGGGAGTACTGGAGTTTAATAAATGTAAAATTTAAAAAAGCATCTAATCTAAATGAATTAATATCTTGTTTTCTGGCATCAGTGATCTATTAAATTTTTTCTAAGAATTATATACTTTTTTATTTGCAAAAATAAGTCATTCACAATAGGAGGGATCCCTGAAGTGATGGAAATGCTCTGCATGTTGACTGCATCAATGTCAATATTCTAGTTGTGATGCTGTACTGTAGTTTTGCAAGAAGTTATCATTGAGGGAAACTGGGTAAAATGTACATATAGGATCTCTCATTATTTCTTATAACTGCATGTGAATTTATAATTATCCCTCCCAAAAGTTTATTTTTAAAGGGCATGCTTGTTGCTAAAAATATATATCAAACTCTACAGAAAATTCCTTTTCATCAGAGAGCCCCTAAACCAACTCACCTGAAGTAGAACTAACATTTTGATACACAAACACACACACGCACACACACACACACACACTCCTATAACATGATTTCCTATAGAAAAAATACATATAGACAAAAAATATTTACTTCAACATATTTTTTGCAACATACTCTTTTCACCCAATAGTATATACAGACAACTCTATGTATAGACAACTCTGTATACAGACAACTATGCACAATGACTTCTAATCTTTTTGTGTGAGGCTTCCTGACTTTTCTGGACCTCTCTGTCTCCCCCTTTAAGCTATAAGCTCCTTGGCAGACAGGACCTTCACCGCTGCATCTTCAGCATGTAGCTACATGCCCCACACATGGTGGGTCCAAAATATGTGTGTAGAATGTCAGGAAAACCTGACATTCTACACACATATATTGTCCACAAAGAAACAAACTGCCCAATGGGAGCATTACAATGTGCAGTAATATTTCACTGAGGGCAAGCCCTAAGATGAGCAGGAAACAGGGTGTCAATTTGACCTTGGAGGGGGATCTGAAAATCTCACTGCCTTCTCTAGCTGGTATCCTCTATCCATTTCTCCACTGAGTCTACATGACTCATTACTGCTTTGGCCTTCAGGGACATACTCCTTACTTATCCCTCTGGCTCAGTAAATGGCAAACCCCTGTCTATCTTGCATTGGGTTGCATTGCTGCTGGTCCTTTAAGTTTAATTTCAGAAAGTAAGAGGTCAATGCCAAAGGTACCTCTTTATTTCAGTACAATTCCACAAACATTTGCTCAAAAACCTAGTATGTCACAGTAGGTGCTGGTGACACAGAAGTTAATTCAACCATCGGTAACAAATTACTAAGCATTTTCTGAATACCTACTGCATGCATAGAAGAGGGCATTCCAAAGAAAGATGTGGTCCCTGCCCCTTCATAGGTTAAAATGTCCTGGAGAAGCTACAAATAGATTACTACAAACATTGAAATAAAATAGCTTGAGTGTTATAGCAAAGGTACAAATGCTTTGGGGAATGCTGAGGTGGTAACAATTTTGATTACCATGGTCCCTGTGCAGAAAAAAATGACTGAAAGCATTACAGAATAATTATGACTTAAGCATTATGGAATATAAATCGTATGTATAATGAAGAAGATCAATATATCATCCTATCTATCTATCTATCTATCTATCTATCTATCTACCTATCTACCTATCATCTATCTGTCTCATTATAGCACAGGGAAAAAGGAGAATAATTTCTCTTGGTTGTTCTGTGAGCAGGAGGAACAACTGGCTTCAGGGTGAAGGTAGTGTTTGCAAAGAATTGTGATCAGCGAATATAATTCACTAGAGAGACTGGGAATGATGAGAGAACAGCCTGTGCAAAAGCTAGTAGGGGGCACAATACAGATGGTATTTGGGAAAGTCAAATATCTAGTGTTATCAGAGCATGGATATGAACTTCAGATTAAATAGCAAACGCCAAAAACATGCTCCCTTGGAAAAATTAATCATTCCTCCATTCCATTTTTATTGAGAGCCTCCTCTAGTCAGAATGGCGAACACTCATGTAGTGTTTAACATTTACCCGGCACTGTCCTAAGTGTTTTCCATAAATTAAATAATATCATCCTCACAACACCCTATGATATACTATTATACTATACTCTTATCATTTTCATTTTACATATGTAGAGATTAAGACACAAAGAGGTTAAATGGTTTGATCACACAGCTGGTAAGCAGTGGAGACTTTGATCCAGAAAGTCTAGCAGTGATGTCCACTCTTCACCATGACACTATCCTGCCATATACAGAGGTGTGTGCCATGTGTTGGAGACAGAGGCAGCCATGGGCATAGCTTTAACCTGTCCTTGTGAGCTTACATTCTTGGGATAGATATTAAAAAGGCAATAACATGCACAAAATTAAGTGTAAATCAGGGGATTCTGACATGGTCTGGAGTGCAGATGGGCCTGAGGACAGTTGCACCTGAGCAGGTGACAGTTATGCTCTGACCTGTAGGATGAGTGGGGGTTATCCAAGTGAGGAAGATGGAGGATGTAAGAAGAAGTCTGTTCCTAGACTAGGAATCACCCTATGTATAGGCCTTGAGGCAATAGATAAGCAGAAAGAAGGCTGGTGTGACACAAAGGCAGTGTTAGGGAGAGTCGCTTAAGTCAAAGATGTGACAAGTAGGTAGTGGGTTTTGCAGGGCCTCTGAAAAAGCATTGTGATTTTCATCCTAAGTGCAATGGGAATCCTTTGAATGGTTCTAAGCAGGGAGTTGGCATGAGTTTCACTTGAAAAAGCTTCCTTAGGCTGCTATTTGAAGAAGTGTGTGTGTGTGTGTGTGCGTGTGTGTGTGTGTGTGTGTGGTGGTGTAGGCAGGAAAGGAGAGCAAGTGGTGGCTGCCGGGAGCTCTTGTAGGAGATTGATGTAGTCATGATGGTGGCTTGGATCTGGGTGGTGACTGTGAGATGGAGAGACAAGCAAACACTCAAGAGATATTTTGGAGATGGAATCCATGAAATATGGTGATTGATTGGACGTGAGGAGTGAAGAAAACGGGTTTGTCTGAGTTAACTCCCAAATTTCATGACTCTCTGCAGCAATGGTTGGCAAACTTTTTCAGCAAAAGGCTAGATAATAAATTTTCTAGACTTCGTGGACCATATGGTCTCTTGCAACTACCCAACTCTGCTGTTTTTGTGCAAAAGCAGCCATAGACAACAGTAAACAAATGGACATGGCTCTGTCCCAGTGAAACCTGATTTAAACACAGGAAGCAGGCCAGATTGGTCTGTAGCTTGCCAACTCCTGGTCTGGAGAGTGTGAAGGTCACTGAGATATGGTACTCTGGAGGAGGATGGGCTAGGCAAATAATAGTTTATGTCATCATTTCCTTTCCTTTTCCTGATAGCACCAGGAAGTAGCTGTTAGGATTCTTTTTTGTTAGAGAGAGTAATCTGCACTATTAATGACTGATAATGACTTTTTCAAGGTCACACACCAAGTAAGTGGCAAAGTCAGTATTTGAACTCAGATCTTTTTTTTTTACTTTCAAGCCGATGAAAGATCTTCCCGTCACCCCCATGTTATCTCCTATTCCTTTTCCCCTGCAACTACCCTGTTATGGTGGCAAAACTTTGTTATGCAAGTTTTTCTCACTTTCCCCCAAGGGCGCTTTTCTTCCTTGAACGATTTTTTAAAAAGGCAAATAAAAAGGGACAGTGAGTCTCTAAATGTACCATCGTTGCTTTTGTTCAGTACAATAGACTTTATATTGCTTTGTCCAGTCCCTACGAAGTGGGACATAAGAGGCTTGTTTCCAAGAAATTAGCATGGTATTTTTCTCTCTTTTTGCTCCTGACATAATTTTAGCTTGGGGATAAACAGTGTTATTTTCATTCCCTCCATTTGAGCCCACATCGAACATTTTCTATTAAAATTTAAATAAGCCACTTCAGAGACAGATGAAGATGTGAGGCTAAAATGAGCTGATTCACTAGAATTTGTTCCTGAGAATATAACTTATTTTCTCTTACAGCTTATGCAACTGTTTCATAATAGAAATTTTAAGTGGGCCAGCATTGTGGCGTTATAGTCATTTCCTTCAACTTTTCCACTCAGAATAGCCAACTGCAAAGGGGAAATGAGGGACATAAACTCTCTCATCCCCCATCCCATAGAGACCCAATTATTATTCTAGGAAATTGCTGGAAGCTGAAAGTTTTTTGAAGATACACTGGATTCTCTTTTTGTGATCCTCAATCTGTGCACATAGCAACAAAATCTTTGCTGCTGGCTGATTGCCCAAATTTCTCTCTTTTTTCTTTTATTGAAGTTGGAGACAGAGCTTACTAAGGTGGAGATGTATGTGTGGGGTGGGGTAGGAGGTGCTGAGAGAAGATGGGAGTGGGACCAGAGAGCAGGGTAGGTGCTGAGGTGAACAAAGGCAAGGTTGAAAAATGATTGGTGGACAAAGACCCAAAGTGCCAAGAGGAGATGCTAGATGGCCTCTATATCAGAGGTCTCAAGTCAGGGCACAGAGGTCAGAATTCAGGACCAAGTAGGTAAGACAAGTATAAGCAAAGTGCTGGAGGAGTGGAGTAGTATGGGAGTCATTCTGAGTGATTAAGAGAAGAGCATTAACCAAGCTATGTTTCTTATCAATCGGTGTTCTAAGACAAAATGGTTCTTTTGTTGAGTAACTTTGAAAATATGTAGCTTGATTCTTAGAGAGCCATATTAATAGAAATAATAATAAACATAATAATAATGATAAAAATAATGATAGTGATAAAAATGATATGTAGGTGATTGCTGACCACCATTCACCAATACCTCTTCTTTCGCCACTGCTGGGCATACTGAATGAGTGAATCTCCCCTGCTATTGAAGTTAGGCGTGGACACATGACTTGCTTGGGTCAATGAAATGTGAGTGGAAGTGACATATGTAATTGCTAGCATTCACCTCTTCAGTTTGCTTTTCTCCCTGCTTCTATGTGGCATTCCCTAAATGATGATGACCCCCACCCAACTCCAACACCAACATGGGATGGACATATAGGATAAACAAGAAGTAACTTTTTGCTGTTCTATGCCACTGAGATTTTGTGTTTGTTCATTATAAAAGTGTAACCTGGCTTATCCCGACTGATAAAATAACTGACATTTAATGAGAACTTACTATGTGTCGGATACCATTTACAGTATTTTACATGTATTAACACATTAGTATATTATTAGTGGCTCTGGTGTGTCTAGAGGTAAATAAATACGGAAGTAAAGAAACCTGTATAAGTTTCGCCTAGTGTATAGAACAATAGAAGCCCCTCATTTCTACTTTCCTTATTTGGGGTACAGAACACCTATTTGATGCCTTGTGGAAGACAACCAAAACCCCAGGAAAGGATAAAATTCTTCACCTATTGAATAGGTAGGGGAGCAAATAAGACTAAGAGCAAGAATTAAGTTAGTATGATCTTGGAAAAGTGAGGCTCTTGTGGCTAATGCATCCAGGCCAGTACTGCTATATTAGTCATAGTAATATGACTAAAATGGTCATGTGATGGACAATGTATCACAAACATGACAGGCGTGATGGCTAATTTTAGATGTCAACTTGACTGGACCATGGGGTGCCCAGGTTAAATATTATTTCTGGGTATGTCTGTGAGGGTGTTTCTTCATGACATTAGCATTTAAATTGGTGGACTCAGTAAAGCAGATTGTCCTCCCCTATGTAGGTGGGCATCATCCAATCCACTGAGGGCTTAAATAGAACAAAATGCAGAGGAAGGAGGAATCTGCCCCTTTTGGCCTCCTGCATGCCTACTTGAGATGGGACATTGGTCTTCTCTTGTCTTTGGGCTGAGATTTATACCATCAACTCTTCTGGTTCTTGGGTCTTTGGACTCAGACTGGAATTACACTACCAGATGTTGTGGGTCTCCAGCTTGTAGACATTAGATCTGGGGACTTCTCAGCTTCCATAATTACGTGCACCAATTCCTCATAATAAATATCTTCTCATGTATATAAATCCAGTTGGTTCTGTTTCTCTGGAGAACACCGACTAATACACTGGGTGACTATGGTGCTATTCTTAAAGTAGCCTGAGTAGTCTTTGGGGATAGGTGGCCAAAGAGACAGTATGACCTTAAGACTGGATGTAGGAGCTGCATGGAAAGGACTCAGGACTCGGTGCCTATTCTTTCTGCTGCTTGGAACACTCTTCTACCAGACCTTTGCATGCCTGGCTCCTCCTCATCATTTGAGCCTTGCCCCAAATATCACCTCTTCAGAGAGGACTTCTCAGACCTCTCAACTTTTCAGGCCCGAGTCACTTTCTATCACATCACTCTGTTTTACTTACACCCCAGTGCTCATCACTTCCTGATACTTTTCTTGTTAATTTATTTGTTCATCATTTGTCTCCCCATAATAAAATGTAAGTGCCATGGGAACAGAGAGCTTGTAATGCTCAGTAAGGAACTCCCAGTGACCAGCACAGTTATCTTACACCTGATAGAAACTCAATAACATTTCACAATGATCAACTGAATGAATGAATTATTGAATGAATAACAGGTACAAAAGAAACTAATGGAGCTTATTACAGTGAAAAATGCATTAAAAGGACAGAAAGAAACCCTAGGGTGTTAGCATCTACCAACAGCAGTGGACAGAAGTGGGAAAACACTCTGTCCAAGTCTATAATGTGGACAAGTGCAGGACCACAAGTCAGGGTTGTTGTGTTGCCTGATTACAGAGGATAACCTTCATACCTAACTCCACTAAGGCTGGGTTTGTGGCACCTATTGGGTGCTTCCAGAGCTTCCATAGGTTAACTCTAGCAAAGCATCTACAATTAAGGATGTGATTATTTAACTTACCTACCTCAGTAACTAGCTACATGTTCCTTAGACAGCCTATGTCTTATACATGACAGTGTCCAGCCTGTAGAAAGAATATTTAACAAAAATTTGTAGAATGGATACATGAATGAATAATTTTATAGACAATCCCTTTATCACCTCAACCCAATTGTTGACTCTCACGTTAATACTTGCCACCTGAGCTTGAGCCTACACCAGGACTTTGGGTCCAGAATGGCAAATAGATTTCATCTTGTGTGTCAAATGACTACTATTAATTGCTACTTAAAGGCTTGTAAAGTGATAGATCTCAAGACTAGTTCTAGTGTCAAATGGATACAGGTACCATGATTAATTAATAAGGTCTACACCAAGCAAGGGACAGAAGAGTGGCCTGAGTTCCACGTATTTTCTAACCCAAACTTGTGGATTCCTCATTAGTGAAGGGTGACTGCACCTGACTCAATCTTACCCAAACCTCTTTGTAGTCAGTATTCCAACCAAATGCTTAAATCACACTTTGTGTTTGAGTTTTAAACTCTCCTCCCAGAATTCTTTTCATTATGAAGGGGTATGGATTATTGTAAACCATGAGGACAGCAGCTGTGCAGAAGAAAGTGGCATAGGGAAGAATGAGAGACGGAAAAGGAAGAAAGGAGGGGAGAGTGGATGCAAAGGGGGAAGAAGGTAGGGAGGGGAAGTGGAAAAAGAGAACACTTGAATGTTTATAAATTGGAAAAAACCACAACAGATGAGTGGCAGGGCAGGGAGGATAGGTTAAGAGAATGACTAAAGAAAAAGTAGAATGGAAGTCTTTTCTTGGGTGATAACTGCACACATGAAAATTTAAAATAGGCCTAATAATGCCTGACCCCTCTGAAATCTGAGGGCCAAATCAGATGTTCACTTGAGATTTCATCAGGTTCATAGGTTAATAAGTCTTTGTGTTAATTTTTCTTTTTCTCGCTTCTTTTCTTATGTTTCCTCCCTTTTTCTAATCTTTCCTCTTATTTCTTCTCTCCATTCCTTTCCACATCTTTCTTTCCCTCCCTCCTTTCCTTCTTTCCTTCCTTCCTTCTTTCTTCCTCCCTCTCTCTTTGCCTGTCTACCTCCCTTCCATCCTTTCTTCATTCCCCCCTTCCTTCTTTTTAAATTTTCTTCCTTCTGCATTCATCCATAGTATGAGAATACTGTGCTAGTGCTGAAAATAATATAGACAAATGAGAGACCCATTTCTTAACCTCCACTAGTTCTTGATTCTGTTGGGAGGACAAGATTAGAAGCATTCTATAGCATAAAGCTTAAGTGTCTTTGGGTCTAACAAGACATGGATTGTAATCGAGCTCTGCCACTGGCTGCCTTGTGACTTTACCTCCAAGAGCCTTATAGTTTCTTCATCTGTAGATTAGAGATGATAATAGCACCTTCTCTGTGGGATAGTTGCAAGAAATGTATGAGATACTGTTATATATAAAATCTTTTTTTAACATCTTTATTGGAGTATAATTGCTTTACAATGGTGTGTTAGTTTGTGCTTTATAACAAAGTGAATGAACTATGCATATACATATATCCCCATATCTCCTCCCTCTTGCATCTGCCTCCCATCTTCCCTATCCCACCCCTCTATGTAGTCACAAAACACCAAGCTGATCTCCCTGTGCTATGTGGCTGCTTTGTATATAAAACCTTAATGAGTAAATATCAGTTATATTATTAAATATTAGTGTATAATGAAACCTTCTGGATCTTCATTAATAGAATGAAATGTTTCATCTTCTGTCTCCCCTGAATGCTCAGCTCATCCTCTTTACCTCTGCTACAATTTCACATTTAACCTTGCCTCCTCTTTTCCTGTATTTGCACATGTGTTTGTTATATTCCCCTTAAATGAGATGGTGTTTCATAATCCGGTATTAATTAGGATACCCTTAGCTATAAAGTAAGATAGTATCCAAATGAAAGTGGCTTAAACATTGATAAAGTTTTATTATCTAACCTAAAGAGGGGTTGGAAGGTAGGTTTCAGGTTATTTAATCCAATGTAGCAAGGTGTCAACAGGGACGAGGATGTTCCCATCACTCCTCTTTGTCATCAGCAGCCTGTTGGCATTCATCCAAGGTGTGTGCCCTCATGATATCAAGATGGCTGCTGTAATGCCAGCTCTTACATTCTCACACAAGTTGTCGAGAAGAAAACAAGTTTCTACTTACCTATCTCTTTTCATCACGAGGAAAATCTTTTACAGTGGCCCCCAATGGACTTCCCCTTTGTGCCTCATTGGCCAAGGTTGTATCACATCGTCATGCCTAAATCAAGCCCTGTCAAAAGAAATAGAATTGCCTTTACTGGCTTGGACTGATAAATATTCATTTCTTGGGTATAACCTGGAGCTATTTTCCTTGAAAACATGGGAAGATCAACATGACAAAAATCAAGGATTTTCCATTAAGGAGGAAGGAAGCAGAGTTAGGGGGTTTGTTATGCAACCAAGAATGTCTTCTGTAATTCACATTTGTATCTCAAATTCCAGAAGACTGCCAATCACTTAGTAGGTCTTTTGAAATGGTTGTGTCAAGAAAATCCCATTCCTTCCTGTACTTCCAACTGCCTACTCAATATCTCCACTTGGATTGCCATCAAACCACCAGAAACTAGGAGAGAGGCATGGCGCAGATTCTTCCTCACAACCCTCAGAAAAATCAACCCTGTGGACACCTGGATTTCATACTTCCAGCCTCCGCAACTGTGAGACAATAAATTTCTGTTGTTTAAGCCACTCAGTTTGTGGTACATTGTTGCAGCAGCCCTAGCACACTTCTAGTACCGTTCTCATTGCCTACTAGGTAAAATCCCTGTCCTTTATCATCCAGGATCTTGTTCTGGCCTGTTTTCTAGCTTCTTAGACCATTCTGTCCCCTAGAGACAGCCTGTATAGGATCTAAGCCCTTCTCAGGGTTCTTGGAACATGACTTGAGTGTTACACATATTCCTTCATTTTCCTGTCAAATCACATTCTTTCTTCCAATTGTCATCTTTTCAGAGTGGCCTCTCCAACCCTATCAACCCAGAGGGAGTTCCCTCTCTTCTGTTCTTCCCCCTGCACCTTGTGCAAGACTCCACTGAAGCACATATTCTCCGGATTACTTTGTCTTTGTTTTATGACTGTGTCTCTCTGTCTGGACTGAGAGAATATTCAGAGTGGAAATAGCTTCCTACTCACTTCTTTCCTTCCAGTATTAAGGCCAGGGAGGTGGCTTATGCCCCCCAACAATTCTTGTTGGGATGTTGCTAAGGAATTGAGTATGGCCCAGTAGAAAGTGGGTTGGAGAACTTGGTTTCTATGTTTCCTCTGCCTCTAACTAGCTGGTTGACCCTCAGCAAGTTCCTTAACCATTCTGGGCCTCTGCATTCCTATATGCAACCTCTAAGGTTACCTTAACAGTGTCCCCATGGGAAGCTTCACCCAAGGCTATTCTTTTGTCAGATTCTCGTGGAAGCTAAATGGAAGTTGTAAATATTGAGTGAAAGAATTTCAGGCAGACTTAAGTCAAAGGGCGATGTTTCCTAAACAAAGACCTAATCAGCTCTCCCACTTGTACCCATGAAGGTAGCTACTTCTTTTGCTTTCTGGAAAGGCTGACTGCAACCCAAAGCTGCCAGGCCACAGTGGCTGGGAGTGTAGCCATATTTTAAGTTTTAAAAATGAATGGCCAGTAAGCAGGATGACTAGACTATTTTGGGCCACCCCCTCTTTTGCCAGCAAGGATTTCAGGGGGCAGTTAGGAGGAGGCTGCATGAGGAAATGAAGCAACTTCCAACAAGATACCTGCAAAACCTGAATGGGAAGGGGCCCCAGGGTAGAAGGTGGAGTTTCCCACTGCACTCACACCTCCTCCTTTCTCAGCACTTGTGTCTCTTCTCAGAGCAATAACAGTCACTGAGACAGAGGATCTCTCCATTGTGGATGAGCTCCAGTTTGCCCATGGAGTCAGGTTTGAACTGCTAGCGAGCTTGACTGTATGATAGAAAAAGAGTAAAATCTTCCCTTCTGCAATGGTGCCAAGTTGTGTTGGTTACCGATAAGTTTTCACAAGGGAAATTCTTGGCTGGCTTTGCCCTTAGTGAAAGCTCCCTTCACTTCAACACTATTCTCTGAGAGATCCATATCTTGACAGCCTGGAGCACTCCCAGAAAATGTTCCCGTGACTTGAATAACTAAACCCAGCTCTATGTGTGAGTATAATATAGATACATTTTTCTTCCCTCCTGGTATATTTTGTTTAATATTTGATTCATAGCTTATTAGCTTGTGCAAATCACTTGGCCTCCATGGTTCATAGTGGTCCTGCTGTAAAATGGGTATAAGGATACTTATTACCTCTTACATTTTACTTCCAACAAAGCCATTCATTTATCTCATCTAAAGTCTTTGGCTCAATGAGGTTAGCTCTAGTTTTAAGATCTAAAATTTGTTGAAGTAAAATGTAACTTTAATGTAGCTTTGCAAAGCAACACTTACTTAGTTGATTAGTGGGGAGAAAACCCTGTTAAACTGTGCATTGTCATAGGTTTGATAGTGACAGCCTTTAGTCCTTTGAAGGCTCGGGTCAAATAATAACTCTAGTAACATTTCTTTCTAGGTTGTACTACACTTTTTTTCCTTTCTATTTGCAATTTTATTTTTCCCCAAAATAACCAGAAAAGTTGATACTATCACTCCCATCTACCAGAGAAGACTGTTGATATTTGGGGGAGAATAAACAATGGTCCCAGGTCACCCAGCAGCAAGAAGCAGAGTTAATACCTAGAACTAGGTCTTCTGTCTCCACATCCAGTGCTCTTTCCACTACAGAGATGATTACACTAGCCATGTCTTGGAGTTGTTTAATGCTTTATCTCAACATCAGTTAAAAACATATTAAGTGCCTGCTATGAGCCAGGTTCTTTGATAAAAGCCTGATAACTCTCAATCCCTGTGCTCAAGAAGCTCACAGTTGAATAGTCAAGATAAGATTCCGGCAGAAATAGCCCCAATACAAAGCAGAATGTAAATAGTTTAGGAATTAGAAAGTCTTCAGATCATGGGAACCACTGAATGTCTAGCTAAGGAGTTTGGAATTTATTGGTAGACCATGAGAAGCCACTGAAAGTTCTTTGTTGAGTGGCCTATGTTCAATAAGATCTTCTTAAACAAAAGAAAGCAAAAGTAAACCTGGGAAGAGTTTAGAGCAAGGGTTTGCATCTTCACCACTCTCCACTGGAGGAAAACAAGCAAGATGCGGTGGCTGTTCAAGTCACAGTGTGTGAGAGAACAGGGACTTGGACCAGCCACCCTTCCCCATGCCCTTTTCTTAATTTCTATTGTGCAGACATGGTAGAGATTGACTGGACAGGAAGATGGGAGCTTGTGGGCCATAGGGGCTGCCCTAGCTTTCATCTCCTTCTTCTCTGAGACATTGCATAAAAGTCTGTTGCCTCTTAGAGGCTATTTCAGTCATGGCACTTTTTTGCCTGGCCCTTTGAGAGAGGACTTAACCATGTGACTTACTTTGGCCAATAAGAGGTTAGGAGACCTGACACAGTAGTATTTTTAAATGACCTTGCATTCTGGGCTTTGCTCTCTTATGCCTCTCTCATCACACATGAGCACGCCCAGGCTAGCTCAGAGTGAGACAACACTGCAAACTGCATGCAGAGAGAATGGGGACAGGGTGGGGGGAGAACTGGCGAGAACACTATAATTTAACAGCGTCTGTCTATTGCCATACCCACGCTACACATAACACCATGCTGTTTCTCTGCAGTATCTATGCTGGATCCCATTCATGTCATCTAGGTATAAGTGTGTGAGTTGAGCAACCCCCTGATCTGAGGGGTACCCCTCCTTTAAGTGCAGCCCAAGTATCATCTCTTTCAGAAAATACTAAACACTTCTAAATCCTACTAATGTTTCTCTTCTCTGGGCACCTAGAGCAAGTAAAATGAGGACTCTGAGTACACTGAATGAATATACTGTCTTTTGATGTACTGACTTATTTGAATGTCTCCTTCAAGCAAATATGTAGCAGACAGGATTCTAGGGAAGAGGCAGAGAGAGACTGTGTGGGAGCCCCAGTTAGCCAGAAGGTTGAGAGATACCACCCCAGACATCTGGAGCCTCTCCAAATGTGCTTCCTTAAGAACTCGAGGAAAAGGTCTTATCCAGGCAGGAAACGTGGAGTTCAGGCCCCAAACCCTCATCCACAGGGAAGAGGATGAAAGATGCAATTGTGGGTAGGCATTTGGTGTGACAGGGAACTTAAATTTGTGGGCAACCAGGGCAAGATATCATTGTCAAAAACAATAATACATAACAGCTCTCCTTTACTGAGCACCTACTTTGTGTCTTCCAGATAGATGCTATAACTCCCATTTAACTATGAAAAAAGTGAGACTTAGAAAAAAGAAGTGATTTACCCAAGATCAAACAGCTGGTAAGCAGAAGAAATACAGTTCAAACCCAAGCCTGCTTAACCCAGAGCTAGCACTTTCTGCTCTGCCACTTCCAGATGTATTAGTGCCATTGTGATTTTCAGCTGTAAAACTACCTTATCTAAGTAGGTCAGGCCCTCCCCAATGGGGCAACACCACCAGGTGGGGTTTGGTGGGAAAGGCAGCTGTGAAGAAGGGTCCTTGGAGAACTTGCCTGTCATCCCACGGACAGATGTGTACCTGGTTCCTCATGTCCCACCATCTATGAGTCCCACATGTCCCAGCTGGCCATAGCATTGGCTGGTGGAACACAGTGGTACTTGCTGGGGAGGAAGGAGCCCAAATTCTAGCTCTGGCTCTGCTGTGTGACTCTAGGCGTGTCACAAACCTGCCTAGGTTAGAGTTACTTCAACTATAAAATGAGGGACTTGAGTAATGTTCAATTCAACATTCAACTTTTTGGGTCCCACTAGTGCTAGCAGATGGATCAGAGTGAAGAGAGACACAAAGAGAGGTCAATCCCTGCCTCCAAGGAGCACATGATCCACTGGGGGCAAGAACACATGCCCAGGTTCCTCTGACAAAGCTCAGACTGTAGTGAGAGCTGGGCAGAGGTGTAGCCATACTCTGGGGGCAACAAAGAGTGAGAGACCTGTAGGGAGGGCTGAGGGAAGGTTGCACCGGAAGTTGACAGGCAGGAGAAGCTTCAGGAATGAGTGGAGTTTTTAAGAGGTCTCATTTCATCTAAGTATCTTCAGAGTCTGTCAAAATGCTCAGCAAATTGTAGGTCTCAATGTCTGCTTGTTGACTGTAAATGAAGAAATGAGGGAGAATAAATGAATGGCCATTTTGCCACAGAAATGCTATATTCCATTGTTTATAGGCTCAACAAGGCAGCAGGAAAAATAATTACATTGTGTTTTATATTTTGTAATCTAGCCAAGAAGTCTGACATACATGGGAACACATTGCACTCTTTTTTCTTTTGGGTTTAAGAGTATTGTTTTTTATAAACATTTTGTAATGTGGGGGAAATTATAAAAGTGTGACTAATCTTATCATCCAAAGATGTCCAGTTTTAACACTTTGTTATATATTCTTCCAATCCTTTCCCTGTGCTTACATACACCACACCCACACATACTCTAACACTAGTTTTTTTACCTTACATAGAGTGAAAATGTGTTCAGACAAGAAACAAAGTGAAAGAATGTAGTTCCAATAGTCCATTTGACTTTATATATGAAAATAAAGCCTATGGTAAAACAAAAGAAAGGCAAAATATGGCATCTTAGGCTATAGATGTTCCAAATATGAAAATTGTTTCTTTTTTCCAAATATAACCTTCCTTTTCTCTGCAAAATGATGATATTAATGGTAATGATAATAATTATCATTCATTAACCCCCCACCATATACCAGGTGGTGTACAAAGTACTTCACACATATTAACCTTTTTTATCTCACCACGACTTTGCAAGTTGGAAAATGCTGTCTCCATTTAAAAGAGGTTTAGAAATTTGACAAGTCTACTCAAATGGGATCCCAGGCTTGTCCATCTCAAAGCCAAGTGCTCACTCCAAGGATGTCAGAAGTGGTGTTCCAGATGTCTCCACACAGGATTGAGAACCAGACTTCCAAATGTCATAGGATCATTCCACGACTTTAAAGGTCTTCTGATGATGTGTCTTTGTGCTGTAGAGGTTATAATGGAGCCGACAGTGGGCTGCTCCAGCCAGACGTTGTCTGTGGTGTCTGTTAAAGTCCCTGGACTTACCTCTCTGACAGCACTGACTATCTGAGTTGCAAAGAGTGTCTTAGACATCCGCATTGATGCCCCTGCCAATAGCCTGCATCACTTGCCCGCCACGTAAGTGAGTCAACTTGGACCTGCAAGCCAGGCAAGACTTTAGATTGGCACAGGTCAAGTGTCAACAGACTGCAACAACATGAGAAGCCCAGTGAGAGAACCAACCAGTTGAGCCCACTCAACCCACTGGACCATGAAAGATCATAATATTCTTTTATTTGGGGGATGCTTTGTTACACAGCAATAGATAATCATAACAGTGACATTGAGTTGGGTTGAATTTCAGACTTAAAGGATTTTTTCCAGGAAATTTTTCTCCAGTAAGTGGATATTTGGCTTTAAAATTTAAATTCATATGTGGGAAACATTGTTTTTGACTATTATATAACTGGTCACCTGCATTAAATGTTGGCAGTGAGGGTTTCTTCTGCATCTATATTGGCAAAAGGCTCTGTGTAGATAGACATTTCATTAGATTAAGGTTTGGCAAAACCATTAGTGTATTTAAAAAAGGGAAAACATGGTGTCCAGAGCCAAAAAACTTATAAAAATTCTTGAAAAATAAAACATGAAAAAAATTTAGAAATATTGTGAATAAATTAGGTTACTTAGTAACATGTAATACAGGGTTTTAACAGGCAAATCATATTGGTCTATTCGAATTCTCTTGTATGATAACATTCTGGGCCAGTAGATTGGGAGGAAGTAGACTTGCAGTCCTGAACAAATTTGCACTTGTTCATGATATGTTATTCTTTCATATGGCCATGGATTAAGTAGCCTAATGTCTTAATTAAGGTTTGTATGGATATTCTTTGCTGAGATTCTGTGAATTCCTTTTATATTTTTTCAGGTTCTGATAATAATTTGCTGATTTTATGAAGACATTTGCAAGTTTAAGTTTTGATGATCTGGAATATTTTCAACAATATTGGAGAATTATTTGTCTTCAAAGGCTTGTTAGAATCCTTTCTTGAACCTCTTAGCCTAGAGCTCTGTGTGTTTATGTGTGTGTGTGTGTGTGTGCTTGTGTGTGTGTGTATGAGAGAGAGAGAGAGAGAGAGAGAGAGAGAGAGATTTGGTGGGTGGGGAATCAATGGTGACTTCTGGAATTCTGAATTGCACAGTTGTTTGGATAGTGGTGCCATTGCTTAAGATAGGGAGCTCTGGAAGAAGGCCTGGATTGGGTGAAAATCTCACGGATTTCAATTTTGAGAAACATTGATTTTTCAGGTTTTGGCTGGGGAGGAGGCTAAGGGTGGCAAGGTACTTAACTAGAAAACTTGTATAGAAGCTGTGTTTAAATATTGTATGAGTTTACTAGACTGCTGTAACAAAGTACCACAAACTGAGTGGTTTAAACAATAGAAGTTTATTATCTCACACTTCTAGAGGGTAGAAGTTTAAAATCAAGGTATTGGCAGGGTTGGTTCATTCTGAGACCTCTGAGGGAAAACTTCAGTCCCTTCTCCTAGCTTCTGGTAGCTCTTTGGCTTGTGGTATCATAATTTCAGTCTTCCCACATCATTCTCCCTGTATGTGTGTCTATTTTCAAATTTCCCCTTCTTATGAGGACACCAGTTATATTGGACTAGAGCCCATTCTAATAACCTCATTTTAATGTTATTACCTCTGTGAAGACCCTATCTCCAAATGAACTCAAGTACTGGGGTTTGGAACTCTAACATATGAGTTTTGGGGAAGGATCATAGTTCAACACAATAAATATCAAGAGTGCTGTTCTAACTTAGATTTTGTTTATTTGGGGGTAGCTTTTAGGGTGGGGCTAATGAAGATTGAGTGAAAAAATGTACTCTCCCCTCGACCATTCCTTGTTGCTGCCACTAATTTGTTACACATATCAGTTTGAGGTGACTTCAAGATATTCAAAAGCATATGTTATGCTAAGTAAAAAAAAAGTCAGTCACAGAAGATCACATATTGTATGACTCCATTTACATGAAATGATCCAAATGAGGAAATTCATAGAGACAAATTAGTGATTGCCCAGGACTGGGGCTGGGAGTGGGATGTGGACTCTCTGCTAATGGGCATAGGCCTTATTTTTGGAGAGGATGAAAATGTCCTAAAATTTGAACGTGGCGATTGTCACACAACTTTGTGAATATCCTAAAAGCCATTGGATTGTAACTTTAAATGGGTAAGTTGTATGGTTTGTGAATCATATCTCAATGAAGCTATTAAAAATAAAAGCAAGTGTTAAGTCAGCAGTTGGATATAAGGGTGTTTGAGTGAATTTTAAAGTCCATTCCACTCATGAGATTCTAAAATCTGCATTTTTTTCATCTCTCTGGATTTCTTTTTTTTTTATTTGTAAAATGATACTAGAGTCTATGTAGTAGATGATCTCCCCTTTGATTCAACTAAAAGTATCACCTGATATCCTTATTTTACCTTACAGAGCAGACTAGCTTAGAGCCTGGGCTTTCAGAGCAACAGATCTGAATTCGAATCCAGCTCTTCTACCTCCTATTAGCTCTGCAGCATTGCGCAAATTATTGTACCTCTCTGAAGCTTAATCTCCAAATCAGGATATGGAATGGGAATAATAATAATTCTTTCCTCATGGGGTTATTGAGAGCATTTAATGTGCTACTATTCTAAAGGGCTTAGCAAGCATCTGGCACATGGTAAATCACTGAAAGGCAGTAACTATTTTTATTGTCAACATTAACTTCCTAGGGTCAAGACTAATGACTCTACTTCACCAAAATGAGCCAGATGATTCTTTTTCCACAGGTGTTGAATTGTCCTCTTGCCTTCGATGCTCTATCAGTTCTACATCCTGTGCAGTTTTAAATTCTTGAATAATTTGATACAGCCACACCTGTGTTAGTCCAGCACATATTTTTCCTCACACTCCTCCTGCAGTCTGGTAAAATCTTTGTGTTATCAAATAATCAGCTTGCCTCAGTTTTTAAGAGGTACCAAATGTCATGTAGAATGAGACAAATTCGTGATCATTAATAGCAATCTGATGGATTCAAATATGTCTCTCATACTTATTGAGCACCTATTTTGTTCAAAACAATATGCCAAACACAGAAAGGAGAGCAAAAAGAGCAACATAAGGATGCTGTTCTCACAAGTCCCATGGTTTAGCGGGGAAGATACTCCCATGTGTCCATTCTGTCATGCATCAAATATTTTCTGAGCTTACGAGGAGGATGGAAATATATGTAATGCAATGCATGATGTTGAGCCCTATAATAGATTTGTGAACACAGTGCTGAGGACTCTCAGAGAAGGGAGGGATTAATGCAACGGGGAGATGACATGCCTGCCAGATGGTGCAGCGACAGAGGGGCACTCTCAACTAAAACTGGGAAACACATTACTATTCTGCAAACAGGTCATGCCCTTTCATGACCTGCATTTCTGATTCGGAGACCAGGGCAGGCTTCACGTCTAGGTAAACCTGCTTCTGAAATGCCGAGTAGAGTTTGGATATTTAGTGAAGGAACTAGGGAGGGTCATCACAGGGAGGCAAACTGGGGTTGGGTTATGAAAGGCCTAATGCTAACAGAAGACAATAAAAAAAAAAAAAACTCTTAAAGGGGAATGACAAGCCCAGAATTATGCACATGAATCAGTGTGTGTGTGTGCACATGTGTGCACTGAAAATATAACACACTGGATGCTTTTTTCCTACTTCTTACATGGTATTTTCAACCCCAAATTTTATATGTGTTGATCAAGAAATTTTGGGGGGGGGGTAAGTATTTGAGCAAAAACAGACAACATGTAGTTTAGAAAGCAAGCTTACTGCTGTCTCTCAGCAACCGAGACTTTTCATTGTCAATAAGGTTAATTACATCTATCACTCATTCTAAAATGACCTTTATGATTTTTCCTCCTAATAACATTCTCTCCATATGGGCTCACATTTGGGTGGCTGAAGATCGGTGATGTCAGCCCTGAATTTCACCATCTGACAATCAGAGCTCTGGAACTACAGGTTAGACTCTCAAGCTTTCCTGTGGCCCTGCCTCCCAACTTACCTGCCTGAACTGAATTGGTGAACCATCCTCTGCTATGAGGATGCAGAAAAGCATATTGCCTATTCACCAAACAATTCTTCACTTCAAAAGGTTGGGGCAAGATTTATAGATAAGAGAGTTGGAAGGAGCGAACATTTATTGAACATCAGTGAGAGAGCATGGACCTTGGAGTCAAAAGACCCATATTTAAATCCCAGATCTGCCACTTATTTGCTGGGTAACTTGAGCAAATCACTTCCCTGCTCTCGGTCTCAGCTTCCTCCTCCTCTAGAGAATGAGGATGGTAATATTTACCTTACAGTGTTGCTGGATGGTTGAATGAGGTTCTGTATACAAAGCAGTCAATCCAGACCCTAACTCAATGTTGGTGCCTATTCTAGAAGTCCCAGGAGAAATGACAGCTGCAGACTATCATCTTCCACAGGTTTTAGAAAGCCAGTGTGTAAAGGGAAACATAAAATAAAATCCACCTTTGAAAATCCCTTAAATCAAAGGTCAGCCTATATGGTTTTATGTAGATGCACAGATTGCTTCTTGTTAGTGGCAAGTGTAAACACAAAACAGGTAAACAAACATATATTTTTACACCAGAATCATATTCATCATAGAACAACATGTGCACCATATTAGAAGTACATAGAGACAAAGAACAACTGAGAGTAGGAATGGGAAAGTCATATCCAGGGAGGGCTTCCTGTGTAGTTATGTGCTTGACTCAAAGCTCTGCTGTTACCATCTTGAAAATCTCAATAATTTTTGAACAAGGGGCCTCTCAATTTTATTTTTCTCTGGGACCCACAAATTATATAATCAGTCCTGGTCATATATTTATATTGTTTCCTTCCATTCCTTTTCACCCCCATTTGGTGTAGTTGAATTCATACAAGATAAATGTTTTTAAGATATGTCACTGTAGTAGAATAACTATTATACACAGTACTTTAGTGCATTTTCAAGAGATGGATGTAATTGTCCCCATTGGATAGATGTGTAACTTGCTCAAGGTCACACATTAGTAAGTGTTCAGATCAGGACTGGTATGTCTGTCTACACTTACTACTACATCATGAAGAATGAGGGGAAAAAAAGCATGAAAAGTAATTCCACTTCAAAAATAACACAGCATCAAATGCCTAATAAGAGGATGTTTGAACTGGATTGATGTTCTGGGCCGTGCTGGACCCAGCAACACATCATTTATTTATGCTAAGTTTCCCCGGTTATAGCTTGCTTCCTGACATGGAAATCTGTGGGGTTTTACTCATCCTTCTATTCACAGCCCCTAGCACAGTGTTTGGCATGTAGAAGATGCTCACTGCATATTTATTGAGTGAATAATATTCCAGACAAGTTCTTCACTCAGCACTGGCCTTCCTTTTTTGCAAATTCATACCTTTGCTACTTCTCTTCTTTGAAGACCTCTCTGACGTGAAAATGTTCTTTAGCAACATAATTTCTGATTATATAAACAAAAAGCCACAAGATCATAACAAATAAAAACTTTGATGATGACTCTTTTCATGAAAAAACATTGCTGGTTGATTATGTATTTAAATGCTGTTGGAATATTCCAGTTACTGTTTTACTCTCCACTAACTGGGAGTGCCTTGAAAAAGGCATTAGGAAAAAGAGCTCCTCCCCCAGGTTGCTATACATTTTTTAAAAACCACTTTATTTGGATATAATTGACATACAAAAAGCTGTACATGCTTAATGTATATAATTGAATGAGTCTGGAGATAAGTGTACATCCATGAAACTATCACTACTGTAATCCATCCTCTCCAAAGTGTTTCCTACTTCCCTTTTATTTATTACTTTTTGTGAAAAAAAATGCTTTACATAAGATCTATCCTCTCAGCAAAATGTTAAGTACTGGGCTGGCCAAAAAGTTTGTTCGGGTTTTTAATATCATACAGAAAACCCCGAACGAACTTTTTGGCCAACCCGCTATATAATACAGCATTGTTAACTACAGATGCTACTTTTTCTTTTTCTTTTTTTTTTTTTGCGGTACGCGGGCCTCTCACTGTTGTGGCCTCTCCCGTTGTGGAGCACAGGCTTCGGACATGTAGGCTCAGCAGCCATGGCTCACGGGCCTAGCCACTCCACGGCCTGTGGGATCTTCTCGGACCGGGGCACGAACCCACGTCCCCTGCAGGCGGACTCTCAACCACTGTGCCACCAGGGAAGCGCAACTACAGATGCTACTTTTAACCCAAGTTAGCAGTGTTCCCCCACCACAGCTGGGAATCAACATACTCCCTCACTATCATTGTTCCCTCATCCTTTACTCTGCCCATAGTCAACGTGTCACGGGGGCTATTGATTTTTCCTCCCACATTTCTCAACACCAGCCTTCCTCATCATGGCCCACTACTTCTCCAGCTTGGACCTCACTTTTCTCTTTCCTGAATTGACCCGGGGGCTTCCCACCAAGTCCCTTTGCCTCCTTCCAGCTTGTCACCACACAGCCGTTGGAGAGGTCTCCGCACCCTCTGGTCTCTCACTGCTTGCGGGAAAAACTGCCACCCCTTGGCACAGCACTGGAGGTCCTCACCATCTAGCTCCAAACTCACTTTCTAGTTGGTTTCCCTGTGTAAACCCACTCTCGTAGCCTCACGCAGGCTGACTTTGATACAGAGTTTAGTGCTCTGGGGAGATCAACATCTGTGGGAGGGAGGCAGACAGAGTAGTTAAGCTGTGGTGATGCAGGGCCAACGGTGGCCTCTGCCAGCCCCACTGGGAGCACAGGAGCCAAAAAGCTGCCAGAACACTCCCCTGTTTGTCCAAAATAGCTTGCCATTGTACCCCCATCTCAGTCAGTGCTCCTGGATCAGGTCACCTTGGGCCAGGTGGCTCTCTGCAGCAGAGGCCACTGCTAAGGAGCTGACAGCAGCAGGTGTCTGTCCTCAGCACAGCCTGCAGCAGGGCAAGGAGTCCTTCCCTCCCAGAAGGAGAATCTGGAGCACATCTCCACATCTACCACACTTACCCTCCTTTACCTGCATAGAAGCTTTACTCCTTTTTTGTGGCGTCATGCCTTTGTACTTGTTTCTTCTGTTGGAAATGCCCTTTGCCTACTGCTTTCTCCTTTTGATCTGATACTTTCAGTTTCCCTCTGTGACTGATGTCAATTGCTGACTCCCCTGGAAGCCCCTGCCCACTCTCCCAGGCAGTCGGTCACTATTTCACATGCTCAGTCCATGCACCTTGCTCACATGCACTATGTGATAAGCCTGGACTAGATACCGAAGATCAATGAGACACGGTCCTGACCCCCAACCTACTGTGGAGACTCCACCTCTTCTGAGCCCCAGTAGTACTTAGCGCTTTCTTGTATTACAGCATCTACCACATTGCTTATTTATTCACTCACTCCATCATTCACTCGTTCATTCACTGGGTATAAATCAAGTCCTCTCCTTCCCTGTGCCTAGCACTCTGCGAAGCACTGGGGATACAATGACCAATTGTCCAGTTTGCTGAGGTATAGAAATTAATCAATGGGTCCTATAAAGCTGGCGTAATTCTAGCTTGGACACAGGCTCTGAAGTTCATGGAACTATGAGGTTTTACAATAGGGTGTTTGACCTGGTCAGGGAGGTCAGGGGAAGCAACCAGGAGAAGTGATAACTACCATGCAACTTGGAGAAAGGAGAGAGGTTAGAAGGCTTTCAGGTAGAGATTACAGAATGTCCACAGACTCAGGGGCAGGATAGCAAATGGAGAATATGAAGATGCGAAAGAGCTTTGCTGAGGCTGGAGTTCACAGAGCGAAAGAATAGTAGAGGGTGATGTGATGGTTAATGACCACGTGAAAGCTTACTGCTTGTCTTTGGTGCTCAGCGGGAAGTCATTAAATGCTGTAAGCAAGGGATTGAAATGATCAGATTAGAGATCTGAAAATATGTGATGGCCGCTGTTTGGAGAACAGATTGGAGAAGGGAAAGGACACCATGGGGAGACCATGAGGAGGCCATTTTCAGTTGCCCATGGAGATAAGGGCAGCTTGGAGTAGGGTAGGGGCATGGAGAGAAGGGGCTAGATCTACAGCAATTTAGGAAAAAAAAAAAAACCAAACTGACAAGCTTGGTGATTGGTTCGTATGTGACTGGGGATTAAGGAAAGGGAGCTGTCAAAGCTGCCTTTAAATTTCCATTGATCCCTAATCTCTTTGGATTCAGAATCCAGTGAAAATTATAGGCAACCCACTGGAGACTCATATACAGACGTGCACATAACATACAGCATTTTGCCTGTCACTTCAGAGGAGTGCATAGAATGTCTAAAGTCCATTCCTGAGCTCCAGGTGGGAAAACAGACTATATCTTATTCCTTGCCATACCTCTAAATTCTACGCTAGAAATCAGTATAGAATCTGGCACACAGACGTGTTTGTTGAAGCAGTTACTAAAGGTGAGAAAAAATGGAGGGTACTGAGAGGATCCTGATGGTAAATTCTCTGCCGTTTCTGCTGCAATATGGATGTAGGAATTTTAACAGAAGAGCTACAACTTGCATGTCTATGAACAACTGCTCATTAGCTTGCAAGGCAGCATGAGGTGGAAAAGTCCACAAATGGACTCAGGAGCCTCCAGGTGGTGGAGAGGAATACATTTTAAAGTATTAAGGCTCCAAAGCCCAAGACTTGTCTGCAGCAGATGTCTCTCCATAATGCTTAGTACGTTGGACTGAAGAATCGAGCCGTCTGGTTTTATTTTACGTGGGGGAGTACATCATTTGGAGATGAAGCCAGTCTGCCTATGGCTGGGTGGATAAGTTAAGTTAATGTCTTGCGTCCAGTGATTCATTTTTACCTTGTGGACGAAGCAGAACTGGTAATTGTGTTCATAGACAGAGATTTAGAACAGAATCGTGCCACTGCAGATAAGGCATTTCAGGAGGCCAATAAAGATAAGAGAGAAAAGAGACGCATAGGAGGAAGTTTTAAGAAAGATTTCGTTTCCACATATTAACCTAGGCTGGGTGGGATTGTCCTCTGTGTGCTTTGAGCAGCTGCGAGGGGGAGGGGGGAGGGAGAACCACCATCTGAACTGTGGACTCTTCAAGTGGGCCTTAGCAATCCATCACCTGGTTCAATCCCCATCTAAGCTGGAATTCCCTCTGCACTACCCTTTGCAGATGGTCTGTGGTTCCTCCTGAAGCTGCCCTAATGAGTCTCCATTGTTGAGTAACTGATATAAAGTCAGGTCCAGACTCTTTAGTCTATACCAGGAATGGCAAATCAGCTTAAATTTGCATAACAGTTCCAATTACTTGATAGTGCTTGCCTAGAGTTGAAGCATTCCAAGGCTGAATCTGGATTAAAAAAAAAAAAAAAGCAGTAATTGATTATCACTGTCTGTCACAGAGGAAGGAGGATGAGAAATTGTACCTTCGAAACCAAAAATGTTCTGTACTTGTCATCCCTGGACTACAGTCTTCAGTTAATTAATTCAACTTCCATTTATTGAGCATCTACTCTGTGCCAGTTGTGGTCCCAGGGCCTGGGGATGTAAATCCAATGGTTAGTTCTCAGTCCTCATTTTATTTGCCCTCTCCACAAAATTAGACAGAATTTGCCATTTTTTCTTCTTAGCTACATCCCAACCCTTACCCTCATCCCTGCTTTGGCTTCCCTGAAACCACACCTCTCTTTACTCTTAACTCACAGACTGTTGCTCCTCGATTTTCTCCTCTTCTTCTCTATCTGAAAATGTTTGGTCCTGCATCTCCTTTTCTTCTCTGTCTCACTCTACTATCTGGATAAGCACATCCAATCCCATATCTTCAAATACCATCTATAGGCTAATAAAACTCAAGTTTATGTCTCTAACCACAAAGGGAAGTCTATATAATCATCTTCTACCTGGTATCTCCACTTAGACATCTAAAATGCACCTCAAACATCACACATTCAAAAAAGAACTCGATTTCCATATTATCTCCATCGACCCCTCAAAATACAACCTCATTCATTTGCCAGTCTTCCCATCTCAGTAAATGGCACTGCTATGCATTCAGTTGCCCTTGCCAATGAGACAGGGTTTCTTTCCTTCCCTCACCACCTCTCATCTAAGACATCAGATAGTCCTGTCAATTCTACCTCCAAAACTTCTCCCAATCTGCCCAATTTACCCTGCCACTTGACCACCATCCTTATCCCAGGCATTCTCATTCTTTCCTGGAATATGTCAGTAGTTCCTATCTGCTTTCTTTCTTCCATTCTTGTCCCCCTCAGTCCACTGTCTGCATAAGATGGAGAAGTTTAAAAAACAAATGTTAATGAGATCATGTAAACTGTTTAAAATGTCAAAGAAAATCTAAAGTTCTCCGGTTTACTGAGTCAACTTCAGTCTTTGTGTACCTCTTAGACCTCACTGCTCTTGCTTTCTTCTGCCACTCACTAGCCCGCTTTCTATTCCTTCAACAAGCCATGCATATTTCCTCCTTGGGGATTTCAGATTTTTTGTTTCTTTCTAGACTATTCTTCTCTTTGATCTTTCTGTCATTGGTTCCTTCTTGTCTTTTAGGTCTTGGCTTCAACTGTACCTGGCAGGGTATCTTTATCATCTCTCATCTGGATGACTGTAATCACCTCCCTGCTGGTCTCTCTGCCTCCCTGTCTCCCACTGCCACACCCTCCTCCATACTTCACAGACTTCAGCCTGGTCCATTCAGCTGGACACGGTCCAGCCCCTTCCCAGTCCTTCAGCCTCATTCTCACTGGATTCCTTGCCTCAGATGTGATGCTCCTCTCCTTTGCTGTATTGCAGAAAGCCTCTAAGCCTTTCACATGCTATTCTTCCTGCCTAGTATACTTGCTATACTACACTTGTTTCAGGATAACTTCTACTTCTTCTCCAAGACACAGTTTAAGAGAGTGTCACCTTTCTTAGAAATGCTTTTCTGACCCTCCCCTTACCTGAAGTTCATCCTCTGCTTTCTGTACTGGGCTTCTGAAAGCACTTGGGAGCTGTTTTGTTATGTTGGTACCTATTTTCTAGTCTCTCTCCTGATGTCCCTCTTGGAAGCAAATATTATTTACATGTGGGCTTATCTTTATTCCCAGCACCCAGCACAACCCTTTGCATTATAATAAATATTGCCTAAAGTTTTACTTACAGGATTTCTGGAAGGTGGCAGTGGGCTGGCATTCTGCTGGGGTGGATCATAGCCAGTGTGTTCTACCCAACTCCAGAATTCATGAGCTCTGAGTGAAGGCTGGCCTCTGGGGAGGGAGTGAATGACATATCCAGAGGAAGAAGTTGCTCAAGTGTGAATTGTGGAGAGTCAAGGATGGTGCACTGAATGTTGTTTGCTGATCATGGCACAGCTATGAGTTTTGTATCCTACAACGGCTCAGCTCTTGGTGTTTGACCTGTGGGCTAGGGAAGGTACAGAGTACCAGTAGAGGTTGGAAGTACTTGAAAGGACAGGAAATGTTCAGATCCCCCAGGAATTCTCACGGTGAATAGCCCTGGTGTGGCTGCCTCCTTCCCTGGGCACTGCATCTCACATGCAGTGGAGTATAACTGGCCATGTTTCCATTTAGTGATCCTTCCCACCTGGCTACACCTGATTGAGCCAGGAGTAGACATCCAACCCCACTTGGGCCAATGAGATTCTCCCTCTCCTAGAATTCAAGAAGTAAAATAGAAAAACACAGAATTTGGAAGGTAGTGATACTGACTCAAGCTAATGGCCACATCCTAGAAAGAAAAGCTACAAACTCTTTCTGTTGAAATATGTCCATTTCCTTTCCCTTCCTGAGTCAAAACTTCTTGATTCTATGACATAGCCCAGTAACCTTGCAAAGAGGAGGAGTGAGGGGAGGTGGGGTTTGGGATGAGAGAGACTCAGATGCTTTCTAGGGACAGGAGTGGACCAGTCTTCCAGGGATGAAAGATATAATGAGAAAAGAGCCAGGAATGGATCTCAAGCTTGCCATTTCAAGCTGGGCAAGTGCTTTTTTCCATTAGCAAAGCTGAGGACTTTCAGAAAACCAGAGCTGAAAGCCTTTTAGTGATTAGGACACTATGACCTTGAGTGGAGTCATGACTTACTGAGGCTCCTGCAATCAGGTAAGGGTTAGGTCTGGAATGCAGGCCTCTCAGCTCTCTGCCCAGTGCTCTTCCCACCACCTCAGCTGCTCTCAGTCTAAGCTGGGTTCAGCACATCTGTCTACATGGGTTCATTGTGCTCCTCTTCTGTGTCCAACTTGGTGGCTGCAGGTGATTACCTTGGGGTCCAGGAACACAGGGTTAGCTCTAGGTGTATGGCTACTAGGAAAGTGTGTTTCTGTGTTTATCCAGGGCATCTGCTTACCTAAGTACCCAAGTGACTCATCCCTTAATACTGTGGGGCTGGAAACCATAAAGCAATAATCACATGGCAGGTCACTGACACGAAGGAACACCAGTCATAATAACATGATGTGATGTGAGTGGCATGGGGTGATATTTGTGAGCTGCCTTACTCCCACAAACCCTGCCAACCCCGCAGCATTATAGCATGGCTGCATTCCTGGCATTACACGTAAACCTTGTTATATTGCTTCCAAATATGGTTGGATGCAATAGCTGTACTCTTCTTTTCAGTCAACTTGATGTCTCCAAAATGGGAGCATATCTCCTCTCTCTGTATCATGAAGTTTTCCGGGGGGGGCTTTTCAATAGCCAGTGCCCCTAGCTAACTTCTACAGTTGGTCTGAAGTCACTGACTTCAAAGTGTGATCTGAAGTTTGCTTGAATCAGAATCTCTTAGTGTGATTGTGAACATGCAGATTATTGGGCCTCTCACAGACCTACTGAATCATAATCTCTGCATTATTAACAGATTCCTCAGATGATGAAGGCTGCTATTCTCAAAAGTTCATTGGGGTTGGAAAAAGTGATGAGCTTAGGCTGGGGAGACAGTGGTTTCCTGCCCCTGCTGCAGCACTTCCTAGCTGGGTAATTTTGGCATGTAACTCACCTTCTTTGAGCATCACTTGAAGGGAAGGAATATGTCTTATTTATATTTCTCAATATTCAGTGACTAGAGCACAGGTGGTCCTTAAATAGTGTAAAATGAATGAATGCACGCACGAGCGAAGATATTTCCCCACTTTGCACCTATTGAATGAGATAACTCAGGGAAAATACCTGAGCAATATCTTACACACAGTAGGTGCTCATCAAGGGCAGTTCTCTTCTATTGCCCTTAGGAAGGTGGCTTGTCATCTGTGGGTAACTTGAGTAGGGACACCACAGAAGTGTGGAGAAGGAGATGTTATATGCTCAGAGACCTTGCTGAGGCCCAGAGGTAATAGATGCTTCTAGAATATAAATCCTTTTTTACTTTGCTCTCTGGTGTCCTCTGTCCATTGTCCTGGGAGTGACCAAATTCACGATGGTCAGCCAAGACCAATTACAGACGAGAGGGCTATGGTTGCCATTGTGCTACCCTGGAGCTTAAAAGGCCACCTGATAGATGCTAGGTCTGTGTCAAGAGGCAGAAGAGCATCATGGCTTTGACCAGCAGCTAAGGGTAGGGGGTCTGTAGAGGATTACGCTGGGGATTTGAGGTCCTGGATATAAATAAATGAATTGTGGTCTTAACCATTGGTTGATACCTAGTGATACCATTGGGAAAAATAGTGATTTCTCCTAGACTCAATGTTTTTATCTGTGAAACGGTCATAAAATATCTCCCTTATCTACTTCCAGCATTCTTATGAGAATCAAATGAGGTAATGAGGATATGGCTATTATTTTTCTATATAAACCACATTGTGATGCTTTCTGCTGAAAGTGTGGTCCCCAGACCAGCAGTGTTGGCTTCATTCAGTAGCTTGTCAGAAATGCAGAATCTCAGGCTCCATCCCAAACTTACTGAATCAGAATCTCATTTTAACATCATCTCCAGGTGATTTCAGATACACGTTAAAGTTTGAGAAGCAAAGACTATACAATTATAAGAAATTTTTAGTTCTCTACTTTTTTTAGAGAGCTCTTCCAGAGAAAGGGAATATATCTTATCTCAGTTTAGTACCAAAAATATAATTGACCCTTAACTAGAGTTGACTGATTGAATGACTGACTGACTGAATGAATGAATGAAGATCTTTCTCTCACCCACTACTTGGAGCTCTTTACCTAATATTTCTTCTGTTCTAATAGCAGGACATGTACGAGGTGACTGCAGCTGCCTCACAGCCAGCTGATGCCAAACACAGATGCAGACATTTAGTATGTGATTAAGGACAGAGTAATCCATTTAATGTGAGTTGTGGGAGATATTTGGCAAGAACTAAGGGACAGAGGTTAGATTTTAAAGACTTTCCAAAGATAATGTCTTTCCCAATTATTTAAAGCCCTCGGTAACTTGGATCACACCCAGACAGAAATAAGCCTTCTTAAGACAGAATTTTTGAAATAGGGCTCTTGTTCAATTTGGCAGCAGAATCTTGACTCAAGGTCTGTTCAGGTGTTTATGTAACATTCCATGGAGGGGCTGTCCAGCTTTGTTGAGCTGAAAGTAGCTGACCTTACCATTTATTGGGGAGAAATGCTTTTGTTTACCAGATTTTACTACCCTCTAAACTAATTAAAGAATTAATCTATCCCATCATTCAACAAATACTACAATGCTTGGCTTGGGGTTACCATAGTGAACATGCTAGCAATCCCTGTTTCTATCAAGTAACTGCCGGGTGTGAGGACAGACTATGAATCAAGCACTCACAGTGATGTTTGAGGAAGTTCAGACTGAAATGGGAGAGCATGGCAGGCCAACTTAGCCTAGTAAGGGTAGAGGTGATGGAGAGACACTTCCTGCAGGAAGTGACCTTTAGGCTGACACCTGGAGGATGAGTAGGAGTTAGGCAATTGGGACAGGAAGGAGGAAATGAAGCTGGTACACAGAATAGCATGGGGTGAGGCCTAGACACAAGAGAGAATATGCTCTAGCAAAGGAGGTGAAGCAGTAAATGCTTGGATAGCTGTGGTGACTTTGTGTGAGCTGCTTGGGGGTGTATGTGCAAGGTGTGGAGTGTGATAAGACCTGAGGCTAAAGAAGTAATCAAGGGTGGGACCTCACAGGGTCTTGAGAAGCCTCCTAAGAAATTTGCATTTTATCCTCAGGTCAACGGAGGAAGTCTTTGAAAGGGTTAGTTGGTCTGATATAGTTACCAGTTCTCCTCTCTAATGGACCAGTGAACCCCTTCATCAGTTTGGCACCAGAGAGATTTGTCTCCGGTCTGCATATCCCATCCTGGCCTCGAGTCTCTTAGTCTGAGCTGGGTGCCTGCTTCTTGTTTTGCACCCGTTTATGCTAACCACAGGAGGGTTCTAAGTATTGCCTTATGTACTTCTTCAAAGAATAGTCTCTACCCAGACGTCATCAATTGAACTCTCCGGGTCACTCTGCTTCTAGTCTGCCTAATGTGAGAGCCTCCACTCTGTGGTCTCTTTTTCTGTGTTCCCCCTGCCTGGAGGGGCAAGTAAAGCACTGGCAGCTTTGAGCCTGAGCTGCAAGCAGCTGCCCTCCTGGACCTCACCAGCAGCATCACCATGCCCACTCCCTGAGCCCCAGTAAGTCAGGTCATTTTTGTGCAATCATTTTATACCCGTTAGTGTACCAGTTACATTTACACATGCCCTCATTGCCTAGGCTCTTAACTATGAGCTGTCACTATTGGAAGGTTTTGAGAGGCCAGGTGACCAGAACACAGGATTGAAGGTCAGAAGACCTGGCCTGAATTGTGTCCCCTTCCTGCCCTCATTCTGTGACCTTGGATGAGTCACTTGAATCTTGGTTTCTGCAGCTGTAAACAGGGACAAACAAGAGCACCTGCCCTATCTCTTCTCAGGGCAGTGTTGAGATCAAACAAGATGGTGCATGGGAAAGTGCTTTGTAAAGTTCTATGAAAGAGTGGGCTTTCATTGGTGCTCTGGGCATTGCTGGCTTAGTTCCTGGCCATGCCACCCTTTTCTGGAACAGCTAAAGATAGATAGGACCCAGAAGTTGTGCATTTCTAACCTTCCACGACTAATCACTGCCTTCCTGTCTGAGGCTTTCAAATTAGGTTTCATTTTATCATGACTCCTGCACTCAGTCACGTAATGGACAACCCAATTAGAAATTATTTGTCCAAATGTAAACATTATTTTAGTTCATAATTGTTGAGTGAGTCCAAGTAATTTTTGGTGACACCACCCGCTTTGAAACACTTTCTGGTGGACCTCTGGCATGCACACCCAGTTTTCTCCCCTGGTATGTAATTATCTCCTCAAGTTTCTTGCTGGAGTTTTCTGAAATGTTAATGGAACAACATTAAATTTCATCTCATTACAGAGTTCCTGTTTTCCTCTAATTTTTTTCCAGGGAATCTTTAAAAATAAATAGGCTGATAGATATATGAATAAATAGAACAGAAGAGCAAGTGATTGTCCCTCTTCGAATAATTGCCTTCCAAAATCCAAAACACTGACATTGCAGCACAAAGGGGAGATTAAAGATTCAAAACATAGTGATGAAAATGGAATTTAGAGGTAAAAGAAAAAAAATATGGTATCTTATCCTTGAAAGAGATCTTCACCATCTTCTCTTCTCATCTATTATACATGGTGGGAATTCCTTTCCTGGAGACATGGGACCATATTAGAATGTCCAAACATCCAGGTCAACCGAAAGACAGCATAAGTTATCCTTCTTAAAAGATGGAGCCTTCACAGGTCCTGTCCTCCCTAAAACATTCCTCAAGCATCCCTCCCCGACAGGTGCAGATGGTGCTTCTTTCTCTTTGCTTCCAAGTGGTACACATTTCTTTTCCCATCATTTTCCATTTATTATAGTTTCTTAGTTTTCTTACCTGTCTTCCCACAGTAGACTATGAGATCCCTGAAGTCAGGGGCTGAGTCTGATTACCTTGGCACATTTAATGACTAACTTCTAAACAGAAGGTGTTGTTTGACTAGTCACATGGGGCCACCAGCTCAGATGCTCTTCTGCCCTCACCCAGGTGGCCACAACAGCCTCCTAACTCATTTTTCTGACTTTGGTTTACTCAGTCTCTACACCATCCTCCCCATCGGAGCCAGGAAAATCTCTAATCAGACCCATCCTTCCCCTGCTTAAAACTCTTTGATGAGTTCTCTTGTCCTCTGGGTAAGTCCAAATGTGGCTCAGGGGGCCTTTCATCATCTGGACCTGGCTGAGCTCTCCAGCCTGGTCTCCACTCTGCCCTCACAGCCAAAGTCTGACTGCCAGTGAACCATGCTCATTCTTTAATACATCCCACCCTCTCATAGGATAACAGAAACTGATAATTATTGAGCAGTTGCTATGTGAGGTACTTTCCGATCACTCAATCTGCATTTTAATAAACCTTAGAACTACCCATGTGATCATTACTATATCCCCCTTTTACAGATGAGAAAATTGAGACTTGGAAATGAAAGGAAACTTGCTCCAGGCAAGATAGTTAAAGGCAGCTAAAGGGTTATAATCAGGCCTGTGACTCCAGGACCTGAGACTTTGCCCACCATGTTATGCTGAAGAAGATGTGTTTCTCATGCTGAGAGAACTTAAGTCCATCTGAGATGTGACTTTACCCAGGTAGAGATGGATGGCTGTATCATAGAGATCTGCTAAAGGCCCCGCCCAAGGTAGATTCCAAGGCTGCTGTGGGAAGCAAGAAACAGAACCAGCACTTTCTTTTTTTTTTTAATTTAATTTTATTTACTTTTTTATACAGCAGGTTCTTACTAGTTATCCATTTTATACATATTAGTGTATATATGTCAATCCCAATCTCCCAATTTATCACACTTTCAATTGCAAGTGTCCAAGAAGGCTTCACCAGACAGGAGGAGTGCAAACTAAATTACAGAGGGTAAAAGGGATTTGTACAAGTAGAGAGAAAAAGAAAGGCTGTTCTGAGCAGGGTTCTCACCAGAGTAGCAATGGTGGAGGGGAGAGCCCTGGGTAAGTCAGAGGCCAGGAAAAGGATCCCTTTGGTTGAAGCAGAGAATCCGGGGAGAGGAGAGGGGTATTGGGTGAATGTGCAAGGTGCCAGGAGCTGGTGAGGGGCGTCCAGGAGGCTCTTCAATGCTGGGCTGAAAAGCTGGGTGGGGCTGCATCTGGTGATGGTCTGAGAGAAGCTGATCACCTTCCAGCAAAGAGGTGGTCTGATTACAGTGTTGTTTGGGGAGTTCAGGGTGGGGTTGAACATGGGGAGGGGACATGTCTGAAATGCCCAGTAAGGATGCTTTTGCAACAGTCCTGAGAGGAGACAAGAGTGGTGGTTGTGTAATTGCAAAGCAAAGGACTGATCCTACAGGCATGTCAAGCCACGTTGGGCTATAATTTGCTTGTTAATGACACTGCTGATCCTGCTGTTACTGATGTCTGGGGACCTCAGAGGTGCTTTAGAGTCACCCCCTGGGTGGCCAGTGACCTGTGTGTGGCACTGAAAGAGCCCTCATTAAGGCCAGGAGCCCCAGGTTTCATGCCAGGCCCTGCCCCACTATTGGCAGCGAGTAGTCTTGGGAGGCTCTTGCAGCTTCCTGGGCTTGTTTTCCACGACTGATTCATCTTATTCACTCAGTCACACAGGTGTTTCAGGACATTCAGAATGCCTCCCACATGCAGAGGGCTGTGGGTAGCCCTGGGGTCAGAACCTGCTCCCTGCCACCACCCTCCCAGTGAAACACCCAAGCGGGGCCACCGTTAATCACTGCTTCTGCCCACGCCAAACAATGTGCATGTGTATTAAAGACTGTGCTTGAAAGCCAGGGGAAGAGACGAGGCATCTGATGAGCACCTGGCCAAAGTGGAGGTGAGTCAGTTTCCGTAAAAGCACCTGAAAGAACCCTCTCTGTGCTGAGTCAGGCTCCACCTGCTCTTCAGGCCCTCAACCTGCACCAGGCCGTTGAACCGGTTCAAAACCAGCCAGAGGCCTCCATGGCCTTTAGCTAGGAAGAAAAGGAATTAGAACCTCCCAGGATTCAATCAAAGGGGATCTTAGTAAGAGCACAAAGCAAATACACAGGTGAACTTAACTGAATCTGATCAAACGGTCAGAAAATTCATCTATTTTTTAACATTCATTCATTCATTGGCTTACTCATTTGCTCATCATTTTATAAGCACGACACACTTTGTACGTTTACTTGGTCGTTGAACAGATTTTCAGCTCCTTGTGGGGAGGGAGTGTATCTTGTTCATCTGCATAATGCTGGGGCTGCCGTGGATGGTGGTGCTGTAGTTGGTGGTTTGCAGCTGAAGGAATGCAACCTCCGCTCTGCTTTGTCGGGGCTGTTTCAGCCTGGAGGAGCAGCCAGGATGAAGCGGTGACTTCTTTCAATAAGCACAAAGGTATGGTCTGTGTGCTAAGCTGTGGCCTGAGGAAACATGTGCTCCCAGAGGAAGCTCCTTTTCTAATGATTCGGCTCAAAGGAGCTGCTTTCTAAATGACACTTTGTGCCTTCAGAGGCCATGTGTGTTATGGTCTAATGTAGTGCTACTCTAGCACTGCTTTGTTCGTTTGGTTTTGGAAACACTTATTGGGCATTAACTGTGTACAAGGTGCAGTGTTCAGTTCTGTCCCGTCATGCAAAGCAATAAAATAGGGCAAACTACTGACTTCCATGTCTGTAAGTTATTTAGGTAAGTGTATGATAAAGACATATGCCCTGAAAGAATGGGGATCTCCTTTACTCTGGGGAGTTATGGAAGGCTTCCAGGAAGTCACTTCTGGTTAAGTTTTGAAAGATGAGTAGGTTTGCCCAGGAGGAGAATTGTGGGAACATGTTCCAGCCCAAGACCAGAGACCTGCCTGGACATGACGAAAGTAGGAAAACATCAAGTTATGTAGGTGTGATAGGAACCAGAATTTATAACCTTTCAAATGCAGGTTAGATGAGTTCTTATCCAGGAAGTCTTCCAGAATCCCTACAGGAGAGATTCACTATCCCTCTTCTTACAGCCTCTGGACCTGTTATCAGCTTCCATTATTTTAGTTACCACTTGGCACTGCAAACATTTGTAATATGCACATCTCAATGATAGATCAGAAGCTTGCTGAGGCCAGAGAGCTTGTATCTTCTTCCTTTTTGTTTCCTTAGTAAATAGCATAGGGAATAGAGTAGATGCTTCATGCACATTTGGTAAAGTATATTCACACATGGAGAATATGGAGAAGGTGCCTCCCTCCTAGAGTTGGTCTTGAGGAACTAAGTATATCTATTACATTTACAGGGCCTCTAAAGTCTTTCTCGAATTTTCTTTCTTTCTTTCTTTTTTTTTTTTTTTTTTTTTTGGCTGTGTTGGGTCTTGGTTGTGGCTCACAGGCTTCTCTCTAGTTGTGGCACATGGGCTCTAGGGCATGTGGGCTCTGTAGTTTGTGGCACGTGGGCTCTCTAGTTGAGGCACATGGGCTCAGTAGTTGTGGCATGTGGACTTAGTTGCCCCATGGCACGTGGGATCTTAGTTCTCTGACCAGGGATTGAACCCATATCCACTGCATTGGAAGATGGATTCTTAACCACTGGACCACCAGGAAAGTCCTTCAAATTTTCTTATATAGACATTTTTACCTAATCATATGAGCAGTTATTTACATGTATGTATAGGTGAAATAATTCATATTAAACTTATCTGTGGCTTCTTCTGGGAAGTGGAAAGAGAAGTGTGGGGAAGTACTATTTCAGAATGATTGAGTATGGTTGTCCATGTTGTGCACTGCAAAATTCTAGAGACCATTCATTTAGATGTGGATCTGTACTTTATAAATTTAAACAAAGAATAAAAATTACAGAGAAATCATGACACTGTTAATAGTTTTTACTTTCTTTTCAAGGTTGTTTTGCACTTATCCAAAATGTCCAAAATGGATGGGCATGGCTTTCATATTAAAAAAAATTGTTAAGACTAATGAGTTGTGGACAATTTGAGAAACATTGGAAGTACAACAGAGAAAATAAGTATGACCCACATTTTACCAGAGAAAACTACAATTAACATTTTACTTCATAAAGTTTGTTTTCTAGTTTTTTATTTTAAAATGATATTTGTTCTTTGAATAATGTAGAAATGTACAAAGAAGAAAATCAAAATCACTTCTAACTCACCACCCAGTGAGGACCCGCTGTTAACATTTTGTACATTTTCTTCCAGCCTTTTTCTATGTTAATTACAATCATAATTCCCATTTGCTGAGTGCTTAATTTGAGCCAGGCAATGTGCTAAGCACTTGCCAGACATTATCTCATTTAATTCTCACATAAGCCTGAGGTGGGAATCATCAGCCCCATCTCACAGAAGATACGAACCAAAGGTTAAGAAACTTGGATCAGTTGCAGTTTGAACTTAACATTGCCTGACTCCAAAGCTAACATTCTTTATGATTCTCTATACGCCTTCAAAATCATGTGTGCAGTTACATGCACACACCTGCTACATACACAGGCTGCAAACACAGATATATAGACACAGACACACACATAGACACACAAGCTGTGATTACATTGTGTCTTGCATTTTTCTGTCTGTTTTATTTTTTATTTAATATTATATGGTGAGCATTTTATGATGTCATGTAAAAACACTTTTAGAAAGTGGTTTGGTAAACTTTGCTTTTTTAAGTTAAATTTTAAGCAAATCAGTCTTGAAGCATTAGTCTCCATAGAGGACTGGCCTTTGTCATCAGGCCTCCAGACCTACTACATATCCAGTCCTCAGGATCCCACCTCCTGGCTGCTTCTCCCTGACTGTTTTCTTGTCCATTCTGCTTCCTTAAGCTGGGGGTAGGGGAAGCCGAGCAAGCTGTGGTCACTGGCCTCAGAAGCTGTCAGAGGAAACTAACCTCCATAGCGCCTGCACTTCATGACAGTATCTCCTATGAGCCCTGCTTCACAGCCTCAAAGCATTTCTTGCTTGTGTGTGTGTGTGTGTGTGTGTGTGTTTCATGTGAATAATCCTGTATGGCTGAGACGGCATTTTTCAGATCAAGAAATTTATGGACAGGTTAAGCAGTCGGGATAATATAATATCTTCAGCAAGGGTTGCAACAAAAAATAGGGCATAGAGTACCAAACTTGTAGTTGAATGCAAACTGTTCACATCCAAAGTGGAACAGATCACTGTGGGCTTCCTCAGCTCCAATATGCTAATGATGGGTACTGAGAGTTCCCAGGGGAACTCAGAGTATACAGTGATTTCCAAACTTAATCCACTGAGTACCTGTTAGGGTGGAGGCATCTTTCTTAGCTGACTCTTGTTCTGTAATACAGTTTGAGAAATACTGTTTTATAGGTTTTCTATATAATGCCGATTCAGTTGTTTAATTTCATTCAATAACTAACTAGTTTCTTGCTACTCAAAGCATGGTCTGAGGACCAATGGCAATCAGAGATCTTCTAGGGACTCCTTTGAAATACAGAATCTGCACTCCACCTGCCCACCCCCCTCCAGTCCACTGACTTGATATCTGCCCTGTAATAAAATTCCCAGGTCAAACACAGGAGTATTAAAGTTTGAGATCGATGCACTGCTGTTAAGGACACACAAGTTCTTAATGAAATGGAAGTTGCCTTACAGAGTTTATTTAATGTCACAAAGGGAGTTTCATACACGTGTTTGATTTAATGTACACGAGCACAGCAAGTGGAAAATGCACTTGAATACTGCCGGCAGTGGAGCATGGACTCTGAAGGCATGTTCTGGTGTCCACTCAACAAGGATCCCAAACAACCGTGAGCTCCCATGTTTCTCCTGAGTCCTTATTCTTCTCCTTTTTAGGAGCACACACAGTGCCCTAGCATGTCCACATTTGGAACTGGAATGATATGCAGCCACATCCCATTAGCTAATAGCGAGGCCCCTGGAGAGGGGTTTCAGCTGGGCACACACAGCTAAAGCCCCTTTAATGGCCCAGTCAGCTGTCAGGGCTGTAAACACATTTCTTTCCATTCAGAGCCATTTGCCCCTCTCTGTGACCTCTCGTGGCTCTCGGACCCTGGCCACGTGGCCCAGATGGCATAATCTGTCAGGCCAAAGCAGGTGACAGTGGGGCTTGCTGTTAGGTAATCAGTGACTATAATTAGCTGGGGTGGAAATGATAATGGGACCAACTGCAGAGCTGGGGCCAGGGGAGCCCTTGATGGGTGGAGTGGCAGCCAGAGAAAGCGGCTTGCTTCCTCCTCCTTCCCCTTTCTCCCTTCCCCCTCCAACATGGTGTTTCTAGCATATGGAGTGTATGCGTGCACGTGAGGCTTCATCCTCAATGAGGAAGGTCAGGGCTGAGCACTGGCAATTTAGTAAGTGAGTTGTTTGGCTACTGATCAATTTTATTTCATAGGGTTCTGTTTGGTAATTAGTTGGCTGTAAGGAGATTTTGGGACCAAGTGTGTGGGAGAGTTGTAGAGGATTAGAACTTGATTATTGGGGGTCAGACACATAGACATTCAGACCCTGGTTCTGTCACTTAGCAGTCAGGTGGCCGCAGGCTGGTCAACCAGGCTCTCTCTGTCTCTAACAGTAGAGATCACTCCCCTTGTGGGCCCATTGTCGGGGTTAATGAAATATCACCGTCAATACTGCTTGAAACACACCTGACATACAGTAGGTCCCATAATACCGTTTTCTTCTCTTCTCCTTCTCAATGAGTATGACTTTATACATGATGCCAATAAAACAGAACCAACCAACCAAAAAATCGTTCATAACATACTGAATAAGGTCTCTTTGATAACAGGGGAAAGGAAGTTGTTTACCAAAAAGCAGTTGATAAGTGAGGTTGGCTTTGCTTGTGACTTGTATCAGGAGGAGAACAGTCCCCACATTTTCTAAATCAAAATAGAAGAGATGGGGGAGGCTACTAAAAAACATTGAAGCATTGTTTGTTGTTTGTCATTGTGTAGCTGGCAGTTTATGGCTGTTTCTAACACAGCACATATTGTCAGTTCACCGGAAACATTGTTGAAGCTTGTGCAGTTTGGGTACTTTGAAGGTCTAAAGTAAAACTTCTGCATCATCTACCTTCCCTCCTCCCACCCAACTGTTTTCTTCTTTTCCCTTCCTTTATTAAAAAAGAATAATATATCCCTAGAAAGGCAAAAAAGAAACCGAAACCCACCTACAATCCCAGAAATAACCACTTAACAATTTGGTATATATTCTTCTAGATCCATCTAGACGCAGATATTATTTTTTCATCAAAGTGGGTCAGATTTGGTCACTTGCAACCTGCTTTTTCCCCCCACTTAATATGTTGATTTTATTGTATGTCAGTAACTACATTTATATAACATGATTTTCCCCAGATTTTCAATCATAGTTTATTGACTCAATTTACAAAAAAGTCTACTCATCTTTTTCCACTACCTTTTTTTCTAATCAAGATAATTCACATACCATAAAATTCACCCTTTTAAAGTATACAATTCACTGGTTTTTAGTGTAGTCACAAGATTGGACACCCATAGCTGTTTTCTAACTCAAGAACATTTCCATCACCCCCGAAAGAAAGCACATATCTGCTTGCAGTGTTTGCTCCTTCCTCTAGCCCCTGGCTAATAGTAACTATGGTACCATTGAGATGCCATGAATTACTGACACAGTTCCTCACCATTGGATATGTAAATTGCTTACGACTATGTATGATTTTAAAAAATATTGTAATGATCAGTCTGTGAAATTTCGGTCCCATTAAATCATATTTTTGAGCTATGTCAGAGTTAATATACGCATGCTGTTTTAATTTAAAAAGGAGTGTTACATTTTTGGATGATGTGGTTTGGGGAGAATTTAGAATTAAAACAAATCTCTAAATCTGTAGAATTATAAATATGCTTTGGGGATTTCCCGAGTGTGGTCATTGCAAAATTGCTTTTGCAAACACTGCCTGTGGAGTTTGCCAGACGTTAGAAGTTGTGAAATTCTAATATATTACCCTGCAGTTTCGCTATGGAGATTGATTCCTGACTCCTCCTCCTACAGTGACAGTTAAAACTGTGTTTTGTGTCTCTCTGAGCAGCATTAGGATCTGGTAGAAAGAAGGGCAGGAGGAGGGGTGTGGGGTAGAACCAATTCTGTTCATAGTTTCTAGGAATGATTTTTAAAATTTGACTTAAAAAAATAGACCTTAATCTGATACAAAAGGAATCTGGTAGTTATACTTTAAAAAACATTGCATACATAGACCATATTTGAAAATTCACTTCAATAACAATAAATTTTATTATAATAACTCCCACGAGTTAGGAAGTCATGAGGCTATGAGGAACAGGTGCTGTGCTAAGTGTTTCTTATGCCTTAGTTCATTCAACAACTTTGTGAAATCATCGATAAGATTGTTTAAGAAATGGAGTTTGGAAGTATTGCACAACCTGAATGATGGTCAAACCACAAGCTATTCTGCAGTCAGTTTGGCAGGTCCATTGCTCCTCAGCAACTTACCCCTTCCCAGTGCTTGACTCACCCCCCGAACCTGCCTCACCCTGTCTCAATGACAAAGCCAAGTTCTTCAGATCTTCCCTGAGTTCTGACACCCAAACAGTAAGGCGTGCCTCCCTGTGCCTTAGTGGAGAGAGTGTAGTGGTTGGAGTCTTAGTTCTGCCACTTACCATGCCACCTTGGACAAGTTTCTTAACCACTCTCTGGCTCAGTTTCCCCATCTGTGTAATGGGGGTAACAGTATTGCCTGTATGCATTTGTGATGAGAGTTAAATCACTATATTAAATGCAACTGATAAGTGCTCAAGCACAGTATGATGACCCTGGCAGAGTTGGTCGGCCCTCGAGGTGACAGCACTGAGCCTGTCCCCTGAGATTGTTACAGAAGAGGTCTGACCAGCTACCTCCACCACATCATTTTACATTTGGGAAAACAAAGGCCTGGAGGGTGGAAATGCTTGTGTAAGGCCCACTGCTTGCCAGCAGTAGAATCTTTATAGTGATTCTATAAAGTGATCTGCTTGGTTTCTGTTCGTCTGTCCGAAGCAAAGACTGTGATGGCTTAGGAAGCAAGCATCAGAGGACAACACTCTATTTCTGTTCTCCATGCTCACAGGATTCCCTTATCTAGTCCTTGGTCTTATCACAGCCAGGAATCACTGGTCTCCTTCGTGGTGTCCAACCCTGAGATCTACTGTGTGTTTACCCCCGCCAGTGCGAGTCAGTCCCTGTGCTCTCACATATTCTAACAACTGTCCTGCGAGGGAGATCTACTCTTACTCATTTTGCAGACGTGGAGACTGAGGCAGAAAAAATAAGCCATATTCAAAGTTACACAGGTATAAAGGGGTAGAATTTCAGAAAATTGCATCATGATCAAAAGCTCATTTACGACTGTGGGCAAGTACCTTAACCTCCTATGTTGCCATGCTTTTATCTGTAAAATGGAATAATAATAGTACCCGCCTTAAAAGGATGCAGTGAGGGTTATTAATGCTTGTAAAGTGCTTGGAAGAACTCCTGGCGCATAGTATGGGCTCAATAAATGTCAGCCTTACACAAAACAAACAAAACAAAACACGATATGGATTTGTCTGCTTCCAAAGCTTGTGTTCCCTCTGTGACTCCCTGCTTCCTCAAAAGGAAGCAGTGAATTGAATTCATACTAAGAAACCTGAGCAAGATTTAGGATTGCAAGGCATTTTAAAGTGTGGCCTAGTTAGAAAGCACACTCACTCACATACACACACATAGCTACTTTTAATAGCTGGTAACAGCCAGAGAAAATCCAATTATAGATGAATCAATCGATTAAAAGGAAAGGGGGCAGAAGAAAAGAAAAAGATGTTGGAGAGACACAGAGCCAAATTACAGCTGCATAATAGAATTAAGGGTCTGTAGAACAAACTGGGAGAAGTAACAAAGGGATAAGGGCTGGAGACTCATTCACAGCTCTGTAAAGATTTGATTCTTTCTCTGCCCCTTGACTCCAAAGAGCAGTCACTGGGCCAGAGCCCCAAACAACTGATCACATTGGAAAGAGCTGGCAAATCATATGTTTGGCAAATCATATTTTTGCAGAGAAATGAACCACCTGTGGCCTCTGGAACAAGAGGATTCTGTTTGGGTTTAAACAGATGCTCACATTTAAAGATGAAAGCAGAGGGCCCAAATATCACTCTCACGGGAGGGGGAAGGTGAAAGCTATGTTGCTAGTTGGCAAAGATGTAGCCTTTGTTCATGATGTTCTGTTTCCTAAGAAACCCTGTCTTTGCTCTCAAAGAAACATCTCAATATTAAGTAGAATTTCTCTTTCATACAAATGCTTAAAAAAACCCACATGCATTTTAAATTTTATTTTCTATTTTGGGGGGAGGGGGTGATGAGAGGGAGATGGGGCTCTTAATCCAGCAACAATCTCTACAGCTGTGTCTATTATTGGTGGGTTCTAGAATAACATCCGTTTCTATGTATTTATGGAAAGGCTTCCTTAACTAGGCCACAGAAAGAGCCAGCGCATCTATAAATAAATTAAGGAGGCTACGAGGCTCGGGTGGTGGCCCCTCTGGCTGCGGCCCTGCTGCACAGCTGTCGTCTTTGTGCCGGGCGGGGCCTGCCCCATTGTGGATGCGATTACCCGGAGGGCAGGGTGGTGCGTGAGGGGCGGGGCGCACCTTCACCGATGGGCCTCGGGGATTGACACCAAAGGTGGGCTTCTCGGCCGCTGTGGACTGGCCTCGTTTGGCTGGGAGCTTCCGGCCTCTGTTTCGGGCAGTACAGGTTACCAGGCAGCAGTCACTTCCTGAGAGCCAGCTGCACCCAGCCCGGGCTCAGGCTGAGCTGAGTTAACAGATGGTGGTGTTGGGATGGCGGAGACAGAGCAAAAAGACAAGAGCAACAGAATAACCCCGAATATGTAAGTTTAAACAGAGCAAGGAGAAGGGGCACAGGCATGAAGGAAGATTTTCCCAGAGTTTGGGAGCCCAGTTGTTTTTTCCCACCCCCTAGGACTGGTGTGCTTGCTACAGGCTGCTCCCTCCAGAACAGGCATCAAGCAAGAAGGATCCAGGGTTCAACTGGCAGGTTTTTTCCTGTGCACTCATTTAAAGATTGAACTAAAAAAAAAAAAAGGCAGTTCTTTCCATTAGAGAAATGGGGCAAGAAATGAGCTTCTATTTGTTTGGTAATCATTTCTAGATTTCCTGGGAATCTTGTCTTGGAAAGGACCTCACTACTCAAAGCAGTGGTCCCTGGACCTGCAACATCAGCATCTCTTATTCAAAAAGCAGGGTCTCAGGCCCTCCAGACCTTATGAATCAGATCTGCAGTTATTTAAGATTCCCACATTCCATTTGGAAAGCTTACTATACTGGTCTTTAACTTTGACTGCACAGTTGAATCACCTGGCATCATGGGTTGATTTGTGTCCTCCAAAAAGATGTTGAAGTAGAAACCCCCAGTACCTGTGATTGAGAACTTGTTTGGCAATAGGGTTTTTGCAGATGATCAAGATCTTAGGATGGGTCCTAATCCATTATGACTTATGAAAGGGGAGATTTGGACACAGAGACAGACACGCACACAGGGAGGCTGCCATGCAGAGATTGGCACGATGCATCTATAAACAAAGGAATGCCAAAGATTGCCAGTAAACCACAGGAAGCTGGGAGAGAGACACGGACAGATTTTCCCTCCTACTGTCATAAGAACCCAAATCTGCTGGTACCTTGATCTTGGACTCCTTGTCTCTAGAACTATGAGATAAATTTCTTTGTTCAAGCCACCCAGTTTGTAGTAATTTGTTATGACAGCTCTAGCAAACGAATACACCCAAATCCTTCTATGAAAAATCCAGGGTTTTGAGCTCTGTCTGACATGTTTGTAGTCAGAATACCCAGGGGTGGGGCCAGTGGGCTTGCATTTACTAAATGTCTTTTGGGCGATTCTGAAGTAGCTGGTAGTTTGGGAACCAGTGGTCCTGTCTACCTGTTATCTTGTGCTCACTCATACAGCATCCTCTTTAAGAGCAGATGCTTGTAGGTACCAATCTGCTTGTAAACTTCCAGTGATGGAGAGCTCATTACATGATGAGGCAGCCCTATATATCATGGAAAGTTCTAATTGTTCAGAGAAACCTTTAAATAGAGCTAAAATCTCCTAACATTTTCTCTATTGTAAATATGAAGAAACTGAGAACCTGGAAGGTTGAGTGACTTGCCTAGGTCCATACAGTCAGTATGGGGCCAGCTACAGATTTGTATCAGGCAGTTGCCTGAGTCCATCCTCCTGACCACTTAAACTACCCAGATGACCCCTAGTTTACAAAGGCCCATTATAACTGTGCTCAAATCAAGACTCCCGCCAACATTGGGAGACAGAGAGCCAGTGTCCCTCCCTGATCCTCACACCTGGATGGAGGGATGAGAGAGTGGAAGATGAGATAGGGAGAGGGAACTGTGTAGTCCTCTAGGTGCCTGGGCTATGGGATTTGCCACATGTCCATCCAGAGCATGGATGAATTGGCTGGAGAGGCCAGGGTGTGGATTTGGTCCTTGTGTCAGGCCTGCTCCTGACCCTCATCCCTGAGTGTGTGTCTCCTACTCTCTTGGCCCTCAGTTTTCACAGCTGTGAAACAGGGACAATAGACCCTTCCTTTTCTACCTTGTAGCAGCCTTGAGGGGCTCCACAGAGATCAGGAATATGCCTTGTGCAGTGCAAATATGATGATTATATTATAACGATGTGAGAAGAGAACTGAGGTACTTCTATGAAAAAACACTTCTCACTAGGGTAACTTTGGTAATTGCTCTTTCTGACCAACCGTTTGATTTCTGCTGTTTCTACCAAGCCCTTTCCAGGCGTGAGTGGAAGTGGGTATAGGGAGGATGTCAGGGGTGGGGTCTTTCTGAGAGCTATACTGCCCCCTCCTTGGACGTACCCCATAATGGACCCAATCTTCAAAATCAAGGACGGTGTACCCCTCTCTTTCCAGTAGGTTGAATCTGAGCTAGATTTTCCTGGGGCAGGGCTGTCCCTCTTTGCCTAGAAACCAAGATTCTCTCTACCCACTGGACCCATTCATTAGGGTTCAGAAGTCTGGAAACTGTAATTATTCCCATCCCTAAATTTTCTCATATACTTCTTTATCAATTCATTCTACAAATATTCCCTTAGTGCTTCCTCTGGCCCGGATACTGTGCTGGGCACTGGGAATATGAAATGGATTAAGATGAGTTCTTATCCTCCAGGAATTTACAAGCAATCCAGTCTCAGAGCTGCACATATTTCCACGTTAGTTCCCAAGGCTGTCTCTGCTTACAAGCCTCTCAGCAAACCTTCCTCCTTTTCTCCCACCCCCTTGCAGTGTGGTAGACTAGGTAGAGATGACAGCTGAGGCAGAAAGTATAAGCTCTGCCCTCATTCCTTGCTGTGTAACCTTGGGCAAGTCACAGCCTCTCTGAGCCTATTTACTTGTCCATAAAATGAGGTCAACAAGAGAGATATGTGATAAGATTCAGTGAGTATTTTCTATGAACCAGACAGTCTTCTAAGGGTTTTATGTCTTCATTTTACAGAGGAGGCAACTGAGGCAAAGAGAAGTTCATTAACTTACCAGGTCACAAAACTAGTTCTTTGCAGAACCAAGAGTCAAGCCCAAGCTCTAGGGCTCCAGAGCCCAGGTCCTTAACCACTGTCATATCTGGCCTCCCTAAGCTGTCCATTATCACTTGCTCTTAGGGGGCAAGTGACCAGACAAAGTACTCCATACACTGCTGCTGAAATGGATGCAGGAAGAAGACAGTGATGATGAAAAACAAATTCCTTTGTCAGTAAAGGAGTGAAATTTCTCAGTCTTATTTGTTGATTGATGGATAGGTGGATGGAAGGATAAAGGGAAGGAGGGAAGGAGAAGGAAAGAAAGAGTGTTAGAGTTATATACAGATGACACAATCATGCACAGCACAGAAATATTGCTCTCCCATTTTTTTTTTTTTTTTTTTTTTTTGTGGTACGCGAGTTGAGGAATTGGAGGCTCAGAGAGGTGATGTACCTTGTCCCAGGTCAGACAGTGGCAGAGCTTGGATTTTACTCAAGAACCGTCTGATTCTGAAGCCAGTGCTCTTCTTATGTCTCTCTTAGCTCCTGGGCAGACGGGAATCAGCAATTCTTATGTACTGTTGACATTCCGTCTTCTCTCCTGTTCCCTCCTTCATTTATCAGCAATTCGTGGGACAATTTCTGTACATTATTTATCATGGAGAACTTAATGAAAACAATCCACAATCCCTGCTTTTAGGGAGATACTATATGTAATAGATATTGATAATAATATATACATTATTATATAATTTTGTCTCCTATAAGAAACAAGACTTACCTAAGGAATCCCCACTTCAAATGAGGAGGAATCTGGATCCAAAGGAGAGGCTTCCTCCCTCTTCCTCCCTCTCATGCTCTCCTTTGTTAGAATCTGCATTTAAATGCTGCTTCCATTGTCAATGGACCTGATTTGTACAATCTGAAAGTCAGTTTAGTAAAGACAAATGAACTGTCTCTTTCTACCTTCAAGGTCTCACAGTAATAGGTAAATTTACAACAGTGATATTCCAATGTCTTTGTTGCTTAAACAGATTGGCTTTTCACTGTGATGTCCTAGGCAAGTTCTAAGATATCACATGTTACAAATCAGAATAAGGATGACATATGTGACATTCACATTGGTGAAAAAATGCAAATAAATCAGTACAGTACAAGAATGATCAAAATAAAAGACAGGTTTTTTTTTTTTTTTTCCCAAGGGAAACCTGTACAGATTTAACTAAAGTAAACTTGTCCAGAGAAAACTTAGGGCTCAAGATAGTTAATCTTCCTTAGAGATTAAAAGGAAAACAGTATCTATTTAGCCCCTATATTGTGCTAGGCAGTGAGACACTCATTTAATCCTCCCAGCAACCCTAAAATGAATATATTATTATAGAATAGAAATGGGAATTATCTGAGATGATGTAAGTAAGATGCTATGTTCATTGCCTGGCACACAGTAATTGTTCAATAGTGGTGGCCATTAATACTACTGCTTAAACCCATTTAATATATAAGTAAGGTAAGGCTCAGAGAGATTCGACAACTTGCCTGTAAAGTTACTTGCCTGTAGCTAAGGGGTGGCAGAGCAGGAGTCCAACACAGACCAGTCGGGCTCCAGAGATCACACATACACTTCCTGCAGTGCCATGCAGTTACCAAGTTGCATTTTTTGGAAGAAAGACAAAACTTGATTTTTCAGCTAGTGGGAAGCAGCAGCATAGCACAGGGAGATCAGCTCGGTGCTTTGTGACCACTTAGAGGGGTGGGATAGGGAGGGTGAGAGGAAGACGCAAGAGGGAGGAGATATGGGGATGTATGTATATGTATAGCTGATTCACTTTGTTATAAAGCAGAAACTAACACACCATTGTAAAGCAAGTATACTCCAATAAAGATGTTAACAAAAACAAAACAAAAAAAACAATGACCCGGAGTTCTGGTTCCCCTAGGTCAGCCCTGTTCCTGGTGTGTTTTTCTCTTTTCTCTAATTATCTAGTCTCATTAATTAGAGGCCACCATGCAGTTCCTTTTGTAACTCCTGATTAGCTCAAAATCGTAAAGGAAACATGGGAGAAAACAGAAGATGCCACTGCCATCTGCTGCAGGTCTTTCTCGAGCCCCATGCTAACAAGTCCTTCTCTCCACTGTGACTCACACCCCATTGCCTGCCCCTCCCCACCAGGCCAAGCTGGGTTATGACTCATTCTGGCTTCTGACAGCCTCAGAAGAACCATAAATTTAAACCCAGTCCTTCAAGGTCAAGGAGCACCATAGTTCTTTAAGCCTCACCATTGTAGTTGGTGCACGCCTTCTCCTTCAGCCAATGGGAACTCTGTGCCTCTGTGGGGATTTTCCTTTCAGCTAATTGCTCCCTCCTTGGTCCCACCTTGAGAAGGCTGTCAGTAAAGGAGGCATTCCTGGGTCAGAGGTCAGGTCACAGATGCTCCAGGGCTGAGACCTCAGGTGAATTCTGGAGTTTTGCAAAAGAGAAATTAGGGAAGCCAAGTCCTCTCTTAAGTGAAGCTCATTAGGAATCCCAGCAAAAGCAGGGACCCCTTAGTGCCGTGTCATCATGGGCTACTGGGCCTGTTGCTTCATGGGCAGGTTATAATTAGCAGACAGCTCATCCTTGAGGAAAGCAGAGAATGAGCCTCGGAACTGGTCCTCCTGCCTCCGGCTTGGCTTCCCTCCAGCCTGCCCCATCATCATGTCATTCTCATGCTTAAGATCTTTAATGACTTCCTTTTAACCTCTACTTAACAACAGGAAGAAATTTTATATAGTTTAAGTGGAAGGGAATAAAACCCACTTCTCTCCCACTGCCTCCCTGCTTCACCTGCCCTGCTTCTTTTGATCTCTAAGGTTCAGCTCTGCTGTGGACTCTTCTGATTTGCTAGGCTGAGCCAGGTGCCTACTGTGTGCATTTGTTACACATTTTGGACTTCATTCTAGCTCAGACCTTACTGCACTTCACTGTATTCTGGTTTTCTATCTAACCATCCATCTTAATCATGCAATGAGCTCTTCAAAGGACAAGACCCTATTAGCACAAGTTACATAGTAAGTGTTAAAAAATAATGGGTGACATAGCAAGATGGTTGAGAAACTTACCTGTGTCTCTTTTTTGTATGACTGCAGATTCACTGGAAATGAAGGAAAGGTACCCCTTTCTGTGTTACTGAGATCTGTATTTCCTTTGCTCTTAATAAATAAGCCTTTTTGGGCTTCAAGGCTGAAAAAAGTAAGTGAGCAACCCACTGAAGTATAGTCTAAAGTGGAGATGGGGCCTCTTCAAGGTTTGAAGAAAGTGGAGGCAATCAGTGAGATGATTGGGTCAAGGGCATGGTTGTGGGGATGTTTAGAGAACCACTTCAATTGAAAGGTCATGGTAACCGTCATGGTGGCCTGTGCCTAAGTGCTAAGTGCAGTGGCCTCCGGAGCCCTAACAGAGTTCCCTGTGGCTGAGCTGGTACAGAGGGAGGGGGATTGCTAGCACAATCACCCATTTTCTGGTGGCCCATGACAATTGAACAAGGACTTCTGTACAGCAACAAAAACACTAGGGACTGGAAATGAAAACTGAGGCTGCTGTCTCCTTACCACCCCACTCTCTCTCCACCATTTCCCTGGATCTAATAAGCCTTAGAATTCTTATATGATCCCAATGAGAAAGAGGGATTGGTGTGGGTATGGCCAAGATTGAATTTCTTTGATAAGTAAGGGCTTTATGGGAATACTTCTACATAATGAAGATGCCTTGTGAACAAAAAGAAAATAGACCACTAGCCTTGCAAATGAATCAGCTGGAATGAGAAAGACCTCAGTCCAATAAGCATGTATGGAGCCTTGGCTATAGGCTTGGGGCTGAGAATATCATGGTGGATAAGCCATGGACCCTCCCCATGATGTTCCTTTGCAATCTGTGAGGTAGACCAGATGGCCACATAATCAGGAATTTCAATATAATTTGTTGTATGTTGAGGTAGAAGGAAGCATTGAAGGGAGGGGAATGTAGCCTGGACTGGGGAGGCAGGGAAGATTTTCTAGGATATATTGTACTTGAACTGGTCCTTGGAGGTAAATGAACTAAATTTCTGATAAAAAAGGGAAAGGATATTCCAAACATCAAGGAGACAATGACAGAAATTTGTATGAACTGTCCTGGGCGTGGGGACATTTATATGTACTTGGATGTTGCGGAAGAATGAAATGTGTGACCTTAATGGTGGAAGATGAGGCTAGAATGTTAAACAGGTCCAGAGCCAGAGAACCCTGGACTAGATCCCAAGGATGATGGGCAGAAATCGGAGGGTTTTAAGCAGGTCAAATTTCAGCTTTAGAAACATAGAGTAATTTATGCAATGCTAGGTCTTATCATAAATAAATCCTGAAACCTCAGTGGTTTTATGCAGTGTCCATAACAAGAACAATGGTAATATGATGATGATGATGATAATGACAGTAGGTAACAGACAGTGCCTAGTATGTGCCAAGATTACTCTAAGTGCTTTACAAATATATCTCTTAATCCTTGTAACAATGTTACAAAGTAGAATTATTATCTATTGCCATTTGACAAGCAAGAAAATTGAGTCAGAAGAGGCCTCGGATTTAAGATATAACTGATTCTGGATGTACAACACTAGAACTAACTCTAAACACATCCCTGGGAATGAACAACTCTGCGAGATGGGGGATGTGGTGGGTAGGAAAACAATCCCTGACCACTGGGAAGTGTCCTGGAAACAGAGAAAATGGCCTGGAGTGTTGAAGTGTGTGGAAACTTGGGGGAGAGAAATGGGTGACGAGTGCCATTCCTCAATATTTTGTCAAGGAAGGCACAGATACCAAATGGTTCATGCATTCTTTCAGCCATTATTGAGCACAACTCTGTGGCAGGCCATGGGATAGGCTCAAGGATGTGCCCCCTCCCTGGCTTCCAGAAGCTTCTGTGTGATTCCAGGAAGGACAGAGTGACAGGCAGGCAGAAATCTGTAAAAGATTTCCTTTACTTTTCATCCATCCTATAATAAGTATAGGTCATTTTTTTGCCTGTTCCACATTCATTTTCTTTCTTTTGATTTTCCTTTTAGGAATTATCCCTCAACCATGTTGTGCAACACTCATAGGGTTGGCCTGAGATCCAAAGTGGTCAGGCATTCTGTCTCTAGAATTTGACTTTTGAATGGAGTGACATAGTAATGAGAAATGGTTGTAGCTGCTTCATCTAGTACTCTGAAGAGGCTTTCCTTTGGTTCCTGGAGCCTAGGCCCCCGGAGGTGCAGAGCTTCTTTTCTTCATAGTCATGTGTTTTCCCATACCACATATATATATATATATATATATATATATATATATATATATATATATATATACACACACACACACACACACACATATAATCATATTGTGTATAAATGTGTATGTCTATATACGTGTTTGTGTGTGTATGCTTTTTTTTTTTTTTGCTTATATTGGCCAATTGTTTTCTGTTGCTTGCAACCAAAGACATTTAACTAACACATATCCTTTTCCGGTATCTTTCTGCCTTGGTTTTTCTACCCGTAAAATGGGAATAGTAAAACTTACTACTTACCCTCAGGAGCTTGTGTAGATTAAAGGTATATGTCAATAAAATGCTTTCAGATACTTGGATGAAAGTTGCTATAGAACTACAAAGTCTCCTTCTCAATTTTAGCCGTACTTTCAAAGAGGGACTTCCTTTATATACCATAAAACAACTTTTATCCTGAGAGGATGTGTTCCTCATTTTACTGTCTCTGTAAACAGTTCAAAGATTGCTCCATACTTGCTGTGTTTCCAAAGCTACCATTCGAGATGAAAGCTCAGCTTTATTTAGTGTGAGAAGTAGCTGTGTGATACAGGGAGGTGATGTGGACATTATTGATATTGTGTGTTAGTGATAAAGAAGTTGGCTCAAGTTCTCAGGTTGTTACATTTTTGGCTTTTTAGGGTTAATACTCACATTCTTACCTCAAGTCAAAATAAAATGTAAAAGCCCCACTCATTTTAGAGCAAAAAGAGTTGCATCATATAAGCGCATTTGGCAATTATGAAAGTATGTACCATAATAGAAACTACAACACCTACAGGTTCTAGAATATTTAATGATTTTCAGAACACCTATACTTTTCCTTAGGCCAGTGTAGATTCTATAGTATCTGGCAGTTGCCAACTATACATAAGATTCCTGGGTTATTATTTTAAGTGGACCATTTTTATAATATGCAAACATTATAACAGTAATGCATACTCATCAGGGGAAATTTGGAAATGCAGAAGGGTAGAAAGGTAAAGAAAACACATCAGTATTTCAACAGACTTGCTGCCTTAAAACAACAATTTATTACATTTTCATATATACCAATTTTCTTTTTCTATGTACTTATTTTATAATTATTTCCTATTAGTTGATACAATTTTACATCCTGTGTTTTTTAATTTTTTCTTTTCATATTACATTACAGCTCTAGCAGTTATCTATTTTCACCCCAAAACTCAGTGGGTTACAATAAGAACCATTTTGATTGCTAATGAGTCCAAAGTTTTGCTGGTAGTTTCTTCAATTTCTAGTCTCATCTGGGCTTGCTCATGGGTCTGTCATCAAGTGATCCTGGCTGGGCAATCTCACTTGTTTGGTGGTTCACAGCTCTCCTACACTTGGTCTCTCATCCTCCAGGAGGTCAGCCTGGAGTTGTATTTGTGATGGTGGCAAAATTCCAAGAGAGAGAGCAGAAACAGGAGAGGCTTAGGTGCAGACCAAGCCAATCATTATTGCCACCGTGGTTGTTGCCAGTGCAAGTAACAAGGCCAACCTGGATTCGAGGACTGGTCAGGTAGCCTCCATGGCTCCGTGGGAAGGGGATAGTTATCTGCAACGGTCAGGGATAGAAGGTGGGGTGAAGAATTGTATCTAGAGTTTGGTTTGCAGTTGCTCTCCCAGAATAACATAAGCACACTCTGTATTAATTCATAGACATATATAATGACTTCATAGTATTACACTGAGTGACACAATCACAGACAACTTAAACATTCCCATGTTTTAAGTCATTTAGGATTTTCTGCTTTGTTTGCTGCAGCACAACAAACAGTTTTGTGAGGAACAAACCTTTCTATTTGGGGTTATTTTAAAAATCCTAATATAGAATCACAGAAGTGAATGTACTGTTTAAAAGTTTATAAGTATTTTTACTGTTCTTCCTTCATACTTCCAAAGCACTTTGCAAGAGGCTTATACCAATTTAAATCCACATCAGTAGTATATAAGGGCTCATTTCACTACACTGCCACCGGTACTGACTACTTAAAAAACAAATCTCTGCTGAAACAAATTAGGAACCTCCCCACCCCCAGCATTTCCTTGATGTAACTGGTGCATTTTTTTAATTGCTAATAAAGAAAGAGAAGGAGGGATCCAAAGAGAAAAAGAGGTTTATATAGTCAAACAAGATTAGGAAATGCTGTATGTCGTGTTCCTATCTTAGTTAATCAAAATGGACACGCTCTGAAGAGTCCCACAATAAAGTAATGTGTTCGACTTTATTGCTGAGTCAGTGTTTCCTTAATTAATTTGATCACAGAACACATTTTTTGTATAGCATCAATTAACAACCTTAGCACAGCTGTTTTGAGTGGGACATTCTTGAGTAAATTCTGCCTGGATAAAACATGGTAGTTTTTCCTCACGGTGGGAATTTCAGACGCCCTGCAAGGGCAAGAGGGGTACTAGACACATCTGGGGCTCCTGATCATTCCTAAAATCATACTAAACTTTATGAAAAAGAAATTAAACTTGTCAGTGAAAATGTTCAGCTTCTCTTTCTTCCTAATCATTCCCTTTGCAGTGGTCACCCCAAGAGCTTTCAGGTTTTGTTTGAAGTGATACATTCTTCCCCAGAAATAGCATGCTGGCATTTTTCTCTTCTTTACATTTTCACAATAAAACATATGTGCCTAGTGGCTCAGAGCTTAAGGGCTGGCCCTTTTCCAGGACTTTGCAGCTCTAGATATGGTCTGCAGACCAGCAGCACCTGCACCATCTGGGAACTTGGTAACAATGTGGGGTCTCAGGCTCCACCGAGACCTCCTGAATCAGAGTCTGCGTGCCTTTTTGCGAGATGTCTTGCTGATTCACTGAGTGCATATTAAAGAAGTGGAAGACCCATCCAGGGGACACCCAGCTAACCTAAAGGAACTTCCCCTTCCTCCTGACCATTACTTTGTTATTCAGTCACTACCACCAGGCATGGCAGAGTCAGTGGGCATATATTATTTTCTCCCTTAAACACTGGCCCGTGTGTGGTCACAAGCCCATTCTCCTAATGCTTTTAAGCATAGTTGAACTTACTAGAATGAAAACAAATAGAACATACCAAATACAGAGGCAAAGCAAAGATAAATTTAAAAAGAAAAAAAAATAGGGTTAAACCAAGTCTGGGTTCCAGGTACGCAAGCCTTGATCCATTCCTAATCCTGCCTGTGGAGACTTGCTCTCTAAGTCCCAAACAGCTGGTGCAGCAGCCCAGGCCCCTTCTGTGTCCTGGCCACCTCTTTCATCCCACCTGTCTAGTCCTGTTCCTTTCTGGAAGGAAACTTCTCACAGTTCACTGGTATACCCCGATCCCTACCCCTTTGCTCCCAAATAGGGAGATATCTTGATTATTCTGTGGTCAGGTCACTTTCTGATTTCTTGTCTCTTTCCCAGTGATTATTCTGTGGTCAAATCACTTTCTGATTCATATCAAGTATTCCCTCTCCCAACCGCCCCAATCCCACCACTATTTCTCTTTAAAGAAAGTCTGCTTCAACCCAACTTACCAGGCAGTGACTTTATTGTAACAGGTCCCTCAGTCTAATCAGAGCAAATTACTCAGAATTATAAAGCACTAAGTAAAGGCTTTTTATAGAGTTCTCTTACTTAGGCACTATTCAGAAGTAGTTAAAAACATGGGTCTAAAGGAGACTTCCTTATTCTGCTACTTGTTATCTGTGTGACCTTGGACAAGTAACTGAACCTTTCTGTGCCATGATTTACTCATCTATAAAAGGAGGATAAGGGTAGTGGTAATTCCTGTTTCTTAGAATCAGGATTGGCTGCAGTATTTGCAGGGCCTAATACTGATTGAAAATGTGGGGCACCTTGTTCAAAAGTTATGACCTTTCTGGGGTAGGAGTTCAATACATTTCAGTTGTTAATAAAGCTTAGGGAAGTATGTATTATTTATCTTATTTTACAAAAGAAAGAACTGAGGATCTAGAAAATAAAACAAAACAATTTACCCAACAAGGCCAGACAGCTGAGCTGCTGAGAGACATGATCGGACCTGGGTCTTCTCCCAAAGTGAATGAACAGAAATTCCCGAGAGAAGGAGCACAGGCAGGAGGAAATGAACTTATCCTGGACCCACTGGAGGTGAAGAGAGCCAGGGGCCAGGAACCCACCCACTTCCCTCACTGTCAAAAGAACAGCAAAGAGAGAGCTATGTATTTTATTTCTGTGACACCTGAGGACATTTACTAGGTCAAAAGCAAGACTGAGAGGCTTTGGGCTGTTGGTGAGATCCTAGCAGAACTTTTATCTTATTTTGATCAGAAACTTAAGCCTGTGTACCATTTCTCAGGCCTATGGTTTCCTAAGACCTTGAATGACTTCATTCTAAGTGGAGAACAAGGTTCCTTCCCCCACCCCAACCATCTGGCTGGAATCTTTCCTTTCTTTGGGCTGCAATATTTCCTGGTCTCCAAAGAATAAAGATCAATCTGAAAAACTTCCTTCGGCCCAGGGTCCCAGAAATCTGCCTTATTAGTCCGGTCAAGAATAACTGCACATCTAACCAGGAGCTTAGAGAAAGCGATGTGTGATGAGCCAGCATATGGGGTTATCTTTCACAGTTCTCTCCCACAGGATGAGGGCACAAACACAGGTGCATTGTTTTCTCTGCTTTAGAAAATGAGTTAGACACTTACCATGAGCAATTTTAATTCTCATGATAGCCCTGAGGGGCAGGCATGACAATTCTCACGTTACAAATGAGGAAACAAGTCACACAAGCTAGAAAGACATGGACTCAGGTTTGAATCCAGGTTACTCTGGTCATACCATACCATTCTATAACATACCTAAACTTTTAACCACTGTACAGTGAACTTTTACAATTGAGATGTCTAATATTATGTGTCAACTTGACTGGGCCATGGGGTACCCAGATGTTTGATTAAAAATTAATCTCAGTGTTTATGTGAGCATGTTTTGGGGTGAGAGTAACATTTAAATTAGTAGCCTGAGTAAAGCAGATTGCCCTCCCTAATGTGGTTGGGCCGTGTCTAAAGGGTTGAAGGCCTGAATAGAACAAAAAGTCTGACCCTCTTCCAAATAAAAGACATTTTCCCTGCCTTTGGACTTGACCTGAAACATTGTCTGTTCCTGGATCTTGAGCCTGAGAGCCTTTGGACTGGAGCCATTGACCCTCCTGGGTCTCCAACTTGCCAACTCACTCTGCAGATCCTGGGACTTGCCAGCCTCCATAACTGCATAAGCCAGTTCCTTATAATGCATGTATCTCCTACAACCTACTGGTTCTGTTTCTCTAATACAATGATGTTCTAAGAATTGTGCTCAGAACTTTGGGAATCCAGGGACACAGCAAAGATAAGAAGACAGTCCCTGTTTTCAAGATGCTTACAGTGCAGAGAAGAAAATTAATAGCACAGCAGATTTACTGCTATTTGAGTTCTGAGAAGGAATTGATGGGATTGAGGAGCTAGGGGATGGGATTTAAGGCAGAAGCACCAGTGAATTTAAAGGCAGCAAGGCATAAGGGAATAATCTGATTGGGGAAATTTGTAAAAAAATCCTGAAAGGGTGAAATAGGCTGAATATTTGCCAGGTTCCAGACAGGAAAACAGAAATCACATTAATTATTTTAACAACAAGCATCCACTGTGGAGGACTTGTTAAAGCAGGTATTGGAGGGCTAAGAAAACAAAATGGAAACACTGAGGTAACAGAGATGGTAAGTGCAGGAAGCAGCAACCATCCTAAGAGCTGGGGAGCACAGGGTATCCATGGGGAATGGTTCCAGGGTCCCATAAGATATCAAGATCCTGGATGCTCAAGTCCCTAATATAAAATGGTATAGTATTTGCACATAACCTACACATATTCTCCTGTATACTTTAAATCATCTCCGGATTACTTATAATACCTAGTATGATGTAAATGCTATGTAAATAGTTGTAAATACAATGTAAATTCTATGTAAATAGTTGTAAATACAATGTAAATCCTATGTAAATAGTTGCTGTTGTGGCAAATTCGAGTTTTGCTTCTTGGAACTTTCTGGAATTTTTTTTTTCTTTCTGAATGTTTTCCATCTGCAGTTAATTGAATCCTCTGATGTGGAACACATGGATATGGAAGGCCACTGTAATTAGAAATTAGAAGATTAAAGATGTTCCTGAGGAGCTGGGACTCAGACACTGAAGAAGGGTTTTGCCTGGGTGCTTCTGGGACATATGAGAGGTTACAGAAAGTCTGGTTCTGCCAGGGAAGGGCTGGAGTTGGGTAACAGGGGCTTAGGAGAACCAACTGTTAAATTTCCAGGAATTTTTTGAGCCAATTGTTGAGACACTTGTAGCTTGAGGTCACCCATGATGGAGTATTTATACAACAGAAATTGGCAAATGCTACTGATTTTTCCAGAGAAAATTTTCTGCACACCACTGGTTCTGGAACCGTGGAACAGGGGTCGAGACTGCAACTATGGCTGTTGCTGCTTTTGTGAAATGCTGCTGTTGGGGTGAAGAGCCAGGTCCCTTCCTTCTGGGGCTTCTAGCTTCTTTCTAGTTCCTGTGTTTGGCAGCATCTATAAGCACAGTCATCTGGCAAAGGAGAATTGTGGTTTGCAGAATCCCAACTCTCGCATCCCTAAAGAGTAATATAGAAGGGTCTATTTGGACCTGAGAAACAGTAGCTGAAACACAAGGGGTCCAGCTCTCCGATTTCTAGGAAGCACTGTCGTATAGTGGAGGTAAGAGTCTGACCTTAAAATAACTCAAATTTGCCACGGTTCAAATGTTGGCTTTGTCCACTGCTTCAAGATCTGAGTCAGATATTTAAACTCTCTGTTTTACCTTCCTCATGTACAAAACGGGGATAATCATAATACCTAGTCATAGAATGGATTAAATGTGATAATGGCTATAAGAATAATAATGGCATCCTTATCTTCTCTATCAAATCTTTGCCAAATGTCACCTTCTCAGTGAGGACTTTTCTGACCACTATTTGAAATTGCACCTCCCTTCCCCCCTGCACCCAGTACTGATTATTCCCCTCCCATAACTTATTGTTTTCTAACATTTACCATCTTATAATTTACTTACTGTCTGTCTTCCTACCTGGAAGGTGAGCTCCATGAGAGCTGAACATTTGTTCTGTTTTGTTGTCTAGCACATAATTGCTCTTAAATAAATATTAATTGCATAAATTGCATAAATGAAAAATCTTGACTAGCAAATAGTATATACAAAGAAATGTTAGCCATCACTAATAAGTTAAAAGTTATTTTATTAGTGTTTTGGTCTTCCATAAACACACTGCCATCACAGAACCAAACTCAGTTCCATAAAATGAGATGTTAACCTACTTTGAAAGTCTCTCAATGTTGATTATAAATTATGCTGTATGGATAATAAGTTTTCAGAGAAATTGTATCCTTATAAAATAAATTCTTACTATCTTAAAAAATTGTCTCTCAAGAGAACTAACTGAGCTAGAATTGCAGGCCCTCAATAATAGCTTGAAATGTTTAGGGTCTTTTTTGACATCTGTTACACATCTCTCAAAACTGGCCAGTGGATTTACTCTTTGGATATAACTTTGGTGAAACATCCTTCTTGGTCTACTTTCCTTTCAATTGTAAAATAAAAGAAGCAGAAACAGAGCTTTCATGCCTGGAACATGCCAGAAAGACACTTGTAACATGCAAATACCCCCGGAGGAACTTTTTCATTTGCCTTCTTACAGCTACCAGGTAGCAGATTAAACTCTTAGCATTACAGGGAAAAATTGCAGTACCTTATTTCTATGGTACAGGTAAATTTATTTATTTATTTATTATCATTTGGGTTTTTTAATTTTTTAAAGGTTACATTCCTTTTATAGTTATTCCCAAATATTGGCTATATTCCCTGTGTTGTACAATATATCCTTGAGCCTATCTTACACTCAGTACTTTGTACCTCCCAGTCCCCTGCCTCATCTTGCACTTTCCCCCACTTACTGGTAACCACTAGTTGGTTCTCTATATCTGTGAGTCTGCTTATTTTTGGTTATATTCATTAGTTTGTTGTACTTTTTAGATCCAACATATGCATGATATCATTCAGTATATGTCTTTCTCTGTCTGACTTATTTCACTTAGCATAATACCCTCCAAGTCCATCCATGTTGCTGCAGATGGCAAAATTTCATTCTTTTTTTACAGCTGAGTAGTATTCCATTGCATGTGTGTGTGTATATATATATATATATATATACATATATATATATATATATGTATATATATATATATATACACACACACACACAAATATATGTATGTATGTACATATAGATCACATCTTCTTTATCCATTCATCTGTTGATGAACACTTAGGTTTCTTCCATATCTTGGCAATTGTAAATAATGCTGATATGAGCATTTGGGTGCACGTATCTTTCTCAATTAGTATGTTTGTCTTTTTCTGATATATACCCAGGAGTGGAATTGCTGGGTCATATGATGGTTCTAGTTTTAGTTTTTTGAGAAACCTCCATACTGTTTTCCACAGTGGCTGTACCAATTTACATTCCCATCAACAGTGAACAAGGATTCCCTTTTCTCTACATCCTTGCCAACATTTGTTGTTTGTGTTCTTTTTGAGGACAGCCATTCTGACAAGTGTGAGGTGATATCTCATTGTAGTTTTGATTTACATTTCCGTGATGATTACGGATGTTGAGCATCTTTCCATATGCCTGTTGGCCATCTGCATTTCCTCTTTGGAAAAATGTCTATTCAGTTTTTCTGCCAATTTTTTAATCAGGTTTTTTTATTTTTTTGATGTTGAGTTGTATGAGCTGTTTATATTTGTTGGATATTAATCCCTTATTGGTTATATCATTTGCACATATTTTCTACCATTCAGTAGGTTGTCTTTTCATTCTGTCAAAGGTTTCCTTTGCTGTGCAAAAGCTTTTAAGTTGAATTTGCTTCAAGTTGTTTATCTTTGCTTTTATTTCCTTTACTTTAGGAGATGGATGCAAAAAAATATTGCAGCAATTTATATCAAAGAGTGTTCACTCTATGTTTTCCTCTAGGAGTTTTATAGTATCTGATCTTACATTTAGGTGTTTAATACATTTTGAGTTTATTTTTGCATATGGTGTTAGAGAATATTCTAATTTCATTCTTTGACATGTAACTGTCCACTTTTCCTACCACCACTTATTGAAGAGACTGTCTTTTCTCCATTGTATATTCTTGCCTCCTTCTTCATAGATTAATTGACCATAGGTGTGCAGGTTTATTTCTGGACTCTCTTTCTTATTCCATTGATCTGTGTGTCTGTTTTTGTGCCAGTACCATACAATTTTAATCACAGTAGCTTTGTAGTATAGTCTGAAGTCAGGGACCATGATTCCTCCAGCTCTGGTTTTCTTTTGCAAGATTGTTTTGGTTATTCAGGGTCTTTTGTGTTTCCATACAAATTTTAAAATTATTTGTTCCAGTTTTGTGAAAAATGCCATTGGTATTTTGATAGGGATTGCTTTGAATCTGTAGATTGCCTTGGATAGTATGGTCATTTTAACAATATTGATTCTTCCAACCCAAGAACAGGATATATCTTTCTGTCTGTTTGTGTCATCTTCAATTTCTTTCATTAGTGTCTTGTGCTTTTTCCAAGTACAGATCTTTTACATTCTTAGGTAGGTTTATTCCTAGATATTTTATTCTTTTTGATGTGATGTTAAGTGAGATTGTTTCCTTAATTTCTCTTTCTGATACTTTGTTTTTAGTGTATAGAAATGCAACAGATTACTGTATATTAATTTTATATCCTGCAACTTTACTGAATTCATTAATGAGCTCTAGTAGTTTTCGGGTGGTGTCTTTAGGATTTTCTGTATATAGTACCATATCATCTGTACTAACTGATAGCTCTAACTAAGGACCTACCTTAATGAATAAAACTGATTTTTATTTAAAGAGGAAGCCAACCATCTCTCGACCTTTTACCAATGTGTGTATTTCTTCTCTGTGTGTCCAGTATGAAAACATTTTGATACATGTGGGATGCATGGTCAAGATCAAACACACTCTGGTGGCAGGGAACATTTTAACATTCCCAATGTCAACAACATGGGCTGGGTGGATCCTTAGTCAGGGACTAAAAAAGGGGTGTGTGGCTTACATGGACAATGAGTTTGCTCTTGTCTTCTCTTCTTGACCTGTGCTTGAAGCATCCATGTACCTATGGGGTCATTTTCAAGTAGTGAGGGTTAAAAACAGGCTCTGTCACTTGTGTGTGTGGGGGGGTCAGATGACTGCTAATAGTGATGATGGCTCATGCTGATTTAAAAAAAAATAAATTTATTTATTTTAATTTATTTATTTTTGGCTGTGCTCAGTCTTTGTTGCTGCTCATGAACTTCTCTAGTTGTGGCAAGCAGGGGTTACTCTTCGTTGTGGTGTGCATGCTTCTCATTGTGGTGGCTTCTCTTGTTGCAGAGCACAGGACCTAGGTGCATGGGCTTCAGTAGTTGTGGCACATGAGATTAGTTGCTCTGCAGCATGTGGGATCTTCCTGGAGAGGGATTGAATCTTCATTGGCAGGCAGATTCTTAACCATTGCACAACCAGGGAAGTCCTAGCTCATGCTGATTTAACACTTACTACATCCAGGCATTCTGGTCAGTGAGTGATCTCATCAACTTTCATAGCAACTCTGAAAGATCAGTAGGTGCTACTGTTGATTTTATGGGCAAGAAAGTTGAGGTTTAGAGGAATTAAAGAACTTTCCCAAGGTTACACGTCTAGTAAGTGAATGTACTGAGATTTGAATCCTGTGATTACCACCCGAAAACCATACTCTCAGCTGTTTAAATAAGCCAGGGTATTTGGAATCTGTATTTCACTGATGTTGACTTTCCTTTGGTAAAGTCTTTTAGGAGGAACATTTGAATCCTGCCTCATGGTGTACACACAGAGGTGAAAGGGCCCTCTGTCCTTCCTTGGGTCACGTCATGAAAGGGGAGCAATACCTCTTGAGACTAGTACAGTGATGTTCGTGTCATTAGTGAGCTCCTCCTGGGGAAAGGCAACACTGGGCAAGTTACTTAACCTCTCAGTTCCCTTCTTTTCTCATTGGTGAGAATATAGTACCCAACTCATGGGGATATTGTAAAATTTAAATGAAATAATATATGTAAATAACTTAGCCCAATGCCTGGAACATGGTAAGTCCTTAACAAACTCTCAGATATTAGTAATGAAGTGATTGGCATCTTATTTTGCATAAGTGACTTCCCTTTCAATGAGTCTTCAGTCTTCAAGATGTCACAAACACCTTAGACAATCTCTTACAATATCATTTCCCAGGATGTATTCCCTGTACCTTGGAGACAAAGCGCTCTGTTCAAAACAAGTTCTAGGATCAATTATGTTTTGGAAATACACTTATACTTTCTTACTCTTTGTAAATTAAATGCTATCAGAGTATTGTAATAAAAACCTTGTTAAATTTGATTTCACACAGCATTTTCTGAATGCTTTTAAAAAAATTTAATCAAAAAAATCCTTGAGACTTTTTTGGGGAGCAGTTTTACGTTCACAGCAAAATTGTGAGGAAGATGCAGAAATTTCTCACATACCCCCTGCTCCTACACGTGGATAGCCTCCCCCATTATCAACATCCCCCACCAGAGTGGTATGTTTTTTACAATTGATGAACCTACACTGACACATCATACCTATTCAAAGTCCATAATTTCCCTTTGGGTTCACTCTAATGTTATACATTCCATGGGTTTAGACAAATATATAATGGCATGTATCCACCATTATTGTATCATACAAGAATATTTCTATTACCCTAAAAATCCTCTGCTTATTCATCCTTATCCTCCACGTCCCTGCAACCCCTGGAAACCACTGATTTTCTTCCCTCTCTCCATAGATTTTTTTTGCTTTTTCCAGAATGTCATATAGTTGGAATCATACAGTATGTAACCTTTTTGAATTGACTTCTTTCCCTCAGTAATATACATTTAAGTTTCTCCATGCCTCCTCATGGTTTATTAGTTCACTTCTCTTTGGTGCAGAATAACATTCCATTGTCTGGAGGTACCACAGTTACTTGTCTATTCACTCACTGATGGAATCTTGGTTGCTTTCACATTTTGGCAGTTATGAATAAAGCTGCCATAAGATCTGTGTGTAAGTTTTTGTGTGGACACGTTTTCAGCTCCTTTGGGTAAATAATAAGGAGTGTCATTTCAGGATTGTATGGTAAGAGTATATTTAGTTTTGTAACAAACTGCCAAGCTGTCTTACAAAGTAAGCTGTACCATTTTGCATTCCCACCAGCAATGAATAAGAGTTCCTGCCGTTCCACATCCTCACCAGCATTTGGTTTGTCAGCATTCTGTATTTTGGCCATTCTAACAGGTATGTAGTGATATCATGTTGTTTTACTTTGCATTTCCCTGATGACATCTGATGTGAAGTATCTTTTCATATGCTTATTTGCCATCTGTATATCTTTTTTGGTGAAGTGTCTGTTAAGGTCTTTGGCCCATTTTCAATCTAGTTATTTGTTTTCTTATTGTTGAGTTTTGAGCGTTTTTGATCCTTGTACTTTTTTGCAAGTATTTTTCTCCCAGTCTGTGGCTTGTCTTATTCTTTTGCCATTGTCTTTTTTAGAACAGAACCTTTTAGTTATAATGAGGTTCAGCTAATAAATTATTTCTTTCATGGACTGTTCCTTTGTTGTGGTATCTAAAATGTTATCACCATGCCCAATGCCATCTAGGTTTTCTCCTATGTTCTCTTCTAGGAGTTTTATAGTTTTGTGTTTTACATTTAGGTTTATTCATTTTATATTCATTTTTTACATGTGGATGTCCAATTGTTCTAGCACCATTTGTTGAAAAGACTCTCTTTGCTCCAATGTTTTGAATTTGTTCTTTTGTCAGAGATCAGTTGACTGTATTTATAGGGGTCTAATTTAGGGCTCTCTATTCTGTCCCATTGATCTATTTGTCTATTTTTTCACCAATATCATGCTGTCTGATTAGTGTAGCTTTATGGTAAATCTTAGAGTTGGGTAGTCTCAGTCCTCCAACTTGGTTCTTCTCTTCCAATATTGTGTTGACTACTGAGTCTTTTCCCTCTCCGTATAAACTTTAGAATCAGTTTGTTGATATCCACAAAATAGTTTGTTGGAATTTTAATTTCTGAATGCTTTTGAGATAGAAATTTATTTTTTCACTTAGCAGTTATTCTTTGGAACACAATTTGGAAATTACATCCTATGTAATTTATTCCTTTTTGGTGCATCTTATATAATTTCCTAATTTTTTGTGAATGAACTTTTTCATTGAATCTTCAAGGTTTTTTGTATGTCCCTTTATATCCACCATATCACTGGGCACATAGTAAGTGCTTAGCAAAACAAATGTTGCTCAACCAGTTCATTGGGTTCTGTGTTCTACTTCACAGAGAGAGCACTTTAGCCCAGACTCAGGTGAAATGGCCCCACCTTCAGGCAGGCAGTGTAATGTCATGGAACGAACATTGGATAGAAAACCTCTGTAGTTTACTTTCCTCGTTTATAACTTTAGGATTTCAAATAAAAGTGCCCCTACATTATTCACAACCTTTAAATTCTTTGTAATCATGAATTGGGGCATTAAAGTTTGTCAAGTTTTATGATATAAATATGCAAAATAGAGGAAGGGGGTATACCCTTGTGGAGATAAGTGAAAGCTAACCAAATGAGAAAAGCAAAGGCCATTTATTCAGAGCTTGCTAGAATAAGGGAGTTGACCACCATCACTTGCATTTTGGCAGAGAGTCAAAGTCAAGGAGAGGAATAGGAGAGTTTTATAGAGGAAAATAGGAAAAACTACATGTAAGTCCTCTTTGGAAGCCATTGACATGGGGAAACTGTAGGTAGGATAATTAGAAGCAGGGCATCCTATGTAATTGGCGAGGGTGCAATAATTTGGCCTTTTCTGGTTGGTCCTAAGTTGGAAGCAAGGAGAAAAATTAGGGACACTATCAGTTATTAATCAAATCCTAACCATTTTGGGTTGATTGTTATAGGGGTTATTTTTTGGCTTCCTGGGTTGTTACTAGATACAGCAAGTCTGACCTATAGCAGGCTGGCTTCTTGGGCTGATTACTATAGATAAGCGTTTGGTTTCCTGGGATGGTTGCTTCAGGTTTTGGGTCAGAGATCTGTCTTTTTGTATGGTCTGGCCATTGCCCATTTGTATATTGAGTCTTTCATCCTCGTTAAATATGTGAGTAAAATTCTCAATTCAACTCAATTCAAAAGTTCTCCAAATCAAGGGAGTGTGTGCAGGATCATGGTTTGTGTTTTTGGTAAAGATGACAATAGGTGAAACTACATATCTTTAAAATTTTTTTTCTTACAGTTCATAAGCATTACAAACCATTTGTCAATGGCAATAATTAGCCTTTTCTGATTCTGGGAAAGGCATCCTCTTAAACCTTATAATGGTTGTGAGTTCCCAAAGATATATAGAACATTTGATACCTGTGGTCTCAGAACTCTTGGGCACTCTCTCTTGTTCCTGTAGGGGAACTGGAGGTGTATCACAGAATGTTTAACTGCCTGTGATATCTCTTAGGATATCAATTAAGATTGGACAAGGAATATATATATATATATATATATCTGAATCACTTTGCTGTACACCAGAAACTAACACAACATTGTAAATCAACTATACTTCGATTAAAAAATTGGACAAGGCTCCATGTCATATTTCTTAGCAATTATGGAACAATTCTCAGGATCTCTATTTTATTTTATTTTAATTTAATTTAATTTAATTTAATTTTATTTTATTTATTTTATTTTATTTTATATTTTAATAAGAAATGAAAGAAATCCCTGTCCAGGGTTCTACACACTTTGGCCTGTGGCTTGTTCTTATACAGTCCCAGCTAAAACTTTTCTTTTCATTTTAAAATGGTCTTTAAAAAACAAATAAAAGAAAAAGAAGAATATGTGACAAGGGTTGCAAGTGGCCTACAAAGTCTTAAAAATTTACTCTCTGGTCCCTTATAGAAAACAGTTGCCAAGTCCTGTCTTGGTCAATTAACAGAAAGCCTGGGCCAGGTTTTAGAAGTAGGACCCTTGTCATTTTCAGTGTATGGTGGGTGGCTGTTGAGGGAGCAGCACTTCCTGACATGTCCATACAGTAGCTGTGACACCTGTCTTACTTGTCAGCCTGGACAAGGGCGGGGAGCACCTGGAGGTGCTCGCAGAGGATCTGACGTTACCTGGCTCCCAGGAATGGTAGACCTGAGTGTTTTGCTTTGTTTTTTTAAAGTATTGTGTCTCCTCCCATGTGACTGCTCCCTGGGCTGGTCCTGCTGCTTTTTCCAGTCTAGCCTGTGCCATAGCTGGAGGACAGGCAGTATTTTTAAGACTTCAAGGTCTTAATTATTTAAAGCAAACAAATAGACAAACAACAAAATTTGCATCAAAGCAAGACACTGGAAACACTCCAATGTGTGGAGTGGCAAAATATGGCAAACCATGATTGCCACAAGGAACTGTAATTCTGGGGTATGTTTTTCTTCTTTAAGTTTTCCTGTACTTTCACATTTTTCTACCAAAAGCATGTATGGTTTTAAAATCAGATTAAAAAAGAATAGTTTGACCTAACAGTACTCTGGTATATTCCAGTCAGAAGAAACACATATACATTTGCACTCAAATGTATTTCTGGGAGCAGATGGAAAGTGGATCCATCTGTCAAGATGTGATTTGGATGAAATTGTCAGAGTTACCAAAAACTGGCAAAAAATGAACAAAAATGATATTAGGGAGCCTTGAATTATTCTGGTAACTGCTTTCATTCTCACTTTACTTTGTAGGCAAAGATATTTTTTTCTTGTTTTAAGTGTTTGGATGATGGAGCCACTAAGAATGATAGTTGTCCTAACCCTTAATATATTTACTTTTTAAAATATGAAACTCAAATAGAAATAAAACCTTGAATATATTTGAAACTCGCTGATGTTTTCTTTTTTCCATAAGACAAATCCATTGCCTTCCATATTTATTTATTTATTGTGGTACGTGGGCCCCTCACTGTTGTGGCCTCTCCCGCTGTGGAGCACAGGCTCTGGGCGCGCAGGCTCAGCGGCCATGGCTCGCGGGCCCAGCCACTCCACGGCATGTGGGATCTTCCCGGATCAGGACACGAACCCGTGTCCCCTGCATTGGCAGGTGGACTCTCAACCACTGTGCCACGAGGGAAGCCCCCATATTTATTCTTATTGCATTATAAACTGATGGGGAACAATATATACCCAGAAGCCTAAATATCAGGAAGAAAAAGAGACTTGGTCACAACTTGTTGGAAACTCTCGGAAATACATACTTATTCTGAGCCACAAAAGTACAGTACATCAGCATCTTTTTAATAATGGAGGACAGTGTCTTCTCTAATAGGCAGCCTGGGGGTTGGTGATACGGAGAGCCTGCACCTTCTCAGGGCATTGTCATTACTTTATCTTCACAGTTTTTGCTTTTGTTGGTATTTGTTCCTCTTCCCTCCCTGGGCCATTGTTAGAAGTTGAGTGATCAGGACAGATCAGTCTGCATTTGCCATCTATATTTCTGTTCCCAATCTATTTTCCCTTCATCAGGTCTCCCCCAGCATCATTGGCTTCTCTCTGCCAGAACCACTAGAACTCATCCCTCACTTGCCTGGTTTACTCAATAGACTGTAAGCTCTTTGCAGGCAGGGACCATGCCTTACTCTTCTTGTTCTGAGCAGCCAACGTGGAGCCTAGAATAAAGGCTTAGGTAAATTCTCTTAAATGAGTAGGTAAAGCAAAACCAAATTAATTAATAACATAGAATACTCACTCTGTTTTAAGCACTAAGTGCTTTGCCTATATGCAGTCCTCCTAAAAAATAACCTAATAGCTCCATTATTATCTTCACTTACAAGTACATGAGATGGAGGCGCAGTGGTGATCGTAGACCTTCTGGCTTTAGAGCAGAGGCTGTTGAAAGCTGTTTCTCCTTACACTTTCCTCCTAGACACACTGGAGTGATGATGGTGAAAATTCCCCATGAACGCCCCTCACCCCAACCAGGGCAAGAGAGGACAACGTTTGAGCACAGATGTGAGTCTATAGAGATCTTCCCAAATTCACCTTAACTGGACTACTCATTTTTTAGACTATTTAGTACATGAGGGTGACTGGCATCCATCCAGGCCCTTGGCCATCAAGCCAGGCTGGTCTACCCGCATACCCTGTGATCAGGCCCATCCACACAGGCTGCTGGCATTTCGGCCTTCTTTGGTCATTTGTCTTGAACCCTATTACTTCTTCTTTACCTGTGATCTCCTTCTCTCTGCTTTCTTCCAGTGTCTGCTTGGCTGCCCTCTGGCCCTACTGACTTTGTTTTCAGCTCCATCTGCTCCAGCTCTTTTGAATTTTGCATTGGTCCTTGGCTTCCCGGGCTGAGCCGGACTGCACAGAGCCAGCAATGACCCTGAGTTCTTCTGTCCCTGGCGGCTTCTGGAAAAATTCCTGCTTGACCAAACTCCAACCTGCAGTGTTGACATGGCCCCTAAGGCAGGGACGGAATTCCCCCAATTCTTGGTTCCCCCGAAACTCCTATTCACCCTTGTTTGATGGACTTCTCACACCAGAGTCCCCCTGCCCAAGGAGACTTCTCACCCTCACCCTCCACCATTCTGACTCCGGCTCATTCTTTGGGCCTCAGTTTGATGTCACTCCCCTTGGGAAGCCCTCACTACTACATCCCCCCAACCCTGGCCTGAATCACGTAGGAGTCTTTTATCCTTTCTCCTTTGTCAGCCAGTATGTGTCCATCACCAGCATAATAGCTGATGTGCTCACCTGTGCAGGCATGGTTTCAAGAACTTTACAAGAATTAACTCAGCTGATCCTCTGCAACAACCCCGAGATGAATACCATTTAAACATTAAAAAAAATTCTTTATACACTTTTAAAGATTATATTCCATTTATAGTTATTATAAAATATTGGCTCTCTTCCCCATGTTGTACAATACATCCTTGTAGCTGCTCTTACAGCCAATAGTTTGGACCTCCCACTCCCCTTCCCCAAGCCCTGCCACTTGTAATCACTAGTTTGTTTTCCATATCTGTGAGTCTGCTTCATTTTTATCTCTGTTTTACAGGTGAAGGAAGTTAAAGAACGTGTGTAAGGCTGCGCAGATAATTAGGTCTAGTCAGGTTTTGAACCCAGGCTGTTTGGCTCTGGAGCTCCTTGGTGTACCTAGTTTTACCTTCCTCTTGTGTGTGGCATTTCTCATGCCACATCACACTGTCTGGTCGCCCCTCTGTTTTATTCATAGCTGCATCCTAGCATGAAGTGCAAATCCTGACAAAAATTAAGCTCAATTAATACTTTTTGTGCAATGCATGCCTGAATTCTAGTTGTAGATATTTTATGTCTCACAAATTCAAATAATACATTCCTGATTCTTGATCTGGTAAGATCAAGTGTAACAGAAAAACAAGGATGGCCAGCCGACTGGTATATGGTCTTTGGGTCCTTTAACGATTTCTGTGTTAATCAGTCTTATGAACAATTGGAGCCAAAAGGAAAGTGATGTCTGTCTCAGCTCCCACATTTTACACAGTTGGAGATGGGGGCTGGAGCATTTAAGTGACTTGTCCAAGGTCACGCATGGAGCCGGTGACAAACAGGGTGCCAGGTCGGCTGATTTCCAGTCCTGTGTCCTTTCTGTACACCTGGTCAAACAGAAACTAGTGTCACATGAAAGCATGCAGGTAAAACAAACACCAGGTCCACAACTGGTTTGATTCTGACTCCAAACAGCACAAAGGGGCACATGGTTCCAGTGCTCCCTGGGACTGTGATCAGCCCAGAGTAAACACAGGGCATCTGATAAGGAAGCACATTTGGCCCAGAAAGGGCCCAGACTCTGAAAAGCTTTAAGAGTGTTTTGCTTACAGCTTGGTCTTTATTGCTGTGTGACCTTGCATACATTCCTTTGCTTCTCTGGTCTCCAGTTACCTCTGTAGTATGATACGGTGTTATGAACTGAATGTATGTGTCCCCCTCAGATGCAGTGTTGAAGTCCTAACCCAGAATGTGATGATATTTGGAGTGGGTCTTGGGAGGTAATTAGGTTGATGAGGTCATGAGCGAAGAACCCCTATGATGGGATTAGTGTCCCTGTATAAAAAGGAAAAGAGACAAGAGTCCTCACTCTTTCTCTCTCTCTCTCCCTCCCCACTGTGTGAGAACACACTGAGAAGGCAGCCCTCTGTAAGCCAGAAGTGGCCTCTCTCCAGGAACAGAATCTGGCAACGTGATTTTTGGACTTCTAGCCTCTAGAACTGTGAGAAATAATGTCTGTTGCTCAAGACCCTCAGTCTCTGGAATTTTGTTATAGCAGCCTGAGCTGATTAAGATGAAGGGTTTTATGAGCTTGATCTTGAAGTCTCCTTCTGGCTCTGCAGTTCCAGCATTCCTTCTCAAGTTCCCCTCTGTTGCTGGCTGTGTTCCTTCCTGCCACTCTGCTGTCCCCTAAGCCACTCCTCCTCTCTGGTATGTTTTCTCCAGCTCCTCACCATTAATCAAAATCATCTGCTAACTTAGAGGTTGAGCACAAGTCTCAGCTTACAGGTGTGAAGAAAAAGCAGTGCCTTTGGGTCAAATCCAGATACTTCTCTTCAATTTATGTGAACTTTAGTAGTTACCTTCTCTTTGCCTCCACCTTCAAAGTGCAGCTAATAATACTTATAGGATAAGAGTTGTTGTGATGATTAAGTGGAATTAAACATGCAAAATATCCATATAGACTTGTGGTCAGCGACATTTTTCTGTAAAAGGCCATACAGTAAATAATTTACCCTTACAGAGAATGTGGTCTCTCAGCTTTGCCAATTTATGGTGAAAATGGCCATGGGCAATGTGTAAACAAATGAGTGTAGCTGTGTTTCAATAAAACTTTATTTATAAAAACAGGTAGCCAAAAAATAAAAAAATTAAAAAAAAAAAACAGCAGACTGGATTTGCATCCCCTACCTGCAGCTGCCATGCTTTGCTGTTCTATATAGTGATCATGATTCTTATCACTTTTTTGTTTAAACAAACTTTAGGTTGTTTTGTACTGTCTTTGTCTTTCTCTGGGGCCCTTCTTTCCCAGATAATGGGTACCTTGACAGAAAGAATAGATGTTCTCATTGGTGTCTCTTCACCCAGATTTCCAAGCACAAGCACTAATAAATGTGCTGTGTTTGTTGAAATGGAATGAAAAGGAGTCCCCACTTCATTCCAGGCCTGGAATCCAGTGTCTGAGGGCCCCCAAATGCAGCAGTGTGGGCCCGGCGCCACGGGAGAAGAAAGCCTTTCTCAGGACCTACGGGGCCTGCAGACTGGGCGGGCTTTGCTTTCTAAAGAGATGCTGTGCTTTGACTTCAGTGAAAGGCCTCAGCCAATGCACTGGGGAGGTGGCCCATGGTGGAGCTGGTGCGGGAGTCCACTGCAGTGGTTTCCTGTCCTGCCAGCCGCGCCTCGGGCTCTGCTGATAGGGGAACCATTGTTCCTTGTCCATTGTGTGGCACACAGGGTGTTGGGGACGATGAGCAGGGTGGGGAGCAACCACTCATTTCACAGAGCTTAGCTCAATGAAAACAGAAAGATAAAGGGCCAGGAGAGGAGGAAGAAAGTGCCCGCCACACTGATGTGCTAGCTCAGAAACTGAAGTGACCTGTCGGGAAAGCATTCTCAGAGCAAGGGTGACATTTGCTGAGAGTCGCTCTGAGTTTGGAATGGGAACTGGGCTCTTAGATGTTGGTAATTGGAACGCACAGATTCAGTAACCCATCTGGCAGTTATTCTACTAATCTCAGTATCCTGGCCAGGGGCCAGGCAGGAACAAAATCGTGTTCTTTTCTCTTAGTCCCCAGTGCAGTTCCAGTGGCACCTGGCAGGCCCCAGCTCTGCAGGATTTGTCAATGCTACTCTGCTTGGCTCCACGGCTCAGGGAAGCCCCTTGAACTGCCACTGGCTGCCCCAGGGCCTTGGATATAGCCAGACACCAGGAGGGGCCAGGGATAAGTGTGGGTGATGGAAGACTCTGGCTCTCAGAGTCATTTGGGCTTAGGCTGAATCCTGGCTCTACACAGGCAAGAGAAAGAACTTCATCCTCCTTCAGCTGAGAAATGGTTTCTAGGGACTGACTTCTTAGATTCACATTTCAACTCTGTCACCAGCTCTGTGATTTGGGCACATTACTTAATGTTCTGGGCTTCAGTTTCCTCCTGTGTAATATGGGAGCAATATGGTGTCTCCTCAAAGTGTTGTTTGGAGCATCGAACGAGCCAAAGAGCATACACACACACACACACACACACACACACACACACGAAGAGGACCTTGCCCATAGTGGGCATTTGTAGGGGATCATGACTTTGGTTACTATTTCCTCACCCATAAATGGGGATAACAACAACCACTTCTTAGGGTCCTTGTAAGATGAGATGAGATCCTGAAAGTGAAATCTCATCCCTGGTGCATGAGAGGTCATCAGTGAACACTGGTAACTTTGTGGATCCCATCACGGCACATTCATTGCACAGCATGAGGCTAATCCTCAAGAGTCCAGGACTGTAGACCCAGCTCTGCCACCAATTAGCTGTGTGACCTCAGTCTGATTACTGTCGCTCTCTGTCCTTGGATGTCCTTAGTCTAAGATGAGGAAGTCAGACTGGATTTGTTCTTTCTGCTCTAATATTGCAGGCTTCACAGAGGTTGGGGAAACTTACCATGGATGACCATCTTGTAGAGATTTGCCTTTTGCACTAGCTCAATGTATGTGGTAGAGGTCACAGGCAGGACATTCCAGTGTGTGACAACTGGTGAAACATGACAAGGCAGGGGCTCCCTGTGCAACCCACTAAGCTTTCTTCCAAAGAAGAATGCAGCTTCCTCAACCCTTAGTGGTCCCTGGACTCATCATCATCATCATCATAATAGTAGTAAACAAGTATTAAATTCTTCACACATATTAATTCATTTGACCCTCACAAGTACTTATGAGGCAGATGCCATTATTAACCCTGTGTTGCAGATGAGGAAACAGGACACAGAGAAAGTAACATGGCCACAGTCACACAGCCACTAAGTGGAAATGGGCTTTGAGCATAATGGTTAGAGTTCTGAGGCTGCCTCTTAGCCACAGGACTTACCTAGCAAGCCATGTAAACGATCAGGCTGCAGGCTGCAAGACTTCCAGTGAAACAGGGCAAACACTGGTCCAGAGGTCAGACAGACTGAGTTCATCTGGAGCCTATCCCACACCTGCTGGAGGCCAAGGGCAGATAACACCTCTTCTCTGGGTCATGGCTGCCCAGCCTATTTGGAGCTTGGGAGGGTCAAGTGAGAACACTGCCTTCAGCCAGGCCTGGGAAAGGGGGAAGAGGGCTGCCCTGTTGAAAGGGCACACCTGATTGTCACCAGCCTCTTTTCTGGCATTCTCATGCAGGCAATGATATGCGTTGTTATTGGCACAGGATGGTATGTGGGTATGAAGAAGCTGGTCATTTCCAAGAAAATATGTTGAAGCACCTTAAGTGCAAGAAGACATGGAACAGAGAACCAAAGACCCCATAGACCTTGCATATTGTTTGGCTCTGTGTCCTAAAAAAAACCTACATTTTAGTATGACATGAGCCTTTGGGTGCTTTGGCCACTCAACCTCCTTGGACATGTCTAAGGTTAACCTCCCTGAGGCTCTCTGGAGAAGAAAAGCAAGAGTGCATTTATATGATGTCCGAAGAATACCCAGAATGTGGCACCATTGCTTCCATGTCTGCTCCAGACCCCTCAGAAGCCCCTATCGTGTCATCTAGACAACTCACTGAGCACTTAACCTTTGGCTTAATACAGTGTTTCCATTTTACAGATGAGGAAGCTGAGGCTCAGAAATAAGTCAATTGATCACGGGCACACAGGCTGTGGCAATTTGAACTCTGGCTGCTCTGATCCCAAACCTCTGCCCTTAACTGCTCCTCTCTACTGGCCTATGGAGGAAAGTCTCGACCTTTTGGCTGAACACACCTGTTTCATGTCTTCCCCTGTCACTCATTCTCACTCATGTCACACTGAAGCCACAAGAAATTCTTGCTGCTCCCAGACACTCTGTGTCCTCTATGATCCCTGCCTTGCCTCGGCCATGGCTGTGCGTCTGCCAGGATTTCCCTTCACAATTTTCTACTCATCTGCTGACATCATGTGTCACTGTCATAGGGAAGTGTTTTAAATTATTTATTCACAGAGTACTGAACAGCTTCCAGTCTACTCTTCCTGAATCCGTCTTCATCTATCCAATCTTTTCCTCACACTTCTGCCCCAAAGACCTTTCTAGAGTATAAATCTGATCCCACCTTTAGTAGCTCCCTATTGTTGTTGAGGTGCCTGGCATATGGGTCAGTTCTGGTTGTCTCTTGCTTACCCCTCTCTTGAATCCTACCCACTAAGCCCCCTCTCACACTCTAAACTTGGTTCAATTCCTTGGTGACTGCTCCCTCTCTCACCTCCTTCCCTTCTGTCTCAGTCAGCTTAGGCTGCTGTAACAAAATACCATAGACTGGGTGGCTTAAACAACAGACATTTATTTTCTCTCAGTCCTGGAGGTTGGAAGTCCAAGAGCAGGGTGTTAACATGGTTGGATAGTGTTTGCAGCTTTATTTCTGGTTTACAGATGGCCACCTTCTGGCTGTGTCCTGACACAGCAGAGAGGCAGGGGGAGGTGGGAGAGAAAGAAAGTAGTCTATCTTCCTCTCCTTATAAGGGCACTAATCTCATCATGGGGCCCTCACCCTCATGACTTTGTCTAAAAGCCTAATTACCTCCCAAAGGCCCCACCTCAAAATGCCAACACTTTGCAGATTAGGGCTTCAACATACCAATCTGGTGGTGGGGGAGAGAAGTAGGGTGGAGTGGGGTGGTGGTGATCTAAACATTCAGTCCATAGCACCTTATCACATGCTTCTCTGTCTTCCTGGAAGCCTCTCTACCACTTCCTCATTCTTGCAATCTTGGTTTAAACCACCTCTTTCCCAGGGAGATTTTCCTGTCTCCTAAACCAGGACAGACCTCTGTACGTGCTCCTATAGCTCCCTTCATAAAGCCTTCACTCTATGTTGCTTGTTACGGTCTCTCTTCTCTGAAAGAGAGCTTCACTAGGGCAGGTAGCCTGGCCACTATGTGCAGAGCTCCTGGTACAGAGCAGCTGCTCTATGAATACTAGTTTGATGGATGAATGAACGAGTGCAGTGGTTCACCAAGATCATTTCAAGAGTTAAATCTGGAGCCTTGGGATTCTAAATTCCCCATCCCAGACCATTTCTCTGAATCTGCTTGGTCCTGGACCCTGCTGTTTCCTAGCCCAGATTACTTTCTCTAGTTACTCTCACCTTTATACCATATTAAAAACAGTATGAAATGGTGCTATCTTGTTTGCACCTTTCAAATAATAGGCTCTTATACTTGTTATATTTTGTCTGCTAGCCAAGGTGTGCATTTTAGTTCATTTAATTTTTATCTCTTAAGTAAATCTCTTCATACTCTGGATCCTCTCCAATTTTCATAGCTTTTTTTTTTTTTTTACCTTCTCCCATTTCCTTAATACTTAAAAAAAACCCCTTAAATTTAAAAGCACTCCCTTAAAAATACAATTCTGTTGAAGTCCATGGACAATTATTAAGCCTGGTAGCTATGATAGAAGGATGAGCAAGGCATGGTCCCAGTCTTCAGGGAGTGTACAGTCTTGTATCTCTGAATTCTGCCTGACTCCAAGCTGTAAAGAAAACATGTTGGGGTATTTCTTGGCACTGGACATCACACAGGATGCTAGCAGCTGGTCTCCAGCCCAGTGTGCTTGGATAGCATCTCGTAGAATCATCCTGTTCACTCCTATCCCTTATGCAGACCTACAGTTGCAACTCTACACACCTTAGTGGACATTCAGGAGAGCCTGAGATCCCTGGCCTCCTACTTCTCAGAGAGAAAATCAAACCATAGCCTTGAGTCAAAAGACTTGTTTTGGGGGTTAAGTAGAAAGTCATTTACTTTGAGTTAGGCTGTCCAGGGTTTGAATCCTGACCATGCTTCTTATTAACTTTGTATCCTTGGGTAAGATTTATCAAGCCACTTGTTTTTCTCATCTGTAAAATGGGGATAATAATAACTACCTCATAGTGTTCTTGTGAGAATAAAGTGATGTGACAAGTAAAAAGTTTCTGGCACATGGCAAGGACTCAGCAAATGTTTTTTCCCATCCCAAACCAATGGAGTGACATTTTAGCTGTGACCTGTCTTTCACAGTTTTGCTGTCGCTTTGTTAGTGGCCTAGTGAGTGAGCTGTCTTCTAAAGTCTAGGTTATACCATGGCTTCTATGAAGGTTGGACAGGTTAAGTCACTAACTCTTAGACACAACAACTATTATGGGTATAACCAGAAGTGAGGTATATTGGAAACTGTTTTATACTTGACTAAGTGTGAAAGATATATTCGGATGTGTTCTAACCACTTTAGAAAATGCCTTGGTTATACTGACGAGGATAAAAACAAAAAAATTTTCAGTCGCCAATGACACATCAGGCCCTCCCTCTATCTGTGCACTCAACCATTCAACTAGGCTTTACTGAGCTCCTATTATGTGACAAACATGGTGCTAGTGAATAATAGATGTAAATCCTGCCCAGTATGTGTGTGTGAGTATGTATATGTGCTTAAAGTGTAGGTGATACACAGTGGCACAGACTATGATGGAAATAGTGGAGGAGTTATGGGGTGGAGGGCAAAGGGAGGGGCAGCTGACACCATTTAGGGGGTTGGAAAGATTGCCTACTGAAGATGATCTGATCTGATAGACACATTCCTATTTACAGTGGTTCTGGATCACTAAGAGTAGGTTCTGATCAAGGACATGGACCTGGTTCCTGGAGGGTATAGTTAGGCCGTGCATTAACTCTTTTGTTGCTGGCCCCCAGGAGCCTTGGAGGATGAGACTGGGAGTGAGGGAGTTGAGCACAGTCATTTGGGGTAGTAGCTATTTGCCAACTATATAGAAGTTGTCTGTATTTTTCTATCCTGCATTTCCTTTCTGCTATCATCTTGCCATTTGTGAGGTTTAGAATAAAGTCTAAAGTCACCAGGTTCACAAAATTCCTAAATCCCACACTGGAGATGCTGACCTGAATCTAACTGGTTATATTTTCCCTCTCTTGCTTTTTAAAAGTAGAGTTTTAAGGTTTTCTTTTCCATAGATTGCACAGCTAGTTCTTTACAGTTTCTTATTAAATGGAATGCCCCACCCCCAACAGCTTTGAGCATCTCAGTCACTGTGTCATCCTGCGTTAGTTGGTGTCTTGGGGCTTCTTCTTCCATCCCTCATGGAATCATGTCCCGAGACACCTGTAAAACCCTCATCTTGTCTTTTTACCCTCATTGTACATGATCTCAAAGCACTGCATATTTTCTTCTTAGCCTCTATGTTTTTCATGAGTAATACAGGAAGTGCCTATGCCTTCTGCTAATCTCCATGAAGATTTCTGTGCAGGAAGGAGACAGTCCATTCTGGAAAGTGACCAGTGAAGAGAATATACGTTGTGGAGTCAGGAGAAAATGAGTTTAAGCACTAAGCCTTTCCTGGTTGGCTACTTGACTGTGGGCTAGTGAATTTCTCAGTACTTTATCTAAAAACTAGAGATAGAAATTGTGAGACCTTGAGTAAACCAACCCATGTTGGTCCAGGTCCTTCAAGACTCAGAAGCCAAGACAAGGTTAAACATGCAAAAATTTTATTGGAGGAAATGCCCATGTGAAAGGAAGTAGGGAGGGAGTTTGGAAAGGCTGGGAGAGCTTCAGAGGCCAATCTAAGTCTGGACCTGTGAAGGGGAGAGGGGAAAAGGTTGGATGGAAGCATCCCAGACCACTGTTTAGTCTAAGGGAGGGTTGACAAAGCTGCTGGGAAGTCCTTGAGCCTAAGTTGGCTAATAAAGGAGTCCCTGAGTCCTGAGTGTCCCAGGAAGGAGCCAGGCTTAAAGCCCCTGCAGCAGCCAGTCATTTGAGGGGCAGCCTGTGAAGGGCATGGTTGTGGCATCAACGTGGTGGATTTCAGGTGCTGCATCTGGGGTCTAAGGTCAGTTTTGCTCCCAGTTGTAGTTGTAGGAGATCAGTGAGTATGTCCTCATGGTGCCACAATTCCTCACAAAGTTCCTGGTACACAGAGGTGACTGTCTACCAGTCAAATGAAGTGATATACTATCCCCTAAACTTGGGAGGCAGGGTCCCTCTACATCAAACAGAAGCAGACAAAGCCTCCATATTGGCAAAGTATGAGATGGTGCTGAGTGCAATGAGTGGCACATGGAAGACACATTGGAAGGGGCTCAAGTGTGACAGAAGGAGTGTGCCTGGCTTCAGATTCTGGTCCTACTATATACATCTGGGAAAATGTTTAAAAATATTTTCACCTACTACTGACAGCTGATAAAAGGATAAAACAAGACATCAGTGCCAGACACTGGGTGTGTGACTCCCTGGTATTTCCTCTTTCTGTACCATCTCCCCTTTACTCCAAGTCATCTTCATTTGCTTAGATAATGAATTTATCAAAGCACCTGTCCTAAGACCCAGACTTAGGGTTTGTGTACTACATACCTAATCTTGGAAGTAGTATTTATTTACCCTTTCAGAGAATATGACTGCAAGAGGCAAGTTTATTTATGAGGTAGAGACCTTGGGGTTTCAGAAGCTAGGGGTGGTCAGTAGACAAGGAAGGGGCACCTGGAATGTATCAAATCTTTGTCTTTTCTTCTAACTTGTCACAGGGTCCCTCTTAGATGTATTGCCCCATTTAATAGGATTCTTTAGTTGGGGACCTAGCAGCTTCTTTCTACTTTCCATCCACTCATTTATACAGTGCATTTTTGAGTTGAATGTTGAAATGGGGAAGATACTTTAACAGAGTGTCTTAGTTTGGATTCTTCCAAAAGCCAACCACAGCACTTGGACTTGGGAGATAAGCCCAGTAAACAATGTAAAGAAGTGGGGAAGTGAGTCAGGGAAGGAAAGGAGCCCAGTGAAGTGTACTTCATCTTTATCAGGGCTCAGCAAACTTCTTCGGTAAGGGACCAGAGAGTATTTTAGGGTTTGTGGGTCATATGGCTCTGTTGCAATTAGTCAACTCAGCTCCTGTAGCCTGAAGGCAGTCATAGGCAATGTGTAAATAAATGGACATGGTTGTACTCCAATAAAATGTTATTTATAAAAACAGGTGTCACGTTGAATTGGGGCCATGAGCCATGGTTTGCTGACCCTTGATCTAGAAGTTCCTGCCAACTGGGGCTAAATCACATTAGGGACCCACTGCAAACATACCTCCTCAGATCTGTTCTACTGAGAAGAAAAGAACTGGCATATTTCTCTGTCAAATCCCTTCCCTCAGTGTTTGGAGGGTTGCTTCCTTGTTCCCCCTGGTTAACCCCGAGTCCATGCAGCTCCAGGAGTGCTAGTGATATTCTGTGGCCAGAAAACACCCTCAGGTGTCAGAGAGGCCTAGGATCCCCTCAGTGTGCACTGAACTGTCTGTAGGTGACCTCAAAGATGGACCAAGGCAACATGGGTGAGGCACCAATAGCACCTATTACACAGAGCAGCTTTCTGCCTGGTGATGGGATAAAGCATGAACGTCTAGGAAGTGAAAACATATTTCATGTGGTCCAGAAGGCCCTGGCTAACTGTTAGAGAAATGCTGCTAGGAACAGAGAAGAATCACCAGGAGATTGTGTAGGAGTTCTCGGATTACACAAGTACAATATTAGCTAATATTTATTAAACACTTACTATGGAACAAGTACTGTGCTAAGCACTTTAGATGTATTAGCTCTTTGAGGTATGTGCTATTTTATTCTCGTCTTATAGGTAGATAAATTGAGGCCTAGAGAGCTTACGTGATTTGCTCAAGGTTGCACAGCTAATAAGGGAGGATGCAGGCTTGTGTGAACCCCAACATTTTATCTTGAGGACTCATTGTCAAAGATGGATCCAGGAATGCTGTTGAGACACTGGCTATATTGGCCTATTGGGCTGCCACAATCACAGACTGCGTGGCTTAAGACAACAGAAATTTATTCTCTTACAGTTCTGAAGGTTAGATATCAAGGTGTCAGCAGGGCCATGCTCCCTCCGAAGGCTCTTGGGAAGACTACTTCCTTGCCTTGTCCTAGCTTCTGGTAGTAACCATCAATTCTTGGTGTTCTTTGGCTTCTAGACAGATCACTCCAATCTCTGCCTCCACCTTCACAAGGTGTGTCTCTGTTTCTCTTCTCTTAAGCACACCAGTTACATTGGATTAAGGCCCACCTAATCCTGTATGACCTCATCTTAACTTAGTTACATCTGCAAAGACCCAGTTTCTAAAGGTCACATCTACATGTACCAGGGCTTAGAACTCAAGCATATATTTTGGAGGGACACAATGCAACCCATAATACCGAGCCAGGCACTGTGCTAGAAGCAGGGATGCAGAGATGAAGGAGTCATAGTTCTGCTTTGGAGCCAATACAGTCTAAGGGGTTAATGGTATGATTCGGAAAAATGAACAGGTAAAGAGCATATAATGCAATCAGATTTAGAGTAGTTGCATTTGCAAAATGCATCTCCTTCCAGTAATCTGTTTGCTTCCCTTAATTTTCATATTTAACTTTGTTTTATTTTCTTCCATCATTTATTGATTCCTGAGGTTGGTTACACATTAGTGAACTGAAGTTACAATTCAAATTCGTGACAATTGCCACTTCTAGGCAAGTACAACTCCTCAGGGCCTCAGTTTCCTCGTCTGTGAAAGAATCAGTTGGACACACTATTGGTTCTTAACTCCAGTAACACACAAGAATCACTTGGGGAGAATTCAAAAACTACTAGTGACAGCTGGGTCCACCCTTAGGGATTCCAGTTCAGTTGTTCTGTACTGGGACCTTAGCATCAGTATTTTTTAAAACCTCCCTAGATTATTCTAATATGCAGCCAGGCCAAAGACTACAGACCTTCAAGGTCATTGGGACCTACCTGCTCTGCCAGTCTTGGGTTTTCATCAGTTATGTGCTCTCCCTCCCAGGTTAAAAGTGTGCCAGTGGCTTCTGCTGGAGCTGAGTTCAAGCAGGACACCAGAGAGATTATCTTCCCATCTGTTAGCCCAATGCTGCTCCTTCCAGAACTTTAACACCCAGACTTCGTGAAAGCCTCCAAAGAAGTTGTCCACAATAAAATGCTCTGATGGGCGGGAGTTGGGGAGGGACCATCAGCAGGACCAGAGAACAGATGCCGAGATATCAGCAATTGTGAATTAGGTGTTAATTGTGAACTGGCAATGCTGGTCCTTTGATGGGAGAAGCTTTAGTGACCATACAGATTACTTGGGCCAGCACTCTTCCTCCTTTCCTGGGTTTAGGAATCCAGGTGGTAGAAGAGCTTGGGAGCAAATGACTTGGTTGGTGGTCAGAAACTGGAGTGCTGATTATAGGTGAAAGGCTAGCAAAGGCATGGGAAGTTTAAGAGTTTTTTTAAAATATATTTTTCTTTCTCATATCTGTAAGCCAGCCTATTTCTAAGTAAGTTAAGAATGCCATCTTCATTGTTCGACCCAGCTGGGTTTAAATCCCCCTCCACCTTCCTTTAACTATGACCTTGGATAAATTATTTAACCTCTTTGGGTTTTGGTTTCTTCATCTTTTAAGTGGGTGCAACAGGGGAGCTAACATCATTAGATTGTCATGCTACATGTAAGGTTTACATGTGACGATGCATGTAAAGTTCCTAGGGTAGTGCCCAGCACATAGAAACACCTAATCAACTTTGCTGCTATTGAGTTTATCTAATTATTATCTCATGAGCCTTCTGATGAGAACAGAAACTAAAGGGCATTGATACCAAATATGCACCAGGTACTTGGTTAAACAATTACATATATAGAATTTCATTTAATATTTTTTATCAACATGTGAAGTAAGTATTATTATTTCCACTTTAAAGATGAGGAAACTGAGCCCCAGGGAGGTTAAATGTCAGACAAAGGTCACACAGTGGCATGTGAGTGGCGCCTGGTTTGGTAAGTCAGCCTGACTCCAATCAGACTTCCTCTCTCCACAACATGGATACCTGGGGAAACTGGGTTTATAGGAAAAAGGGAAACCTGTAATGAAAGAAAGATTTCATAAAGAAACAGCTTTGAATGGTGTGTCTGTGTATGGGGTGGTGTTGATGGCTACTCCCAATCAGAGAGCTTAATGACAGACATCTTCAGTGAGATTTCAGGATCTACAAATGGTGTTAAAGAGCTGGAAGGAGAATCCTCTTGAGGCATCTGATGGGATATGAGAGACCCTTTGGATATCCAGCAATAAGTCTATGTCCTTCTCTGTGGCAGGCAGGGATCTTCCTAAATCAAATTCAGAAAACCAACAGGAGTTTCTGGGAAGGAGAACCAAAATTGGCCTGGTAGGGCTGGGGACAGACTCTAAAAGAGCCTGGTTGGTCCCTGGAATCTAGTGATTTCTTATTAAAGTTAATTCCCTTTTCCCATCTACATTGTCAATCCTATGTGCCTTAGACAGCCTTCTCCCTTCCCCGCCATTTTTTTTTTTTCTCTAGTAAGTTAATCAGGACCATCTCCATGGTGCCTGTCCCCAAACACAGCCTCTCACATTGCTGGTTCAGAGAACCTGGAAATACTTGGTGTGGTCAGCAAAATAATGGCCCCCAAAGAAGTTCATGTCTGAATCTCTAGAACCTGTGAATTTGTTAGATTACATGGCAAAGCACAATTAAGGCTGCAGATGGATTAAGTTTGTTAATCAGTTGACTTGAGAGAGAGAGAGAGAGAGAGAGAGAGAGAGAGAGAGAACGTACCCTGAATTATCCAGGTGGGCACAATGTAATCACAAGGGTCCTTAAAAGTGGAAGAGGCTGCTGGGAATGTGGGAAGGATTTGACCTGATGCCACTGACTTTAAAGATGGAAGTAGGGGGCTTCCCTGGTGGCACACTGATTGAGAGTCTGCCTGCCATTGCAGGGGACACGGGTTCGTGCCCTGGTCCGGGAAGATCCCACATGTCGTGGAGTGGCTGGGTCCGTGAGTCATGGCCACTGAGCCTGCGCATCCGGAGCCTGTGCTCTGCAACGGGAGAGGCCACAACAGTGAGAGGCCCACGTACCGCAAAAAAAAAAAAAAGATGCAAGTAGGGGCCCATGAGGTGAGGAAAGCTGACAGCAAGGAGACAGAGTCTCACCTAGAGCCACCAGAAAGGAGTGTAGCCCTGCTGACATCTTGATTTTAGCCCAGTGAGACCTGTGTTGGATTTCTGACATACAGTACTGTAAGATGATAAATTTGTGCTGTTTAAAGCCACTAAGTTTGTATGAACTTGTTACAGCTGCAAGAGGAAACTAATATACTTGGCATTACACAGGGATGGAAGGGTAGGAAACTGATCAGAGAATTTGAATTGGGGGAGTGGAGTGTATACAGGTGACCCTATATGGAGGCCCCATTCAAGCACAGGAGAACACAAAGCAGGAAATGTGGTAACCAATATTTTCCAAAGTGGAGAGTAAAAATTCTACTAGGAGGATTAATTTGTGAAGGTGGAAGAGCATCGGTTTTGGAACCAAGTGATCTGGTTTTAAAATCTGACTCCATTATTTTAGCTCTGTGATCTGGGCAAGTTACTTAATCTCTCTGGGTCTGAGATTCTTCATCCATAAAATACCATATGCAAGCTGCCTGATTAAGATGCTCATCATCCGTTGATTATCACTAAATTCAGAGATTAGCTGACTACAGAGTTGTTCTGAGGATTCAAAACCAGAGAGTTGCCCAGTGGTAGAAGTACTATAAATGGTGACTAATACCTTCTTCAAAAGCTACATGTCACCAAGCCTACTACAGTTCTATTTCTCTGAACTAAGCCATTGAACACACTTTAGAAAGGAATTATATAATTTGTGTTAATGCAGTATCATTTAGTAAAAATTTTAACTTGAGGAAGTGGAGTTTTGATGAGAAGGGAACCTGTTGATTGAACCAAGAATCAGGATCAGCCCTAAGAGATGAGATGTTCTTTGCAGAAATACACTTCTGGATAAGCCTCTATTCCTTATGAATTTCAAGTTTACTCAGTTGACTAACCAACCAAATCCCCAGTTATTATTTTTATTTTATAAATCTCCAATTATTATTTTTATTTTGACTTCTTGATGTACAAGAATGGATGCTTCAAAGTCAATCACCTATCCACCACTGCCTCCAAATCTGCTCATCTGTGCTTCTTTTATTTATTTATTTATCTATCTAGCTATTTATTTATTTATTTATTTATGGCCTCATTGGGTCTCTGTTGCTGTGTGTGTGCTTTCTCTAGTTTCAGCAAGCAGGGGCTACTCTTCGTTGCGGTGCGTGGGCTTCTCATTGTGGTGGCTTCTCTTGTTGTGGAGCACCGGCTCTAGGTTTTCGGGCTTCAGTAGTTGCAGCACATAGGCTCAGTAGTTGTGGCTCATGGGCTCTAGAGCACAGGCTCAGTAGTTGTGATGCACGGGCTTAGTTGCTCCGTGACATGTGGGATCTTCCTGGACCAAGACTCGAACCCATGATCCCTGCATTGGCAGGCGGATTCTTAACCACTGCGCCACCAGGGATGTCCTCATATGTGCTTCTAATTTTAGTGAGTGGCATCATCTTCTGTCTAATCACCCATGCTGGAAACCTGGGAGTCACCAGTTCCCACCTCCTCATCAACCTTTCTACTCAGTCTCTCCTCTCTGTCACCACGTCATCATCATTTTTTTTTCTTTTTATCTAGAAGAAGAAATGGTGCTGCAGTTTCTCTTCCTTCCCAATCTTGTCTCATCCCTGCTCTAATCTAGCTTCAACCCACCCATGAGTCTGACCTTTCTAAATTAACAGTCTGATTTTTATTTTCTTAAAATCTTTCAATAGCTCTTTGCTGACCATGGGTTGTATGGATTGGATTGTGTCTCTCTCAAAATCATATGTTGAAACCCTAACCCTCAATGTGACTGTCTTTCAAGATAGGGATTTTAGGAGTTAGTTAAGATAAAATGAGATCATACAGGTGGTGCTCAGATCTGATAGGACTGATGACCTTATAAGAAGAGACACCAGAGAGCTATTTCTCTCTGCCATGTGAAAACACAGGGAGAAGGTGGCCATCTGCAAGCCAGGAACAGGGCTCTCACCAGGAACAGACCCACTGGACCCTGATTGGGGTCTTCTGGCCTCCAGAACTCTGAGAAAATACACTTCTGTTGTTTAAGCCATCCAGTCTGTGGTACTTATTATAACAGTCTGAGCAGACTAATACAATGAGATAAAGTCTGAACACATCAGAATGGCATGTAAGGCTCTTTTCCTTTTAATTCCTGTTTACCTGACAGGTAATCCACAGCCCTTTACCCACTCATAATGGGGGTTCCTGACCCACCATGCTCTTTGGGGCACATGTCCTTCCCTCTGCTAGGAATAGCCTGGTTGGTTCTCATTCATCCTTCATTGTTTCCTTTAGTGAATGTGGTTCAAAGTCCATTTTGTGTTTTTGTAGTACTTGAGACAAAGTCTGTCTCACTGCCATAAAATGTATTATAATAATCCCTTACCCTATCTACTCCCCACAGTTGACAAATGGAGCAAGAGATAGAGAGAGGGATTCTGTGTTGTTCATCTTTGTAATGTCCGAGAAACAGCACAGATCCTGGCACCTTGTAGATTTTGCAAATATGTGTGTCAAATGGATAATTCAGTGAATGAATGACACACAAAACAAAGCCTCCTTTGCTCTTAGGATAAATCCCAAGGTCCTTCACATGCTCTATATACCTTTCTAGCCTTGTTTAATTCCGCCTCTTCTTGGCACCAGCCATGGGATCCACCTCTCATTCCAGGCTGCCTCCTGTCTCAAAACCTTTATACATTAGTTCCCTCTACCTGGAAGGTGACCCCAGCTCTAACCAATTTTAAAACAGTGAGTAATTTCTCATCCTTCAACTTATAGCTAAATGACCCCTAGGTAAAGTTGTCTTGCCCCCTAGACACAATCACTTCCCCTAACCTTGGTTCACATACCACAATTCTATATTTTTCCTAATACTTAATCCTGTGTGCTTGTGTGATTATTGAATTAGAGTTGGACCTCTTGACTAGCCAATAAGGTTTTGAGATCAGGGAGGTTTTGTTTGTTTGCTTGTGTGTTTTGTTTTCAGCTCTCTCTCCCTAGGACTCAGAATGGTGCCTGGCACAGAGCAAGATCTCATAATAATACCATGAGGTGGTAGATAATTGAGTGCTATGTGAGTTGTAAGATACAAATCAGATTCTACTTTTTGCCCTTTTTTCTCTACATCATTTCATTCATTCAAAGTTATCTAATCACTGATCAGAACAAATCAGACCTTATCTCTAGCTTCACCTTTGCATCCCTTGGTTTCTGTCCATGCTTGAACAAAGGCTACAGTGTTCAGGCTGCCATTGAGCAGATTTAAATGTGAAGGCCACTCATGCAGATCCAGAACCCTGCAGAACTAATAGGTGAGGGGGGCCTCAGGAACTTGTTATCAAGAAGACCCGGAGGAGCTAGAGCTTGTGCTTTGCCTGGAAGAGTGGACAAAGCTGGATTGCAGAGAAAGGAGGTGTTAGGGGAGAGCAATTTTGCATCACTGGTCAATTTTGAACCTGCCATAGCTTGGTGGTTAGGAATCTTGGTTCTGGAATCTGACTTCTTGGGTTCAAATCCTGGTTCTACCACTTATTGGCAGAGAGCCCCAGGCAAACTCATTAACCCCTCTGTGCCTCAGTTTTCTCACCTGTTGAAATGGAGGTTAGGAATAGCCCCTATCTAATAGGGTTGTTAGGAGGATTAAATAGGTTAAAAAATGTAATGGGCTTAGAAAAGTGCCTGGCACATAGGATGCACCCAGGAATGGTTATTGGATACTAGCATTAGCTGCTCTTGGTCTTTTTGATCCATGTAGAGAAAAATCCATAACTATATCACTCCTGACCTCCTCCACCAAGAGGAGAGGAGTAACTCAACTCATTGGAGAGTTTAGAGGGATAAAATGGCCATGTGTAGAAGCTTCTCTGTCTCTTAGGGGCTTCCTGGGGGACACGTGTTTGACCCAGTTCCTCCAGAATCAGATTTGCCCTTGCTCAGAGCTATGTGGCTGGTGGGTAATTCTGACCAATTCTGGGACTCAGGGTTAGGAAGTCCAAATGTCTGCAGATATAAACTAAATTCTCTAATATCAGCTTAAGAGTGGTCAAACTTTGACCACATCTACCTGCCTTCTTTCTTTTATTTCTCCATTGATTTGGAACTTAAACAAGAAAGAAGATAGCTGTTTATTGGTTCCTCTTAAAGACCCTAGATAGGATCACATTTAAATTGAGTAGAAAAAAGCACATGACAATGAATGTCAGGAGTTTTAGTAACCCAAGAGCAGAAGATTCAAGCTGAGAACCTGGGAGAACCCAAACAAAAATCAGTGTCCTTTGGGATGGTCAGTGGGAACTGTAAACCAGTATAGCCTACACAGTCATGTGATTTCCTCAGTTTATGAGCACCCAAACTAAGCTAATCCCCAGCCTAGCAGCTGGGGGTACAAATGTTGAAACTCAAAGTGTCATGGCATCTATTTCTATCTATAGAGGACGTGTTATGAGCTCAGGCACCCAGCAGTGACTCATTTCAATGGGTATAATATGTGTGGAACCCAAAGGTGTGGCATGAAGCACAAAGAACTCAGAACACAGAGTGCTCAGATCAGAGAGACAGATACAGTCAGTGGGCTGCAAGGCCATGCAAACAGAACAGACATTCTCGGGCCAAGGGACAATTATGGGCAGATATTTGTTGAGCATTGTGTGGATCAAGCTACTTAATCCAATTGTTTAAGATGACTTGTAAACTAAACTGGGAGCAAACATACAGACAAAAACTGGGAGTATGGGTCTTGAAACCAGGAAAGGACACCACAGTTCACATGGCCACAGCAGTATGAGGTCACAGAAAGGGACCAGCAAAACTCGGTCAATGCAAAATGGAAAAGCAATTCGGTCTGAGTTAGAACAGATACTCTTCTCTCTGTCACACCTGGCTAAATATTTTTCTGAGTGGTAATCAGAAATAAATGTTAGACCACATTGTAGGTAATCAGTAGTTTGGAGTGAATAATGTTGCTTACACCACTTGTTTAGTGAAATAGATTTGTACGTACCTTACTCCACAGTGTAGATTTAGATGATTCTTAAGTAAACCTGTGCTGTTGTTATAATATCTGTGTCAAAGGATCCATACAGATATGTGTGTCTAGAACTGTGTAGACCCCACTTAACTATTTTGATCAGGTAACTGGCAGGCAGTGTGGGCAAAATCATCTGAGCAAACCATGTTTGTGAATATCTTTTCATAGTGCTGTCTTTTAGTCTATGAATCTTATTTCTAAACAAATCAATTAAGGTTCTTATCACAGAGGTTGTTTTTGATCAAATGTTCAAATATCACTGGAAATTGTAGCAGCAGTGAAGCTGATGGGAGGACTGGAAGGAGAGACAAATCTAGTTATTTAAAATAAATAATCCTGCTTAATTTCCTTCCTTCCTTTTCTGTCTATCTTGATTATTTTTCCACTTTCTTCTTCCCTTCCTCTATTCCTGCCCATCACCCAAGGCATTGCAGGTCGCATTCCCTGGGAAACCAATTCTGAAAAACAGATGGACACTCAGGATGTTTATTGAAGCATTGTCTTGGGATGAACACCTGGGGGAGGGAGAGGAAGGAAACAGGACTGGGTATGGGGAGGATCTGAGCTGTGATTCAGGACTGACAGCCTCATCCAACCCCATGAGGGCCTCTGGAGCTAGAATGGCTCTTTGGAATTGTCCTGATTTAGGATAAGATGGCAGGGAGGATTTGTATTCACATATTGACCCATCATTGGATGTGGGGCTCTCAGGAAGGAGTGTAACCTTGATTGAGGGAACATCTCTGCGCCCAGGACAACCCTGAAGTGGCAGATAGCTACAGGTGTCTGTGCCTATCACTCTCAGTCTGGGACAGCAATTGAAGGGGCATCCGGGCAGGATGTAACAGTGTCCACCACATAGGGCCTCCATAGGATATTTGAAGAAGACTAACCTAACATTGGTAACTAAAACTGACGTAAGGGAGATGGAGAAAATACTGGAATCAAGAAGGTTAACCATACATCACTGCAAGAATTTAAGAATGAGGTGGTAAGAATTAGAACAGGAAGGAAGGGAAAGTTAACAGATGGATGCAAATCCATTGCAAAATGGAAAATAAGACAATCTTTCTGCACAATGAATATAGACAAGAAGGTCACCAAAAACCAGACCTCTGACTTGTATCTTCAGTGCACATTTAAATCTAATTTTATTGATAGGAGAATTCTCCCAGAAGCAACACAAGCAGTAGGCACAACACACAGAATATATTACTTTTAGTCTTCTTTTCCTCAATCAGCTCTTGAGGCAGCTTTGTACAATTGTAGAATGGCAAGAATTGAGTTTAAATTTTCTCTCTGATGAGTCTTTTAAGTTTGATTCTGGTCAATGTTTTTAATCTTTCTGAACCCTGGCTTCTTCATCTATAAAATGGGGACAATGTTATATACACTTCTTTAGGCTGTTACAAGATTAGGAAGAAGATAATGGATTATTATTTTTTTAACATTGTTATTGGAGTATAATTACAATGTTATATTAGTTTCTGCTGTATAGCAAAGTGAATCAACTATATGTATACATATATCCCCATATGCCCTCCCTCTTGCATTTCCCTCCCACCCTCCATATCCCAACCCTCTAAGTGGTCACAAAGCACACAGCTGATCTCCCTGTGCTATGTGGCTGCTTCTCACTAGCTATCTATTTTATACTTGGTAGTGTATATATGTCAGTGCTACTCTCTCACTTCGTCCCAGCTTACCCTTTCCCTCCCCATGTCCTCAAGTCCATTCTCTACGTCGGCGTCTTTATTACTGTCCTGCTCCTAGGTTCATCAGAAACTTCTTTTTTTAGATGCCATATATATGTGTTAGCATATGGTATTTATTTTTTCTCTTTCTGACTTACATCATTCTATATGACAGACTGTAGGTCCAACCACCTCACTACAAATAACTCAATTTCATTTCTTTTTATGGCTCACTAGTATTCCATTATATATATTTGCCAAATCTTCTTTATCTATTTATCTGTTGATGGACACTTAGGTTGCTTCCATGTCCTGGATATTGTATATACTGCTGCAAAGAACATTGTGGTACATGACTCTTTTTGAATTATGGTTTTCTCAGGGTATATGCCCAGTAGTGGGATTTCTGGGTCGTATGGTAGTTCTATTTTTAGTTTTTTAAGGAAGCTCCATACTGTTCTCCATAGTGGCTGCATCAATTCACATTCCCATCAACAGTGCAAGACAGTTCCCTTTTCTCCACATCCTCTCCAGCATTTATTGTTTCTAGGTGTTTTGATTATGGCCATTCTGACCTGTGTGAGATGACACCTCACTGTAGTTTTGATTTGTATTTCTCTAATAATTAGTGATATTGAGCATCCTTTCATGTGTTCGTTGGCAATCTGTATATCTTCTTTGAAGAAATGTCTATTTAGGTCTTCTGCCCATTTTTGGACTAGGTTGTTTGTTTTTTGATATTGAGCTGCATGAGCTGCTTGTATATTTTGGATATTAATAATTTGTCAGTTGTTTCATTTGCAAATATTTTCCCCCATTCTGAGGGTTGTCTTTTCATCTTTTTTATGGTTTCCTTTGCTGTTTAAAAGCTTTTGAGTTTCATTTGTTTATTTTTGTTTTTATTTCCATTTCTCTAGGAAGTGGGTCAAAAAGGATCTTGCTGTGATTTATGTCATGGAGTGTTCTGCCTATGTTTTCCTCTAAGAGTTTTATAGTGTCTGGCCTTACGTTTAGGTCTTTAATCCATTTTGAGTTTATTTTTGTGTATGGTGTTAGGGAGTGTTCTAATTTCATTCTTTTACATGTAGCTGTCCAGTTTTCTCAGCACCACTTATTGAAGAGGCTGCCTTTTCTCCATTGTATATTCTTGCCTCCTTTATCAAAGATAAGGTGACCATATGTGCATGGGTTTATCTCTGAGCTTTCTATCCTGTTCCACGATCTATATTTCTGTTTTTGTGCCAGTACCATATTATCTTGATTACTGTAGCTTTGTAGTATAGTCTGAAGTCAGGGAGCCTGATTCCTCTATCTCTGTTTTTCTTTCTCAAGACTGCTTTTACTATTCGGGGTCTTTTGTGTTTCCATACAAATTATGAATTTTTTTGTTCTAGTTCTCTGAAAACTGCCATTGGTAGTTTGATAGGGATTGCATTGAATCTGTAGATTGCTTTGGTAGTAGAGTCATTTTCACATTGTTGATTCCTCCAATCCAAGAACATGGTATATCTCTCCATCTGTATGTATCATCTTTAATTTCTTTCATCAGTGTCATATTTTTTTGCATACAGGTGTTTTGTCTCCATAGGTAGATTTATTCCTAGGTATTTTATTCTTTTTGTTTCGAGGGTAAATGGGAGTATTTCCTTAATTTCTCTTTCAGATTTTTCATCATTTGTGTATAGGAATGCAAGAGATTTCTGTGCATTAATTTTGTATCCTGCAACTTTACCAAATTCTTTGATTAGCTCTAGTAGTTTTCTGGTAGCATCTTTAGGGTTCTCTATATATAGTATCATGTCGTCTGCAAATAGTGACAGCTTTACTTCTTCTTTTCCAATTTGGATTCCTTTTATTTCTTTTTCTTCTCTGATTGCTGTGGCTAAAACTTCCAAAACTATGTTGAATAATAGCGGTGAGAGTGGGCAACCTTGTCTTGTTCCAGATCTCAGTGGAAATGGTTTCATTTTTTAACCATTGACAACGATGTTAGCTGTGGGTTTGTCATATATCACCTTTATTATGTTGGGGTAAGTTTTCTCTAGGCCTACTTCTGGAGGGTTTTTATCATAAATGGGTGTTGACCTTTGTCAAAATGTTTTTTTGCATCTATTAAGATTATCTCATGGTTTTTATCCTTCAATTTGTTAATATGGGGTACCACATTGATTGATTTGTGTATAATGAAGAATCCTTGCATTCCTGGGATGAGCCCCACTTGATCATGGTGTGTCATCCTCTTAATGTTGTGCTGGATTCTCTATTTGTTAATCTTTTGTTGAGGATATTTGCATCTATGTTCATCAGTGTTATTGGCCTCTAGTTTTCTTTCTTTGTGACATCTTTGTCTGGTTTTGCTAACAGGGTGATGGTGGCCTCATAGAATGAGCTTGGGAGTGTTCCTCCCTCTGCTATATTTTGGAAGAGTTTGAGAAGGATAGGTGTTAGCTCTTCTCTAAATGTTTAATAGAATTCTCCTGTGAAGGAATCTGGTCCTGAGCTTTTGTTTGTTGGAAGATTTTTAATCACCATTTCAATTTCAGTGCTTGTGATTGGTCTGTTTATATTTTCTATTTCTTCCTGGTTCAGTCTCAGAAGGTTGTGCTTTTCTAAGAATTTGTCCATTTCTTCCAGGTGTCCATTTTATTGGCATATAGTTGCTTTTAGTAATCTCTCATGATCTTTTGTATGTCTGCAGTGTCAGTTGTTCTTTTTCATTTCTAATTCGGTTGATTTGAGTCTTCTCCCTTTTTTTTCTTTATGAGTCTGACCAGTGGTTTATTAATTTTGTTTATCTTCTCATAGAACCAGCTTTTAGTTTTATTGATGTTTGTTAACATTTCCTTCATTTTTTTCCCATTTATTTCTGATCTCATCTTTATTATTTATTATTATTTTCTTTCTCTAATTGCTTTAGGTGTAAGTTTAGGTTGTTTATTTGAGATTTTTCTTGTTTCTTGAGGTAGGATTGTATTGCCATAAACTTCCCTCTTAGAACTGCTTTTGCTGCATCCCATAGGTTTTGGGTCATCATGTTTTCATTGTCATTTTTTTCTAGGTATATTTTTATTTCCTCTTTGATTTCTTCAGTAATCTCTTGGTTATTTAGTAGTGGGTTGTTTAGCCTCCATGTGTTTGCATTTTTTACCGTTTTTTTTCCTGTAACTGATATCTAGTCTCATAGAATTGTGTTCAGAAGAGATACTTGATATGATTTCAATTTTCTTAAATTTACCAAGGTTTGATTTGTGACCCAAGATATGATCTGTCCTGGAGAATCTTCCATGAGCACTTGAGAAGAAAGTTTATTCTGTTGTTTTTGGATGGAATGTCCTATAAATATCAATTAAGTCCATCTTGTTTCATGTGTCATTTAAAGCTTGTGTTTCCTTATTTATTTTCATTTTGGATGATCTGTCCATTGGTGAAAGTGGGGTGCTAAAGTCCCTTCCTATTATTGTGTTATTGTCAATTTCCCATTTTATGGCTGTTAGCATTTGCCTTATGTATTGAAGTGCTCCTATGTTTGATGCATAAATGTTTACAATTTTTATATCTTTTTCTTGGCTTCATCCCTTGATCATTTTGTAGTGTCCTTCTTTGTCTCTTGTAATAGTCTTTATTTTAAAGTCTATTTTGTCTGATATGAGAATTACTACTCCAGATTTCTTTTCTTATTTGCATGGACTATCTTTTTCCATCCCCTCACTTTCAGTCTGTATGTGTCCCTAGGTGTGAAATTGGTCTCTTGTAGACAGCATACATACGGGTCTTATTTTTGTATCCATCCAGCCAGTCTATGTCTTTTGGTTGGAACATTTAATCCATTTACATTTATGTTAATTATCAATATGTATGTTCCTATTACCATTTTCTTAATTGTTTTGGGTTTATTATCAGAGGTCATTTCCTTCTCTTGTTTTTCCTGCCTAGAAAATTTCCTTTAGCATTTGTTGTAAAGCTGGTTTGGTGGTGCTGAATTCTTTTATCCTTTGCTTGTCTGAAAAGCTTTTAATTCTCCATCAAATCTGAATGAGATCCTTGCTGGGTAGAGTAATCTTGGTTGTATGTTTTTCCCTTTCATCAGTTTATATACGTCCTGCCACTCCCTTCTGGCGTGCAGAGTTTGTGCTGAAAGATGAGCTGTTAACCTTATGGAGATCCCCTTTTATGTTATTTGTTGTTTTTCCCTTTCTGCTTTTAATATTTTTTCTTTGTATTTAATATTTGATAGTTTGATTAATATGTGTCTTGGCATGTTTCTCCTTGGATTTACCCTGTATGGGACTCTCTGCACTTCCTGGACTTGACTGACTATTTCCTTTCTCATATTAGGAAAGTTTTCAACTATAATCAGTTCAAATATTTTGTCAGACCCTTTCTTTTTCTCTTCTTCTTCTGGTACCCTTATAATTCGAATATTGGTGCATTTTATATTGTCCCAGAGGTCTCTGAGACTGTTCTCAATTCTCTTCAGTCCTTTTTCTTTATTCTGCTCTGTAGTAGTTATTTCCACTATTTTATTTTCCAGGTCACTTATCTGTTCTTCTGCCTCAGTTATCCTGCTATTGATTCCATCTAGAGAATTTTTAGTCTCATTTATTGTGTTGTTCATCATTTTTTGTTTCCTCTTTACTTCTTCTCATCCGTATTAAATGTTCCTTGTATTTTCTCCATTCTAATTTCAAAATTTTAGATCATGTTTACTATCATTACTCTGAATTCTTTTTCATTTAGACTTCTTTTTCCTCTTCATTTATTTGGTCTGGTGAGTTTTTACTTTGCTTCTTCTTCTCCTGCATATTTCTGTCTTCTCATTTTGCTTAACTTATTGTGTTTGGGGTCTCCTTTTTGCATGCTGCAGGTTCATAGTTCCTGTTGTTTTTGGTGTCTGCCCCCAGTGGGTAAGGTTGGTTCAGTGGGTTGTGTAGGTTTCCTCGTAGAGGGGACTGGTGCATGTGTTCTGGTGGGTGAGGCTGGATCTTGTCTTTCTGGTGGGGAGGACAGCATCTGGTGATGTGTTTTGGGGTGTCTGTGAACTTAGTATGACTTTAGGCAGCCTGTCTGCTAATGCATGGGGTTGTGTTCCTGTCTTGCTAGTTGTGTGACATGGGGTGACCAGCACTGGAGCTTGCTAGTCTTTGAGTTTAGCTGGGTATTAGAATTGAGACAGAGATCTCTGGGAGAGCTCTCGCCAATTGATATTACATGGGGCTGGGAGGTCTCTGCTTCTCCAATGTCCTGAACTCAGCTCTCCCACCTCAGAGGCTCAGGCATGACACCCGGCCAGAACACCAAACCCTGTCATCCACACGGTTCAGAAGAAAAGAGAGAAGAAAAAGAAAGAAAGAAAAATAGATAAATAAAGTTAAAAAGTTATTAAAATAAAAAATTATTAAAATTTAAAAAGTAATAAAAAAGAGAGCAACCAAACCAATAAACAAATCCACCAATGATAATAAGTGCTAAAAACTATACTAAGATAAACATAAAAATCAGAAACTAGCCAGTCACATACAGCAAACCCCAAGTCTACAGTTGCTTTCAAATCCACCACCTCAATTTTGGGATGATTCATTTTCTATTCAGGTATGTATGTCCACAGATGCAGGGTACATCAAGTTAATTGTGGAGATTTAATCTGCTGCTCCTGAGGCTGTACAGAGAAATTTTCCTTTGTCTTCTTTGTTGGTACATCTCCTGGGGTTCAGCTTTGGATTTTGCCCCACCTCTGCATGTAGGTCTCCCTCTGGTGTCTGTACTTTGCTCAGAGAGGAGGGAATTAAAGGAGCGGCTGATTAGGGGGCTCTGGCTTACTCAGGCCGGGGGCAGGGAGGGGTATGGGATGTAGGGCAGGCCTGTGGCAGCACAGGCCAGCATGATATTGCAACAGCCTCGGGTGCTCCATGTGTTCTCCTGGGAAATTTGTCCCTGGATCACAGGACCCTGGCAGTGGCAGGCTGCACAGGCTCCTGGGAGAGGAAGTGTGGATAGTGACCTGTGCTTGCACACAGGCTTCTTGGTGGCTGAAGCAGCAGTCTTAGCATTTCATGCCCGTCTCTGGTGTCTGCACTGATAGCCATGGCTTGCACCGCTTTCTGGAGCTCACTGAGGTGGTGCTCTGAATCTCCTCTCCTCGTGCACCCTGAAACAATGGTCTCTTGACTCTTAAGCAGTTCCAGACTTTTTCCCAGACTCCCTCCCAGTTAGCTGTGGTGCACTAGCCCTCTTCAGGCTATGTTAACTCAGCCAATCCCAGTCCTGTCCCTGGGATCTGAACCCTGAAGCCAGAGTCTCAGTTTTCAGCTCCCACCTGCCCCAGCATGTGAGCAGACAAGCCTCTCAGGCTGGTGAGTGTTGGTTGGTACCCATCCTCTGTGTGGGAATCTCTCTGCTTTGCCCTCTGCACCCCTGTTGCTGCACTCTCCTCTGTGGCTCCAAGCTTCCCCCCCCCCAACCCCCATTTTCACCAGTGAAGGGACTTCATAGTGTGTGGAAACTTTTCCTCCTTCACAGCTCCCTCCCAGAGGTGCAGGTCCCATCCTTATTCTTTTGTATCTGTTTTTTCTTTTGTTCTACCCAGGTATGTGGGAAGTTTCTTGTCTTTTGGGAAGTCCAAGGTCTTTTGCCAGCATTCAGCAGGTGTTCTGTAAGAGTTGTTCCACATGTAGATGTATTTCTGATGTATTTGTGGGGAGGAAGGTGATCTCCACGTCTTACTCCTCTGCCATCTTGAAGGTCCTCTCAGACTATTTCTTCAACAAAGTCAGTTTTCTTCTCATGATAAAGGAGAATAGATTGAACATTCTAGGCTCCCTGTTGGACCCAATTTTGAAAGAGAATCTTGTGGGAGAATTGTCTTTTCCCAGCTTTCATGTGCAGAAAAATAATATTTAAAAAACCTTCTGGTTTTAAAGTGAAATAAATACATGAAACATTCATCTTTCAGTTCAGATCTAACATGTTAAAATCTGCCTGGACCAAAATTTTATGTCTGAGCTACAGCCCCAGAAAATAACATTCTAAGTTTGAAGTTCTTAACCAACCTTCACATTACAGCCCTATTTAAAGGAACATTTTAAGTCTACCATGAAGTGGCATTTGAGTTGATGAAGTTTTTGCTGAAAGCAAAAAGAAGAAAGCAGGTATCAAGATTTGTGTTGTTTTGTTTTCATAACTTCCCATCTGGTGAAAACTAGAAGTGATCTCTCATAGAGAATATAATATGAACATGTTGGGTGAATCTCAATTCTGCAATGTCCGAGGTCCCACCATGTGGAGGCCCCCTGCTCATACAAATGTTGCACCTTTAGCAGGGATCCTATCCTGAAAGATTGCATCAGATGAGGAGACCTCCATGGAAATGTACTTTCCTCCAAAACACCAAGTGGAAGGGATGGGGTCTGACCCAATTTATCCATTAGACACCCGAAGTAGAGAGTTTGGGGCCTGTGAGTTTTTCATGAGTTTAAATAAAAATGTCTGACATCTGAAAGAAATAGCACCTCCAAAGGGCAAGAAGAAAACTTCAAAATGAATATATGCTAAGTTGAATGTTTATAAAGCTTTACATTATGTCAGCTGGCTTACTTAACATACACATCTATACAATACTATATATATAATATTTATATATATATAATATGTGTATATATATGTGTATATATATACATATAATATATATATATATATATTATATATATAATATATATATTATATATATATATTATATATATATAGCTTAAGCCACAAGGAAAAAGTCAATAATTTATAACAAAACAAACTCAGAATTAGCTTTATAATTCTTAGCAGTTTCCTAAATGAAGCAATATAACTAGTATGGGGTAGGGATACATTTTATTGTGATAAAGTATGCAGAGGTCCTTTGAAAACAAGACTGCCCAGATCCTCCAAAGGTTTAAAAGCTGCCCCTGCTGTATGAGCCCAGAAGGATAATGCCTCCCTCCCCCCAGGGAAAGAGTCCAAAGAAGTTCAGGCTACATTGCGCATTGCATACAAAGTAAGCATGGTGAAATGTCACAAATTTCACAACCAAGGAGAGTTCTGAAACCACATAGCCAAGTTTATCCATGTATCTGGCAATTGGTCAGGGACTTCAGACTTAACAGAATGAAGCTCAATGCTTCATGCCTGTGGAAACTCATGCCAACTCTTAGAGTAATAAGCAGGCCTGGCAAGTGTAAAGTCATTTAATTGCCTTCTAAATGTTTTGTGGTTCTCTTTGGTGGAGTTAATTCCCTCGGACTCAACACAAAGATCAGAGACCAATGGAACACCTGTTAATTTTTAAAATCTTACAATAAAACAGATAAACCCACTATGTTAGATCTTTTTAAAAGATTGATTTAAACAAGCTTGGGAATAAATGAGTGAGTCTTAAGAAGAGATAATGTTGGGAGAGCAAAGAGATGAAGCATGGCTGCCAGTTGGTCTGATCGTCTGTGAAACAGACATTAGATGACCTTGCCTGAAAGTGATCAGGTACGTGGTTACGGTTTTCATCATGGATGTGCCTAAGCACAGGACAAGCTTGGGATGAGACTCAAAGCACACAGTCTCAGAGAGGAGCAGATCCAAAGGGTACTTTCCTAAGCAAGCTACTTCTGATCTTCTCAGTAATTATGAGATGTGGAGATACTTCTACCTTTCCTGGTATGTCCCATTATTTCTACATACAACTTTTAAATACGTGAATGTAAAACAGAGACTATTTTCTCAACTACCCCATTTTTCATAATGTTAGGCATCAAAATTTAACATTTAAATTTATGTTAAATAACTAGATGTTTTACTCTCACCCTCAATTCCTGAGTCTTCAAGTTTGTGAAAAAAGACCAAGATTTCTTTTTCTTTAGCATGTTTACAGATTCTTTGCATTATAACTGAAGGGAAATGACATTTGCCTTTACACTATAACTGAAGGGAAATGGCATTTGTAGGTATTTTCTTTAACTAGCTTTATTGTGTAGTGGCTAAACATGCATTCAGTGGGTCCAGGCTGACAAGATTCAAATCCCACATCTGCCACTTACTGATGCTGTGATTTTGGGCAAGTAACATAAACTCTGTTCCTCCATTTACTGCTCTGTACAATGAGAAAGATAAAATGAAAATCAGCCTCAAGGGGTTGTTATGAGGATTAAACAAAAACAGAATACAATTTGTGAACTGATTAGAACAGTGCCTAGCACACAATAAACAATTAGTAAATGTTAGATAATACTATTCATTCCTGAAGTGAGTGCTTATTATGTATCTAGCGTTGTGCTAGAAAATGAGATACAAGGGGTAGGGGCTGTTTTGGGGGTCTATGATTGGGTCCATAAATAGTATCCCTCTTCACAGCCTGAGTTTTGAAACAATTAAGAAATAGTAGATGGAGAGACTTTATTATTGATAAAGTCTATATAAAAGGACCTATCTTAGAGTGAGACAGAAAATGAGCTGCTAACTTCCAAACCCCTGTCTTAGCCTTGGCATAGAACACCCTGGTAAAGTTTGAGTCTACAGCCCAGATCTCCTAATTTAGATTACTCCTTTCACTGGTCCAGGTAGGGAAGGGATGAGAGAGACCAAATCCCCAGGGTCTGTTATCTTTGTAGATTAGCTCCACCCAATTGACTGAAGACTACTGCTATCAAACAGGTAAATGATTATACCTCAGAGAGAAATAAAGGTAGAGCAAGAGACCAGAGAGCATGGAGACGAGGTCTTCCTATCTGCTAAATAAAGTGAAACAGTTTCTGTTAAATCATGTGAAATCAACTGAAGACTGTTTGGCATGTCCCCAGAAAACAATGAGTAATGTCAAATGATACCTCCATTCTATAAATAATTTTTATGACCATGGCCTCCAGTTTTCTTCACAATGACCCATAAACCAAATGGAAAGAAAGAAACTATCATTAATTGATATCACAATTTCTCAGACAATGAGAGAATGCTTTATGTGCCTTCTCTTAGGTTGCCTCACCTGCTCAAGGTCAAGGAAGTAGGAATTAGGAATCCCCATCTGACTTTAGGCACAAGAGGGAGAGTAAGTTGCGCATGGCCAAACCCCACCCCACCCATATGACTGAATTCGTGTACATGTGCTCTACAAGATAATTATCATAATTCACATTTGTTTGGTGCTAAAAAAAAAGTAAAGGGTTTTATACAACTCCTTTAGATACACTAAATTCTTTGATCTTTAAGACAACCCTTTGAAAGAGACTCAATAGTTCAACATATACTTTTTGAGTGCCTACTCTGTGCGGAGCACAGGGCTTGAGCTCTGGGCTATAATGACAAACAAATGCAGACATGATCCCTTACCTTTGGAGAACTCTCAGTCTTGATGTGGGAGAGAGATGACATCAAGAGTTGTTCATCACTGTATTAAATGTAAAAGGGCAACTTGTCTGGGTCTATGAGGGTCTGGAGACATGTCTAGGGAACTATAGGATGAGGGAATAGTTGGGGAGAGTTCTAGGCTGAAGGAGCAGTGTGTACCAAAGCCAGTGGCTAAAATCAGAGGTCATGGTCGAGGAAAGCCAGCAGGGCTGAAGTGCAGAGGAAAGAAAGGCAGCAGGTGTGGTTACCATCCACCCCACTTTACAGATGGAAAAGCAACGTCAGAGCAAGGCATGGGTCACCAATATCACCACAGGGGCATGGAGAAGCAGTACCCAGAAGTTTATAGTTAACTCAAACTCTGTCACACTGATGTCTTCCTTCTCTGCTAAACTTGTCTTAGGGAGAAGAAAGAGATGGCAGGGGTGCTATTGGTTAGCTTGTAATTCCAGTGGGTGGGAAGCTCACAGGTGGATTGACTGCTTCATTATATCAACAAAGGCACCAAAGGTGTGTAGCTGGATCCAAACACTCTACCTACCAGCCACTCACAACTAAGGCACAATGGTGCCTTTTGAACTTCATGGCGCTAGTATTTCCCTTTACAATTTCTTTTTCCATTCTTTTGTCAGGTAACTTATTAAAACTTGTCAAAACCTGTGAGGAAACTTCACCTAATAGGAAAAACACATACTGTGTGTTCTGGAAAAGCCAGGACACACACACACTTACACACACACACACACATGCAGTAATCCCTTCATTTATCGCTACTTTGTCCTGTGACTTGGAGACATGCCCTAATTGCTGCCCCCACCCCTTAATCTCACCAAACCAGTGGTACTTAACAGACCTTAATAGATGGCTGTGAGAATCTGATAAAGCTAAAGCTTTTGTCCCTTTCTTCCTCTCCAACCATGCACACAGGTACATCTCTTCGCTTGCATTGCTCAGGGGCTGTACATTCCAACAACCAACCCGTGAGTCCCTCCTCCCTTCTCAGTGTTCTTTTAGACTTTCCCTGCCTCACTCCTTGATTTCTTTTTCAATGTCAGCCCCTCCTTAGGGGCTTCAAGAAGCAGAGGAACTGCAAAGAGCAGTTGTCTGAGGTTATAGATCTTGCCTGTATAGCTTGTCTATGCCACTTATCAGCTCTGTGACCTTGGGTAAATCACCTGTTCTTTCTGAGTATTTGTTTTGTCTTTGGGATATCACCTATCACTCAGATGTTTTGTGAAGGTTAAATGTGTTCAAACATTACAGTACATGATATATGGATGAAATTTACAATTATTAATGAATATCTCTGAATCTCACATCCACTATCTATGCACTGAAGATGTTAAACCAGATGATCTTTGGTGCTTTCCAGGTCACAAGGTCACTGATTTTTGGCCACTCCCCATCTCGTGGGCTCTCCATTGACTAATTCCCCCTCTATTTCCATCCCAGCCCCTTCCAAATGCAACAGACTTAGCTTAGGGCATTGCAAGGACCAATTCAGTTAATAGACTTGATGGGTTCTGGTAGTGCTTTCTCAGCAACAAGACTCTAATGACCCATGCTGGGGAAAGAATATGAATTCTGAAACTGTAAGTGTTAAGTCCCAAAGGGAGAATGTGTCTTTCTGAGTCATAAAGCTAGAGAAAGAGGTAACCTTTCAGGAGACGGATCATAGGAGAGTAGACTGAAGGAGAATTTGAAAGTATTGAACACCTCTTTGGGATTTGCTCCCAAATCACTTCAGTGGCCTGCTGGACGATTTTCAGCCTAGGATTTGGGTTTCATCAGCATCACTGAGGACTCCTTTGGGCCTCCTTATCATTGTGCAAACAACTGAGCATCTCATAGGGAGGCAGGGCGTTGCAAGGGAAAGTGAATCAGCTTCAGAGCCAGGGGAACTAGGGCTCCGTCCATCCCAGCTCTGCCACTAACCTGCTGTGTGGACTTTGGCAGATGACTCAACCTTTGTAGTCATCATTTTCCTACTTTTTACATTTGAGAATAATATTAGATATTTCTTAGAGTTGCATTGAAGTTTATGTGATAGACTGGCACCAATATTTGTTCACAAAAATTGTGCAAGGTAGAAAGATAGGCTTTGTATAACTTGGTATGATTTTAGCTGCATCCAAAATTAAACAATTAGCAAACAAGAGAAAGCAGTATGGTAGAATGGTTACATGAATAGCCATTGCCTACATTCAAATCCAACTTCTACCATTTACTAGTGGTCACCTTGGGCAGGTTTATTAACCTCTCTTATTGTTTTCATCTGTGAAATAGATTTAGTTGTGAGAATTAGATGAGTTAATTTATGTAGAACAGTGCCTGACATATGGAAAGTATGCTGTGTGACAGCCATTTTTCCCAGGTCTTATATAGCAAGAAGATGAAAGTAGGCAGATTCAGCATTTGAATTGTCAGCACCAGCAATATCAAGAGTATGGGTTGGCCTTGTTGAAATTCCTTGTCTTTTTCTTCATGGTTATAAAATAGCTGCTGCTACAGCTTCAAGCTTCAAGGATTCATATAACACAACTCAAAGTGGGAAAAGAAGGGGTGATGGCCCAGGGCCTTTCCCCTGAGTCAGCTGTTTCTTTTTATCCCCAGAAATTCTAGACTTCCCCTTATTTCTCATTGGCCAGAATTGGGTCCTTGGCAAACATGAATGATACCTATGCTGTAAACCAATCATGATTTACCCTCTGGGATTAGGCAAATTACTTCTGAATCAAGTGAAAATACTGTTAGCAAGGAAAAGGCAGAATGTTTGTTTGACAGCAGCTAACAGTATTGTTGCACCTTTATTTTAGAAATAATGACACAAAACTCAGAGAGGTAAAGTGACTTAGCCAAAGACACATGGTCTGGAGGTGTCAGATTCTAGATAGGGGCATAGATTCTCTGACCCCAAGTTGCTTTTTATTTCTTTGTTAACTAGAAAGAACTATAAATACATAGTGTGGCTCCCAATCTGTGTGTTCAGTGCCCCAAACTTAAGTAGCCCTCTTGGTTGGGCAGACAAGGAGTGGTCAATGTGGCTTTGTCCTGAGACCAGCAGGGCTCCGTAGGTTGCTTGGCAAATAAGCCTTGGCCCCAGTGGAGCCCTCAGTTCTAATGTAGCTGCCCTGACATCCAGCAAAATGTCTTTGCAATAAGCAAAAACTCTTGCAGTTCTTCAGATGTTTTAAGACACCAAATGCATTTTGCAAGTGTTCTCCCTTGAATATTTACCATCATGAGTTTTTTTAAAATTAGAGTATAATTGTTTTACAATGGTGTGTTAGTTTCTGCTTTATAACAAAGTGAATCAGTTATACATATACATACGTTCCCATATCTCTTCCCTCTTGCATCTTCCTCCCTCCCATGCTCCCTATCCCACCCCTCTAGGTGGTCACAAACCACCGAGCTGATCTCACTGTGCTATGCGGCTGCTTCCCACTAGCTATCTATTTTACGTTTGGTAATGTATATATGTCCATGCCACTCTTTCACTTTGTCACAGCTTACCCTTCCCCCTCCCCATATCCTCAAGTCCATGCTCTAGTAGGTCTATGTCTTTATTCTCGTCTTAACCCTAGGTTCTTCATGACTTTTTTTTTTTTCTTAGATTCCATATATATGTGTTAGCATACGGTATTTGTTTTTCTCTTTCTGACTTACTTCACTCTGTATAACAGACTCTAGGTCCATCCACCTCACTACAAATAACTCGATTTCATTTCTTTTTATGGCTGAGTAATATTCCATTGTATATATGTGTCACATCTTCTTTATCCATTCATCTGTTGATGGACACTTAGGTTGCTTCCATGTCCTGGCTATTGTAAATAGAGCTACAATGAACATTGTGGTACATGACTCTTTTTGAATTATGGTTTTCTCAGGGTATATGCCCAGTAGTGGGATTGCTGGGTCATATGGTAGTTCTATTTTTAGTTTTTTAAGGAACCTCAATACTGTTCTCCATAGTGGCTGTATCAATTTGCATTCCCACCAACAGTGCAAGAGTGTTCCCTTTTCTCCACACCCTCTCCAGCATTTATTGTTTCTAGATTTTAGACATTTCTCCAAAGAAGATATACAGATTGCCAACAAACACATGAAAGAATGCTCAACATCATTAATCATTAGAGAAATGCAAATCAAAACTACAATGAGATATCATCTCACACCAGTCAGAATGACCATTACCATCATGTTTTATTTAAGGGAAATGACTTTCATAAATTTCTGACCCATTTGAGCTTTATATCTTTGTAATATTCTTTAAGAGCCAATTCGTGTCCAATAAGGCTTTTCACCCTGTTTAATGACTTTTTAAAATTCCTTTTTCTTGTGATCAAAACTGTATAAGCCAATTCGATTGTCTAAGTGTTCAAGTTCAGAGTGTTTACATCATGAATTCTTAGAGAATTTTAAGTTGGTAAAATGAGTTCTGCTCATTCGTATTTAACTCTGAGTCTTAAGCAAATAGCCCAGTGTAGGCTCACTGTGGGCACCATCTGAGGTTTAAAGAACTGGACTTTTCAATGAATATTTTAAAACAATGTAGGCACATCCTGCCTTATACATATCTAACTTGTCCTAATCAGAGAACCTGGGTTTTGCCTCTAATTCTGAGCAACTAAGAAGGAAGAAAGGAAAACTAACTATACTAATTTTTATTATGCTGGATTTCAACTTGATCTCATTTAATATATGTAACAGATATTAAATGGTGATAGATATTATCTCCATTTTACTAATGAGGATACTCAGTCTCAGAGAGGTTAAGTAAGTTGACTAAAGTCACACAGCTAGGAAATGGCAGAGAAGGTTGTCAGGTCTTCTGAACCCAAGTTTCATGGTCTTCTGAAGTTCATTTCTTTCTATGCCCTCCTTGATCTGTAAGCTCCAAGTAAGTTATGGCTGAGTGCTCCCTCCTAGGCAGTATGTCAGGAACTTGACATGAGCACATTACCTCATGTAATCTTTGCTTTAACCACCTTTCACAGCTTAAGAAATGAAATCTCCAAAATGTAAATAACCTGTCCCAAGTTACAGAGCAGAGCCAGGTAGGCTTGGGTTTGAATCCTGGCTTCACTACTATATTAGTTTCCTGAGGCTGCTATAATGAATGAACATAAGCTGGTGGCTTAAAAGATCAGAACTTATTCTCTCAAACCTCTCTGGAGGCCAGAAGTCTGATATCAAGGAGTCAGCATGTCTGTATGCCCTCTGGAGCCTCTAGGGGAGAATCCTGTCCTTGCCTCTTCCTGCCTCTGGCTGCTGTTGGCATCCCTTGGCTTGTGGCCACTTCTCTTTCTGCTTCATCTTACATTGACTTCTCCTCTGTGTGTCTTTTATAAGGAAACTTGTCACTTGGTTCTAGGAACCACCCAGATCGTCCCAGAGATCCCCACATCTCAAGGTCCTGGACATAATCACACCTGCAAAGACCCTTTTCCAAATGAGGGCACATTCTCAGGTTCTGTATGTTAGATCATGGACCTTTTTTGTGTGTGTGTGGGAACCGCTTAATAGCTGATGACTATGGAATCTAAATCCTTCAACTGCTTCTGTAGAATGATAATGTCACCAGTCTTTATCCCACAACATTGCTGTGATAGATAAACAGTAGATATTAATCCTTCAAGTTTTTTCAGCACCTAGAGTCCCTTCAGTTCACAGAATCTTCATTACATATCACATCCAAGGCCACAATAACAGGGTTTTACAGCTCTACAGACACACAGGCAGGTAAAAGGCATCTTTTATTATGCAAATTAAGTGAATGAATGTTTTGCAGATAAAGATTTACTCCCCAACTTTGACCCTGAGAGCACCCCTGTCTTTTATTCTTCCCCAACCCCTCCACCTCCTAAAAGGTCAGTGGCTGCTATTCAGAAGGTATTTCCCCCTAGAAGCAGTCTTTTGCCCTGTGACTTGAAAGAGGACAAAGGCTTTTCAGAACTACTCTGAGGCCAATCCACAAATAAATGTCCTTGACTTACATCACTACACTAAACCTGCAGTTTAGCCTTGCGTGTGTGAGGTAGTATGTGAGTTCAACACAAACTACCAGGACATTTTTGCTTTACAAACTTTGGAAACAAAATATTTTTCTAAGAAGGGTGAATCTCTGTAGCCCAGGAAACCCAGCTCCAGAGCAGCACAAATTGCCCCGACCTCTTCAATCCCCTTCCTTCGCTCTTCTCTTTTCTTCCTTCTTTTGCTCCCTGATTTCTTTATCTTTCATCAGACCCATAGCAACACTGCATCACATTCCAGGACCTGGATTAGGTCCAGGGGCTACATGATATGGGCTCAGAATCTAGAGGAGAGGAAAGGTCACCTTCTGATATTCCGTAACAGAGGATGTAGTGTGTTCTGGGGCAATGCACTCTTTTGGAATATTGGTCACATCTGGGGGCAAAGAAGGAGGATTGGGACTGTCTCACAGAGGGTATGGTGTTTCAGTTTGATCTTGAAAAATCAAAAGTGCAGGCCAGGCAGAGAGAACAGTACATGCAAAGGCTCAAAGGCAAAATGCCCATTTCAGGGACTGGTGTGTCCTTTGATATGATCAAAGTATAAGATCAAGCAGGGACCAGGACCTGGGGGAAAGACCAAGCATGCCACGCTGAAGTCAAAGGTTGTCACTGGAGGGTCTGAAGCCAGAGACTGTCAGGGTCAGATCCAGGTTCTAGAAGGATTTCTCAAGCTTTAATGGAGTGAGTGGATCTGAAATGGCCTAGAATCAAGGACACCAGTGGTGATGTTTTGACTAGTTTATGCTCTGACTATATGCCAGGCATCATTCTAAGCACTGTCAATATGAATTACTACTTTAACCCCTACAACAATCTTAGGAGGAAGGTATTCCTTCATCTTGCAAAGAGAGAATAAGGAGGTCATCCAGCTAATGAATGGCAGAGCTGGGATTTGAACCTGGAGGGCTGGCTCAAGAAAACTAAGATCCAGAGTAGGTCCATGACAGTGGGAGTGGAAAAGAAGAGGTGCAAGTTCTAGGACTTGGAACCTGATTGACATGAAAGGGTGAGGGAGGCAATGGGGGCCTCGATCCCACCCAGGTTTCAGGCTTAGTTGTATAATCTGCTCTTCCCTCACACCCATCCTCCCCTACATTCTGTCACCTAAGTGTTCATACAACCAATGTCCCCAGGCCTGACCTCTTCCAGCAGGCCTCTTAAATTCGAAGAGCTGTCAATGCTGTAGTTTGTGTAATGGTTTAATATCCAGACTGATCTGGATTACTGGATTTGTATCTCTACTTTCCCCTTTTTAGTTCCCTGTTATTCAGGATGTGATTGAGGGACCAGCAGTATCACCTTGTTAGAAATTCAGAATCTCAGGCCCCACTCCTGATTTTCTTAATCAGAATCTGCATTTTACTGGTTGATTCTGACAAACACAAGTTGATTCCGAGGTATGTTAATGTTTGAGAGGCACTGTTCATCCCATAAAACTTTGAGCAAATTAGGCAACTTGTCTCAATCTCAGTTTCTTCATCTGTACAATGGGGGTTTAATACTATCTTCCTCATAGGGTTATTTGGAAGAACACATATAAAGAGTTTAGTTCAGGAGCATAGAGCAAAACTCAAAAAATATTACACATTATTATTGTTACTTAGTTCTGATGAGAAGATTGACTTTTTTATGCCAACTTACAGGTTACAAAGCACAAAATTGTGATTGGAGTTGGTTATTACAACAATCTTGTGAAGTAGATGAGGAAACCAAGGCTCTGAGAAATGGCATGATGGGCCCAGAGCTAGAATTTAAAGTTAAAGCATTAGTGCTCCATAGCGGGGAAGGGAAAATAAAAGATAAATCTATCAAACTCATGTTTTAAGTCAGAACATTTATGGAGGATTTCTATACAGACAGTCTACTAGTATATCAGATCTGAAGACACCCAGGAACCTTTACTGATGGCTTTGCTCCTACAGACCCATCTCCATCCTATCTCTCCTCTTCTGTGCCTCAGAAGACTGACCTGTATGGACCATATCAATGGGTTCCCCAGCCCTCTAAGTTCTGGGTGAATGTCTCCTACAGGGAGCCCTGGCAGAAATTGGTGGATGAGAAGTGAGTGATGATGAGGTATTTATTCCCTGAACTCATTTCTTACAGAAATCTTGCTGCAACTATTAGGCCACTGTCAAGGGGTCCTATCTAAACAGTTACTTACCCTTCCTATGGTATAGTACCTGTCCTTTCAGACCTAGTGTTGGTGACAGCTGTCTGCTATGCAAGAACTGGGTACTCTACCAGCCCCCCTTATGGTTTACCCTCACCCATTCCTCACCTGATAAATCTTTCTACTATGGCCTATTATGAGTCATCTGTTTCCTGCCATGACCCTAACTGATGGGGTGGCAATGGGGGGCACCTTCATTTTACAGGAGGAAAGCTGGGTCTCAGAGAAGGAAGTGATGTGTCCATTATCACATGCTGGTTAATAATGGAGCCAAGCTTAGAGTCCATGGTCCCAGTTAATATTTTCTTATTGTCTGGTGTTCTCTTTACCTAATTTCTCCCTTCATCTTATTTGTACAGGCCTCTCCCAGGGCTTCATATTTCATTTGATATTCCTCGGTTTGTATTCTATTCCTCAAAGAGGGTCCCAAATTGCAAAGACTCAGGCCCCACACAGCCAGGAACCTTCCCTCTGCCTCAGGAAAGAAGTGTAGGCATACATTTGACTTGACCATGAATCTTAGCCTTAAGTTAAAATAGAAGGCTGGGGATTCATTCAGGAGGGTCCAGCACTAGAAAACGCAGTAGCCACTCTTATTAACTTATCCCTTGGCTTCTGGGACCAGCCTGCCTGCTTTTTCCCCTCCCTCATGTCCCATGTGGTACTTTTTCTCTCCCTGGACACTGTGGATGGTGACATAGCTCCTCCTTCTACTATCAAGATGGGACTGTATAAAAGCATCTACATACTGCATAATGCTGATCTTTGCTGATATGCAAGTGGAGCCAGATCTCCTCTTTCCTGGATCCTTTCTTGTATCCCTCACTGATCCATATCTTACATATTTTTCTGGGAATGGACTCTAGAATTACACTCCAGGGTTTCCACAATCTTAGCCATTTAGCTCCCTCTTCTCGTTCAGAAAGACTCCTGGGGCAGGACAATGATGCCCAGGGTGGCTAGAGCATCCACATTGTACCATGACCATAAGCTGACCTTGACATGAAGGTCACCCACAGTGTGGCCACATAATTGCAAGGATAACTGCCCTTCACCAAAGATTCATAGAGGTTTAGTCTCCTTTTATTCTTTACTCTTCCTTAAACACCATGTTCTGCTCAACTCTGTGTCCCTATATCTTGGTTGCCCTCTGCCTAGAGCACCTTCCTCTGCAGTCCCTGACTGCCCAGTAAATAAAAATTCCACTGCTTCCATGAAGCATTTAAAGATCAATCCAAGTAGAAATAAATCTTCTCCACTTCTGAGAACGCACTTACATAAAATAACATACCTGGTGCCTTATATAAAAAAACAAAATGTGAATATTGCTTTCACATATATTAAAGCCTTGGATTTTGACTTTAGTAGATAAATATTATTATACTCATTTTATACTCATCTTATAGATGAGGAGACTCAAGAGCAACAAGTATTAGTGATTTTCTCCAAGATCATTCAGGTAGTAAATGGTGTCACTGACAGTAGAATGATACAATCAGCCTTAATCATAAACCTTGCTGTAGAGCAATGGAAGGAGAAAGTGAAAAGTTGGGGATGGGGCATTTCTGGAACTCTGCTACATTACCCCACTCATTAATGACGTGATCTATGGTCTTCCCCTAGAGATAATGGACTTTTGCAGCATAATTTAGTAGAAAGAATGAGGTATAAAAACTCACAAAATCCTGGGCTCAAATCTGGGTTCACCATTTACCAGCTAAGCAAGTGATACCATCTCTGAGCCTATTTCCTTCTCTGTATATTAGGGTTTTAGTATCAATGCCATAGACTGTGAGTTTTCTCCAGTATATACACACACACACACTATATATATATATATATATATATATATATATATATATATATATATATATATATATAGTTTCTGACACATGGTAGACACCAAATGACACTAATACTAGTTATTAGTATTGTAACATCACCTAGTTTTGTACATATTACATATTCAGTAAATTATTTAGAATCGTATTAAAAAAATCATCTTCCAGGGTAAATTTTGGCTTAAAATCTCTCTTAGGTTGTTCTTCACAGACAGACTGAAAGATAATCCACCCTTGGTCAGTATAAGTTCTACCCTGGGTGACCGAGGCTGGGTCTGTGACAGGCCAGCTTCTAGGACTGGTCTGTATTAGAGGAGGTTTTGACTCCTTTCTCCATCCTGATTAGCTAGATATGGGAACAAAAGGCTGGGGTTCAGAACCCCAGCTCATCATGTTCTTCATGCTCATATAGGGAATTCTGGAGAAGCCAACTACTCAGATCAGCCTAGAAGACAAAAACTGAGGTCACCTAGCCTCAAATTGGGGTGAATGGGTTGGAAGGTGGAGATAGAATTTATGAGTCTGGTTCATTAAAGCCTTAAAGGTGAATCCCTTTTAGTGTGTAGATCCTACCACATCAGAAAGAAGGCATGCAAAATTCATTATTCAAAGATCTCACTCTGATTTGTTCTACTAATATTCAATTATTGCAGGCTGTTGGAAGGATGGAATGTGGACTAAATATGTGTGGAAAACCCACCTTGTGCCAAGCCCTTTCTATATGGTATTTCTTTAATCTATTCCTCATAGCATCATTGTAAATTTAATATTATTGTCTCTATATTAGAGATTGGAAGAATGGAAACAAGGAGTGGTAAGAAATTTGCCCAAGGTCACAGAATCAGCAAATAGCAGAACTGGGATTCACACCAAATTCTGATTTTAAATTCTATGCTCTTTAAAAATAAAGTCTCTATAATGAGACTTTTGCAAATGAGACCAGATTTTAGAAACTATCTTCTTTTGCCCTTGAGTAAGCTGGCATTTCCACCCTTCCTATGACTGAGATGGAAAAGGTTGGTACTCTGATCTTCTCCCATCCCTGAAGGCTCTGGCTCTACCCATTCTTTTAGCCCCAATAAATTCTAGATCCTTAGCAAATCTACCCACCCTGAAGTGGATGGTCAAATGGGCCTGTGGCAAGGTTGGCTTTCAGGAACCACATCCTGCCCATTATCCTATCCTAGCTTTAGTAAGAGCATCAAGCTGCTGCACAAGGACAATCCATAGCACGACCTCTCACCGCCCTCCTGCTCCAGGCAAGGGAAGGTGCCATCAGGTAGTAAATTATCTTACTGACGGCTTGTGAATGAAGCCAGGTTAGTTCTCCCAAGGACATATGATGCAAACTACCTGTTTAACAAGTTTTTTTTTTTTTTTTAAAGAAAATCTTGTAACTGATAACTTCTGAAAGGCTGAAAGTCTGTTTCTGAACCTATGCCTGAAGACAGAGCATATGAGTTCTCTTGATGAACTCATCCTAAAGTGTCTACTACTACTAAAATTTATTTACGGGCAATGTGGTAGATTGCAAAAATGGGCCAATTTTCTCCTCTCACCATGTCCATGCTCTTTGGCTCTTTAAGAGGTGCAATCTTTTCCCCCAGCCTTTGGATCTGGGCTGGCTTGGAATGTGCCTTGGACAATGAATGTGGCAGAAGTTATGAAGAGCCAATTCTAGGCTTTTTCTCACTCTCTTTTGAGACCTTGCCTGGTCCTGTGTAAACAAGCTGGGGCTAGCCTGATGGAGGATGAGAAACTGTGCAGGGCAGAGACAAACTACTGCAACTGAGGCCATCCCAGATCAGGAGAACTGCCAGCCTGCAGCTGAACTGTAGACTCATGAACCATATTTAACTGCTATTATTTTAAGCCTGAGCTTAAACATTGATAAAATATTTACAGTGATACAATCACTGTAAAACTAATTAAAGCAATGATAAAATAATCACTGAGCTTTGGGGTGATTGTTTATGAAGCAATAGCTGATACAATGAAAACAGTTTTAAAGTAGATAATCCTTGCCAAGCACGCTGTCCAGTGCCAGGGACTGTACCAGGGCCTTGCATACTTTTTCTCCTTTCATCTCCACATCCATAAAAGCTAACATTTTGTTGAATATTTACTTGGTACCAGATACCGTGCTTCATATGTCATAAAAATCTAATCCTTATATCTACCATATGAGATATATCTTATCATATGATCTTTACAGGTAAAGAAACAGATTCTCAGGGAAGTTAGGTGAATCAGCTAAGCCTAAGGTTACCAGCTGAAAAGTGGCAGAGCTGAGATTTGACCTCAGGTCTGATCTGCACCCTGTACCAGCATTTTTCCACCCCTGGGGCCTCCACTTCCCTAACCGGCTTTCAAGAAAGATAATTTTATGCCTTATTTTTAGAAAAGAGTTTCAGGGAGGTAAATAACTTGTCTAAGAGCACCCAATTAATAAACAGAAGAGTCGGCTTTTGCACCTAGGACTCACGGACTCCAAACCTGAATTCACTCAGGTTCATTATTAAGAAATATTTCCTAAATGGAGAATAAAACACTTATATCTGTGCTAGAACCACGGTCTTTGTTTTAAAACATGTTCTGTTTTGAATGTGTTTTAAAAGTCATGTTTTGCAAGCCTCAAATTGTAACAGAAAGCAGGTTGTAAAGGAACTGGTGAGAATTATTGTCCAGAAAAACCAGCTGGGAAGCATTTCAGTGTCAATCTTATTATTGCTTTTAAATTAGCAGTGACTTCAAAAGCCTTTGAAGTGGCTGGCAGGGAATGCCTGGATTGGGGAAAACAATCACTAGAGGGTATTCTCAGCATGCATGTGCTTTATAAACGTTCATCCTTGTTAGGCCTTGGCACTGAGAATGGTTGGAATGGAGGTAGAGGGGATCTTAGCAGGAAGATTCTAGCTGACATGGATTGCCAGGAAGACCCAATTAGGCTGTCCTTCTCAGTAGCAAAAACCAAAGCAGAGGGAATAAATTATTTGTGGCAGTGGTCAAAGCTGCTGACAACTTCAGAGACCACCCATGAGGTCTTTCCATATCAAGCTGACTAGAAAGCCCTGAGAGGCAGTAACCCCAGAGGCCTGATGCATTCTAACCTGAGAGTAGAACAAAGTTAAATTAAAAGGTGGTTCATAACACCTGAAAAATATATGTTACATTATCCCTGCCTCCTACTCTGAATCTCTATCTAAAGACTTCCAATGATCATCCTCCAAGACTGGGTTCAGAGTCACCTCTTTGAAACCTCTGATGTGTCCTGGGACTTCTCTCTATCCAAGTAGAACTCACCTATCTCTCCATGTCTCCATCCATCCATCCATCCATCTATCCATCCATCCATCCATCCAGCATTTGGTGACTTCTTACATTGTGCCTGATGTTACCACATCTTGGGGATACCACTGATCTTAAAGGAGTCAAGGTTCCCCTCATCCTCATGATACTTAAGTCTTGGGAACGGTGTAGAGACTAACTAATGGGTATGTGCCTGGAGCACCAACAAAGAAAGGATGCTAAGAAATTGTTTGGAAATAATTTGATTTTACACATACATAACTATGTTATCAACATAGGAAAAGATCACAACTGATTTGAACTTCCTTACATGTAGTTTAGGAGTGTTTTTACATTGAATTATATTTCAGAAGAAAAGGAACCACGTTCTTGCCAAGTCTCAGTATCTCGAAATGTCCTTCATCCGAGTATAAAGGAGAATATAAGTAGTTATGCTATGTGCTCTGATAAGGAATGCTTGTGAGCTGTGAAAGAAATTAGGAGAAGTGTTTAATCAGCCTTGAAGCTGGTGTGTCTGTGTGTGCGTGTGTGTGTGTGTGTGTGTGTATGCATGCATTGTACACACATTGGAGGATGATCAGAGAAGCCCAGTGGAGAAAAAGTTAAACATTCCTTCCTGTCTGCTCTTATAGCCCCTGAGTCATGCCTCTATTCTAGCTTCTGCTTTAATTAATCACCTATATGTCCATTTCTAGCAGATGCTGTTGGAACCCACCTGTAGCCTCTTGGCATCCACTAGCCTAGTGCACACACATAGTGTCCTACTACTGGCACCTGCAACTTTCCACCTGAGCAGCTTTCCTGCATCCACAGGCAAGGAAAACCAGAAGTACAAGAGGGTTAAGGGTCCCTGGGAGCAGCCCTCACCTTAACCAGTGATGGATGAGAGTTAGGTGATAAATAACCCACCTTCGTCACCCCTTGGCAAGATCTCTAAGGAGACAAGTTCTTCAATACATCCAAGAGTTCTCAGACAGGGCCGAGGCCCAGCATGATAACACAGCCTTTATTACTTTCCTTCTCTGCCCAGCCTCACTCTCCCATTCATCTGCAAGTTGTCCTGGGCTTGCCTCCAAATAAACTTCTTGCACATCCATCCTGTTCTCAGAGTCTGCTTCTAGGAGAATCAAAGCTAATCAGTGATTCTCCTCTCAGTGAAGGGCTGAGTCTAGCACAAAGACTGGTAGACACTTGGACTTTGTAAATGTTGAACAAATGGATTAGTGAATAAACAAATGAATACCGAAGTGTGAGTGACTGATAACACTCCACCCTTTTTTTTTTTTAATGAGACCCAAATAATTCTCTAAATAATGACATTTTGGAGGAGAAAATTACAATCTGTTTGGGAAGTAACTAACAGGTGATTTGGCCTCTAGGGAACAGGAGACACCAAGGCTGGTCTTGGAGGGAAAAATGAGGCTTCTCCTTTCTTGCATTTGGATATCCTCCCCCGTGGTACCTACAAAGACACCAATAACAGTCTGCTTTCTCTTTGAGGCAGTTTTGATCAGATTCAAAGAGTTCTTGGAGAATGTATTCTCACAATAAAGACCCTAAGGAGACCTGACGAATGCTATGTAATTCTCATAAAATTGGTGGCATTCATTGATTTGTTTATTCAATTCATTTGTTTGTAAATTTATTTATTCAATAATTAACTTATTCATTATTTTATTCTTTCATTAATTGAACCATTCCCTCCCTCCTTCAAGTTACTTACCCTATCTGTGCTCCAATCTCTTCATGTGTAAAATGAAGATAAATGGTATCCCTTGCGGAGAAGGTTAAGTGATTAGAAAGTGCTTACAGGGCTTCCCTGGTGGTGCAGTGATTGAGAGTCCGCCTGCCAAAGCAGGGGACACGGGTTCGTGCCCCGGTCTGGGAAGATCCCGCATGCCGCAGAGCGGCTAGGACTGTGAGCCATGGCCGCTGAGCCTGTGCGTCCGGAGCCTGTGCTCCACAACGGGAGAGGCCACAACAGTGAGAGGCCGGCGTACCACAAAAAAAATAAATAAATAAATAAAAAGCGCTTACAACAATGCCCACACGAAATCTGCATCACAGCAGTAATCACCATTATCCTGCTTTGTGGATTGTCAGTCTCTGCTGAGTATTGTTCACTCTTCATACTTTTTCTGTTTCACTTTCTTTCTCCTATTTCTAGTTTTCCTCTCTGCAACACAGAGACCACATCAACCATGGGAGAACTTAGCCTTCCAACTTCCTGATCAGTTCTGAAATTTTGCCTGACATATCTCCCTCCTGACTACGAATCAAAAACACTGCAAAATGGGCAGTGTGTCTATGCAACCTTTTCAACCTCCTTTGGGAGCTGCTCCACCCTGGCCTTCCAGCTGCACTTTAACTGTTCGAGCCTCCTTACCCTTCTCTGATTTCCAATGGTTTCTGCTTCACTTTTGCTCCTTCTGTAAAACTCAGCCGTTTCTGCTGGGTGTGAGGGGAATCAACCAAGCAAAACAGGTGACACAAAGGTGTGAATGAGGCAGCAGCTTCCAAGGAGTAGTTCATCTTGGAGGCTCTACAGTTCAGACTGTGCTTTTCTCCTTTCTTCTCCTACAACAACCCTACCTTGGCCTCCACCCTGACACCTAATTAGATTAGTACTAGTTTAGCTGCCCCTCCCTTGTATTTGTCTCACTCTGGTTCCACAATAGCCAAGGGTCAGGGTCAGGGTTAGGGTGGGGAGAAGAGAGGGCAGCTCTCTGCAGCCAGCTCTATATTGGTCAAAAGGAGACAGGACTTGGGTTTGCTGGGAATGGAAAATAGAATGTGTGCGGAAGGGAAGGGTTTTTTCCACAACAGCAGGAACTGTGGTCCTGCAGTTCATATTTCATTAACCCCTTACAGTACAATCAGCAAGTAGAAAGAGCTCCCAACTACAAAGTAACACACTATGATCCATAGAAATTGTAGGGTGATCTACGGGCATGTAGATTGTGTAGATGGTGGTAGCTCAACTTTATTGACAGGCATTCTGGTCCTAAAATGCCTGGGTGGAATCTCGATTCTGCTATTAACTGGTTGAGTGAAGTTGGATAAGTTAATGTGCCTTGGGATTTACATATGTAAAATGAAGATGGTAACAAAGTACACGTGCCCTGGGGTTATTGGCCAAATAGATCCATTCATATACGGCATTAGAGTAATAACGATGCCTCATAGCTACTAAGCACTTACTGGGTACTAGACACTTCTCTGAGAACTTCTGTTCACAGGCCTAGATTTTAACTAGGTACTAGTATCAGTTTGGCAAAACGTGACAGTAATAACCTAAAATACCAGTAGCTTAGATAAGGTAGAAGTTTCTTATCTCTTATATAAAAGAAATACAGAGGTAAGAAACCCAAGATGGGTGTGGCTACTCTGTGGTCATCAGAGACTTAGGCTCCTTCTACTTCATCATTCAAATGCTAGTTTCTATCCTCAAGGTCACCTCATGTTCCTTGGAACTCTAACCATCATGTCCATATCTCATGCAATAGGAAGATGAAGAGGTATTTGGGGGTAAAGATGTACCTTCCAGGTGAGTTAGCTTTCCTTCAGGAGTTTTCCCAGAGATCCCACATGCTACTGAACCCCCCATCTTATTGGACAGAACCTGGTCACTTTGTCCACCTAACTACAAGGAAGTCTGGGGAATGTATCCTTTTATATGGGTGGGTCACCACCTTGAATAAACTGGGGTCTTCTACTAAGGCAAAAGGGAACAATAGATATGGGTAGGCCTCAAACATTCCCTGTCAGTTTATCTTTTTAGCTCCCAACATCCAAACCTGCCTTTTTCCCTACGTAGATCATAACCCCTAGGTACCATACTGTGTTGGAAGTCTAGGATCTCGGAAGATATGCAGTTCTCTCCACCAGATCTGATGGAGTCTCCTTGAATCCCAGTGACCCATAAGCTGTGACAACCTGTCTGCTTCACACTCTTTGTTTTTTTTTTTTTTTTTTTTTTCCGGTATGCGGGCCTCTCACTGCTGGGGCCTCTCTCGTTGCGGAACACAGGCTCTGGACATGCAGGCTCAGCGGCCATGGTTCACGGGCCCAGCCGCTCTATGACACGTGGGATCTTCCTGGACCGGGGCACGAACCCATGTCCCCCGCATCAGCAGGCGGACTCTCAACCACTGCGCCACCAGGGAAGCCCCTGCTTCACTCTCTTCACACACCCAATACTTAGTGATAAAGCCAACAGCACACCTGCAGAGAAAACTCCCATTCAGTAAACGGGAGGATGGGTCAAACACCACAGCCATCAGTCCATGGAATACGACAACTCCTGCAAGGCAGGCCCTGTGTAACAACTTAGAAGATTTCTATTCTAAATACTCCTGGGAAGTTCTATGTATGGGTGACCACAGCCAAAAATCTTGTCCAGCTAGAGGTTTTAAACCTGAGGGCTCTTGGAGTTTACTTTGAGATGTCTGTGTTCTGTCTATTCTTCTCCCCCAACCTGATGGCCATAAGAAACTTTGGTCAAGAAGCAATATACTTATTCCCATTTTACCAGCAATTTGATTTAATACTGAGAATAGATTCAAGTTAGGTAATAATCTTTCAAGGTCTCCAATTATAGATTCTTAGTCTAGATGATAGTCTGCAAGCAAAGCAAAACTGCATTTCCTATGATTTCTTCTTGTAAATGGATAGATGTTGTTTGACTTTATTTCTTGTGGAAATTTGCTAAAAGTGTCAATGTTGTCCCATACCAACTGTGGTAGGCAGCCCCTAAGATGGCCCCCAATGATTACCACCTCCTGGTATTTACTTATATAGTCTACTTCCCTTAAATGCAGGCTGGATTTAGTAACTATTGGTTAATAGAATAGCAAAGGTGATGGATGCACTTGTGACATTAGGATTTGGGTGTTCTCTCTCTCTCTTTCTCTCTCATTCTATCACTTTCTCTCTCTGAGAGAGACCAGCTGCCTTCTAGAGAGACTCATGGCAAGAAATTGAGGGGGCCTTTGACCAATATCCAGTGAGGAACTGAGGCTCTTATTCTAATAGACATTGCAGAACTAAATCCTGTCAACAACCGTGTCTGTGAACTTGTAAATGTATCTCAGAGGAACATTCAGATGAGACTGAAACTCCAGGTGATACCTTAATTGCAACCCTAAAAGAAACCTTGATAAAGAAAGACCCAGGGATTTCCCTGGTGGTCCAGTGGTTAAGATGCCCTGCTTCCAATGCAAGGGGAGCGAGTTCAAACCCTGGTCAGGGATCTAAGATCCCACATGCCGTGTGGCCAGAAAAATAAAAAAAAAAAAAAGAAAAAGAAAAAGAAGGACCCAGATAAGCTGTGCTTGGATTTCTAACCCACACACAAAAATTGTCAGATAATAAATATTTGCTGTTTAAAGCTGCTAAATTTTGGGGATAATTGTTATGCAGTAGAGAACTAATCCACCAATATTCTGGAATTTTCCTCTCTTTTGTCTTAATGTTGTAGCCTCAGTGAGTGTGTGAACTCTGTTCCAACTTTCAGTAGGAACTAGGTTGGCCAAAATTTTGTCATAATATAGCATGGGGCACCCAATTTCTTGCCTGCAATATCCTAGTCCTTAATAGTTGTCTCTAATGCCTTATCTTATAAAGTAATGCCACATTTTAGGTTCTGTTTCTTTAGCACTTCTCTTGTAAGAACTAAATTCTTCATCAGTTAGATTAGCTCCAGCTGCATCTAACAGAAATGACAAATTATAGTGGGATACTCAAGAAAGAAGTTTATTTCAGCCTCATGTTCAAGAAGTCTAGCAGTAGATAGCCTAGGACTGCTTTAGTGGTTCTACGTTCATCAGTGTTCCAGGCCCCTTTCATTCTATTCTTAGAATTTGGCATTCATCATGAAGATCACCTCATGGTCCAAAATGGCTGCTTTAGCTCTAGTCATCATATCCTCATTCCAAGCCATGGAAGGATGAAGCAGGTGAATAAGTCATCTTAGCTGAGTCAGCTCCCTATAAGCACTCATCCAAGAAGTGTTTTCCATATGTATTTGTGCAATGGACAAAAGGATATTTAAAAAGCAGGAGACCTTGCAAGTCCCTTCCAGTGTTTCCTCAACTTTAGACATTTTTATCCCACCTTCATGATTTTTGCTATATTTGCATGCTAACCGTCCAAGTGATTACTTTGTATTGAATGATGTAGTAAAAAAAGTTATTTTCTTACATTTACATACCATCTCTACTGTTTTTACATAGTATGTTTTTAAATCAACTTACTTTTTAAGACTTAAATTAATATTTTTTAAAAATAAAATCTTCAGTTAGAAAGTAAAGCTTCCATAAAGGGTGTAGAAAATAAATAAAATAAAATGAAACAAATTTATCAATTATACATGGATACCAAGTCAGCCAGGAAAAGCTCTGAGCCATTGACCTGCCCTCTTCTTGTTAAAAATGAAGATTAGCAAGGCCCAGATTGAAGCTCTCTCCTGGATGAACAAGAAGGTTTGTAAAAAGAGTAACTTTCTCACTACATTATTCAACATAACTTAAAGTCCCATCTATGTACCATCTAAATAATCTCAATTTCACTAGATGTCTATGATCTACACTTTGGGACACACTGGTGCATTTTTTGACCAATAGGGAAACCAGTTTTCCAGAGGTCCTGTGTGATTCTGTTTGCTCTTTGGTTCTCTGTAATGTTTGTAAAGAGTTTATTGCCTGATACCAGTCAGCTATTTAAGTCTGTATCTGCCTTTTAGTCTCTGTGCTTAGAAGGCAGAGCAAGATTGATCCTTGATCCCCAGGGGAAGACTGGGGCCTGCCCAGCGTCAATGCCTTGGTGGGCTGTTGCAAATGGAATTATCCAAGGACACACAGCTTGTGGGCAAGTGTGTGACGGAGGCCCATACCTTCTGGGTCCTCATTCATGGTGCTTTCTAAGTCAGGTTTCCAGAGAGAGGGATCAGTTTGATTCCAGGGACAGAGATCAAAGAGATTTAAAATCAAGTACTGCATTTTTTTTAATTTTTTTATTTTTGCGGTACTCAGGCCTCTCACTGTTGTGGCCTCTCCCGTTGCGGAGCACAGGCTCTGGACGCGCAGGCTCAGTGGCCATGGCTCATGGGCCTAGCTGCTCCGTGGCATGTGGGATCTTCCCGGACCGGGGCACGAATCCGTGTCCCCTGCATTGGGAGGCGGACTCTCAACCACTGCACCACCAGGGAGGCCCCAAGTGCTGCATTTTTATTTTTACAACTCAAGGTTACTCTTGCTTTTTTCATGATAAACTACTGTATATATAATAATAGATTAAAACCCAGCAATGATTAAAGTAGAAATCTCAAGGGACGTTTGTTCAATTATACTGTTGTTGTCGGTGATGACAGTAATAGTAAGAGTAGCTGCCATTTATTGAGCATTTTCTAGCTATCAGGCACAATCCTAAGCACTTCTCATGAGCTAAGTAACTACTATTCCCATTTTCATCAGAGGGAACTGAGGCATAGAGTAGTGTTTAACCAGCACACAAGATACAACAGGTAGTAAGTGATGAGAGATTCTACATTGAACTTATGTACCTCTTCATATCCTCTCAGCCTCACCTGGTTTTTGTTCCAGGGGCTGCTATAACAACAAGCTCTGTGTGAGTTCCTGCAGTGTGCCTGTTGCCTCCTGACCTGGGGCTTCTTTGTGAACTCAAATCCACAGTACGCCTAGTTACCTGTGAATACCCAGCCCAGAATAATCAGGGAATTAATGCCCCATATGGAAAACCTTTGATCAACGAGAGGTGAAATCAGGTAAATTGATTCTTCCCTATCATTCTCCTGGACAGGCTGTGCAGAGATGCATTTTATATATTTCCTGGAAGACAACTCTATAGGATCAAGCAACCAGTTGTACCTCATCTTAGCCAGCTTGAGAAAGCATCTTTTATTGGTCCACCCTCCTGTTACCTCCCTTTTCCCCCTCCCTCCTGCTTTCTGCAATAAATAATTTTTAAAAAATCACATAGGCCCTTATCTTTGGCTCTGCTTTCCAGGGAACCCAGTCTATGACAGCACAGATCTGTCCAATTCAAAAGCCTATGCCTAAGATGCTGAGTTATACTGGTTTTATGTATGAATCTTCAGGGTAGGCTGACTTCCTGGTGAAGTGCCCATGACCTTTGACATCTTGATGATGTAGCCCTTCCCCCTCCACACTCTCAGCCTCACATGTTGCTCTTCTTCGAATTCTGTTTACCAACTATTCACAGTTCTATTATTAGCCCTTTGCCCTTGTTTTCTCTTTTGAGAATGTTATTCTTCTCCCTTCTTCTCTATTTCTTTCTGCTTTATTTCTTTGCTACCTCCTACTCATTTTTCTGAATTCAGTCCTCATGACCTTTTCTGATCTCCCCTGTACCCACTGTCCTCAGCCTAGATTAGTTCTTTGTTTCCCGTATCTTACTCTGATGTGCCTACCTACATGTCATCATCTGCTCTCTTTGGAGTCCCTAGCCCTTCGAAGGCTGGGTGGTGTCCCATTGACATATCTATCCTAAATGTGAGCACAGGGCCTGCTGCTAAGTCTCAGCTAAGTGAAGGTGATGGCAGAGTGACCAAGCGCACAGGCAGTGTTGTCAGGTGGCCCTGGGTTCCAGTCCTGCTCTGGCACCTACAGCCATGAACTTTTGAGCACATCACTTAAAAGTCCTGAGCCTTACTTTCCAAATATGTACAAAGGGGAAAACCATAGTAGCTATGATGTATATTCTCCGAACTAAATAACTTAAAACATACTTTGAATTTAGTAAGAAATAAATGTAAGCTACTATTACCAAAAATAAAGTATTGTATTATTTCTTCCAAAAAGGTAGGAAAGTAGTTAGAAAAGAAAAGCTACACTAATTGTCACCTAGGTACAAACACAGGTTTAATGAGCGCCCTCAAGATTTTAGGGTCTCCTGGGGCTCTCCCCAGGCCCCCAAAGAGTACAGGCTAAGTCAATCTGTATACTTTTACTGGGTAACTCACCATGTACTAGACATTGAATACAGGGCTGGGGCTTTAAAAATGGTAAATCGCAGTGCCTGTCCTCAGCAAGTTTAAGGTCTAGCAAGGTTATGACATCAAAGTCTGTGATCTGTTATCATGTCCACATTCTCCCCATTTTGAGGGTAAATGCATTCATTTGTTCAACGAAGTATTTACTGTGCATATATTATGTTCTCAGATCTGTTTAGGTGGTAGGGACACAACGGTGAATTTATACTTTGATCTTTGAAGTTTATCCATGCTGGGAAAGACATTAAAAAGCATACAACAAAGCAAATAACCAAGAGAAACAAACAAACAAACAAAAAACAAACAAACAAAAAACAAAACCTAGGTGTTCAACCAAGGAACAAGAGAGTTCCAGGAAGGAACATCTGATTGTGCAAAGATATGGAAGTATGGAGAGCATGGCACAATCTGAGACCAGGAATCCACTGGTGATATGACAATACAGATCACTGGGAAGGGAAACAGGCAAGGCTGGAGGAGCAAGTTAGGGACAAAGAGCCAAGGGCTGTCCTGCTAGTCAGGATTCATTTCCATCACAGAAACCCAACTGGAGAAGTAAAATTTGGATGGGCTTGTGTGACAAATCCTGGATATGAGCAGCAAAGGACTTGGTACCAGAGAAACTCAATAAAATATTACCAAACCAAATCCAACAATACATTAAAAGGATCATACACCATGATCAAGTGGGATTTATCCCAGGGATGCAAGGATGATTCAATGTCCACAAATCAATCAGTGTGATACACTACATTAACCAACTGAAGAATAAATATCATATGATCACCTCAGTAGAGGTAGAAAAAGCTTTTGACAAAATTCAACATAGATTTATGATAAAAAAACTCTCCAGAAAGTGTGTATAGAGGAAATATACATCAACATAATAAAGGCCATATATGTCAAGCCTACAGGTGACATACTCAATGGTGAAAAGCTGAGAGCATTTCCTCTACATCAGGAACAAGATAAGGATGCCCACTCTCACCACTTTTATTCAACATATTATGGAAGTCCTAGTAACAACTAAGACCAAAGGAAAAAAAAAAAAAGAAAGGCAAGGAATCCAAATTGAAAAGGAAGAAGCAAAACTGTCACTGTTTGCAGATAACATGATACTATTCATAGAATATCCTAAAGACAGCACAAAAAGCCTATGAGAGCTCATCAATGAATTTGGTATAGTTGCAGGTTACAAAATTAATATATAGAAATTTGTTATTTCTATTAACTGCAGTCTATTGTAAAGAGAAATTTAGAAAAAATCCCACTTATAATCACATCAAGAATAAAATATCTAGGAATAAATCTAACTAAGGAGGTAAAAGACCTGTACTTGGAAAACTATAAGAGAATGATGAAGGAAATTGAAGACAACACAAACAGATGGAAAGATATACTGTGTTCTTGGATGGGAAGAATTAATATTGTGAAAATGACCATGCTACTCAAAACAATCCATAGATCCAGTGCAATCCCTATCAAAATGCCAATAGCATATTTTCACAGGACTAGAACAAATAATTCGAATATGTGTATGGAAACACAAAAGACACCAAATAGCCAGAACAATCTTAAGAAAGAAGAACAAAACAGGAGGTATCATGCTCCTTAATTTCAAATGATACTACAAAGTTACAATTACCAAAACAGGAGGGTACTGGCACAAAAACAGACACATAGATCAATGGAGCCAAATAGCCCAGAAGTGAAACCACACTTATATAGGCAATTTATATATAACAAAAGGAGGAAGACTATACAATGGGGGAAAGACATCCTGTTCAATAAATGGTGTTGGAAAAACTGTACAGCTACATGCAAAAGAATCAAGCTGTGCTACTCTGTCACACCACGTAAGAAATAAATTCAAAATGGATTAATTACAAATGTAAGACCTGAAACCATAAAACTTCTAGAAGAAAACATAGGCAGTAAGCTCTTTGATGTCAGTCTAAATACTATTTATTTTTTGGATGTCTCCTCATGCAAGGGAAACGAAAGCAAAAATAAACAAAAGGGAATACATTAAACTAAAAAGCCTTTACACAGTGAAGGAAACTATTAACAAAATAAAAAGGCTGCCTACTGAATAGAAGAAGATATTGGCAAATGATAAGTCTGATAAGGGATTACTATCCAAAATACACAAAGAACTCATACAACTCAACATCAAATAAGAAACGACCTGATCAAAAACTGGGCAGAGGATTTGAACAGACATTTTTCCAAAGAAGACATACAGATGGCCAACAGGCATACGAAAAAAAATGCTCAACACCACTTAATAATCATGGAAATGCAAATCAAAACCATAATGAGATATCACCACACACCTGTCAGAATAGCTATTATCAAAAAACAACAAATAACGAGTGTTGGTGAGGATGTGAAAAAAAGGGAAAGTTCATGCATTGCTGGTGGGAAAGTAAATTGGCGCAGCCACTATAGAAGACACTATGGGGATTCCTCAAAAAATTAAAAATAGAACTACCATATGATCCAACAATCCCACTCCTGGGTATTTATCCAAAGAAAGCAAAAACACTAATTAGGAAAGGAAAGATATATGCACCCCTATGTTCACTGCAGCATTATTTACATAATCAAGATATGGAATCAATCTAAGTGCCCATCAGTAGATGAATTCGTATATATATATATATATATATATATATATATATATGCAATGGAATATTACTCCATAAAAAAGAACAAACTCTTGCCATCTGCAACAACATGGATGAACCTAGAGGGTATTATGCTAAGTGAAATAAGTCAGACAGGGAAAGGCAAATACTGTATGATTTCACTAATATGTGGAATCTAAAAAGCCAAAACAAATGAATAAACATAACAGAACAGCAGCAGAGCTATAGATACAGAGAACAGACAGGTGGTGGCCAGAGGGAAGGGGAGTAGGGGAAGGAAAGAAATAGGTGAGGGAGATAAGAGTTACAAACTTCAAGTTGCAAAATAAATGTGTCACAGGTATGAAATGAACAGTGTGGGGAATACAGTCAATAACTATGTAATATCTTAATATGGTGGTATCTCCTTACTAGGCTTACCATGATGATCCTTTTGAAATGTATAGAAATATTGAATCACTACTATGTTGTGTAACAGGAACTAACATAGTTGTGTAGGTCAGTTACACTTCAAAAACAAGCAAATTCATAGGAAAAGAGATTTGTGGTTACCAGAGGCAGGGGTTGGGGGGAGGAGGAATTAGACAAAGGCAATAAAAAGATACAAACTTACAGTTATAAAATAAATAAGTACTAGGGATGTAATACAAATCATGATAAATATAATTAACACTGCTGTATGTTATATATGAAACCTGTTAAGAGTGTAAATCCTAAGAATTCTCATCACAGAAAAAATTGTTTTTCTATTTCTTTATCTTTGGATCTATATGAATTGATGGTTGTTCACTAAACTTATTGTGATAACCATTTCATGATGTATGTAAGTCAAATCACTATGCTGTATACCTTAAACTTACACAGTGGTGTATGTCCATTATATCTCAATAAAACTGGAAGACAAAAAATGAAGTCATTCTGGCTTAGCAATTGGCTAGTATCCTAGACCTACTTATACTTTTACTGAAACTAAACTGGGGCAAGGTACAGAAAACCTGCTTTTCTGATTGGAATGATAATATTTCAATTTAACAAATATTGAACACCTATCATGTGCCATGCCCAAGTCTTTTTGTATTTTTTAAGATGAATAAAACAAGTCTCTGCCAGAACAAAGCAGCATAATCCCATGTGTTTACTACGATGTGTTTATTAAAAATGCATAGTATTTCAAGCCCTTACCTCCTTCAATTTTCACCGCACGCCTGTGGAGAATCACGGAAGACTCCTTACCTCCATTGCACACTTTCTACTAGAAGTGAACTGACTTTCTCAATCTCTTCCAGAGAATCTTCCTCAGTACTGCCCACTCTAATCTCCTAAATCCCACACATTTTGGCTCTTTTCTATCCCACATGAACTAAGGGACTCCCTTAGGCAGCTGTGGGCTTGTAAGTGTCGAACAGCAGCCTTTCTGAGTAGTGTTTGCTGATTGTCATGGTGTGAATACTCCCACCATGGCTGATCTCAAACTATCAGTGTGACATCACTGGATGCAGAATTGGAAAGAGTTTTGCATGAGTTCTCTTGAGTCTGAGGGTTTGATGGTCTCATCAGCCAGATTGTAGTCTGGGCCCTGGAGGGGAGAGTGGAAAGCCATCTTCTTAGAATTTGGTTCCCATGGTTTATTAAAGGTTGAATTGTGTCCCCCACCAAAGATATACTGAACTCCTAACTCCGATTCCTCAGAATGTTACCTTGCTTGGAAATGGGGTCATTGTAGTAGTAATTAGTTAAGATGATATTATACCAGAGTAGGGTGGGCCTCTAATGCAATATGACTGGAGTCCTTAAAAGAGGACAGCCATGTGAAGAGACAGAGACACAAGGAGAAGACACATGTGCAGATGGACGCAGAGATTAGAGTGATGTATTTACAAGGTGAGCAACTTCTGAGGCTTCTAGAAGCTGGAATAAACATGAATGGATTATCCTCTAGTGGTTTCAATGACAGCATGGCTTTGCCAACGCCTTGATTTTAGACATTTGGCCTCCAGAACTGTGAGACAATACATTCTGTTGTTTTAACTCACTCATTTTGTGTCACTTTGTTATGCCTGTCCCAGGAAACTAATGGTCCCTGTGTTTTCCTGTACCCTGCACCACCTGGTTTGAAATATGTCTGCCCTTGGACAAAATCCCGTTGGGTTTGTGTTTATTATTCCAGTGCTCTTTCTTTCTACTCCTTCCACATTTAGATTAGACTACAGAAATCTAGTGCAGTGAGCTAAAATATAGAGAACCAATTGCTTTACAGAGGTAAGAATGTTATCATATCAGCTATAATTATTTAAACCCATACTAGGTATCAGGTTCTATACCAGGTGTTTCTTTGTGTCGCCACATTTAATTTAATCTTTGCAACAACCCTATGACTGGGAATAATTATCCTCATCTTACAGCTATGGAAACAGAAGCTCCATGATATTAGGTAACTCACTTGATATCACAGAGCTGGTTAAGGACCACAGGCTTGTCAACTCAGGTGTGGTAGACTCAGACTCTGGACAACATCTTAGCGCTCCACTCTGTGGACAATTTGTGGGAATCTTAATGGGCTACAGCTGCACAAACACCTCAGGGATTGCCCCATCTGGACCCAGAGATAAGATGGGATCTGAGGACAGAGGAGGAGGATTCAAGATGGTTAGAGAAGTCAGGTCAATTGAGTAAATAACCCTGATCCCCTCTTGGAGCTTATCCACAGTGAGTGGTTGCCATTTCCATGTAGTAATAATAGTGATAGACCCACATTGATATTATAATGCAGTGACCTTAATTCCTTTTGTGTGTACAGCACTGAACAGCTATGATGGATTTTCCCTTTAGTGGCTCTCATTAATTCTCAGGCTCTGGAGCCAGACAGAGCTTGGTTCACATTCCAGCCCTGAAATTTGCCAGTGGTCTCACTTTGAGCAAGTTGCTTAATCATTCCAAGTGTCAGTTCACTTGCCTCACTTGTAACCTCTTAGAAGGAATAAATGAGGTGATGTGGAGTGGAGTGGATTCAGTACATAGTAGATGTTAGGGGGAGAAGATTACTCCTCCTGTTCTTATGAGAAAGGAGTTTTCCTCAACACCTCTGGCCTACTGATCCACCGTTATCTTCCCCATAGAGTGTGTTGGTGGGTGACTCGTTTCCTGGTTGAAAGAAGCAAATCCACCAAAAGTTCAAGAATGCGTCTCAGCTCTCTGTTTCCCCTGGACCAGGGCTATGCTACTCTGTGTTTTCAATCGTATACCCCTCTTATAGGTTGAATTGTATCCCCCCCAAAAGATATGTTGAATTCCTAACCTCTGGTACCTGTCAATGTTATCTATTTTGGAAATAAGGTCTTTGCAGATGTAATCAGGTTAAGATGAGGTTATTAGGGTGGGCCTTAATCCAACATGACTGGCATCCTTATAAGAAGAGTGAAGCACCATGTGAAGAGAGAGGCACACAGGAGAGAAAGCCATGTGACCATGGAGATGGAGATTGAAATGCTGTGACTGCAAGCCAAGGAATGTCTGGGGCTGTTGAAGAATAAGGAGTTTTTTTTTTTTTTTTTTTTGCGGGATGTGGGCCTCTCACTGTTGTGGCCTCTCCCGTTGCGGAGCACAGGCTCTGGATGCGCAGGCTCAGCGGCCATGGCTCACGGGCCCAGCCGCTCCGCAGCATGTGGGATCTTCCCGGACAGTTCGTGTCCCCTGCATCGGCAGGGGGACTCTCAACCACTGTGCCACCAGGGAAGCCCAAGGAGGTGGTTTTCTATGATCATCTCTCCACTCTGAGGGGGAAAAGAGTAGACAGGAGACTATAAAAAAGGAAGAGCTAAGACAGAGGAAGGAACCAACATATATTGAGCACCTACTATGTCTGTACCCCTCCACCGAGTGCATTACAAATGTCTCATTTAATCCTGTCTGTAAGATGATTGTTCTTAGTCTCATTTTCCAGGTAAGAAAATATTATAATAATCTAATATCTCTCTACGGGGTCACCACAGATAATAGATACCCAGCTCAAGGTCCCACAGTGAGCAAATAACTGAGAAGATTCCAAACAGAGATCTGTTTCCAACACCTGCCTGCGATTTTTCTACTTTATGCAAAGCAATTGAGGCAATAGAAATCAAGTTGTAATAGGTAAAATTTCAAACACAGAAGGCCATTATCAGTGGTCATTATACTTTCTCTGACATGAGGATGGTGGAGAGGCACCCAGCTAAATTACAGAGAAGTAACATAGTAGAGTGATTAGGATGATGGCTCTGAAGTCACCCTGCCTGAGTTCTGCTGCCACCCCACCTCCATACTGACTTTCTGGGTGTCTTTGCCTTTGTCATGTGGCTACATCTCTCCGTGCCTCAGCTTTCTGGCTTGACGTGTGGCAATAGCAAGGACAGGGCTTACAGAGCTGTTGTGAGGATTAAATGAGTGTCACATAAAAGCACGTAGGATAGATTCTGTCACATGGTGAGCATGATATAAGTGCTTGTTGCTGCTATTATTTTTTATTATTCAAAATGGGACCTCTCCCCTCCAAAAAGGCATAATGATACTACCAGGATGACTGTCTCCTACTCATGGTGCATGGCTCCTGGGCTGTATTACTGTTCTACTCTCTGCCGCTGTGGCTCCCAAAATCTTGGCTGAGCTGGGATATTATGTTTCTAATTAAACAATTGTCTTCCGTGTTGGCTAACAGGAAGGCTTTTTGGTGATGTGGGGTGACTGCTGTAATGTTTCATGGCCATTAATAAGAACACAGTCTGGAAGAAAAGTGCTAACATGTAATTTGCAGTCATGACTTCCAGCTCTAATTCAAAAAATGTCTCTGTGGTTCCTGGTGTGTGTGTCTCTGTCTGCTGGTTCTCTTTGGCTGGAATGCTGCAGCCAAAGCAGGTGCATGGGCCTCTTGCCCCACTGGTAATCCTTTCCAGCAGGACTACCTGTGTCTGAGGAACTCCCTAACTCCTGAAATAAGTGTTCTGGAGTGTCCTGTGTAAAGATTGTGAACTGGGAAACTTTTACTTAAACCTGGGAGGCAAGCTGAAGCAGAGAATGAATAACTCGGAAGTGATGTGCTTCTAGGGCATTTCAGGATGCTTTATCTGTTTCTAAATTCTGGTAACCATTTTTCTAGGACCACAGTGACCTGCTCTCACCTGACCAGCCAACTATATTGCCTTCTCACCTGGGATATGCTTACCAGAAAGATGGAACAGACACAATAGATAGTACCAGTCCAACTTTGGGGATTTTGTTCATTGAGTATCATGCCTGGGGGTGGTGTGACTATTAGGGCATAAGGATTAGAATTCTCTTTCTCAAAGGAAGCTGCCTTTCTCTCCCTGGGGAAAGACCCAAGCACACCTTTCTGTTTCTCTCTGTCAGGACAGACAGTTCTTGGAGTTAATAATTCCAGACACAAAGATCTCGTATTTAAATGATAAAAAGTTCACAACTTATTCAAAACTTCCTGGATATAAGGAGATTAAAAGGATATCTCTATTGGATGTGCCATATGCTTGAGAGCTGGATTAAAATATGAGGATTTGATAAAAATATGGAATAAGAATAAAAAAACAATTAGAGGCTCCAGAGAAAGAAAAATAGTCTACAAGGATGTGGTGCTCCAAAAACAAATTACTATGGTAAAAATCTGTAGATTGCAAGACATGAATTTCACACATAGATAGAAAATAGAAAAAAAATGAAATAGAAATTATCACACATATAACCTATGCAAATAGACTAGAATGTAGATACTCATACACACACACCCCTGTCTCCACATCTGATACACTCACATAAATGAAAGGGCTCTATAAACACTGGTATGTACCTTCCATTTTCTTAAACTTAATAATATATATTGTGGAAGTTTTCATATTGGTAGCTACCATTTCTTTTATATCATTCTAAGACATTCTTTTTTAATAGTTTCAAGGTATTTCATTTTATAAATGTACCATGATTTATATCAACAATTAGCTATTAATGAACATGTAGATTCTGTCCAGTTTGGAGAATTTTATTTTTTGTATTACTTTGCAGCAATACTACAATGAATATCCTCAGCCACATATCTTTGAGAGCATGTGTGGGTATGTCTATAGAAAAAAAAAAATCTTTGTAGTGAAATTTCTGAGCTAAAGGGTATTTTAATAGGTATTGACCCTTTGCCAAATTGACCTTCAAAGAGGTTATGCCAATCTCTACTTCCATCACCACCGTGTGAATATCCGTTTTCCCCCAATCTTGCCCAAACCATATTTGTAATCCCTTTTAATCATTGCCAATCTGATAGGTAAAAGTAAAAACAATATCCTGCTGTTTTAGCTCTCATTTTAAATCACCGAGTGAGGTTAGACTTCTGTTCATATAATTCTAAGAAATTTGTATTTGTTTTTCTAAACCGAGTGAATAATAGGTGTACAATAATATTTGTTGAATAATTAAATACACTGCTTTTACAACTGCTCCTTTTATTGTTAATCTAAAAGAACTCTTAGGGAGTGAAAAATTAACACCCTTTGATATGGTTGTTACAAGTCTTTACTTCACTGATTGCTCTTTGTCTTTTAATTTTATTTCTGGATTTTTTGCGGGGAGGCATTCAGAAATTTGGTTTTTACTTTTCAATGTAGTCATATTTATTATTTTACAAATAATTACAGTTCTAAATCTTGCTTAAAGTTTTCTCTTATTCCTCTAAATAAGCACATTGCCCTTAATAGGCCTCTTTTCTGCTGCTGAACTTTCCTTGTGTGATTTCCAGATTGTGCTCTCTTTCCATCCTCTGCCCATATAATGGCCAGTACTTGGAGAAGTAGGGGAATTCCTCTTGCTCAAGGAAGCCTTGCCATTGCTGAGGACTCCTAGATATCGGCACCTATAACTAGTGCATTGAGGGCAGATGATTCCACATACATTGTATTATGGAAATCCAGAATAAAGACAAGGAACATTCTGGAAAGTGTCCTGGGAGTAGAAAGTTGCTGCTGCAGAGTCTTAGATGCCAGACCAAGAAAACTGATCTCTCTCCTGCAACAGTTAAAGGAGGACTCACTGTTCTTACACTTTCTTACACTTTCCATCTAGATTGAGGTGGAAGAACAGGGATATTAAATATTTTTTTCTTTCGCTATGTAGGCTTACATTTAGGAATTCCTATCTAGACATCTTTCTCTTTGGGTTTTCCTCTGACACTCATTGTACATGGTTTGGGTGCATAAGACAGATCTAGGGCCTGCTGACCTTGCAGTGAAACCAGAACGTGACCCTGAGAAAGCAGGCTGTGGTAGACCTTCCTTTGGGCCAGATGCTGTGAGTCTTCTACACACATATGCCTCAGTCCCCCCATGGGAGTTGCTGCTGCTCTCCGCTCAGTATGCTGCTTCCTCTCCCTTCTTCTGAAGCATTCCTTCATTTGAAGAGTGCCCCCTCCCCGTATTATGCTTTACCCAGGAGGGTAGATGAGTCCATCTAGGTTAGAAATTGGTATCTTGACGAGAGACCACCAGGCACCCAGGGTTCTAGTATCCATCCATTTTAAGGATGCTGTGAGGAGAGCTCTCTCATAGTTTTGTCTCTAACTGTGTACCTGTTCCTGCCCTCCTGAGGCCTCAGATTGTTCAAGCTTCCCGTATTCCCACAGGGTACCCAGCACCCATCCAATAAGCCCTTTCCTCCCTTTGTTTAAACTAGTAATATTCTGTTTCTTGTGCTCCAAGAACCCTAGCAGAAAGAAGAGCCCAGAGGTGCTGGTGGATTATGCAGAGGTGCAGGGCCAAAGCCCCAGCTTGGTTCAGAGCAAGAGCCTCAGGGTGGGAGGGGTCTTTTTCCTGGTTCCTCAAGACCATGGCAGGCCTTTTATGGATTCTTAATCACAGGGCTAGGAAGACTGGACCCCCTGACCATATCAGAAAATTGAGTCCCCTGGAGAGTCAGGGACTCGATAGGACTGAAGAGCCCATGACAATTTTTGACAGTTCTTGTAAGGTAAGCCATGGGGATTATATTCAGGTTGATTGTGAGCTGGTGTTCAGGACCCTCACTAGCTAGAGTCAGAGCCAGGAAGCTCTGTCATCTGTTTGTGATTACAAGGCTCAGCACGCCCCACCAAAGGCCCTCTGGCGCCTTTCCTCTTTGGAAACACATTCAGCACATTTTTAGAAACCGCACTGAGAAGCCCTCCCTGAGAAAGTGACTAAACACTGCTTAATATTCTGAAAACATAAACAGCCTCTGAGAAGCCAGTCATAAGCTGTTTAGGAAAAGCTGACTTGGCGCTGGTAGGAGCCAGCTGTTGCTGGCATTCGATTGGCAGGGGCTGTAAAATTCCTTGCAATGTCTGTATTGTCAATGAATATATATTATGTTCGTTCTCCATCTTACATGCTGGAACATTCTGGTTGGATTTGTGTCCTCCTGGACATTTTGGAGAGATAAAGTATGCTAGGATCGATGTTCTTGTGCCATGCTTCTCTCCTTGTACCTGTGTATGGGTTGAATTTTACCTCCTCAAAAGACATGTTTAAGTTCTAATCCTCAGTACCTCAGAATGTGACCTTATTTGGAAATAGGGTTGTTGCAGATGTAATTAGTTAAGATATGGTCATACTGGAATAGGATGGGCCTTTCATCCAATATGATTGGTGTGCTTAAAAGAAGAGGAGGGGGAAACATACCAGGAGAATACCATGCCATGAGATGATGCAAGCAGAGATTGGAGTGATCCAGCTGCAAAACATGGAATGACAAGGAATGACAGCCACCACAAGAAGCTAGGGAGAGACAAGAAAGGATTATCCCTTCTACAGTTTTCAGAGAAAACATGGCCCTGCTGACACCATGATTTTGGACATCTAGCTTCCAGAACTGTGAGACCATCAATTTCTTCTCTTTTAAGTCACCCAGTTTGTGCTGCTTTGTTACAGCCCCTAAGAAACTGACATGCTATAGTTTAACCATATCCCTATCTTATATCAGACTGTATCTCCCATCTCCATTCTTTCTTTCATTTGCTCACTGAGCATTCATTAAGCATCAATCATGTTCTAAATCCAGCATTAGGTATTGGATGCAGTGCTCACAAGGCACAGTTCTTACACTGAAAGAGATCAGAAACTGGGAGTCGGGTAGACATGGACCTGCCAACAGATAAATCCTGCTCTGCCTTAGGTTCTTAGCATTTACTCTCCTTTACTGAACTCTGTGTGTGTGTGTGTGTGTGTGTGTGTGTGTGTGTGTGTTTGTGTGTTGGCTCTTTAATCACATTGTTGTAAAGTCCTCAAAAAACATATTTTTTCCTCAACTGTTTTATAATGAAAATGTTTGAATATGCATAAATGTTGAGAAAAAATAGTGCATTGATCACCCATAAACCCATTTCCTAGACTCAACAATTGTTTATATTTTGCCATATTTGGTTTACAATTTTTTTTTAATTTCTTCATATCTAGAGGTTGATTACTGCATTCTATAAGAGTAAGAGCTCTGGAACTAGTTTCTCTGAATTCAAATCCTGGCTTTATCATCTAGTTTTGTGTCCTTAGGCAGGTTGCTACTCTCTTCTGTGCCTTAGCTTCCTCATTTGTAAAATGGGAATAATAATAGTATTCAGATCATGAGGATGTTGTGAGAAATAAATGCATTTATATGTGAATGTTGTTAAAACAATGCCTTTCAAGATGTGAACCTTCCATAAGTACTAGCTATTTTAATAATGATTTTCCACAATTCTCAGAAAACACTGGGTATCTTATTCTCACGAGTAAGGCTGGGCTGGTTCTTATGCATATGAATCATGGGGGATCTTGACCTCCTCTGGGCCATTCTCTGGATTATTCTTCTTTTAGGGCATGTGCATTTGCCTCTGTTGGGTATATGCCTGTCTTCCCCATGGAATTCAGGCAATTTTTGCTCTGTTTACCACTGTAAGTGCCGGCGCTGTAAGCAGTACTAGACATATAACTTGGTATACAGTAAGCACTCATTAAATAGCTTGCTGAATGAGTAGTATCCAACATGCTATTTGTTCATGCATTCATTCACTTACTCATTTGACAAATGTGCACTGAATATACTCTTGGTTCTTGACAATTTACTATGTGCTGAGTCTTAATTGGTGAATGAGACAAAGTCCCTATTATCAAGAAACTTTAAATTTGGTCTTGTTGATATATGATTTTGTATTCATCTTTGGTTTTTCAAGTGCCTCGTCTTACCAGTTAGACTGTAAAAGCATAGAGATCAGAGATGTTTCTTTTCTAAAACATGGAAGTCATGGTAAAGTTATACACATTAAGCAGGCTTTAGAGTCAGGAAAAAATGGAAATAAATTAAAACTCTTCCATTACATTGCCAATGAATATTTTACTTTACTTATCTTTATCTCAAGGTCTTTATTTGTCAAATAGGAATACTATTCACCAGCTATTGCAAGCATTGAATGAAATGATTCACAGCTCATAGTATATTATCTATATTATTTATAGTATAAGGGCTGTGAGGAAGAATTCTATGCCTCTCCCCTAGCTTCTTTTTTTTTTTTAAGATTTATTTTTATTTATTTATTTATTTATTTTGTCTGTGCTGGGTCTTAGTTGCAGCATGTGGGATTTTTAGTGTCGGCACACAGACTCTTAGTTTTGACATGTGGGATCTAGTTCCCTGACCAGGGATCAAACCTGGGCCGCCTGAATTGGGAGTGCGGAGTCTTACTCACTGGACCACCAGGGAAGTCCCTCCCCTAGCTTCTGAATATTAGCATTTAGTCTCCTTTACTGAACTGTAAGTTAGTGTTATCTATATTCTACTCTCCCTTTCTTTCTAGTGATATGGTGAATTGGAGGAAAGATGTGCAAGAGACTAAGTTGCCCCTTTTGTAATTTTCTGGCATTCTATGTCTGATCCTCAATTGAATGCATATAGCAAAACAGATATAGACTCACAGACACAGAAAACATGCTAGTGGTTACCAGTGGGAAGAAGGAAGTTGGGGGAGAGGCCAGATAGGGGTATGGGATTAAGAGATACAAACTATCATGTATAAAATAAGTAAGCAAGGAGGATGTATTATACAGCACAGGGAATTATAGCCATTATTTTGTAATAACCTTTATTGGAATGTAATCTATAAAAATACTGAACCACTATACCATACACCTGAAACTAATATAATATTGTAAACTCTACTTCAACTCTACTTCAATAAAAAAAAAAGAATTGTTGTGGATTTAACTGGCCTCCTCCCCTCCAAATTCATATGTTGAAGTCCTAACTCCAGTATCTCAAAATGTAACTATGGTTGAATATAAGGTCTTTAAAGATGTGATTAAGTCAAAATGAGTTTTTTAGGGTAGATCCTAATCCAATGTGACTTATAAAAAGGGGAAATTTGGACATACAGAAAGATATGAGACATGCATGTAAAGAGAGACCAATATGCGAAGATGCCTCAAGAAGGTAATCATTTGTAAGCCAAGAGGAGAAGCCTCAGAAAGAACCAAATCTGCTGACATCTTGATCTCAAACTTCTGGCCTCTGGAACAGTGAAATTTCTGTTGTTTAAGCCCCTCATTCTGTGGTGTTTTGCTACGGCAGCCCTAGCAAACTAAAGAAGCAACTGAATGGGCAATGGTGCCATTTATTAAAGGAAAACTGGGACAAAAGCTGGTCTGAGTTTGTGGGGTGGTAGGGTGGCAGTTGTGGCTAGAAATCAAGAGTTCTGTTATGACCTTGTACAGACCGAGAAGCCCATTAGACATTCAATTAGAGACTCTTAGTAGGAAACTGAACACGTAATTGTGGTGCTTGGGAACACTCAGCAAACAGGTAGTATCTGCAACCATGGGAGTAGAATGAGATCACCAAGGAAACCCGTGGAGAGGGAAGAGGCCTGAGGATTGTGCCCTGAGGTACTTCAAGGTAGACTCTGCAAAGGAGACTGAGATGGTGTCACCAATGAGGTAGGAGGAAAAACTAGGAAAGTGTGGTACTCTGAAGACCAAGTGAAGGAAGTATTTAAAGAGAGGAAGAAGCGAACTGTTTCAAATGCTATGAATATTTTGAGTAAGGCGAGTCAGAAAATTGGCCATTGAAGTTGGCAAGATGGAGGTTGTTAATGATTTTGAAAACAGTGGTTTCAGTAGCTTGGTGGGAAAGTTTCCAATCAAAATGTGTCAAAGGAAAATAGGGAAATAGCTAAATAGAAATGTAGGGTAAGAGGGAACTTTTTTAGGATTTTTTTTTATTATGGTATGTTTGATGATGTCAGGAAATGTCTAGTAGATAAGAGGATAAAGATTCGGGTGGGAAAAATACATAATTGTAAGAACAAAAATCTTTAGTAGGTGAGAGGATGAAGAATCCAGTTTAGAGACTTGATTTCATGTAGGAACAGAGATGTTCAACCATGTTAATTAGAAGAAAGTCAAAATATACAGGTATAAATATAGACAGGGTGATAGATTTGAGGTTAGAGAGACAAGGAAGTCCACAGCTGCTTCTGTTTTCTCAGTTTAATGAGAAGCAAAACTATAAGCTGAAAATAGGGGAAAGGGAGAATTAACATCTTTGAAGAGATATGAGAAGATATAAAATGGTCATCTCAAAGAATGAACATGCAAATTTATTAAGGACATAAATTAGGGTTATTAAACAGGGCTGAGTGGCCATCAGATATTTGTGATCATAAGTTTAAAGTTAGACTACTCAGCACGCTTGTGATTTTTCACCAGATATATTCAAGTATAGTGACAGAGTAGTGGGGAAACTGGGATTTAATAGGACCAGAGTTTTGTGATAAGTAGTATGACAGGAAAAAGAGGAGAAAGTAAGCTAAATGAACAAACAATGGTGTCAGAACCATAATGGATCATGCATGCACCTAAGGTGTCTAAGGAAGTCTGTGGAAACTTGAAGAGCAGCACAGGACAATAACAACACTGTTGTGAGGTCAGTGTAGCAAATCTCCCAGTGAGGCCAAAGAGAAGGGGAAGTAGAGCATTACAGGGTGAGCTAGTGATTACAAGGTGGTAACCAGAGAGTTGGATGCTTGAAATCATCCTTTGAAGGTGAAGCAATAGCTGGTGATGACAAGACACAGGAAATGACCATGAGGACCATGCCCTAGGGATAAGCACCATAGGCAGAGCAGAGGGTAAGTTTCCTTGGATGAGGGTAACATGAAACTGGGAAGTCAGAGTGTTACACACAGCCAAGAAAAGCCATCTAAAACTGGATTCCCAGTTTTACCCCCCAAATTTGTTCCTCTTGCAGTTTTCTCCATCTCAGTTACTGGTGTCTCCATACTTCTACTTAACCCATGCACCAAATCTTTGAGCATAAACGAAGTATTTTTTAACTTCATATCCCATATTTAATTACTCAACAAATCCTGGTGGCTATACTTTAAAAATATACACAGACTCCAATCACTATCACCTCAATTTTCTGTCTCCCAAATTACTGCATTAACTTGCCAACTGGTCTGTCGTGTTCTATTCTCAACATAGAGGCTGGAGTAAATTTTTACAAATATAAAACTGACCATGTTGGTCCTCTGATCAAAACCCAACAGTGGCTTTACATCCCATCTAAACTGACTTCCAAATCCTTACCATGGCCTACTGATTGCCTCCTACCTTCATCTCTCTAACCTCATCTTCTGTATCCCTTTTTCTCACTCTGCTTCAGCCACACTGGCCTTCTCACTGTCTCTAGAATATGTTAGCCATGTTCAGATTCAAGAATTTTGTATTTGTGATTGATTCTGCCTGGAACTCTCTTTCCCCACACATTGCATGACCTTTCCTGTCACCTGTCACCTTGCTCAACTGTCACCATCTTGGCATCTTTCTTTAATATCCTATCAAAAATTAAAACAGTTTTACCTCACCCCCCAATGAGCTGCCTACCCACATTTTCAGCTTTAATTTTCTGGGAAAAGTGTAGCATGTATGTATGTGTGTGTGTATGTATGTATGTATATATATGTATCTCCTCAATAGAATGCATGCTAGGATTTTGATCTTTTCTTTGTCTATTGCTGTATTCCCAGTAGCCAGGGCTGTGCCTGACACAAAATAAGTCCTCTGTAAATATTTGCTGAGTGAAAAATATGTGGTGAAAAGAATAATGGTAGAGGAGACAAGAATGCAGGCATTTACACCTTCCATGACATAGGAGAAGTGATCAGGAGGATATTAGATGAGAGCAGCATGGATGTGTCAAAGAAAGTAGAGTTTGATGGAGTGCATTTCAGGAGGAGCTGGAGTTTATGAGGGACAGTAAAAGAGCAATGGGAGCAAACAGAATTTTCTACAGCCTTTTTTGGTCCTATAGTAAGTGCTAAAGGAAGAAGGTAACTGGAACAGAGAGAAGAGGTAGAAGATATGGGGAAGGATTTGGTTCATGGATGACAGGTCCACTTGGGGAGTTTCTTATATAGTAAAATATACTCTAATTTATGCAACCCAACAATCCCACTCCGAGGTATTTATTCAAGAGAAATAAAAACATATATCCATACAAATATTTGTCTATTCATAGTAGCTTTATGTATAATAACTAAAAACTGGACATAACCCAAATGACCATTAACTGGTGAATGGAGAAACAAATTGTGGTATATTTATTCAATGAGATAACACTCAGCAATGAAAAGGAAGATAATTAGTGGTATATGCAACAACATAAAATAAATCTCAGAATATTATGCTAAGCAAAAGAAGCTAGACAAAAAAAGATGACACACTGTGTGATTCTATTTATATTAAATCACAAAAAAGCAAATCCTTGGGACTTCCCTGGCGGTCCAGTAGTTAACACTCTGTGCTTCCACGGCAGGGGGCGTGAGTTCGATACCTGGTCGGGGAACTAAGATCCTGCATGCCACGGGGTGTGACCCCCCAAAAAAATAGTATACAAAAAAGCAGTGACAAAGAGTTGGTCACTGGTTGCTAGGAGCCATGGGTAGAGTAGGAGACTGACTGGAAAGAGACATGCAGTTGCTTTCTGGAGCAATGGAAATGTTCTAAATCATGAGGGTAGTGGTAGTTACATGACTATATTTATTTGTCAAAACTCATCTAATCTTACACTTAATATTGGTGCATTTTATTATATTTAAATTATACCTAAAACTGATTAAAATAATTAACCTATTTATGTTTTGCCTTATTGTGTGTCTCCTCCACTAGAACCCATAATGTAACTTCTTGAGGGTAATGTTTAGAACGAGTATGCTTGGCACATCATAGATTATAAATATTTATTGGAAGAATATATGTTCCATGCTTCTGATAGCATTTTTGAACTCAAATATTTCTGTGATTGACTCTCATATTCACTATTTACTAGCCATGCCAACTTAGACAGCATACATTTAATATCTCTAGCCTTGGTGTTCTCATCTGTAGTGTTGGGATTCTTTCATAAATGAAAATGAAATAATACACTGGAGTAATATGCTTATAGAGCTATCTGAGATGTAGCAAGTGTACAGTAAGTCAAACAAATTTGTTATTATTTTATATCACTTTATTTCATCTCAACTGCTTCTGATCATTTATTATTCTTAATGTACTTTTCTTAAGATTGGAGACTTTGCACTGAGTTCTTCTTATTGCCTGAAAGTCCTAGCACACAACACAGATGTTTGTTGAATATTACCAGATCCTATAAGTGTTTGAGAACCATCTTTTGTCATGCCTGGGGATATGTATACACACCATTGTCCTTTCCTAAGAATGTTACCTACCTCCTTCATACACATGCATGAGTACATGTGTATGAAGGAGGCAGTACCCTCATGAGTACACACATGAGCATATACACAAATGATGTTTGTACTTACTGTTGAGGTTTAGCAACCGTTTCATAGTAAAAATGTCCCTGACTTCTGAGAAGAGATTAGATTACCTTGTTACATGCTTTCTTAGTACCCAACACTTTTCCTTCATGGCATCATCAAAATTTGCAGTGATATATTTGTAAAATTATTTGGGTAGTGTAAGGTTGGTTCCACAGCTGGACCCATTTTATCTCTAACAGTCCATTAACGCTTCTTAACAGGGAGAAGGAAGTGGGGGAAGTGGGTAGAGAAGAAGGCAGGAGCCTGGGGTTGTCAGATAAGGAAAGATTTCTCTTTTTTGGAGAGGGGTGTTTATTTTATTATATTTTGTTTTTTTTTTAAATTCTGATTTATTTTATGTTTACGTACCAGGTCTGAGCTGAATTCCAGGTGATACAACAGTAACCAACAGGTGGGATGAGAATATAGGTCAGATTTCCAATAAAGGAAAGAGAAATCACAGAGACATTCCCCACAGAATCATCTTCTTCCAAGTCGTGTAAGCAAGCCATCTTAGGCAATGGTTGTACTTGCGAGGGGGTGCCTGGCAAGGGCCTATGAAGTGTGCTTTCCCAACGTTATTCTCTTGCTCAGGAATTCACAGTTCCTCCTCTTTATGCAGTTTACAGCCGAAATTCCTTAGACTGGTGTTTAGAGCCTTTTCTGATGTAGCCCAAATGTATTTTTCCTGCTTTCACTCATAATATTTTCTATCCTTCTTTCCAAAGAGGACCTTGTTCCATTCCTTTGCTAGTTAGGCTTAAGGCTGGAACTCTTTTTCATATACCTGATCCTTAAGCTTCAACTCTTTTTTGAAACACATATTCTGATTTTCATATGTTGTAACTATAAGATTCCTTCTCATTGTTTATGGAGCTCACCTCTAAAAACAGTTTAGAATCTACTAAGATGTCTGATACATAGCAGGAATTGAAAAAAGTTGGCTGAAATAAGTGTACACTCTTGATAAGTGTACATATCTTGATTATCTCTTATGGACCACATGGAGACATACAAATTTTAGTGTATTTCTTTCACTTTATCTTTAGTCACAATATTTATGAACACATGCTAGACAACGTGGATGGTCCTGAAAGGACAATAATGAAAAATACAGTGATTTTCTTTAAAGAGCTATCAGTCCAGTTGAGGATACAACCCAATAAACAGTAGATTAAAACATGGCATGAGATATCACCCCACACATGTCAGAATGGCTGTCATCAAAGAGACTAGAAATAACAAGTGTTAATAAGAATGTGGAGAAAAGGGAACCCTTGTGCACTATTGGTGGGAATGTAAATGGGGGCAGCCACTATGGAAAACAGTATGGAGGTTCCTCAAAAACTTAAAAATAGAACTATCGTATGATCCAGCAATTCCACTTCTGGGTTTTTATCCAAAGAAAACTAAATCACTAATTTGAAAAGATACATGCGTCCCAATGTTCACTGCAGCATAGCCAAGATGTGGAGGAAATCTGAGTGTCCACTAATAGATGGAAAGGGAATATATGCAATATATATCTACATACACATATATACATTATAATTTAACTTATATGTGGAATCCAAAAATCAAAACAAATGAACAAACATAAAACAGAAACAGACTTATACAAAGAACAAACAAAGAACAAATTAGTAGTTTCCAGAGGGGAGGGGAGTGAGGGGATGGGCAAAATAGGTGAAAGGGATTAAGAGGTACAAACCTTCAGTTATAAAATAATTAAGTCATGGGGATATAATATACAACATAAGGAATATAGTCAATCATATTACAATAATTTGTATGGAACTAGATTTACACTGGTGAACACTTTGTAATGAACAAAAATATCAAATCACTATGTTATACACCTAAAAACTAATATAATATTGTAAGTCAGTTATATATTAATAAAAAAAAAACATGACATGAATAGTCCTACTCTAAGGGAAGCTCAGTGTCCTGAGGCAACACTTCAAAGAACATTTGGAGGAAAAATGGAAGGTTGGGGAAGGCTTTCCAAAGATGTGAAGGCACTGTTTATTTTTCCCAATCCCGTTGGCCTTTCCTGAAGGTAAGTTCTTTGTTTCAGTGGAAAATATCAGCAATTTTTCTATTGGGTACAGAGAATAAGCATTATCAAAACATTAGCTAAGCCTTGTGCAGGGGCTTCCTTCATCACCATAACAGCTCTTTGTAGTAGAGGATATCATTATGCTCATTAAAAAATAGAGACTACGGAGAGATAAACTTTGCTAAGGACACACAGCTGGTAAATGTGGGCCCCATTCTGTCTGGCTCCCAATCCAGTGTTCTTTCCTACTAAAAGCAAAATGAAACAAACAAACCCCAAATTACTGCATATGACAATAAAAATACTATAAAAATTGGCTTCCAATAATCATTCTTTGTTTTTAACCCAATAATGTAGTGGTGGTGATGTTAAGAGTAATAGCACTACCTCCTAAACAGGATACTTGCTTTCCATCTTGATGAGAAACTTCCTAGTAACCCCATTCATGCAGCCCATTTCACAGATGAGGAAGAGTTCAGAAATGCTAAGAAGCTTATCCAAGGTAAGAATACCACATGGAAGCAGAGCTAGGTGCAAATGGAAGCCTTTGATCTCTCCTTCAATGTTCATACCTGGCAGGGCCTCTAAAGTTTAGCAATTGACATTCTAATTACTCTTTATCACTATTTTTTCCATTTGTACAACAGAGATGTATTTTACTTGTGTAGTGAGTAGAGAGAGATTAACACAGCTAAACATTCATCTTTTCCTCACTTGGCTTAATGGGAACATTATCCAGAAGGACAATGGTTCAGCACACAAGTGATATTTAGAAGCCTTGAAGAGTAGGTGTGGATAATATGTAAGAGCTATTTTTTTTTCCACATGAACCTGAATTGGTATACAGCAACTGATTAATAACCTTAGGAATGAAAATGTCAGACCTATCACATAAGTATTATCCAGCAGACTTCAATTTGTTTTGGATAAGGATCAACAGTCACACATAAGGCAGAAGAGACACCTCTGACACCAAAAATCCCCTCTAAATATCACAATCTATTTAAACAAGACATTCAGAAACACAAGCAGTTTAATTAACAATCCATTATGTAAGTAACATTTGCTTATTTTAATTACTGGGAACTTCAGTTAGGTCTCTCCCATAGTGAAGAACACAAACCTGTTTCTCAGGTAATGGTTTGTGGTTGACGTTCTTAGAAATCCTAGTACCTGGTGATGACTCAGTGCTCAGGTGTAGGAAGCCAGTGAAGAGAACAAGGCCTGGCATAATACCCACCAACAGTGGAGGGCTATCGTCTTTGCAAGCACTAGTGTAGAAACGAAATCCTGAGATCCAAACTCCATCCTCCTCTGCTTAAAACCTTTCATTCTTTTGCTTTTGCTTTCAGAGGTAATCAGACATATTATCATGAGTCACTAGGTTATTTATGACAGGAAGTTTCCTACTTCTTTAGACACATCTGTTGCTACTCCTCCCTTCTGCTTTGGCTGCGAAATTCCCTGGGTCTCAGGATATTTCGTGCTCTCACCTGCCTTCAGGATTTTACCCATGCTGATTCTGTCTGAAATTCTCTTCTTCTTTTCTTGCCTAGAAATTCCACTCACTCACTGTTTAGGGTTGGCTCCAGTATCACCTGCCTGCAAAACCTTCTCAAACCCCTTACTCTCATTTCTGCCATGCCCAACTGTCACACCTAGGCTGTGTCAGTGGTCTCTCCTCCAATAAGTCAAAGAACTCAGTGTTTACTACTGTCACCTGTGCCTTGAAGAACAACTAACTCCTCCTGGGGAAAACAACCCTCCTCCCTAGTTTGGACAGATGGATTCTCATACAGCTTTTATATGTCCCAAGAGAATAGGAAGACAGTCTACCAAAGAAGTACCCTGGATCAAAGAGTGAAACAAAAACATTAAAATAGTTTAAAATATTTTACTGACCTATTGGCAGTTAAAGGGTAGTCAATGGAGCAGATGATTCTGTATGGAGCCTTGTTTCCCATAAAACACTAAGGACCCAGGACATAGTCTGAAGGCAAGTGGCCATTGCTCTCCACAATATTGGAAGATGTTATAACCAATGGGCAATAACAACTATGTAGATATCATTGCTGTTAGGGTATTTATCCCCCTTACGTAAGGTGGATTTAGACAGTGCTGTGTTTGAGAATTGAGGCTTATCCTTGGAAAATATGTGTTTGCTTATTTTCTTGATCTAATATATTTCATTTGATGCACTGGTAGGGCATAGGTTCTATGTCCAGACAAACCTTTGTGTGAAAGAGTTAGGAATCAGCACTGAAGGCTTCAAGAGGTGGTATTCTGAACTATAGATTGGTGAACAGTCTGAGAAATGTAAACAGTTCAACTTTTCTTTAAGTCTCCTTTGTATTATGAGGGTATCCATTCATGTACTGAGCCACTGTTGTTTGGCAGGTACTAGGTGCTAGAGATACAGAGTCTACAGAAAGATGCTTTTCCTAACGGTACTTAGAAACCTTGTGGGGCAAGACATACAATAAACGCAAAAGCAAAGAAATGTGCAGGATGTCTTAATATCATGATAATAGCTATGCAAGGTATAAAAGTGGGTATTTTGTTAGAGAGCATCTCAAGGGATGCGGGATACATTGGACAGTCAGTGAAGAGGTGACACTTGAGCTGAGACATGATATAAAGGCATCAGCCATGTGAAGACTTGGAGGTAGTAGATTCCAGATAGAATAAAACCACCAATTCACAGACCCAAATGTGAAAACAAACTGAACACCTTCTAGGCACAGAAATGGCTTGATTTGGATCTAGATAGTAAGGGGGGAAAACTCAGAGACAGATTGGAGGAGGTCAGCAAGAACAGATCTTGAAGACTATGGTGAAGATTTTGTATTTTAGCTGCTATGGAAATATTAGAGTGTTCATGCAATACAGGTGAGATCTGATTTATATTTTTTAAACTTGTTCTGTTTGTTGAGGGAGAATAGATTTTGGGGGTAGGAGGATAAAGAGTAGAATATGAGAAATAAGTTATGAGCCCATTTCATTCATCAAATTACAAATAACTGTGAGTTGCTGGGATTAAGGTGAACTCACTGGCAGTGAGGAGAAGTGGTTGATTTGGGGATGTTTTGGAGGTGGACATGGCAGGATTGGCTGTTTTAGTGCATGGATTTGTATTTTTACTTTGCATGGTTGTCTCTCTTCAGTGACATTAGACACATGCATATAGCTTTGTGTAGTGGTACTGTGGGGAATGCAGTGTTGGGGCAGAGCCTCACCTGCTCCTCATTCACCCCCACTGTCCAAGCCCATCAACAGTGCAATAAGAGATCCCAGACTACCAGGGGCCTAGAGTCTTAGATGTGACCAAACAATGTGAGAGTTGTGGCACAGATATCAAGTGCAGAAACAGTTGCCAAACTTCCTTGGTACACCTCCAGGAAGGCATGAGACAAACCACCTCTTCCCCAGATGTTGTAGAGGAAGATGACACTTTAGGGGTTGGATGGACAGAGGGATGGGATGGAAGAGAGCCTATGCACTGAACACTTACCCCTGAATTGTCATCGTGTCAAGTCTTTCACTAAAATATGGTCACCATAAAGGCTGGAGCTAAGTTGTATTCACTTTTATATTCCAGTAAGTGACACAGGATCTGGCACTTAGTGCCCAGTAAATGCCTGTCAAAGGAATGAATGGTGGAATTGTTTATCGAAAAGGTATTGGTTTGAGGATTTAGGCTTCTGACTTTTTAAGCAAGTGTAGCAGGAACACAATTTGGAATCAGTCTTCCTGCCTTTTACCCACTTTTATGTCTTGATATTCATGATGCTGCTTCATAGTTATCACTATGAGATGGCTGAACCTTCTCCCACAGAGGCCTCCTTTTGCCCCTGGCCTTGCACGATACAATTTGTACTGGCCAGAGGAAAGGCAAGCACATTGGCATGAAATGTGAATATGCCTATTAACATTTCTCCCAGAGAATGTGGTGAGCCTTAGGAATTAGCTCAGAGGTTCAGCTGGGGCCCCTGGTCAGCACATTCTTCGAGCTCTTGGAAAAGGGCAAGCATAGAATATTTACAGCCATGGAGAAATGGCCTCATAAAAATGCATAAGGGTGTGTGTACAGAGTGATGACTTGGATGAAAAAAAGCAGTGTTTACATACTGTTACACTAAAAATATTCACACCTCATCAAATTGTCAGTCTTGTTTGCTGGCAACAATGGGATTTTTCCCTCTGTAAGGCAGTAATAGCTCTCGGCAGAGTGCTGAGCATTTTGTCTCTTAATCCTTCCCAGATCCCAGCGAGGTGGGTGGTGAGGGTTAGGTTTCCTGTTGTATCAGAGAATAGATCAGGGTTCATTTCTTCCCCTTCGCTGCCCTCACATGATAGAGGATATTTGCCATCTCCTGTTTGAGATCTCTATTGTGGCTTTTGGGGGTTGGCCCTTCCTAAAGTCATCTGGTCTACTGCCCTTGTGTGGATGGGGAAAAAGAGCCCTAGATGAGAGGAATCAATTAAACAAGACCTATCTTCTACTCAGTGGAAAATCTAAGCCCAGCTTACTATTTTCCTACCTAGAGAAGTGTGGGATGACTAAGAGCACAAACCTGAGTAAAAGCTAATTAGATATGGAGAATTTTATATGTACTAGCTTTTGTAATCACTATGGTGATCTTGTAAGGTTGGTTTTGTTATTATAATCATTATTACTATTAATTATTACAGTTTCCCAGATGAGTACTATAACGATCAAGGTTCATGTAAATTCTGTATTCAAACCTGAAATGTAATTTAGCTCTATAAGACATGAGATGTTATAGTAACCTCCACTTTGTACACATTGGACACACTGACAAGTAGCAGAGGTACCATAGTGCTTCCTTCTTGTTATGCTCTTGCAGAGGAAAGATGGCTTTGGAGAGAGACCTGAATTCAAATGCAGATCTCTTCCTTGCTAGATGGGTGCCCTAAGGTAAGGCAGAAATTATGCCTGTGCCTTAGTTTTCTCATCTATAAAAGCAATAAAATAAAATATGCCCATGGCATAATGGGTGTAAAAATAAAATGACAGAGCATAAAGAAAGTGACTATCACCTAGAAGTATTACTCCATACTTGTGGATTCACTCTGCTTTTTCCCCCCAACAGCAAGCTTGGTGGTTTTTGCTTGTTCATTTGTTTTTGTTTTGTTTTAATTTTATTTTAATAATCCTATTAGAAAACAAACACATGCATTTCTGTACTGCTTTGTATTCACCCTAAGTATTGACTTTTTTATAGTGTCCAGGATGGGTAACATCAATCCTGTTGATATTCACTAGTTATCAGCCTTCTACTTGCAGGGGTCATACTCCTAAGCCTCATCTCAGAAGATCACTGAGTTAGATTCTTCAAGATTCTTGGCCGTAGGAACCATACTGCTAGTCCACTGACTGCTGAATATGTATTGAGCATCTAGATATCTAGATATTGCATGGAATACTGAAAGATAAGGCTTGGTGAGTTCAAGGCAGCCAACAGGGGCCATTTCAATACCAATGAGGCCTTAGGAATATATTTAACCTCTTTGTGCTTAGTCTTCTCATCTATATGATGGTCTAAAGATGAAAAGCTTTGAGAAGATTGAGATAATATATATAAAGTACTCACTCAGTGCCTTGCATGTAGTAAAGCTTTAGTCAGTACTAGTTATTAATATCATTAGCTAAAATATTTAGTAAAAGGTGACTCTGGTTAGTGATTTCCAATGAAAGAAGATAGTATATAATTAAGTCCTATACACATTCAACATCTTAAATTTTTTATATTAAGTAGTGAATAAAATATTAAATTAAAATATTAATATTAAATTAATATTAAAATATTAAATTAAAGTATGCATGCATTATATAAAATAACAATAAAATTAATCTACATACCATCACCCAATACTTTTGAAACTCGCCATATGCACCCACATGCCATCCTTCTTTCAGAGGCAACAAAAACTCTGAATTTTGTGTTGAACCTTCCCTCGCTTTTCTTTATAGTTACACCGTTTACTTTTGCATCTTAACAATAGAAGTTTTTAGTTTTGCATGATTTTGACATTTATATAAATGGAATCTCATTGCTGTCAATCCTCTGTTACTTGCTTTGTTTGTTTAACATTGTATTCTGAGATCTATCCACCTTGTTCATGTAGCTATGATCTATTCCTGCCAGTACTGTAGAGTATACTTGTGTATGGATATAGCAGAATTCACCTATCCTTTTTTCTCCTTATGGACATTTTAGTTGCTTCCTTTAAAATTATTTTCCTATTACTATCAGTGTTTCTATCCACATATTATATAAACTCATGGTGTGTATGGAAAAGATTCTTTGTAGAATAGATATTTGGGAGTGAAACTGTTAGGTCCACAGAATTTGAGCATGTTCAACCTTACTATATAATGCTATTGTCTTGTTTTACACAGAAACTATAATAATTTATAACCTTGCCTGCAGAATATAAAGTTTATTTATAATTCTACCTTCCATCCTTGCCAGTACTTGATATTCTCAACCTTTAATTTTTGCTAATATGATGAATGAAAAGTGGTACCTGTTTGTGGTTTTAGTTTGTATTTTTTTTGATTACTAGTGAATTGAAGAATATTTTTAAATGTTTATTGGTCATTAGAGCTTCTGCTTTTGTGAAGTGCTTCTTAAAGACTTGCCCATTTGTTTTTCCATTGCATTGTTTGTCTTTAATTTATTGATTAACATAAATTCTATTTCCTGTCTTGATACTAATCTTGTCATTACATATTCCCAAATATCTTCTCTCAATTTGTGGTTTTTCATTTCAGGTTTTTTTTTTTTTTTTTTTGCGGTACACCAGCCTCTCACTGCTGCGGCCTCTTCCCACTGCGGAGCACAGGCTCCGGACGCGCAGACCCAGCGGCCACGGCTCACAGTCCCAGCCGCTACGTGGCACGTGGGATCCTCCCTTACCGGGGCACGAACCCGTGTCCCCTGCATTGGCAAGCGGACTCCCAACCACTGCGCCACCAGGGAAGCCCAGTTTTTATATTATGTCTTTGGATGAACAGATGTTCTTTAATACTGCTGAGTATTTCGTCATTTCTTCATGATTTGTACTTTCTATTGTTTAGAAACCCTTCCCTATTCAGAAGTCATAACGATATTCTGGTGTTCCCCTGTATTAAGTTCTAAGTCTTACAGTTTTACTTTTTTATATTTAAATATTTAATCTACCTGGAATTTATTTTGTATATGGTAGGAAGTAGGACTCGAATTTCATTTTGTCCATATGAGTATAACGAATTTCTTCAGGATCATTCATTGAATAACATCTTTTGCCACTGAGATGTAATGCTGGCCCTGTCATACATCAAATTTCCATATGTGTGGACCTGTGTATGGGCTCTTTTTTCTTCTCATTTACTTATTAGTCTATGTGCACACCAACACCAGCCTGCTTTAATTACTGTCACCTAATAATAATGCTTGGTATTTTGAAAGCCAAATCCCACTATTTTTCTTCCTCAGGAGTGTTTTGGTTATCCTTGGTCATTTGCTCTTTCACGTGGAATGGTTGAGTCAACTTGTCAAAGTTAAAAATAACCTGTTGGAATGTTCTTAGAATTACATTGACTTTATAGATGAATTTGCAAAGAAACAACATTAATATTGAGTCTTACCATCCATGAACATGATGTAATTTTTAACTTCTTTAATTTTGCTCTTTTTTAATGTTTTTCAATAAAGTTTTATAAGATTTTTCATAAAACTCCTTCCCAACTCTGTTAGATTTATATCTAGGTACTTGATATTTTATGCCATTACAAATTGTTTTTCTTTTAAAATATATTTTCTGATTATTCAATTTTTTGCATTTGTATCAAGAATCTCATAATATCTATTGAGTTAAATGATAAATCTGTAGATTTGGGCTTTTCTGTGTAGATAATCATGCCATCTATGAATAAACAGAGTTTTGTTATTTTATATTTATAAACTTGTACCATCATTTGTTTTTGACTTCCTGTTCTACTAGGACTCCCAACAAACATTGAATGAAAGCTATTTTCTTACTTCTGATATGAAAAATTATTTGAGAATTGATTTGAAGCTGGATTCCCCAGACAGGTTCTGCCAATCTGGGAATACTTTAAACCAATATTCAGCTAGAGGTTTTCAAGCCACCTAGTTACTGAGATTTGGAACCACACATTTGATTGGGGCCAAATTGTAGTAAATAATTTTCAAAAAACTTTTTTCCTCTTCCCCTAATTTAGAGGTTTGGGAGAGGGAAATACTCTTTTACTCCCTTTAGGAGTACATTTTATGGTCACACTTAAATTGTTTGTAGCTTTTGTGGGGTCCAACTCTATGCATGTGGAGAATCTCCTACAGGACTCATTACTTTGGGTGACCCTTGTAATTTGTCTCCTTGCTAACCAGGGCCCAAGTACACTGGGGTTCACAAACACCCCTGAAGGAGGCTTAGTTCAGTGCTCTGCTTGACTTTCTGGAGTTCTCTTATTGCACTTAGATTTTGACCTTTAAGTCTTCTTACATCCTGGTCAACCTGACGCATTTAAGAATAACTTCTATATTGTACCTAAAATTTTCAATGTTTCCAATGTTAGAATGCCTTGTTTATCATATTTCTGGAATCACAAGTCTCAAGCAGGACTTTTTAATATACCTCCTATGTATGTTGCAACTATGCATGCTAAGATACCATCTTTGCTTTCATAAAGTACACAGTAGGGTTGGAAGACAGACATGTAAACAGGGCATTACAGTACAGGATCATACATGTTATCATGGCATTAGCCATGTGAGGGGCTAGAGCAGGACACTCAGGAAAGAGGGAGGTACACTTGCAGCGGCCCTGCGGTGAAATGACATATCTGGAGTTTTAGGGGTATCCTGTGATTCCTATAGGCACTATTTCTTGACCTTCATCCCTACTCTAGAGGGTAAGAGAAGCATGTTTACCATTAAGAGATGAGAAAATAAGTCTCCAAAAAATCGACTGATTTGCTCGTGGGGCCATGGTTAGCAAACTGAAAATACTGTCTTTTGACTCTGAGTCCAGTTCCCTTCCCACCACTGATACAGTTGGGTCTTGAAACATGAGACGCTAAATCCCTTCTGAATGTTCCTAGAGCTCCTGATCCAATGATCTATCTATAGAAGATACATGATCAGTGCTCGCCTGTCACCCCAAAGCAGCTATATTTGGAAAATGTAAAGCAATTTTACTGTATTGTTTTCCTCTGTACAAAAACTGGTCAGAGAAGGAGGGTTCTCTGGGAAGACTCACTCCATAGTAGCTGACAGTAAGCCTCAAGCAGTGCTGCTAATAATAAGTGAGGAGGAGGAGGAGCTGCTGTAATTGCTTCATAGAATTTCTAATCCTCTGTTAGTGCTGAATTCTCCCTCTGCAGTGGTCCAACAAGGTTCCACCAATGCTTGCTCTTTTTGTTCTTTCATTCACTGAATTTTCTTAGGAACTGATTTGTATAACCTGTGTATCAGGTATTTAACCAAAGCTTTGAACTTTGGCACCTGCCTCTCTGGACATGGTCACTTGCTTTCTCTGATTTACTGACACTTTGCATGTTGACTTTCAATATTTAATTCCTACATGGAGATGACTATACATGGAGGTAGCTCTAGAATTTTTATACATAAGATGCCTAGGAAGAGAAATCTGGTCCAAAGGCAAAGGTAGAGAATGTTTCTTCAATTGCATTTGCATAGCAAGCCCACAGATTGAACTTGGATTATCTGGCTCTTCCTTGAAGCACTTTTCTCACTTGAAAATGAGATTAACAGTATTACTTAATTCATCAAGCTCTTGTGAGGATGAAATTAATGAATACATGTAAAGAACTTAGAAGAGTTTTTGATGTATGGATACCAAGGGGGAAGGGGTGTGGGATGAATTGGGAGATTGGGATTGACATATATATATACTATTGATACTATGTATAAAATAGATAACTAATGAGAACCCGCTGTATAGCACAGGGAACTCTACTCAGTGCTCTGTGGTGACCTAAATGGGAAGGAAATTCAAAAAAGAGGGGATATATGTATACATGTAGCTGATTCACTTTGCTGTACAGTAGAAACTAACACAACATTGTAAAGCAACTATATTCCAATAAAAATGAATTAAAAAAGAGTGTTTGATGTGGAGAAATTGCTCAACAAATGCAGGCTACAATAATATTAGCAATAGTAATACTTATCTTTAAGCTGTTTATTTGGTGTAGTGTGTTTAGATGATCATGTCAGCATTACTGGAGAGGAGGACTAGACTTCTTCTTTTGACACTTCCAGAGGTATCTGAGGTTTTCTACATATCTGGCTGACACTAGAGTATAATTTCACGTGGGAGGAAGCTTTTCACATACCCTAAACCTCTTCTAAGCATTCCCAGTTCCTAATACTTATCAATATTTGAGACTATTTCTTTTATACATTTAGAGTTTCCCATTTAAATGCAGATGCTCTCTAAAGTGGTTGACAAAGCAACAAAACAGGAATTTGTAATCAAAAGACTTAGGATGTTTCCATACAAATAGTAAAATTATTGTTCTAGTTCTGTGAAAAATGCCATTGGTAGTTTGATAGGGATTGCATTGAATCTGTAGATTGCATTGAATCTGTAGTTTGCTTTGGGTAGTAGAGTCATTTTCACAATGTTGATTCTTCCAATCCAAGAATGTGGTATATCTCTCCATCTGTATGTATCATCTTTAATTTCTTTCAACAGTGTCTTATAGTTTTCTGCATATGGGTCTTTCATCTCCTTAGGTAGGTTTATTCCTAAGTATTTTATTGTTTTTGTTGCAATGGTAAATGGGAGTGTTTCCTTAATTTCTCTTTCAGATTTTTCATCATTAGTATATAGGAATAAAAGAGATTTCTGTGCATTAATTTTGTATCCTGCCACTTTACCAAATTCATTATTAGCTCTAGTAGTTTTCTGGTAGGATATTTAAGATTCTCTATGTATGATACCATGCCATCTGCAAACAGTGACACAAAAGACCCCAAATAGCTAAAGCAATCTTGAGAAAGAAAAACGGAGATGGAGGAATCAGGCTCCCTGACTTCGGACTATACTACAAAGCTACAGTAATCAAGACAGTATGGTACTGGCACCACTAAAACAGAAATATAGATTAATGGAACAGGATAGAAAGCCCAGAGATAAACCCACATGCATATGACCTTATCTTTGACAAAGGAGGCAAGAATATACAATAGAGAAAAGACAGTCTCTTCAATAAGTGGTGTTGGGAAAACTGGACAGCTACATGTAAAAGAATGAAATTAGAATACTTCTTAACACCATGCACAAAATAAACTCAAAATGGATTAAAGACCTAAAGTTAAGGCCAGAAACTATAAAACTCTTAGAGGAAAACATAGGCAGAACACTCTATGACATAAATCACAGCAAGATCCTTTTTGACCCACTTCTTAGAGAAATGGAAATAAAAACAAAAATAAATCAGACCTAATGAAACAAAAGCTTTTGCACAGCAAAGGAGACCATAATCAAGACAAAAAGACAACCCTCAGAATGGGAGAAAATATTTACAAACAAAGCAACTGACAAGGGATTAATCTCCAAAATATACAAGCAGCTCATGCAGCTCAATATCAAAAAACAAAAAACGCAATAAAGAAATGGGCAGAAGACCTAAATAGACATTTCTCCAAAGAAGATATAGAGATTTCCAACAAACACATGAAAGGATGCTCAACATCACTAATCATTAGAGAAATGCAAATTAAAACTATAATGAGGTATCACCTCACACCAGTCAGAATGGCCATTATCAAAAAAATCTGCAAACGATAAATGCTGGAAAGGGTGTGGAGAAAAGGGAACCCTCTTGCACTGTTGGTGGGGATGTAGATTGATACAACCACTGTGGAGAGCAGTATGGAGGTTCCTTAAAAAACTAAAAATAGAACTACCATATGACCCAGCAATCCCACTACTAGGCCTATACCCTGACAAAACCATAATTATAAAAGATACATGTACCACAGTGTTCATTGCAGCACTATTTACAATGACCAGGACATGGAAGCACCTAAGTATCCATCAACAGATGAATGGATAAAGAAGATGTGGCACATATGCACAATGGAATATTACTCAGCCATAAAAAGAAATGAAGTTGAGTTATTTGTATTGAGGTGGATAGACCTAGAGTCTTTCATACAGAGTGAATAAGTCAGAAAGAGAAAAACAAGTACCGTATGCTAACACATATATATGGAATCGGAAAAAAAAATTAAAATGGTTCTGATGAACCTAGGGACAGGACAGGAATAAAGACATGGACGTAAAGAATGGACTTGACACGGGATTGGGAAGGGTAAGCTGGGACGAAGTGAGGGAGTAGCATTGACATATATACACAACCAATGTAAAATAGATAGCCAGTGGGAAGCAGCTGCATAGCACAGGGAGATCAAATCTGTGCTTTGTCACCACCTAGAGGGGTGGGATAGGGAGGGTAGGAGGGAGGCACAGAGGGAGGGGATATGGGGATATATGTATACATATAGCTGATTCACTTTGTTATACAGCAGAAACTAACACAACATTATAAAGCAATTTTACTCCAATAGAGATGTTAAAAAAAAAAAAAGACTTAGGATGGGGTCTTTGCTACTTTGTCTTCTCCTTGTGTGAGCTTAGATAAGTTCATGAGGGCTGATCAGTGTCTAGTTCTTCTTTCCTGGTTAACCTCAGTTAAGTGCAGACTTGTTCTTGCTCATGGCTGTGAGTGGAATTGACACAGGCCACTTCTGCGAAGAAGGATTTGTCAGTGGGAGATCTTGCACTTCTTCTCTTCTCTTCTCCTGCTGCAATAGTTATCGAAGAGGTCTCACTTTAAGATGACAGAGTCAAAGGATGTGTGATGACCTTGGAGTCTCTGTTCAACACATGGAAGAAAGTCAGTCTTGGAGAGTGCCCTGGCCTCAGATCACAGGGATTTTGGGTGAAAAATAAATCTTTGTTGCTTTGAGCATCTGAGGTTTGGAAGTTGCTTGTTAATTCAGCCTATCTTTCATTAATAAAATCTCTTAACCTTTCTGAACCTCAGTTTCCTCATACTAGAAGTGGGACCAAAATACCTACATAACTGTGGGATTTTTGAAATTAACCAAGGTAATATGTACAAAGATTCAACATTAATATCTGAACATAAAGTAATTGCTTCAAAATGATAGATGATGATGATGATGTTGATATTCAAGACCCAGTGCATAGTCTCAGGGATCCTAGATAGAGAAAACCATAAAAAGGTCCCTGGGGAGCATGGGGAATGCTTAGAAATTGAAAAGATTTCCAGCCCACGCACATAACAAAAGATCCCACATGTTGCAACAAAGATCCTGTGTGCTGCAACTAAGACTTGACACCACCAAAAATAAATAAATAAATAAATACATAAATATTAAAAAAAATTGTTTTGTTCTTCTGATCTCCTCCATGGTGTCACTTAGCAATCAATAGAAAAAAAGGCAATGTGCTTGTTTCCTATCCTCCTCAGATGCTAACTGCAAATAAGCTAGCAAATGGCAAAATTTAGTTTTGTTTACCTACTTGCTCTGTCACTTTTTTTTCCAACGTCCATATTTCTGCTTCTTCTAAGACCATATCCAATTCCTCCACCTGTGCCCACTCTTTGTTTTTTGTAATCAGAAATAAACAAACAAAGGAACTCCCCCTTATTGGTTGTTTTTCCTTAGAGTCAGAGAGTTAAGCTGATTCTAGGCTGTTGCCACTGAACTGTATTTCACTTTTCTGAGCTCCCTTCTCCTCAACCTATTTTGCAGTGCTGTTATCAGAGTTGAGGGCATGCTAGTTTAGTGGAGATTCATTGAATCTTACACATCTGTTGAACATTTTTAACAAGAATTCTTAAGCTGAAAATAAGACATTTTAGAAATTCTGGACTTACACTGCACTTAAACATGTCCTTACACTTGTGAAACTCCAACAGATTAGAATCTTTGATCCTAGGGACAGAAAAGGACATTTTCCACCATGTAAAGGGATTAAGAATCTAACATTTGTTAAGCACACATTAAGCTATATACATGTGATATTTTACGCCATAACCATTTTTAAGGTAGTGGAATATGGCTTGAGAAGGTTAATTAAGTTGAGAAAAGTCACAAACTAAATAATTCTTCTACAAGTTTTTCTTCTATTGTCTCCCTTGTTTTGCTTGCTCAAAAAACTGCACTTTGGGTCATACTAATGACATTGTCATTTTTACTAAGCAGGAGACATAGATAATTTATGAAGATAGTGAAAAGTGATTATAAGTAGCAATTTTAAGCAGCATTAAATTATTTTGCTTAATGAAATAGTAGACGTGTTAGAGGAGCACCATGATGGTTGAAATGTATTATCTCCATTATGCTTTTAGTAATATTCAAATTAGCCTAAGGCCTTTCTAATACTGTCATCATGAACTCACAGTGTTCATAGGATCTCAAGAGGGTAACTACTGATATGGTCTAATCAACTCACATAATACATTCAACAACAACTGCCACAAATAGGTACTGAATTCTTACGTATTGAATTCCATGCTAAACCAGGGAGATCCAGCTGCATCTGTATGGAGCTTGCATTTTAGTAGGAAGGGCAATTAACAAAATGAATAAGTAAATTATTTAGTATATTGGAAATGAAAAGTACTATGGGAAAAATAAAACAAGAAAGGAAGATAGGGAGTGTTGGTGTGTGGGGGTGTGTATGTGTGTGTGTTTGCAATTTTAAACAGGCTGAGTAAACTGAACATGAAAAGTGAAAAAACTTGCTAACAGTCATGCAGTTAGAAAGTGGCAGATGGGAACCTGTTCTCGGTGCCCTAATTCATGATCTTATGCTCTCAGCTTGATTGGCTTCAGCCCTCTGAATTTTTTAACAAAGCCAGACCCAGGAAAAATCACCAGCATGAAATTGTTAATTGGTGCAATCTCCAGAATTCTTTTCATTTCAAGAGACAGGTACTTGTCTCAAAATTTCTTAAGCAAAAATAGGTGAGCTTAGTGCAAGGACATCAAGGTGTTTCATGTAATGTAGAAGGACAGGGAAACGATCTGGCTTCTGGAAATGTGAATGCTGCCAAGATCTTTCCATTACTCTTCCCTACTCTCAGATCAACCTCCTCCATATGGCTAGACATTGGACTGATAACAGTATTTTCCTTAGACACAGGCAAGAAGGGCTCCGGCTTTGTCCTGAGAATCAGGGATAGCTAAACTTTTGGAGCTCTTGTCTCTAGGTCTGGTTGTGATGTCCCTTAGGGAACTCCCTGACTCTTTTTTTTTTTTTTTTTTGCGGTACGCAGGCCTCTCACTGTGTGGCCTCTCCCGTTGCGGAGCACAGGCTATGGACGCGCAGGCTCAGCGGCCATGGCTCACAGGCCCAGCCACTCCACGGCATGTGGGATCTTCCCAGACTGGGACACGAACCTGTGTCCCCTGCATCGGCAGGCAGACTCTCAACCACTGCGCCACCAGGGAAACCCCTCCCTGACTCTTTGAACCTCATTTGTGTGGTCAACCCGATACCATGAGGAGCTCCAGGACTTGTGCCTACAGAGCTGTACTGGGACGCTTAGCCTGACGAGTTTCCAAGAGAGAGCCTAGCAAGCAGACTGCTCCTAGGCTGGTTCAGTGTTTATTTCACAGGATTGTGAGTTTGGGCCACTAAAAAGGTGCTGACACTCTGATTTTAGGTGATTTTTGCTCAGGTCTGAAAGAGGACAAGTTTAGGGGTCTGGACTATAATGATCCACTGATAACAATGGGCTTGAGTCAGTTGTATGGTCCCTGCATCAAAGGGGCCTCTTTTAGTTTACAACACCCAATGTGTAGGGCTTAAGAGCAGCAGAACCTGGAACTATGTTGAATGAATCAGGATCAAGATTTTACTCTCTAGCTGTGTGATCCTGAGCATGTTATTTGATCTTTTTAAGCCTCATTTTCCATATTTGTAAAATGGGAAGGTGAGAAGTTTTTATAATTATTAAGTGAGATAATGTTTGAAAAGTACTTAGAACAGTGCTTGACACATGGTAAGCATTCAATGTCCCACAGAGAGCTGGGTTCCAAATCAAATGTTCTCAAGACCGCATATTCTTTCGATTATACTGCATTGCATTCTCAGGTTAAAAAGAAGGAGGAATCCAAGAGGAAAACCAGTGTTGTAATGGATCCACTTGATAATTAAGGCTCTTGATCTAGGAATACTCTGGGTTTACTGATGATGACAGACACGTGTTTCTAAAGTAAAACTCAAGTCCAAAGTGTTTGATAGAAGCAAAACAAGAGAACAATTACAATTTTGTTGAATGTTACTTTTATTAAGGGAAAAAACACATAAAGTTAATTTATACTTGAATTGCAAAGTAAATTTAACTCACAAAAAGGAAATTATATCAACGTCCAAAATGCTGGGGGGAAAGTTATCAGCCCTTACGTTGTGCACAATAGTAAATTAAATTCAAATAGTTATTCCTGCAGCACTCAAGCTGTGATTTTAATTATCCTCGGATCTGGGGATTCTAAGTTAAAGTTTTCACAGAGACTGTAATTTCTGTCCCATTAACCATTTAACAGAATCAGCTTTATGTTACAGAGTTTTCCAGATTATAAATGGTGTGAGGCTGTTGAGTGGGAATGCTAGTGAAAACTGGAGTTAAAAAAGAAAACTACTCTTAGGTTTTTAAATGTTCAGCTCTGAGTTTTTTTAAGGGATTTTAAAAAATCTTCCTCCCTATTATAATTTGTCCAGTATATCAATTAGCCAAAAAATATTTATTGGGTATTTATTATATGTCAATGTCAGTGGTAAGTGCTAAGAAGAAAGGAAAGAGTAGAGGCAGAGAAAAAGGAGAAAAGAATTCATGAAAAATCCATACTTTAAGAATATAAGAATTCACAAAAGAATAGAAGAATCAATAATAGAATATGTGTACGTATGTATATGTGTGTGTGTTATACACACATGTGCATAGATGAACATGACCATGTAAGAGCCTGCTTTGATGAGGAAGTGCTAATAAATGAGAATTGGATTTACTACTCATCAAATACGGCAGTTGTGGAGAAAGTATATCATTTACAGGGTCAGTGTCAGTGAATGGCCTTTGATGTAAGCAAATAGGTAAAGCCATGATGGAGATCCAACCTTCAGTTGGCTATAATTTCAATAAGATATAGGTTGTGAGTGAGAAGAATGCAGGAGCTCATCAAATTCAAAGGTCTACAGATTAACAGGAAAAGGCATTTTCTTATCTTTAGAGACCCCCAAATGCAAAATACAATCACGAGATTAGTCCAACGACTTAGGTGAGTAGATCAGAGAGTGTTGTGTTTTGGGGGACAAGGGCCTTGAGACTAACCCTTCTTTAAGTTATGAAGCCTCCATTGCACACACAAGCTTAAAACTTCATGGGAAAAGTACTTGGTAGGGGGCTGCCTTGGCTTTTCCAAATCCCTCATGTTTTTATACACATACACTCACAAACACACTTCAGAGGAAAAATCAAGCAGAAAACCACCCCAGTTCCCTTTGCCTGGTCAGCTAGACCATCTCTCTTGATGTCCACCTTGGGTCCCCCGTTTAGGGATAGGTTCCCAAAGGTCCCAAAGAAGTAAGTGTTTCCACTAATCTGAAATTTGGGGAAAGGCCCCAAAAGAAGGCAAAAGAATCTGAAACATGAGGGGAAGTGTGGCGTCTCCCCTCAAGAGAGCCATGGAAGCTGGGATCATTGGTCTGGGGAGCCATGGTCTGGGGAGCCATGGAGGCAGAGAAGATCAATGTTCTTCTCAGTAGCCAACTTCTGCCTTTCTGTAGGGCAGTGAAGAGACGGAAGAAAGAACTTGCTCAAAAATCTTTGCCCCCTTCAGCCTTATTCCCCTGGACATGAACTGTCCTCTGAGAATTTCATTTTTAACTCAGGACCCCCAGCATCACTGTCAGTACTCATGCCTGCATGACATGAGATACCTAGTAATTATCATCATGCTTTTCCTCTTTGATTTTAAGCCTGATGATTCCCTGGACAGAGATAACCTATCCCTCTTTCTTCAGCTGGTTATTCTTACTGCCTTTGGAGATTCAGCTCAGATGTTTTTCTCCTTCTGTTCCTCTTAGAAGAGATGGGTTCTTCCCCTGTGAGCCCTCATACAGGCTTTATCACAGCACATTATTACAATGGGCTGTGGTCACTGAAGCCTTGGTCCATCTCCTCACTCCATGAAGCCCCTTCAGGGAAGGAAGGACCTGTATCCCTCTCATCTCAGCATCTCCAGTTTCTGCCATGTCATAGCTGCTCACTAACCTTTCATATTTACATGTTCCTTTTTATCACTTTGCTATACAAGAAGTGTGTGACCTGACAAAAACCTGAAGAGGTTGGCAGGTAACTAGTAAATCCCTATTTTATTCATGAAGACAGTGAAACTCTGAAAGGCTAAGTGACTTTCCCAGTATCACCCAGTTTGGGATTGCTGGAACGAAGTGCCCTGTATTTCTTCCAAAGACTGGGGTTTCTGATGTTGTTTTTTCTTTCACTAAACTCACCTCTTATGTTGAATTAAACACAGACACATTGGGCCACCGACAAACAGATTTTGAATCGAAGATCTGATCTTAATTAAAAAGAGGTTTTTGACTCCAGAGAAGCCTGCCAAGAAGAAGCATGTGAAAAATAATAAGATTTTTAGCAAAAAAAAAAGTCCTCAAAGTTTTAAGGTGGGAGTTTGTGAGTGGGTTCCATGAGGTCCTTGAATCCCCTGAGGCTTTTGGCAAAATCGTGTATACCTGAGTATTTTTCTGGGAGGATATGAAGCTTTATCACATTCTCAAAGTGGTGAATGTACCTAAGGCCCCATTCACCTCTGTGCAGAGGGACCATTTTGCACTTCCTTTGGGGTCTGTCACCTTGTGGGCCAATTTCTTCTTGCAGGCCCCCTCCGAGGGCCAGGGGATGCCAAGGCCTCTGAGGAGGGGGTCTGTGTGGCCCGCTGGCATCCTGTATACTAACACTTCTGCATTGCAGGCAAGCTAATCCGTCTCTTAAGCTGCTTGACTGAGCTCCTTTGCCAGATCTGATAGAAGGATTTAACCTTTCGTTTTTCCCTCTTGGCACACACTCAATGGAATCCAAATAAAGAATTAAAGAGACTTGAAAGGGACTTTCCATTACCAAACAATTCAGTTTAAATTTCTGACCTTTCCTCTACCTTTTTTTTTTTTTTTCCATTCCCTCCTTTCTTCTTCTTCAACATTTGGGATTCAAGGCTGGCATAAAACCCCCTGGGGACATGTGGAGAGCCAGAGACCAGGAACGTGAATGGAATTTTCCAAATTAAGACGGCTTATTGGCCTTAGTTGCCAAGTGAACTGGAGAGGCCTGGCTTTTGGGTTACACCTGGGAGTAGGAGGGCTCTGACATCTGGGAGAGAGTTTTGGCCTTTGGGGCTGGACTAACACATGCTCCACCTACATGGAACTTTATATTTCTCACAATCCACCCTGTGATTTCCTAGCTCTGAGTCCTTACTCCTGTTGCTCATAGAATGTAAATTCAACATATCTTAACTGAACAGCTATGATGTCTAAAATTGTCTTATGCTCTCAGGGTAATAAAAGTAGCTAGGACTTAATGGGAGCTTATATGTACAAAGTATTATGTTGGACTGATAACACTAGGCTCAACTTCTTTCCCCATTTGACAGATGAGAATACTGAGGCACAGAGAGTTAAGTGCATCTCCATGTTCTCATAGACAAGATGTAGAAGAATCAGAATACAAAGCCACGTAATGGGGCTCAAGAGCCAGGACTCAGAGTGGAAAGGGAACTTAGCATAGGGCCTGGAACTTAAAAAAGAATCAATAAATTTTAACTGTGAAGATGAGGAGGAGAAGGAGTCAGAATAAGAAAACCTATGCAGGTTTTAAATCTTAGTTTAACATTTGTTTCTTATTACCCTGATAATAAAATAGTAATCCATGTTTATAATAATGACTTTGGAATTACTCCTACAAAAAGCATCAAGTATAGAAGGTTCCATAAGCTAGTTCTTTCAAATGTCCTAGGGGAAGTTAATTCACATGCTATACAAAGAGATGGAGAGTTTGGATAGAAATACTTAATATTCTTTATTATAACAATAGCTAACACTTATTGAGTGCTTACCGAATGTCATTTACCATGCTAAGCTCTTCATTTATGTTAGCGCTTGTTATTCTTCCAATAGCCCTATGAGATGATTATTACTATTATTATCATTCTCCTTTTAGAGACAAGGTAAGGTGGAGTAGCTTGCCTGGGATCATGCACGCTATTGAGTGGCAGAGCCTGATTTCAAATCCATGTGCTCTGGCGGCAGAGCCAATCTTATTAGTTAGTCAACTACACAGCCACCTTTACATGCCATGGATTCAAGAGTCCCTACTTTTTTGGTTATTCTTCTCCATGCCTGTTTATTTGGTCAGTGTAGCCAGGCATGTTAATCTGTGTACAATACCTGACAATAACAGAATGCTTTTGCTAGGGCACTGCAACAGAAATAAGAAACAACTTATAGCAAAGACTGAGGGCAAGAGATGGGAGATGCATACAACACAAGGGGAAGTGATTGAGAGTTATTCTTGACAAGTGGAAATCAATTCCTTTCTGACTGTGCCCCCTAATAGGAGGTGTTCTATCCACATTCGTTAAATAAAAGAATGAAAGGTCAGTACAACTAGCGCAAAGAATAGAATATTGTAAAGACCTTGAAATAAGTGGTGTGGGATTTTTGTGTTGTTGTTGGGTCCCAATAACCTTCTAAGAAAATATATTCAGAGAGCACACTTCAAAGCAAGGGTCCATAATAGAGTGATACAATTATAAACAAAAATCCCAACATGAGGGATTGGTCAATCTGAAAATCATTGGACAGTAAATGGTGAGGTGCTTCTCTGTTATACTCTCTGGGGCCATCAGTGTTGAGTATTGGGGTTGGAGCATACCTCTATACATCCCAGATGATGGTTACAGTCCTAGGCAAAACCCTTCAGGATAACAAGTCATCGTTTGTCTTTTGGAGCTAATTCTTTCTTACCACATCTTGCTCCCCTTGAAGTTGCAACTGCATGGTTATGACAGAAACAAGTAAATACTTCTATGGTCAGAAGACATGTCAAGAGCAGCTTAACAGAGCTGAACCATGGGTTTGAGTCTTAACTCTTCTGCTTTACAAGTGCATATGATTAGTTGAATCAACTAAACTTCTTTAGACTTCTCTGTGCTTATTTTTCCTGACTTATCATAGGTACTCAATAAGTTATTTATTGAAAGAATGGATGAGTTAATTTTAAAAAGTTCTCTTCTTTGAGCATTAGTATAATGAAAACATGAAAAAATGGGTACGGAAAGTCAGTGTAAATGGAGTCCTCATTCAGTGTTGTAGCCAAGGAGAACTCTGGGCAGGGCAAAACAGAGACTTCCTTTTGGCTTGTCATTTGGTGCTTCTGTCAATGTGTCCACTGTTATGCCAACAGCTTCTCTAAGGATGCCTGGAGTCTTAGGGAGAAGCCCCAAACATCAACAGCCTTAGAGAAGCCTTCATTCTGAAGGCATTCTATTTTCACTCATTGAATAATTGCCAGATAAATCCAGCCTCATTCTTTAATAATCCACTAAGCAGGTTATATAATATGTGTTTATGAATTTGTCTCAGGCTGAATTCCACCTAGCTGTTAGAGAGGCTCTTAATAGCATGTGCATATTGTATCATGTCTGTTAAACTGAATGTTTGCTATTGTTACTCAATCTGCCCAAAATTGACATTTAATTTAATAATATGATGAAAACCTAAAAAGAAATAACATGGCTTATTATGTACAGTTTGTTCCCACCCACCTACTCCACAGAATCCCTCTTTGTTGAAGGCCCTTAATATTTTAGATATAGTTGAACCTTACACACCCACATCCTCTCTGAGACCTTGTTACAATACCGCTGAACAGGGCCTCTAGTAGAATTCTGTAATTTTAGACCTTATTCAGGAGAAGTTAACTATGGAAATTCTAAGAAGATCTTCTCATTAAGTATATAGAAGGCATGGATCCAATAACTGCACTCAAGTAGTCATTTGTAAAGATATAATATACATAAGTGAAAATCTTTATAAACATTTGTTTATTGATATATGTAGAAAATACAGCTAATATTTTTTGAAGGCTTAGCACATGCAGGGCTCTGTGTCAAATGCTTCATATGCAAACATGAGTTGTCTTTTGCTGAATGTAAAATTAACATAAGTTACTAGCTTAAAGCAGATTCTGTGGGTCAGGAGTTTGAGCTGAGTGCTCTGCTCAGGGACTCATGAGGTTGCAACCAAGGTACTGACTGGACTGTGTTCTCAACTGGAGGCTCAACTAGGGAGGTATCTGCTTTCAAGCTCACTCAGTTTATTTCCCTGCAACTTTATGACTGAAGACCCTGGCCGTCCTCAGCTCCTAGAGGCTGTCTGCAGTCTCCTGACTTATGGCCCCCTCCAGAGGCAAGTCACAACATGGCTGTTTGTTTCTGCAAGGCCAGCAGGGAAATCTCTCTCCTCTGCTAAAATAAACTCTTATATAATGGAACTTAATTATGGGAGTGACAGCCTATCATCTTGACATATTCTATTGGTTAGAAGCAAGTCACAAGTCCCATTCACACTCAGGAGATCACACAGAGCATAACACCAGGGGACAGAGATCATGGGTGCCATGGTGGAATTCTACCTACCAAAATGCATAATCAATTTTAATTCTCATGATAGCTCTACAAGGCATATTTCATTACTGTTATTAGCACCTAGAGAAAAGGAAGCAGGGGCAATTTACAGAGAGAAGATAATGCATACAGATGAAGATGCCAGAACAAGTGTTTGAATTCTTATATTCGGCTGGTAAAACTGGGACTCTAGCCACCTGCATTCACACCATACCCAATTTTTTTGCTTTAAATAACAAAGTGAAGACCTGTTATTTGTTGTATGCAGGACTCTGTTCCAATACAAACATTTTCTCTTTTCATCCTGGCATCAAGCCCAATAGGGAGCTGTGATAGTCTCTGTTATACAGAAGAGAAAGCTTATGCTTAGAAAATCATTGCTTTGTGACTTTGGGCAAGTTAGTTACCTCTCTGAGCTTTATCCTGCTCACCTATAAAAGGGAGAATAAGGATAACTATTACATAGGAGTGTTGTGAAGATTAAATGAGGCAACACAGGCAGAACATTTAGCTGAGTGTCTGACCCAGATTAATAACTCAATGGATGCTAGTTAGTATTGATTTTAAGACTAACAAATTCCACATAAATATCTTTAAAGATGTAAAATTTGACAGTCTGAGAGTAGAACAAGTTAGTTTTAAGAACGTGTGCTTCCTCTGCCTCTTGTTAGTTCTGCTGATATCCAGAAAATTCTGTACCAGATATTCTGTTCCTGATGGCTTTTTATTTCAGGACTACTCTTCTTATCCTGGTCTCATAAAGTCCTCTCTGAAGTTGACCAAAACTTGAGTGTGTTTTATGGACATCATATGTCATGAGGGCTCCTCTGGGGAACATTGGGACTCTCTGCCCCCATCCTCAACCTCTATGCCTTCCCACTTCCCTTTCCCCTTTTGCCTTCCCTACTGGGGCCCAGGGACTGGACTGTAGGTCCTTATATCTATTTCCTGCTTCCCCCTACAATAGGACTTAATGGGTATAGGTTAAATAGGGAACTCAATCCGTTAGTCAGAGATTTTCTAATGGATGGATGCTCTGTTTCCAGTCCTCTCCTAGGCTCTGTGGATGTAGAGAGTAATAAGAATTAGCCTCTGTCCTCTAAATCTACAGAGGATGAAACTAGAAAACCTTTTTATGCATGGAAAATTCTCCAGGAGGTTTCCTGAGGTTAACAAAGAGATGGAGATCAGGGACTGGTGACAACAAAGATTTCTAGAAAAGGCATTAGTTTTGGCACCAGGCCAGCCTCGGCTCCATTCTCAACACTGCCTCTTACTAGCTGTATGACCTTGGTCAAGAAATTACTTAATCTATGGGCTTTGGTTTCCTCACCCACAAAAGAGGAATAATAGTAACTTTTTCCTCATATATTATTGTGATACCCAAATGATGAAATCATACAATAAGAGTGCATTATAACTGAAAGATGCTCTGCAAATGGGAACTAAGATACAGGACTGAGATAAAAAAAACAACAATTGGGAAAATCATGACCTTGGAAAAATCCATGATATTTACATTTTATCCCAAAGCAATTATCTCCGCATCATCTTTTATTTTGTTTTCCAAAACAGATCTTTTAAAAATTAAGATCACACAATGTTCAAATGATTTCCAAGCATGGAAAAACTTGCTTTGAAACCACAAACTATCTTATTAGTATTATTCCTTAGATTAGGAAAACATTGTTGTGTGATGGGAAATACTCCCTGTATCTGGAGATGTAATTAACACTTCTCATTTATAGATTCAGCTGTGGTTATTCATATCTGAGCCAGTGTTAGAAGAGTCATTGGGATTCCAAGAAGACAGAAAACATTTTAAACATCTCCCATTTAAACAATTTCAATAGCCCATGATAGAATGTTCACCCTTGGAAGTAGGACCCTTGTGAGTAGTTAAAATAGTAATGCTATTTATGAGAAGAATCCAGTGTCTCAAACCCTTGCTTAATTTTGGAGACAAAATTAAATTAGTTTTGCCTATTGTGTCAACAAATTGAATTTGGGTAAATTCCATACTATTTTCTATGGATCAATGACAAATGAGCCAAACAGATATTGTGTTTTGTTTTGCTTCAGTCCTATAAAAAAAAAAAAAATTCTGATCAGATTCTATGATTGCTTCTGGTTTCATAGAGCTTTTCATCACATACTGTCATTGTTTTTTTACCAGCAGACTACAATTTTTCTTCCATCTTTGTCAGAAATACAAAAATCATTTTGTTCAAATTGTTCATTTCCCCCACTCTTACACCCTTATGTAGAAAATCGAATAATTCATATTCAAGCAGAGAAAATGAAGATTTATAATGCTTATCAGTGAAAAAAAACATGGAAGTGCTCACAGTAGCACCTCCCTAAACTGAAGATCAGCTTGGGTTAATGAAAGAAAGAACTCGATTCTGTTTTGTTCTAATCTGTGTTTAACTCATGAGTTGTTTGACGAATTAATGGGGTTTAATATGAACTTGATTTGGGGGCAGGAAGAAGTCACTCAGGGAAAGCAGGGCATGACTGAACATTTTGGACCAGCTGGGGGTAGGGATGAGGATTCCTTGGGCCTTGTGTGTAAAAGATGGTTCAGAAAGAACAAGATTTTACTTTACTCTCTTTTATGTAGATTGCTGTTTTATATAGATACATGACTTACGTCATGTAAACATTTCATTTTTCTAAGGTCTGGTATATTACACTTGTGTCTCTCCTTAATGGTTGCCAAAGTCATTCCAAGAATATGAAATTAATTTTTCTTTCCAGGTCTCCCATTTGCATTTTGCTTATTAACTGTTCTTCTGCAGGATCTCAGTGTTATTGAAGAGTATTTTGTTCTCCCTTATACAACTGCCAGCATCTAAGTTGTTAGGCAGCAAGATACCTAGATTTACCTTAAATTAAGCTATCATCTCTCAACAACTCAGCACCAAATCCATTCTTCTGCAGTCCTTTTAATGCCAGGGTTGGGAACCTGCAAACTATATTTCTGTTTTGCTAGCTGTTAGGATCTACCATTAAAGGGTGCTAGAGCAAGACTTGAGAGCAGAACAGGACAAGGGATTGGCTCTATATACTTTCTTGTCATTCTTCTCAATGTGGCCCCAGCAATGGATCTCAACTGCCCTAGCAGCTGCAGGCAGTGTCCCCAGCCCTATGATGACTGCTGCTGCCTGCAGTTCCTGCCTGCTCAACCCCTATGTTACCTGTTTGCTTTTTCATCTCTAGCACCTATTTAGCTAATTCCTAATACTAATTTTTATTTCTATTGAAATACCTAGTGTGGCTTCTGTTTTCCTGATTAGGCCCTGACTGATACCTCTCTGAGACTCATTTCTCCCATTGTCCTTTTCAGAGCCTGTAATAAATGACAGTATCTTCAGTTTGGAATAATCTTAGGTGTCAAGTCCAAATTCTGACAGAGTAGAGAGGGAATTTATGAGGATTAGATGTTTAATCATGGATAAGTCTCACTGGAGAAAGTTTCCAGAGCACTGTGATTTGAAGCACGAGGTTATATGGGATTTAATGGGGGAGAAGTTTATGTTTACTCAGTGGTACCTTCTGTTGAAATTGTCAGGCAGAAGCTGTACATTTCAGCCTGAGACACAGATTCCTTCAGTGAACTTAGGAAAATGAATTTTCTCCCATTGTGACATTTGTTGCTGGATCACTTGCACATGTAATAAAATCTTTGAGATTTAATTTATTAACCAATAAGGTGAGGCCAGACATATGTGCCCTCATCCCTACCACAATTCAGAGAGATTTTGATGGGACAGATCCATTCATTTAATTAATTAATTGATGCATCCATTGTTTCATCCATCCATCTTTCCATGCAACCACTTATCCATTCATTCTTTCATTTTAGTTACTTTATTTATTCAGTTTTTTTCTAAGATTCTCATCTGTCCTGAGCACTCTGCTAAATTGGGAAGTATAAGATGAGAAAAAAAATGGACTTCCATTTCTAGGAGCTCTATAGAGAAATGGGGAAGTTTCAGTTGAATTAAGTCAGGAAGCTAAAAGGAGAAAATGTGATAAAATTAAGTAGCTGGAAGGTCTTTTGGAAAGAGAAAAGCTGGTGGGGAGATGCAAAGTCACTGATGGATGAAAGAATATGGAATGATCAGAAAACTAAGTGGTTTGCTCAAAGCTGGAGAATGTTGGGAACGAGAATGCTAAAATGAAGTAGACAGATTGTGATGGACCCTTTTGAAGAAAAGAAACATCGCAATATCTTTATGTGTGTGTGCATGTGCATATGTGTGTATATGTGTTATTTTAAAGCTTTTTGTTGGCTCCATGATGAAAATGGAGTTTATTAATATTCAACAATAGTTACTATCTGACAAAGATATTAGAGAGTATGTTTAATACTATGTTTAATACTAAATATAAAAATATATATAAAGATATTAGAGTATGTTTAATACCATGTTTAATACTAAATATAAAATATATATAAAATTGCTACTGTCCTAGTCAAGAGCCCCTGATCTCCACTCATTTCCACTAACCATCTCAAATAGTGGCGGCTTAACCAATTGATGAGTATCCATCATTCATTCATTCCATAAATACTTCTTCTGATTTACAATTTGTGGATCCCTCTAACAGGTTTCAGAGTTATAACAGCAAACAAGACCTTTTTCTCTCTGATCTTACAGCCCAGCAGCAGAAACAAATTATTATATATGGAATTTGGGGGAAGTGATGAGTATTGCAGTGATGAATATTATTTTAGAGTAAGAAAGATGTGCTTTGGGAGCACATAGGAAACAACACTTGAAATAGCCTGGAGGTTCAGGGAAGTCTCCTAGAAAGGATCACATTATCTTAGGCTTAAAGATTTAGTAAGATTTCATCAAAGAGAGGTGATGGAAGACAGTGTTTCAGGCAAAAGTAGCAGCATATGTGAGGTTTGGAGTTTGGTGACAGCTTAGTGTTTTGAGGACTTGAATGAAGTATATTTTGACTGGACTATGGATGCTAAAGAAGGGTTGCAGGGTCATGCAGGGGACAAAACTTATAGGGCCTTTTATGCTGAATGAGGCATTGACTTTATCCAATGAGCAATTGGAAGTTGTTGGATGGTACAAGTTGCACAGACATGATTAGATTTGTAAACTGGTTGCATGGTAGACAGTTAGTCAGAGGGAACTTGAACCATCATGAAAGCACGTGGACTTGTAAGGGGCTGTTGTGGTGGTGATCTAGAGGCATTGCAGTCTCTTTGCCCAAAGAACACTATATGAGTTGTTACATGTTCAGCATAAAGCATACTGTATTATAATTGGTTATAATGTTTCCCCATTTAGTCTATTTCCCCTACTAGAATGAAATCCTCACTGTCATCTCTCTTAGTTGGTCTCCTTGTTTCTGGTTTGCCTGTTACTGTGTATTCCTCACACATGGACCAGAGGGATACTATTAAACTCGAGGTCAGATTATTCCACTCCTCTGTTCAAATGGCCTTTCATTTCATTCAAAGCAAACACCAAAGTACTCACATGGCATGGTGTGCAGTGCCCCACAATGCCTGTTCTTGACCCCATCCCCTCTCTGAACCCATATATCCTAATACCTTCTCCTCACCTGCTCTATTCCTGCCACACTGGGTTCCTGGGTCTTCCTCTAACGCATGAGGCATTCTCCTGCTTCAGAGCCATTGTGTTTGCCTTAACACATTCCTGGGAGCTCTCTTCCACCTGGTTTAGTCCCTCACAAACTTCAAGTCTTTGCTCCAATGTCACCTCCACACTGAAGGCTTCCCCTGATGACTCTGTTCAGTTGAAACATTTTCTACCTCCCTATCCTCTCTCCCTGTTTCATTTTACTCTTTAGCACTTATCAACCTCTTTCACATCATATGTTTGCTTGATTGATTGATTTAACCAACTCTCCCCCAAGCAGAATGAATGTTTTAAGAGGACAAGAATTTCTGCTGTTTAGTTCACTGCTATAGTCCCAGTCACACAGAGTAGGTGTCAACACACCTTTGTTGAGTGACTAGCTCCATTCCTTACCTCCAGCTGTAAAGGCCCCCTCGGCTGTTACAACATGTCTTGTTATCCATGCAGGGCCACTGGAAGTGAGGATGGAGGGAACTGATACAATTTACCTGCTTTCCCTGGGAAGATCAACATTTTTGCCAACAAGATACAAAACTTGTCTCAGCAACCTCGGCCCATCTCTTGTTTATGGTTTCCTTTGCTGTGCAAAAGCCATCTCTTGTTATGGCTTCATTTGTGTCTTTTTCCCAAAGAGGAAAATTACTGTTACGTGTTCTCAGTGGAATAGTATGCTGTTGCTAAAAATGTTTACAAAGAATAAGTAATCCATAGAAACAAGATTATGAAATAGAAAAAAATAAACGGTAGTTAAGAATTCTTATTCTGGACCAGAACAATAGGGTTAGAATCCTTTTTAGCTGTTTGAATTTAATCATGTTTTTCAACTTCTTTAGACCTGCAAATACTGATTATAATAGCACATACCTAACAGAGCTGAGTGATAAAAGAGGGAATGCCTGGAAAATACAGAATATACAATTCTCAATGTACAATAATTACAAACTATTGTCATTATCACTATAATTATGTTAAGTGAAAAAAAGCAGGGCACAAAGTTCTATGTACAGCATGAAATATCTACATAAAGTCCACATTAGCACAAGGACTTTCAGCCTCTGCTTTGGGGTTGGGGGACTCTCACCCTCTCACTGCTTTATACTCCACCTCAACTAGCCAGTTTCATGTTTGAGAATCTGCCCCTTGGACATACCAACCAGATGCCAATTCTTTCTTTCAATTGTAAGTGACAGATACTCAAGCTGACTTAATCAAAAGACAATTTATTGGGTCATAAAAACTAGGAAATCTATTGGACAAAGCTAGTTTTAAGCCAATTTAGGCTAAGGTATCCAAATGAAATGATATTTTCAGCATTCTTTCCTCCTTCCCCCTTCCCTCCCTCCCGCCTTCCTTCCCTCCTCTGTCCACCCCCTCCCCAAGTTCTGTTTGTTTCAGCTTGGATTTACTATCAGACAGACAACTTTTCCCCACATGAAAGTGAGACTCCATGGCCAACCTGATGCAGAGACCTCATGTTTCAGAGTAAGGACACCCTTCCCAACAGTTCTAACAAAAGTTCCAGAGAAGACTTCTGTGGGTGGGCTTGGTTCACATGGCCATGCTTGAACAAATCACAGTGGCCCAGGCAAAGATCACTTGGGCTCATTACGCTCACTTAAAAGTGGGGGGAGTAGGGTGAGGCCCACTGGGCCACAATGATGTTTATTACTATTATATAAAGGGAGGGGTTGGTTTCTGCAAATAATTGTTGAGTAGACATAGAGAAGAAAAATGTTGGAAGGAAATTTTCCATAATATTAATAGTGATTAACATGTGTAATTCATGTTAGATGATTTATTTTTACTTTTACTTTAAAAGTGTTCCAAATTATGTTTAGTCATGATCAACTATTCTTAAAAAAAAGAAGGGAAAAAGTGCTTGTTGAGAGCTGAGTGTGTTGGTGAATTCTTCAGATGACATGTGAATGGATACATGTGACCCAAAGACTCTCCTCAGCTGTACACAGACTCTGGACTTTTTAGCAATCCATCCCTCAACTGCAGCAAGGGCTGTCTTCCATATGCACTATGTCATTTCATTTCTGATGTTCCAGCTTTCAGGGAAACCACCTATTCATGTTCAAACTTGCAGAGGTTGATGGTCCTGTGGAAACAATCCTAACCCAGCAACCAGGAGAGCTAGGTGTTTGTTCCAGCTCTGTCCGTAACATCTGTGTCAGGTGTCAGACACTTCTGAGCTACAGGTCCTCCATCTATAATCAGAAAGTTTGTTTTCAGCTTTAACAATCTGTGATTATTATTTCCGTCTACTAATGGAGTAACTAATTACTTCATTATAGGCTTTCTCAAGACCAACTACCTCCTGTTTGGTTCAATTAGCAAAACGCCAACATGATTGTCATTGATTTTGATGGTTGGGCTGCCAGGAGAAGAGCCCAATGGGAGAATATTTCAGCATCTTAAACAGATTTTGTATTTATTATTCCAAGGTCATATATATAGGAGCAGAGCTTGTTTTGCATTTTTCTAAAGTCTTGCTTAGGAAATGCTCATTTACCATCACTCTCTTAGGTGGAAGCCCCAGGATTCTCACTTTCCCCCTTTAGTTGAGAGCCAAAGAAGAGAAACAGTGGTCAAGACAGGCTGGAGATAAGCCTTTACTTTTTTGCCTGAGCAGAGAAACATAGAATATCAGACAGAAGGTGACCCTCAAAGATCATTCAATACAACCCTTTTGGACTTAGAGGAAACTGAGTCTCTTCAGTAAATTCTACAGAAAGAACAAATGCTGCAGAGTCAAATAGAGTGTGGTTTGAATCCTTGTTCTTGCACTTACAAATGTGTGACCTTTGGAGAAGTTCTTAATTGTCTTGAGTCATATTTTTATTATTATAATAGTTTTAACCTGTAAAAAGAAACAGTGATAATACCCACCTTATAGCCTGCGTGGATGTGGTAGGTAGAAAAATAATCCCCTCTCCCCCCAAAATAATCCATATCCTAATCCCCAGAACCTGTGAACATATTGCCTTACATGGTCAAAAAGACTTTGCAGATGAGATTAAGTTAAGGATTTTGAAATGTGGGATTATTGCTAATTATCCAGGTAGACCCAATGTATTCTCAAGACCTTTATAAGTGAAAAGGGAGGTGAGGGAGGCAGAGTCAGAAAAGGAGATGTGGCCAAGGAAAGGAAGTTTAGAGTGAGGTTTTGGGGGTGGGATTGTGCAGGAGGCTGCAAACCAAAGAATGATGGTGGCCTCTAAAAACTGGAAAGGCAGGGAAGTGGATTCTCCCCTATAGCCCGAGAAGCAACACTGCCTTGTGGACACATTTTTAGACTTCTGACCTTTAGAACAAAAAGATAATTACGTTTGTGTTCTTTTAAGCTACCACCTTTGTGATCATTTGTTACTGCAGCGATGGTAAACAAGTACAGTGGAGATTGTTAACTACGTATGCAAATGACCTGGAACAACAGCACACTGGGTGGGCACACCGAATGCTTTTGTTTTTGCGTGTTTATGGTTATTCTTCTTTCTCTTCTTGCTCTTCATCTTTTCTTCTTTCCTCCTTTTCCCTCATCCTTCTTTCCCAGTCTCTTCCTTTTCATCCTCCTTTTTCCCTCTTATGTCATGAAAAGCAACAGGAAAGGAAGAAGAGAACCAGCATTCAACAGGCGCCACCTATGTGTTAGGCACTGTCCTTGGTGATATCACATGCACAACCTAATTCAGTCTTCTGACAACGCTTCAAGGAAATTTTTAATATTTCCCTCTTACAGAGGAAGAACCCAAGCTCTACTAAAGTCAAGTGAGTTGCTTTCAGACACACTGAGAGTTAGTGACAGTCCTGAGGCTGTTGACTATCCTCTGCCTCCCTCATCATTAACAGCCTCATTTTCATTCCAAACAAAGAGCTGTTGATCTGCATCCTGTATATCCTGGATGACCAAAAGTGGACTAAGTACAGAACTCCATCACCACGGCAACCATCAGCATTACCACATTACCTGCCTGAGTTGTGCAATGGTAACCTGTCAGGCCGGGGTGTCAGGAAGAGATGTTGTGCCCCAGGAATGTGCTGCCATCTGTCTAAACATTTCTCTCTGCTCATGACAACAAATAGCTCATTGCACTCCTACCATTTCAAATGAGCCCCATCTTGCTCAGTTCAGGGGAAAATAATAATGACCACCATTTATCAAACACCTATAGGGTGTTAGGCATTGTGTAAGCTTTTTTTTCCCCCTCTGATTCATATTATAATTTTTGTGAGGTTGGTATTTTTCTTCCCATTTATAAGGAGAACACTAAGGCATGGAGAGGGGAATGACCTTGCCTGCCCACCCACCCATGAAACAGCAAGCTGGACTGAAGTCAATTGTTCTCAGAGACCAATGGCAGCTGGCCACACTGCTCCCCAAAGGTGGTCATGGTGTGGTCCCGAAGGCCTTTAGTCTAATCTGGCACTATGTTCATTCAATCATTTCCTTTACCCTCTTGCCCCTTTCCCTGCCTTTCTCCTCCTGGGTCACTGAATCATTTGACAGTTTTTACCTAAGCACTGCCACCAGGGGCTGGAAAGGAGAGCCTGGCACATCTTGGTGGAATGAAGAATCGGTAGAGCTGAGGAGGGAGACTTGAGTAAGTTAGTGCAGAAGTCCAGTCCACGGGGACCATCCTCCCTCTCGACCACAGACCCAGCATGGAACTTGGGACCCTCAGCTGTCATTTTGTGGACATTTCTGCTTGAAGCCCTGGTGGTGGCTGGGTGGGTGGAAGGCAGTGCGGCCAGGAGAGGAGGCTGGCTTCAGAACTGGGCAGATCTGGACTTTAGGCTTAAATGCTGCTCAGGAGCTGTGTGGCTTTGCGCAAGTGGCTTCACGTCCCTGAGCCCGTTTCCTCTTTTGTAGAAAGTGTGTAGAGCTGTAAGGACCCAATAGCCAGAAGGTGCCATGGAGGCCAGCTTACTTCACCAGGCATTTAGACCCAAAGAACTGCAGCTCAGAAACAAGGAATCATTAGCCTGAGACAACGTGACCACTAGGAGGTGGACATCCCAGTCAATGTCTAAAATTCCTTCCTCCAAAATACATTACTTCTTGGGATCAAATATGATAACGATAAATGGCTGAGCCGATGCCAAAGTCAGGGTGTGAGGCATTTGGGTTTTTTTTTTGTTTTTTGTTTTGCAGTATGCGGGCCTCTCACTTTTGTGGCCTCTCCCGTTGCAGAGCACAGGCTCCGGACGCGCAGGCTCAGCGGCCATCCCTCACGGGCCTAGCCATTCCGCGGCATGTGGGATCTTCCCAGACCGGGGCACAAACCCATGTCCCCTGCATCGACAGGCGGACTCTCAACCACTGCGCCACCAGGGAAGCCCAGGGTGTGAGGCTTTGAGAGGTGTTTCCTCAGTTGCTTCTCTTCTGCTGCCTTCCGAGAGGGCTTTCTGAAGCTGGTTAGCCCAAGACACTGGCAACCCCAGGACTCCATCCTGGATCTCATTTTCCCTCTAAATTTCTAGTTTAAAGCACCTAAAATAGCATAAAGGCATTTTATGTCAAACATGAATGAAGCACACTGGATTAATTGAAAAGCTCATATAATGGGATTCTGAAATGAAACCAAGACAGACTGTGAAATTTTCCCTAGACTATGTTTAATGAGCTTATCTGGGGCTGAGGTAGACAAAAAAGTTTAAGGTACATCCTATTTCACAGAGAAAATGGAGCCAGTCAGTTCTGAAATCCCACCTACACCTTACATTCAGCAGCACGATGAGAGGTTTCCCTTTCCCTGGGTAACATCACTTTTTTTCCTGGGTTCTTACTTCAACTTCCTCCTCATTTCTCCCAGGTTGTTCCTCCATACTGACTCCATCTGTCTCTAGTTCCTCACTAGGGATTCTTTAAATAGGCAACCAGTCTATCCATTTTCATGCCTACCATGTGGTAGGCATGTTCGAAACCCTGGTGATACCGCTGCAAATGAGTCCCTTGTTCTCAACGAGGCCATGTTTAAGAGGGGAGGGACAGACAGCTCTAAACAAGTCAATGATATGTAATATATTATCAAGTAGTGCAAAGCTGGGGAGACCAGCAACAGGGGTCTGGCGGTAGTAGCGGTGATGATGTGTGTGTTGGTGGCAATGATGGCGATGGTGGTGAGCATGGTGGTGGGGGGTAGCATTGAGGGTGATGTTGGTGGCAGTGGGTGCAATGGAGGTGGCAATGATCATGGTGGCCAGGGGAAGAGGTGGTGGCTGTGTGGGTGGGAGTAGAGGTGGTGGTGATGGTGGTTGCAGTAGTAGATGTCTATTTTAGGTTTGGTAGTCAATGAGAAAATATTTGAGTAGAGACCTGAATTGTAAGGAGCTAGCCCTGCATAAATCTAAGAGGAGAGCATACAAAGTAGGGAAAATGAAAAAGAAAAGCCCTGCGGTTTCATTACCCATCCTCCATTTTGGACACTCTGGGTGATTGTGGTGGCTTATACCATCTTTATGGCTCCTTGGGGGGCTGAGCCTAAGTGACCCTCTGTGGGAATCTGCCTGATGGACACTTCCTAGTAAGTCGTTTCCACACAAATCCTCCTCCCGTGGTCTCTTTCAGTGAACCCTAACCTAAAACACTGCATATAAATATCTCTTTCAAAGAGTTTCTCTGTAAAGAAAATAAATTGAGGTTAAGATTATTAAAATCCCAAAGGCAACTCAAACTCAAAATTTCCAAAACTAAACCCACTAATATTTTTTTCCCTCAAATTAGCTTCTTGTCCAATGTTGCCCTTCTCAGAGAATGCCTTCATTATTCATCCTGGCACAAAAGCAAAAACCTGGGGTAATTCTCAACACTTTTCCAGTCAGTGTCCAAATCTTGTTATTTCTGACTCCTTTTACATGACTCACATGAGGATCGATCAGCAAGAGCTTGACCAAGAATAATTTAGGTGTCATTGGTGAGGGTGGGAACCAGTGAAGCATGTTCAACCTTGTTTACCCAAAATAGAACTCAAAATAAAACCATATCCATTCCTTTGGGTTTTGTTCTTGGCAGTCCTTTACAAACTATGTACATGTGCATAATGTCAATTTCATGCATATTTTTAGCAAAAATGAAAAGGGGGAGGGTCTCTCTTCCACGTCCTTGAAGATTGTTGCAAAGGGTGAGAAGTTACACTTATTATCCTTCCTCTAGGCTCTGAGGAAACAAATATAATCAGTGGGGAAATTCAATAGAAGCTTAACAAAGAGCAAAGGCAATAGGTGAGACTTTGGAGGGGAAATTAATTAAGCCAAACTAAAATTAGTGGTTTTGGATTTGAGATTGGGAGGGAGTCTGGGCTTTGGAGAACTGGAACAGAGGAAGGAAACATACTGGCGGGGAGCCTATTCAGGGTCTAAGATTAATTATCATTCAACATCTAATTATGTAGTCTGAATTACAATCCTGCCAGTTGAGTTCCTTTTCTCTAACACAGGAGTTGAGAAAAATCTTTGATTCTGGAAACTGGTGGTCTTCTTTCTAATTTTCACTTGAGACAGATAATAAAAAAAAGCTCACCTTTGTCCTTTTCTGATTATTATCATTTTTATCTTTTTAAAAGAGGTGCTCCCTTCCATATTACTTTCTCCTTTCTTGCCAAATAACTATTTTGCATTCTTGTCATCTGAATATAAAAATGCCAGATGTATTCCTTCTGGGTATGATTTATATCAGGTGGAATACTGGATACTAACTCCTATTCATTTTACTTATTTATACTGCCTACTCTGTGCAGGACATCTCTTAAGATACTTCACATTTGCTAATGTAATCAGTCAAGGGTAAATGTGGTCTGGCTTACGTTCATCTACTCCTCACACTAGTCCCAGGAACTGGGAACTAATATTAGCTCCATTTAATAGATGTTGAAACTGGGGTTAGAAAGTTTCAGCAACTTTTCCAAAGTCACTTGACTAGTAAATTAATGAAACCCAAGATTCAAAACCAGGCTTATGTGTCTCATCCAACCAACCCATCATCTTCCACGCTGATAAAGTCTGAATCTGCTGTGAAGTCCAGCCATACATTTAGGTTGGTCTAGTGCAAACATTTCAATACCATTTTCATCAAGAATTACAACAAAACAAACAATGAGAAGTTTATCTTCTGGATCTCCTGGCTGCTACTAAAAATTGTTTGCTAGCTCTATGCTCCCCTTGGGTAAATCTCAAAATAATTCCAGGTATGGCACTTGAACTCATTCATGCTATAAATCCATCTTACTAGTCCTGACTCACTTGTCTTCACTCAGCCTCAACCCTGACCCTATACTTTATGTCTGAGACAAACTAGACACATATGGAAATGTTGACAATGATGATGATGACCATAAAGAAGTAAACACACAACCTCTGTCCTCAAACAGCTGGTGACATAAATGAAGATACAAGTTAAGCTCATAAAATATCCAGAGATTGTTGGAATGTTCCTTAGAATTCACTGTGATGCAGACTCTAAGAGCCCTGTCAAGTGGCCATGTGCTTGGAAGCTACTTGTAGTGCACATATTATACATCTTGTACTCTGCTGAGCATTCAAGAGTCTGTTGGGACAAAACTGACATGTTTTCTCAATTCTACTGATATTAAGTGAGAGGCTAATGTCTCAAGGGTGCTCTAAAAAACAAAACAAAACAAAAACAAAAACAAAAAACAGATGTTACTTACTATTAGTAAACTTGTACTCTTGTGAAGAGTGGGGTGATAGTAAACAAGACAATTTCTAATAATGACATATGTAATGAAGAAAATGAAAGACAACAGTGGGATAGAATAACTGGGAATGAGGTTGGGGAACTACCTTAGATTGGGTGAACAGAGAAGGCCTTTCTGAGGAGATGACATAGAATCTGAGATCTCATGTTGACAAGGAGCCACCCGTTAGAAGAGTTATAAGAAAACACCTTTTACCAGAAGAAGCATCCATAGCAAAGGTTTAAAACAAGAGCCAGTTGGAACATTTACACAAATAAGTTCAAATCCAATAGAATATGGAGAAAATGTTATGAAGCGCTAGAAGCAGGTAGCAGATTTTAGAAGCGTGTCACAATTAAAGACAGGGGTCAGAAACTTTTTCTGTAAATGGCCAAATAGTAAATATTTTAGGTTTTGTGGCCAAATGGTATTTGTCGTAATTACTCAACTCTGTTGCCGTAATATGAAAACTGTGATAGGAAATATGTAAATAAATGAGCTGGACTGTGTTCCAATAAAGCTTTATTTATAAAAACAGGCAGAGGGCTGGACTGGCCTGCTGGCTGTAGTTTGCCAATCCATGGTTTGCAATATTAGACAAAGGACTTGCACATACTGTGGCAGATTGTATGTTCCAAGGTGGTCACACTACTATATCCCATCTCAAGTGCTCCTATTATAATGTTTTATTGACATTCCTGCATCCAGAAATGGAGTACACTCCCTCCTCTTGAATTTGAGTGTTCCTCAGACTACAGCAGATGTGTGGAGTATGACTTCTGAGGCTAAATAAGGAAAAGATGAGGCAGTTTTCACCTGCCTTTCTTGGGACACACAACTTGAAAGTCATGAGTTTACACATAAAATGTTCATCTGCTCTGAAACTGCCATGCTGGAGGGATTACATGAAGACACTGCATAGAGTCCCAGGTCTCACCCACTGGAGTCATTCCAGCCTTGTGCCAGCTGTGTGAATCAGTGATCTTTCAGATGACTACCGTTCTCAAATTTCTAGCCACTCTGAAGCCAAATGGAGCAGAGATGGACTATCCCTCTCAGGCTTTTGCAAAATTTCAATTCACGAGCAAAGAAAATGTTTTTGTTGTTTGAAGCCACGTTAATACCCTTTTAAAAATTGTTGTTTGATAACATTTCACTCTTTTACTAAATTATCTCTGAGACATTATGAATTATCCTCATTTTAAACCCAAGCTCAGGGAGAGGAATTCATAAAGCTAGAATTCTAAAAGGTTGTTATGTTAACAGAATCATAAGATTATTTAAATAGCTGCATCAAACTCTGGAAATTTTTAACTCTATTTCAGTTATATTATTTTTCAGGACTAAAATTTTATTTGATTCTTCTTCATGTTTTCTCTTTCTTTGCAGAAGTTTGCTGTTGCTCTTTCAAGGAATTGCTCATTGGAGCATTTTAATTATAGCTGTCCATAAATCCTTGTATGGTAATTCCAACCTCTGTGTCATCTTGGTATTGATTGCCTTTTCTCATTCAAGTTAAAATTTTTCTGTTTCTTGGTATAATGAATATTTTGGACTGTGTCATGGACATTTTGAGTATTGTAAGACCCCTATTCCTATCTATATCTTCTATTTTAGTAGTGTCTTAATCATCTTGGGCTTCTATAACAAAATGCCATAAATTGGGTTGCTTAAAATTAATAAGAATTTATTTCTCAGAGTTCTGGAGGCTTGAAGTCTGAGATCAGGATGTCAGCATGGCTGGGTTCTGGTAAGAGTCCTCTTCCAAGTTGCAGACTGTCAACTTCAACATGGTGGAGAGCAAAGAGAGGAAGCAAGCTCTCTTTCAACTTTTCTAAGGACACTAATCCCATTCATGATGGCTCCAAACTCATGACCTCATCTAAGCCTAATTACCTCCCAATGGCCCCACCTCTTAATACCATCACATTGGGGGATAGGGTTTCAACATATGAACTTTGGGCAGACACAGATATTTAGTCCTTAATGAGTAGGTAGCCATCCCGTTTAGATTCGTGTCCTGGCTCCCTTTTGTGGTTTAAATATCAAATTTAGTGCTTACAGTCTATGAAGTGATATTCTGGTCTGCTTAACTTGTGTGTTACCCAGATTACAGGACTCCACCCTACAGTTCCTTGGCTGTGACTGGGCAGGGGGAAGGTACCATCTAGTTACTGCAGGAGTGGAGTGGAAATCAGAACTGTGCCCAGAGGCTTTACCCAGGAGCTGTGCTTTGTCCTTACTCAAGTCCCAAGGTCCCTAGCCAGTCATCCTTTTTTTCTCTACCTTCCAGAGTTTTCTACTGATGACTTACACATTTTGTCCAGTTTTTTTTTTTTTTGATTAGCAGGAAATGGAATATGTTTACGACACATTCAGAATCAGCAGTCCTGCTTTGCTCTGACGCCTATGCTTTTTCCACTCTTTCAAACTGTCTTTGAGGCTGTGATATTTGAAACAGTATGTGTCCTGCCCATTTCTAAATTGTATTCTGAACATTCAGACACATTTCTTCCGCTGTTCTTCTCATCCCCTCAATTTTCCTATTTTCTTCTGTATAACATTTTGTCACAGTTACATCCAGGATATTTTTTTCTCTCCTATGTGGCTCTTTCATTGCCCTCCATATCATGCCCTAAAGAGAGGGACATTAATGTCACCAGTCATCTTCAATTCACTGATTGGCCTAGTTCCCTAGAGAGTGGAATCACAGTGTATTGTAAGCAGGGCACATGGAGGAGGCATTATTTTCTGTACTGTCAAATCATGAAGATCCAGAGTACAATCCAGAGAGAAGGTGGTCTCCCCACCTCTACCTACCTTCCTTCCTCCTCTTCAATACATTTGGTCTCACTGATAATTGGTACAGAGACTATAGTGGGAACAGGTCCAGCCATCTTTTTCTCTGCCTCTTTTCTTTCATCTTTTTAATTGTTTTCCATATAATTGAAGTGAGGAGAGCTGAGTTTGTTCCCAGATGGAAGGAGGTCTTACTATTGTTCTCTTGTTCTTCTTTGCAATCACCCAGAGTGTTTTTAACATTTGGGATTAGGATTTAAGCACTTATGGAGGTAAAATAAAGCTGGAAAATTAATGAATTTGGTCCAGTCCAGGGCTCCCTTTAAATGTATTGGGTATTAGTTTAGTTCTAGGTCCGCTCTAACCCTTAACGATGGTCCAACCCTAGCCAGTCTGTGTGTGTGTGTGTGTGTGTGTACTCTCATATCTCCCTCACAGTCATGGGAAGAATGGGTTCAGTCAGCAAGAAAGGGGTAGACAAATGAAAGTGGCTGTACAAGAACATTTGAAGCAACAGCACTTTCTAAAGCCCTGAGGCCCTAACTGATTAGAGGTCTCCTGTTACTAAGACCAAGGAAAAGAGTCAAATGATAGTGGAAGGAGTTTGTTGTTGTTTATCTGAGGAGTAATAAGTGTGTGTCCTCAGAATCACGGGACTTAAACCTCAGTAGAGTCTCAGACATCATCTGTAAGGGTGAAGAAGACCTCTCTCTATCTGTTTTCTGGGCATCAGGATGCCCAGCTGCACAGTTTGTCTGGATATTGTTCTTTTCTTCACTCCTGCTCTCCTGCATTTCTCCTGATTATACATGGGGTCCTCTTAAAACCATCTGAAGATGCAGATATTCTCAGAAAAAGAAAAAGACTGTTCTTAGCCAGGAAACTGAGTAGCTTAGTTCTACTAATCATTTAACCATTAGAATCATTTCTGCTTGTTGTAGAAGAGATGGCAGATTCAGGGATTCAAGGGAGGGAGAATCTGCCCCTTGCCCACTATGAAAAACTTCCAGCCTTTTTTTTTTTTTTTTCTTTTGCAGCTTTCTGGAAGTAGCAAAGAAATTGCTACTTCATGGATTTGGGTCACCAGAAAGTTGAACTTCTACTTTTTTTACAAAAGGAAGATGGATGCTTCTGAACTTCCCCCGCAATTGAAGTCCAAACTACTGCAGGGGTCTACGTTCTGTATTAAGCAGTTTAATAAGCCATTTCAATTAGATCAAGGGTCACAGACCTCAAGCCTTATGGTTAAACAAGCCCTGTCCACTATTCACCTTTCTCAATGCATCTTGGGAAAACATAGTTCATTTACTCAACCAAGTTGAGCTTTGCCGAAAAATTGAAAAAAAGAAAAAGCTACTAAAGTTTTGTTTTCCACTTCCTCTTTCCCCAATTCCTCTGCCAGTTTCTTTCTCCAGCTTCTCTTCAAAAGAGCTTGATTTAACAAGAAAACAGTGGGTTCATTTACCCAGCAAGGGAGCGCTTTTCATGTTTGAGCTTTGAAATGAAAATTATCTTTGGGCAGGCTTCTCTGCAGCTCCATCTGTGAGCAGCAGGGCCTGTCATAGTGACTATGGACTTGGGGGAAGGAAGCCAGACCTTAGAAGGCAGCAGGAATGAGCAGTTTTTCTCTGGGTAGGATCCTGAGCTAGTGGAGTGCAGAAACCAAAGGCGATAGTGCTCTAATGAGTTTAGGCTGACACCATTTGATTTTACAGACTGTAAGCATTAAATAAATCACCCCTGTGGCCCCCAGTCATAGACGTTAGATATAAATATGACCGCTGATCCCAGCCTCTATGCCAGGAGGATTTAAATCCACATTTTCATGCAACAAATCTATAGACACACTTAAAGTAAAAAGTAGATCCAGGGACAGACATGTTCCTCCCAGGACAGATTGAATTGGATCAAAAATTTTAACAACATCCATTTCTGAGCTTCTGCTTTTGAACAGGAGGCATATGCAGGTGAATTTATAATTTGATATTAGAGGTAGTCAGAGAAATGAATCCTCATGTACATGGTAACCAGTACTTCTACTCAAGATGCCAGCACATACTATATAGGATCAGAACCTATGCATTGGAATTGCCCCCTCTCTGAGGTTAATACTAGGTTCTGCCTCTTATTAACTCTGTGACTTAGGGCCAGTTACTTCATTCCTTAGAGACTCAGTTTCCCCATTTGTGAAATGAAAGTGACTATCTCACTTTGTGAAGATGAAATGAAGTTATGCAAATAAGGCAATTGGCATGTGTCTGACCTGTGCAGGAAAAGCTCAAAAATCGATAATTCTGCACTGATAACTTTGTGATTTGGGGGAAAGAGAAAGAATTCTGATTAAGGAGATCTAACAATTTTTTTTACAGAAGTGTCTCTGGGAGAAGTGTTATTTCACTGGACTGAGTTCGTAGGAAAAGGCATTTTAGACAGAATTTTGCTTGAAGAAGCAGACATGAAAAGTATAGTACAAGACTCATGGTTGGCTGATGTGCAGTGGGAGATTATTTTGTAAAAATAGTATGGGGCCAATAGACAGAAGGTTTTGAGTGCCCATCTGAAGAATATGCACTTAATTGAACAGACAATGGGATGTCACTGAAGGCTTCTGAGTAGGAAAGTGACAGACTGAGAGCTTTTCCTCTTCAGGAAGATCACTCAGTGAACTGTGAGTGGGGTGGTTGAATTGGGGGGAGGGGAGCTAGAGAAAAACCTCAGGGTCAGCCCTGCAGTGGGGCAGTAGTGAGAAGGGCGTTCAATGTCAGAAACATTACTGGTGTATTTGGCATATATGAAGCACGATTCTGATTCTGTTTTTAGGGGAAGAAGTTAATTCTTGGCAGCAAGGACCAAAAGTAAAAGCTAATAACAGAGCTGGGGATGGGGACACGGAGGGACCGAAAGTTCTTTCTTGTCTACTTCACACTTGAAGTGCTTCTCCAGTACATCATTTGCAGAGGCAATCAGCACACCTGTTAGTGAGCTTTGGCATTTAATTGACATCATAGGCCTCTGCACAGAGCAGACAATGGATGTCACTGGTGTGCTAGTGGAACACGTTTGCATTTCATAGAAAATTGAGAGGGAGCTGATCATGATTGTCGGCAGCATCCCCAGGGAGGACACATCTGGCTGGGACAAGGAGCTGCTTGCTTCCTAGCGTCAAAGGAAGGCACAGGCTCTTAGGTAACCATACCCTTCACTCAGACCCTGGAGAGCTGAGCCCCAGTAATAAGGAAGGTAGGTAAATTACCAAGCTGACCCTCTTGGGGCTGACAAGTGGAAAGGCATCAGGCTGGGTTCTGGAGGCTTCAGCTCTTCTTCTGCCTTCCTCAGTAACTTACTCTATGCTCTTGAACTTGGCCATTTACCTTTTGTGTGTGTCAGTTAATTTTTCTGGAAAATGGCTCTGAAAGTAAAGAATCTAAGCTGTAGTCATTGTGGGTGACCTCCTCAGCTCCGGTTTGGTCCAGCTGAATGTCAAACATACATTCTTATTGATCATTTCAATATTCTAGGCCCAAAATAACCTCTAGACACTGGGGTACAGTTCAGTGAGATTTCACTCTGTTTTCAAGGACCTCACAGCACACTGGGATCAGCACTTAAACAACTAGATTGATTTAAGTGTAGAAAATAATATGATAGAAATGGGTGCAAAGTCCAGTAGAAATCTGGCTAGTAAGGGGGTCTTAGCTGAACCTTGGGGCCTGAGAAGTGTTTTCTAACTGGACAGAAGGGGAAGTGGCATTCTAGGTAGAGATAGCAGCAGAGATAAAACCTCAGAGATATTCAAGTGTATTTCTTGTCAGAAAACAGTGAGCAGTCCAGTATGTTAAAAGATTTGGGGACTAGAATTGTAATGGATACAGTTTTAAAATGGATTCTTGGTCTAGGTTATTAGAACTCAGAACCCTCAGGTTAATACCATCAGAAACAGCTGAAATTTCTTCAATCAAGATTACATTTTGATAAGAATCAATCAATAATACAGTATCAAACACTTGCTCTGGTCAAGGCCCTGTGAAGGACAGACAGAAGACGAAGATGCATTATCTTTACACTGGACTCTGCTGAGGAGCGAAGAGGCTATAGACACAAAAAACTCAAAGCTACCCATTCATTTGTTTATAATATTCATCCAGCCGTTTACAAATCCTAGTAAACCCCTACGATGTGCTAGGATTCTGGAAAAAATAAGTGAAATATTATCCTTGCCCACAGAACTCACAAACAATGAAATAGATGATTATACTGTCAATGTTTCAGGTTGTGACAAGAATATGAACAGGTGTCTGGGGAGTCCCAAAATCTAGTGGGAACCTCCATACTGTTCTCCATAGTGGCTGTATCAATTTACATTCCCACCAACAGTTCAAGAGTGTTCCCTTTTCTCCACACCCTCTCCAACAAAACTAAAAATAGAACTACCATATGACCCAGCAATCCCACTACTGGGCATATACACTGAGAAAGCCATAATTCAAAAAGAGTCATGTACCATAATGTTCATTGCAGCTCTATTTACAATAGCCAGGACATGGAAGCAACGTAAGTGTCCATCGACAGATGAATGGATAAAGAAGATGTGGCGCATATATACAATGGGATATTACTCAGCCATAAAAAGAAATGAAATTGAGTTATTTGTAGTGAGGTGGATGGACCTAGAGTCTGTCATACAGAGTGAAGTAAGCCAGAAAGAGAAAAACAAATACCATATGCTAACACATATATATGGAATCTAAGAAAAAATAAAAAAGGTCATGAAGAACCTAGGGTTAAGACGGGAATAAAGACACAGATCTACTAGAGAATGGACTTGAGGATATGGGCGGGGGGAGGGGAGGATAATCTGTGACAAAGTGAGAGAGTGGCATGGACATATATACATTACCAAACGTAAAATAGATAGCTAGTGGGAAGCAGCCACATAGCACAGGGAGATCAGCTCAGTGCTTTGTGACCACCTAGAGGGGTGGGATAGGGTGGGTGGGAGGGAGGGAGATGCAAGAGGGAAGAGATATGGGAACATATGTATATGTATAACTGATTCACTTTGTTATAAAGCGGAAACTAACACACCATTGTAAAGCAATTATACTCCAATAAAGATGTTAAAAAAAAATTCTAGTGGGAGGTTGATCAAAGAGGGCTTCCTAGAGGAAGCGGCAGGCAGCAGAGTGACCCTTGAGAATATGACTAAGTCAAGCCAAGGAGGACAGAAGTGCTGTGCATGTCCTAGAGCAGCGGTCCACAACATTTTTGGCACCAGAGACGGGGAATAGGGTTAGGGGGAGGGAGGAGGATATGGTTCAGGCAGTAAAGCGAGTGATGGGGAGTGGCAGAGGGAGCTTTGCTAGCTCAGCAGCCACTCACCTCCTGCTCTGCGGCCTGGTTCCTAACAAGCCTCTGACTGGTACAGGTCCATGGCGACCCCTTTCCTAAAGGGTTCAGAGAAGACTGTTTTGAGAAGTGTCCTGTGTAGAGGAGGAGGTGAGGAATTCTGTGACTGGAACAAAATGTGTGTGGGTGGACGAAGGTGTGTCTGGGATAAAACTGAGTAGATGGGCTTCACCCCCTAGCACCAGGCATCAGGTAAGGGGCTGTCCATGGTACTGAGGAGCACAGAAGGGCCAGATCCTCAGTACTGAGACGTTGCAAACTTTCAGAGACAGATTTTTCATGGAAATATGAAACCTTTTGGAATGACTTTTAATTGTACTCGAATGTCTAACTGTATAAGCCCCCCAGCTCAGAGAAGGAGAGGGGAGGAGAAAACTATGTTTCACTAAATGTTTCTCCTGCCCAGGCACCCATTCCAGAAGGATGAATCCTTTAGTTGCTGGGAAATGCCCAGAGAAAATGTACAGGGGACTGAGAGGGGCTGATGGAAAGACTGAAGCTCCTCCCTTCTCTGAAGGCAAGGCTCCACCCACCCTTTGGTGAAAGGTGAGACAGAAAACAGCTCTGGGATTGGGCTTGCATGCTCTGAGGGCTGGTTGGAGGTCTGAGGTTGTGCCAGTGGTATAGCTCCGGGCACCACAGGCACTATTCACCCAGCCACTAAGAGACCCTGTCCAAAGCTGTTCCAAGGCATTCTTGGAGACTTGCTATGATGAGTTACCAACTTTATTGAGTTCCTACTGAAACACTTATCAATTGGTATCCCCAAGATCAGTGGCAGAGCGGTATTACTCTGCAGTAATTATTTTGGAGACCCAACAGGAATTCCAATTCTTATTATTATCTTTCTCAAACATTTAAAGGATCCCAGTTACTGCAAGGGACCACAAGCCTTTCAAAGCAACTCAAGTTAGACTGCTTGGGTGTAAGAGGGCTTGACCATTTACTGGGTCAATTACTTAAACTCTCTGATCCTTGGTGTCTGTATTAGTTCCCTATGATTTCTAAAACAAATTCCCACAAACTCAGTCACTTAAAACAACTGAAATCTACTCCCTCACAGTTCTGGTGGACAGAAATCTGAAAACTATACCTCTAGACCAAAATCAAGGTGCAAGCAGGGCCAAGTTCCCTCCAGATTCTCTAGGGGATAGTCTTCTTTTTGCCTCCTCTGGCTTCCGGTGGTTGTTGGCATTCCTTGGCTTGCTGTTGCATCACCCTAATCTTCAAGGTCAGCATCTACTAATCTCTCTCTGCTCCATCTTCAAATTGCCTTCTCCTCCATGTGCAATAATATTTCCCTCTGCTCCCTCATGAATATACATGTGTTTGCTTTTAGGGTCCACCTGGATAGTCCCTTCCCTTACCTGGTACTCTTCCCTTCTCAAGATCCTTAGTTTAGTCACATCTGTGCATAGTTGGTTTTACCATATAAAATACCCTTCACAGGTTCCAGGGATTCAAATGTGTATATCTTTAGGGTGACTATTTTTCAGCCAACCAGTGTTCTCAAATGTAACATGGATCTGGTGAAGACACCTACATTATTGGATAAAGATAGTCCCCTCCCCACATATTTCTCTCTCTCTCTCTCTCTCTCCCTCCCTCCCTCCCTCCCTCACACACACACACACACACCAGTGTCTGCCATATGGTAATTTGTCAGTAAATTTTAACAATGGCACTTATTTTGTAAAAACAACCATCTCTTTCCTCTTTACCCATTCCTGTGGGCCCCTCTCTCTTCATCCTCTCCAATTCTTCCTGTTCCTGCTATCCAATTTTCCAAATTGCTTCTCTCCTCGGCACTATACTAACATGGTTCTTTTTCCATAACCACTTTTCTTTTCCCAAAATGCTCTTTCTGCCAGGAATTTATCATTCATCATTGATTTAGAGGTGATAGTGCGACGTGGAAGAGAGAAGAGGACTACAGCAATGAAGGCGGGAGAAAAGGAAGACCATGAATCCACACACATTAATATTTTCTTTTCCTTTAAGAACTCTTCCTGTCTCCTTTTCATTCATAGCCCATAGGATAGGTTAAACCATCTAAAACCACCTTCCCACATGGGCCAGCTGTAAGGCATCCCAGACTCCTTCCCTCCCCTGTGCTGACTCTGATAGCACTCCACCCTTCTCATCAACCCAGACCCAGGAGAATCCACCTCAGATAGGTCTCTTGGTTGGACTTATAGTAAGGTCCTTACGGCCACCACTGCTCATGCTGATGATTAAAATAGCCTCCTAATTGGTTTCCTGCCTCCTAATTGCTCCATCTTTTACACCTGCTGGAAGCTCATTTTTATTTGTTTGCTTGTTTGTTTTCCTTTTCAAAGGAGGTAGCATGTGTCAAGATACGAGAATGGTCTCTGGTCTAATGTAGGTGAGGATTCAAGCTCTGACCCTGTTGTTCACTAGCTCAAGGTATTGAATATTTCTGAGCCTCGGGGATAGTCTAAAAGAGCTGTTGTAACAAAAATTGTTTAGAAGAGTGAATGGCACATTTGCATCGTGCCTAGCATATGGCAGGTGCCAGACAAACTGGTTACCTTCTCCATGTTTAATGAAGCAAACAAAAACTCCTCATATCATGTCCCTGTATACATAGCCCCATTAAGTACCTTGCTTTACCATTCTTCCCTGTATATATTACATCAACAATAAGCATTCCTCTCGAATGAATCATTCCAATCAGCATGACATCATGCTGACTTTTCTGTCTTAGAAATAATCACTTGACTCTACTTCTTCTGTGAGTCTTCACCCCATTTCTGTGTTCCCCTTTACTGCAAATCTTGAAAGATTTGCCTGTTCTCAATGTTTTCAATCTCTCCTCCTTTTCTTTAAAACCACCCTAAGCAGGGTTCCTCCTCACCGCTCTATGGAAATCGCTCACTTCAAGGTCACCACTGACCTACAAACTGCTAAATCTAGTGGTCAGTTCTCAATCTTCCTCTTACTTGATTTATCGGCAGCATTAGACACAGGCAATTTTCTTCTCTTTGATATGTTTTCTTTAGGTTTTTCAGAGCTCTAAAGCCTACTGATTTTCTTTTCTTTTTTGAATTTTATTTATTTTTTATACAGCAGGTTCTTATTAGGTATGTACTTTATACGTATTAGTGTATATATGTCAATCCCAGTCTCCCAACTCATCCCATCACCACCTGCCTCCCCTGCTTTCCCCCCTTGGTGTCCATACATTTGTTCTCTACATCTGTGTCTCTGTTTCTGCCTTGCAAACCGGTTCATCAGTACCATTTTTCTAGATTCCACATATATGCATTAATATACAATATTTGTTTTTCTCTTTCTGACTTACTTCACTCTGTATGAAAGTCTCTATTTTCTTCCTGCTTTTCTGGTGGTTCTTTCTCAGTTTCCTTTGTTGGTGCCTTGTCTTCATGACCTCTTCATCTGGGGCTGCTCCACGCTCAGTTCTTGTCCTTTCTTCTCTTTCCTTATACCTTTATGTCCTTGATGATTTCACCCAATATCAAGGTTTAAACAAAATCTATATGCTGAAGGGTCAATACCTCTCTCCCAACTCCCAGATCCAATATTCAGCTCTTTGTTTCACATCTCTATTTGATAGACAACTCAAACTCAACATGACAGTTATCTCCCCACCTCGTCCACCATTACAACCTGCTCCACTCTGCCACCTTCCTATCACAGAGGATGTTAGATCAGTGCTTCAATTTGTTAAGTCTAAAAATCTTACTCAGTCCCACAGGATATCTTACTTGGTTTTGGCAAAGAGTTTTGGGCTTTCACAATATACTGTATAGACTGTCAAGGTGATAGTTATCACATTCTTTCTAGTTTGCATCTTTTTCTATGTCTCCTTTTCTTTCCTGCTTATTTGTACTATCAACTCCTTGAAGCTAGGCACCCATTCATTGTGTGTCCTAGGCATCTGGCACAATGCTCAATATAATAAATGTTTGTGGAGAGATTGGCATATATACACTAATATGTATAAAATGGATAACTAATAACCTGCTGTATAAAAAATAAATGAAATAAAATTCAAAAATTCAAAATAAAATAAAATAAATGTTTGTGGAATAAATGAATGAAAAATTTAGGGCAGTGGTACCATGATCCATGATTCAAAAAAAAAATCCTTTAAGGATAACCATTATATACATAAAAATAGAATGAAGTAAGAAATTAGGTGAAAGATATACAGAGATTTGTCAGTTTTCAGACTTGATCTGATGTTATGGTTGAAGGTAGTGATTTTTACCAATGTCTGGTGAAACAGAACAGAAAAACTGATAGATCATTTTAAATCTCCTCAGTACAAGAATGTAAGGCAGGGTCAGAATGGGGATTGCACTTGTACACAGTAGGAAGATCTGAGTTCTCAATCAGGGAGACACAAAAATTGAATCTCCTCCTCATCATTCGCCAACTGAGGACTTTGGGCAAGTTATTTAATCTCCCTGAGCTGAAGCTTTCTCATCTGTGAAATGAGCATAATCAATACTCACCTCAAAGAGTTGTTTTGAACATTAAGTGGGAGAAAAGCCTGGTTCATCATCAGTACTGACTAAATCGTAGCTAACATTGTTAGCCTCAAGGAATTGTCTCAGGAATAATCAATGCCTGCCAACTGAGAATTTTCATCTCCAAAGTGTTCTGTTTTTCTATATTTCTCAAAATTCTTATTTAAATGTGTATGTGTGTGTATGTGGGTGGCTATAGGTTGGGGAGAATGGAGAGAAATAAAAATGTTTGATCAAAGATTCTCACCATGTATCTACAGAAACATGTATGGCCACAAAGACTCAGGTTGGCATCTTCAACCCACCCTCCCAACATCTTGCCCAGCATCATCCACTGTCAAGTCTATTGCCTTCTGCTTTGCTCCTTGCCATCCACTGTTGCTGGAGAAGTTTACATGGATAAAGCCATAACAAAGCTATACTCTTTAACCTCAATTGTGAGCCCTGCCCACAGCTTAACATCCCGTGCTTTGTCACGATTCATGCTGCTTTGGTATGATTCCACCTGAGAAACCAAGTTACAGTCTTGAACAGCCCCAATAGTCCTCATTTATTTATCCCCAAAGACAACTTTGTGGAGAGAAATTTCATTAACATGCAAAGTATGTTACAAATATTAAATTTCTAAATGAAAAGAGAGCCCTAGCAAGCAAATCTTAACCCTGTAAATGACTGACTTCCTCATTTACAGATACAGAACTCTCCACCTTAATTTTACTATGTTCATTGCCTACGAGGTCCTAGTCCTGATATTCTGCCAAAGTCTCCAGCCTTGAAGCAACTCAGCTGTGCTCATCAAGTCGAATGAGAACTTTATCACTCCTCCTCCTATAATTCATGATAGCTGAAGCTATCAAAATGTTAATAAACGTTGTGTTGCATGGCAGTCAAAAAAAATAAATACTCATCTGTGTGCTTTGTAGCCTAGATTTCCTACAGTCATCTAATGACAAGGTATAATCAATATTGTGAAGCATATCTATCCAACCTTAGAAATCTAAGTCCAATTATTGGCTTTTTCCTGGTCAGTGGTCAGATGATTCCCATACGATGATCACTAGTGTTTTACATATTGTTTTCACTTTGCAGACAGCAAGCTTCTTGAAGGCAGGAGTTGTGTCTAATTAACATTTGAAGAAAAAATTGGAGAAATGAGCCTAGATTTAAATTCTAATCAGGTGAACTTGTACACATTATTTGTTAACCTGAACTTTACTTTTATGTTTGATTGGAAACATGAATATTCAAGCCACAGAGCTGTTGGGGAAATATAGTGATTCTTCATATAATGTGAATGGTAGCAAATGGAAGCCCAGTAAATATTTCTCTTCTTCCCTTTTGGATTCTCATTTATAGCTCGCTCTCTCTGTCTCTCTCTCTGTCTCTCCTACCTTTATTTCTCAGCATACTACTTCATTCATGGTAATCATTGATGAATATAGGAGGTCAAGTTAATGAAGAGCCAGTACAGATGATGATAAAGCCAACTCCTGCAGCCTGATCTTATAGTCTATTTACCTTTTGACATTTCTTGCACTGGAACTGCCTTGTGCACTACTTTATATTCTCTTGGTCCCAACTTTTATGAAGCCACTGCTATAGCGATCAGTTTCATGCAGGTTGGACCAGGTTCACCAGGTACAATCTGACAACATCTCACCTAAAGCTGCACTGAATACCTCTCACTTCCTGTCCTGGAGATCCTCTGACACTGAAGATTGGGATGCACTGTGCACATACCTGGAAGTGTGGAGGAAATATTGACTGGGGGACCACTCTTTACCAATAGGGCCAGGAACTGATAAATAAATGTTTTACCCACCTGTTCCCTGGGAAGACAGTCTTAAGAAATATTTCATGAAGCTCTTTAGAAAGTCTCTCAGGATTGATGAACAGTTGGCTTTCCCTCTCTTGTTTCATGTCCTCCACCCTCCTTCCTCATCCCTGGGATCACATTCTTAAATAAAGTCTCTGCATGCAAGTCTTTGCCCCAGTCTCTACTTTCAGGAAACTCAGGCTAAGCCCCCTGACCCACTAAAGCACATTGTAGTGCTTGGTATGTAGTGCAATAAATAGTAGGTATAATTGTTTACTTCACACACTGACTGCTTTTCAGTGAGAACAGGTAAAAGTTTCACTAGAATTTTCCTTCTGAGACTGTCCTGTTGAACACATTTTTTCTTACTTTTCAGTCTCTGCCCTATTCACATGTCCTTATTTTTTGAATGATGTAGCCCTTCAATGCTTGGCTGTAGCTCATTGAATGAAGGATAGATATCTGACTAGACTGAGTTGATTCCTTGGCGAGGCTGAGAAGATCATGTTTGCTCCCTAGCATTTGATATCAATATATGGTGATACTAATATATTTTGGTTGTATTCTCAACTGGAGGTGCTAAAGCACCAATGAGAAGATACAAGAGAGTAGAGAAAGCCAAACTGTTGATAAAGAAGACTCAACGATATGAGAGATGACAGGACTCAACAAAAATAGGAAGTGAGAAGGTAGAGCTTTCCTACTGCTTTGCCTTGGAGTGTTTCTATGCCTGCTTCTCATCCTTATTGAAGAGCAATTATACTTCCTGCCCTTTGGTTCTATGAGATATATCCTGTCTTTATAATAAATTCCCTAGTGAGCTTAAGGTCATTTCAGTGGCTTTATTTCCCTTGGAATCAGATGTTCTCTAAAACAGTTGAGGTAATGACTATACTTTTACCCACTGGATGGAAATCCTTAAAGGTCAAGGTTGTATTTTGCTCATAACTGTTTCCCCAATGTCTCATCTACAGCTCTACATCATAGATGTACATATTTGATGCATAACTGGCTAAAAGAATAACCTTTTCCTTTATTCCTTTTCTTTCACAATATTTTCCCAGCCAACCTGAACGCCAATGTATAGAACAACACTGAATCTTCTGACATTCTGAGGTTTTTCATTTCACTTTTAACCTTCTATGCTCTCATGTTCCCAACATGCTGATCCAGGTCATCCCTGCCCAGTCTATTGCTTTTGCTCTGATTCGTGCCAGCCATCATGGCTGAAGAAATCCACTTAAGTGTGATGGTTGAGTCCATTTCAAGTTGATTCCATTTAATCTAAGTTTGGGTCTGCCCACAGCTTAGCAGCCCTTGACTTCCTCTAAAGGGATCTGAAATAATCCCAAAGCAACAGTTTCAAACCTTTTTCATTGTCATCCAAACTCTTTACCTACTCACTCACCACTGGCTCACCTCTTTCCTCACTGGAAAAATTGGTGAGATACGGTAAGAGTTATCTTTGCTGTACTTCATAGCTATTCTGTATATTCACATACCTTCCCTTCCATTGGTCCTCCTCCACTGTTTGCTCAAATTAATAATTTTACTTCTGCAATAGCTCACCATGCATATCTCCTTTTTAAGATGTCTTCCCATCTCTCTACTTTTGCTATGAGCATCTTGAAAATGTCCTATACATAAACTGCCTCAATGTCATTATATCCCAATGGATCCCCTTGTGATCTGAACTGCACTCACACAGCTCTCCTGAATTGGTGAGTTGACAGCATCCTTACGGTTACCAAGTTTGTTCTGTCCTCATTCTCCTCCAGCACGTCTGATTTTATAACTACTTCCACTCTTCAGACTTTTGTGAAACTTCTTTCTCTGTCTGGGTCATCCTGTCAACTTGATGGGTATTTTCCTTTACATGAAAGTCTTCCCTAAGGTTCAATAGTCTTTGCTCTCCCTTGAGGATCTCTTCTTCTATGGTATTTCTACAAGATGGATGACATTCTTAACATCAACAAGAGGATTCACTTCTCTTGTATTTCTGGTCCTGAATTTCTAACTTTCTGCTGGACAGCTCCCTGGGTTTGCTCTTAAACTTTTATATACAAAACTCATCCAGTTCTACCAAAAAAGATTGAATCTGTATGACTTTGGGACTGATTCAGAGAGATAATGCTATAGGGGGGGAAAAGACAGAAGAAATTTAAAAAAAGATAAGTCTAAAATTTTTAGCTATAGACTTACTAGTGGTAATTAACAGAGATAGAAAAAGCCAGGAGGCCTTAGACCACCCCTCTCTCCACTCTCATTGCCATGACAGTTGTGTCAGAGGAGGATGGCTGTTTATTGAATTCCTACTCTGAGTCAGACACTAACATAGGCATTTAAAATGCACTAATTCATTTAGTTTTCAAAACAACTCTGTTTTATATATTTTCTATTATTGACACCATTTTACAGGTAAGGAAATCAGGGCTACATGATATTAAGTGAGATTTCTCAAGATTATATAATGAGCTATAAATCCAAGATTTGGTCCTAAGTTTATTCAACTTCCCAAACTTGTCTTTCTCATCATAGCTCATAATAGGATAAAATAAGAAAGTGCATAAAGCCTTGAAGATTAAAGTAAAACTAATGACTGACTTTGAATTCACATTTATGGCTGGAGTCAGGATTTTTTAATTTATGCTGATGCCAGCTTACTTTTCCGCTGGGATGAAGTGAGAGAGTGGCATTGACATATACGTACTACCAAATATAGAATAAATAGTTAGTGGGAAGCAGCCCCATAGCACAGGGAGATCAGCTCAGTGCTTTGTGACCGCCTAGAGGGGTGGGATAGGGAAGGTGGGAGGGAGATGCAAGAGGGAGGAGATATGGGGATATATGTATATGTATAGCTGATTCACTTTGTTATACAACAGAAACTAATACAACAATGTAAAGCAATTTTACTCCAATAAAGATGTTAATAAATAAGTAAGTAAGTAAGTAAGTAAGTAAGTAAGTAAGTAAGTAAATTTATGTTGGTGGTCAGTTGTAAGTCCTGATCCTTCTGTTTGGGAAATTATTTTCTCAGAAATTTACCAGGACAAAGTTTTTAGTTTATTCAGGTTCACCTCTTCAATTAGAACTCTAAAACACTCTATTACTTTCCTTCCTGTACTCTTAATAGTTTTTTTTTTTAATTTTAACATACACGCACACACACACATAAACACACATCCCTAAATCAAAGTTCCTCAACATGCTATTGGCATTTTGGGCTGAGTAATTCTTTGTGGTGGGTGAGGCTGTCCTATGCATTGTAGCAATATTATCATCATCCCTAACTTCTACCCACTAAATGCTGGTGCATCCACCCTAGTATGGCAATCAAATGTATATCTAGATGTTGTCAACTGTCCTTTTGGGGACAAAATACCTCTGGTTGAGAATAACTGATCTGTATTTATATGCATATCCATATATATATCCAATAAGAATTCTTACATGGTTCATGGGGGCTGAGATTTATTAGTCTTGCTCACATCTCAGAGTGCTTGGAACAGTGCCTGACACATACTTGGCCCCAAATGCAATAAATATTTACTGAATGAATACATACATGAGAAGGAAGGGAAACATGTTTATGAAGAATCTACTTTATGCCAGATCCTTCATTAAGAACTTTTTTTCAGAACAACTCTGTGAGATGGATAGTAATTAACTTATTTCCCAGAAGAGAAAACAGAGGCTCAGAGAGAATGGCTTTTCTGATTCACACAGCTAGACAGTGTGAGAGTTAGCATTTCACCCTTATTCTGTCTACACTGAAGTTTACCCTCCTTTCAGGATGCCAAACTGTGATGTAGAATTATGAGAACCAGAGTTTACGACTGAATGAATGGATCACATTTCTTTCAGCTTTTTGTAGGAAAAATGATTTACAAATCATGTGCTGACCAAAATAGAATTTTTGAGTTCTGCTCCCTACACTTTCCCACTCTCCTACTATGGGCAACTTTGTTTCTCAAGTAAAATATTTAATAATCTACCTTGGTTTCTCTCTTTCCCTCACTCTACATCTAATCCATCAGAAGCACATAAACTGAGAGCTAAATTGTTGCCTAGAGTATGCTGCCTGATCTGGCCCCTGATACCGCTTGGACCTCTTCTCACATTGCTATCCTTCTTCTTTAATCTCTGGTCATCTGACCTTTCTTTCCCTTGAACATGCCAACCACATTAATGCCTTAAGTTTGTTGCACTTGTTATTTCATATCTTTGAAATGCTGTTTGAAATGCTTGTTTTGTAAATAAAGCTTTGTTGCAACATAAACATGCCCATTCATTTACATATTGCCTTTGACTGATTTCATGCTACAGTGGCAGAGTTGAGTAGTTGTGACAATGGGTGATGAGTGATAAGAGGAAAAGAAAATATTTTTTACAGTTCTTACAACAAAGATACAAAAACTACATAAATTTCTTACAACAAATTATTCAATTAATTTTGTTAAGTGCTTTGCTCCCACCATCCTGACTTGGATGAAGATCTTGAGTCTATAAACGACAACCTGATAGATTTAGGGAAAAAACAAATCAAATAACATCCAATATATTACCCTGGGGGAAAATGGAGTGGTGAAATGCTAGGGAAATGTCCTCTTATCAGTTTCAATCAGTTAAAATTAGTAGAGAAAAGATTGGCTTTTAGGAATTTTCTCCAAAATGGTACACAATATGGTGCTTACTCATTTCTCTGTTTTTCTCTTTCCAGAGAACATTGGAAAGTTATAAACTTAGTTACGGTCTGAGAGGAACAAGTTTTTCATCTGCTTAGCTGCTCAGTGATGTAGACATGTTCCCAAATTATTTATGACACCTTGGTTGCCCAGATATAAGGGCTAGGTGAGCTTGATCAACTAGGCATAACTGCCATCCTTACACAGTGGAGAGTTACAATCTGAATGTCAGCTATCTTCAACAAAATTGTCATTTCCAAGCACTTCAAGAAAAATAAGCTCTTCACTTTGTTGTTTGGAAGGGACCTGGAAATAAAATGAACAAAAACATCAGAAAAGGTTTTACTCTTGACCTAAACTTCAGACCTCAGAAACATTGTAGTGAGTTCACAGGCTGCAAAGTTTCTTTTGTTGGGATGTCTACAGTATAACAGTGGAGTTTCAAGTGTCCATTCTTTTCTCTTAAACATTAAACATTAGTAATAAGATAATAATTCTAATGATGACATTAATAATGATAAGCATTAAATGCTATAACAAAGAAGCCCAGGGTGGCTTTGCAATGGCATTCCTAGTGGTACAGCCCTCCTGGGTACCTCAGCTCCAAAGAATAGGTCAGGAATGCAGGCTCCTTCCATCTTGGAAAGCCCTTCTACCCATCACTAGGATTCCAGGCTTGATGCAGAAGTTGAAGAGAGAACATAGTGAATGTTGATCATATTTAAATTCCTCAGTGTGGAATTGACACATGTCACTTCTGCTCATGTTGGTCAAAAATGAGTAACAAGGTGCCACACAGAGTAAATGAAAGGAGATTTGGAAATATAATCCTTGGTTTGGTAACTATTTCCCAGCAACAACTCTGTACCGTAGTAAGGGAACATGAATAGTTAGTAGTCTGAACCTGTTGTATCATCGGTATGTGTTGAGCACTTTCCAAGGTTCATTTACATAATACCTTTTTACTACAAGTAAAAAACTATAATATCAACTGTTTTTTATTTCTATTTTTTTTATAACATTATTTATTTAATTTTATTTTTGGTTGTGTTGGGTCTTTCTTGTTGCGCATGGGCTTTCTCCAGTTGAGCGAGTGGGGGCGACTCTTTGCTGCAGTGCTCGGGCTTCTAACTGCGGTGGCTTCTCTTGTTGCAGAACTCAGGATCTAGGTGTGTGGGCTTCAGTAGTTGTGGCACATGGGCTTGGTAGTTGTGGCGCACGGGCTTACTTGCTCCGCAGCATATGGGATCTCCCCGGACCAGGGGTTGAACCAGTGTCCCCTGCATTGGCAGGCAGATTCCTAACCACTGTGTCACCAGGGAAGTCCTTTTATTTCTATTAAATAGGGTTGTAGTGGGTTAATTTGGTTAATAAATGTAAAATGCTTAGAATATTGAATGGCACCTAGTAAGTGTAACAGTTGATGTCTATTAGTATTTTGGTTATATATTTTGAGAAAATAGGCCTTTAGTTTTATTTTTTAATGGTCATTCAAGGCTCCAACAAGACCCTTTTCTATGTTGGTATTCAATTCAGTCCACTTGGTTCCATAGACATTTATTTTAATGCTTACAGTGCCTGGAGAGTTTGTTTCCCAGGAAGGACTGTGGCTGTCTCTGTCTTCTTTGACCAATTAGAAATCCATAAACTATCTGAAGTTTTACTGAATAAAATGAATGAAGGAATATTCCACTTTACGTTCAGTAATCAACATGTCCAAATTCATGAGACTAATAAATCCTCAGACCAAAGTGGTTTTTATGGTGTTGGGGTAACTGTTTATAAAGCTCACCAATTTCTTTCATATCTTTAACTGTATTAATTTCCCACATCTGCTGTAACAAAGTACTACAAACTTGGTAGTTTAAATGACAGAAATTTATTGTCTCACAATTCTGGAAGCTAGAAGTCTGAAATCAAAGTGTTGACATGGTTGATTCCATCTGGAGGCTCTGAAGAATGGTTTGTTCCATGCCTTTCTCCTAGCCTCTGGTGGTTGCTGGCAATCCTTGGTGTTCTTTGACTTATACCTGCATCACTGGATTAGGGATCCACGCTAATCCAGTATGAGTTCATCTTATCTTGTATACATCTGCAAAGATTCCATTTCCAAATAAGGTTATATTCACAGATACCAGGCATGAGGACATGAAAATATCTTTTGGCTGAACATGATTCAACCCACAACATTAATCAAATAGATTTTACTGAAATAATAATGATGATGAAGATGATGATGATGTAATAATGGCAAATATTTATTATTGGCTTGTTATATACCAGGCACTGAGTTAGGTATTTTACAGGTTAGATATTGCCTTATTTAATCTAAACACCCCTAAGCCCTGTTATTATTATTACTATTACTATCATCATCATGATCACACCATTTTCAAATATGGAGACTGAGGGACAGAGAGGTGTGATAACTTGCCTTAGGTGAAATGATGAACTGACAGAGCTGGAACTGGAGTAAAGTCAGGGTGAGTCCAGAGCCAATGGTCTCATCCAATATACTGTCCAGTTGACATCTGTTTCCAAATCAGTAAGTGTTCTGGAAACCAGTAGAAATATAGACTCTTCCTCTAGTTCCAACCCAGCATGTGGGGTTCTTCTCTTGCTGCTACTTATGTTTTCCATTTGAACCTTCCTGTCTAAATGGATATGTTTTTCCCAGTTGTCATCTCAGAACTCTCAGAATGGTTGCAGCTCTTCTCTGGATCAGTTAACCACAGCCAAAGAAGATTAGTTGAACCTTTTCCTGGAGCTGAACTCTTGCTCAAGGCAAATATTCAATGCCAGCTTCCTTCCTCAGAAGCTCTGGCTGATGTGCTGCATAATTGCAGAACAGATAGAGGCTTTCTAACCTTCCAGTTTGGCCTTAATGTGTGTACAGTGCTTTGCTGAGAATTTTCATTGTTATTCTTTCCACCTAGAGGGAAATCAGAAATTACTATTTTTGTGGGATGAAAACTTAACATTTGTTCTTTATTTCAGGTTTTATACTTTATAAAAATTGTCTGTTCAACAAGTAAATATTTAAAAATAATATGTATAAAGGCATGATACACTACACAGTGATACCTCCATTTCCATGTTCCTGACATAACCAATATTAACTCATGTGTATCTTTCCATTTTCTCCCTTGTCTTATATACATATTATACTGTAAGCATTTATTAGATTTATTTGTCATCAAACAGAAACATACTATACGTGTTACTGTGAACCTGTGTTTTTTAAATTTCATGATATATCATGTATATATCATGAATATGTAACATAAATTACGGCTATTATCATCCAAGGTTTAGTCTTTGGACCTTGTCTCTAGTCCACTTATTCCCTTGGTGATATCATTCTGTCCCAAGCCATTAAAAATCTCTAGGTTGCTGACTCAAATTTGTACCTCTGTATTGGACCCTTGTCTGAATTTCAGACTTTTACATCCTACTGCCTACTCATCATCACTCTTTGTCTGTGTCATGGGTACTTAAAACTTAACATGTCCAACATGGAAAACCTAATGTTCTCCCCAGAACTGACTCTACCTGGGCTCTGCCCCATCTTAGTTAATGGAAATTCCATCATTCCATTGGCTCAGCTCCACAAAATCTTGTAGCTGCCTGTGAGTCCTCTCTTTCTAATGCTGGACCAAATCCTTCAGCAAATCCTTTTGGCTCTCATAGTCTAACCACTTCTTTCCTCCTGAGTCATCTCCATTCTGGTTTAAGCCACCACTTCCTCTCACCTGTATGATTGCCCTAGTATCCTCACTGACCTCCCTCCTTCCACCTTTATTCAACTCCTTCAAGTCTTTATTCAAATATCACCTTCTCAGTGAACACTTTTCCACCCACCCATTTTAAAACTGCAACACTATCTGCACCCATGACATTTTGTACCTGGCTTCTGAGACTTACTTTTCCCCACAGACTTATTAATTTATAATAGTATGATAATTATAAGTATACTGTATAATAGAATGTTTTCATTATTTTGTCTCTGTCTATGCCACAATGGCTGGACTTTTTGTACCTTTTTTTTTTTTTTTTTCACTGTCATATTCTCAGAACAAGGTTTGGCACCTAGTAGGTGCTCAATGAAAATTTGTCGATTGATGAATGGATATTCTTCCAAGTCAGTGTGTAGGTGTGTGCACACACAGTCATAATCTTTTTGTTCTAATTTTTTTCTAGATAAACTGCTATTTTTTCACAAATGGGATTATACCATATGTTATTTTATTGTGTCCTCTTTTCTACCCTTTCTCCTATTTTTATTTTGTATATTTGCTATTTTTCTTGCCACACAGTTGCCCTTCTCCTCTCCCTCAACCCATCCTAACAACCAGAAATGCATCTTTTTATGCATAGTTTCTCTATGCTTCCACAACCATTTACAAATACATAGATATCTATTCGCTTATAAATATGTAAACAAAGGGATTTGGGAGTTCATCATTTGCTTTAAAAAATACATCATTGTATATCTTACATACATTTCTCTAAATCTTGTTTTTCTTACTTTTCTGTAGTTAATAGAAATAGAAAGTTAACTCTTATTGCTCCAATTCATTTTAATGGCTACTCAGGATTCCAGAAAGAATGTAGATGAACTAAAATCTATTCAGTCTTATTCTACTGATGAGTTTGTCTTTTGTTTCTAATTTTTTGCCCCTGTGAAACAATGTTGCAAAGAACACCCTTGCATATTGTTCCATTTATTCTGTAAGATAGATTCCTGAGAGTAAGTTTCCTGGGTTGAAAGAGATTCCAGGGACAAATGTGAATTTTTATTTTGAAAAAAATATTGCCATGTTTCTCTACAAAATGGCTGTAATAAGTAACTTTTCTAAAAGTGGTGTATGTGAGTACATTCCTCCCATCCTTGCCAATTATCAGTGTTATTTTACTTTTTAACCCTTGTCAGTGGATGGATATGTAAGATAATACTTTGTTGTTCCCTGTCTACTAGTGAACTTGAGCATCTGTTTATATATTTGTTGTCCATTCAAATTTTATCTTTTGGGCTTCCCTGGTGGCACAGTGGTTGGGAGTCTGCCTGCCGATGCAGGGACACGGGTTCATGCCCGGATCCAGGAAGATCCCACATGCCACGGAGCGGCTGGGCCCGTGAGCCATGGCCACTGAACCTGCACGTCCGGAGCCTGTGCTCCACAATGGGAGAGGCCACAACAGTGAGAGACCCACGTACCACAAAAAAAAAAAAAAAATTAGCTTTTACAATTTACATATATACTTTGTTATTTTATTTTTGATATTATGTGATAACTTTCTATATTACAGATCCTAGTCCTTTATCTGCAATTTGCATTGCTATTTCTCCTCCATTCTTCCCATTTTATTGACCTTATGATATCTTTCAGCATGTGTAAGTTTTTATTTTTATGATAAGTTATGTCAATATTCTTTTTATTGCTTCTGAATTTTACTGGGTTTATTTATTTATTTTGGTGCTTCCCCAACCCCTAGGTTGTGCATGTATATAGTCTCTTGGTTTTTTGCTTTGTACATTTAAATAACTTGTTCATTTACATTTTTTTTCTTTGCATTTACTGTGAGGTAGATATCCAAATTTATTTTTTCAGAAGGGTAATCACCTGTGTTAGGACTATTTATTAAATAATCTGTCATGTTTCCACTGCCTCAAAATATCACCTTTGCCATATGTTACATTTTTTTTATACTGAGATTGATTTCTAGAATATTTGTGCTGTTTCTCTATTTGTCTGTTACTGCCCAATATTATATTGGTATGAGTACAGAGGACTAAGCATTCAGGATAGATTCTATACTAGTTAATTTTGTTACTTAGTGGCTTAGAGCAATAATTTTTTTTAATCACTCTCCTATTTTGTGGGTTGTTTGGGCAGCTCTCCTGGCCTGAATCACCTTGCTGATCTCTGCTGGGCCCTCCCAGAGACCTGTGTTCAGCTGGTGCATTAAACAGCAGCTGGATGAGCTAGGTTGGTCAGATTTACATGTCTGACACTTTGTAGGTGGCTCACATTGTTGCCTCAGTCTCCTCCATGGGACTTCTCATCTTCCAGCAGTCTCTTTCTTTCTGTCTTTGGCTTTGTTTTCCTATTTATTTTATTTTATTTTATTATTCTTTAAAATTTTTATCGGAGTATAGTTGATTTACAATGTTGTGTTAGTTTCTGCTGTACAGCAAAGTGAATCAGTTGTATATATACATATATATGTATTTATAAAACTCTTTTTAGAATCTTTTCCCATATAGGTCATTACAGAGTATTGAATAGAGTTCCCTGTGCTATACAGTAAGTCCTTATTAGTCATCTATTTTATATAGAGTAATGTGTATATGTCAATCCCAATCTCCCAATTTATCCCTCCCCCACCTTCCCCCTTGGCAAACATAAGTTTGTTTTCTACATCTTTGACTCTATTTCTAGCAGGCTATTTCAAGCTCAGTTCCATGGTGGTCTTAGAATTATGAATGTTGCACAAGAAAGAAATTTTTAGTGTGCAAGCACTTTTAACCTTTGTTTGCATCATGTTTGCTAATGTCCATTGGTGGGTTAGATTGACATGGTCTCTGTTATGATGGTATTTGTGGATAAAAGTGATTCTCTTGTAAAGTCTTCCCCCATTTCACTCCCTTACCTCCTATAGCCAAGTGTATATTTTAATTTTTGGTGCTCCTACAACTTTAGCCCATATGTCATTTCTGGAGGGAAGTACACACACAGACACGCACACACACACACACAGACTTGCTTCCCTATACCACACCAGAGCTTAGGGAAGGATGATATTACAATAGTAAGTAAAAGTCATCTTTGAATCTGGGCTCACACTCAGAAGCTACTACGACCCCTATCCCTTAACTTTTCTTCCTCCCCTTTCAGGGTTCACGTGTTCTCCTTGGAGATTAGTAAAGTGTTCCATTTTCTGCCAGACCTGCTGATTTTGTCTTGGATTTAACTCTCTGGGACCATAGGCACTGGACCCTGACACTCACTGCAGCTCTGAGCTCTGTTTGGGGAGGAGGTCACTTCTTTGGGGTTAGAACTGTCTATTTAGCTCCCCCATATAGGAGTGCTACACTTTCTGTTTTCTGATGGGCTTTCCTTTTTCTTTTTCTTTTTTTTAGGGTCTTGGGACAAATTAACTTAGATCTGATTCAGAAAAAAATTTTGATGGAAGCTTCTTGTTTTGAACCCTAAAGTATACTATTATTATTAAATCAATATTTAGTATGACTTGCTACATGTCAAAAATATTTCCTCTTTAATTCTATAGCAACACTAACAGTTGAATCTACCCATTCTACAGATGAAGGATCAAAGACCCAGAGAAGAGAAGAGCCATTCTCAGGGATAAGCAATCCTTGTTCTGTTCCTCAGTCTTATTCCCAGGCTTGATTTTCAGTCCCAGAATATTCTTTCCTATTCCTCCCAGGAGATCTATCATATTCTGAAGCAAAGAAGCTTGCTGGTGGCTTGCCCTGGACTGTCTTCATTCATTGACATGCTTTTCCGGAGTTGAACTGTCAGGAAGGGACTCTGTCCTCTTCATCTCTACAGTCTTGAAGCCCAGCTCAGGGTCTGGCACACTGCAGTGAATTAACCTGTTGGATAATTATGAGGATGAGACAGGGAGTGGACTTTTGCTCTGATCTAAGATGTAGGTCTGACTCCAGTCCCCAGGGAAGTGTATTTTCATAGACCCATATCATAGGACAAATGATCACCCTCCCCATTCCCAAGCCTCTGATCTTCTAGTGGAAGTGCCTTGCCTGATAATGAGTCAGAAATAAAACAGAAATAATAATGGCTACTCTTTATGGTGTTGTGAATGATATGCCCAATCTAATGGCAAACTAATTACCTTGTTTATCTCATTTAGCCTTCATAACATCAGATATAAAGGACTGATATTTTCCCTATTTTATAGATAAGGACCCTAGAGCACAGAAAAACTAACTCGCTAATGTGACACTCCAAATGGCAGAACTTCAAACCAAGACAACATGACTCCAGTACCTGAGTCTTTAAATGATAGATGATAAACAAACCCTTCATAACATTTCAGAAAATGTCTTGAACCACGTGGGGCTTTGCTTTGTTTGGGCAAGACAGAGCAGTAGAACTGGCACTGACCCAGGAGTGAGTCAGGAGCCCCAGATTTCTGTCCTGACTCTGACAACTCACATAGGCTTCCTGAGCTACAATCTTTATTTGTAGAATAATAGATAGAGCTAGCTGGTCATGACAAAGATTTCATGTTTTTTTTTTTCAGTCAAACAAATACTAAAGTTAATTTCCTCATATGCTATGTGTGCTAGGGTAGGTGACTTGATCATTCTAAACATCTGTTTTCCCCCCTACATCTGGAGTGGACATATAAAACCTTATAATAATAAAAGCTGTTGGAGGCAGATAAATGTGTTATATAAAGAGAAAAGCTCAGGTGGGGCATATGGCAAGTGCCCAGATCAGCACTCTATGACATGCCACATCCTCCTACAGGTGAGTCTGGAAGCGTGATGTGATTCTTAGAGTCCTGACTCTCCTTAGCACCTTTATTTCCATTAGGCATCCTAATCCAAGGAACCTTCATGATCTGTGGCTCTGGGGTTTGTGGTTTGAATGTTTATGGAGTGTGGCTCCTTGGCAGCCACAATCAATGCCAGGATTCTCCTCACGGCTCGTTGTTTTAACAACTCTTTTTTCTTGGTACAACTTTTGCCTGCCCTGGGTATAGAATTTCTATGATCTCTCAATATCCTCTCCCTGAAGGCCTTGAGGGAGTCTGAGTAATCCTACCACTGCTTCTTCCTTTTCACTTCTTGGACTCTTTACTAAGGGAGTGTTTCACTCAAGGGAAAAAAGGAAAAAAAAGAATAACAACCCTCAACTGGAAGAAAAATGCTTTGTTCATAGTCAAGAATTTAGTACTCACTAATACACAGATCTTGGATAAATTTGAGTTGAAAGTGATAAAGTAGGGATAAAGTGGTGTGTCTTTCCTCCCCAGATTTAAAGATTGGGACTCATGGGTTAAAGCATGCCTATAGGGGAAGGAACATTTAGGCACCCATTTAGGCACCAGTTTCACTGAATATATTTACTCAACCAAGCACATGGGGTGAGAAGATGGAAGCTAACAAGCAGACCAGCCTCCCTAGAGCTCAGACCCTGCCCAGGAAAGTTTATTGCACCACAAGACAGAAAGAGAAAGCGATGGGGAAACCTGGGTTTCTGCCCTACAAGGCACAAGGGCCTTGCCCTCGAGTAAATGTGGCCCAATGAATACATGGGTTCTGATCAATTAGCTCAACAACACCTCTTTCTGGAAGAGGGATTTAGGAAGGAGTAGAGACAGATAAGCCTAGTAGGAAAAGCAGTCTTCAACATTTGAAGGAAAAGTTCTAGAAGTCTACTCTCCCATAATTTATTAATCACAAAAGTCTTCAGTGTATTCCCTTTTCAAACAACCAGGTAATTCACTTAAGGAAAGAAAAATTCTTGGTTACATTCCCAGATTATCAAGGTGGGATGGATCATTGAAGGCATCTAGTCTACCAAGTCATCTTTTGGATGACTAAACTAAGAAACTAACCTTGAGAAAGAAGAATTGATTTGCCTAAAGTAGAAGAATCTCAGGGTTCCAGATTGCTTACCCAGCTCTCTTTCCCTATAATATAGCACATAATCTTGAAATGTTGTTATATTGTTTTCTTTATTCCTTTTTTTCTCTCATGTTTCTTCCTTCTTATCTCTTTTTGTCTTTTCTTCCAATTCTAATGTATACCTACTTATAGTCAGAAAGAACCTACTCATATACATAAAAGACTATTAAAAGGACAATTCATTCCTAGGTATATACCCAGTAGTAATAAGCGTACATATTCACTAAAATAATTATACATAAATGTACATATATATCAGCTTTATTTATAATACTCTTAAACTAGAAATAACTCATATGCTCATCAACAGAAACATGGGTAAAAAATTGTGATATATTTATGCAATGAAATGCTACACAGCAATAACAAGGACAAACAGTGGTAAATACAACAACATGCATGGATTTCAAAGACTTTATATTAAGTAAGAGAAGCCAGACACAGAGGGTAGTGTATTTGATGATTCAATTTATATGAAGTTTGAGAATGGCCAAAAGTAATCTCTGTGATAGAAGTTAGAATAATGGGTTGGAGTTGGTTGCTACTGATTAGGAAGTGGCACAAGGTAAGCTTATGGGGACATGATAATATTCTATATGTTGTTCTGGGTGTTGGTTACATGGGAGTATACATATGCAAAAATACATTGGCCTGGGCACTTTACAGTATATAAATTGTACCTAAGTTAAAAAAAATCTTTGAAAGAACAGTAGAAAAGCTGGAAGTATGCTAATGCAAGGAAGACTAACATACCCCAAATCTAGGCTACCAGAATTACTGTAATTGAATATCAAATTTAATTTGAGATAGCAGCCAATGAAGCCAATGAAAAATATCCTAATCATTTGTCCCTCCCATTTTCTTAAATAAAAATTAAAATCATCAGGAGAGAGATATTTTAGAAGCAATATCCTTTTAAAATTAACTTATGCAGTATTTTAAATAAAAGACATTGAATAATATGATAGACAAAATCTCCGAGAGAACTCATTAGAAATGTTGAGATGTCTTAATATGCCCATTTTTTTTTCTTCCAGTCTTTTGTAAAGCCGACATTTATCATGAAATATTATGAAGATATTTTCTTAGAGGAAAAGAAGCAAATGAGATCCAGGTGACCATCAGTTAGCTAACTCCTCAGAGACAGAAATTAGACCAACACATCTTAACTGTGACATACACAGGAGTCACCTGGGGATCTTGATAAACCGTGCTGTTGATTCAGCATGTCAGGAATGGAGTCAAGATTCTATGTAGCAAATCCCCAGGCAATGCTTTTGGATCAAGGACCACACTTTGAGTTACAAGGGCTTAAACCACTCTGGAAGTGTTAACTCATCATTTATACTATTTGTATTTGTATTATTTATTAAAAATCAGATTTCTGGGCTCCTTCTCCACAGGGGATGGGACAAAGGATGTTACTTTTTTTCTTCAATAAATCTCAAGAAGATTGTGGAATACACTAAATATTTGGAGCCACTGTCTTAGAAAAGTGAACTTATGGCATGCCCCTTACAATTCTCCAGTAAGTATAGTTTCTGTAGCTGGTTTCACACACTGGGAGAAAGGAAGGGAAATAATATACTTTCAATGTCTTATATACGTCAGACACTTATTGGATATGCAATTATCCTTAGTCCATTTAATTCTAATGGATATCTTATGAGGTAGAAATAGTTAACAATAGTTAATATTTTAGAGTTACAAATAACAGATGGTCATTATTGAGCACCTACTCTATAGCACCTATGTCTCAGACATCATACTAAATGCATTAAAAGCACCATCTCAAAGAGCAGCCCAGTGTAATAGGCTCTGTTTTTTCAGTTCAGTTTTCCAGTTGAAGCAATACAGCATTAGTGAAGTTAAGCCAATCTAGAGTCTATCTCACTCTCTAGAGCTCAAGCCTCATCTACTGCATACAGGGCCTCTTTCAACTGACGTCACAGAGGAAGCAGCAACGCCAGGGTGCAACCCAAGATATATATATACAAATTGGTGTGTCTTATGTTCCTTTCATTTTGCTTTTATTACTCCATTTCTCAATTATTTTGCTTTCAGGAATATCAGTAAAAAGACTTAGGGGCTAAGACTATAATTGTCAACATCTGTATAGAATTATTGTAATTGAATATCAAATTTAATTTACGGATTGTGTACAAAATACTTTGCCTGATTTGATTTCCCAAACCACATATATCCTCATCTTATGAATGAGGAAACCTGGAGCCAGGAAAATGTAATTCATTTATCTGGAATTCACACGCCAAACTTTTTGCTCCAAGTCTGTGAGTTTCCAATAGGCCATTCTGCCAAGGAAAGAGAAAGCAGTAAAATAAAGTGGGAGAATGAGAAAGGCAATCACTTGGGAATGAGCAGCATTGAGTCTTAGTCCTGGTCCTGCCACTAGCTGGATGCAACCTCAGGTAATCTGATTTCTCTCTTTGTGCCATAAATTTTTAATCTTAAAATAAGCATTTAGAATAAACCATTTTTTTAAATACTGTTGGTTAATTTTTATCAAAACCCTCTTTAAAAGAAATCTTATAGTGGACAACTAACTCAGAAAGCAAATCTTACAACAGATAATTAACAATTGGGGTGCAGGGAACCCACCCCTTTTCATTCGAGGGTGGGTGAGAAATCATATCTGTGTTCACTGAGTTACATCAATGTCTGCCACATTATTGAATGAATAAGCCTCCTTTACGGATTCCTTGGAGTTCCATGGGACACAGTACAGAGACCTTTGGATCAAGATTTCCTGTGGTTCCAAGAGGCCACATTTTTGAGAAACCAAAACTTCTTGTAAGGGTTCAGATCAAAAGTAGTGATTTCTCCAAATGTCCCTTCATATACAAGACCTCATATATTTCCAGGCGAAGTCATTTACGCAAGGACAGAATTCTGCAGCGTGATGTTTTACATCATGCTGTATAATATGCTTAAAGATTGGATGCTTTGTCTTACGTTCTTTCTTAAGAAAATACAAGCTGAATAACAAAACAGACAAAAAACTAGATTTACTACGTGATTTCTTTTAATTTTTGTTCTTGCTGTGAACTCTGTGCACAAATCCCTCTCCCAGCTCTTTTGTAAAATTCCTGGATTCTTTTAAAAACTAGTTTTATTTATATGTTGTCTACATATCTAACCATGAAACAGTCAAGACTTTATTATTTTATTTTTAGATAATTAAGAAAAAACTTTTTATTATGAAAAATTTCAAAAATACAGAAACAGTAGAAAAAATTACTAATATAATGTTTATAATTATTTAGAACAATTTAGAATTATGGGTAAAGCCTCATATAGATCCTACAGTTGCTGGGAGTTTGTCACATTTACTTTATTCTAATTATTTTTTTCTTTCTCTGTGAAGAATTTCAATGCACCATGTCACTTTACCCCTACTTCAGCATACTGTCAAAATTTCATTTTCCTTAATTTTGAGCAGAAAGGAAAATTTATCTTAAACTTTGGGAAGGAGCATAAACATAGCTCACTTTCACTTATATTTTTAAATGCCTCAGTTATTTAATAGAGTAAGTTGATAAGAATGCTCACATTTATCAAAAGCCATATATGTATACACACACATGAGTACATGCATCCCCCCCAAGGGTTATGCAAAAGACACTGTCTATATTCCCTTATTTTATCCTTGTAACTATTTCCTAATGTAGGGACTACAATTCTCTCTATTTTACAAATGAGAGAACTGAGCCTAGAAACGAGTAAACGTGGGCTTCATCTCAGAGTTGCTTATTTTGTTCCCTGCCACATGTGCAGCCCACACCTGGTCCTCTGTCTTGTTAGCTATAGTAGGTTAGGAACCTCAAGTGTTTTAGAATATTGCCATGTAATGCTGGATCATGTGGGATTCACTGATTTGTGATTATGGATACAGTGTGATGGAACTCTTGGTTTACTTCCTGAATCTATGTTTTAAGAGGTACATGGTGAAGATAGGGTTCATCTGGAACAGTGTTTTTCAAATTGCTGGTTGTTACACATTAGCAGGTCATGACCAGCATCTGAAAAAAAATAGACTAGACTAGAATAAAACAAAACAAAACAAAACAAAACATGAGAGTTAGAATTGCAGATTATAAGGGCTATGTGTGTTTGTGGTGTGTGTGTGTGTGTGTGTGTGTGTGTGTATACTGGGTCATTATATGAATGCATATTTTTGGTGGGTCATGATATAAGATTTTGAGAACCCTTGTTCGAGAAGACGTGACTGAGGAATATAGGATCTTGAAACCATATTACATAACAAAGTGCGAACATTGGCTCTTTCCTCTCAGAATGTAACTGCTTATTCTCATCTCTGTCTCCCTTGTGTCTTGAGCTCTTTCTCTCATCTTCTTATGCAAAAGTCACACACACACACTAATTTATGATTAGTTATGATTAAATATAAACATTAATGTAAAATATATGAGAGCTGAGTTTCAGTATATAGTAATATGACATTGTGTGCAAAAGATTTCTTCTAAGTAACTCCAGAAAGAAGAACTGAAAGAGTTAGGACACTAGGGTAAATGTATGAAAATTATAGGATACTAGATTTTGGTGCTCATGACCATATTTATAACTTTGTTGACAACTGGTTTGCCCTACAAAAGAGTGGGGTCTCTGTCTTTGTATTATATAAAAGTAACTCAAGGTGATAATTTGCCAATGTTGATATGTTAGGTTGAAGATATGGGGCTATGGCTAAGGTGCCTTCCATTTCTCTGGGGGTCTATGATCAAATGTCATTTGTAAAGAGCCACACCCATAAGATGATGAAATGTAAGTTGTTCTAGAACAAAGATTGTGAGGGAAAGGAGTTGTCCTTTCCCTTGCTTTTTCTCTTATTCTCTGGGACCCCTATAATTTGAATGTTGGTGCATTTAATGTTGTTCCAGAGGTCTCTGAAACTGTCCTCAATCCTTTTCATTCTTTTTTCTTTTTTCTGCTCTGCGGTAGTTATTTCCACTATTTTATCTTCCAGGTCACTTATCCGTTCTTCTGTCTCAGTTATTTTGCTATTGATTCCTTCTACAGAATTTTTAATTTCATTTATTTTGCTGTTAATCATTGTTTTGCTTGCTCTTTAGTTCTTCTAGGTCCTTAAAGTTTTCTTGTATTTTCTCCATTCTCTTTCCAAGATTTTGGATCACCTTTACTATCATTACTCTGAATTATTTTTCAGGTAGACTGCCTATTTCCTCTTCATTTGTTTGGTCTGGTGAGTTTTTACCTTGCTCCTTCATCTGCTGTGTGTTTCTCTGTCTTCTCATTTTGCTTAACTTACTGTGTTTGGGGTCTCCTTTTCACAGGCTGCAGGTTCTTAGTTCCTATTGTTTTTGATGTCTGCCCCCAGTGGCTAAGATTGGTTCAGTGGGTTGTGTAGGCTTCCTGGTGCAAGGGACTGGTGCCTGTGTTCTGGCGGATGAGGCTGGATCTTGTCTTTCTGATGGGCAGGACCACATCCAGTGGTGTGTTTTGGGGTGTCTGTGACCTAATTATGATTTTAGGTAGCCTCTCTGTTAATGGGTGGGGTTGTGTTCCTGTCTTGTGAGTTGTTTGTCATAAGGTGTCCAGAACTGTAGTTTGCTGGTCATTGAGTGGAGCTGGGTCTTAGCATTGAGATGGAGATCTCTGGGAGACCTCTCAGTGAATGATAGTACATGGAGCTGGGAGGTCTCTGGTGGTCCAGTGTCCTGAACTCAGCTCTTCCACCTCAGAGGCTCAGACCTGACACCTGGCTGGAGTGCCAAGACGCTGTCAGCCACTTGGCTCAGAAGAAAAGGGAGAAAAATAAAATAAAATAAAATAAAATAAAATAAAGTTATTAAAATAAAAAATAAATTATTAAAAGTAAAAAAATAAAAAGTAATTAAGAAAAAAGAAAGAAAGAAGAGAGCAACCAAACCAAAAAACAAACCCACCAATGATAACAAGCACTAAATCTATAGTAAAAAAAAAAAAATCAAAGCAAAACAAAACAAAACAAAAAAACGGGACAGACAGAACCCTAGGACAAATGGTAAAAGCAAAGCTATACAGACAAAATCACACAAAGCAGCATACACATACACACTCATAAAAAGAGAAAAAAGGAAAAAAAAATATATATCTATATAAAAAAACAAAAACAAAAGAGAAGAAAGCACCCAAATCAATAAACAAATCTACCAATGATAATAAACTCTAAATACTAAAGTAAGATAAACATAAGACCAGAGACAAATTAGAGGCAGAAAGCAAACCCCAAGTCTACAGTTGCTCCCAAAGTCCACTGCCTCAATTTTGGGATGATTTGTTATCTAGTCAGGTATTCCAGAGATGCAGGGTACATCACATTGATTGTGGAGATTTAATCTGCTGCTCTGAGGCTGCTAGGAGAAATTTCCCTTTCTCTTCTTTGTTCACACAGCTCCTGGGGTTCAGCTTTGGATTTGGCTCTGCCTCCGAGTGTAAGTCGCCTGAGGGCATCTGTTCTTCGCTCAGAGAGGACAGGGTTAAAATAGCAGCTGATTAGGGGGCTCTGGCTCACTCAGGCTGGGGGCATGGAGGGGCACGGAATGCGGGGTGAGCCTGAAGTGGCAGAGGCTGGCATGACAGACTGAGGTGCACCATGTGTTCTCCTGGGGAAGTTGTCCGTGGATCACGGTCCCTTGGCAGTGGTGGGCTGCACAGGCTCCAGGAGGGGAGGTGTGGATAGTAACCTGTGTTTGCACACAGGCTTCTTGGTGGCTGCAGCAGCAGCCTTAGCATCTCATGCCTGTCTCTGGGGTCTGCACTGATAGCCGCGGCTCGCACCCATCTCTGGAGCTCGTTTAGACAGTGCTCTGAATCCCCTCTCCTGGCGCACCCCGAAACAATGTCTCTTGTCTCTTAGGTAGGTCCAGACTTTTTCCCGGACTCCCTCCCAGCTAGCTGTGGCGCACTAGCCCCCTTCAGGCTGTGTTCACGCAGTCAACCTCAGTCCTCCCCCTGAGATCTGACCTCCAAAGCCCGAGCCGCCTCAGCTCCCAGACCCCATCCATCCCAGCGGGTGAGCAGACAAGCCTCTCAGTCTGGTGAGTGCTGGTCGGCACCAATCTTCTGTGTGGGAATCTCTCCACTTTGCCCACTGCACCTCTATTGCTGCACTCTCCTCCATGGCTCCAAAGCTTCCACCCTGCCACCTGCCATTTCCACCAGTGAAGGGACTTCCTAGTGTGTGGAAACTTTTCCTCCTTCATAGCTCTCTCCCAGATGTGCAGGTCCTGTCCCTATTCTTTTGTCTTTGTTTTTTTCTTTTTTCTTTTGCCCTACCCAGGTACATGTGGATTTTCTTGCCTTTTAGGAAGTCTGAGGTCTTCTGCCAGCGTTCAGTAGGTGTTCTGTAGGAGTTGTTCCACATGTAGATGCATTTCTGATGTATTTGTGGGGAGGAAGGTGATTCACATCTTACTCCTCCACCATTTGAAGGTCTCTCCAGATTGGCTTCTTTCAGCTAGTAATATACATTTAAGTTTCCTCCATGTCTTTTCATGGCTTGATAGCTCATTTCTTTTTAGCACTGAGTAACATTCCATGGTGTGGTTATATTATAGAGTATCCATTTCACCTACTGAAGGACATCTAAGTTGATACGAGCTATTTTTAATATTACAAAATGGAAACTGTACAAAATTTCCTTTCCAGTTTGTGGGCTCAATCATTCTCAGAAAAACCTCCCATCATTTTTATAATGCTTTAAGTTAAAAGATATGAGCATAAGGAGAGAAGTGACCCATAGTGCCTGAAGAGGACAAACTCACATAAGCAGAGTCCTTTAAGAACACCATCTAAACAAAGCCTGACTGTCTAGGTTTGCTAACCATTATGCAAAAATCAAATACAGAAATCAATTAGGATCTCAGCCATTTAAATGTACTCTACTCTTTGACTTTATTTCTTACTGTCACACACAGATTTATATCTTAAATGTTAAGAAAAACAAATTCTAAACTTTTAAAAATGAGGAAGCAAAGCATTATTTAGCTTGCAGTCACAACAAAAACCGTCTGTTGCAAATCCTTCATTTGGAAACAGGATTTTCTCCCCTGTTGTTCTCTAAACCAAAGGCCTTAAGCTGAAGCTCTCTGACATAAAGTAGTGAAAAAAAATATAGATTCCTGTGTCACCTGTAAATAGGATCCTCCTGTGTAATGTTCTTAGCTCCTTTCATGACTGAGAAAACCTTTACTCATTTTCAAGATGCAGCATCCATATCTCATTTTCTGGATTAGGTAAATTGTATTTCCTTGTTGATAGTATACTCTGTGAACAAAGGCTACAATAAACTTATCAGTGCCTTTAATGTATTATTATTTTATTAATTATAATAATATGTAATTGCTTATGAAAATTTGCAGCTTATTTATATAGGCAAGGCATCTATTCATTTTACAGGTAGATTCTAGGTATGCACTTATGCCTGGCTGGATCCCTTATGGTGACTCTACAGATACCCCCAGCTCCATCTATGACTCTGAGTCAGAGAAATGATGTATGTGCTCACTGGCAAAGGGAGAGGATGGGACCCATTCAATTTTCTGCATGTCTTCTCTGAGCAGATCTTAGCTCATTGCAGTGATATGCATGAGCTAGACTGCATCTGCTCATGAGGAGGAAAGAGAGCTGACTGTACACATTTATTCCCAATTCTCCTTCAGTGACATCACACCGGTAGCTTAAAGTAAGGCACAGTGGGGGTATTTATACTATGGAAATGGGTAAACACTACACATGCACTTTTCTCCCTAGAGAGCTGGTTGTTAAACTTTTACCAGAATGTCACTGCTCATTTGTCACTTTCTGATGTCTCAAATTGATTAAAGCCTCCTATTATGTGCTCTCAAAACCATGCTCCTCTCCTTTGTAGCACTTACCTTAGAGGCAATTTGATGTTCATTTGCAGTGGGAAGATTAATTGAGATAGTGTATCTTAAGCACCAATTACAGGTCTTGGAACAAAGTGCTTATCTAAATTATTAAGTTTATTTATTATTATGTAATTATTGATACATTATTTTCCCCTCCACAAGACCGTAAATGCCATGAAGGCAGGACAGTTTTTGTTTTCTCTCCTAAGGATCTAGCATAGTCCTTGGCCCATGGTAGATAAGCAACTACATTGTGATAAAGGAAAAAGTCAAATCACCGTTTTCTGCTGCTGATAGTAGCTGTCTGATCCACTACACCCCCCACCTCCCATGTGCTTTCTGCTCAGAGTGAGAAAGTGTGGATTTTGCATACTAGCTGTGGAGGGGTGTGGATGAAGGTCCTACTTTGGCTACTGATGATTCTGTCACATCAGTTGTCAAGCATTTGTGTCCATCTCTGTCTTTCAGTGAATTATTAATATGAGGATAGGTTTCCTGAGAGACCAAATAACCTTTAAAAAATATTTAGCGAGTAGGAACAACAAATGTATCTTGGGGATTCATGTCTAGAAAATAGACTTAATTAGCTACTTAACAATTCACTATCATCCTCTCCCCTCCGTGTAATAATCTGGCTTTGATTTGGTTACTGTGGTTGTCCCCAAGATGTCGTTGTTTTAAGAAAATGCATTTTTCCCCCAATTGTCAGTTCTGAGGATGTTATTAAAAGATGGTTATGAAGTATTTTGTCTTCATTTTCTCAGTTGATTCATTAGTAGGATGCTGCTCAACTCTGGCTTCATTAAGTCTTTTCATTGATGGGAGTACATTCACATACGAACTCAACCTCCCAACACCGACTTTCATCCATGACAGGCATCCAGTGCTTCCTGCTCACAGGCCTGATCTTGAATCTTTAATAAGAACATCAGAGTTCTTAGCAGCCAGGGCTGCAGAGTTGAAGCAGCATGCATAGAATTAAAGGTCAATCCGGGAAAATGAAATTGTTTTGTTTTTCAGTACTTTGTTTTGCAAGCAGGTGATTTGAAGCATCTCACATCTAACAATACCAGGAATCCAGCGTGCAAGTTTTCATAATGCTGGCAGATACCCATGACATTGTATTCTTAGCATATATTGCTAACATGGGAGGCCCCCTGGGATTCTGGAAAGGGCATTTGGCTAGAAGTCAGGAGACTTGGGCCCTCATTCTGTCCCTGCTATTAAAGATAATAAAAATAGTTCACACTTCTTGTGTTCTTACTTTGTACCAGACAATATTTTAAGTGATTTGTAAATATGGAGAGGTTGAAGGAGTTGAAACTCTTAACCCATATTGTAATTCAGATATTCAGACATAATGTAACTCCTTTATTTGTTCTACATTTGTTCTACTTTTCCTGCTAAGTCCATGCACTGGTGTCCAGGGGAGAAATTAGATTTAGTCCAATCTAAATTTAGTCAAATAAATACTTTTAAACTATGCTGCCCAATATGGTAGTCACTACCCACATATTCCTATTTGAGTACGTGAAATTTGGCTGGTCCAAACTGATATGGGCCGTAAGTGTAAAGTACACATCAGATTTCAATTACATTGTGTGAAAAATAAAGAATGTACATCTATTTAATAATTTTTATATCCATAACATCTTAAAGTATTTTAGATATTTAAAATACATTGTTCAAATTAACTTCATTGCTTCTTTTTACTTTAATGTAGTTACTACAAAGTTTAAAACCAGGTATGTGTCCACTACTTAATGTGTTCCTCCAGGTAGAGGAACAGCATTTGTTAAGGCTCTGAGTCCTGAAAGACTTGGTGCTTTTTGTGTGTGTGTGTGTGTGTGTGTGTTACGTGGGCCTCTCACTGCTGTGGCCTCTCCCGTTGTGGAGCTCCGGATGCACAGGCTCAGTGGCCTTGGCTCACGGGCCCAGCCGCTCTGCGGCATGTGGGATCTTCCCAGACCAGGGCATGAACCCGTGTCCCCTACATTGGCAGGCGGACTCTCAACCACTGCGCCACCAGGGAAGCCCTGACTTGGTGCTTTTGAGGAAATGGAAGACAACAGAGTATCTGGGAGCACTGTGACAAGGCAGGGGGTGTATAAAAGGCCAGGAGTAGATTAAACTAGAGAGGGAGTGAGGGGTCAGATCCTGCAGAAACGTGTAGCCTCTAGTAAGGAGTTTGAGTTTTTTCTAAGAATAATAAAAAGGTGCTGAAGGGTTTAGACAACAGAAGTGTGATATTAAGTATGTTTTATATTACCTCGCTAAATCCCAGTTTCCTACCTTTAAAATAGGTATAATAATATTAATGTCTTCAAAAGATCATTAAAAAAGATGATGCAAAAGTAGTCACTATGGGGCTTCCCTGGTGGCGCAGTGGTTGAGAGTCCGCCTGCCGATGCAGGGGACACGGGTTCGTGCCCCGGTCCGGGAAGATCCCACATGCCGCAGAGCGGCTAGGCCCGTGAGCCATGGCTGCTGAGCCTGTGCGTCCGGAGCCTGTGCTCCGCAAGGGGAGAGGCCACAACAGTGAGAGGCCCACGTAACAAAAAAAAAAAAAAAAAAAAAAAAAAAAAGTAGTCACTATGGAAGTTGTAAAATACTATAGAGGTATAAATTAATCTCATCATTATGGCTAATGCTCAAAAATCTTCAATGAGTCCCTGACAGTAATGGCATAAGGTTTTTCATCAATGTGTTTTAAAGTCTTCCATCTGTTGGCCCCATCTGAACAATAGGAACATTTATCTCATTTTCTGCCTCAACATATTATTTCCAGTCTTCTCTCCATTGTAGATACTACTCCTGCAGTATCTACACCTTGATTTTGCTCATGACAGACAGTGGTTCATTTTAATGCCTTCATTGTTTTTCTCCACCTATTCTAATCCAATTTCACCTTCATACCTGTATTAGTCTGGATTCTTTCAGTTATAAGGAACACAATAGCCTCAGTCTGGCTTTAACCATAAGAGGAATTTGTGAATAAGTGAAAAGTCCAGGGGTATGTGTAGTTCCTCCAGACATGAACTGACCTAAGAACTCATTATACCATGTCAGGAATTTGTGTCCTGGGTCTCTGTCTATAAAATTCTCCTATGAGTTGTCAGTTTCATCATCCATAGCTCCAGACTTCATCCTAACCAGATTAGCAACTCCAGTAGAAAGAGAATTGCTCTTTCCCAGATGATCTAGTAAAAGTCTTATGTTTCACTCTATTGGCCTAAATTTATTATACACGCTGAACAAATCTGTGTATTGGCCAAGCCCCAGGCCAGAGCCCACCCCATGGATTGGAGGCACTTGATAGGGTTAGTCCCCATCCAAACCAAATGAATGAAGTGGGACAGTGGAAGTTTCCCAAAAGAAAAACGGAATTGGGAGAATGGCACTGGACAGGCAAAAAGGGGAGAAAACAAAAAACCTGCTCAGATATCCACCATAATGATATGGCTCATGTCCATGTCCTCCATGAGCCCTGCCTCTATGACTTCAGGCAATAATTATCTTTTTCCTTCCTGACTTTTCTTCATACTTGGTCTCTGGAGGATACATTTTTGGATCTTGATATTCCATTTTGCACTTTATTATAACCATAAACTTTTTATTGCCTGATTAGACCTTGGTGGTAATCTCATCCTAGAGATGTGAAAGCCCTGAAGGAAAAAATAATAAATTTTGTATTATTTTGAAAATATTTCTTGAGGACTTTTAGGTTATTTCTAGGGGGAAAAAGGTACAAAATTTTTTTAACATCTTTATGGGAATATAATTGTTTTATAATAGTGTGTTAGTTTCTGCTTTATAACAAAGTGAATCAGCTATACATATACATATATCCCCATATCTCCTACCTCTTGTGTCTTCCTCCCACCCTCCCTATCCCACTCCTCTAGGTGGTCACAAAGCACCTAGCTGATCTCCCTGTGCTATGCGGCTGCTTCCCACTAGCTATCTATTTTATATTTAGTAGTGTATATATGTCCATGCCACTCTCTCACTTCATCCCAGCTTACCCTTCCCCCTCCATGGGTCAAGTCCATTCTCTATATCTGCATCTTTACTCCTGACCTGCCCCTAGGTTCTTCAGAACCATTTTTGTTTCAGATTCCATATATATGTGTTAACATATGGTATTTGTTTTTCTGACTTCCTTCACTCTGTATGAAAGACTCTAAGTCCCTCCACCTCATTACAAATAACTCAATTTCATTTCCTTTTATGGCTGAGTAATATTCCATTGTATATATGTGCCACATATTCTTTATCCATTCATCTGTCGATGGACACTTAGGTTGCTTCCATGTCCTGGCTATTGTAAATAGAGCTGCAGTTAACATTGTGGTACATGACTCTTTTTGAATTATGGTTTTCTCAGGGTGTATGCCCGGTAGTGGCATTGCTGGGTCGTATGGTAGTTCTATCTTTAGTTTTTTAAGGAACATCCATACTGTTTTCCATAGTGGCTGTATCAATTTATATTCCCACTAACAGTGCAAGAGGGTTCCCTTTTCTCCACACCCTCTCCAGCATTTATTGTTTGTAGATTTATTGATGATGACCATTCTGACTGGTGTGAGGGGATACCTCATTGTAGTTTTGATTTGCATATCTCTAAAGATTAGTGATGTTGAGCATTCTTTCATGTGTTTGTTGGCAATCTGTATATCTTCTTTGGAGAAATATCTATTTAAGTGTTCTACTTATTTTTGGATTGGGTTGTTGTTTTTGTGATACTGAGCTGCGTGAATAGCCAAAGCAAACTTGAGAAAGAGAAACGGAGCTGGAAGAATCAGGATCCCTGACTTCAGACTATACTACAAAGCTACAATAATCAAGACAGTGTGTACTGGCACACAAACAGAATATAGATCAATGGAACAGGATAGAGAGCCCAGAGATAATCCCACATACATATGGTCACCTTCTTTTTGATAAAGGAGGCAAGAATATACAATGGAGAAAAGACAGCCTCTTCAATAAGTGGTGCTGGGAAAACTGGACAGCTACATATAAAAGAATGAAATTAGAGCACTCCCTAACACCACACACAAAAATAAACTCAAAATGGATCAAAGACCTAAATGTAAGGCCAGACACTATAAAACTCTTAGAGGAAAACATAGGCAGAACACTCTATGACATACATTACAGCAAGGTCCTTTTTGACCCATCTCTTAGAGAAATAAAAACAAAAATAAACAAATGGGACCTACTGAAACTTAAAAGATTTTGCACAGCAAAGGAAACCATAAACAAGACGAAAAGACAACTCTCAGAATGGGAGAAAATATTTGCAAACAAAGCAACTGACCAACCAATGATTAACCACCAAAATTTACAAGCAGCTCACGCAGCTCAATATCAAAAAAACAAACAATCCAATCCAAAAATGGGTACCAAAACTCTTTAAAAAAACCCTTAACAGTCTTCCCAGAAATTTTCCATTTTTTTAACCTTTAAAAATTCCAAATATGTCAATTATGATAATTTTATTAAAAAAACTAAGTAATGCATCGTGTAATTTTAAAGTTCTAACCCAATAGGATGTCTTTTGATCTGTAAAGGATGAATATACTTCTTCTGTCCCTGAATATACCTATGTACCTATTTATATTCAGGGACAGAGGAATATATATATATATATATATATATATATATATATATATATATATACATATATATATATGTATATATATATATATATATATATACATATATATATATGTATATATATATATATATTTCTTTTCTTTTCTTTTGACTTGACTTTAAACTTTTCCAACCTTCTTCCTTTCTTTTTTAAAAAGGTTTTTGGATCTAAATATGCTCAGGTCTGCCTGTCTGTCACTCTTGGTATTTTTTTTTCTGGAAAATATAATTCTATGATTTTATTACATATTATGAGAGCTCATTTTAGTCTTTCAACCTTTTACAGTGAAATGTAACAAATGCATAGAAAGGAGTACACAATAGAGATGTACAGTAAGTCCCCTACATACGAATGAGTTCCATTCTGAGAGCTCACTCGTAAGTTCAATTTGTTCGTAAGTCAAACAAAGTTAGCCTAGGTACGCAACTAACACAATCGGCTATGTAAGACAGTACTGAAATAGGTTTGTAATACTTTTCACACAAATATTACATAAAAAACAAACAAACGTAAAAATAAAACATTTTTAATCTTACTGTACAGTACTTCAAAAAGTACAGTAGTACAGTCCAACAGCTGGCGTACAGGGGTGGCATAGAGTGAACAGGCAAGAAGAGTTACTGGCTGGAGGCGGGGAGAGGACGTGGGAAATAGTAGAGCTAAAGGATCATCAACAATAGGAGATGGAGGACAAGCTGCATGTGACAATGCATGCCAGACCCCTGAACTAACTTACATGATTGGACATGTAAACGCACATTCACATCTTTGAGAGTTCATAGCTTGAAGGTTCATATGTACGGGACTTACTGTATACTGTAGCTCAATGGATGCAAATCACATAAGGTATGTTCTTTGTATGGAAAGCAATTAAGATAGATATTAATAACAAAGTTTAAATTGAAATGCCACATATTTGGGAAAATTATGAAATAAGTTCTAAATACCCTAGCTTAAAATGGTTAGAAAATATTTTTATATTTAATGAAAAACTACATTATCCAAATTTGTGAAATAAATAAAGCTAAAGCTTTCCTTACAGAGGAATTTGTATCTTAGAGGGAAATGTATAACATATATCTGAAAAGATAAAAGACTGAAAGTCAGCAGGCTAAACTTCTATCTCAAAAAAATAGAAAAATAAAAATTAATCTGAGCCTTATAATTTTACAGCAGTATGGATAGTAAAGATTTTTTGCCGTTATAATGATTGTATATGAAACTCAATTTGCCAAGTCCCAAATTTTCAAAGTTTATTTGAAGAAAAATAATTCCTTATCACTGAAGGCATATGTTCTTGTTTGCATAATACAGTTGTCTCTGAGTTGTGAGAGGTGTTCCTAAGGGCAACTGAGTATCTGTATTTCTTATGGGTCTATGTGCTGCTGTGTGCCTATATATGTGTCTGACGTGTCTGTTCTTTTATTCCCAGCTTTATTAAGATATAATTGACATATAACATTGTGTGAGTTTAAGGTATACAATGTGATGATTTGATATACATATATACTGGGAAATGTTTACCACAATAATGTTAGTTAACACATTCTTCACCTCACTGAGTAGGTAAAAGCTGGGTAAGTAAAGTCTGACAAGTATTCAGAGATGGGGTCAAATCCTCCTAAGGCTAGGATATTCTCAGTTCCTGGTGGGATGCTTTGGTGGGAAGCTTGGCTCTGCTTAAAGGATCTGGTGTGTGATGGATGATTTAATGGCTTTTACGCTATGAGGGACAAACAAATACTCAAATTGTCAAAACCAAAAAGGGGATCAAGTAACTGAAAAGTGCAGAAGAATGACTTCATCTAGATAGCTCAAGCTAGGTCATCAGTGATTTTTTTTAAAGTCTTTATTGAATTTTTTATAATATTGCTTCTGCTTTATGTTTTGGTTTTTTGGCCCCGAGGCATGTAGGATCTTAGCTCCCTGACCAGGGATTGAACCTGCACCCCCTGCCCTGGAAGGCAAAATCTTAACCACTGGCCAGGGAAGTCCCATCAGTGCTTTTTAAAATCATATCTTCCTTCTTTTCTATTGGTTTAGTCACCAGCCTGGCTCATCTAATTATGGCAAAATGGCTCTAAGTCTTGTATCTTTTCACCACTGGGACCAGAAGAGAGGAGAGAACTGCTGTCTTGCAGAAGTCACAGTGGGTCAGAATCTCTAACCTGGTATGAACCCCAGTCTGAGCCAATCATTGTGACCAGAAGCATGGGCTGTGCTGACTGGTTCAGGCCAATGGGGCCTCATTTCTGGAAGTAGATCTAATCTACCTTAAATGTATTGGCTAAAATTGGGTGGGTATGAATTTCCAAAAGTAAAAGAATGGAAAGGGCACAGGGGAGGCAGCAAAGAAGTATCCACCCTAATTCATCAATCTAAATCTTTCTGAGTTTGCAAGAATGCTACTCATAGGCAGGAGTTACCTTATTTCTTTTTTTTCCCCTCACTGAAGATGGAAGCAACATGTGTAGCTTCAGGAGAAGTCAAAGCAAAATGCATAGGTAAAACTCAAGTTTAAGACACCAGGAAAACAATACAGCAACATCACCTAAGATTGCTGGTGATTGGAAATGCTAGAGACAGAGTTTATTGTAACTTCTTATTGGCTACCCAAAGCTCTGTGATGGCTTCTGGCCTGTACCTAATATCATATTCTATTGTTCCAGATTTATTTTAGCTTCCAGGAAAGAATCATTGGCCTGAATCTTTCATTTCCAACCAACCCTAATAGCAATGATATTTGACATAATTTTGCATATTAGCTTTGTTTCAAACCATCAGCCTTCCATCAACACATTTTGTGTATGAAGGCAAAATCACAGTTTCTGTCCCTTAAATTTTTATGAAGGTTCTCATCTGTAGGGATGCTATATTTAAAGTTACCAGATATGCAAAAGCAGCCTCAGGCTGATTTTGTTGCCCCATTATAATCGGACTTCCTGTTTTGACAACTCTGCTTACACAAAGAGGAACAGGTAGCACCTTGAAGTGAATTCACTGTAACCATTTGGAATGAAACCTACCAGGTGCAGCTCTTGACAACTCTAACTCAAGAGAGATGACAGCATTTGCAGCTTGGATAACTATCTCACAGATCTGCCATCCCACTTTTGGTATATAGATTTTAATTGGGACTCGATTTACTAGAAATTTTCTGAGCTACTGAGAAATTAAGCGTGGACTGCAATGCCTCCCTTCAGATAATTAATGTCAGAATCACTGGTGATATAACAGTGAAAAAAATTATACCTCAAACATAGTGAAAAATATACCCTATTTAAAATCAAGAGAATTGAGTTTAGTTCATGGATTGGCCCTGAGCAGCTGTGTGACCTTAGGGAAGGCCCTCATGGGGCCTCATTTTCTTAACTTATAAAAGACTGAAGTTGGAGAGCCTCCAGTTCTAGTAATCTATTTTGTTTCTTCTTCAGTTACCAACAGCCTAAGGGAAAATAGAGAGCAAAAGGGATGATTCAAACAAATCAGCCCTGCATCTACTCAACACTTACCACCATAAAAAAAAGTTGCACCAAAAAAAGAGGGAAAAAAAATCATTATACTTCATTTTGACTCAGTTGCCTAATTTCACTGAGTAACCTCTAATTACATTTACTTAGACCTAACTAGCTAAATTATATGGAAGTTTAATTCCATTTCAGAGGATCTCAATATTTTTCTTCTGCATCAGCACAGCAGTGCGGTAACATGCACTAAAACTTCCTGTTTCACTCTGGAAGTTCATCTTCGATGGCTGGACAACTCCATCAGGTTACATCAGAATCTCACGGAGTAGGAACTGCACTGGACATAGAGATGTACCACTCAGGATCAGCTATGTAAAGTACAAGGCCTAGTGCAAAATGAAAATACAGGGACTCATTTTACAATTATTAAGAATTTCAGGACAGCAATGCAGAGCTTTGAACAAAATATAGGCTCCTCTGAGCACAGGGCCTTGAGTGACGGCAGCGATCATACACCCATAAAGCATACACTGGGTGATACCCAGGTCTCCATTTAAGGAATGACTTGTTACCCCAACTGCAAAGAATACTGATGGTGATCAGCCTTCAGCCATCTGTCCCTACAAGGATGGCCTCAGTTGCAGAGAGCCATCTCACAAAAGATCACAAGACTTCCAGGAGCTGACCATATCCAGCTAATGGGCAGAGATAAGAAAGGCTGGTCATTTTAGCCCCATGCGAGACAACTTTGATGGGTTATTTCAGGTCCAGACCTTCTTGCGGGTCTCATAGGCTCTTTGGTCTGTGTCACAGTTTACGTACTCACCCCACTCTGTTTGTTCTGCTTTCCCTACCAGCTCCACAGGGGTTGTTCCTCAGGGTACTCTATTCACTCTAAATTACCTCAGATCCTGCTTATGGAAACCCCAGATTATTATTTATTTTAGGAATAAGAACTTTGATAACACTGCATTTTTTTTTTTTCCTGCAGCACGCGGGCCTCTCACTGTCGTGGCCTCTCCCGTTGCGGAGCACAGGCTCCGGACGCGCAGGCTCAGTGGCCATGGCTCACGGGCCCAGCCGCTCCGTGGCACGTGGGATCCCCCCGGACCGGGGCACGAACCCGCATCCCCTGCATCGGCAGGCGGACTCCCAACCACTGCGCCACCAGGGAAGCCCCAACACTGCATTTTTTTAATTGAAAATATTCACACCAAAAGAAAATGTACAAAGGGAAAATAAGAATGAAAACACCCAAATGTTCACACCCAGTAAGGGTCAACATTTGTGTTAATTAAACCTTATCTCAAGTTTCAACCTGTGCTTGTGTACAGATGGGAGGATCTGATGGCTTGATAGAGAGTTAGATGCTGATAGAGATAAATAGAAGTGACTTTAATGTGAGGACTAAATTATGTCACATATTGAATCCACACAAGGATTCAAAACAAGGCCAGGCACATAAGGGATAATTCCCCCAAATTCCTCCCTGTTTGTTCTTTTCCTGTACCTGTATTCAGTTTCAATTCTAGTACATCCCCCTCTCCCCATGGCAAATATCACTGGATGTTCATGTATAAATAAATCACTGGAGAGAAGTTCACAACAGCAAAAGAGAGAGAGAGGAATAAAAGTGTTAAGCTCTCAGGTTGATGCTGCTTAATGATAGTGCCTATACTGTAAGACATCATAGCTCACGTGTATTAATTGTAAAAACAGTTGATACTTTAAAGTCAAAATTCTCTAGAAGGAAAGCTTTCAAAGTGGCAGTCAGTGTAATTTAAAATGATCTTCACAAATCAAATTCACAAGAATGCGATTCCTTGTACTAAGAACTATGGCTACCTGGTCTCATAACTCTGGGCTTGTCAAGTTTCCAGACTTCATTTGGCATGAAGTTGCACTTTTGTTGACATGTATGAGTTAAATAAAATTGATACCACAATCTATTCTTGTGTTAAGTTAATCTCTCCATGCCTTATATGTCTATAAAAACAGCTTCTTAAGTTTGTAAGAAATAGAACTTCGGCCTTTTACAAAGCAAACGCTTTGTTTCTTTACTCAGAATCCTGAAAATGCAATTAAGTTCTAGTACTGTGGCTGCCATAATATTTTTAACATCAGACACTATAATTTAAAAGTCAGTGATTTTTTTCCCCAAGTCTCTGACTCTTATAAAAGAAAATAATAGAAGAATATCAGAATTTTCCTGTGACTACCATAAAAAAATAATAAAATTATCTTCAATGCCACTGGGCATTTTGCAAGCTGAGAAATGTTAATCACCAGCAAAAACATAATAGAAACTGAAATATAATTTAGAATATTCTTCCTGGAAGTTTTCTTCACTGAGCTGAATCATAAGAAATACCATATCAGGTCAGATATTGTGTTGCAGGGATTGATGCTACCCCGATGTTCCAGGTCTCCTTGACAGCCTTAAAACTATAAAGAAGATTGGGAATCTTGGTCCCTATTAAAGTGAATCCTCCTGAAAAATTTGAGGATTTGACTGAGATGACTAATGTAGATTAAGACTCAGAGAGTTTGGCATCCTTGCTAAAAATTTGTGATCATTGAAAAGACCCAGTATATAACTAAATGCGACCGAACATCAAGTCTGAATTAGAAGATATTAAACTAGTCAAAGGGAATATAGATTTATCTGGAAAAAGGACACCACTTTGGAACCAAACAAATGAAACATTTCCTCCTGCTCAGATGATGACTTAAGAGAATACTTTGCCAGATTTATGTTTAAAGATGGAGTGTTCCTAGAGCCCCAACATAAGAATATCCTTGGTAAAAGGATAGGAGAGTTATGGGAATCATCTGTAAACAAACTTGACAGCTCCTGAGCGAACCCTAGGAAAGTCCAAGACCACTGGGATTTCAGGTCACAGTTGAATCAAAAGTGGGCAGTGTGCTGGCTGATTGAGGCCGTGCATTGTGGAGCCAGGTGGTAATGGGTGTGAATCCTGGTCCCACCACATTCCAAAATCTGTAAGAGTTGGCAAGTCACTTCACCTCTCTACACCCCAAATTCCTTATCTCCTAGTAGTAACGAAGACAACCACACCAAGTGTTATTGTGTCTAGATAATGTATGTAAAGTGCTGCTGCAGAGCTGGCACACAACAAATGACGGCTATTATCCTTCATGGTACCATCTTTCAGAATTCTGCCACATATGGGAAAGAAGGAGAAAAAGGTGGAAACACCAAGCCTAAGAAACATGACAGTTGAAGCTTTATAAGTATTGTAAGATCCAAAGCCCAATGTGAGACACAAAGTGATCCTGGGGGAAAAGGAGATAAGTAAACCTGGATGTGTAAAAGGCAGAAGAAGGCTTTCCATGCAAATAAAAATATGTATAGAAAAATTATCTGTAAAAGGCGTTACATCATACAAATATTACCAAGGATGTTATTTTGGAGTTCAGTTACAAAGAGAGCATGTCAACCACAGAAACAATAGCAACAACAGCTTGGACATTAACAAGTGTTTATTATGTATCACATGATGTTCTGAATGCTCACTATGGATATCTTCTTTTATAATGATAAGAACTCTATAAATATTTTACTATTATTATTATTTACTTTTTTTTTTGTCTTTCACACTAGGAGAGTCCCAAGACATTGGATTTTTTAACAATGTGATGTTTTTATATATATTATGAAATACAGAAATCAAGATAGCTAACAAATCCAACATCTCACATTGTTACTATGTTTTTGTGTGTGATGAGAACACTTAAGACCTACTCTTTTAGTAAATGTCAACTACAGTTGACCCTTGAGCAACACAGGTTTGAACTGCACAGGTTCACTTACATGCAAATTTTTTTCAGTAAATACTTACCACAGTAATACGTGCTCCATGGTTGAACCCCCAGATGTGGAACCGTGGATAGGGAGGGATGACTGTAAGGTTACATATGAATTTTTGACGGTAGGGGGTTTGGCACCCTTAACCCTGACATTATTCAAGAGTCAACTGTATATATACAGTATTATTAACTGTAGACACCATGCTGTACTTTAGATTTCCAGGACTTATTTGTCCTGAAAATCTGAAACTTTCTACCCTTTGACCAGCACTTTTTTCTTCTTCTTTGCCTTATTTTACAGATGTGGAAACCAAGACACAGAAACTTCAGCAACATGATCAAAGTCTCACAACTAGAAAATGGTGACGCCAAGATGCCAGTTCAAGCAGTTTGATTCCAAAGTCCTAACTGCCCAACTCTTATCCACCAAGTTCTACCACCGCCTGTGGATCACCATGGACTTCCCAGTTATCAGGAACCTGCTTTGAATCCTAGCACTGTTACATGTTAGCTGTGTGTTCCTGGCAAAAATTATTCAATCTCTCTGAACTGCTGTCTATTTTTTATATAGGAAAAATAATAGTTCCTTCCTTGCAGTGTTGCTATAAACTGTAACTGTTATTATTCATTTTTTATTAATATAGACTATATTTATTTGTTTTGTTGTTGCTTTTCTTTTAAGGAAAAAATCATAACATTTTTCAGACACTGGACTCTTCTGGTTCAGTGTTTACTATTTTCTTCATCATTTCAAGAATTTTACATTTATATATGCTCCTTGTATTATTTGTTTTTTTTTCCTTTAACTTGACTAAGTGCAACAATTTAATTACCTACTCTAGTCTCATCCCAAGCAATAACATCTGTGGAAACTTCAGAGCAGATATGATTTTTTTCTTTTATTCTAATCCATATTAAAATAACCAAACAACTATCATGATTTAAAATTTCAACTCTACCTTGACTAAGACTGGCTTGGGTGCCATTGCTGGTATGGGCACCACACTTTGGAAAATGCCATTTAATATACCCTCAGATGAGAATGTTGAGACCCAGTGGTGCCATATTCTCTTGGTCATACAGATAAATCATGGCTGAGCTTGGAACCCACACCTCCTAGTAACTTAACTTGTGTGAACTTCACTTTTTTCCTGTGAAAAATAAAGATAATAACTCCTGTTCAAAGATAGTTACACAGATGTTATGAGGATGAAAAAAATGTATATAAGAAAGTTATTTATCAAAGACACGGCACATAACGATTATACACGATGGCAACCCTGTTCCTCAAAGCCAAATTTGCAGGCCCATGAGCTGAGCCTATTTAGAAAGTAAGTTTGGACTGTCACATCAGTCCATGCAAGAGGAGCAGCTGAGTCCCCTATGTTGTGAAATGTGTCTCTGAAACTTTTCCATACAAGATCCACATTTTCATTCCTATTAAAAATCATGTCAGAGTTTCCTCAAACCAGGCTTTGAACTGTTGGCAGTTCACAATTTGGTCAAGTTCAAATTACATATGCTTTGACACTGTCTAGAAGGAAGTATTCTGGAAAATGTTCCTCTCCTAATTGAAGAAGATTTTCAACACTCTGCTTAAAATGTTACTGAATTGGAATCCTTTTCTGTACATTGTGTGCATCAAGAAAGACTCTGTTTTTCTTCTTGATTAAAAATCATAAATAAATACTACTACCACTACTACTATTGCTATTATATGCATCAGGACTATATTCATTCCTGTGAAATGCCCAAATGTGATCCTACTTTCCAGATGCAGATGAACATTTACAGTACTCTTTCCCTCCCCCTCTCTGGATATGCTCTTTTAAAGATTTGACAGACCAGTACCAATTGTGATGAAAGAGGTTAAAGTTTGGAAGAGGGAAACCAACTCTAACACTTAGTAACCACAGGATCATGGTGATGTACTTAGCTCATGTGAACATCACTTTCTTTCTTGTGACAAAGAAGATAATAATAATGATGCTTATTCAACAAAAGTCACACAGATATTATGAGGGTGAAAAATATAAATGTGTAGAAAAGTTATTTATCAAAGATATAGCACCACACAAATATTACCAAGAGTGTTATTTTGAAAGTCAACTATAAAATTAACATGCATTTTGACATACTTTGAAAGTGTGAAAAATATTGGTTAAAAAAAGAGATATGTGTACTTATAAGCTCAGTTGTTTTCCTTCTATAACTACAGTATTGGCACCTCCAATTAAAAAAAAATTCTGTATTTTTTTAACTTACTGAGTTTATCCTGAAGCAGAGATAGAGGTTCCTGTTGAATTGTTTTGTTACTTAGTTCAGAATAGTAACACCCTACCAAATTCATTCAATTGCATTTTAGACTAGTGAAGTATAATTCTGACTCTACTTGAAAAAAATGGAGAGAAACTACTCTTTTGAAATTAAATTTTATTTTTGTCAAGTAATTCATGAGCATAGGGAAAATAATGAAATATTATCAAAAAGGCTATAAGTGAAATATAGCAGAAGCTTTGTCCATCCCTCCCTATCTGCAAATCTTTTTCCCAGATCTACTTTCAGCTCTTAAATTCATTGTTTCTTGTATATACCTCAAAACTCTAAGTAATATGTTTATACTTCTCTTTCTTTATTAACTATAAATGTTATCTATTGACTCTGTAGTCGAGCATTTAACTCTCTTACATACAGATCTCTATTCTCACCCTATGTTCTCTTAAATAATTGTAGAGATGGCTGTAAATTCTGTGATACCCCTTCCATTGAGAGGCAAAATCTGTTTTCCTCCTCCTTTAATGTGAGCTAAATTTGATCCTTGGAGTGCAGCAGATATGATGTTATGCCAGTTCTGGATCTAGACTTTAGGTGGACTGGAAGATTTGTCTTGATCCTCTTGGATTCCTCGTAGACTCTCTTTGCTATATAAGAGTACCCTCAACAATTTTAAAGAAGCTGTCCCATAGAAACTTCATAGCTGAACAAAAATAGAGCTATATGGGTGTGAATATTTTCTAATGTAGTGAAACCAAATAATATGCAAGTGCTTTGCAATCAGAGGTAGACTATAGATGACTAAAGATGGCTGTAGATTTTGTAACACTCCCCCCTTTGAAATGTGGGGTCTGTTTTCTCGTCTTGAACCAGGGCTGGCCTGTGACAGCTTTGATCAGTGGAACATGGGAGAAGTGCTGCTTTGCCAGGCCTAGTATTTGAAAGGACTGCAGGCTTCTGACTTAGTCCCTCTTAGATAGACCCTCTTAGATAGACCACATGGAGAGGTCCTAAGACTACAGGCATAGAGAGAAGGTTCCAGCTAAGTTCAGCTTTAAAGCCAACCTGGGAAAGTAAAACCATCTCACATCCTCCATTCTGTTGGTATTTGGAAATTAATGACCAGAGGAATTATATACACATTGTTCCAAAGAAGACATCCAATGGCCAACAAGTACATGAAAAGATGCTCAACATCACCAATAATCAGGGAGGTGCAAATCAAAATCACAATGAGACAGCACCTCACACATGTTTTAATGGATGTCATTATGACAACAAGAGATAACAAGTGTTTGTGAGAATGCAGAGATAAGGGAACCCTTGTACACTTGGTGGAAGTGCAAACTGGTTCAGCCGTTATGGAAACCAGTATGGTTACTCTTCAAAAAATTAAAAATAGAATTACCATTAATTTAACAATTCCACTTCTGGGTGTATACCCAAAGGAAATGAAAACAGGATATTTAAAAGATATATGCACTCTCATGTTTATTGCAGTATTATTCAAAATAGCCAAGATATGAGGAAAAAAAAGAACAAAAACAAGTGTCTGTCAACAAATCAATGGATAAAGAAATATAATGTAAATATGTTGTGAATATTATTCAGCCATGAGAATGAAGGAAAATCTGACATTTGCAACTCCATTGATGAAACCTGAGGGCTTTATGCTAAGTGAGATATGTCAGAAAGAGAAGGAAAAGTATTGTATGATATCACTTATATGTAGAATCTAAGAAAGCCCACCTTGTAAAATCAGAGAGTACATGGAATGGTGGTTACCAGGGGCTGGGGCTGGCGGGGGCGTGGGGAAATTGGAGATGTGTTTTTTAAATGTACAAAATTGCAACTAGAAGAGATATAAGGCACGGCATAGTGATTACAGACAACAATACAATATTATAAACTTCAGAGTTGCTAAGAGACTAGATCTTAATTGTTCCAACCACAAAGTGAAATGATAATTATGTGAGGTGACTGAGGTGTTAGCTTAGGCTATAGTGGTAATCATATTGCAATATAAAAATGTATCAAATCAACGCATTGTACACCTTAAACTTACACAATCTTATATATCAATTATATCTCAATAAAAATAAATTAAAATAAAGATTGGCACTTGGGTTTTACCCATTCATTCTGCAGGCTTCCATGTAATCCACATTTTCAATATCTCACCCTCAACCCCTAAGAGACATAGTGATTCTGCACTCAAAACCTCTGATTTTCATTTTTCCAAAGAATAAATTCTGGTCTCCTACAAGAGTAGTGAAAATTTTTCCATGGTACATGGTAACACCAATTTTGAACATTTCTGAGATTCTTTGGGTTTAACTTAATTACTTTTCATAATTATTCACCTGCCAGGTGTTTAGGTTTACATTTATAGTGCTATTTTGGGAAGTAAGCAACATAATGAATGTATGCTGTTTATACAGAAACTAGTGTTAAGAATTCATCAATTTTAACTATGGTTACATCGTTGTCTTCATCTCTATGGTAAAGGGTTAACTTTACTGAAGAGAACAGTTCTGGAACTATAACTGTCTAGTTTAAATTCTTGTTCTGCTATTTTATAGTTATGAGACCTTGGGCAAGTTAGTTCTTCTCTTTGCATCAGTGACCCTGTCTCTAACAATGGGATCAGCATAACTATCTCATAGCGTTGTTGTGAGAACTGTAGATGGTAGTCCCCTTACGTTTCCAAGCCCCTAGTTAATATTGAGTGAATATTAGCTCTTCTTATTAATAACATTTCTAAGGTTCTCTCCAACTCGATGATTCTCAAATGAAGTATCTTTATAATGACATTTATTTGATCAAAATAATGGATTGAATGTGATGGCAGAGTTAGTGTTGATTCATCTCCTTGACAGCTCATTCATCATCTCAGTGGGCTGTCGGATGGCTAGTTTTTGAGGCATCAGCTCTTAGATCTTTTGTTCTCTCTCTCTGAGAGGCTCCTGTGTATGAAAGAACCATGGGCCAGCTACATTTCTAATGTCTTTGTTATCAAGTTAGGATATAGAGTTTCCTCCCAGAGATATGACAATTTTCACACTGTAATGGTATCATGGGTTTTATAAACCGCATGCTGTTTCTAATGGAATGAAACCTGATCATTGCCTTCTTTAGGTAGGAGTTTATTGACAATCAAACGTTATCTGTACCACAGAAAGTGTGTTGCCCTCAGCAATCCCACTACTGTGCATATACCCTGAGAAAACAATCATTCAAAAAGACACATGCACCCCAATGTTCATTGCAGCATTATTTACAATAGCCAGGACATGGAAGCAACCTAAGTCCATCGGCAGGTGAATGAATAAAGAAGATGTGACACATATATACAATGAAGTATTACTCAGCCATAAAAAGAAACGAAATTGAGTTATTTGTATTGAGGTGAATAGACTTAGAGTCTGTCATACAGAGTGAAGTAAGTCAGAAAGAGAAAAACAAATACCATATACTAAGACATATATATGGAATCTAAAACAAATAAAAATGGTTCTGATGAACCTAGGGACAGGACAGGAATAAAGACACAGATGTAGAGAATGGAATTGAGGACACAGGGAGGGGAAAGGGTAAGCTGGGACAAAGTGAGAGAGTAGCATTGACATATATACACTACCAAATGTAAAATAGACAGCTAGTGGGAAGCAGCCACATAGCACACGGAGATCAGCTCGGTGCTTTGTGTCCACCTAGAGAGGTGGCATAGAGAGGGTGGGAGGGAGACACAAGAGGGAGGAGATATGGGGATATGTGTATAGATATAGCCAATTCAATTTTTTATACAGCAGAAGCTAACACACCATTGTAAAGCAATTATACTCCAATAAAGATGTTAAAAAAAAAAAGCTGAATCTCAAAAACAGAAAATGACTCAGTCAACCTTTTACAGAAACATACAGGTGGATCTCACTTTATGCAATGAATATCTTTCTAAAAAATTCAGTCTGAATCCTCCTTTTGACAATATAGGAATAACATCCAATTGACTCTGTAATTATTTTGGTAATTTTCAGTGGACAGTGGACACTCACTGACAATTAAGGAAACTAAAATATATTATCATCTCCAGAGTGAAGTATGTTTCTAGTCGGAGTATATGATATGAGTAATATGTCATCTGTCTTGCCTGAGAGCCCACAATGTAGTGGTGAAAATGGACATAATAATTACATAGTACATAATGGACATAAATAATACTCACTATATTTGCAAGGAATAGAAAGATTATCAAGCATAACTTCCCCCTTAATCGAATTTCTTTTTCATAGTGACCATCCTCATTTATGGTACCTTCTAAGTTCTTACTCTAAAATGGTATTCATTCATTAATTCAAAAATGCACTAACATTTATATTAAGTTTATTATTTCCAGACCCAATGTTAAGTGCTAGGGAAACCAAGTGAATAAGTCCACATATTAAGTAAATAATTCCAATAAAATGTTTATTGTATATTTAGTTGTGGGACTATATAATTTGACATTTGTATAGGGTCTGGGAAAACCCTGTGGAAAATATAGTAAAGCTGAGGTATATAAGACAAATGGTATTTGCTCAAAGCAGAGGAGAAGGAACAGGAAATTGGGAAAAAGAGAAAAGATGTAAGATTTCATAGCATATTAGAAAAATGGGATAGAATTTATTTTACCTGCAGTGAAAATTCTGGATGGGAAGCTGCTGGAGGTAAAGCCAGAAAGACAGGTAAGGACCAAGTCATGGAGAATCATTTAAGTAATATTAAAGAGTTAGACGTTTATACTGAAATCAATGGGACTCTTGAATGGTAGCATGCTCCAGTCTATGTTCTGAAGAAACCACAATGACAACCACATGCAGAATGAATTAGTATGGGATTAGGTTGGACACAGGGAGACAAGTTAAGGCCTATGACATCCAGGCAGAAAATGACTTGGTTTGGGACTGTGATGTGAATGATGTTGCTTGCTATTAAATAAATTTACACCACAGGCACAGTAGGTCAGAGAGCTCCTTTCCATTAGGAAGGTGACTTTTTTGTACTCTTAAGGACACACCAATTCTAAGAAATATTAGGAAAAAGAAACACTTTGCTGTTAAGCAACTACTTTTAAATTGCTGTTTGACTTTGGGCAATTTCCTTAGTTGCTCTGTGTCTTCATTTCCTCATCTGCAAAATAAGCATAATAATAATACTAGCACCTTTCTTATAGAGTTGTTATAAAGGTTAAATTAGGCAGTAATTTAAAAACAATATTTATCAATATTTATTATCTATTCTCATTGTCATTGTCATAACCATTACCATGAAAGTTTCTCCTTGGAATCCATGTAAACAAATGGTAGGATACTGAGACTAAGGAGAGATATTTTCTAAAGTCTCAGAGAGTTAGAGGAAGTGTGAGAGTATTCTTGGATGGATGATGGATGATGGATGATGACAACATGGGAGAGACTCATCTAACTTCAGTATGAAAAATAGATTTGGGGCTTTCCTGGTGGCGCAGTGGTTGAGAGTCCGCCTGCCGATGCAGGGGACGCGGGTTCGTGCCCCGGTCCGGGAAGATCCCACATGCCGCGGAGCGGCTGGGCCCGTAAGCCATGGCCGCGGAGCCTGTGCTCCACAACGGGAGAGGCCACAACAGTGAGAGGCCCGCGTACCGCAAAAAAAAAAAAAAAAAAAAAAAATAGATTTGTGTAGATGAATGTGAAAAGAAGAGAAAGTCAGAAAGAAAGATAGCACATACATTAAAGATATTGTAGAAATAATAAATAAATTAGAAATCACAAATAATAAAATAGAATGGTTAAAAATTGAGTGTCAATCATAGAAAACAAATCTTGTGATAATCTCAATAAACAAAAAGAAAAAAAGATTAAGAGCTTAAGCAAATAGAAGGGAGATGATAGATGTGGAAAGCAGAAAACAAAGATAAATGGTGTCCTTATACAGTGCATTCAACAAATGAAACAAAAGGTACTTAAAGATATATGAAAGCACATTACGTTTTTTTATTTTATTTTATTTTATTTTTTATACAACAGGTCCTTCTTAGTCATCCATTTTATACCCATCAGTGTATACATGTCAAACCCAATCTCCCAATTCATCCCCCCACCCTCTCCACCCCCCCACGGCTTTCCCACCTTGGTGTCCATACGTTTGTTGTCTACATCTGTGTCTCAATTTCTGCCCTGCAAACCGCTTCATCTGCACCATTTTTCTGGGTTCCACATATATGCATTAATATATGCTATTTGTTTTTCTCTTTCTGACTTTCTTCACTCTGTATGACAGTCTCTAGATCCACCCACACCTCTACAAATGACCCAATTTTGTTCTTTTTATGGCTGAGTAATATTCCATTGTATATATGTACCACATCTTCTTTATCTACTCATCTGTCAATGGGCATTTATGTTGCTTCCATGACCTGGCTATTGTAAATAGTGCTGCAATGAACATTGGGGTGCATGTGTCTTTTTGAATGATGGTTTTCTCTGGGCATATGCCCAGTAGTGGGCTTGCTGGGTCATATGGTAATTCTATTTTTAGATTTTTAAGGAACCTCCATAGTATTCTCAATAGTGGCTGTATCAGTTTACATTCCCACCAATAGTGCAAGAGGGTTCCCTTTTCTCCTCGCCCTCTCCAGCTTTTGTTGTTTGTAGATTCTCTGATGATGCCCATTCTAACTGGTGTGAGGTGATATCTCATTTCAGTTTTGATTTGCATTTCTCTAATAATTAGTGATGTTGAGCAGCTTTTCATGTGCTTCTTGGCCATCTGTATGTCTTCTTTGAAGAAATGTCTATTTAGGTCTTCTGCTCATCTTTGGACTGGGTTGTTTGTTTTTTCAATATTGAGCTTCATGAACTGTTTATCTATATTAGAGATTAATCCTTTGTCCATTGATTCATTTGCAAGTATTTTCTCCCATTCTGAGGGTTGTCTTTTCGTCGTGTTTATTGTTTCCTTTGCTGTGCAAAAGCTTTGAAGTTTCATTAGGTCCCATTTGTTTATTTTTGTTTTTATTTTCATTACTCTAGGAGGTGGATCAAAAAAGATCTCGTTGTAATTTATGTCAAAGAGTGTTCTTCCCATGTTTTCCTCTAAGAGGTTTACAGTGTTTGGTCTTACATTTAGGTCTCTAAACCATTTTGAGTTAATTTTTGTGTATGGTGTTAGGGAGTATTCTAATTTCATTATTTTACATGTAGCTGTCCAATTTTCCCAGCACAACTTATTGAAGAGACTGTCTTTTCTCCATTGTATATCCTTGCCTCCTTTATCATAGATTAGTTGACCATAGGTTCATGAATTTATCTCTGGTCTTTCTACCTTGTTCCATTGATCTATGTTTCTGTTTTTGTGCCAGTACCATATTGTCTTGATTACTGTGGCTTTGTAGTATAGTCTGAAGTCAGGGAGTCTGATTCCTCCAGCTCCGTTTTTTTTTCCTTCAAGACTGCTTGGGCTATTCGGGGTCTTTTGTGTCTCCATACAAATTTTAAGATTTTTTGTTCTAGTTCCATAAAAAATGCCATTGGTAATTTGTTAGGGATTGTAATGAATCTGTAGATTACTTTGGGTAGTATAGTCATTTTCACAATATTGATCTTCCAATCCAAGAACATGGTATATCTCTCCATCTGTTGGTATCATCTTTAGTTTCTTTCATCAGTGTCTTATAGTTTTTTCATACAGGTCTTTTGTCTCCCTAGGAAGGTTTATTCCTAGGTATTTTATTCTTTTTGTTTCGAGGGTAAATGGGAGTGTTTCCTTAATTTCTCTTTCAGATATTTCATCATTAGTGTATAGGAATGCAAGAGATTTCTGTGCATTAATTTTGTATCCTGCAACATTACCAAATTCATTGATTGGCTCTAGTAGTTTTCTGGTGGCTATTTTCTATGCATAGTATCATGTCATCTGCAAACAGTGACAGCTTTACTTCTTCTTTTCCAACTTGTATTCCTTTTATTTCTTTTTCTTCTCTGATTGCCATGGCTAGGACTTCCAAAACTATGTTGAGTAAGAGTGGTGAGAGTGGACATCCTTGTCTTTTTCCTGATCTTAGAGGAAATGCTTTCAATTTTTCACCATTGAGAATGATGTTTGCTGTGGGTTTGTCATAAATGGCCTTTATTATGTTGAGGTAGGTTCCCTCTATGCCCACTTTCTGGAGAGTTATCATAAATGTGAGTTGAATTTTGTCAAAAGCTTTTTCTGCATCTATTGAGATGATCATATGGTTTTTATTCTTCAATTTGTTAATATGATTTATTACATTGATTGATTTACATATATTGAAGAATCCTTGCATCCCTGGAATAAATCCTACTTGATCATGGTGTATGATCCTTTTAATGTGTCATTGGATTCTGTTTGCTAGTATTTTGTTGAGGATTTTTGCATCTATATTCATCAGTGATATTGGTCTGTAATTTTTTTTTGTAGTATTTTTGTCTGGTTTTGGTATCAAAACCAGACAAAGATACTATAAAAAAGAAAATGAATTACCAATTAATTAATTACAGACCAATTACAGAAATTTACAGAACAATATCACTGATGAATATAGATGCAAAAATCCTCAACAAAATACTAGTAAACAGAATCCAATGACACATTAAAAGGATCATACACCATGATCAAGTGGGATTTATCAAGAGTGATGGTGGCCTCATAGAATGATTTTGGGAGGGTTCCTTCCTCTGCAATGTTTTGGAAGAGTTTGAGATGGATGGATGTTAGCTTTTCTCTAAATGTTTGATAGAATTCACCTGTGAAGCCAGCTGGTCCTGGACTTCTGTTTGTTGGAAGATTTTTAATCACAGTTTCAGTATCATTACTTGTGATTTGACTGTTCATGTTTTCTATTTCTTCCTGGTTCAGTCTTGGAAAGTTATACCTTTTTAAGAATTTGTCCATTTCTTCCAGGTTGGCCATTTTATTGGCATAAAGTTGCTTGTAGTAGTCTCTTAGGATGCTTTGTATTTCTGCGGTGTCTGTTGTAACTTCTTTTTAATTTCTAATTTCATTGATTTGAGTTCTCTCCCTCTTTTCCTTGATGAGTCTGGATAATAGTTTATTAATTTTGTTTATCTTCTCAAATAACCAGCTTTTAGTTTTATTGGTCTTTGCTATTGTTTTCTTTGTTTCTATTTCATTTATATCTGCTCTGAACTTTATGATTTCTTTCCTTCTGCTAATTTTGGGTTTTGTTTGTTCTTCTTTCTCTAGTTCCTTTAGGTGTAAGGTTAGGTTTTTTATTTGAGATTTTTCTTGTTTCTTGAGATCGGCTTGTATAGCTATAAACTTCCCTCTTAGAACTGCTTTTGCTGCATCCCATAGGATTTGGATCATTGTGTTTCCCTTATCATTTGTCTGTAGGTATCTTTTGAATTCCTCTTTGCGTTCTTCAGTGATCTCTTGGTTATTAAGTAGTGTATTGTTTAGCCTCCATGTGTTTGTATTTTTTATAGATTTTTTCCTCTAATTGATATCTAGTCTCATAGCATTGTGGTCAGAAAAGATGTTAGATATAATTTCAATTTTCTTAAATTTACTGTGACTTGATTTGTGACCCAAGATGTGATGTATCCTGGAGAATGTTCCATGCACACTTGAGAAGAAAGTGTATTCTGCTGGTTTTGGATGGAATGTCCTATAAATATCAATTAAATCTACCTGGTCTATTGTGTCATTTAAAGCTTCTTTTTCCTTATTTATTTTCATTTTGGATGATCTGTCCATTGGTGTAAGTGAGGTGTTAAAGTCCCCCACTATTATTGTGTTACTGTTGATTTCCTCTTTTATATCTGTTAACAGTTGCCTTATGTATGGAGGTGCTCCTATGCTGGGTGTATATATATATATATTCATAATTCTTATATCTTCTTCTTGGATTTATCTCTTGATCATTATTTAATGTTCTTCTTTGTCTCTTGCAACATTATTTTAAAGTCTGTTTTATCTGATATAAGTATTGTTATTACAGCTTTCTTTTCATTTCCATTTGCATGAAATATCTTTTTCCATCCCCTCACTTTCAGTCTGTATGTGTCCCTAAGTCTGAAGTGGGTCTCTTGTAGACAGCATATAGATGGATCTTGTTTTTGTATCCATTCAGCAAGCCTGTGTCTTTTGGTTGGAACATTTAATTCATTCACGTTTAAGGTATTTATCGATATGTATGTTCTTATGATCATTTTCTTAATTGCTTTGGGTTTGCTTTTGTAGGTCCTTTTCTTCTTTTGTGTTTCCCACTTAGGGAAGTTCCTTTAGCATTTGTTGTAGAGCTGGTTTAGTGGTGCTGAATTCTCATAACTTTTGCTTGTTTGTAAAGCTTTTGATTTATCCATTGAGTTTGAATGAGATCCTTGCTGGTTAGAGTAATCTTGGTTGTAGGTTTTTCCCTTTCATCACTTTAAGTATATCATGCCACTCCCTTCTGGCTTGTAGTGTTTCTGCTGAGAAATCAGCTGTTAACCTTATGGGAGTTCCCTTGTTTGTTATTTGTCATTTATCCCTTGCTGCTTTCAATACTTTTGCTTTGTCTTTAATTTTTGTCAGTTTGATTGCTATGTGTGTCGGCATGATTCTCTTTGGGTTTTTCCTGAATGGGACTCTCTGTGCTTCCTGGACTTGGGTGGCTATTTCCTTTCCCATGTTAGGGAAGTCTTCAACTGTAATCTCCTTAAATATATTCTCGGGTCTTTTCTCTCTCTCTTCTCCTTCTGGGAACCCTATAATGTGAATGTTGTTGTGTTTAATGTTGTCCCAGAGGTCTCTTAGGCTGTCTTCATTACTTTTCATTCTTTTTTTCTTTATTCTGTTCCACAACAGTGAATTCCACCATTCTGTTTTCCAGGTCACTTATCCGTTCTTCTGCCTCAGTTATTCTGCTATTGATTCTTTCTAGAGAATTTTTAATTTCATTTATTGTGTTGTTCATCTGTTTGTTTGTTCTTTAGTTCTTCTAGGTCTTTGTTAAACATTTCTTGTATTTTCTCCATTCTGTTTCCAAGATGTTGGATCATTTTACTATCATTACTCTGAATTATTTTTCAGGTAGGTTGCTTATTTCATCTTTTTTTATTTGGTCTTTTAGGTGTTTACCTTGCTCCTTTGTCTGTAACATATTTTTTGTTGTTTCTTTTCTTTTCATTTCTTTTTTTTTTTATGGGTAGGGCTGTTTTCCTGTCTTACTGGTTGTTTGGCCTGAGGCATCTAGCACTGGAGTTTGCAGGCAGTTGGATAGAGCCAGGTCTTGGTGCCTAGATGAGGACCTCTGGGAGGCCTCACTCTGATCAATATTCCATGGCGTCTGAGGTTCTCTGTTAGCCCAGCAGTTTGGACTCTGTGCTCCCTCCACAGGAGCTCAGGTCCAACCCCTGGTCTGGGAACCAAGGTCCCACAAGCCGTGCAGCATGGCAAAAGAAAAGAAAAAAAAATGAGCAGTATAATAACAAAGAATAAAAAATAAAATAAAACTAGAAAGATAAAAAAATATATTAGGAAAAATAAAAAATATAATTGAAACAACTGCAACAAGGTAAAACAAAACCACACCATAAAAAAGCAAGAAGAAAAAAAAAAAGGAATAAGCCAAAAGGAGCAGAACAATAATAATGTATAAAGAATAAAATAAAATTAGAAAAATAAAAGATGTATTAGAGGGCTTCCCTCATGGTGCAGTAGTTGAGAGTCCGCCTGCCGATGCAGGGAACACGGGTTCATGCTCCAGTCCAGGAAGATCCCACATGACGTGGAGCGGCTAGGCCCAAGAGCCACGGGCACTGAGCCTGTGCATCCAGAGCCTGTGCTCTGCAATGGGAGAGGCCACAACAGTGAGAGGCCCGTGTAGCACAAAAAAAAAAAAAAAAAAAAAAAAAAAAAAAAAAGATGTATTAGAAAAAAATAAAAATATAAATGAACCAACAACAAAGTAAAACAGAAACACCCCCCCTAACATAAAAGAGGAAAAAAAAAGAAAGAAAAATGGCTGGAAAAGGCCTTGGCTATGGGAGTGCAGGGTCTAGACAAGCGGGTGGAACTTAGGCAGGGGCCGGGTTTAAGGTGGGGCAGGGCCTAGGCTCAGGACCCATGCAGCTGGAAAAGGCCTTGGGATTGAGGCCTATACAGGGTGATGTTCAAGTGTGGAGAGGGGCTTGGGCTTAGGATCTGTATGGAAGGAGAAAGGCAGCATGTCCAGAGGAAGGCCTCTGGAGTGTGGAGTTACAGATTTTGGAAGTAAGGCCCTGGGTGAGGTTGTTTGGGTGGGGTTTAGACCCAGTGGATTTGAAAGGGGTCTCGAGGGGGTCTCTGAGTGTGGCATGTCAAAGTAGGGCCATGGGAGTGGGTCTAGGCGTGGGGCTTGGGCTCTGCAGAGCAGGATGGAGGCTCTGAGAGCAGAGGATTAGGCCTAGAATCCCAACAAGCTCCCCAGTGCCCAAGTGGGCAGGGAAAGTGCTGGCCGCACTCCCTTCTGTTCCTCCGCTCCCCTCACAGGTTCTCCTCTGTTGCAACTGGATCCCTAACTGTGGGTGGGTCCTGCTGGGTGTAGGAACTCCTCTTCTCCCTCAGACAACCCTTAGACGTACCAGTCCCATAGGTCTCACCTTTACTTTTACTCCCTGTTCCTTCTCTCCCACTCCCTCAGACCCGTGCAGCTGGAGGGGGCCTTGTTGGGCAGAAGATGAGGCCCAGGATCTCAGCAGGCTCCCAGAGGCCCAAGTGGGCTGGGGAAATACTGGCCATGCACCCTTTGGATCCTCTTCCCTCCCAATGGTTCCCCCCTTTTCCCCTCTAGTTGTGGGATCACTCCCCCTCCCCCAGCCTCTCCTGAGGAATGCCAGTTCTGTCCCACCTCCACTTCTCCTTCCCCCTCACTACCTCCCACATCCTACCCTGTTGCTGGGGGTTCTTCCTGTCCCCTTAGGTGTCCATGGTCCACCACCAGTGCCTAGTAGGTGCCCTAGTTGTGTGGAGACGTGAACTCCACCTCCTTTTAGTCCACCATCTTTACTCCATCCCCCAGTTATTCTTCAAGACAGTGTGAGACTACAATTCAATCACTTGCTAGTTGAAAACTTAATTTTGAGTCAAATTCCCAGGAGGCATCATAGTTGCTTACTATGTGATTAAAGGTCATGAGTACAGCAGCAGAGGTTACTAATGAGAAATGGCCATCAAAGAGCACAATTTTGTACCTTGACACCATGATGTTACATAGTGCATCATAATGCCTCCTGGAGAATTTGGCCATTTTCCTTTGTTGACTCAATCCCCACCTCTTATATGGCTAGAGCTGCTGCTGCTGCTACTCTGAGATTTAGCTGCTACCACCACCTGATGTGTGGCTTGGACAATCTCTGCCTCTGTTCCCTTTCTGTGGCAACTTTCTGGCAAATGAGTATAATAATATGAGGCATATTATATATATTACAAATAATATGAGTATATAATTTTACATTATATTATAACAATTATTATATTATCATTATTAAATGAGTCATAATAGTTCTCATGCTTAGCCATCTTCACCCCTGGAACATGGCCCATAGAAACTATTCAGATCTCCTCCATGCCTCTAGGGAGATCCAGAAAAGGATGGTAGAGTCTGCCTCAAGAAATCCTTGTGCTCAGTCAGGTTATGATCCCATGCCCACCACCTTGTTGTTGATATGTGGAGTGGAACCATCTTTGGCTTTACCACTATCAATGGCCCCAGGAAGGAAAAGGGAACACCTATCTTTTCAGTTTTAAAATTTCCAAGCTGCAAAGGGGGTTTCCTTTTGTCCCCATGTACTCAGCACATTATACTCCCTTCTTCTCTGTCATGTTATTAGTTGCCCAAAAAGGAAGTTGTAAGTACTTTTATTTGCAGTGCCAATTGTTACTTGCTTGATGATATTATTATTTATTGAGCTCTTATGATAAATAAGACTTATAAAACTATATGAAAGGCCTTTAACTCTTCATGATTTCTGAATTTGTGCATTTTAAAAGTTCAATGGTCCATACCAAATATCAAAATGGTGGGAAAGCCCATGTAAATGTTAACTTGTGAAGAAATTTAATGTCTATGAGACCACATTAAGAAAAATTAATACTATGTGAATTTAGGGGTTTAACTGCACCTGGATTAGTTAACTAGGTAATTAACATAAGAATATGCTTTTTATAATAGCTCTCTGTATATTAATAAAGAAACTGTTCATAAGATGATCAAACCATTCATTGGGAAGTGTTAATTAACTTCAGAAATGAAAACTTGCAATTGCTAAAGTACTTTCTCATTTTCTTCTTTCTTTATTTTTTTAAATAAATTTTATTTATTTATTTATTTATTTATTTATTTATTTATTTTTGGCTGTGTTGGGTCTTCATTGCTGCATACAGGCTTTCTCTAGTTGTGGCGAACGGGGGCTACTCTTCGTTACGATGTGTGGGCTTCTCATTGCAGCAGCTTCTTTTGTTGTAGAGCATGGGCTCTAAGCACATGGGCTTCAATAGTTGTGGCACGTGGGCTCAGTAGTTGTGGCAAGCAAGTTCTAGAGCACAGGCTCAGTAGTTGTGGTGCATGGGCTTAGTTGCTTCACGGCATGTGGTAACTTCCCAGACCAGTGCTCGAACCCGTGTCCCCTGCATTGGCTGGTGGATTCTTAACCACTGCACAACCAGGGAAGTCTCCTCATTTTTTCCTTTAGAGAAGTGGCATAATACACCATTTGCAGAACCTTCTTTCACCTTGAAAATTGAATTGTTTTTCAACATTTGTTTTTTAATTTTCACATTCTTTGAAAAGAAAATATAAATATAATTAAATATTTTTTAACACATCTATCATGAAATAATTACACAATTCCCTCCTTGGTTTCCTACAAGGAACTCTGGTAATTCTTTGCACGTCTATCTAGTTGTAAATCTCACTGAAAAATAATTTAATTCATGGAACTCATTTGTTATGACCAGGATGCAGCTTCTGATGTGTAGAGTCCCCAAAGTCTAATGGCTTAAATAAATAGAAATTTTTTTCTTTTTTATGTAGCAGTGCACCAGTTTCACTTCTGCTTTCTTCCCTCCTAGGTGGGTTGTTTGTGGTCAGAGGCCTGGTGAACTAGTCATTTCAAACCAAACTGGATGCAATTGCCTTTTTAAGACAGAATGACAGGTAAAGTCCTTCCTTTATTGTTCTTACTGCTGGAGCAGTAGTTGAGGATTCAAAAAGACCCAATAAACAACATCTGTCTCCTCTATTCAATCTCTGAACCTATTAAAAATAAAACAAAAAGGAAGAGATAAGCAATCAAAATATCGTTTTTATCTAATAAAGGTGATATTGGAGATAGTAGCTTATATCTCCAAGTGGGATCATTACACTGAACTCAAAAATTATAGGCTAACTTATTCAATTATGCAAAAATTAGGAAATTTAAGAAGTGGGGAAGAAGGGTTTACTCTCTAACACAGAAAAGTTAAGGAGTTAGGAAGAATTCATATCTTTGGCCAAGAAAGATTAAAAGGGATTAGACGTTTATAAAATGAATCCTTAAAAATAAAAGAGTAACTTTGAAGCTCACGAAGAAATTTCTTTTTTATCATCTCATAAGGATGCCAAATTCTGAAGACCTAGGGTTGTGACAAGAAGAAATGTAGCTTTTGCAAGGAGCCCGCGAGGGGGGTTGGCGCGCGCTAAACGGGAGAAGCACTGGTTTGAGAAAAGCATGGGTCGCAAGTACACATTGGGACCCTGCCATTAATGGAGGGGAAAAGCGGGGAGACGCCAGCAGATTCCATCCTGTAAGCTGGTAGGAAGCCTGAAGGCTTGATGGGATTCCAGTGTGATAGGAGGCAAGGACATGCTTCAGGACCCCGGAGGAAGATGGCGGAAGAGTAAGACGCGGAGATCACCTTCCTCCCCACAGATACATCAGAAATTCATCTACACGTGGAACAACTCCTACAGAACACCTACTGAACGCTGACAGAAGACCTCAGACCCCCCAAAAGGCAAGAAGCTCCCCACATACCTGGGTAGGGCAAAAGAAAAAAAGAATAAACAGAGACAATAGGATAGGGACGGGACCTGCACCAGTGGGAGGGAGCCGTGAAGGGGGGAAGGTTTCTACACACTACAAGCCCCTTCGCGGGCGGAGACTGCAGGTGGCGGAGGGGGAAAGCTTCGGAGTAGCGGAGGAGAGCACAGCAACAGGGGTGCGGAGGGCAAAGCGGAGAGATTCTGGCACAGAGGACCGGTGCCCTCAGGCACACACCAGCCCGAGAGGCTTGTCTGCTCGGCCGCCGTGGCGGGCGGGGCTGGGAGCTGAGGCTCGGGTATCGGCTTTCAGTCGGAGCGCAGGGAGAGGACTGGGGCTGGCGGCAGGAAGAGAGCCTGAAGGGGTTAGTGCACCACGGCTAGCCCGGAGGGAGTCCGGGGAAAGGGTCTGGAGCTGCTGAAGAGGCAAGAGACTTTTTTCCCTTTTGTTTCCTGGTGCGCGAGGAGAGGGCATTAAGAGGGCTGCTTGGGGAAGCGCCGGAGACAGGCACGAGCCGCGGGTAAGGCACGGACCTCGGAGACGGGCGTGGGCCGCCGCCGCCGCCGCCCGCCGCCGCAGCCCGCCGCCGCCGCCGCTGCCGCCGCCGCCGCCGCGGGGCCTGTGTGCGAGCGCGGGTCACTGTCCGCCCCGCCTTCCGGGGGGCCTGTGCACCCCGCCACTGCCGGGGTCCCCGAGACCCGGGGACGGCTTTCCCGGGAAAGCGCACGGAGCGCCACGGGCTGCTGCAACGTCACGCCGGCCTCTGCTGCCGCAGGCCCGCCCCACACTGCGCGCCCCTCCCTCCCCTCTGCCTGAGTGAGCCAGAGCCCCCGAATCAGCGGCTCCTTTAAACCCGTCCTGTCTGAGCGAAGAACGGACGCCCTCCGGCGACCTACGCGCAGAGGCGGGGCCAGGTCCAAGGCTGAGACCCGGGAGCTGTGAGAGCAGAGGCAGGGAAATCTCTCTGTGCAGCCTCGGAGGCAGCGGATTAAAGCTCCACGGTCCATTTGATGTGCCCTGCGTCTGTGGAGTGCATGAATGGACAGCGAATCATCCCAAATTGAGGAAGTGGACTTTGAGGACAAGATTTAAGACTTTCCCCCCTTTTCCTCTTTTTACAACGAATTATTCCAAATTAAGGAGGTGGACTTAGAGAGCAAGATTTCAGACTTCTCGCCCTTTTCCTCTTTTTACAACGAATTATCCCAAATTGAGGAGGTGGACTTGGAGAGCAAGATTTTTGATTTTTCCCCAGCTCTCTTTTTGTGAATGTGTATGTGTAATCTTCTGTGTAAGATTCTCTCTGTATAGCTTTGCTTCCACCATATGTCTCAGGGTTCTATCGGTCCGGTTTTTTTTTTTTTTTCAATAATTACTTTCTAATTTTAATAACGCTACTATATTTCATACTTTATTCTATTTTACTTTACCTGCTCTTTCTTTTTTTCCTACTCTCCCTTCCTCCCTCCCTCCCTCCGCTCCTCCTTTCCTTCTTTCTTTTTCTTTCCTCCCTCCCACCCTTCTTCTTTCCACTTTCTTTTTCTTTCCTTCCTCCCTCCCTCCTGTCTTTCTTCCTTTCCTTCCTCCCTCCCTCCCTCCTTTCTTTCCTTCTTTCTTTCCATCCTTCCTCCCTCCCTCCCTCCTTTCTTTCTTCCTTCCTTCCTTCCTTCCTTTCTTCCCTTCTTCCTTTCTTTCCCTCTCTCTTTCTTTCTTCTACTAATTCTTTCTTTCTACTTTTTCTCCCTGTTACTCTGAGCCGGGTGGATGAAAGGCCCTTGGTGCTGCAGCCAGGAGCCAGTGCTGTGCCTCTGAAGTGGGAGAGCCAACTTCAGGACACGGGTCCACAAGAGACCTCCCAGCTCCACATAATATCAAGCAGCGAAAATCTCCCAGAGATCTCCATCCCAACACCAGCACCCAGCTTCAGTCAACGACCAGCAAGCTACAGTGCGGGTCACCCTATGCCAAGCAACTAGCAAGGCAGGAACACAACCCCACCCATTAGCAGAGAGGCTACCTAAAAACATAATAAGGCCATAGGCACCCCAAAACACACCACCAGACGTGGACCTGTCCACCAGAAAGACAAGATCGAGCCTCAACCACCAGAGCACAGGAATTAGTCCCCCCCACCAGGAAGCCTACACAACCTACTGAAACAACCTTAGCCACTGGGGTCAGACACCAAAAACAACGGGAACTACGAATCTGCAGCCGGCAAAAAGGAGACCCCAAACACAGTAACATAAGCAAAATGAGAAGGCAGAAAAACACACAGCAGGTGAAGGAGCAAGATAAACACCTACCAGACCTAACAAATGAAGAGGTAATAGGCAGTCTACCTGAAAAAGAATTCAGAATAATGATAGTAAAGCTGATCCAAGATTCTATTTCCATGATCCATAATTTTGGAAATAGAATAGACAACATGCAAGAAACAGTTAACAAGGACCTAGAAGAACTAAAGATGAATCAAGCATCGATTAAAAACACAATAAATGAAATGAAAAATACTCTAGATGGGATCAATAGCAGAATAACTGAGGCAGAAGAACGGATAAGTGAGGTGGAAGATAAAATAGTGGAAATAACTGATGCAGAGCAAAATAAAGAAAAAAGAATGAAAAGAACAGAGGAGAGTCTCAGAGATCTCTGGGACAACATTAAACGCACCAACATTCGAATTATAGGGGTTCCAGAAGAAGAAGAGAAAAAGAAAGGGACTGAGAAAATATTTGAAGAGATTATAGTTGAAAACTTCCCCAACATGGGAAAGGAAATAGTTAATCAAGTCCAGGAGGCACAGAGAGTCCCATACAGAATAAATCCAAGGAGAAATACACCAAGACACATATTAATCAAACTGTCAAAAATTAAACACAAAGAAATCATATTAAAAGCAGCAAGGCAAAAACAACAAATAACACACAAGGGAATCCCCATCAGGTTAACAGCTGATCTCTCAGCAGAAACCCTACAAGCCAGAAGGGAGTGGCAGGACATAATTAAAGTGATGAAGGAGAGAAACCTGCAACCTAGATTACTCTACCCAGCAAGGATCTCATTCAGATTTGATGGAGAAATTAAAACCTTTACAGACAAGCAAAAGCTGAGAGAGTTCAGCACCACCAAACCAGCTTTACAACAAATGCTAAAGGAACTTCTCTAGGCAAGAAACACAACAGAAGGAATATACCTACAATAACGAACCCAAAGCAATTAAGGAAATGGGAATAGGAACATACATATCAATAATTACCTTAAATGTAAATGGACTAAATGCTCCCACCAAAAGACACAGAGTGGCTGAATGGATACAAAAACAAGACCCATATATATGCTGTCTACAAGAGACCCACTTCAGACCTAGAGACACATACAGATTGAAAGTAAAGGGATGGAAAAAGATATTCCATGCAAATGGAAATCAAAAGAAAGCTGGAGTAGCAATTCTTATATCAGACAAAATAGACTTTAAAATAAAGACTATTAGAAGAGACAAGGAAGGACACTACATAACGATAAAGGGATCGATCCAAGAAGAAGATATAACAATTGTAAATATTTATGCACCCAACATAGGAGCACCTCAATACATAAGGCAAATACTAACAGCCATAAAAGGGGAAATCGACAGTAACACAATCATAGTAGGGGACTTTAACACCCCACTTTCACCAATGGACAGATCATCCAAAATGAAAATAAATAAGGAAACACAAGCTTTAAATGATACATTAAACGAGATGGACTTAGTTGATATTTATAGGACATTCCATCCAAAAACAACAGAATACACATTTTTCTCAAGTGCTCATGGAACATTCTCCAGGATAGATCATATCTTGGGTCACAAATCAAGCCTCGGTAATTTTAAGAAAATTGAAATTGTATCAAGTATCTTCTCCGACCACAATGCTATGAGACTAGACATCAATTACAGGAAAAGATGTGTAAAAAATACAAACACATGGAGGCTAAACAATACACTACTCAATAACGAAGTGATCACTGAAGAAATCAAAGAGGAAATTAAAAAATACCTAGAAACAAATGACAATGGAGACACGACGACCCAAAACCTATGGGACGCAGCAAAAGCAGTTCTAAGGGGGAAGTTTATAGCGATACAATCCCACCTTAAGAAACAGGAAGCATTTCGAGTAAACAACCTGACCCTGCACCTAAAGCAATTAGAGAAAGAAGAACAAAAATACCCCAAAGCTAGCAGAAGGAAAGAAATCATAAAGATCAGATCAGAAATAAATGAAAAAGAAATGAAGGAAACGATAGCAAAGATCAACCAAACTAAAAGCTGGTTCTTTGAGAAGATAAACAAAATTGACAAACCATTAGCCAGACTCATCAAGAAAAAAAGGGAGAAGACTCAAATCAATAGAATTAGAAATGAAAAAGGAGAAGTAACAACTGACACTGCAGAAATACAAAAGATTATGAGAGATTACTATAAGCAACTCTATTCCAATAAAATGGACAACCTGGAAGAAATGGACACATTCTTAGAAATGCACAACCTGCCAAGACTGACTCAGGAAGAAATAGAAAATATGAATAGACCAATCACAAGCACTGAAATTGAAACTGTGATTAAAAATCTTCCATCAAACAAAAGCCCAGGACCAGATGGCTTCACAGGTGAATTCTATCAAACATTTAGAGAAGAGCTAACACCTATCCTTCTCAAACTCTTCCAAAATATAGCAGAGGGAGGAACACTCCCAAACTCATTCTACGAGGCCGACATCACCTTGATACCAAAACCAGGCAAGGATGTCACAAAGAAAGAAAACTACAGGCCAATATCACTGATGAACATAGATGCAAAAATCCTCAACAAAATACTAGCAAACAGAATCCAAGAGCACATTAAAAGGATCATACACCATGATCAAGTGGGGTTTATCCCAGGAATGCAAGGATTCTTCAATATACGCAAATCAATCAATGTAATACACCATATTAACAAGTTGAAGGAGAAAAACCATATGATCATCTCAATAGATGCAGAGAAAGCTTTCGACAAAATTCAACACCCATTTATGATAAAAACCCTGCAGAAAGTAGGTATAGAGGGATCTTTCCTCAACATAATAAAGGCCATATATGACAAACCCACAGCCAACATTGTCCTCAATGGTGAAAAACTGAAACCATTTCCACTAAGATCAGGAACAAGACAAGGCTGCCCACTCTCACCACTCTTATTCAACATAGTTTTGGAAGTTTTAGCCACAGCAATCAGAGAAGAAAAGGAAATAAAAGGAATCCAAATTGGAAAAGAAGAAGTAAAGCTGTCACTGTTTGCAGATGACATGATACTATACATAGAGAATCCTAAAGATGCTACCGAAAAACTACTAGAGCTAATCAATGAATTTGGTAAAGTAGCAGGATATAAAATTAATGTACAGAAATCTCTGGCATTCCTATACACTAATGATGAAAAATCTGAAAATGAAATCAAGAAAACACTCCCATTTACCATCGCAACAAAAAGAATAAAATATCTAGGAATAAACCTACCTAAGGAGACAAAAGACCTGTATGCAGAAAACTATAAGACACTGATGAAAGAAATTAAAGATGATACAAATAGATGGAGAGATATACCATGCTCCTGGATTGGAAGAATCAATATTGTGAAAATGACTCTACTACCCAAAGCAATCTACAGATTCAATGCAATCCCTATCAAACTACCAATGGCATTTTTCACAGAACTAGAACAAAAAATTTCAAAATTTGTTTGGAAAAACAAAAGGCCCCGAATAGCTAAAGCAATCTTGAGAACGAAAAACGGAGCTGGAGGAATCAGGCTCCCTGACTTCAGACTATACTACAAAGCTACAGTAATTAAGACAGTCTGGTACTGGCATAAAAACAGAAAGATAGATCAGTGGATCAGGATAGAAAGCCCAGAGATAAACCCACGCACATATGGCCAACTTATCTTTGATAAAGGAGGCAGGAATGTACAGTGGAGAAAGGACAGCCTCTTCAATAAGTGGTGCTGGGAAAACTGGACAGGGACATGTAAAAGTTTGAGATTAGATCATTCCCTAGCACCATACACAAAAATAAGCTCAAAATGGATTAAAGACTTAAATGTAAGGCCAGAAACTATCAAACTCTTAGAGGAAAACATAGGTAGAACACTCTATGACATAAATCACAGCAAGATCCTTTTGGACCCACCTCCTAGAGAAATGGAAATAAAAACAAAGATAAACAAATGGGACCTAATGAAACTTCAAAGCTTTTGCACAGCAAAGGAAACCATAAAGAAGACCAAAAGACAACCCTCAGAATGGGAGAAAATATTTGCAAATGAAGCAACTGACAAAGGATTAATCTCCAAAATTTATAAACAGCTCATGCAGCTCAATAGCAAAAAAACAGACAACCCAATCCAAAAATGGGCAGAAGACTTAAATAGGCATTTCTCCAAAGAAGATATACAGACTGCCAACAAACACATGAAAGAATGCTCAACATCATTAATCATTAGAGAAATGCAAATCAAAACTACAATGAGATATCATCTCACACCAGTCAGAATGGCCATCATCAAGGAATCTAGAAACAATAAATGCTGGAGAGGGTGTGGAGAAAAGGGAACACTCTTGCACTGCTGGTGGGAATGTGAATTGGTACAGCCACTATGGAGAACGGTATGGAGGTTCCTTAAAAAACTACAAATAGAACTACCATATGACCCAGCAATCCCACTACTGGGCATATACCCTGAGAAAACCATAATTCCAAAAGAGACATGTACCAAAATGTTCATTGCAGCTCTATTCACAATAGCCCGGAGCTGGAAACAACCTAAGTGTCCATCATCGGATGAATGGATAAAGAAGATGTGGCACATATATACAATGGAATATTACTCAGCCATAAAAAGAAACGAAACTGAGCTATTTGTAATGAGGTGGATAGACCTAGAGTCTGTCATACAGAGTGAAGTTAGTCAGAAAGAGAAAGACAAATACCGTATGCTAACACATATATACGGAATTAAAAAAAAAAATGTCATGAAGAACCTAGGGGCAAAACGGGAATGAAGACGCAGACCTACTTGAGAATGGACTTGAGGATATGGGGAGGGGGAAGGGTGGGCTGTGACAAGGCGAAAGAGAGGCATGGACGTGTATACACTACCAAACGTAAGGTAGATAGATAGTGGGAAGCAGCCGCAGAGCACAGGGAGATCAGCTCGGTGCTTTGTGACCGCCTGGAGGGGTGGGATGGGGAGGGTGGGAGGGAGGGAGATGCATGAGGGAAGGGATGTGGGAACAGATGTATATGTATGACTGATTCACTTTGTTATAAAGCAGAAACTAATTAAAAAAATAAATAAATAAACTTAAAAAAAAAAAAAAAAAAAGAAGAAATGTAAAGCTTTTGATGCTGTTGACTAGTCTGTCATTTTTGAGCTCAGTTCCTTCTAAAGATTTTCAGAAATTTCTAATTTTTAGGAACTCTGTACATGTCATCTAGATTTTGAATTAATTGATATAATATTGCATATAATTTTAGGTGAGTTATTTAAAAGAATCTTTTAAAATTTCTATGTGGGTGTATATATATATATATATATATATATATATATATATGATTAAGTGTACAGTGTAGTTGTTAGAGAATGTGATCTGTACAATCATTTAGATTTGGATATTAAAATTTACATAATTTTTATAATAAATTTGCTTATTTGTAGTAAGTAATTAAAAAATTGTGTTGGTAATTAGAAACACTTGCCTATCTCAATATTCCTTATCTGGTGTTTCTCTCTGTCTTATTTGATCAGACCTTCTCTCTCTCTCTCTCTCTCTTTGACTTTTCAAAAATTCAACTCATGGTATTATTATGTCCTATTTTCTTTTTCAGCTTTTATATTTTTCTATTTTAATAGTTCATGTTTTTATCTTTAATTTCCATTTTTGTTATTTACTTTCTTATTCATTTACTATGTTGAATTGAATAGTTTAATCATTTATTCTGTCTTTCCAGTTTTCTAATAAATGCCTTTAAGACCATCTCAACAATTTAGTATTTAGTCTTGTCTTCTTATTTGATTTTGTGTTCTATAATTTCAGTTTGATTTTCTAAAAATAATAATTTTAGCTTATTATTTGATACCTTGTTAAACTGTCAAACTAGAACAAAATTCACAGGTAAGGATTCTGAAAAAAATTGGCGGGTATCTTTTCTGAGAAGTAGTTAGAAAATAAACTCTCGGAAAACAAGTAATAAAGCAACATGTAAGATTCTATGGAATCTCAGAGACAGAGACCCCAAATTATAGAAGAGTAATAGAAAATCTCAGAATAGCCACTGCTCAACCTCTCTGGAGGCCCATGATCCAGAGGAGAACAAGCTTATTATGAGAAATTTAGTGTTTATGGCTTGTGCAGAAGAACTACATAAATCTTATTATATAAATAGGATTGTTTATGCTCTTTTCATGTTCTTTTAATGTTACCACCACATTCAAAAACAACTTTATACTCTTCAAACTGGTCTTGCATGCTCCATTCCTCCAGCATGCCAAGCTGTTTCCAAGCCTCATAATTTTCCCACAAACATGCTGTTACCTCTTCACTATTCTAGGTATAAGAGAGACTGTGATAAACAAAACTTACAAAGTCATTCCTCCCAAGGAGATTATTACATTCTAGAAGGAGAGAAGCCAAGTTTTTAAACATAAAAATGATCAAGATTGTCTCAATTGTTTTAGAGAGTAATGAAACACATTAAAAAATTTTTAAAGGGTGATATGAAGGTAGTCAGGACAGGCCCCTCTGAGGAGGTAAAGTGAGACCAGAAGGAAAGAAGAGTCTGATCTTGAAACTTCCTGAGGGCAGACTGTTCCAAGCAGAGGGTTAAGTAGCATAAGAGCAAGTACAAAGTCCCTAAGGCAGAAAGCCTCTCTGCCTGTACAGGGAAATGAAAGGGAGGGAGTGTTGTCGAAGTATAACTGGTAACGGGGTAGAGCAGTAGGGGATGAGATTGAAGAGGCAGGCAGAGGCAACTGCTGAATATTTGAAACAATCCTCATAATAATGACAATGCAAAAGTAAATAACAATGAGATACCAATTTCCTCCTCAAACTAGCAACAGATTGAACAAGCTTGATATGTTGAAAAAGAGGTTTGCTTATAACTATTTATTGTGATACATACTGGTATAACTACTTTGGAGAGTGCATTTCAAAATGTCCATCTTGTATGATCCAGTACTTCCCCTCCTGAATACATACCCCAGAGAAATGATCTCATGTGTGCACCACATTTTTCATAGCATTGCCATTGTGAATAGCAAAACAATGACAACAACAGAATAAAATGGAAATGACTTAAGGGTACATCACTGGGAGGATAAATAATAAATGATGGACAACTATACAGTAGTGGAAATGAATAAATAAGAGCTATGGTAGTCTCCTGGATAAAATTCACATACAGTGTTGATGGGACAGAAAAGCTACAGAATAATACATACAGTGAAATTCCATTTACATACATTTTTAACTTTTCATTAAGAAATAATTATAGACTCCCAAGAAGTTTCAAAAGAGTACACTGAGATACAATGTACCCATTACTTGCCTTTTCTCAATATTGTTAAAACTAGAAAACTGACATTGGCCTAATACAACTAGACTGCAAACCTGACTCAGATTTCCCAAGTTTTTATATGCACTCATTTTAAAAATATGTATATGGTTTTATATGTATAACTTCTATGAGTTTTTATCACTTGTATAGATTTGTATAACCACCACCACAGGTGAGAAATAGGATTATTCTCTCACTACATAATAAATCCCCTATACTATCTCTTAGTAGTCACACCTTTCCTTTAGCACTGACTAACACTAATCTATTCTCTATCTGTATAATTTTTTTCTTTTTGGAAGTTGTTATATAAATTGAATCATAGTATATGATCCACCTTTTGAGGGTACATTTTTTTTTAATACAGCATGATGCTCTTGAGATCTATCCATGCAATAATGTGTTTCTTTTTATTGTTGAGTAGTATTCCCTTGTGTGATATACCAGAGTTTGCTTAACCATTCACCCATTGAAAGACATTTAGATTGTTTCTAGTCTTGGGCTATTACAAATAAAGCTGCTATGAATATTTGTGTATCTGCTTTAGTGTGAACATATAGTTTCAATTCTCTTGGAAAAGTATCCCAGAGTGGCATTACTTGGTCATGTGGTAAATGTATGTTTAACTTCAAAGGAAAGTACAAAACTGTTTTTCAGAGTAGCTGTATTATTTTCCATTCCCTCCAGCAGTGTATGCCAGATTCAGTTTCTCCACATGGTCTTCAGCTTTTGATATTGTCATTATTATTTTAGACATTTAAATAGATTTTTAGTGGTATCTTGCCACAGTTTTATTTTGCATTTCTCCAATGACAAGTGATGTTGAGCATCTTTTCACAAGCTTACTTACTATTCATATATCTTCTTTTATAAAGGGTCTGTTCAAGCCTTGTTTTTTCATTTTGTTTTTTTTTTCAGTACGCGGGCCTCTCACTGTTGTGGCCTCTCCCGTTGCGGAGCAACAGGCTCCGGACGCGCAGGCTCAGCGGCCATGGCTCACGGGCCCAGCCACTCCGCGACATGTGGGATCTTCCCAGACCAGGGCACGAACCCGCATCCCCTGCATCGGCAGGCGGACTCTCGACCACTGTGCCACCAGGGAAGCCCTGTTTTTTCATTTTTAATGGATTGCATTTTTTTACTATCAAGTTTAAAGTATATATAATATATATATATTATATATATACACATAATATATATATATATTATTATATATATATAATATATATATATTATATATAATAATATATATATAATATATATATATATATAGAGAGAGAGAGAGAGAGAGAGAGTAGAAGTACTTTGTCAGGTATGTGATTCACAAATAGGTTTTCTCATTCACTGACTTGTATTTTTATTCTGTTAACAAGCTTTTTCACAGAGAAAACATTTTAAATTTTGATTAAGTATAATTTATCCACTTTTATTTTTAACATCTCTCATACATCATTATGTCTAAGAATTCTTTGCCCGACCCTAGGTCACAGAAATTCTCTTTTACATTCTCTTCTAAAAGATTTATAGCTTCACATTTTACTTTTAGATCTGTGATTCCTTTTGAGGATTTTTTTTTTTTGTAGAAAGTATCAGGTTTAGTTTGAGGTTTCTTTTTCCTTTGATGTCCAATTGTTCCACCACCATTTGTTGAAAAGAGTATCCTTCCTCCATTGAGTTGCTTTTGCACTTTTGTCAAAAATCAATTGAGAAGAGTTTTGTGGATCTATTTTTGGGTTCTTTATACTGTTCCATTGTCTATTGTTCACTCCTCTATCAATATCACAGTGTTTTAATTACATTTTAAGTCTTAAAATTGGATAATGTGACTCCATCCACTTTGCTCTTCCTCTTCAAAATGATTTAAGCTATTCTTTGCCTTTCTATGTAAAATTTAAAATGTTTTGCCTACAGTTATAAAACTTTTGGTATGATTTTTGTAGGAATTGTGTTAAATCTATAGATCAACTTGGTTAGAATTTATATCTTTATGATGTTAACTCTTTCAATCCATTTAGGTTATATATCTTTCCATTTAGTTAGATCTTTGCTTTTTCTCATCAGGATTTTATAATTTTTCTAGATATATATCTCATTTGTGTTTTGTTAGACTTATACCTAAGTATATCAGTTTTTTAGAATGATTATAAATGGTTTCTTGAATTTTGGTTTTTGATAGATTACTGAAAGTATAAGGAAATAATGATTGAGTTTTGTGTGTTTACCTGTATCCTATGACATATTATCGAATAGGATAATATATAGAATTAGTCAATTCTAAAATTAATCTGGAAATGTAACTTAAATCATGACAAAGGAGCAATTGTTTCATCGGATATTTGTACACAGTGTACAAAATGGCAGTACTTAACACAATATACTATTAGCATAAGAATTGACAAATAAACCAATGGGCTTATTCTCTTTTCTCTATTCTGAATAGAGACTACACAGACTCATGTATATATTCCATAGACTTCATGTTTATATTTCATGTGGGAACCATAATTTCAAATTACTGATGAATAGATGGACTTGTCAATAAGTAATTTTAGAAATGTTTTAAAATTATCATTTAAAAATGATTTTTAGAAAAGTTGATTTATATTAAAAATTAACTTAGAATGGATCTTCATAAAAATAAAAAATAAATGCCAGATTCTGTATCTTAGAGTGGAAAATAAACATAAAAATTAGAACAAAAGTATTGGAAATAAAGAAAAATAGAAGGTAACTTTTAAAAATAATTTTGAAATTGGAAAGCTTCACAAAGACATAAAACTCAGAAGACATAACGGAAAGTATTGGTAAGTGTTACCTATTAAAAATTTAGAAACTTCTGTTTTACAAAAGCCAACAAACAGAAAATTAAGAAATAAGTGACATCCTGAGAAAAAAACTTTTTAAAATAACATAAAATTAATATACAAAATATGTAAATTAATACTTATAAACTAAAAAAGAGGAAAAGATATATGAACAACTTACCAAAAATAAATACACAATGACCAATATGAATTTTTATTGAATTATATATTATTTTACTCTTAGTTTATCAAAAAAATTTAGAGAACTGGCAGTCCCTAGTAATTATGTTAGGGGGAGGGTAAGGGTATTCTCCAAAATTACTATGGGAATGTAAATTACACAGCTTTCATGGAAGAGGCAATATTAAAAAAGGGGGGGGGGAGAATATGACTCTCTTAACAGAAATCAAGAAAATTAAAGAAAACAAATACAATTAAAATGGCAGAAATACATTTAAAATGTGAGTATAATAAAATTTAATGGGTTAAATGACCATTTTAAATGACAAAGACTCTTTTAACTATCTTTTAGGTTAAAGAGGGGACATTTTTTTCATTAGAATTTTGAGCCCATTGTTGCTGCTTTTCTTTATACACCTGGTGATTTTGAGTTTATGTTTACATTTAAGAAGAAGGTCTGAGTAGCTACTGTGGGTTTTCTTTTCATTTTTTTCCTATAAAGTCTCACATGTGAGTAGAAGCTTTGGGTGGAAAGGAGACATCAAGGCAAAACAAATTTTTAGGATCACTGTATAGAGGAAAGGCTTTGGGGTTACTGGGCTCTTAATAAAAGTTGAGAAAGCAATTATTTTTGGCCAATACCCACATAAGAAAACTTAGCTTTTCCCATATGGTTTATCCAATCTCTTCAGACAACAGAACCCGCTACATAACAATGGGAAACCATCAGTCTTTCCCCTGTTTTCATCTTCTATTCTCATTCTTATCTTCCACTGTCCTTGTTGACCTTGAGCCATGGATTTTCTGGGACCCTATGAGAAGATCAGCTCTCACCTCCATTATAACCTCCTAACAGCATATCCTGGATTGTAACTATATCTAAATAGCCATCCATTAACTCCATCTTTTTTTATTTCATAATTTGCTGAAATCTCTTCCCTGTCATCAGTAGTGACCCCTCATAATCCAGTCCCTTGTTTTCTGATATGAAAATATTCCTTTATGTATTTCTTGAGCTTTATTTCAGTGAAGTCTCAGGAGAGATAGAAGGTAAATGTAGGAATTGAGCCCCCTATCTTGAACCAGACAATCCTTGTCTATTGAGTGAATGAATGCATGCTCAGATTCTCAAAAGAATGCATTGAGCAAATGAGTGAGAATTAGACAGAACTGGGAAATAAATAAAATATCCCAATAAAGAGTGTATTCAATTTAGACAAAATCAGAACACGTTTTTTCACGTTATGATAAATTCAATTCAAGAAATGTTTTTCAAAATGTTTGAAGCACTTCATTCTTTACTTTGAGCAGGCACTCAATCCAGGAGGTGGAATGAAACTGAACACATTCTACTTTTGCCATACAGTGTTCTCAGAGTAATTTTTGTCCCAGTGATCAGTAACTAGTCCAGTGGATTCCACCAAGAAAAACATTTTTGCAATAATCTGGAGAAATGCCACCTGTTCCTTTCTGATCATGTCTCTTGCTCACTCTTTATTCATGCGATCTCAAAGGCATTTGGAATAGATGCATATCCTAGGCTTACACCTTCTGTTCTCTCTTTCACAAGACCTACAATCTGGCCATTCACCCAATTCTCTATTCTTGAGCTTTCTCACCCCTCCCTGGAATGCATTCCTTTATTCTGATCCATGATCAACACAAACTGACATGGTTGCCCTGCTTACAGAGGTATTTCTAATGACAATGCCCTCCCCATATTGGACACTTTTGACTAATATGCTCTGTGTCAGTTGGATTTTCTCTCCTGAGAATTTGAACAGAGGAGCAGAGATGTCTAGTTCTAAAATGCAACTGAAAGCTAGTTATTTCTTGGTTACATCTTAGAAAGAAGCTTTATGTGCTTCTGTTGCTAGCATCTCCACACAGGGCCTGGTTCCTGGCTCTCCTCAAGCTTGATATTCAAATTCTTCCTTTGTGCATATTTCCAACAAATTATCCCTTTTCCTTAAGAGAATCGAATTGTTATTTTCTTTGCTTTGTGGTACATGCAACCAAGCAGCTTTAAACTACCTTAACATCCATCTCCTTAGGTGTATCCTTGTCTGCCATTTAAGTCTAATTTCAAAGTCTTTCTCTACAGGGAAACTTCATGACCTCACACAAGCAGAAGACTTCTCCATACTTAAATCTCACAGTCCTTTGCCTACACCTTTCTTGGGAATAACACCCCGTATGAGATCAGTAGTTCATTTAAGACATGATTTGAGTTTTATTTTTCCCCATAGCATCTCATATGATACCTGCACACAGCAAAAGCTCAATAAACAATAGTTTGGCTTATTAACTCTCATTTTAGAAAAGAGCTTCCCCAACTAGGAAGGAGGTACTGAGAGTGACATTTGTTCAGAAGCCGTTTTATCAGTAGCAACTACCTTCTTAAGTGTATTCTTGTACTTAAGAAGAATACTATTCTCTTAACCATGATGAAAAGTAGATAATATGGTGCCCACTTTCCAGATAAAAAAAAAGAAGGTTCAGAAAGGTGAAATAATTGGTCCAAGGTTTCACACAGATTCAGAAGTGGACCTGAACTTGATCTCAGTTCTGTCTATAAAACTTGTTTTCTGATTTTGACATGGCTCATGAGTGCCTTACAAGAAGTTGGTTCTGTCCCAAACACAACTGCAATTCCTGGACATTCAAAGGAGGAAGAGGGCTGGGAGCGAGTGAAGGGGGAATTTCCTTGTATGGTCTGCAAGCACTCATTCCTCGAGCTCTGAAACCAACCAACAAACAAAGTACTCATGAACAGCAATCTATTTCTGATGAAAGAATAGGTACAATCTGTTTTGTTAGCCCTCATTTTTCCACAATGAAGTAAGCCATTATTACAAAATAGAAGATGTTTTGAAAGGGGTCACTGACAAAATGTCCCAGAGGGATTAAACAAATAATGAAAGAAAATATTTTTAATTATTCAACACTGAGAAATAAAAAGAAGCAGTGTTTATTTTTTAGGCATTAGCCAGTATCAGAATTAGTATAAGCACCCATAGGCATATGTATGTTTGTGGGTCTGTAGACTCGAGATACTGAGTGAATTACATTTTCAAACCATTCATCAGAGGAAAGCATTTTTTGTTCCCATTTTAGAGATTAAGATACTGAGATTCAGAAAAAAATGCCTTGCCCTTCTCCCTACAGACAGTGGCTGAGTCAGAATACACACTTAAGTCCTGTTTCATTCTCGGGTGCTTTTTCACTGTGTTGCATTGTGTTGGTAGAAATCATGTGATTAAAGAGTAATATTGGAAGTCACAGTCAAGATGTAGGTCAATACTACACAGAGTCTGCTAATGAACAATTCTTTTCAATCCCCAAGTCAGCCCTCCACTGGGGTTCCACAGGGCTTTCCTGATCCCATTATGGAGAACACTTTTTAAAGGATGTGAACAGAGATGAAGACAAGTGGCTTATGAAAGTTGCTAATAGGACAAAAAGAGGGAGGGATTTTAGTTCATATGATTAATGAAAGAGATGAGGTGAAAGTAATCTCCAGAGGCACGAATGCTCTGAAAAAATAGTAAAGGTGAAATTGCTCACGAGAAAAGGTTAAAAATTGCATTTCATAACCTCAAGAAGGAGTGCAGAGGCCTGACCAGGCAGCTATTCACTGAGAAATGACTGAGGATTTAGCTGAGTGGCAAGCCTTATGTACACCAGCAGAAGTGGTGGATTGAAAGAGCAAAGTCTGACTGTTACAGCCCCTCATTTCTTCACTGTGGACAATTCCAGGTGGACTATTCCATTCTTGTGCTCCTTTTGGAAAAATATGGACAAACCAGACACTTGAGAGATTCTTTCTTTGCTCATTTGCACATTCTTCTCCCTCTGATTGAAATGTATTTTCCCCAGTGCCACCGAGTGAAGTCATCTGGCCCTTCAAGTCTCCCTTCAAATATTTCCTCCCCTGCGGTGGGGTCTTCCTTTTCACCTCCAGGCAGAAGGTGCCTCCATGGTGGGTGGGCAGTGAAGAATTCAGAATGAAGGTGGGTGGTGGGAGGGAAAGGGGGCACTAGGTAAGGGACAAGCTCGGCTTCAGAGTGTGGGCTCTGATTAGTTGCTTGAACTCTGGTCTGCCAAGATTCATTGCCAAGTCAGCTGTATTTGAGAGAGAGTTGAGAAGCAGCAGAGTATGGGTAGCAATGGGCTGTTGGTTCAGGGAGCCCACAGCTTCCTTGGGGCCTGGGTCTCAGTGGGTCCAAGGTTGTCAGGCACCTGGAGCAGGAGTGCAAATGCCATGAGATGCCTATATCCCAGCCCTGGCTGCTCCAACCCCAGGCCAAGGCCTAGGATGTAGTCCTTGCTGTGCTCTTCCAGGGACTTGGATGAGGAATTAGAATGTTGGGAGTTTCCTGGGTCCTCCACCTTAAGACACCAAGCTCTGGTTCTAGAAGCACTCTCTCCTAGAGTGGGCAGTCTGAAAGTGGCCAGGTGGGTATGGGTAAAGGCAGATTCTCTCTGGAAAGGAATTTTCCATGAGTGGAAGATTTCTAGGCTCAGGGTGGTCTGTGTGTTAGTCTCGAGCGAATCCCTCACCATTCTCTCTGCCAAGCCCTCAAAGAACTGAGGCAAAGTCATTCCCGCCAACAGACCCCTTCGTGGACATTTTAGCATCTACCTGATTTTTAGCCCCATCCAGGGGGACTTTCTATTTTGAAGTCCCATCCCAACAACTATTGCTGTTTGTCTGCCAGCTGGGTCTAGCGTCAAGGAGAAAGGGGAGTTTATACTCATTGAAGACTACTGATCCTACTGGAAACCAACCTGTTTACTGTACTGTTGTAAATATCATGTACTTTATATCCTGTATATTTGTTTCTTTTAAATAAAGTGAAATATCTTAGAATTAAAAAAAACAAAAAACAAAAAACGAAGAAGGCACCTCCATGGAAGGAATGACCACAGATGGGATTTGTGGGGGTGTGTCTCCCCACTGGGCTGGGAGTCGTGGCTGATGGATTTCCCAGTACGAGTCTCATGACACGTGACACTATAAGACGCTCCCCAAGTATTACTGGTCATTATCATTATGTAACTTCAGCTCATGCACGAAGCAAAACATTTTCTGAAGATTTAATTAATACCCAGTATGTCAATGAGCCAGCAATGGAGGCTCAAGATTTTGTTTATGCCTTGGGCTTTTAAACCTCTTTTTATCCATGTCATGTAGTAACAGGGAATGTTCTCTTGGTGGGCTACAATACTCTAATTCAGATTAATGCAATCTGAGCTGTGTCAAAAAGTATATTGTGAAATATTGGATTTCACAGAAAGACAGAAGTTCAATTTATTTTTTCAGCTGGAGTGCTCATCTAATCAGAAGAATAGACCCAACACAGATTTTTCTTTAGACATGATACCTAAGGAAGATGAAAGTGCAATTACATTCTGCTGTTGTGCGGCAGTTTGAAAGGAGTTATAGCAGGTGTTTGAGACAGAGAACTTGGAGACAATGGATGTCTCACAAACAGTGAGTTGTGGAACATGGAGCTAGTGAGAGGGATGTGTATTTTTAAAATGATCACAAGCAACAGTAGGCTTGGGAGTCATTTCAAGTGTCTGTCAGGCATCAGTCAAACTGTAATTCTCTGTCTGTCTGTTGGGAGCCAGTGAACTTACTGAGAAAACTTTCAACTCGACTGAACATAATTGCATCCTGAAAATAGATTCTGATGAGTGAATTGAGACTACTCCCTTCTAGCCTTTTAGAGTTTTTTTCTGTTTTGTTTTGTTCTGTCTTGTGTTTAGGATTTACAAACCATTTTCCCACACACTGTCTTAAGCACTGTTTTTGAGTACTGTGCCAGGTGCTGGCGATGCCACATAGAGCAAAATCAGATGTGATTGATGCCCTGGAGAAGGTGATAGTACAGTGGGGCAAATAGACATTAAGCAAATAATTACACAAGCAAGCATGACATTGAAATTCTTTTTATTACACTAGTATTTTAAAAATTAAGTCCACTAGAAGTGCTTCTGAAGCACCTGTAGGATTGAAGGGGTTCAAGGAAAGGTTCTGGTCCCCATTTCTCTTTCAGTTAACAGCACTCAGATTTTGTTTGATGTACTGCTGCTCGTAATAAGCTTTTGCTTGAATAAAATGTTTTGTTGCATACAAAATGTCAAGGACCCCTGAACTCTACATATAGGAGGGTGAGTAATATGCTACATGCTAAAATAACTGCATTTTTCACGGGATGCTGCTGTTTCTAGGCAGAATGCTTTTGTGTTTACCTTCTTGAATGCCACTGTATTGAGCTGGGAGAAGTTTTTGCATGCTCTCAGGGAGTGGAGTCCCTTCTCTCAGACTCCCAGTGTGATTCCAGCTGGGTGTCAGTGTGGGATGGTCACCTGGCTCACTAACGCCAAACAGACCACCTGTCAGGGCCCCTGCAGCCCTCACTTGGCATCAGATGTCATGTGCCATTTCCACTCTGATGAGGTAGCTGATTTTTTATTGGAGTATAGTTGCTTTACAATGTTGTGTTAGTTTCATGTGTACAGCAAAGTGAGCCAGTTAAACATATACATATACCCATTCTTTTTTAGATTCTTTTCCCATATAGGCCATTACAGAGTATTGAGTAGAGTTCCCTGTGCTATACAGTAGGACCTTATTAGTTATCTGTTTTATATATAGTAGTGTGTATATGTCAATCACAATCTCCCCCGGCCTTCCCCACCAATTACCATAAGTTTTTTTCTACATCTGTGACTCTATTTCTGTTTTGCGAATAAGTTCATTTATATCATTTTTTTAGATTCCACATATAAGCAATATCATATGATATTTGTCTTTTTCTGTCTGACTTAGTTCACTTCATATGACAATGTCTAGGTCCATCCATGTTGTTGCAAATGGTATTACTTTGTTCATTTTTATGGCTCAGTAGTATTCCATTGTATATATCTACCACATCTTCCTTATCCATTCCTCTATCGATGGACATTTAGTTTGCTTTCTTGTCTTGGCTATTGTAAATAGTGCTGCAATGAACACTGGAGTGCATGACCTTTGCAAGACAGGCCCTCCCTCTTACAAATCTTCATGTAGTCTGATAGCCCTTGCAAATGCCAGCCTTATTGTCTTTGTCTTTGGCTGATCTGACCTTTGGCCTTTCCAGGTCTTTTCTGCAGGGTTGGTTGCAGTGGTTAATTACAGAGGAAGGGTGCTAGTCACACTTACTAGGCCCTTGACTTCAGTGTGCCTCCCAGGATTGGCCTGGTCGGTCTGCAGAGAAGGTGCAGTAACTGAAAACAACAATGTCCTGCACCTTTTTCTACTCTCACCCTGATCAGCCCTTGCTGCGAGTTCCACAACCTTCCAAAGCATTCCAAGCATGAAAATTGAAGACTTGTCAATAGGATTCAGTGGCTCTTTGGCACAGGCTTTAACAATAGTAGCCCTCATATATTCAGTGTAATTCATTGAATATATCTTAGACCCTTTGATTATTAGCCTCTTTACCTACAAGATGAGTTATAATCCAGGGTTCATAGAATTGGGAAAATCAGTTAAGGTGATAGATATGGGTTCCCCCTACTTCTCATCATCCACAGCCCTATCCTGGTTATTCTTGCCTTTGACCTCTTTTTACCTCTCCTTGTTACCCTTCTCCTCCTGCATCATCACTACATCCCTTCTCTTTGCTTTCAATTGTCCTGAAATCCTTCCATCTTTTTTAAATCTCTAAAAACGTTGCATTTAGAACCTGCATCACATGATTCAATAGTGACTCACAGGTCATTCATTCCTATTGTCACTTAGTTATCATTTATGTATTGAACACCTTCTAAATACAGGGCTTGGGGCCAAGCCTGGGCATACAGCTGGAAGTAACACTGCCTTCAAAGAGTTTACAGTCTTCCAGAAAGGACGACTTCAGGGATGTAATTTCAATGAATGAAAAATATTTGCTAGGATATTTAGCCAAGGGAATCTACTGCTGTTTAAAGGTTGAGATCTGAACGATTCATTCCACATTAGTTCAGTGCATGTAAACTTAGTTCCAACCATGTACCAGGGCCTATTCTGGACACTAGGTAATTCAGCAGAACAAAACAGAACAACATTTACTGCCCTCTTAAAGGTTACATTCTATTGAACACCTGCCTCTGGGGCATGGTGAATAAGAGTAAGGGTGGGGCTTCCCTGGTGGTGCAGTGGTTAAGAGTCTGCCTGCCAATGCAGGGGACATGGGTTCGTGCCTCAGTCTGGGAAGATCCCACATGCCATGGAATGGCTAGGCCCATGAGCCATGGCCGCTGAGTCTGTGCGTCCAGAGCCTGTGCTCCACAATGGGAGAGGCCACAACAGTGAGAGGCCCGTGTACTGCAAAAAAAAAAAAAAAAAAGAAGTAAGGGTGGAATGATTGAGGCTAGAGTTTGGCCAGAGCTCAGAACACGCTGAGTTCTAGTTACAGTCACCAGATGGTTACAGAGCCATATGACTTCATCCCAGGATTCCTTTCAATTAGTTATGCTTTAAGACTATGCATCATTTCAGAAGCGTTTCTGCATTTGCTCTGAACTTATCATGGAGGATGTTGTCTACTGCACAAGTGAGTAGTGCTGGTAGAATAACCACGTGGAAATCCATTTTGAAGTTAGAGGCAGGAAAATTTTGTTTCCTTTCAGCATCTGGGACTTTTCTCTTAGGCTAATAAAATGTAGTATCTTAGCATGCTTCACTTTTTGCTCTGGCTACCAGAAAGCTCAGGGGCAAATTAGTTACCAATCTTATGCTTCAAATATTTGCTTCCCAATTACTTGTTTGTTTCACACTTACATTTTGTTAACATTGTCACATGAATGCTCTTTTTGTGGTAAATTTGTCTGGCCCCCAAATATAGGCTCTACTTAGAAAACTGTCAAGAATGATGACTCAGAATTTTTGCAGTAATTTTCACATTCTTTTGCTATATCTCCAATAACATGTAATGTGGTAATAATGCCAGGGGCTAAGAGGGAACAGATCCCTCTTTCCTCTCACATGAAGCCTTGACATCTTTCTTTGTTTATAACTTTACTTTTATCTCTCTAGCAGCTGAATTTCTTTGTTCATGTTTCCTCCTCTCCCTGATAACTTTGCCTTCCGTATGACTTTGTCTTCCTATATCCCTCCATCTCTGACTCTTCTTTCTGATGACTCCAGATGGCTTTTACTCATATCACTCACTAATTTGGTCCCTTTGTTTTCCTATTTTAAGTTAATGAATGAGGTATCAGATTGAATTGTCTTTTCATTCCAGTCCATGTGTCATACTTCAGATGTAATGACTATTCTGCCCATGGGCCTCGTGCCCACCCTGATCTATTGGCTGTGGATAGCTGAGGTCAGGCCACATGGGACAAAATACAGTGGCTGTTTTTCACCATGTATGAAGAGGGTAAATTTAGAAGGACAAAGGGTGGAGTAGAAACAATGATATCTCCAGTTAGGTGGCTTTCCTGATGCAGACTAGAAACAGGCATATAGAACCTTGATAAACCCACCCAATACTGTGATGCTCTGTCATGGACTGTGCTCTTTGCCTGGAACTTGGAGTCCTCTTTCTTCCTGTACCTTTTTTTATTTCCAGCTTCCTCCCCTGCTGATCTTGTTCTCCCCTGTGTATCAGTTCACCCATCACTGGTCAAGAAAATTTTCCTTGATGTCTTCCTGTACAGATTCCTTCCACTCTGATCTCAGAGAACCCTATGCCTTTTTCTATTACAGTCTTTTGCCATTTATTATTAGACTTGTCCTTTTCCTTATTTGGTTTCCCTACTAGGTCTCAACAATGTTAACAGAGTTAGCTTCTCATGTCTGTACGTCTAGCCCTTGAAAAAGTGTCTGGCCTGTATTAGGATGCACTGTGAGATGGGGGCAGGGAATGGAGACTTTCCTTCCTCCATCTCAAGTCAGGAAAAAACCCTCTTTCTGGAGCAGGTATTAAATTCATGCTCACATCTCATTCTCCAGAATGAGAAATAAAAGTCCTAGTGCACACATTGAAACCACAACCAACGGTTCCTTTCTATGGATTGGACTTCCTGGAAATTTCTTCTTTTGACACTTTTCTCATGCCTCATCTATACCCACATTTTGTGTTAACTTGTCCTACAATTATCACCTTTTTATAGTTCATCATCCTTTCCCTTCTAAGTTTTATGTATAACCCCTATTGACCTTGGTTGAAATCCAGTCCTTGCTCTTTACCTGAAAGTCTCCTGACACAAACTTTGAGGGTATTTGCCTTGGAAGAGTTGGGGACTTAGAATTAGCTGGTATTAGAACCAGCACCACCTCTTTGTAACTAGGTGACTGCAACCATGCCACCTAATTTCCTCATCTCTATTGTAAGGATCACAACCCCTTTTCCGCCCACTTCAAGGACTGCTGAGACTATCCAGTGAGATAAGCACAGAAGAGGGTTTTTAAAACTTTGCAAATATTCGTGATGATTATTAGTCAACTTCCTTTTCTCATTCCATTCAATTTCCATTCTTTGTGGTTTATTTACAATCTCTGACTTCCAGAAAGGATTTGAGTCAATTGTCTCAGCAATATACCTTTTTAAAACTGTGTGAATTCAATTTAATAAATATTGATCTCCTGTTATATTAACTTTATTGAGCACTTGCTATGCCCTGGGAGCTGCACAAATCATATAACTGAAACCACACACAAAGCACTTGAGTGGAATATTTTTATTTACCTTTTCCTGAAGGTATATGTATTGAGGCTTATAGATGTTAAATAACTTGATCCAGGTTGGAAGTTATGGAGTCCAGATTTAACTCAGATCTCGGTGACTCCAAAGTCTATGCTTTTAACTGTTATTCTATACCAACCTTCACGATCTGTGATCCCAAATGAAACACTTTCAATGTCCAACTAATCTTCTTTCACAATCTTTTCCAAATATTATTATGGTAGTCTTTTGAAATTCTTGTCAAAGTAGTGGATGGAGTTTTTGCTAAGAGGCACATTACACACAATGAACCTGTCCATGGGTGCTACATTCCTTGAATAGATGGCTCACTTTCTCCCTCTAATTTTTGTGTCACTTGTCAGTCTATTTAATTGAATTCTATGCTCCTTAGAAAAGATTGAAAGTGATATCCACATACTGTATCCCAACCTAGTTCATTTTTGGGGCACAAGTTAAAGTAAAACAGTGACTATGTTATAATATGAAGGTTAGCTTATTATGTCATATATCGCAATGTTCAGTTTTGTAATTCAGAATCTTTTATTCTTTTCCCTTGGCAGCAGAAACCATTGACTCAGAAAAAGGAAACCAGAGCTTCTGGGTTGTGAGAGGATTTAGAATGTCCCCTTATCCAGATTTTCATTTTGGAGGTGAACTGATGGGGGCCCAGATCTGGGAAGTAACTGATGTTGAAGAGCTATGGATTTTAAGTGGTTCAAATTCTCATATTTCACATGTCTCATCGTTGTGTATCTAAGAATGGTGACAATTAGAACTGGGGAGAAGGAATACTGGATCCTGACATCCCCACCTGCTATTTGATGCTTGGCAAGACACTTCATGCTCTGTTAGTCATTCGGCTTTTCTAGAAAATGGAGAGGAATGTCTAGTGTTGAGGTGGCCATAACGGCTTATCAGACTGGATGTTCTCTTTATAGAGGTTGGCACTATATTCTACACAGTAGAGAACGAACCATAAAAGACTTAATAGTCTTTACTTTTGAGGAGTTTCATGAGGATTTTCATATTGAACACACACACACAGACAACACAAAAACAAACACTTCATGAAGCCAAAGACAACACACTAATTTTATGCTGAAAGGCATGAAAATGATAACACATGTTGTATAAATTCAGAGGAGTAAAGATCATTAGAGGTGGCATTATCTGGCCAGTCTTATGATCAAAACAAATCATTGAAATAGCCACTGAAGGACCACACAGGAAGAGTGAGGCCTGTGGTCCAAATAAAAAGACCAGAAGAGGCAAACATGGAGGAGGGGGAATGGGCACAGGCAGGAAAGGGAGAAGCAGGAGACCACGTGATGGGTGTGAAAACCGATTGTCAGGATGGTGACTAAAATTTTTAGAAAGAAACTTTCACTTTGGTGCTTGCATTCAACAAATATTTATGGAGTTCTTACTATGTGCAGGACCCTGTGCTAAGCTGCAAGATACAGAATTGAGCAGACAAAGTCCTCGTCTCTATGGCACTTCCACTCTAGAAGGGGGACTAGTAGTTAAAAATGATTAAAAATTAGATGTGATGAGCATTGTGAAGGGAAAGTCCCCAAAACTGGGAGTAAAAATAGGGATGTACTCAAGCTGTTCTCTGTAATATCTTCCACATAATGCACCCTCTTCTTTGTCTCCATGTTCTTTAAGACTCAGAGATGGCCAAGGTCCTACAGTCCTGTGTAGCTCTTGAGATACATCTATTTAATAACATCTTTTTTCTTTTATTATATTGTGAACTCATAGAGACCAGGGATAATACATTACTTATGCTTATACCCCCAACGCCCAATCCAGAGTTTCATATACACTAGGTAGAGTGAGGTAATGAAGTATCATCTTTCTTCCTCCATGAAGGGCACCTTACCATCCACAGCTTTTCTCTAAGTGGACTCTGCTGTGATAGTGATAGTTCCACTGCTTTTATGAACTACCAAACAAGGATGAATTCATATAGGGGCCAGCCTTCTGTGTCTCAGTGCTACGTGTACATTGTTGTTTAACAATTCTGTGCAGAAAATATTACTTGATCAAGCAGGGAAACACACGCTCAGTTTGAAAAAAAAGCAATAGTTTGATGCATGCTTAGATGTTTGCGGCTGCCTCATGCAGTAACATCATCAACTGCAAAAAGGTTTAGAGGAGCAGGAGGTATCTAAGTGTTATCAGTTATTGTTTTGGAATGTTGCATTGCCATTCCTCCTTTTTCTAGCTCCAAGTTAGGTTTTCAGTGAGGAGTAGATGGAATTTCAGAGGAGGATTAAGTAAGTCATATTAAAATGACAAAATGGGTAAATAGAATACAATATGGAATGAAAAGTAAATTGGATTTAGGCAAACACTTTTATACAGCCTTACCATCCAACCCTATCTAACCACTTCAGAGTCCTATGGTGGCTGCCGTGCACAGTTTGATTACATGTTGCCACTCAAGGGCATTTGATGTTTTCTCTCCCTGGAAATTCATTTGCATTTAAATGATTTGAAATAATCATAAAAGCCAAGTGCTATGAAGTTTGAAATTAGTTACTGTCTATAAATTGCAATGCCATTAAAAGATGATTGTGGAGAGCTTTGCTGTCTCAAATGTAGGCAGATTAAAATCTAACAAAGTACACCTTGTTACAAACCTGTAAAGAATGATGGGATACAGAGTTAAATTGATTTATTCTCTTACCAGTGCCTATAAACTTGATGCACTTGAGTTTATTCTTAAAGTAACACATTTTTCATCTGGCCTATATCTGTCCTCTTTAAACCTATGAATGTTTTATAGAACTTGCTAGATTTCATTCTTATTCTTTATGTAAAAATGAAATGAGGAGAACCGAATTGCATTTTCTTTCTTTTTTTTTTTTAACATCTTTATTGGAGTATAATTGCTTTACAATGGTGTGTTAGTTTCTGCTGTATAACAAAGTGAATCAGCTGCATGAATACGTGTATCCCCATACCCCCTCCCTCTTGCATCTCCCTCCCATTCTCCCTATCCCACGACTCTATGTGGACACAAAGAGCCAAAGCATCAAGCTGATCTCACTGTGCTATGTGGCTGCTTCCCACTAGCTATCTATTTTACCTTTGGTAGTGTATATATGTCCATGACATTCTCTCAGTTCATCCCAGCTTACCCTTCCCCCTCCCCATGTCTTCAAGTCCATTCACTATGTCTGTGTCTTTATTCCTGTCCTACACCATTTTTTTAATTTATTATTATTATTATTATTATTATTTTAGATTCCATATATATGTTTTAGCATATGGTATTTGTTTTTCTCTTTCTGACTTGCTTCACTCTGTATGACAGTCTCTAGGTCCATCAACCTCACTGCATTTTCTTTTTAAACCAGAGGATATGGGTAATATGTTCTGGAAGAGAAGCTTGGAAACATGAAGTTGCATGTTTGAAGGTCTCAGTCAGAGTTATCTCCAATATAGAAACTCTTAGTCTAGTCATCCTGGAAGATTCATGTAGCAGTATCTCAGTGGCTAAAAGTGTAAGCTCAGAAGTCAGATATTTTGGTTTCAAATGGCCATTCTGACTATCATTAGCTGTGTGACGCTGGGTGAGTTCCTTGATCTTTCTGATTCCAAACTGGGAATAATAACAGCAATATCTATATTATAGGATTATGAGGAGAGTAGAAAGAAAAGAAGCACATAAGCATTTAGTATGGTGCCTAGGACCTGGTAAGTATTCAGTTAAGTGTTAGCTGTTATCTTTTACAAGGCATGTTAGAGATGCTCCATTCTTGACTTTGTTTGCCAGTCTCAATGCTTGAGGTGGTTTTCACATCAAATTATTTGATGCTTGTTCCAACAAAAAGGGAGGAGTAAGTTCCCTGCCTTTGAATCCGGCCTCTTGATTTTTGACCGATAGAATACAGAGGAAATGACACCATGCCAGTTTCTGGGTGCAAGCTGGAAGAAACGGGCATTTTCCACTTCCTTGCTCTTGGAATGCTCATTCTTGGAAAACAGCCACCATGCTATGAGGAAGCTCAAGTGTCCCCAGGGAGAAGTCCATTTGCAGAGAAATTAATAACTAGCTATGTTAGTATCCTAGGGCTCCCAAGTGGCTTAAACAACAGAAATATATTGTCTGACAGTTCTGGAGGCCGAAAGTCTGAGACCAAGGTGTTGGTCTGACCTTAAGACCAACAAGAAATCAGGTTGATTCATTCTTAGGTCTATAGGGGAAACATCTGTTTCAGGCCTCTTTTCTTGCTTTGTAGATGTACATTTTCTCCCTGTGTCTTCATATATTTCCCCCTGTCCAAATTTCCCCTTATAAGGATACTACTCTTATTGGATTAGAGTCTGCCCTTATTTTAACTTCATTACCTCTGTAAATATACTATTTCCAAATAAGATCACCTTCTGAGGTACTGAGGGTTACAATTTCAACATATGAAGTTGGAGAGGGGGACAATTGAACCTATAACACAAGTACTAACTTTGTCAGTCATGTTCATGTGCTATCTTTGAAGTGGATCTTCCAGCTCCCATTATACCACCTGAGCCCCACACAAATTGCTGATTCATGAATAAAATAAGTGATTGTTGTTGCTTTAAGCCACTAAGTTTGGTGTGGGTGGTTCTGTAGCTGTAGATAACCAAAAAGATGTTCTTCCTTCGACTAGACAACTGTCATTGATTTTTGTGACACAGTCTAAAGAGTTTGCCTCCAACTGATCCTGTGTTCAGTTGACAAATTTTATTCCTTTGTTTAGTTAACTCATTTTATTCCTGGCTGCCTTAGGTAAGGTTTGTAATCCAGTCTGGCTTCCAAGAACCAAACCCTAGCTCCGTACATATAGGGTTAAACTCCACAAGCTGCATATAGGTTGTGTATAGATAGGGAAACTATACAACCAGACCATATAACCCTTTACTCCAAAGAGTAGAATGAGGACCCCTGGCCACAATCCAAAAGTGTCTCTAAAGTTACTTAAATATATAATGTGGCTTATGACAAGGGAATGTCAATGAGAGAACTCTTGAAGAAGGCAGGCTAGAGAATCAAAAAGTGAGATTCAGACAAATATTGCAAAATAAATCATTGATTCTTTTGACCTTTGTCCACTAAGTGTTTACTAAAGGCTGTTCAAATAACTATTCTGACCAATATACTCACTCCAATGATATCAGCATGGAGCCTCTTCAACTCCATTCTTGACAATTTCCTACTATCTTTCTTGTTTGTTTCTTATCAATTAATTTTCCATTTAAATATTGTCCTTGGGGGAACCAGGTCACGTATTTTTGTCCCCAAGCAAGAGTAAAAATAGTCTCTCAAACCTAAGACAACCAAAATTGAGAGTATCAAATGGCAAATCTGGCCACCATCTTTAAAGAGTACCAAGGTGGAAGCTGAGCAGACCCAGAACATATATCAAGTTCAAAAGATAGGTCCAGAGTTAAACTGGAAGAAGAAAAGCTAGGGGCTGATTGCTTCTCTACTCTCTCTTTGGTTTTCACTTTCATCCAATCAATTTTCTTTCCCAGAATAGATGCTGAAGGAAGATGGGAAAATCCAATTATCTTGGAGGACCTGGGCCCAGGGCTTCATACAGAGGAAATCCTGGTGCTTCCATATACAGAGACTTTGATCATTGATCCCTTGTGGCCTCTGAGTGCTGGTTCAGCTGCAGGAGATGTCACAGAGACTCTGTAAGATTGAAGACTACAAGCAGGTTTAACACACTTTGTAGAGCAACTCAAAGAAGAGTTGCTGATTGGAAGGTATAATTTTGAAACTGAAAAAAAAATTTGCAAAAAAAGAAAGCATGCATTCTTAAACTCAAAGGCCGGAGTCATTGTGGGAGCAAAATAATTAAGTGACTCACGAGGTTAGGGCTCTGTATGATGACCAACACCACAGAGAATACGGTGATTTTCTGGTGGTGCTGGTCACGTTAGGACAACAAACCAGATTGTCCAAATCTAAAACCTCCTCTTTACAATGAGCAAGCTTACTCTATGAGGTAAAAATCTTCACTATAACCTTTCCCTAAAATGATATATTCTTAGTTCAAACAACTATTTTTTATATGTTTGCATAGCATTTTTTTGCTCAGTGTTTTATTTTATTTAAGTGATCTCCCAATTTAAGGTGCAACAATTGCTCCTGTACCTGAAGAACAAAAAAGTTCTCCATTTTAATTTGAGAGCTTTGGGCTTTAAATTTCATTATGAGAACCAAACTCCAGGGATTTCCATGTCAGTAGATGGAATGATTATACTCAGTTAAACTACTACACTCCTATAGATTTTCCTTAAACTCAGACTTCCCAACTTGTGTGAGATGGAGTAAGCCCGGGCATAAAACAGAAGTGAATCAGTGATCGTGTACCCTTTCTTTAAGAACTCAACAGAATCAATTTTGTAATTTTGATAATAGGCTACACAATGCTCATTTCCAGTCAACAGAGAGCTAGTGCCATATAAATGTGCAGAGGGATAAAGAGGATAGTTTGAAGATGACCTTGTGGCACTGACCTCAAAGGGAATGAAACAAGAGCTGAAACATCAATTGTCTACTGAGTAGTTAACCTTTCCTCTATTAAATATTTATTTGTGGTATTTGTAGACTTGTGGTCTGGACCAGAAGATTAAATCATCTGAGTTACAGTCAGGGCTGTGATTATGTATAGGCTACACGTGATTGTATAATTTGAATTCCCCACCTCAAATCAAATCAAAGCAATACACAACTCCCAGATAGCTTCACCCTTGTCCTCCACCAGAGGGAAATGTTTATTTACTGGCAAAACAAGACAGACTAGAATAAGTGCTTTAAAATTGGTATTAAAAAATCCATGAATAAATAAAATCAATGTGAGTAAGTCTTATAAGAGGTAGAGAAATTTAACCACAGCTTGTAAGTAGAGGATTAATTTTGACACTAAGCACCCGGACAATAAACTTCTCCAAAAGATGATATGCTCCTGGGGGGCAAGGCTTATGATAACTTTACTTTGGCTTCTAACATATAGCACTGTGTCTGCTTTGTGGTAATTGTTTATATCAGTAATGGTGTTTTTGGCTACAACTATCAGAAGACTCAATTTAACTGACTTAAACGGTAGGGCACATATATTAGCTCATGTCTATAGATAGTGTGGCTCCAAGAATGGTTATTCAATGTCTCAGCAATTTCATCACATACCCAGGTTATTTCCATTTTTCAATTTTACTTTGACTTTGTCCTTGACTGGAACCCTGCATGGTCACTTTCAGGAGAAAAATAAGGACTATTTATTCCTACTCTTTATGTCTGAATTATGGAATTTTCATGGAAGACCCTTCAGCAAACATGAACTCTATAATTCATTGACTAAAATTGGGTCATAGACCTCCCTCAAACCAATAATTGTTTATAGGAAAATACTGCTGTGTTTGGGTAAAAATAAATCAGGATTTGCCTCTGAGTCACATTGGGACAGGGTGAAACAAAATCAGGTATTCTTGTTGGGTAGGCAACCAACAGTGTTTGACACATTTTTCAACATATATTAAATTGAATTGAGATGGAGTAGAAAATTGTAGACAGGAAGTTCAACATTAGCAAAGATAAAGGGTACTCCATTGTTATCTTTTCTGAACTCTTTCCATAGCTCCTTCTCTGTCTTCAGTCTCTTCCCCTCCAGAATCTTCCCCAAATACTTCGAGTGATCTTTCTAAAATTCTGAATATGTTGATCTCTTGCTTTCAATAATATAGTTAAATAGCATTAAAGGTTTTGAACTTAAGGTTTTCATTTTTAGTTCAGTGGTCTTTTCTACAAACTGTGATGCTTCCTTTATCTATTTTTATATTTTTATAGGAGTACCATAGCATGATGTCTTATTCTATTCTGATGCTGTAACAAAAAATCATAAACTGGCTGGCTTATAAACAACACATTAGTTTCTCACAGTTTTGGAGGCTAGGAAGTCCAAGATCAAGGCACTAGCAGATTTAGTGTCTAGTGAAAGCCTGCTTCCTGGTTCATAGATGACCATATTCTCACTGTGTTCTCACATAGCAGAAGGAGTGGGAGAGCTCACTGGGACCTATTTTATAAAGGAACAAATTCCATTCATGACTCAATCACTTCCAAAATCCCTACCTCCTAATTCTATCACATTGGGTATTAGGTACTCAATATATACATTTTGCAGGACACAAACACCCAGACTGTAGCACATGTAAAACTGCAAGAGGAAACAACATGAGTTTTGGCATCAGGCTGAAGTGTAATATACACAAAATTAGATCTGATATAGTTAAACAGTTGTAAACTGTATATTACTTCCAAGTGGGCCCATAAATGGTATGACATAAGAAGGTACATACATTGAGAAGATGGTACATTTGTTGTTGGTTTAGAATCCAAACATAAAGACAGTCAACTCTCCAAAGTGATTTTTAAATCTATCCCATCATCCTATCACAGTGGGAAGAGAATATGGTTACTGGAGGAGAACGGTGCTGATCTCCACAGAGCCAAGGCAGACATAGTAAATTTCAGGAAGAAGATGCGAGCTGTAGTATCGGACAACCAGCCATTCCCAGGGCTAATGAGTCAAGATTTTAAAAAATATATAATCCCTTTATTTTGAAATAATTACTGATTCACAAAGGTAATGCAGAAAAGACCCAGATTTTCCATGGTAAAACCATATATAATCGTAGCATAATATCAAAACTAATAATCTGAAATTAGTGCTACATGTGCATATAGTTTTATATCATTTAGGTTGTTCCATGTATCAACAGTTCTTTCCTTTTCAGTACTGAGTAGTACTCATGATGTCTTAGTCTGCTCAGGCTGCTATAACATAATAACGTAGACTGGGTGGCTTAAATAACAGAAATTTATTTCTCACAGTTATGTAAGCTAAGAAGTCCAAAATCAAGGTGTTGGCCTATATTGTGTCTGGTGAGAGTTCTCTGCCTGGTTTGCAGATGGATGCCTCCTTGCTGAATCTTCATAGGGCAGGGAAAAGAAGCAAGTCTCTGGTTCTTCTTAAAAGGGAAATAATCCCATCATAACGTATCTACCCTTGTGACCTAATTACCTCCCAAAGGCTGAATCTTCAAATACCATCACATTGGGGATTAGGGTTTCAACATATGAATCTGGGGGGGGGCGGAATACAAATATTCAGTCCATAGCACATGGTATAGATATACCACACTTAGCCATTCACCTATTGAAAAAAAATTTGGTTGTTTCCAGTTTGGGGCTATTATAAATAAAGATGCTATGAACAATCATTTACAGGGCCTTTGTTTAGATATGAGTTTTCATTTCTCTAGGATAAATGTCAGGTGTGCAATTGCTGGATCATTGAAATGATGTACATTTAGTATTTTTAGAAATTGTAAGCTGTTTTCAAGAGTGACTGTATTATTTTACATTAGCACCAGAAATGTATAAAAGGTCTACTTTCTATACCTGCTCAGCAGCACTTAGTAGTGTCACTATATTTTTTTATTTCAGTTATTCTAGTAGGTGTGTAGTGATATCTCATTATGATCTTAATTTACATTTCCCAAATGACTAGTGATGCTGAACATCTTTATGTGCTTATTTTTCTTGTGTCTCTTCTCTGGTAAAGATATGTCTTCTGCCCATTTTCTAACTGGATAGTTTGTTTTCTTCATTTGAGCTTTGAGAGTTATTACATATTCTATATATAAGTCCATTGTCAGATATGTGGTTTGCAAATATTTTTTCAAGTCTGTAGCTTGACTTTTTATTCTCTTAGAATTTTTACAGAGCAAACATTTCTAATTTTGATGAAGTTCACTTTATAAATTTTTTAAAGTAGATTCTGCTTTTGGTATCATGTGTAAGAACTTTTCACCAAACACTAGGTCACAGATTTTCCCATATAATATCTTCTAAATTTTTTATTGTTTTATGTTTTACATTTAAATCTGTGGTCCATTTTGAGTTGGTTTTATAAAAAGTATGAGTTATAGTTCAAAAGTATTTATTTATTTATTTTGCTTATGAATGTACAAATTGTTCCTTCTGTTAAAAAGGCTATCCTTCCTCCACTGAATTACTTTTGCATCTTGCATTTGTGATTACTTTTAATATATTTAGGATATTAATAGTCTGTCACACAAAATGAGTATTAAATGTCATTTGGCTGTACTTGTGAGGCACTGTTTCTACTTTTTTTGTTCTGTTTTATTGATCTAAATGTCTGTCTCTCCATAAATACCACACAATCTTGATTACTGTAGTTATATAATGTCTTGAAATCAAGTAGAGTGATTAATCCTATTTTATTTTTTATTCAGAATTGTTGTAGCTATTCTAGCTCTTTTGCCATTCCACATAAATGTAAAACTAATCTTGTCTGTATCTATAAAAAACCTTGCTGTTGTCTTGATAAGAATGAAGTTAAACCTGTGCATCAGTTTGAGGAGAACTGACATCTTTACTATGTTGTCTTTTAATCCATGAGCACAATATGCATCTCCATTTATATAAAACTTCTTTGATTTTTTTATCAGCATTTTTTAGTTTTCAGCATACAGGTCCTGCACATATTTTGCCAAATTTACACACAAGTATTTTATTTTTGATTGTACTTAGCAGAAGAAATAAGAAAAATTACATCTACTCCTTCTTCCCAGAAGTGGAAGTCCCCAAATACTGCTCTTTGAGAAAACATACAGGGAGCATATCAGACTGAAGAAACAATGTATACAAGCAATAAATAGACGTCCAGCATGGATAGCACTAAACTGTGTTGGAAAACAGCAGCATGGGGCATTTTAGAGATAATCTCAGATGTTCAAGCCTTCATAAAATATGTGTGTGTGTGTGTGTGTGTGTGTGTGTGGGTATATGAAATGTCATTCCTTCATTACTTAGTATAATAGTTGAATGCCAAAATGTCTGAAATTGTGTTCTTCTACCTGCAGTTAAACTTTACATCTCCTCCAGCCAATCCAGGAAAACTTTCTCTTCCTTTTGAATTTTGACTAGATTGTTTTTACTTGCTTTGACCACTAGAATGTGGCAATAGTGATGTCTTGCTAATTCCAAGACCAAGCCTAAAGAAATCTTATTTTTGATCTTTCTGTTGGACTCCATGACCAGTATGTGAACAAGCCTAGCTGAGGCCATCTTAATCCAGCCAACTCCCAGCTAAACCAACAGATGATTCCTTTCCCATGAGCAATACCAACTGTGTAGGGTGACTTAAGGAATTGCTCTACTGAAGATGTACTGTACAGATATAGCAAATAGAATAGAGAGGGGGTGGCATGGACAAAGTTAGAGATAGAGAAATTGATGGGAAATAACAGAATACACAGAAACTGATTTTTGTGTGTATGAGAAATTGGTATAGAGTAACAGCAGGCCTTTGAAATCCCTGGGGAAAGAGGGACAATTCAGAAAATGGTAATGAGGCAAATGACTACTCATTTAGAAACCAAAGTCAAATCCATCTATCATGCCATCCTTTAAATAGAATTTCAGATGGATTTAAAGTATGAATCTAAGGAAGGAAGGAGATAAAAGAATTGAAATGTAAGACCCAAAGACAAGCCATTTCTCCTTTGTCTCAGTAACAAAATATTATGGTCTTACATATAGTCCTTTTACACATTTCTGTTACCAGCCTGGTCCTGAAAGCATTTAAGTTTATGCAACCCACTCCCCAAGCACAAAGAAATAGATGAAAATATTTTAGTTCAAACAATGTGTGTATATGTATAAAAATAATATGATAAAGTTAAAAGATAGCACTAAGTAAAATATCTTTAACATGAATGACAAACTGAGTGTTAATATATCCCAAATATATAAAGAGTACTTACAAATACATTTGAAAAAGACAAAACCTCAGTACAAAAGTGGGCAAAAAACATGAAAAGATAAATAAAATATACACAGGGCAAATAACATAAGCAAATACATTCCATATCACAAGAAATCTAAGATATGGGTAAAGTGAGATAATCATTTGCCTATAATTTTAGCAAAGGTTGAAATATTGATGATTTCCAATACTGGCAAGAGCAAATAAAAACAGGTATCTACAGATGTTGTTGATGGAGTTATATTTGTAAATTTTTTCTATATACAATTTGACAATGTATGTTTTAATATAAAATATGCATATCCTCTGACTCAAAAATTCCACTTCAAACATTCTTATTTAATCAACAAATATATATTGAGATTGTGTTGTATGCCAGACACTATAGACACTAAAGATACAAAGATGAACAAGATTTTTAAGGCTCTCTCTTCTTCACATGGAGCTTCCATTTTAATGGGAACTTATCCTAAGTAGACGATTAGACAAATATATAAAAATATAGGTATAGGGTATTTTTTCATGTAGTTGATGACAGCTAAAAATTAGAACTCGAATGCCAGCAATATAAATTAGACAAATTAATTATTGCACATTCTGGAAAAGCACATCCTGAAGCCATTTAAAAGGTGAGAGCAGGGCTATATGAATTGACATAGAAAATGTTCATGATATACTGCTAAGGGAGAATGCAGATTATAGAACTGTACAGCATGACCTATCTATCACTTGAAATGAATTATACATAAATATTATATTAGTGACCTCTAGATGGTATAATTATGGACAGTTTCATTTTCTTCTTTTTCCTTATGTGCATTCTCTATAATAAAAATAATTATATTGTTAAATTTCAAAGTGAAAACTTCATTCTACTAAGATTACTCTCCTATAATAAATCATCCACTTCTTTCCTGTAACACAAGGTCTTCCTATTTGAAATATTCCAGGTATTCAGGTGACAGTGTGCAATGTGGTTGTAACAGAGAGAAGATGTGGTGTGTGCTCCCACCAGGCCCGAGATAGGCTAGAAGTGATGTAAACAGCTGTCAGGGATAGATCACACCTGAGTTAGGTGCAGTAGCTGGCATCAGAGCCTGCAAATTGGAGTAGAGCAAAATTTCAAGGCTGATAGAAAAATCTTTCATGTAGGAGATAGACAGCTCTGATTCTCTGAATGACAATGCCAAAAATCAACAGTCCAGAAGCTGAACAGTTCCAGGAATGTCTCATAACATTTGAGAATTTTCAGGCTAGAGAGGATTTTGGAAAGGAATTAGCTCAATGATTTGACTTTATCATTAAAGAACCTTTGGCTCAGTGAAAGTGGAGTGTGAAAAAGTCATGGGGATAAGCCATGAATTAGTATCATGAACTTTATGTGACTTAGTATAGTTCATTTTCCCCTGAAAATTGTCATGACTTTATTATTTCCCATTACGCAGGGAAAAAAAATGACAATAGGTAGGAGAGTCGTTTAAGGCCCCAAAAATAGCAAGAGGAGAGAGGAATTGATTTCCAGCCTCTCTACTCCCAAAACTGGTACCCTTTAATCCACTTCACACCACCTCGGTTATTAGGGGAACAGCCAGGAGATGGCCATGCTGACTCCCAATCCAGGGCTCCTCTGAAAACCTACTGCTTTCACTATAGGAGCTTTAGAACCATGCAGTCATCTCTGTTCTCTCATGAGACATTCTATGTTTATTAAAATTACCTCTCATTCTTAGTCCCAGGAGCTCCCGGTCTCAGCACTGGATTGGAAGGTCACACTTTCTCTGACACTGGGAATCAATTGATCCTGTTAGGGTACGTGTTCTCAGGGGGTGGTACAGCCAGGTTGCTGAGGAAAGGACCTTGTCCTTAGTGTCATCCCCTGTCCCTTTCTCTGGAAACCCTGCCTCAGACAGTCAGGGCTCAGCCAGAATTAAAGCTCCAACGGGGTCCTCCAACCATGATTCTGGTTTTGTCAGTTTACGACAGAGTTTCTCAGACTTGGCACTAATAACATTTGGACTGGATAATTCACTATTGTGGAGGGTTTCCCTGTGCATTGTAAGGAGTTTAGTAACATCCCTGGCCTCTGCACATTAGATGCCAGTAGTACCTTCTCCCAAATCATGACCATCAAAAATGTCTCCAGATATTTTCTCTGGAGGCAAATCTCTCCCAGTTGAGAACCACTGGTTTATGGAAATGTCCTCACTCTTTCTCTTCCCTAAACACCCACAAGAAAACTAAATGAAAACCTAGGAAGGAGAATCTCCTAGATAGCTTTTAGATTAGACTCATTGCCAGATGTGTATTAGATCTAGATCTGTCTCCAATGTGCATATGGAGGTCGACAAAAAATTGAAGATTTTACATAATTCAGTGAGGTGATTCTTCCTCCTTTCCACTTTTTAGGATGTCTTTACCCATCCTGCCATTCATCTGTCTCTTGATATTTTCGTTTCTGAGTTTTTACATGAAGAATTCCTTTGTTTAGCATTTTACATTCCTCCAGTTCTTGATTCCTAGATTCCTTTCAATCCTTTTCTTATCCTTTCCTGTTATCCCCTTTCCTTCTGTTATCCCAGTCTTTCTTTGTCATGCTTCTTTATAAAGACAAGATGTTGGCTTTGACTCTATGACCCTTTAATTGTTACATGATCTTGAACAATTCACACACTCTCTCTGAGACTCGCTTACTCATCTGTGAAGTTGGGGGAGTCTTGTCTGCTTCTATTACCTTACTAGATTGTATTAAGTGTTAGATGGTATAATAGATGTGAAAGTGCTTTGCAAAAAAATAGTGACATATTTTATTAATATTATCATTATTATGATGAATTGCTGACATCATTTAAATTACACATGGGACAGTTGAGCTTCTTATCATGTGGTCCCAGCTTATCTCTTCAGCCTTACATGGCATAGGGAAGGCACAGTGACTGGTAGCTTGGAGGTCTGCCTTCATGACTGACACTCACCCTGCCTTGGTCACATCACTTCTTTGAACTTTAGGTTTCTCATTTAGCTAAACCAGAGTATTTGACTGGCTGTCCTGATGTCCCCTCTTTCTCCCTTGCAGACTAATTTGTAGGATGAGTTATCACTTTGAGGGCAGATTTTAAAGTAAATGGCCTCTTCAACCTTAGTTCCCATTAAAATACGTTGAGATTTTTATGAGATGAGGAAGTAAGGTAAAAGGACCATCCACTTGGCACAAGCTTTCAGGAGTTTCTACAAGATTACCTTGGAAGTATATAGAAGCCCACCTGGAGAGTAGGTAGGAGATGTGCCCATTATAATTCCACTAAACTCTTAGGACGTAAGAGCTGGAGTTGTGGTACTGGCTGGGCTGAGGTCAAGTTAGTGGTAAGAGTTTAAAACTTAATCCTCTATCCTAGCACTGTCCAAAAGAACTTTCTGAGATGATAGAGATATTCTAATAGACACTTTCTATTAAAAAAACAGCTTTATTGAAGTATAATTGATATATTAAAAAACGTACACTTAATGCGTACTATTGGATGAGTTTGGATATATACATATAGTTGTGATACCATCACCACAATCAATGTATTAAACATGCCCAGCACCTCCAAAAGTTTCCTGTGTCACTTTTTTTTCTTTTTTTCCTCTCTCTTTTTTCTTTGCAATAAGAACACAAGATAAGATCTACCCTTTTAAGAAATTTTTAAGTGCATGATATCATATTGTTTACTATAGACTCTATATTATGCATTAGCTCTCTAGAACTTATTTATCTTGCATAAGTAAAACTTTATACCCATTGAGCAATAGCTCCCAATTTTCCTATCTTCTTGGCATCTGGAAACCTTCATTCTATTATCTGCTTCTATAAGTTTGGCTAGTTTAGGTAACTCATATAAGTGGACTCATGCAGAATTTGTCTTTTTGTCATAGGCTTATTTCACTTAGAATAATATCTTCCAGATTCATTCATGTTGCTGCAAATGGTAGGATTCCATTCTTTTTTTAAGGCTGAGTAATATTCCATTATAGGTATATATCAGAGTTCCTTTACCCATACATCTGCTGAAGGGCATTTTCAGGATCGTTTCACATCTTGGCTATTGAAGCCACTAGACACATGTGATGCTTAGCATTTGAAATGTGACTGGTGTGACTGAGGAACTGGAGTTTTTATTTTATTTAATTTTAATTAATTTAAATTTAAATAACCACATCCTGGTGGCTAGTAGCTACTTTATTGGTCAGTGCTGCACTCACCTTTTTGGATGCCAGGGACCAAAGGCAGCTGGGATGTAGTACTCAGTGAATGGGGAGGATGTTGTCAATGCTGGTACCAAAGGTTTGTTGGTATTTGTGTCAGTTAGAGAAAGTGAGGCAATGCCCACTGACACAGAGCTCCTAAATTTCTCATGGAAAAGAAAATTGCTATGGAAAAGTATACTTCCCTACTGCAGTAACACTTATTTGTATCTCCTTGTCTATACTCCCAATGATATATCAAGTCTATAAATGAAAAAAAATCAAATCAATCTGATCCATCCCATCAGTCTGAAAGGAAGGAGCCGGGGGGGGGGGCATTAGGGCATTTGTCCTAATCTGGTTGAGCCAGAAAGAAACCTGGAACCCAAAGAAGGGAAATGACCAGCAAGCGTAGGTCACAAATTCATGGCTTCCAACTCCCAGGCAGTGAGTTTTCCCTTATTATCCCTAACTTCAAATGTCAAAATCAGAATGTTATATAGACAGATATGCACCATCTTTTGTAGAAGCAGTGTCAGCTCCCGATATTAAATACATTTATCTTCTGGAATTTAAGGCTATGAAAAAAGAGAGGAAAAATAACTCAAAAAATTGTGTGTGGGAGGTAAGAAATTGGGTGGAAAAAGCAAAAAAAAAAAAACCTTTGAGATCTCTTTAGAATATGCTCATTCATATTCTCAATAGGATTTGAGAGGATATGAAATCAATACAGAAACAATTATGATCATAAAATGAGATGATTTAAAACCAGAACATTTTAGAAAGTTGAGAGGCAAAATTTCTTGAGGAAAAAAGTGATGGAGACAGTGGATAGAATTGGTTTCTGCAGGAAAAGTAAACACATCAGTATTTGAGAAGTTGATTCAAATATATTTTCATTACTCAAGAAAAATAATAAAAATATCACAAAAGAGAAAATCAGTGATATGTAGAATGAGACATGAAAGAAATACTAAAATAAGGCTGAATAATTAATGTTCAAATCAGAAAGTCTCAGCCATCAAATTAATGTTATAAGGCTCATAACTAGAATCTTTAGATATGGCCTTGTGGCACTCACAGTGAAAAGGATAAAGAAACAAGAATCTGTAATTCAGCCAGGAAAAAATATAGGACCATACCTACACTGGCAAAAGGTTTCATGTTGCCATTGAATTTCTCTTCCATGCTACTACTGGCAAAATACCTTTCAAATGATTCAAGCGTGATACTACCTATTTAAACACCTTCTATTTTTTCCCAACATCATTAGAATAAATTGCTAATGCATTGCATGTTTTCAGAGTAATAAATTCAAAGTCAAAATCCCCAGGCATTTTTATAGTGAATTTCCAACTCTTAAGAAATCTATAAGTTATGACTTATATAAATTATCTCAAATCAGGGTGTTTTATGAGGCAAACATAGCCTTGTGAAAGACAGTCCAGAAAATAAAATTCCAGTCCAATTGCACTGATGGACGTAGAGATTCAAATTTACTAAAAAAACAAACAAACAAACAAAAAAAAACAAAGTGGCAAGTAAAATCTATCACAGTATTTTCAGGAATAATACCTATTATTTACTTGAGGGATAGATTAATATTAAGAAATAAATTGACAATTTTTTCACAATTCTTTGCACATAATAAAACAAGCTCATATTTAATGAACACTTACTATGTATCAGGTGTTATTCTAAATGTTACTAAAATTTCAGAACATCCTTTAAATATACGTTTAATAGTCATCTTTTTACAGAAAATGAAGACACAGAAAGGTGAAGAAATTTGTCCAAAGTCATACAGATAAGAGAGTCGGAGTCAGGATTTGAGTGCAGGCAGTCCAGTCCTAAAATCTAAATTCTCAGAGCCTGAACAGCAGAAAGGGCACATGGTGAATGCTTGTTGACCGGAATTGTACTATTTCTGCTCAGAATATCTTTTGCTACATGCCAACCCATCCCAAAAGGTACTTTCTTAAAATAAAATCCATTTATTGTGACTCACAGCTTTCTGTGGGTTGCCTGGGCAACTCTCTCTTGGTGTCTGCCTTGCAGTTGTAGTGAGATTGAAGCTCAAGGTGTGGCCTAGCTGGATACCCAGTGGCTTCTTTACTCATGTGTCTAGGGTCCTGATGCTTCTTGGACCAGGCTTGGGCTTCTCAAAGCATGGTGGTTGATAGGTAGTTTCACTTTTACATGGGCACCAGCTCCCTGGAAGCAAGAAGTGGAAGCTTCTAGGTCAATTGATGGCATCCAGAACTGACACAGCATCACTTCCAAGACATTCTGTTGGATAAGCAGGGTCCTTCTTAACTCAAGAAGGCATAGAGGACAGAGGAAACAGGCTCCCCTCTAGATGGGGAGTAGCAAGGGCACATTGCAGAAGGGAGTGTGTGACTTGCCACAAGTAGTATTCTTATTAAAAATACATTCACCTGATGGAAGAGCAAAGAATGATGTATGAGATGATATTCAATAAAAGGGAAAACTTCTTCCTTCCAATTTTGTCCTCATCCACCTAGTTTTCCCCAGTTCTTTCCACCTGGAAACCACTTTTACTAGTTTAAGTGTCCTTCTAGACCCTTTATAAATATATAAGCATAAGCAAATGTATGTTCTTATTCTCTCTGGTTCTTACACAAAAAGGGGGCACTTTATACACTGTTTAACATCTTATACTTTGGAAAACTATGTATATTAATATATAAAAAGAGAGAAAAAGAGATGGAAGGGAGGAAAGAGGTAGGAGGAAGATAAGAAAGACAGAGAAAGAAGAGGGGGAGGAAGGAAGGATAGAGATAGAGTGTATATTTTAGATACTACAAACCAACAAAAACATGGAGAGTACACACTAAATTATTAATAGTGGTTATCTCTCTGTGGAAGGATTAATGCTATTTTTTCTCTTTACTTTTCTTCATTTTCTAAATTTCTTATGAAAAACATATACTACACTTGTGATAAAAATGTTCTTAGTACCAAAACCACATGGTTCAGTTTTTATGCTCATCTGTATTTTTTGTTATTGTCTGCTTATTTCTGAGAACTTGACCTCCAACCATGGTATAGATGAACAAAGAAGACCTGGGAGGCTTGCTTTGTGAATTTCTCAAACAACTGTGTCTGCTTACACAAGTGTGCCAGGCCACTTCCTTTTTCTTATTTTTCCCTTTGTACATAATACCCTTGGTCAAGCTGCTGTTGTGCCATGTGACCTTCTATTGAATCCATAATCTAATAGATCATAAAATCTTACCTCACTGTTATGAATATAATCATTGAGTTGTGCACCTGCCATGTGTGATGGAAAACACTGTGCTGTATGTTAGGTGTATGGAGGATTCACAGACGATGAAGAACACATATACATTCACTGGGTTATAATTTGGTAAGTGTCATATTAGCAGCCTAAAGAGCCAGTTCAGGATCACAAAAGCAAGACCTATGAATATTGCCTGTGGAAATTCAGAGCACAGTTTGCATAGTGGGTGTTATTTGAACTTGATCATAAAACAACCCATTTTTGAGAAAGATAGGCTAAGGCAGCCTGGGAAGGAGGTGTGGGAATTGCTGAGGAGCCCAAAGAAGCAGCTGTATGGGTGGAGTGGTGGTGAGAGATGCTGGAAATACAGACCGGGATCCAAGGACAGAAAGGCTGGTAGCCAAACTGAGAAGTTCGATGTTCTCCTGTGAGCACTAGAGGGGCTGCCAAGGGGAATGTGACTGTGTGCCAGGCACCAGATATGTCTTTTCTGTATTGTAAATGTCTTTTTTGCAGAACGTAGTTTATTGATATCTGTCCTTGTAACAGGTACTTTCTGATTTCAAGGTAATAAATCTTTATTGAAAGGTTTTCATTTAATTTACACTCTCAGTGAACCCAAAAGAAGACATGTGTTCCCTGCGGTTTACGTGGAGATGAAAGCACAGGGGTTAAGGCTGGATTTGGACCCCTTAGTGTCTAGGCAGGAGAGAGTGGTCATAATCTTGAGACCCTTCTAAGGGCCAATGATGGACATAATGCAACCTGCCCTGTTAAAAATACAAAAATAAATTAAAAATCACTCTGAATTGTAATTCTTTTTTTAATTTAACTTTTATTTTATATTGGACTATAATTGATTTACAATGTGTTAATTTCAGCTGTACAGCAAAGTGATTCAGTTACTCATAGACAAATATCCATTATTTTTCAGATTCTTTTCCCATATAGGCCATTACAGAGTATTGAGTAGAGTTCCCCGTGCTACATAGTAGGTCCTTGTTGATTGCCTATTTTTTTTATATAATAGTGTGTATATGTTAATCCCAAACTCTTAATTTATCCCTCCCCCCACCTTTCCCCTTTGGCAACCATAAGTTTGTTTTCAAAGTCTATGAGTCTGTTTCTATTTTGTAAATAAGTTCTTGGTATTTTCTCCCTCCATGGCTATGAGCCCTGTGAAGCTAGGAAGGGACTATTGTTTTGTTCACTGTGGGCACTCAGCTCAGTGATGCTCAGCACAAGTGAATGGCCACACCCTATGGAAAAGCAAGACTAGAAGAAGCATCCACAAAGGACTAATCACAGGAGGTGATACAGGCCACCCTGAGTTGTTACACTAATTTCCTCCCCCTTTGGTACCTATGGGGTGTGAGCATGGGGATGCCAGCAACTGGAGCAATAGAGTCATAAACTGTGAAACTGGTTCAGCGTTTAGTTGGAGAAGCCAGAATCATCAGGTTCTTACTTTTCTCCCTTCACGGGAAGCTAAATTTTCCCTGACAGCCAGCAGGGAAGGAGAGGAGGCTGCAAAGGGGCAAGAGTCCCAGTGAACATAGGACCATGCAGGACAGCTGCTCTGTGTATGTTTAATTTCTGTCCTTCAGGACCCACTGGAGTGAGAAGAGTGGCAGAAACTGCTTGAGTTCCCCTCAGTTCCTCACTAGGAAGTTGCTTTTCAAACAAGGAGCTGCCCTTAACTCTTCAGCTGGACATGCACCCTCATTTTTTCTGAATCAGCAAAGCACTTTTTATATAGGGATCTTAGAAGCAGCATGGAGGGACAAAGAGAACCCTTGTTTTGGACCCTGCTTTTGATATCTTGCTGTGCCATGTGCTTGCTCTGTGACCTTGGGAATATATTTATTTATTTGAGCTCATATTGATTTTATAACTAAAGAAAAGGTACTATCCACTGTGGAATTTTTGTGAGAACTAGCAGAAGCTATATGTAAATGACTGCTTAATTAATCTCCTAACAATATGAGATGGTCTCCTGTTATTAAGAGTCAGACAGGCTTAAATTCAAACCCCATCTCTACCACTTAATCTCTGGGTAAGACTTTAGGGTAGTTCCTTAGCTTTTGGATACTTGGATGTCCTCTTTATGAAAAATGATGTCTATCTTGCTTATTGGTTGTAAGAATTTGTGGAAATCTTGATGTCATACCTAGCAGAGTTTCTGGTACCTGCAAGATGCTCAGATATGACTGCTTCTCTTTTTATTTCTCCATGTTGTTGCCTTGTCACTCTCCCATTCTTTAGACTGTAAAGACTCCTTGAAGGCTAGAAGCATGCTTATTTCTGGGCATCTTCAATACATTTATTTATAGAATAAGTAAACTATAATGATATGCTGAATAATTAGCTCAGCAATACTAGGAAGTTAAGAGAAATAAACCCATGGGTGACTCCCTATAATATTCAGAACACAATTAAAATTCCCTATGTGGCACAAGATCCTCCTTGCTTGAGCCCTTGCCTCTCACCTCCTGCTTGACCCTTTCTTGCCTGTCTCACCGCAGTACAGCCACCCTGGTTTCATGGTGTCCAGAAGTGGCCAACCTCTCAGACTCAGGACATTTGTGTTATTTCTTTTGACTGGAATATTAGTCCCAGGAATTTGCATATGGCTGATTCCTTCTTGTCCTTCAAAATATCCCATCTTATTGAAAGTTTACTCCTTCAGGGAGATTTTCCCAGGTTTTCTCTAAGTTAGGCATTTTCTCCAGTTTTCTTTTTCACACTAATTTGCTTCTTTCCTATTACTTACCAGCATTTACATTTTAGCAGCACATGTTATTGGGTTTTGCTGCCCAGAATTTTCTTGGTTCAGGAGAGTTTCAGTTTAGTTTTTGAGAGCCCATGAGCTTTAGGTGAAGCTGACTTTATCCCAGGACTCTAGGGATTCAATGATTGTCTTAACCGAGGTCCAGGATTGCATGACCCAGATTAAGACAATTATTGAGCCCTACCCCTCTCCTTTCTCTGACTCGAATCAGGATAGTGTAGCCAAATGAAACTCAATTCTGGGCCATAAAATATTATTGGGCAAGTAGCTTTCTCTTTCTTGTGTACATAAATCAGGAAAGATATAGCAGCTAGAGCTAAAGTAGCCATCTTATAGTGAAGAAAGAGAAAGGGGAGTGTGTGTGTGTGTGTGTGTGTGTGTGTTCAGGCATGTCTCTTCTTTATAATCATCATGTGAGTACCTGGATCAATCTATACCTGAACTGGACCTCTGACAGGGTCTTCAGTTACATAGCCAATATATTTATTTTGCTTATCCAGTTCGAGTTGGGTTTTCTGTGATGTTATAAAAATCATCAAGATAGGTACACTTGCCTAGTGTATCTATCTTTAATCCTAAACTAAAGCTTTAGGAGGGAAGGTATTAGATCTTACCCTTAATTATACCAATAGTGCCTAGTCTAGTACTAGTTACCAAATAGATTATTAATGAATGTTTGTTGAATGCATAAAGATGGCGTAGTGTCAAGCTTCAGGGGAGTTCCAATCTTTTCAGGTGTGATCTCAGTTACTTAGACTGTTTGGTGTTTCAAAAGGGCCTGGAAGGGGTTGGGTTGTGTCTGACAATTGTGACAAATGTGGGACATTCAGAACACCAGTGTTAGCTTGTAGATTTTCACAAAGATTTTTGTACCTGGGAAGATTTAAATGGAGACTGTGTGTCAAGGCAGTTCCTGAGCTTCCAGACTAAGACAGGAATGTCCAGCTTCACCAGAAGTCCTGCCTTTTCCTGCTGCTAAAATCACCCTGGGACAGCTGACACTGAGTCATAGAATCAGAATTTTCAAATTCAAATAAACCCTAGGGGTTCTTTAGCTCTTATTTTACAGAGGCAGAAACGTATGCTCAAATAGTTTAAAAATTGGTCATCTAGTCCACTATACTTCACTCCACACCACAGTCCTTTATTGTCCCCTCCTTTCTTAAATGTTTCCTTTCTTCCTTCCCTTCTTTCTTTCACGTGAGATACCTTTATATATGACTTTTCTTTCCCTGCCAGCCATATTTGTAATATTGGGACTACACCTATGCTGGCAAATATAACATGATCTGTGTTCTTTAAGCAAAATCTATCAGAAGATGAAAACAAGGCAAAAGACAACTCTAACTTATGATAATTATTGAAGACTTTTGAAACCCGTTTGTAGGGCACCCTATTCAGTCTCCTGGCTGAGGTGGATGAGTTATGGTGACTGGTGGTCAGAGAGAAGGTTATGGAGGACTTCGAAGAGGTAAAACACAAACTGAGTCCCTAACTTTGCCTCAGTAAGAGGTTACCAAAACAATAAGATTAGGGTTAAGGTGACTTCAATAGTTCAACAAAGTAGTAGTATGGTTTATCAGATGGGTAGTGTGAAGAGATGATGCTGTAGAGGCACATGGGGTGTTTGGAGAGAATGATTTTGCTGGTCTTACAGGAAGTCCTGACATTTTCCCAAGGATGGGAAGCCTTTTGAGGGATTAGGAGCGGGGAAGAAGCATGGTCCGATGGGCATTATAGCATGACTGCTCTAACTGCCTAGATTGATGTGTGGGTAGACTGATGACAGGGAGATGAGTTAGGAGGTTGAGTCATTAATCCAATATGGGGGGCGGGGGGTGGTAAAGGCCTGCAAAGCTGTGACAACACAGACTGCTAAGACAAGACACCCTGACACTGAGATGCATCACTACCCTCCCCCTTCCCTCCTTTCCTCACCTTTAATGATTTCTGGATGTTCTGAAGTGGAACCTGGCAGATGGCATTTTAAGAAAAAAAAATTACTTCACAGCCCAAGGTTCCAATTTGATTTATATTTTTTTCCTACCAGAGGAGATGAGAATGTAGTACATTCTTAAGAATGAATGATTCAACATGGTGCCTTTACAAAATGAAATTGAAGCGGAAGGAAGCCTCATTTGCAGCCGTAAGAATACAAGACACAAGAAGGCTGATTTGTGATTGTTGCTTTTCCTCAATAAAAATTAAACTGATTACAAAGAGCTGACAATGAGACGATGCCTTGCAGAAGTAATGTTTCTGACATTTCCCTGAGTGTTTACCACAAATATTCAAATTTATAATTCTTGACATTCTTTAGAAAAATGCTGATAAAGTATTATTTTGGTCCTGCAATATTTGCTTATGCATTATATGCATGTATAACTGATGGAAAATTAAAAGATTTCTGAGCTCCCCATCATATTCATTTTTTAAATTAAAGGTTCTGATGAAAGATCATGAAATTAAGCACAAAGAGTTTTACTTTGGATAATAAATGAATTTAAGGAGTGAAAATATCTATTTTCTGTAGAAAAAAAAATGTGCCCATCATTAAAATCTTTTTTTGTTGTTGTTGTTGTTGCTAAGTCAAATTTTAGAGAAGAATTATTGACAAAATAATACTAGATAACATTAATATGGCCCTTAAAACCTTAGCGATGTGATCTTATTTAAATATTTTAACAGTTATATTGATATTATTAGTGTCCCATTTCACAGGAGGAAAAAAAAAATTCTGCTCACTGTCTGATCTCAGATAGGTTACTAACCTCTCTGACCTTTCTTTATCTGTAGATGCACCTGATTGTTCCTGTGTCATGGGGCTAGAGTGAGGATTATGGAATCCACATAAAACACAGCAAATCATCAGTTCATTAGTGCTGTTGATATTATTATCTATCACAACCAATATCTTCACACCAAGCCTGCTTTTTTTTTTTAACATCTTTATTGGAGTAAAATTGCTTTACAATGGTGTGTTAGTTTCTGCTTTATAACAAAGGGAATCAGTTATACATATACATATGTCCCCATATCTCTTTCCTCTTGCATCTCCCTCCCTCCCACACTCCCTATCCCACCTCTCTAGGTGGTCACAAAGCACTGAGCTGATCTCCCTGTGCTATGCGGCTGCTTCCCACTAGCTATCTATTTTACGTTTGGTAGTGTATGTATGTCCATGCCACTCTCTCATTTTGTCCCAGCTTACCGTTCCACCTCCCGGCATCTTCAAGTCCATTCTATAGTAGGTCTGCATCTTTATTCCCATCTTGCCCCTAGGTTCTTCTGACCTTTTTTTCTTTTTAGATTCCATATATATGTGTTAGCATACAGTATTTGTTTTTCTCTTTCTGAATTACTTCACTCTGTATGACAGACTCTAGATCCATCCACCTCATTACAAATAACTCAGGTTCATTCCTTTATATGGCTGAGTAATATTCCATTGTATATATGTGCCATATCTTCTTTATCCATTCATCTTTTGATGGCCACTTAGGTTGCTTCCATGTCCTGGCTATTGTAAATAGAGCTGCAATGAACATTTTGGTACATAACTCTTTTTGAGTTATGATTTTCTCAGGGTATATGCCCAGTAGTGAGATTGCTGGGGCATATGGTAGTTCCATTTTTAGTTTTTTGTTTGTTTGTTTGTTTCCCATTTTTAGTTTTTAAGGAGCATCCATACTGTTCTCCATAGTGGCTCTATCAATTTACATTCCCACCAACAGTGCAGGAGGGTTGCCTTTTCTCTGCAGCCTCTGTAGAATTTATCATTTGTAGATTTTTTGATGATGGCCATTCTAACCGGTGTGAGATGATATCTCACTGTAGTTTTGAGTTGCATTTCTCTAATGATTAATGATGTTGAGCATTCTTTCATGTGTTTGTTGGCAATCTGTACATCTTCTTTGGAGAAATGTCTATTTAGGTCTTCTACCCATTTTTGGATTGGGTTATTTGTTTTCTTGATATTGAGCTGCATGAGTTGCTTGTATGTTTTGGAGATTAATCCTTTGTCATTTGCTTCATTTGCAAATATTTTCTCCCATTCTGAGGGTTGTCTTTTGGTCTTGTTTATTGTTTCCTTTGCAGTGCAAAAGCTTTTAAGTTTCATTAGGTCCCATTTATTTATTTTTGTTTTTATTTCCATTTCTTTAGGAGATGGGTCAAAAAGGGTCTTCTTGTGATTTATGTCATAGAGTGTTCTGCCTATGTTTTCCTATAAGAGTTTGATGGTGTCTGGCATTACACTCAGGTCTTTAATCCATTTTGAGTTTATTTTTGTGTATGGTGTTAGGGAGTGTTCTAATTTCATTCTTTTACATGTAGCTGTTCTGTTTTCCCAGCACCACATATTGAAGAGGCTGTCTTTTCTCCACTGTATATTCTTGCCTCCTTTATCAAAGATAAGGTGACCATATGTGCATGTGTATATCTCTGGGCTTTCTATACTGTTCCACTGATCTATATTTCTGTTTTTGTGCCAGTACCATACTGTCTTGATTACTGTAGCTTTCCAGTAGAGTGTGAAGTCAGGAAGCCTGATTCCTCCAGCTCCATTATTCTTTCTCAAGATTGCTGGGGCTATTCGGGGTCTTTTGTGTTTCCATACAAATTGTGACATTTTTTGTTCTAGTTCTGTGAAAAATGCCAGTGGTAGTTTCATAGGGATTGCATTGCATCTGTAGATTGCTTTGGGTAGTAGAGTTATTTTCACAATGTTGATTCTTCAAATCCAAGAACATGGTATATGTCTCCATCTATTTGTATCATCTTTAATTTCTTTCATAAGTGTCATCATTTTCTGCATACAGGTCTTTTGTCTCCTTAGGTAGGTTTATTCCTGGGTATTTTATTCTCTTTGTTGCAATGGTAAATGGGAGTGCTTTCTTAATTTCACATTCAGATTTTTCATCATTAGTGTATACAAATGCAAGAGATTTCTGTGCATTAATTTTGTATCCTGCTACTTCACCACATTCACTGATTAGTTCTAGTAGTTTTCTGGTAGCATGTTTAGGATTCTCTATGTATAGTATCATGTCATCTGCAAACAGTGACAGCTTTACTTCTTCTTTTCTGATTTGGATTCCTTTTATTTATTTTTCTTCTCTGATTGCTGTGGATAAAACTTCCAAATCTATGCTGAATAATAGTGGTGAGAGTGGGCAAACTTGTCTTGTTCCTGATCTTAGTGGAAATGGTTTCAGTTTTTCACCATTGAGGATGATGTTGGCTGTGCATTTGTCATATATGGTCTTTATTATGTTGAGGAAAGTTCCCTCTCTGCTTACTTTCTGGAGAGTTTTTATCATAAATATGTATTGAATTTTGTTGAAAGCTTTCTCAGCATCTATTGAGATTATCATGTGGTTTCTCTCCTTCAGTTTGTTAATATGGTGTATTACATTGATTGATTTGCATATATTGAAGAGTCCTTGCATTCCTTGGATAAACCCCACTTGATCATAGTGTATGATCCTTTTAATGTGTTGTTGGATTCTGTTTGCTAGTATTTTGTTGAGGATTTTTGCATCTATGTTCATCAGTGATATTGGCCTGTAGTTTTCTTTCTTTGTGACATCTTTGTCTGGTTTTGGTATCAGAGTGATGGTGGCCTTGTAGAATGAGTTTGGGAGTGTTCCTCCCTCGCTATATTTTGGAAGAATTTGAGAAGTATAGGTGTTAGCCGTTCTCTAAATGTTTGATAGAATTCACCTGTGAAGCCATCTGGTCCTGGACTTTTGTTTGTTGGAAGACTTTTAATCACAGTTTCAAATTCAGTGATTGTGACTGGTCTGTTCATATTTTCTCTTTCTTCCTGGTTCAGTCTCAGAAGGTTTTGCATTTCTAAGAATTTCTCCATTTCTTCCAGGTTTTCCATTTTATTGGCAAATCATTGCTTGTAGTAATCTCTCATGATCCTTTTTATTTCTGCAGTGTCAATTGTTACTTCTCCTTTTTCATTTCTAATTCTATTGATTTGAGTTTTCTCCCTTTTTTTCTTGAAAAGTCTGGCTAATGGTTTCTCAATTTTGTTTAGCTTCTCAAAGATCCAGCTTTTAGTTTTATTGATCTTTTTTATCATTTCCTTCATTTCTTTCTCATTTATTTCTGCTCTGATCTTTATGATTTCTTTCCTTCTGCAAACTTTTGGGTTTTTCTTTTTTTTTTGTTCCCTCTTTCTCTAATTGCTTTAGGTTTAAGTTTAGGTTGTTTATTTGAGACATTTCTTATTTGTTAAGGTAGGATTTTATTGCTATAAAGTTCCCTCTTAGAACTGCTTTGGCTGCATCCCATAGGGTTTGGGTCATCATGTTTTCATTGTCATTTGTTTCTAGGTATTTTTTGATTTCCTCTTTGATTTCTTCAGTGATATCTTGGTTATTAAGTAGTGTGCTGTTTAGCCTCCATGTGTTTGTATTTCTTACAGATGTTTTGCTGTAATTGATATCTAGTCTCATAGCGTTGCAGTTGTTAAAGATACTTGATAAGATTTCAATTTTCTTAAATTTACCAGGCTTGATTTCTGTCCGAAGATATGATCTATCCTGGAGAATGTTCAATGAGCACTTGAGAAAAATGTGTGTTCTGTTGTTTTTGGATGGAATGTCCTATAAATATCAATTAAGTCCTTCTTGTTTAATGCACCATTTAAAGCTTGTGTTTCCTAATTTATTTTCATTTTGGATGATCTGTCCATTGGTGAAAGTGGGTTGTTAAAGTCCCCTACTATGATTGTGTTACTGTCAATTTCCCCTTTTATGGCTGTTAGTGTTTGCCTTATGTATTGAGGTGCTCCTATGTTGGGTGCATAAATATTTACAATTGTTATATCTTCTTCTTGGATTGATCCCTTGATCATTATGTAGTGTCCTTCTTTGTCTCTTGTAATAGTCTTTGTTTTAAAGTCTATTTGGTTGATATGGAAATTGCCACATGAGCTTTCTTTCGATTTCCATTTGCATGGAATATTTTTTCCATCCCCTAACTTTCAGTCTGTATGTGTCTCTAGGTCTGAAGTGTGTCTCCTGTCGACAGCATATATACAGATATTGTTTTTGTATCCACTCAGCCAGTCTATGTCTTTTGTTTGGAGCATTTAATCCATTTACATTTAAGGAAATTATCAATATATATGTTCCTATTACCATTTTCGTAATTGTTTTGGGTTTATTATTGTACATCTTTTCCTTCTCTTGTGTTTCCTGCCTAGAGAAGTTCCTTTAGCATTTGTTGTAAAGCTTGTTTTGTGGTGCTGAATTCTCTTAGCTTTTTCTTGTCTGTAAAGATTTTTAATTTCTCTGCCAAATCTGAATGAGATCTTTAATGGGTAGAGTAATTTTGGTTGTAGGTTTTTCTCCTCATCACTTTAAATATGTCCTGCCACTCCCTTCTGGTCTGCAATGTTTCTGCTGAAAGATCAGCTGTTAACTGTATGGGGATTCCCTTATGTGTTATTTGTTGTTTTTCCCTTGTTGTCTTTAACATTTTTTCTTTGTATTTAATTTTTGATAGTTTGATTAATATGTGTCTTGGTGTGTTTTCCCTTGGATTTATATTGTATGGGACTCTCTGTGTTTCCTGGACTTGATTAACTATTTCCTTTCCCATATTAGGGAAGTTTTCAACTATAATCTCTTCAAATATTTTCTCAGCCCTTTCTTTTTCTCTTCTTCTTCTAGGACCCCTATAATTAAAATGTTGGTGTGTTTAATGTTGTCTCAGAGGTCTCTGAGACTGTCCTCATTTCTTTTCATCCATTTTTCTTTATTCTGCTCTGCAGTAGTTATTTCCAGTATTTTATCTTCTAGGTCACTTATCTGTTCTTTTGCCTCCATTATCCTGCTATTGATCACTTCTAGACAATTTTTAATTTCATTTGTTGTGTTTTTCATCTCTGTTTGCTCTTTAGTTCTTGTAGGTGTTTGTTAAACATTTCTTGTATTTTCTCCATTCTATTTCCAAGATTTTCAATTATCTTTACTATCATTATTCTGAATTATTTTTCGGGTAGATTGCCTATTCCTTCCTCATATGTTAGGTCTGGTGGGTTTTTGCCTTGCTCCTTCATCTGCTGTGTATTTCTCTCTCTTCTCATTTTGCTTAACTTACTGTGTTTGGGGTCTCCTTTTCGCAGGCTGCAGTTTTGTAGTTTCTGTTGTTTTTGGTGTCTGTCCCCAGTGGCTAAGTTTGGTTCAGTGTGTTTTGTAGGCTTCCTGGTGGAGGGGACTAGTGCCTGTGTTCTGGTGGATGAGGCTGGATCTTGTCTTCTGGCGGGCAGTTCCACATCTGGTGGTGTGTTTTGGGGTGCCTGTGGTCTTATGATTTTACATAGCCTCTGTGTTAATGGATGATGTTGTGTTCCTGTCTTGCTTGTTGTTTGGCATAGGGTGTTCTGTACTGTAGCTTGCTGGTCGTTGAGTGGAGCTGGGTCTTGGCACTGAGATGGAGATTTCTGAGAGATTTCTGGTGTTTGATATTATGTGGAGCTTGGAGTTCTCTTGTGGACCAGTGCCCTGAACATGGCTCTCCCACCTCAGTGGCACAGCCCTGACGCCTGCCTGGAGCACCAAGAGCCTGTCTTCCACATGGCTCAGAAGAAAAAGGAGAAAAAGAAAGAAAGAAAGAAAGAAAGAAAGAAAGAAGAAGATAAAATAAAATAAATTAAAGTTATTAAAATCAAAGGTGAAAAATAATTTTAAGAAAAATAATTTAAGTAAAAAAAAAACAAAAAACGGACAGACAGAACCCCAGGACAAATGGTAAAAACAAAGCTATACAGACACAATCACACACAGAAGCATACACATACACACTTGCAAAAACAACAAAAGAGAAAAAAAAATATATATATATATATATATATCGCTGCTCCCAAAGTCCACCTCCTCAATTTGGGATGATTCGTTGTCTATTCATGTATTCCACAGATGCAGGGTACATCAAGTTGATTGTGGAGATTTAATGCTCTGCTCCTGAGGCTGCTGGGAGTAATTTCCTTTTCTCTTCTTTGTTCACACAGCTCCTGGGGTTCAGCTTTGGATTTGGCCCTGCCCCTGCATGTAGGTCACCTGAAGGCGTCTGTGCTTAACTCAGACAAGACGGGGTTAAAGGGGCAGCTGATTCGGGGGCTGTGGCTCACTCAGGCTGGCGGGAGGGAGGCGTACGTATGCGGGCTGAGCCTGCGGCAGCAGAGGCCAGCAGGACGTTGCACCTGCCTGAGGCGCACCGTGTGTTCTCCCGGGGTAGTTTTGCCTGGAACATGGGACCCTGGCAGTGGTGGGCTGCACAGGCTCCCAGGAGGGGCGGTGTGGACAGTGACCTGTGTTTGCACACAGGCTTCTTGGTGGTGGCAGCAGCAGCATTAGCATCTCATGCCTGTCTCTGGGGTCCATGCTGATAGCTGCGGCTTGCGCCCGTCTCTGGAGCTCCTTTAAGCGGCGCTCTTAATCCCCTCTCCTCATGCACCAGGAAACAAAGAGGCAAGAAAAAGTCTCTTGTCTCTTCGGCAGCTCCAGACTTTTTCCCGGACTCCCTCCCGGCTAGTTGTGGCGCTCTAACACCCTTCAGGCTGTGTTCAGGAAGCCAACCCCTGTCCTGTCCCTGGGATCCGACTGAAGTCCGAGCCTCAGGTCCCAGCCCCCGCCCACCCCGGCGGGTGAGCAGACAAGTCTCTCAGGCTGGTGAGTGCTGGTCAGCAAAGATCCTCTGTGCGGGAATCTCTCCGCTTTGCCTTCCGCACCCCTGTGGCTGTGCTCTCCTCCATGGCTCTGAAGCTTCCCCCCTCCACCACCCACAGTCTGCCCGTGAAGGGGCTTCCTAGCGTGTGGGAACCTTTCCTCCTTCACAGCTCCCTCCCACTGGTGCAAGTCCCGTCCCTATTTTTTTGTCTTTTCTTTTCTTTTTTTCTTTTTTTCTTTTCTCTTTTGCCCTACCCAGGTACGTGGGGAGTTTCTTGGCTTTTGGGAGGTCTGAGGTCTTCTGCCAGCGTTCAGTAGGTGTTCTGTAGGAGTTGTTCCACGTGTAGATGTATTCCTGATGTACTTGTGGAGAGGAAGGTGATCTCTGATTCTTACTCTTCTGCCATCTTGAAGCTCCTCCTCCTACATTAGGCTTCAAGCCTGCTTTTATTTCTGACTTTCTTATTTCTAGTTTAATTGTCTTGAGTCATCCTAAACCCATTATTCTGTTGTTTACACGTTCTCCTTTCACAATACACTCTACCTGTTGTTGTTGTTGTAGTTTTTTTTTCCTCCTTTCAATTCCCTCTACAATTTGTATAAATTTTATAAGGTTTTCTTAATGCTGCTTATCTAGGCTTTACTCCATCATCCTTTTCATTTATTTCATTCTCCACAATGACACTATGGGGATCTCCCAAAGCATTATTTAGCTTTGATTATATTACTTTCCTGGTGAATTGTCATTGTCTACAAGATTAAGAACAGATCCCATCCCTGACACTCAAAGACTATTGTATCTTATTACATTCTAATTTCTCCCTAAATGTTTCTAAGGAATGTTAAAACAAGAACACCTTTTAGTGATGCAAGGTTTTATAGTTTACACAGTGTCTGTGCTACCCATATATGACATTTAGTATGAAACCATTAACTTTCTCTCTCATAGCTATTAGATGCATGTTTAAATGCTTTACACTGGAGGTGCTATAACTCTGCCAAGTAAGGAAAAGCATTTTATCTCCATTCTTGAAAAAAGTGAGTACTTACAGATGGATTCCTTACAAATTTTAAAATTGCTAAAATTAAAGATAAAATGGTAATATCAAGTCCTGTTAAGGATGAGGAGCTACCTGATCTTTCATACGTTACTGATGAGAATGAAAAATGCTACAGCTGTCTTGGAAAACAGGTTGTCAGTGCTTTATAGAGTTAAGAATATGTTTTCTATATGGCCTAGCAATTCCACTCCAGGGTATTAACCACAAAGTAATGAAAATTTTGCATGTAAACTTTGTCACAAATGTCCAACTTCATTTATAAAAATTAAAAATAGCAACTTCATTTGTCACAGCCAAAATCTGTAAATGACCTAAATGTCCTTCAGAGGGTGACTGGTTAAAAAAAAAAACTCGTAAATCCATACAATGGAATACTACAAAACAATAAAAATGAGCAAGTTATTGATTTAAACAACAGCTTAGATGGCTCTTAAGCACGGTAAACTGAATGAGAAATGCCAGTCTCAAAATGTTGCACACTGTATGGTTCTGTTTATTTAGCATTCTCTTAGTGACAAAATTATAGACATGGGGAACACATGAGTGATTGTTGGGGATTAGATCGAGGGCATAACTGTTAAGGGGAGACATTTGAGATTTCCTATGTGGTGATGGAGTTGTTCTGTATCTATCTGGATTGTTCTGGTGGTTATACAAATCTATACAAGTTCTGAAATGTCAGAAACACACACACACACAAATGAGTACATATGAAAACTAGCAAATTCTGAAGATGTTCTGTAGTTTAGTTATTAGTATGATGCCAATATTACCATGTTTACAGAAGACGTTATCATTGGAGGAAAATAAATGAAGAGGACACAGGAACTTTCTGTATCATTTTTGTAACTTCTATGTTAGTCTAAAATCATTTCAAAATTAAAATATTTTTAAAATGTGAGAGAGGCAAAATAGTTCCAATGTCATAACAAAGACTAAAAAGCTGATTATACAGAGAAAACCTAGACACAAACCTCTCTGACTGGCACAGCAGAGAGCTATAGCATCATCTTCATTTTCATTAAGAGATAGAGCAACAGCCAACATGTTGGAAGGAAAGAAAGCTTTTTGTGGAGATCAACTGATTGAGACTCAGTTGTTAAAGTCTATATTTTGAGCAAATGCTTAAATCTAGTCTAAGATCTTTCTAAAGCAAGAAGTAGTTATTTCCACAAAAATAGTGTGGGGCAAGTTCAACATATGACCCAAAATAGAAACCAAGTTGGGCAAAGTCAGAAATGTGGCAAGCCTATGTTCTACCACAAAGGTAATTTTTGAGCTGATTTAAAAGTTTTAAGCTAGAAATTGTTTTCAAACTCTTGAAAAAAGATCACACACACTATGACATAAAACAGGTAAGTCCAATAGGCTAAGTAAATCCTGACCTCTATTAGGGTGATAGATGCCATAGAGAGATTATTTTAAAAACCTTTTTACAAAGGAGAAACCAGAGCTACCAAGACTCATTATATCCTCTAGAATTTTTAGTATGTAGCTTGGTATATTACCTACTTTGTACTATAACCATCTCACTTAACAGAACCTTTCATATTTATTCATTAATTTATCTACTTACTTACTGAAGCAATATCAATTGATTCTTTATTATGTGACATGAATGATGTAAGTAATTGGGCACAAAAATGAACAAGGTAGCAAGATCTCATGAGACCATTATAGGGGAGAATCATCCAATAATTAAAACAATAATTAAAATTGTGATGAGTACAATATTTGAAATGGGCATGATGAAAACATATAAAAGGGAAGCTGACCAATTATAAATTTAATAGCTCCCTAAAGTCAGTCTCTTTTGCCCTACAATTCCATTTCCCCTAATATCAGGTTGTGGTAAAAAGTTTCAATTCAGTGGTATGGACATGGTGCCCAAGGTGTGTCTTAATCACAGTCATGATCCAAGATAACAGAGATCCATGAAGTGGAGTAGAAGAGCAGGAAGGTGAAATCAGGGTAGGTAATTTCACTCAAAAATATAGAGGGAAGTCTTGTTGATTCCTGTGAGGTCCTTTTGGGGTAGCAGGTCTAATGCTTTAACTGGTTGTGGGCAACACTCAATTTCCTAATGAGGAGTGAGAACTGGTGATCCAGCAGAGTTGGTACCTGGAAACACAGCACACATCAGGAAGTTGAGCAGAAGATAGGTATTTAGTTTTAGGAGTCCAATATCTGAACAGCAAAACTATGAATAGAAGACCAAGTTTTCTATCTAAGGCTAAACTTGAAGCCTATGGGTTAATACAAGCTTGTACACATGCTTTTCCCAACTCTGAGGAATCCTTCAGCCTCCTGTCTAATTTCTTCAATCTTTGCCTCCATTGATCCACCTGTAGTTCTTAACCAACCCTGACTCGAAACAGGAAAAGTTTAATCTGTGTGTGTTGTTTTCACCAGCTTTCAAAGGTCTAGTTGATAAATGACTGTTTCCTTTTAGACCTTAAATGTAAACTGGTTCTTCCAGTGCAATATCCTATCTTCCAAGGAATAAAAACAAGTTCCCTAGATGACATTAAATGGAGACACTCAATGAATCATTTAAAAATGCTGTTGATGACAAATCCTGAACCACTGTCCAAGGACTGATCATTTTGCCTTTCCTTAGCAGCCTATAGTCTGTTTGCCTACTCAGGTTACCAAGAACAAGGCTTGTTAAGGTGGTGCCAAAAACATCTCCATTTTTCCTTTACCAAAGTGCTCATCACATTTTCTCTGCAAAGGCCATGGATGTCCAGATATCTTTGACAGCTCTGATACCTGAGAATTGCCAAGATGGGCATGCAGGTCAGAGTCCCCCAATGCACCATGAACCTTATCATAAAAGATTAAATGGGGGCTTCCCTGGTGGCACAGTGGTTGAGAGTCTGCCTGCCAATGCAGGGGACACGGGATCGTGCCCCGGTCTGGGAAGATCCCACATGCCGTGGAGCAGCTGGGCCCGTGAGCCATGGCCACTGAGCCTGTGTGTCCAGAACCTGTGCTCCACAATGGGAGAGGCCGCAACAGTGAGAGGCCTGTGTACCGAAAAAAAAAAAAAAAGATTAAATGAAATTTTTAAGTGATATATGGAAAGGGAAAATACAAGTTGAAATTTCCAACAGTCTTAAAGGAGGGAGAAGTTACTTCTAGGTGAGGTGATTAGGGAGAGCTTCAAAGTGGAGGTGGTCAGACAGAGAAAGACAAATATCATCTGATATTGCTTATATGTGGAATCTAAAAAAATGGTACAAATGAACTTATTTACAAAACAGAAATAGAGTCACAGATGTAGAAAACAAATTTATAGTTACCAAGGGGAAAGCAGGGGGGAGGGATAAATTGGGAGATTGGGATTGACACATACAAACTACTGTATATAAAATAGATGCTAATAAGGACCTACTGTATAGCACAGAGAACTCTGCTCAATACTCTGTAACGATCTATATGGGAAAAGAATCTATAAAAGAGTGGATATATGTATATGTATAACTGATTCACTTTTCTGTACAGCAGAAACTAACACAACATTGTTAATCAACTGTACTCCAGTAAAATTAATTTAAAAAAAGACAACAACAACAAAAACAACCAACCAAACAAAAAAGGTGGAGGTGGTAAATGAATGAAGCGTTAAAGATTAGTAATGCAGACGCCATGGAATTGCACCACTCAGGGCACTCTTCAAGAGAACCTACTGCAAAAAGTGCACTGATTGACAGCTTCCAGCTTCCATACCTTGTCTTTGAATTCACTGTAAAACACACCTGAGGCCATGACTTCCAACCAATGACTGAACATAATGGAGTTATTGGAGAAGGGCTATTTTTTCCCAATACTGGACCCCTCTAATGAGCAATCTTTGCTCACAAATCCGTATTGACCTGGTTGAGACGTTCTCAGACCTTCAGTGTAGTCTGAGGCTCTTTATACCCCATCTTCCTCCCTTCCTTCTTTCCTTTCATAGGTGCAAGACTGACATCATAGTTTGAAGGTTCTTCTCACTTCCTCCTGCTTACACTTCCCTTTGTCCTTCAGGTGTTCCTGTGAAGAGATTTACTTCACCAATAAATCTCTTGTACATCTAATGTTGCCTTGGTGTCTGCCTCATAAAGGATCTGATACAGACAAGTTTTTCTGAGTGATTGATTTGATTAATGGATGGATTAATCAACATGATAACAGCTCTGCTTAATTTGATGAAAATGTTCATACTCAAGCATCAGTCATGTGTGGGATTTCCCTTAGTTCCTTAAGGATTGAGGCTGAAAAACATCTACAAAGTGCAAAGTAAGAAAAAAGCAGCTACACTGAAATCATCTTGTGTTCTGTCTGAGCTGTGGCCCTTGAGATCTCGACCCTGCTGACCCTCAGATTTCCCTCAGATTCTGTCAACCCAAATTCCATCTAACTAAGGAGCAGAATCTGCCTTCTTGCTCTATAGACAGTTATTGCCCTAAGAATTTTTGAGAATACTTTTCCCCCAGGCTTGTTTCTGTGTCAGTTTCTGGACCTCAGAAGACATTACCTTGACCTATCATGAACCTGTTTATTTATTCATTCATTCATCCAATAATCTTAAATGAGGGCTTGTAGAAGAGACTTTTAAAGTGCAGTGAATAGAGTAGGCTTTGAAACTCAACTGCCTGTGTTCAGATATGAGCCCCACCACTTAAATCAATAAGACTTAAATTCTCTGTGACTCGGTTTCCTCACTTGTATAAAAGAATAATAAAATACCTATCCTATAAAGGTATTGTGAGGATGGGATGTAAAGCATAATATGTGTAAACATCTAGAACAGAATATGCTACATAGTAAGTATTCACAAAATCTATTATTAGTCAGTGTTTCTATGTGCCATCACCTGTGCTAGGATTTGAAGATACAATAGTTAATAAAAGACACATAGCCCATGCCCTCAGGGAACTTACATTTTAGTGGAAGAGACAAAACCCCCCATGTAAATAGAAATTAAATACTTTTGCATGGTATTATGTGCTACAAAGGGGAAGGAGAGTGCTGGGCTAATATTATGCTACTTAATTTGTTGGGGAAGGGATAGCCTCTCCAGGGAAAAGCATTTCAGGAGGAGACAAAGGCATATGCAAACCCCTGTGGAAGGAAGGAGTTTAGGGTGTTGGAAAAATGAAAAAAAAAAAGCAGCATGTCTTGATAAATAGATTCATCCTAGGACACATATACTCTAGACCAGCCCCTCAGTGCCACATGCACATTTTGGTCTAGCTTCCTGCTGGGGTTTGATACTGTTAGAACCCACTTGGCCTTTTACATGCTGCAGCCCCAACTTTACCCCCACATTACCCACAGGCATTTTTGCAGTGATCACCCTGATCATGCCCTGTTTATGAGCCAATGGCTACTCTACACTTGTTCCTGTGTTTATCCAATACGTGACTCTGAGAAGCATCCATCTTAGAAGATAAGAGTGTAAACTCTGCATCCAGTTCCCAAAGTTCCCACCATCACTTGACCTTGGCATAGCTTCTTACTGTCCTGTGCTTCAGATTACTCATCTGTAAAGTGAGATTAAAATTGTTTTCTAATTCATAAGACTGTTGTAAGTGTTCAATGGGTTAGCATAAATAAAAGGGTTCTAAATGTGACAGTCTGTAAATGTTAGCTATCAACATCACCATCATCGTCATCATCATCGTCACATAAGCTCCTGCTATTACTTTAGGACTCTATCTTTGAGGATGCTGCTCATGTTTCACTGTCTTACAGGGCATCTCTTTCCTTTCCTCTCAGGGAGAGTTTCCCACTGACTTCCCCGGCCTGGATTTTGGACTAAGGGCTAGTCTCTCAATCAGGAGAGGAAAATTCAGAGTGGCATTAGAAATGCCTTAGTGTCCTCATGCATGCATCTAAACACACCTCTACCTTTGTGACTCCTCAGTGCTATCTGAAATGGTACATACCCCTTCACTCTAGGCTCAGTCTGTCACTGTGTTGATAGTCTTCCCTATGTTCCATCATAAATGATAGTGTTAGGGAAAGCAACTTACATTTTAAATAATCATGATCTTCAGTAAAATGGTACTAATTTTAATGCTTTCAACTGCTGCTCCTTTTCAAGGCACAAAGCAGCCAGACTTCCTTTTTACTGAAGAGATTGCTAATGTGATGACATACAAACCATCAGCTGCCTCCCACGTGGATACTGACAGCTGGGGTGCTTTCAGCATCCTCCATAGTTATCGTTCCCTCTCCATTCGCCTCTTTCTCAGATTAGATTGAAATGGCACCATTTCACTCCATTTGAGACCAGGGGGTTCTTCAGATTGACAGGTATAATTATCATTTTGCTTCCCAACATGTGGTATCTAAGTAATAGCCTCCATATTTATCCAACGTTAATCAGGGAAGAGTTCAATCAGTTGGAAAGGGATTTGTCAAATGAGGTCCTGCCTATAGAACTCATCCAATAATGATGGTCCTCATTTCTGATATGAGGTTAGAGTCTTGCAACTCTGGGAACAACAGTTATCTCTCAACTACTCCAGGCCCTTATAGGGGTATTTGGATCTGTACAGAGGAGCTACAAAGAGGCCCAACTCCATTCATTCTGGGGAGATGAAGCAATGCAGGGACTTCCATTATAAAGAGAGTAATCAGAGTAAAATGAGTGCAAGAAAATAAAATATAATTCACCATAGTTTGGAAGTTTAGTTAGTAAAAGCAGTAACACATTGTTTTGTTGCTTTATTTTATTTTATTTTATTTTTGTTTGTGGCAAAAGAATGAGAATCATAGCTGTTTGGTGCTCTGATGAAATTTAAAGAAGATCTATCCTGCCTTCCCTTTTCCATTTTATAATGGGAAAATATCAGACTTTTCCCAGGAGCCTACAGTCATTTGGCTCATTAGGGGGGGATCAGAATTTACACAGCAGAAGAAGCCAAGAAATGAAGCAGTTTTATAAAATGGCCATTCAGTTGTCACAGTTGTTTCAATTTATATTGTCTTGAGTTGAAGGGATGGAGGGGGACTTTAAACAGATGTGGTCCAACTCCCTTCTTTAATAACCCTGAGAAGGACTGTTCAGTCTCTCCTTGGATGCCATCCATGAAGTATGAGCATCTAAGTGTCAGAAAGCTAGAAAGCTAAATGACAAACCTGGGCCAAGTGCAGAGCCCACTTGGGTGCTGCTCCTAATAATGGTAATGGTAATGGTGATAGTAATAGTAATAGTAATAATGATTCTTGAGAATGGGAACCAATCTTATATTGAACCATTGCTCACTCCAGACCAGGCAACATTCAAGGGCTTGACAAGAATCATCTTATTTAAACCTTTCCACAATTCTATTAAGCAGGTGGCATTTTTCCCCTCAGTTTGGAAATTAAGCTTAAAATATCAAGCAAATCCCTCGGGGTTACCCAGTGGTCAAGTGATGAGCTACAGTGGCCTGATTACAGCTTTTTCTTAGCCATAATGCTCCACTGCCTTGCATGTACTCCTTGCCTTGCTTGCATCAGAATTTCAAAGAGAACATGCAGAAGAGAAAGGGAGTAAGCAAAAGGGGAATTTGGGCCTGGTGTTTCTTCAGGAAAAAGTCCATAATAAACAGAGAGAGATAGCATGTGCTCACACAGAAATGAAAGCTTGACCAAGGCAGAAGTTAAAAGTGAATAAACACAGCCAGTTAAGTTTGATTCTCCAATTGCTGTGTGTTTTCTGGGGAGGTTCATCAAATGGCCCACTGCCTCCCTTGTCTGTTTATTTTATTTTGTATCTCACTGAGCAGAAACTGGTCTCTTCTCTGTGGTATTCCCATAAAAGTTAAATAACACTTCTATTAAAAGACACAGGGAAAGCTCATTCCCATTTCCTTCAGAGACCTACTTGTCACTATCCTGCCTCTAGTGTGACCATCTTAAAAAAGAATACTTTTCCTTAATACCAAGCATGGTTTATATTACATTATAGTTGCTCTGAAAAACAAAAATACTTTTATTTTCCCAGCAGGTATGGTAAGTCTTTTCAAATAAGTTGGGATTTTTTTTTTCTAAATGAGAAAAGTGGGCAATTTTAATCACACCAAATCTTTTAGGCATACCTGGGAAGGGAAAAGTGAATGTGGATGTTTCTTAAAACAATTGTTCTTTATGTACCAAGCATTATATTAAGTACCCACACTACTTCATTGGATGCTCACAGCAATCTGTTGAAGCAGGCATTGTGATCACCCATCGTTTATAGAGCAGGAAACTGCAGTGCATGAGGGCATGCACTTTGTTAAGTTTATAGAGTCTGTCTGCTTCAGAGCCAGGACACCCATGAGTCTCGCTTGAGGGCTACTTATAGGGACTCCAGGGGGAATGACATTTGTGTGTAGAAATGATCAGGGAAGCCCATCCTGAGGAGAGAAAATCTGAACTGAGACCTGAAGGATGGGGAGAAGATGGAAAACAAGCATTCTGAGCAGAAAGAACAAGTGCAAAGGCTCCAAATGGAAAGAACCAACACTTTCAAGGAAGAGCCAAGATGTCTTGATGGCTTGAGGAGGATGTCTGAATAAGCAGTAGAACTGAGACTCCAATCCATGCAGGGTGGTTTCAAGTCCCACATAAACAATTCTGTTACACAGACTTTCTCAATCCTGTTGAATGCTGCAGTATTTCCCAAGTAAGACTAAGACGTAGAACTTGCCCATTGACTTGCATTCTGGAGACTTTAACAATAGTAACATCCATGGCAGGATGGTTGGCAGAATCCAGATAGGAAATGTGGGAAGTGTAAATGGAAGACTAGGAAGAACAGCCAGCAAGTGTCAAAACTTTTTCAAAAAAAATTTCCTCAGAATGCCAGAGGAGAATGTGGTGTCAAGGGAGGGTTTGTAAAAGGAGAAACAAACGTGTGAATGCTGACAAGATTGACCCAGGAGAGAGAGGAAGAGTCATGATACATGAGAGAGAAATTGATTATGTCCAGAAACATTAGTGCATGATTTGATTCTTAGCCTTTGGCTAAAAGGGATTTATGGACATCTAGGAACTGAGGATGTGTGTTTCATCCTGTCTATCATGTTTCCATACTCTGCCCATCCCCACTTGTGATAAGCCAAATATGATCAATATATAATATACACGTTGCTTTTATTTGCAGTGGTTTTATTTCTTTTCTGAAAGTTAATTGATTGAGTCTCTCCTTTGTGATAATTAAATGAGATAATCAGTCAATTAACTTATTATCTCATTCTCTCAACAAATATGTTTGACTATCTTCAATATGCCAGACACTATAACAAATTAAGTGATAGAAATATGGATAATATAAGTGTATGATACCTGCTCCCAAGAAGTTCTTGCTCTTATAGAATGAGATGCAATATTCTACAGCATGTATCACAGTCCTTTTCTCAATCAAGTTGTTTTCTTGTGTATTTGTGCGACTGGAAAGAGACAGATATGTAAATCAATGAGTCAGAGTTTTAAACATTTTTCAGAGCTTTTTTCCTTTATCTACTTTTCCTTAAATTTTGCCTCTTCTCTTCTTGAATGCTCACTTGTATATATTCAATTATATATATTATATTATATATTAAAGTGAATATATAGTATATATTATATCTGATGAAAGACATTATCTAGAATATATAACAAACTTTTACAAATCAATAACAAGACCAATTACCCAATTAAAAATTGGGCAAATGATTTATATAGACATTTCACAAAAGAAGATATATAAATGAACACAGAAAAAGTTTCTCAGAATCATTAGCAATCAGGCAATACAAATTATAATCATAAAGATATACTATTCACATCCTCTAGAATAGCTCAAATTAGAAAGATGGACAAAAAATGTAGATGAGGATGTGTACAGGCTGGAATTCTCATACCTTACCAGGAGGTGGGAGTGGGTGTGTAAAATGTTACAACCAATTTGTAACACTATTGGGCAGTTGAACATATATGTACCTAAAGACCCAGAAATTTCCACACCTGTTTATTTACCCAAAAGAAATGTAAAGTTATCACCACATGAACATTTTTCAAGAATGTTTAGGGCAACTTTATTCATAATGGCCACAATTAAAATGTCCATCAACACTTCAATCAATAAACAAACTGTGGCACGGTCATATGAAGGAATATTATTCCTTAATAAAGTGGAAAAAACACCTGATGGATATATCATGGGCGAATCTCATAAATATTATGTTTAGAGAAAGAATCCAAATACAAAAGAATACATATTGTTTGATTCCATTTATTTGAAAGCAAAACTAATCTATAGTGATAGATATTAGAATAGTGTTTGCCTGTGAAGTTGGGGATTTACTGGAATGGGCACAAGGGAATTTCTGATTGAAAATGGTCTTAATCCTGATTGGGGTACTGAAACATGGGTATAAAAATAGTCAAAACTCATCAACTTGTACATTTAGTGTGATAAGCATAATTTAAAGAAGGCCCCTTGACCTTTGCCACTGGTGTTACTCCCATCATTTTCCTAGAGTATAAGCCAAAGAGGAGATTATTTGGGTGGGGTTAATATAATCATATGAACCCTTTAAAAGCAGAGAGTTTTCTCCTTTTGGTTACAGAATGAGAAATCAGAGGGCTTTGAAGCATGAGAAAGATTCAAGGCACCTTTTCTGGTTTGAAAATGAAGAAAGCCACATGACAGGGAATGAGAGGCCTTCTAGAATTTGAGAGCTGACTGACAGCCAGCAAAGATATAAGGACCTCAGACCTACAATTACAAGGACTGCATTCTGCCAATGTCAGTGGATTGTTCCACGTAGCCTCCAAATAAGAGACCCGTTGGCTGTAATTTTGATTTCTGCCTTGTGAGACCTTACGTAGAAAACCAAGTTGACCTCACCCAGATGTCTAACAAGCTGTAAGATAATAAATGGGTACTGCTTCATTTTTTATTTTTACTCTTATTTAATTTATTTTATTTTAATTGAAGTATAGTTGATTTACAATATTTCAGGTGTACATCAACGTGATTCATTTATATATATTCTTTTTCAGATTCTTTTCTGTTATAGGTTAAGATATTGAATTTAGTTTGCTGTGCTATATAGTACGTCATTGTTGTTCTATTTATACATAGTAGTGTGTATATGTTAACCCCAATCTCCCAATTTATCCCTCTTCCCCCCTCTTTCCCCTTTGGTAACCACAAGATTTTTTGTTCTATGTCTGTGAGTCTATTTCTGTTTTGTAAATAAGTTCATTTGTAACATTTTTTAGATTCCACATGTAAGTGATATTATATATTTGTCTTTCTCTCTCTGACTTAACATTAAATTTGTGGTAATTTGTTATGTGACAATAGAAAACTAAGACATTTAATTATTATTTAAGAATTTCACTGTATGTACATATTACCTCTCTCCCTCTGTGTTTGTGTGCATGAGTGTGTGTGTGCATGCACACACACATGCATGTGTCTATACCAAGGAATTTAGCTGGATTTAGAATCACATTGAAGTTTAATAGAAAACACGGATTAGAAGCTGAGTTTATCTCATGGATACAGAGTAAGCAGTCTCTGCTTCCACATCTGGTGAGGTATAAGAAACATATGACAAACACAGTATTCTTAAATAAAGCTCTTTGCATTATTGGAAAAAAAGTAAGTGTATGTTTAAGGACCCCACTATTTTTGTTTCTCTAAACATGCTCTTCCCCAGGTTTCCCATAGCAAAAACTTATTGAGCTGTTATCATGTACCAGCCATTCTTTTAAGATCTCTCCATGTACTAACTCATATAATCCTCACAATAGCACCATGAGGTAGATAGGTATTTTCATCATCTCCAGTTTACAGATAACTCACAAAAGGATAACAGATAATTTATGCAGTGAGGCAGTCTGCCTCTGGAGTTCTGGCTTTAACTATAATGATGTATCTTGCCCTGTAAAAAGTGGAGCCATCCTGTGTCTTTTCCTCACACCTCAAATCCAATCCCATAGAATGTCCTAATGGCTCTACATTCTAAGCATATTCTTACCCTATTCTGAGCCACCATCATGTACTCATCTGGACCATTCGAATAACCTCCTCCACCCCCATTGCTCTCCCTGGTCCTGACCTTTGTCCCCATCCCCCATGGTCCTTTGTCCACAATATTGTCAGATTAGCTCATTTCTCTCCTTTCTTAAAATGCTCTGATGGCCTCATCTCCACTTAGAATAAAGATTTTGTAATAGTTCTCAGGGAAATTTTGGCAGTGTCTAGAGGTATTTTTGGTTGTTATGTCTTAGGGGTAGAAGTGCTACTGGCGTCTGTCTGGTGGATTGGGAACAGGGATGTTACTAAACATTCTGCAATGCACAGGATGTCACCCCAAAACAAAGAATCATCCAGCTCACATTGTCAATAGGGCTGAGGTGAGAACCCCTGTTCTTCACTGAGCATAGCAACACATTCAAAGATAAGCGCATTATATACTTTCAAACCCTAGTGTTTAAGAGTTCTTGGGTTCCCCTCAAACTGCCATGGGGACACAGCATACTGCTAGTCAGGGACATAAACTAGGCCTCACTCTAGCTTGTAGCAGGGAGCTCTCTCTAGGGTGGAGAACTTCACTCTGAGCTGAGACTGAAATCTTGAGATTCAGCAAGTGGTGAATTGAATTTTGAAGAGAGATGAGTAAGTAGAAGAACATTCTTCACAAACATCATAAAAGAATGGCTGCCACTGTTTTGACCTCAGGAACACCTGCTTTTCTCCTGCTTCCTAGGGTTGCAGATCACTGCTTAGATTAATTTAATGCCCTCATCCATGCTGAAATATTAATGGCTAACATGGTAAAGCCTTTATATAATAATCAATTTTTAGTAACATTCTTTGTCATAAAACAATATAAACTTAAAGTAAAAAAAATTGGAAGATATTTTTTAAGTTAAAAATCTGAAAGAACAGTGGAAAAGAAAGAAAAATAAATTATAATTCTACTACTCAGAAGTAACAACTGATAATACTTTGGTGTGTGTGTGTGTACAGGCAATATTTTATCATGAACATTCTCTCATGTCATTAAATTTTTGAAAACCATTGTGTAATATTCTATCACATAACAATATGTTGACTTTAAGATTCTTCCTAGTTTTCATCGAGATTGATCACATCCACTTCACTGATCAGTTGTGAGAATGAAAGAAGAGATCATTTACTCAATGAACATTAATGAGATATTTTCTGTGTGCCAAACATTATACTAAGTGCTATGTGTAAGAGATGAATAAAACAGGATTTCTCTATTCAAGATGAATCAAACAGCATTGGTGAGTGTTGTGTGGGCAGAGAGCAGATGAGAAGTTGGTATTAGCTTACAAGGAGACTCCTGGGAATCACCTACTTTGGTGGTAAATATAGCAAATGAGACCGCTTGCAGTGTCCTCCCTCTAATCCAGAAACGTCTCACTTTCACTGAGCCCTGCTCCTCTGCCCATCCAAAGAGTGTATTGACTTCTAAATCCCTGTACTGAAAACTATCTTATGTGGGTGTTTTATAGTCTTCTAAGGTTGCCATTACAAATTACCATAGACTGGGTGACTTACACAACAGGTTTATTTCTCACAGTTCTGGAAGCTGGGAAGTTAAAGATCAATGTCACAAACAATTTGGTTCCTGTCAAATCTTTCTTCCTGGCTTGCAAGTGGCCACCTTCAATACCATCATGAAGGTCCCACCCTCATGACCTCATCTACAATTAATTACTTCCCAAAGGCCCAACCTCCAAAACCATCACATTGGGTATTTGGGCTTCAATATATAAAATGGTGGTGGTGGGGGGCCGACACAATTCAGTCCATAGTAGGTTACCTAGAGTGTATTTCTTTTGTGGTCAGTGAAACTTTAATTTTATCATATACAAAAATTTATTCATGCACAGTGGAAAAAAATGCTATCAATTTAGTGTATATTTTCCTTTTATTATCTCATATATATGGGTCATGTTATACATTTTATACATACTATATTACACTTTAACATTGATTCACGTGTTTATACCACAGACATTTAAAAATTCCTATTCTGTGCTGGTTGCCATGGCTAGGGGTAGAGAATAAGTAGTACTAATTAGCAAATAGGGATCTGACCTTACAGTGCTGAGAGTCTAATATAAATTGGAGTTGTTTTCCAAGTTCCACTATCATGCAATGCTTCAATGAATATTATTTACATCTAACTCTGCACCTAACTGACATCTCTGTTTAAGAAGAATTGTGTGTGTGTGTATCTACAAGCTAGCATGTGCTTTCTAGTTTCTTTCATACATTGATAGTCTGTTAGCACGTTTGAGACAGTCACTTTCTTGGGCATAGGATCCATGTTCCATGAGTCTTTATGTGCCCTGCACTTTTCACAGTCTTATGCATAATAGACATTTCATGATGTTGATTGAATGAATGATGCCCTCTCTGATCGTTATAATAAGCATCTGAGGAAGGTGCTGACATTCCTGTCTTGGTGAGCTCAGGCTGCCATAATAAAGTACCATAGACTCGGTGGCCCAAACTGCAGAGATTCATTTTCTCATAGTTATGGAGGATGGGAGTTCTTCATTGGGGTGGCAGCATGGTGATGTTCTTCTGATGAAGGCCCTTTTTCTGGCTTGCAGTTGGCCATCTTCTCACTGTATCCTCACATGGGAAGGGAGAAAGAGAAAACCAGAGGGAGAGAGAGAGAGCAAGCTCTGGTGTCTCTGCTTATAAAGGTACTAATCCTATTGGATCAAGACCTACAATTATGACCTCTTTTATGACCTTAAGTACTTCAGTAAAGGCCCTAACTCCAGATATAATCACATTGAGAGTTAAGCCTTCAACATAAAAATTTGGGGCAGAGGGTATACAAACATTCAGTCCATAGCAATTCCCATTTTACAGAAAATCAAGACTGTGACAGAATGACATCTGTGCTTCGTCCCAAATGCTGACCCCCTCTGATTGGTAGTGGCTTCCTGGAGCCTGGCAGAGGAAGGATTCTGGAGCCACACTTGGCTCAGAAGAGAGCTGGCTGGCATGGATGGATTAAGCATGTGTTTGTGAGTATGGAGCAGGAACCAGCTGCATGTGCACATGACTGCCATCACTGTGCTTGGCAGCACACAGTATTACCTTAATTTTTAATACTTATAACCTGCAAGGCACACATTTTTTTTCCCCATTTTACAATGACTGACTTATAGCTAGAGAAGTTAAATCTTTTACCAGAGGGCAGTTAAGCGTAGGGCTTCTATCTGAACGGGCTTCAGTGTTTCTTTATGATACAACTGACTCAACTCAAATTCCTCTAATACTGAAGATTCAGTCAGCTCCTCATTTTACAATACATTTCAAAAAATATTTTTTCATTGGGCAAATCACAGTGTTAAAGAAAGTAGAAGAACAACTGGCCTTTAGAGATTATCCAATTTAGTGATTTTTTAAAAAGTGAAATTTTTTGTCAATGAGACATTATTAGAACTCCAAGTATATAAAATACATGAAAAGCAGAGTTGATGAGGGCAAAGAGCTCCCTTTGCCACACCCAGGGCCCTGGAAATATCTCCAAGAAACCCCAGCTTTCCATGAAACATGGTTTCTAAAACACTGATCCATCTCACCCTCCTTATTCAGTTGAGAGAGGCACAGATTACTTGCTGAAGGTCACAGAGCTAATTAAAGTCAGGGCCAGGGATGTGGCTCTGGCCTCCTGATTCCTAAACCAATGCTGCTTCTCATACACAGGTGTTGAGATATTTTTAAAAAATCATCTGTGACTTTGAGGCACCAGGCTCCTCTGGAACCATAACTGAATTATGTAGGGCACATGAGGTTTCCTGAAAATCCCAAAGAAAACAAAGGGAAATTGGAAAAGCACTGTGGGATTGACTGCAAACAATTGAAATTCTTCTCAGTTAAATGTCGAGATGAAAGGCCAAGACAAGTACCGTTCTGCAAAGAGGAGAAATGAAAAGTCAAGTCAGAAAGACTTACAGATATTGATATTCTGCTGAGAAGACTTAGTTCCAGAAGGGAAGAAAAGCTATGGTTTCTGAGCACATACCCGCATTTGATTCCGGTATAAATGCCCAGTCTGACTCTGGCTCAACCTGGTGTGAGCTTAATGAATATTTCAGAGGTCCCTACAGAGTGGAAGGACTTTAGAGGTCAATGAGGCCTGTCTACCACTTCATACAGGAATTCTCTCCAGAGTAACTCACATTCTGTTATGCCACTAAATGTCACACCTAGTGGGGTAGCTCTGAAAACAAGCAAGTCCATATATAGAGAGAGATCTTTAAAAAGAAGAGAAAGGAAAACACTTTCTGTGAAGTTTTATTCACCTCCTTTAAAAGTTCCAACAAGCCATTGAGGAAGGTGGGAGAGTCATCATTTAAAGATGAGATAAATGAAGTTCAGAAAAGTTATACAATTGGTTGCATGATATCACAACTGGTATTTGAACCAAGGTCTGCCTAAAGTCTTTCCACTGAGTGGTAGAGAATACTAGTGAGTACAACTTTTCATGTTCTCTTTTCATTCCTGGGCAAACAGCTAGAAGACATTTTCCAGATGCTCTTACTCAGCTCAGGTGCACCCAGGAAACCAATTTATGACCAATACAAGCAGAAGTGATTGGAGCCATGTCCAGGCCTGTCACTTAAAAATATCTGCTCCCTTCCACTAGAGAAAGCAAGCAAGCAAACAAGCAAGCTCTGAGGATCTTGAAGAGGATAGAGCCACAAAATGGAAGGAGTCTGGGTCATTGAATGATTTCATGGAGCTAAGCCCCTTCCCCAAGGCACACTGCATTCCACTTTCTCATTGAACTCTGCTTCAGATTATTCAGTCATTGTTTCCAGTTGTGACTACAGAGTAAAGGACCCAGGAGATGTTTGGGAATAGCAATTTTAGCTCCTGTAATCAAACACCAGGAAAATGTGGCCATAACCACAGCCCCAGGCTATTCTAGCCAGCATTGTGACATTGTCTTTTAGGGTAGAACTTGTACCAGATCACCTGATGCATAATCACAGGCTAAAGTACATATCTGGATTCCCCTCACACTTTGCTGTAATAGGCAAATAATTGCAATGGGGGATGTGCAAAGCTACCAGACCCTTACTCCCATCCAAGACTGAAACACTCATTCTCCTAAAGCAAAATAAGTGTTAACAGCTCACAGGTTGTCTTTGAGTCTCCCTCAAGAGATGAAGATGGATGAAGAAATCCACCTCAAGGTCATAGATTCTTCCTAGCACATCATTTATCAAATGAGTGGTCCAATGCTGAGCTACAAAGGGCCTGCCTCCTTATCAAAATTCAGGAAAATTTGGTAGGGTTATTCCAGTTCTGGCCATCTTTTCCATGCCTCCCATTCACCATGGGACTTGACAGAATCATTTGTTGCCACTGTTTCATATCCCAGCCTTTCCCTTTCCTCAATCCTGGTGCAAACACCAGGAGCATCCAAGACTTATAATTTTAAAAGAAGGATTTTAAATGATTACATATTTCTAAAAACATGCCCTTAGGATAATTGAGGGACCATTTTCTCTATCAAATGAGGGAGATCATGGCACACTCAAAGCCATGTGCCTCCAGAGAATTTCAGAACTGCTTTAACTTCCTTTGTGATATTCAGACCACTAACCTGCACCCTGCCTGGTAATGATGTGTTTAGATTTAGTAGGAAGCTGCTGCTCTATCTTTCTGTGCAACCTGTAACCCTACTACTCTTCTTCCTTATCATCAGAATTATCCAGTTCCTCTCTGAGACCTTTTCTGCGTCTGGTACATGCTTTTGATCATTTTCCACCACATATTATCACCATCTACCAATTTAAACTGTTATTATCTATTTACTTGTCCTTTTCCACTAATCTAGGAATTCATCAGATACAAATGAGGAGAGTGACTTATTCATTTCTGAACTTCCCAGAGCCTAACATTAGGTGTTCCTCAAGAATGATTTCTTCAATATTGATGGAACACATTCACCCCACCCTGCTTGATACATAAAGGCCAGTTGCAATGGCTTTATCTACCACTTTTCATGTGTCTCCTTCTTACAAATAAACACATAAGCTGGAAAACTTTATAAAGCCCAACTTAGCCATAAGGTTGGGCAAGATGATATGAATGTGAAAATCCACTGTTTATCTCAACAAATGGGAGAGACCTTCCAAAAGAACAGAAGTTAGCCTGGAGGAGGAGTTTAGAGCAGGAATTTTCCTTCTAATGTTGTGCTGAATAGGTTTATTTCTCTCCACCTCTGTCACCTTATCCAAGTTGAAGTTATCATAATCTTACTCTTGGTCTGGTGCCACTGGCCCATTCACATCTACTTGTGTCTTTCTCCAACCTGCTCTTTGCTATGTAACCAGAATGCTATTTTCAAAATACCAAAATGGTCATTTCAGACTTACCACTTCCCCTCTTTAGGATGGCATATGCATTGCCTTGTCTGCCCGTGGTCCACCTCTCAGGACCCATCTCTTACTATATTCCCTCAGCCTCAGTTCCCCAGACTCACTAGCTGTCCTATTCTCTCCATGGGATTTCTGCTTTTGCTAAACCTTTTACCAGGACCCCTCTTCCTTTCAGCTGTATTGCAATCTTTGGTACTTATTTAGCAGATCTCAACATATACAAAGAAACTTACCTACTACTTCTGGAAAGGTTTGAACCCTAATACAGCACTATTAACATCCCACACTTTAAGTTTATAGAATCCATCATGCAAAATATATGGTTTTCTTCCTCATGCAAACACGGGGTCTAGTACAGAGCAAGCAGATGATATAAGTGTGTGTTTAAGAAAAGAAAGGAAAAGAGAAAGACAAGAAAAGAAAAAAGGAAAGAAGAAAGAAAGGAAGACATTAAAATGAATAAATTGAGGGTTATCTCATAAGTTTCTACTTTTTCGTAACAAAGTTGAGACTTTCAACTACACCATACAAGCACTCTGATAGATTAGATCTTATTTGGAGGTATAATACATATAAAGCAGATAAATTCAATTGAGCTTGGTATCTGGAGGGTCTCACAGAGTCATGCTAGGTCCTTCAGTCTTCCTAGAACCTGTGGCTTTCCCTTGATTCGTGGTCTGATTCCCACTCTTAAGCAGTTGGCTCCATAATAGAACTGGAGAAAATATGGATAGTCCTTAAAAAAAGTTGAAAAGAACAAAAGATCCAGATGGTGGGTGTGTGAATCAAAACAACACTTAAAGAAAGGATACTTTGAATCCAAATAAAATAGAACAGAATCTTCTACAGCTGAGAAAAAATAAAAAAATAAAAAAGCATATTAGTTAATTTTGAGGGCAGGGACAATGAAGTATGGAATCTGGTATCTCATAAAAAGCTTCCAAGGTCAAAGTTATACAAACAGGCAACCCTATAGAGACTGGAAAATCTCATGACTCACTGCTTGTGTCATTAATTGCTGAACTCCTGGTTACTTTAGTGAAACATTATATAATTTTTGCTCTTGGCATGGATGTGGCAATGCCTTAAAATAAACAAGACAGTCAATTAGAGTTGATCTGTTAAAAAAATTGCCCTGCCAAGACAAGCTGTAGAAAGTGAAAACAAAAATAAAATTGTGTTGAAGAACAAGGAATACATTTCTGGGTCCAACAGTCATCAATAATCTCATAATTCAGAAAGTCCATTTGCTAATATGTCCATCCATCCATCTTTCCACTCATTTAGTGTGAATTTCCCTTTTCCTGGAGGTTAGTTAGACAGGCTAAGCTACTACACTGGCTGCTATATTGGGGCTTGGCTGTAAAGTTCTGAATGAGGAATGGTCAAGATGGTCTAAGCAAGGAAAGCCAACTTTGAAATCCAGAGGCTGAATTAAACACTCATTCCAAAGGAAAGAATACAGCATGATGATGATGAAGTCCCACAGGAAATGTATCCAGATACTGGTGGCTGTCTTCAAACACTCATGAGTGTTTTGGTTTCTCTTTAAGGCCTATCACATGTGTATTATATGGACTCAAGCGGGTTCACCTTAAAAGTCAAGTGTCGAGATGAATCTATCTATTCTTCAATCATTCTACCATTCATCCACACTTTCATATATCCAACCACCTATTTAGTTCAAGTTGGATTAGTCAGATCAGATCAAGGCAGGGCAGTGCCTGTTGATCCAATCCTGTTCACCTATATTCATGCAGCACGTGCCACCAAAATCTAGGAAAATACCAACCAGTATGTACTATGGTATTAGCTCTGTTCTTCTTATCCACTATCTAAGACTGTATTCTAAGAGTAAGAAGAATTTTCATGGTAATTAGGCAGACCAACTGGTGTAATCCAATAAAAGCAATTCTTTGGCTTCCTCTACTATAAAATGGAGCTAATACTAGAACCTACCTCATAGGGCTATTGTAAGGGTTAAATGAATTAATAAATGCAAATAATGCCTGGCATTATTATTATTTTTAAGAATACTTATAGATAAATAGTAATTTAATTTTAAAGAGTATTATCATAAATAGTATTTCCTTTGATGTTCCCAAAACACTTTCACATAAAGTGCATTTCTTCTCATTTCATAGATGAGAAAATATCTGACAACCTTTTGACTCTCTCTAAAATAATTGAGCTGCTGGAATGCAAGGCTAAGAATTTTCTATGTAGCCTGCCTAGTACACAGTAAATAACCAAAATAAATTGGTTGAGTGATTGAAATGGCGAAATCCTCCTGGATCCTTCTCTAATCTGCCTTCTTTTCTACATCTCTCCTGCCACTGCCCTGGTTTAGGTCTTGTCATATCTCCTCTGGATTGTCACCACAGCCACCTAACTTGACTCCTTGTTGCTAGATCCATTTTTCTCTAGTGAGTTTAGAATCACCTTTTCAAAATTAAACTTGACTATGCTTATTCTAAAGTCCTCAATGGCTCACCATCTCAGCAGGATGTAGCCTTAGTTCTCAGTCTTGCTCACAAGGCTCTTTGCAAGGGGCAAATGCCCACTCACTGTTGCATACGTCCTGTTTGCCAGCCCATCCCAGGGTCTGAGGGCATGATCAGGTCACAGGAGAGAAGAATCAAGCCAAGAGGTGAGGGTGCACATCTCCCCTCCTGTCCCTGCTCCCCCACTTGGCATAGAGTATTCCTCTTCCCCACCCAACTCCCACCCTGGAATGCTGCTCTCTGGGGGATCTAGGGAATAAACTTGACTGTGCTGAGCCCTGAGACCAGAGAGGATGGAAATTTTTTGAGGGAGGAGGGTACATTCTTCTCATTTTACTGTCTTTAAAATTTCAATAAATAACATTTGCTTATAAATAAGTAAATAAATAATTAAACAAACAAATTCATAAATGAAAGCTTGTTTTTTTACTGCTAGAACTTTAAGCTCCCTGAACTGAAAAATATTAAGTTCCTCCAATGCTAGGCCTGATGTTTTTGATTGTTTGTTTTCATCTTTTAAACAGGATATAGAGGTAGATACAAAATTTTCCACTCCCTGTCCCCAGTGAGTTTTAAGCTTAGGATGGGAAAAAGGCTTGTGGCAAACAACTATACTACAATATAAGAAAAGTCTTAAGAGAAGTACATATACCATAACACATCATAGGATAACTTGGCTATTTTCTGCATTCCAAACCAACCATTTGGTTCACTGTGGCAGCTATTCCTGGGAAGGATTAATGGCAACAGCTGGGACTATAGTGAACATTTTTGTTAACATTATATAATTTCAGCCCTGCAACAACATGTGAAAGTGGTATATTTAATTTTACAGATTAGAAGACTAACTTTCAAAATATGTTGTGACTGCTAAGATCAACTAGGATATATGTACAGAGTTGGGATTTAAATTCAAATAGGTCATATTTATAGTGAAACTTAAACACTGAATCTCACTAGTGAGGGGCATCATATTACTCGTCAGCCCCTCTTTAAATGAATTCCACTCTCCGTTCCTGGGCCAACCTCACCAAATTCTAGTCTACCTGTCGGTGGTAGTACATTTGAATTCCTAGGCATTTTACAAAGCTCTCCAGTGGTTACTGAAATATTTGGTCCTAAACACTATTCCACATTCTATATGGCATCAGGAATTGGTTTAAACAGCTTTCTGGCTTAGTTTAATGGATTTTGGGATAGAAAATTTGAGTGATTATTTTTCAGCATGAAAGACTGTGAGATCTGAGAGGGGCTTCCATAGGTGGACATGGGGAACCAGAGAGATTTGGAAAAGTAGAGGAAAACAGCTAGTGTCAATAAGAGGTGGGAATAATGCCAGAAGGCACCTGGGAAACACAGTTCACATTGAAATGATTGATTTCTTTACTCATTTGCTTTCCCTTTAGACTGTAGGATCCTTGGAGGCAGGGGTCTTGTCTTAACTGAGCTAGATGCAGAGCTCCTAGAACAGTGCCTGACACAGAGTGTGTCTATCACACAGCTTGGGACAACTGGTGACTTCTAGGTAGGATGAAGATTCCAAGAGTAGAACCATTGGCTTCATGGTCAATGCCAGCACATCAAAATAGGGTCTGGGAGGTCCTGTGGGATTCTGCCTTAGCCTCTTTTTCAGCATCATTTCACACCACCTACACCTTCACTCACGGTGCACACTCCCACTTCACTGACCTTCTGTCAGTTTCCGGAATATGCCAAGCTCCCCTCCACCTCAGGGTCTTAAGGTGCTCTTACCTCTTTGTGAGATACCCTCCCCACATTCCACTGCATGACAACCACTTCATCTTAGTCTCAGATCACATCCTTCCCTGATGTGATCCTTTTACATAATCTCAGAGGACATTTCATATTTGTTATAGTACTTACACATTTGTAAGCTAAATACTTATTTAGTGATCCCTTGCTTATTACCTGCTTCTTGCATTAGACTAAAATCTCTATTACGTGAGGACATTGTCTAGTTAGCTGCAGCACTCTTAGTGCTTGTCACAGTGTCAAAAACATAGTAGGTACTTATTAGTTGTTAAATTAATGTTTCATAGGTTATGTGTCAGAAATTATGATGGCCAATGGGATAAATAAATGTCCCTGCATTTTTGGTCATCACGATTGAAGTAAAGAATATAAAAAAATACTGTGAATTTTGGTAGCATAGAAAAAAGAGGGCTTGTAATAACCAGCCACCATATTCAAGGGACTAGGCACTGCTCTTTGTTTAATCAAAATTTAAATATACTCATGAGCCAACTGATTTATGTGAGATCTAATATGTGGGTAAAGAACATTGCTGAGTTGACAGTATTAGATATTCCTATATACAGCCTTCCATAGCATACAGACTCAAAAAGGGCAGAACAATCTAATTCAGAGAATCTTACAGCTGAAATGATGGATGTGGGGGTTAGAGTTGTTTATTAATAATGATGTACATGTGCATATTATGTTTTACAATTCATACAACACTTAATCAATCATCAATTCTCTTGATCCTATAGCTGTTAAGATATGATGAGTTACACTGATTCTGTCCTCTTGAAAGTGGAGATCTGATATATCATGCTTAACAATGAGAGCTATTTCCATAAAGGTTAGGATTCTGGCAAATGTTGCTGAAAGGACCATTTCACCCTGTATGTTCACAAAACATCTTAAATTTAGATTTTTAAAATATTATCTACAAATGGAGATTGCTCTGGGTGTGTATTTCTGTGTTTATGTGTGTAGTTTTCATAATCTAGTCTTGATATTTCTTCATATTTTAATATCCCAGAATCCTCAAAAATTGGGCAAAGCCTGTGTCATGGAGAGGCCCTATGTTCACAGTCCCTTGTACATAAAATGGAAAAGATAGGTTCAACAAGCACTAGAACAAGTAAGGCTCAAACTTCCCCCTCCTCTGGTCCCCAGACCCTCCCTAGCTACCATGCTTCTCAGCTTGTGCATGTTGATGAATCATTACACCTCTCTGGGTCTCAAGTTTCTTCATGTATAAAATAGCAATTGAAATTTAAGTCCACGATCATGTTCCACAATTCTGAAATCCAAAAATCACTGAGATCTGAAAGATTTTTTTTTCATAGGTTTGGAACTAAAGCTCTTTTTGGCAGCACAAACTTCCTGAATTGACATGTAGTTATTGAAGTCATCACTTATCACACTTAGTCTCAATATTCACAATGTAACATGCAGAAATACCAATGTGATTATGCTGGAGATGTTATATAGTATACAACATTTATATTGTGCTACCTTTGTACAGCCATAAAGTTTTGAATCTCAAAAGCTTGCAGGCCCCAGGAGCTTCATGTGAGGGACTGTGGCCCTTTTCCTGTGTGGTGTGTTGCTAGGTTTGAAGAAGCTAGATTCTCTGGCTCATAGTATGAACTCAGCAAGTGGTAGTCCTCATTTACAAGCTACACTTTTTTCTCTAACTCACTGAACTCTAGCATTCCTGCCCCTTTTCTGGCTGTCTAGTTGGTAAATATCTGGCTTTGGATCAAGACTCCCATTACCCTTTAACAAATGCTGTCTTAGCTGGAGATTGTCTGAAACCCAGGGAGTTTCTTCTTTGGCTCCAATTATCTCTGTCAGACCAGGGAAATTTCTGGGCCCTAACATCACCAGGACTCTCATCATTGTTTCAGTAAGACTCCTACATCTGCTTCTTTACTTTGCCATGGATAGTATAAGTGGAAGAGAGCAGAGTGGGAAACTACAAAGAAATATATTCCTTTTCAAAAATGAGTTTATTATCTTTGACCAACACTAGCTTTTTCTTAGGAGGTAGGTAGTTGATTGATTCATTTGCTTATTTAGCAGTCACTCCTCTTTCATTGATTTATTCAATTATTTATTCATTTATTCATTCACTCATTTATCCATTCTTTTGTTCATACAGTAATTTAACAAATGTGACTAATATTTGCTGGCCTATATTGATTCTATTTATAAGATGAGCCCCAAGAACTAATCAGAGAAATAGAAAATCAAATTTGTCTGTTTATCAGGTTTTTCTTTTTCCTCTGTATGTGTATTTTTTGGTGAAAGTACATGGGTGAAAGAAGGACTTTGTGTAGGGGCAGAAGCCATTATTTTATAAATTAGAACATATTATTAGAGAAGAGCATGTCTTACAGTAAATGCATTATATGTATTGCCTGTTTGAATTCTCCACACTTTCTGAAAAGTTAAGACTTTCATCTGCAAGGTTTATAAATATACCCTGGTTACCAGTCAGTTTCAAACCTAGGTCAGCGTGACTTCACAGTTACCATGGACTTCCACTTATATTCCACTTCCTCCCAAGAAGGACCCAGAATAGAAAGGGCCAGTGATAAGAGGGATGAACTGTGTTCACTTCACATCTTTGCTGAGGGTCAACTGGAATAGCTTTCAAAATAGAAAGAAGGTAAGTTTTAGGGAGGCAGTAAAAGTGCTTCTAATTCAGAAATGTATCCTAAGCATCTGGCTTAGCACCTGGTACAAATAAATCTTTGAATAAATGAGATATGTGATTGACTATAACAGCAATTGATATTATTTAAGAGAGGAAAAATAAGGGGAAGAGGAAAAGGAAGAGGAAGAAAAAGCAGAGAAAGGAGGAAGAGAAGCGAAGTGGAAAGAAGAAAACAAACAAAAAAAAAAGAAGGAACAAAAGAAACGAGGACATAAGAATGAAACATGTGTGTTGCCCTAGCAATTGGGTTTCACTAATCATTCCTGTAAAACTGTTCTCTTTAGAGTCTCTGTTGATATCCATGTTTCCAAACTCAATGGCAAAGTGCTTAAGAGGAGTCTCTGAAATCAAACTTCCTTTTTGACACAAAATAGCTTGGTGATTGTGATGGACAGACCTTAAATGACCCCCCAGTAATCCTTGTTTCTTGACGTCTATACATTTGTGCAGTTTACTCCCCTTGGGTGTGGCTGGAACTTGTGGTTTCTTCTGCTCATGAAATGTAGCAAAGATTATGGGTTGTCACTCCCATGATTGCATTACATTATATAAGACTGTGTTTTGCTAGTAGATTCACTCTAGAGATTCTACTTGCAGGCTTGATGAAGCAAATGATCCTGTTGATGAAACTCACATGGCAAGGAAATGTGGGTGTCTTCTAAGAATTGCATGAAACCTCCAGACAACAACCAACAAAGAATTGAGTGAGCTTGGAAAGCAGAGTCTTCCCCATTTGAGCCTCCAGGTGAGAACACAGCCCAGGAAAGCCTTGATTGCAAGCAAATAGCTCAATTAATCTGTGGCTGAATTCCTGACCCATGAAAACTGTGACATAACAAATATTTATTTTGTTTGAGCTGCTAAATTGTAGAAATATTGTTATGAAGCACCGAAAACTAATATAGTGACTTTGGGTACTAAGCTCTCCATATCTTAGCTCCCTGTTCTATAAAATGGAAATGACAGTAGGATCTACCTGGAGCACTGTTGTGAACAATGTGATGATTATATATATATATATATATATATATATATATAACACAGAATAGGACTGACACATAAAGAGTTACATGAGCTTAGCTATTGTAATTACTTATGACATACTACTTTGATATGACTTAACATCTCCTTGAAAGTTTTTTCTTCCTTGGCCTTTCTAATATTTTGTTCTCTTGGGTTTTCTCCTATTTTGCTCATATTTTCCAGTCTCATTCACTAACTTCTCTTCTCGTTAGTTTTTAATTTGGAATCCTGCCTTCTTGTCTGCTCACCTTCATTGTCCCCCTGAGTGTTCCAGGAAAGAATTCCTTTCTCTTGTCTTATGGTGTACTAAGAACTTCTAGTGGATTAACTCCCTTCAGACCCTGTTGGAGTAGTTTCCACTGAAAAGGAATGAGAAATTACCCCCCCAAAAAATGATAGAGTCAAGTGAAAATAATATTTTAGGCCCCCAATGTACCCAAGGCATTGTGTCAGGCCCATTTATATTTCACAATTAATCTACACAGATGTCCCATGAGGTTAGCATTATTGACACCAAGAAAAGAAAAAAGGGAGGCTCAAAGAGGTGAGTGGCAGGGTGAGTGATGGAAAGAGTATCATCTTTGGAGACAAACCTGAGTTCAAAATCGGCCCCTGCCTCTTGAGAGCTATGTGACCTTAGACAAGTTGTTTAATCTTTCTGAGCTTCTGTTTCCTTATGACAAAATGAGGATACTAGTATTCATCTCAGAGAGTTATAAGAATCAAATAATACATGTGCATGGCAGGAAATCAATACCTAATTTTTCAATTTGTCTCAGGCTGCACTATGAGTGCTGGCATTCATGTTTGCATTTCCCACCTCAAATAGATAAGTAGATGATAGATAGATAGATAGATGAGAGAGAGAGAGAGAGAGAGAGAGAGAGAGAGAGAGAGAGAGAGAGAGAGAGAGAAAGAACTGAAAATTCAACAAAAGAAAAGTGAGAACTAAGTGTTCATGGAATATATAAGGTGATACTTGATATTTCTTGATCGCTTTCAGGCAAAATGTCATGACAGAGTTGAGAGAGCTTTTAAAGTCTTCCCTGGTTTATGGAGAGGGAAGCAGGGCTTAGGAATAAACACCTGTGTTCCAGACAGTCTAAGGAGAGTCTGTTGTTGCTTGCTCTGTGCATAAAAATGTTGAGAGTTAAAGACTCTAAGTGCATTTTGGAAGCCAAACTCTGGTGGTTCAGCCTTTGAACTCTTAAAGTGTGTTCAGATCCAAGTGTCTACCTCAACACCTGAGAACACCAATGATCTATTTGCCATAGTGTTCAATAGTGCCTTGCCATAAAAATCTATTTATTCTAGGATTCAGGCATCTCTGGGCTTGATGGAGGGCCACTAATAAGAATCTGTATGTACTGATAGGGTTTAAGAACCCCACAGAAAGAATTTATCCTAAGAGGAAAGGGAGATGGAATGCATAGGTAAGGTCAATGGAAAGAGGTGAATGAACAAAGGATGGGGAGTCCACGATTCTTATCTACTCCCATCTACCTTCTGCTCCCCACCATGCTCACATTCTGGAGACATTAGATCTGGGAAGAAGAGGTGGTAAAAATGAAATCTCACTAAAATCTCTGTAATTCCTAGAGAGGGAAGACATCCTGTGTTACTTCAATGTGAGAGATGAGGGACCCAAGAGTCCCATCTAAGGAATATGTTTTTGAGTGTATCCTATAAAGACAAAGCACAGAACTGACATAGAAGAAGATCTTAAGCACTACTTGAAGGCATGTTGAAGCAGCTGTGAGGAATGTGAAGGTGTCTGTATTACCAGAAATTATTTGGGTAAGAGCGAAGATAGCAAAATTGTGTTTTCTGTATATAGAAATTGTATGTGTCTACAACCATTTCTATGTAGTATAGATTTTTTTTGTTTCTATAGCTATTTTAAAAAATTTCGGCTTAGAAACATCTTCAAAACATGCTGACATATGAACTGTTGAACCATTTGCACATACGAGTGTAATTTTATCAGTAAGTAAGGTAGCAACTCTGTAGTGGTGTCTACTCACTTTTGTAAAATAACTAGTTAAGACAAGCTGTTGGCAACTGAGTCATGAGTCAGGGAAACACCCTCCTGAGGGAAAGGTAGGGACTCCAAAAGTAAACATTGTAAGAGACCTCACAAGGCAGCACCTTTGGGAGATGGTATGCTGCTTCTCCAAGAATCTAGGTGCCTGAACTTTTAAGGAAATGTCTTGTCAACAGGAGCTCTTTTCCTGAATTAAGTTAGACCATGTCTCATTGGTGGCTAGACAGGCTCACTGGCTTCTCTAGGCCTGATTCTTACTTTTTTTTTCTTTGCCACATTTGAACCTTGACTCTCATCCATGATACCAACTCTGATATCTTCTGCACAGGGTTCTTTGTTCCTTATACCCTGACACCTAGGATCTGATTCAGCTTCAATTCTTGCCTCTGACCTTGATTCCTAGACTGTGCTTGATATTTGCCTGCAGCTCAGTTGGAATGGTTACCTCTGGACCACCCCTTACTGTTTTGGTTCTCCATTTGGAAGTTTATGGCTTATATACACACATTTACTCCCAAGGCCATCACTGAAACAGAGATAAGAGGCTATCCTTCCCTTACTACTTTTCTCTGTAAGGTGCCTTTCTGTGACTTTGTCCATTGAGGTTAATAACAAATAGTCTGTTAACCTGATTTTACAACACACATGCAAATAGAAGTAGAGGAGTAGTGCTATTTTCTTTGAGAATAAAATCCTGAAAGGTACTTCTACTAGTGAAATGTTATTACCACACCTTCCAAAAGGGGAGAGATCTGATTAGTTTTAAAGGCAGAAGAAACCAAGTGAGTATAGGAGAAACTGAAAAGAATGTGGGAAAACTTGATATGGTCTGAAGTAAACTACTACCTACCTGGTTATCTATTGTAGCCAGAGCATTTCACTCCCCAGGATGGTTCACTGATACACAAAAATACATACAGATACATAAAGCAATGAATGATATTTTGGATGAACAGGTATAGTTATTGGTCAGTGACCAATTTCAATAGTATATGAGATCTTCAGTATTCCCATGTGAACAGCAGTAACTGACAGGTATATACACATCTAAAAGCCTCAAAACCTCCTAAAGTAGTATTATTAATAGTCATGGTAAAAAAAGAAGTGAGATTTCCAGTGAATCATAGAGCACTTTAAAGAAGACTAAAGACCAAAGAGAGGTTTCAAGGAACTCATATTTCACTTCCAAGTCTCCAAGGACCACCAATAATCCTCAGTCCATTTCAAGTTATTTCCTCCACTGTTACTTCTCTGCAGTCTATAAAAACACTCTTTCCACCTTCATTTAATATCCTTACTGGGATTGATTTATATCTCAGCAAATTAGATGGGGTTAGCATCTGGCTCACCTGATTTCATTATTTTCTTAGGAGAGCTGGAATCATGGGAAACATCTGGCAGACGTCTTTTTAAAGGGTATTTTAAATAGGTAGCTATGGCAACCACGAAGAGCTCTGTAAGAGAAGTTATAAAATCTCCTCTCCTGATCATCACTCCACAGACTGTAAACATTTTTCCATACAAACCTAACTTTTTTTTTTTTTTTTTTTTTTTTTTTAGGTGAAAAGGGACCAATACAGCATTTCACTGGCAAGGGCACTTTAGAGATTGAGTTGCAGTTCCCCAGAGCAGACAGTCGATTATTTTGGAGGGAAAGGGAGATGCCATAGAGACTGGTAAAGCTGGAATTAGCTAAGTAAATCCTGTAATTTAATGGATTTCTTCTACTAATGAGGAAACTCAGGCTCACAGACACAGTCATATGTATACATCATTCATGTTGAAAAAGAGTTTGAAAAAGACATGTATCAGATGCCATAATAGCAATAACAAAATCATTCTTATGTTTTATTTTTTAGATTGATCCTCAGAGTGTTTCATGCTACCATTTTTACCTCTAGTGGCCTGACACACCTTATCCACACATGCACTCTTATACGTTACTTACCAAGTAAAAGTTTTATTTATTCTTTATGTGTTTGCTCAAAATCAATCTTTAAGACTTGAATTTTTATTTCTGGGGAAGAATTTCTCTTGTTTCAACATGTGCTGTAGTATGTTGTTTGTTTGCTTTTCTGCAAAGTCAAAATGACTGTTTCCACAAGCCCTCCCTCTGGTCCAAAGACCGGCTCCCGCCACCGCCTTTGTACTGTCTTCCGTGAGAATCTTCTCTCTGGTGCACTAAACATTCTCTGTTCACGTCAAAAGAGAGAGGGACACTTTAAAATTGTTTTGCTACAAAGACATTTTTCTTGCTTGTATTCCAAGATAAAAGTGGATCAATATCTTTCCTTTCTAAATTAACAAAAAAAGGGCATTACAATGGATGTAATGTATTCATATTCATATCATAAACATAAACAGTATTCATATCATAAACAACCATCTTCATTTCCTCACTGACCCACAACTGTAATTCAAGACGTTTCTTATTAACCACATCCTGCCTGCTACTATGTAAGTTAGATGGATAAGTTGAACTGGTATTATCCTACCAATTGTACATGACAGGAAAAATGAGGAAGAAAACTAGTAAACTAATATTTATTGAGGTTAGTTTTTATGTCAGATGTGTTTTCCCCTGCCACATACAGATATTTAGTTGTTCCAGCACTGTATGTTGAAAAGACTCCCATTCATTATTGATATTTCTATTTAGTATTATTGTCAAAAATCAATTTATATATATACACACACATATGTATGTGTGTATGTATATATATATATATATATATATATATATATATATATATATGTATCCATATATACAGATAGCTATCTATCTAACTACCTATCTATCTACATACAAATATGTTATTTCTGGAATCTGTATTTCTGTCCATTTTTTAGGACTTCAATTTTTCTAATTTTTTCACTACATAGACTTACATATAATTTTTTAGTTTCTTCTTCTTCTTATTATTTTTTTTTGCCGTACGGGGGCCTCTCACTGTTGTGGCCTCTCCCGTTGTGGAGCACAGGCTCCGGACACGCAGGCTCAGCTGCCATAACTCACGGGCCCAGTCGCTCCGCGGCATGTGGGATCCTACCTGACCAGGGCACGAACCCGTATCCACTGCATCGGCAGGCGGACTCTCAACTGCTGCGCCACCAGGGAAGCCCCTGTTTCATATTTTTTGTACTATATCATATTAAATAATACAGCATTTTTATTTTAAATTTGAAGTTTTCATTGCCTGTATATAAAAAAAAATTAATCATTACTATTAAAACATTATTAACTATATTACGTGACATTGCTAAAATCACTTATCATTTATAGTAACTGTTGCAGATTCCTTTAGCTTTTCTACATATATGGTATGTCTTCTTCAAATAATGACTATTTAGCCTTTTCCTTTCCAAATTGTGAGACATTTATTTTCCCCAAATACAATGTTTAAGTAAAATGATGAGAGTGGACATACTGCTTTGCTATTGACCTTGGGTGGGGATAGGATTCAGTATTTCAATGTTACATGTAATGTTTACTAGAGGTTTTCTGGTAAATGTCATTCATCAGGTTAAGGAAGTACCTTTTTATTTATGATTAAAATTAGCTGATTTTTTTTCTTCAATCATATAGGATGTGGAATTCTATCCAATGGTTTTCTTTTGCATCAACTTAGATGATCATGTTGATTTTCTCCTTTATTCAATTAATATTGTGAATTAAAGTGATTTTTGAAATGTTGAACCAACCTTGCATTCACAGGATAAACCAAACTTGATTATGTGTTATTATGTTTTTATATGTTGCTGGATTTATTTCCTAATATTTTTGTTATATGTGTTTTATAACAGCTTTATTGAGGTATAAGTGAGAAATAAAAATTATTTGTATATTTGTTATAAAACGATGTTTGATATACACATAATCGTGAAATAATTACCACAATCAAGCTAATTAACTTATTAACCACCTCACATAGTTATTTTTTTCTTTTCTTTCCTTTTTTTTCCTTTTTTTTTGTGATGAGAAAATTTAAGATCTACCATCTTAGCAAATTTCAAGTATACAATACAACATTGTTAACTATAGTTATCATGCTATACATTAGATCTCCAGAACTCATTCATCTTGCATAACTGAAACTTTGCATTCTTTGACAAATGTAACTCCATTCCCCCTTCCCCCTGGCCCCTGGCAATCACTATTCTACTCCCTGCTTCTATGAGTTTGACTATTTTAGATTCCACATATAATTGAGATCATGCAGTGATTGTCTTTCTCTGCCTGGCTTATTTCATTCAATATAAATAATGTCCTTCAGGTTCATCCATGCTGTGACAAGTAGCAGAATCTCCTTTTTTTTAAAGACTGAATACTATTCCATTGTATGTATATACCACATTTTCTTTATCCATTCACCTGTCAATGGACATTTAGCTTATCTCCATAGTTTGGTTATTACAAATAATGCTGCAGTGAACCCTTGGGGTGCAGATATCTCTTTGAGGTCCTGATTTTAGTTCCTTTGGATACATGTCCAGAAGTCTGAGTCTAGGTTAATGAGGGGTATAAGACTGTAGTTTTCTTTGGTATTATGGTTTTCCAGGTATTGGTACCAAGTTAATTATGGCATCATAAACTGAGTTGGAAAGTATTATTTTTCTTCTATTTTGTGAAAGGTTTGTAAAGAATTCACCTGTGAAGCTATCTGGGATTAAAGTTTTCTTTATGGGAAATTTTAATGTTATGAATTCAATGTTTTTAATAGTAATAAGGATATTCAGGTTTTCTATTTCTTAAATGTTATGGTAATTTGTATCTTTCAAAGAACTTATCACTTCACTAATGCTTAATTAACTGGTATCACTTTCTTCATTATATTCCGTTATTATCATTTTAATGTTGAAGGAACTATAATGATTTCCCTTTCATTTCTGTTATTGATAAATGCCATATATTAGATAGGAAAAAAACAAGTGTATATAAAATCATCTTAGCTATCATTTTGTTTCATTTTACCAGGAAAAAGTGCAATTGTTACACTTCAGTAATTCAAATTTTGCTTTCAATACACTCTTGTCAATTAGATCTAAACTATGTCACCTGGGTACCTAGAGGTCATGAAGAAAAATTACATGTAGTGAGGTATCATGACAATATCACAAATTACCAACTCAGGCATATTTCCCTATTTAATTTTGTAAAATTTAGTGGTAGGTTTGAGTACAATTTACAGCACTTATTAGCTCAGTAATCTTAGAAACATTATTTTACCTTTTCCGTGCCTTAGTATTCTCTTCTGTAAAATAGTGATAATAATGATACATACCCTATAGGTATATTGTGAAATTATATGTGCAAGTCAGTATAATATGCTTACAAGAGATTCTCACACTAAGTGCCACATACTAAGTACTACATCCATGTTGACTTTATTACTATTTTTATTATTATTATGGCTAATCCCTTTACCTGTATTCTGGCATCACTCTTGCTTTCTTGGATTTTTTATCGTTAATCATCATTTGTTTTGATGAAATAAAGACAGGGCTTCCCTGGTGGCGCAGTGGTTGAGAGTCCGCCTGCCGATGCTAGGGGACGCCGGTTCGTGCCCCGGTCTGGGAGGATCCCATGTGCCGCCCAGCGGCTGAGCCCGTGAGCCATGGCCGCTGGGCCTGCGCGTCTGGAGCCTGTGCTCCACGACGGGAGAGGCCGCGACGGTGAGAGGCCCATGTACAGCCAAAAATAAATAAATAAATAAATAAATAAATAAATAAATAAATAAATAAAGACAAACCTCTCCCTTAACCACGCATTCCTCTGTCTATTTCCAAGTCTTACTCCTTTCTTCACTATAAAATCATTATTCTTTAACTTCTGTGCTTCTTTTTCCTCACCTCCTCTGACCTCACTCCCAGTTATTTACTCTTTAATCCAAAATATTCAGTCCTATCTTCTTGGAATCCAGTGTTATTTTTTGTTTGTTTTTGTTTCCTTATTTAAACATTTTCTAATTTCTGAAACAGCTATGATATATCAAACCTCTTTCTTCTAGGGGGAGCTGAAGTATGATAATAGTGAAGCACCCAGAGTCATCCTTTTTCCATCCCTTTTCAATTTGTCCAGGCTCAGTTCTAGCCCACACTTCACCTTCCAGAAACACATTCTGTGTCCAACTCTATCGTCTTGTCTGTGCTCTTTCCTCTACCAAGAATGTGTTTGCCACCTTGGAGGAATGTCATATCATCTATGTAGACTTGCTGGATTAGATGTTCCTCTTCTGTGCTTATCATATTTTATTTGTCACAGTGTAACAATTTTCCAATGATGGCTTTTTTTTTCATCCTCTAGTGAATGAATTTCTAAGAGCAGAGATTGTGACTTACTCATCTTTGTGTTTTGAGCACTTTGCCTAGTTTCTGGACTAGTAAGTGTGCAATAAATATTTATTAAATGCATGTATGTATGAACACTTTAATTATTTATATTAAAAGCTTAATGTGTATCCACATTTGCAGGATTTTCACAACTAAGATTATCTAACCCTCAAAATGTCCATAAAAGATGAATACTGCCTTTATGATGAGGTAATCTAGATAATTTTCTAAAAGTATGACCAGTGACCAGAGAGTGAATACGATGTTTAAACCTAACATTTTGCTTGCTGAAAGTTGTGTACAGGGCTATGAAAATGGGTTCTTTGTCTAAGCAAGTTCCCACTGATGTTTTCTATCCTTGCATTCCAGTAATTTCCTTCATAGCAATCAGCCCAAGGATAGTTATGTGTTTATTTATGTGTTTGCTTAAGCACCTTCTATCCCTAGCCCTAGATTTTAAGCCCATCTCTTCCATGATTTAGTTTGAAGAACACAACCTTTCTGTCCTGTTCATTGATGCACCACCAGCACCTAGCAGAATGCCCAGCATATAGCAAATCCCCAAGGTCAAGGCAAATCCTTTTTATGCCCCCCTCCCTTTTTTTCCTTTTTAAACACAATGCCATTTCTAGTATGGGTACGAACATGATGCAAAGAATCTATAAGCCAAATTGAGCCCAAATAGCTTTTTCACCAATTTCACCAACTACTCTGAAAAAGACATTTAATGTCACATTTTTCTTCTACAAACTGGTCCTAACAAAGCCTAAGTGTCAGAGCTAGTATGAGAAACCCATTAAAATAATCAATGTAAAGTGATCAACCTGAGTTCCACAAAATTCTTTTTTCCACATCCCTTCGAGGTTGTTTCATCTAATATTATATTCAGTGTGGAAAGAGATTTCACTTAAATTGTGAAAACAAAATTGTCATTTTAAAGAACAAACATAGTGCTGATTAAAATCATCTGAAAGAAGTGCTAGCCTTTAAGCTGAATTCATGAAATGAGCATTATTACAGTTCTCTGCTGGTGCTCTTGCTAGAATTAGTAAAAAAGAGGACATTTCAAAAAAGAAAGGAAAATAATTCCAGCTGGCTCAGATGTATAAGTTTAAGGAAATGCATGCCAAGAACATATGGCAATCCATTTAGCAAACATTTATGGGGTACCTATTATGTGCATAGAGCAGTGATATGTACTGGAAGATGAAAAAATGTAAGTTGTTCCTCATCCAAGGGTGATCATCACGCCCTGGAAAAAGTCTGCATTTCGCACTCACTTTCTACATGATGTGGGGAAAATATAGAGAGCTGAAGATCTGAGAGCTGAAGTAGCTCTTAACTTGAGGCTCTTGACTTCAGCTTTTATATTTGCAAGACAATAAAAATAATTTCTAGGTCACCTTCACAAAAGCATGGAGAATTCCAAGGGAGATCAATCTGAAAGAGGCACTGATCCATCTATACAATAGACATTAACTGAGTGACTTCTGTGTTCTAAGCATTGGCCATACGAGGGTTGACCACATATTCAGTGCCTATCCTTACTGATTTTATGTGCTTTACCAGTTGGAAAGTACTTAACAAATTATGAGTGCTGCACAAAGGCTCAGGTGCTAGAAGAATTTAGCAAGGCTACAGCAGTGTAGTAGCAACAAAAGCAGCAGCTATCATTCATTTGTCCGACTTGGTTGAGGGCCTAATCTGGAAGATCATTTTATTAACAAAACACACTCTCCAAAGAAACAAAAAACTTAGCATTTTGTTTGCACAGTCTGGGTTCCTATGGGCTTGTCTAATGTCTAGGATAGTAAGAATGAGCTTTCCCAGACTCAACATTTCCTTCAGAATTATTCAAAACTTGTAGGACTATTAGCACTGACTTGATTTGAATGAAAAACTCAATATTTGATATTACTCAGAGTTAACAAAGCACAGTTCTCTAGGCTTATGGACTTGGCATAATGATTGTCTAATGTGCTTCTGGTTTGGCTCTTGAGACTGAACCCAGATTGGGAGTATTTATCAATTAAACTACAGACAGATCTCCTCAACTTAAATTTCAGTTAAGTTTGCATTGTAACAGGTGGTCTTATGAATCAACAATCTAATTGTTTAATGATGACCACGCTTATTTACACATTGACATATTTCCATATTTGGCCTCCTATGTAGGCAAAATTTAGTCTCTACCATAGGAACTATAAGGCTGCTGAAAATAGGCCTTTTGTTGAATTAATTATATTTCCTGCACCCTATGTTCCCACAACAATCTCTGTATAACTCTATCTCAAATGTTATCCCACTGCATTATAATAATCCCCCGTCAATGTTTGTCATTCAAACCCTATTTCCATGCTTACCATCTGTGCAATCTCCCTCTCTTGTAACATGGTGGTAATAATATGTCTCTCACAGGTTTGTGACCATAAAGTAGTACATTAAGTGCCCAACAGAATAATCACCAGTGCCATCTCTTTTATTGTTGCTGCTGTTTCACATAAAAATATCTCTAGCTGAATCTTGTTGAATCTGAGGGTAGGTCATCTCCTACAGTGGACCGTCACCTCCTCCTCCAGTTAGCTGGTGTTGCTTGTGTGGTCAGCTTTTATACTCAGGGATTCCAAATATAAATGCCAGGAGGAACCAGCAATTTGGAACCACCCCCATCTAAACCGGGAGAGCTCTGGGTCCAGGACTGGGTTTGCTCACATTCAAAACTCAGTTCCAGAATAAGCCTGGCACAGAGTTGAAACTCAGTACATATTTGTTAAGAGGGTGTAGTAAATAATTGTATATGATTATAAGAGAAAACGGATAAAATACAACTCTAACGGCCATTTGACAAATATATCTCAATATATTTGAGAGACCAGGTTATTCTGGTAAGCTGTGCTTGTTGCATGATAACTGACCATTTACCAAACCAATTCATTTTCTTTCTTTTTTTTTTTTTTTTTTTTTTTTTTGCAGTATGCGGGCCGCTCACTGTTGTGGCCTCTCCCGTTGCAGAGCACAGGCTCTGGACGCGCAGGCTCAGCGGCCATGGCTCACGCAACCAGCCACTTCGCGGCATGTGGGATCTTCCCGTACTGGGGCACGAACCCGTGTCCCCTGCATCGGCAGGCAGACTCCCAACCACTGTGCCACCAGGGAAGCCCACTAATTCATTTTTGATATAAAGTTCACTGTGTAAGATCAAGTTCATGATTTTTTGTCTACTTTTGTAATTTGGAAGTCAATACATACTCATTATTGTTAAAAATAATAATTTAACACCTAAGTTAATTTTATTAGCTTAGCAAAAGGAACTCTGTGTTGAGTGCTAGATCTATGTTTGAAATTCACTGATTTGCCAAGTGTTTCCTGATGTGTTATTTGGAAGGAGAGAAAGGTTCAGGGGAAATATGGGGTTTGAATTTTAAAAAAACAAGAATCAAATATCCTAAGTCTCAGTTTCCTCATTTATAAGTGGCATTAGTGATTCCTGACTCATCAGGTTATTAGAAGGACTAAATAAAATAATGTCTTGTAAAATTCAGTACGCACTAAATAATTCATCCCTCTTTCCAAGAAAAATTGTCTACATTTATAAAAGAAAGTTAACATTTCTATCATAGCATTATGGGGATTGAAGTAATGTATCTGAAGTGACTTTTAAATAATAAATTGCTATTAAAGTATGATATTAATAAAATAAAGATTATTAATAGAGATGAAAATATTTTATTCCAAATATTTTAGACTTCTTTTAAAGAAACTTAAAAGAGGACTTCCCTGGTGGTGCAGTGGTTGAGAGTCCGCCTGCCGATGCAGGGGACACGGGTTCGTGCCCTGGTCCGGGAAGATCCCACATACCGCAGAGTGGCTGGGCCCATGAGCCATGGCCGCTGAGCCTGCGTGTCCGGAGCCTGTGCTCCACAACGGGAGAGGCCAAAACAGTGAGAGGTCAGCGTACCGCAAAAAAAAAAAAAAAAAAAAAAAAAAAAAAGAAAGAAACTTAAAAGAGAGGTTTTTGACAAAATTTGGTTTATTTAAAAAAAATTAAAATGGGACAAGCCTAAAATTATACTTTTGCACTATTTTTAGAGCCTACAAAATGTATGTTCTGGGCTTCCCTGGTGGCGCAGTGATTGAGAATCTGCCTGATAATGCAGGGGACATGGGTTCGAGCCCTGGTCTGGGAGGATCCTACATGCCGCGGAGCAACTAGGCCCGTGAGCTACATCTACTGAGCCTGTGCGTCTGGAGCCTGTGCTCTGCAACAAGAGAGGCCGCAATAATGAGAGGTCCGCGCACCGCGATGAAGAGTGGTCCCCGCTTGCCACAACTAGAGATAGCCCTCGCACAGAAACAAAGACCCAACACAGCAAAAAAATAAAATAAAATAAAATAAAATAAAATAATATATATATATGTTCTGACTGACAAGGTATGTGTGCCAGTTCTCTGCCTGATGGAATTTCTCACTTTTAAATCATTTGGGAGAACAGATTTTACTGCTGAGTGGAAATGACACCTAATGTGGTCAATAAGATGCTCTTGAAGGAGCAGAAATATATTTTATAACTTTTCTTACTACAGGGATATTACTTCATAAGCTATTCCTCTAGCGTTCCAATTAGTAGAACTCTGAAACAATTGCCACTGTCCCCAAAACATGGTATAGCAGGTTAGTTGCTGTGGCCTCTAGCATTTATTAGTCTAATGCTCATTTATCCAACATCACTAAAAGATGTGTTTTTGGATAAAAGACAGTTTTGCAAACAACTGAAAGCTATACTTTCAATACAACAACTAAACTTGGTTAAATATTTGCATGGATACCTTACAAATGAATTTTATATTTCTCTACTTTATTAAATAAAAAAATCTCAAATGTTATGATCTGTTAAAATTTAGAATGTTTTCACGGGTGTGAAGAGTGAAAGCCTATTTGCCCCTACACTGAATGTCTCCAGATTGCTGTGCTTAGAATTATCATGTCTGGTCCTTTTACTTGTTTGGGCATTTCTCTCTGGTAAGTCAGTTTTCAGCTTGTGCTTTTAAACTTGTCATTTCATCTGCCTCCATCCTTGCTGTATCTCTTGCTTTTACTCTTGAGGTTCGCTTAGAATAGAATGACTGATTTTGGTCTGCCCTGGTCTTTCCAGGTTTTAGTACTGAAAGTCAACATCCTGGGAAACTCATCAACTTAGGATATCCGATGCAGTTGGTCACTATACTTATAAGCTGCTACCTAGTACAACTGAGATTACAGCATGTTAGAAATAATAGTAAAGGAGAAGTGAATAGAATATGAAGAGACCAAGGGCCTCCTTAGCAAATAATTAATGAGGTTTTGTTGTTGTTGTTGTTGTTTTGTGGTACGCGGGCCTCTCACTGTTCTGGCCTCTCACGTTGTGGAGCACAGGCTCCAGACCTGCAGGCTCAGCGGCCATGGCTCACGGGCCTAGCTGCTCCGCGGCATGTGGGATCTTCCCGGACCAGGGCACGAACCCGTGTCCCCTGCATCGGCAGGCAGACTCTCAACCACTGCGCCACTAAGGAAACCCAATTAACGAGTTTTGTCACATGTATTGTCACTGTAATTTTAAGCCCAGTTTTTCTTTCCATATGTATCCTCAGCTTGTCTCTGGATTGCTGTGGTTATACCAAATATATTACTTTTCCCTTTAGGTGGGGGAGCTGTGGCCCACATTACTTCAACTCACTCCAAATAGTTAGATTCTGCTAGCAATTGCTCAGATGTGCCCAGATGATGTCTACACAGTGACAAACAACTGGTTTAATAAGAGTTCAGAAAAAATCAGCCCTGCTATTTCGACAACATGGATAAACTTGGAGGACATTATGCTAGTGCAGTAAACCAATCACAGAAGGACAAGTACTGCATGATTCCAATTATATGAGGTACCTAAAACAGTGAAACTCACATAAGCAGAGAATAGAGCTATGGGGGATGGGGGAAATGGGGAGTTATTCAGTTGGTATAAAGTTTTCATTATGCAGGATGAATTAATTTAAGAGACCTGCTAAACAACATAGATCCTACAGTCATCAATTCTGTATTGTTCGCTTAAAACTTTGTTAAGAGGGCAGCTCTCATACTGTGCTCTTACAACAAAACAAAACAAAGCAAAAAGAAACCAAAGAAGCACAAGGAGACTATTGGTGTTGTCTATTACCTTGATTGTGGTGATGGTTTCACAGATGTATGTGTAAGTCCAAACTCATCACATTGTATACATTAACTATGTGCAGTTTTTAGTACGTCAACGTATATCTAAATAAAGCTATTCAAAATAAAGAAAAATAAATTTAAAAAGAAAGAGAAAGAAAAAAATCAGCCCATCCAAGTGATTGCATCTCTGTTTGTTGTCCTGTGTAACTGAGAGCTCGTAAACAATTCAAAAAGGTTGGAGGTACATCTTACAAGCATGACTATGGTTTCCACAAATGTTTCTCTTGGGTAAAATGAGTGACTGTATGCGTACACATCAGCAGTAATGGAAAAACCTCATGGGTTCTTGCCTGGCCTGGATATGAATATTGACTCTGGGATTGCTTAACTGAGAAGCCTTAGGAATATTACTTAAAATCTTTTGGACTTAGCCTTTGAAATCCTCCCAGGTCATAAGGACTAAATGAGGTAACATATGGGAAAAGGCATGGAGGGCTGCTGCCCTGTGCTTCTTTGCACCTATCCCTTTCCTCTCCTACTACTTGTGTCATTAAATATTCTGTTTTACATGGCTCCAGCCACCCTGGCTTCCTTGTTTTCCTTGAACACATCAAGGACACTACTTCCTCAGAACCTGTTGTTTCTTCAGCTTGGAATGTTTTCCTTCAGAAATCCACATGACTCACTCTCTCACGCATGTCATAAACCTGCTCACAATTCACCTTATTCAGTGTTCTTCCCTAAGCACTCTCTCCATAGTGCTTTTCACATGATATTTTATATGTAGTACACACATACATGTATGGAGTCACGTACATATTTTTGTCTATTGTTTTTCCCTATTGACTTTTTCTATCTTTTTATCTTTTGTTTTGTTTTGTTTTTTGATTAGCATATTTCAGTGCCTAGAATTTTTCCATGCACTTAAGTAGACACTCATTTAGTCTTTGTTAGATGAATGATGAATGGATGAATACATGAAAGTTTTTATCATAAATTGATGTTAAATTTTGTCAAATGCTTTTTTTTCTGCATCTATTGAGATGATGATGTCATTTTAATTTTTCCTTTTGTTTATGTGGTGTATCACATTGATTTAATTATGGATATTGAGCTACCTTTGCATCCCTGGAATAAATCCTACTTGAACATCATGTATGATTCTTTTTATGTATTGTTGAATTTGGTTTGAAAATATTTTGTTGAGGAGTTTTGCATCTATGTTCATCAGAGATATTAGCCTGTAATTTTCTTTTTTGTAGTGTCTTTGTCTGATTTTGGTGTCAGAGTAATACTGACCTCATAGAAAGAGTTTGGAAGTGATCCCTCTTCTTCAGCTTTTCAGAATAGTTTGAGAAGCATAGGTATTAACTCTTCTTTAAGTGTTTGGTAGAATTCCCCTATGAAGCTGTCTGGTCCTGGCTTTCTGTTTGTTGGGAATTTTTGAATTTATGAATAGAGGTTTCAAGATAAATTTACCTACGGAGTAAACCCTATATACTACTGTAGTTGAGGGAAATCTCCATCCTTGCATTTGGAATGTTGACACAGAAATTACAAGCAAAGATGAGCAAAGAGGCAGGCATGGGATTCAGCAGTGATTCTGCCTTTTTCTACTCATACACCTTTCACAAGTCATATTGCCTGGTCTAAATCTCAGCCTAACCTGACTATAGGAAGACAAGTGCCTGCTTGGCTTATCTCACAGAACTGCTATGTGGAGCAACTAAGACAATAAATGTAAAAATGCCTTGACAATGTAAAGTTCTATTTAACAAAATATTGTTCATATATGAAAATTGACAACATTATATGTTTAAACCAGAGTCCTCTAAACTGGGGTAGGTATGATTGAAATACGAGAATTTCTATTTCCAGTTAAGTTTTTATTTCATTCTTCTGTAGGCCCTGTTTTTAATGTTTATTTTATGATTTATATTCTATACATATATAAAGTTGTATTTGTTTATAACTTACAGATGAACAAACATAAATGTATTTGTGGTGCATGTTCAAATATTTTTTCCTGATGAGGTGTGCAAACACAAAACCTCAGAGAGCAAAGTGTTATTTATTTAATACAGGCACACCTATACAGAAATCAATATGTACCTGACATTATTCTAAACACTTTACAAATATTGGCTTTTGGAATATGAATGGAAAAATGTAATTTTAAAATAGAATTTCTCCTAGACCAGGCATTCTCAGTGAGGATTGGGATATTGCTCTTAAGGGTGTGAAAATTTGTCCTTGGTGGGAGAGGGAGAAGATCTTGCTCTTTTTATGTGTAAAGCACAAGTATACATTAAGTACACAAACATATACAGTATATCTGTGATACTGACATATAATGGGGATCAATTAGGAAAATAATGTCTAGAAAATCTCCTTGGGGTTGTTAATTAAAAAATAAAAATAAGAGATTGATAAACACGGTCTTAAAAACTGAAGTGAATCATATGTAAATTATTAAATATACTAATATAATTATGTGTCTAGGGCCTCTGGGTCCCACAAGTCTATATGGTAGACACTACTGGTTTGCCTACCCTATTTTTAAAAAAAAGTTTGACCATGGATTGTAACATTTATATATGTGTGTAAAACATGCATGAAAAAAATATTTAAAGCATGAGATTAAAAATAAGTAGAAATTCCATTTTTTAAATTTCCATACCATCTTGTGAAGCTCATGTTGGAGACAACTGCATTAGACAAAATTATCCTCCAATATATAAAAAAAAAAAAAAAACAACTGAAGTGATCTAAGTTACTTTCAAAATGTGGAGCTAATGTTGGAGATCATTGCCTTAAACAAAATTATCCTCTGATTAAAAAACAAACAAACAAACAAAAACTGAAGTGATATAGGTTATTTGCAAAAGGTAATATGGCTCAAGAAAGTTAGGTAGAAGCATTTAAAATGGAGCCAACCTATGTGTAGATGCTTCAAAGTTACCCAATATGTACAACAGAGGAATTCTAGTTTGTGAGTTACTTGGAAGAAGGGAAGGACAAAGATAAGATCTGAAAAATATTTGTTTGTGTGTCAACACATAAAACCACTCCAAAATAGCAAGTACTACTGACATGGATAATGTGCTGCATTTATCAGTGATTTTTTTAGGCTTTTGAAATGCTGCACATACATAATCTCATTGGATCTCCACAACAACTTTGTGAGGTAGGTTTTATTTTTTTTACAAATGAGGAAAATGTTGCTTTGGAAAGTTTAGTGAGGGAATCCAAATCTCATTCTTTTAGCTTCAAAATGTTGTTGTCCCTCCCAGTAAGAGCAAACATTTAAAATATTTTCTTTCCTGAGCATGTATCATAACACTTTAACATCAATATTTGTTTTATATACTCACTGAAAAAATATAACTTTTTCATTATAATTTAGAATATTTACTTCTATCTGCCATGCATTTTAAAAGTTCAACACAGTATTTTTTATACAGTAGCAATAATATTGTAATAGAATTATCACTAATTTGAGAACTTTTCCTTGAGGTATGTTAAAATGATCCATAATTTTAATTTAAAAAGTCCACTAAAAATGTGAACTTTTTAACTAAAACCAGACCATTGTTACCACTTCATGTCTGTTTCTTAGACAATGCCTGATCTGGACTCCACTGTGTAGTGTCTGGGGGAGTTGGTCTCCAACAGATAAGTGAAATTGAAATCTCTGCCTCAACACTAAGGCAGTGACAAGGTGGCGTGTTGAATGAATTCTCTGATCAGGTGTTTCTATTTTAACTGAGTTTCTTTAAAAAAGAATTGGGAGATTAATTGAAGAGAATCAAAATACCATTATGTGTTGAGTCATTTAATACTGTACTTGGTCTGTGAATCTGGCATTATCCACCTAAGTATAGGCCACCATTGTCCAGGAGCCATTACTCAGGTGGCTGTGGTTTCTAGTTTTTCTTCTGTTAATTAGTGTTTATAATCCTGAAGCTCAAGTAGGTATGGGATTTCTTCCCCTTTTAGAATGGAAATTCCTTGCAGCAAAGACACATCTTATTTGTCTGATGGTCTCAGTACATATCTATATTCGTTTGCTAGGGCTGCCATAACAAAGTGTCACAGACTGACTGTCTTAAAGAACATAAATGTATTTTTCCAGTTCTGGAGGCTAGAAGTCCAAGATCAAGGTGTCTGCAGTATTAGTTTCTTCTGAGGCTATTCTCTTTGACATGTAAATGGACATCTTCTCCCTGTGTCATTACATGGCCTTTCTCTGTGTGTGTCTGTGTCCATTTATATGGATATTAATCATATTGGACTAAGGGCGACCCTAAAACCTCATTAAATCTTAATTTCCTTCTTAAAGATCCTGTCTCCAAATACAGTCACATTCTGTGTTACTGGTGGTTAGGACTTCAATATATCAGTTGAATTGTTTCTCAATAATTCAATATATAGCAGTATCATAGTACCTGATTTATGGTGCATTATTCTGTAAGTGGGCATTGATCAAATTACAATCTTATACAAAACACTAAAGAATAACAGGGGGAGCTATTTTCATTTTTCTTCAATAAGCCTAATTCCTGAAACATAATATATATGCATAAAATGTACATTTTACAAATATTCAGCTTGATCAGTTATGAAAACATAGGCAAAACCATGCAACTACCACCACAAGTCAAAATATAAAATATTACCAGTTCCTTTCTGACTCTGCCAATAAATAATTCTTTCCTCCTCACCACCATTCTGACTTGTGACAGCATAAATTAGTTTTACCTGTTTTTGTACTTTATAAAAATGAAATCATAAAGTCTATATTCCTTTGCATTGACTTCACACCACAGTATGTTTGTGAGATTCATTCATATTGGTGCATGCAGTAGGAATTTATTCATTTCTATTACTATATAGTATTTTATATTATGAATATACCATAATATGTTTTGTCTATCTACTCATTATAAATAGTAGGGTAGTTTCCAGTTTGAGGCTACTATGAATTATGTTTACTATGTACATTACTATATATAACCTTTTTAAAACATATATGCCCACAACATATTCAACATATACCTAAGAGAAAAAATGCTGAAACATGGTATTTTTATGCTTAGTCTTGTAGATAACTCTATTTTTAAAAAAAATTCCACTAGCAATATATGAGAGTTCCAGGAGCTCCATATATCCTTAACAGCACTTGGTATTGTCAATGTTTTTACTAGCAGGTATACAATATCTCATTGTGGCTTTTGTTAGCATTTCTCAGATGAGTGCCTTTTCATATATTTACTAAAATTGAATATCTTTCATGAAGTATCTGTTCAAATCTTTCACCCATTTTTAATGATCTTTTTTCTTAGCAATTTGTAGGGGTTTTGTATATTTGAGATGTTAGTCTTTTGTTAACCATATATCTTGCAAATTTCTTCCCTCACTCTTTGATTAGACTTATTTTAATAGCTTTATTGAGCTATAATGGGCATGCAATAAACTGCACAATTTTAAAATACACAATTTGAAATATGTATACAATAGTGCAAATATTGCTGCAATCAAGATTCCTCATGTTCCTTGGTAATCCCTCCCTCCTGCTACTTCTTGACCCTTTCAGACTATATATTTTCTTTTATCTTCCACCTCACTAATTTTTTGTTAAGTGGGTTTAATCTGTTGTTAACCATGACACTACTAACATTTTGAACTGAATAATTCTTTGTTTGGGGGGGCTGCCCTGTGTAGTAAAGGGTATTCAATAGCATCTCTAGCTGCTACCCACAAGATGCCAATAGCATGTCCCAGGGGGTACAAGCCAGATTGTCTCCAAACATTCCCATACATGCTCTGGTGTCAAAATCATACCTGATTGAAAAACACAAAACATGCATTGGGTTCATAATTTTAGTTATTGCATTGTTATATTTTAGAATTTCATGTAATTCCCTCTATTTTTATACTTTCCAATTCTCTATTCATTCTATTTTTATCTCTATTTCATTAACATATAATAAGTTATTATAAAATACATGTCTGAAAACTTTAATATGATCTCCAGTGGTTCATTTCCTATTTTATCTTTGTTTTTCAGTCAAATCTTAATCTACCTACCTGTCCATTTATCTTTCATTTCTAATTGGAGGCAGACATTCTTAATCCGATCGTACTAAGATAGCTGAAATTTAGCTTCAGTTATAGGGAGGGCAGGCTTACTTCACCTTCACTCTTCTAGAGAGCAGCCCTTCAAGGTATTAAGGAAAAACTTCTGGTATTAAACAGGAACCCTTTATTTTGGTGGGTCCTAATCTTCACTCTTTGCCTCCCAGGTCTTTGACACTGACCCATTCATGCTCAACTTTTCAGCTTCATAGTTTCTGCTTTAAGAATAGTCAATTATCTCATGGAGGAAAGCAGCACCAAACACAGGCTTACCTCTTTTGGCTTTACTTCTCTTCCAGATTTGGGTCTGTCAATTCCTCACTGCCTTGTGAGCTCTGTGTGCCTTCAAACAGATGTTTTAATGTATTTTACAGTTTTTGCTAGTTGTTCTCAGAGGGCTGGTTATTTCAAAACAAACTAGATAGCCATTGTCAGAAACCTACCTTTTATATTTTCTATGTTAAAATCTTTCTGCAGAAAGCTGGAATGCTCTAAGACTTGGATATATATTTTGCTGGATATCCAAGCTGGAGAGTCAGACCAAGTTGAGGGCACAAAGATCTCCCTGTAGGAGCTACATTATAAAATTACAGTATCTATTTTTTTTCCTTCTCTGTACATCTGCCCTAGGTGATCAGTTTTAGTTCACAGCGTTACTCTGTTTGTTTGTCTTTTATTTTTCAAAAGTGTTCAATGATAACAGCAACAAGAAAAAAATTCAAACACAAAATAAGAAAACAGTTTAATAACTTTCCCCCAAATCTTTATCACCCGATTCCCATGAAATAAACGACATTAATAGGTATAACATTCTAATATTCCCTTACGTTTATACACACATATACATGTGCCCCCTACACACCACCCACAAGTACAAAGAATTTCTGACTTGCTCATTTTTACAAAGCATAGCTTATATAAGTGTTAGTTTATATTTAAATTTTCTTTTCTCTAATAAAAGTACTTACACATCGTGAACAACTTTCCAGACCAGTGCATGAGGGTCTAGTTCCTTGTTTTTAAGAACTGCATAGTGTTATATGGTATAGACATAGCATATATTTTTTCAACTATTTTCATATTGAAGGACAATTAGTTTATGTCGATGTTTCTGTTTGGATGATGCTATAATGCCCACGTATACACATAAATCTATAGAAAAGACTTACCACAGTAGGATTACTGAGTCAGAGGATCTGAGTATTATACTGGGTTGGCCAAAAAGTTTGTTTGGGTTTTTCCACAACATCTTAGGGAAAAACCCGAACGAACTTTTTGGCCACCCAATAAGTGTAATGCATGTTGTTCCATCACTTTGCAAAAAGTCTTCATCAATTAACATTATCATTAGCATTATTTGTGAACCTGCAATTCTCCAAATTTTCAGTTGTATAGGACATTTTTGTGTTTTTTAAATTTCAGGCAATCTGAGGATTAAAATTGTCTTTTGTCTTATTTCGCATCTCTCTGACCAATAGAAAACCACTGGGAACTGATTATGCATATATAGTCAAGTTTTTAAAATCAATACTACGATCCCTGGTAATAATACAAAGTCAAAAGTATGTACTCTAAAGTGCCAAGGAAATGGTAGGGTGATTTCAGTATAAATCTATAGAGAGATCATTAGAATGTCAAAATGAAAATTTAAAAAGTCAATACATGCTGAATGTACTGACATCTGAGACTAGCTTATATTGTCAAGTTGAGGGAGGATGAGAGATTGTCAAGGGATGTTTGTGAAGATCAAGCTGGAGAGTCAGGCCAAGTTGAAGGCACAAAGATCTCCCTGTAGGAGCTACATTATAAAATTATGAGATTAAGATGAAATCAAATGCTTCTCTCCATTAGGAATTTATTCAGTGTAATATAATTTTAGAATTTCATCTGTCATTCATCTGAAATGAACAACATTCTCAGACTGAAATTTGAGAAGACTCTAGGGGAATTTTATCTGGTCTTATGCATAATGGACCTCTGAACTTTTTCTTTAATTATCAGGTAGCATCCACCCAAAGTAGCTATCTATTTATAATAATGCCAAGGGAATGGCTTCTGTGCTAGACATGTAGGAATTTTCTATAGGACTCATGATATTCTTATCTGACAATTTGGTCTAAGAGAATGGCTGTACTTTGTTTTATGGCCTTTACTTTTTTATCTTTACTTAAGCATTTCTTTAAACATCAAATTATTGATTACCCCTCTTTCTTAAATATTTTTAAACTTTTCTTATCAACTGGAATCCTAACATCAGCATTCAAACTTTTTCAAGTCTCTCTAACCATGAGCAAAATAAATGAAGAAACTCCCAAATCACATCTGCCTCTAACTCCTGATCTCTCCTACTCTCCTTCAACAAATGAACTAAAGTTTGTCTCTACTTCCACTTCCTCCTCTTCCATTCAGTCCTCAGCCTACTCCAGTCCAGCTTCACCCTCTTAAAAGAGTTGACACTAAGATCACTACTATCATCCTCCTCAAGCTACTGCTGTCTCTTAGCAGAAATACAGAAACAAACTCCTGAGTTTCTCACTCCCATTCCTGCCTCTTTCCCCTCTTACGCAATGTGGCCAGAATAATATTTCTAAAACAAACACCTGATTATGTCATTTTCTTATGAAATATTTTCAAAGGCTTTCCATTGTTCTTAGGATAAAGACCCAAATCCTCCAACTGTTCTACAAGGCCCAGCACAGTCTGGCTCCGGCCTCTTCTTAGGCCTCATTTATTCCACACTCTTCATACTGGCTGCCAGCATACCATTCTCTCTCCACCAGAGTCTTGGTACATGCTTTCCCTCTGCCTCTAATGCTTTTCCCTCTGGCCTAAGTCTTGTTAATGCCCGCTGGTTCTTCAGATCTCAGTTTGAGCATTTTCTCCTCAGGAACAATGTCTGATTCTTAGATCCGGTCACATCCCCTTTAGGCACCCTCTTGGCAACGTGGACCTGTCCTTCATGCCATTCATCACAGTTAGGAATTACACATTACTTGGTGTAATTGTCCTGTGTTTTCTGTGTATGTGCTGTAAGCATCCTGAGGACAGGATCCATGTCAACTTTTACTCAGTAATGTGTCCCTAGTACCTTGTCATACTTGCACATGACAAGTACTGAACTACTACTGAACTACCAAATCTTCTTCAACTCATCCTTTTATGGAAGGCTTGTTTCTCCCAATCTACTCTGAAAAAAATATTCATAGCTGTCATGTGCTGGAGCTCTCCGTCTAAGCCTTCTTTCCTTTCTATTCCTCTCAGGAATTTATTCAGATATGTATCAAAAATATCTACCATAAAGGACTGTAGTAGATTGCATTAAAGCCACCTCCCCTCTTTTCTTTTATGTTTCCCTGTACCTACTTGCAGTTCCATGTGACTTTGTATTTCCTTCCACTAGAAAGCCAGAGTAAATTTTCTCCCCCTTAACTTTAGGTTCAGACTTTCTTTGGCTGTTGGAATATTAGCTGACATCATAATCAGAAATCTGGAAAGCCCTATTATAATTGGGCTTACTCTTTTGCATTATTGCCATCACCACGACAAGGGTATGCCCAGAATGGCTGCTAATTTCATGAGGAAAATGAGAGGCAGTTTGACAGTCATCTTCAAATGACCCAGCTAGATCAGCCAACCCCCAGAACACCTACTCAATACTTGTTACATTGCCTCTGAGATTGTTGTGGTTGTTTGTTATTCAACATTACTGTACCACAGTTAAATGACACAAGGTGTTGGGGAGATTAAATGAGATATGAATGCAAAACATTTGAAGTAGAGCCTGCTTTTCCCCTGCATTTTCCTCCAGGTGAATTTGTATGAAAATGATACACTCTTTACAGCTTTGCATTTTTGTAGACAATATTCAGCTGAAACCTCAATAGGTCTTGGTCGTATGAAACAGAAAGCTAGCTCCAGTTGGACAGAGCCAAAGGCAGGGAATTGTGATGGTATAGGAAAAAGCTGCTATTTACTAAGCACCAGCTCTTCTTGGAGTTTCATTGATCATTTTATGGTGTCTTTACCTGCTCTTTCATTTCATTTCTTCTGTTATCTTTATTATTTTCTTTTTCTTTCTTTGAGTTTACACTGTTTCTGTTTTTACTACTAACTTCTTGAGTTGAAGAATCCCATTTATAATTTTAACCTTTCTTATTTTCTTGTATGAACATTAATGGCTACAGATACCCTCTAACCCCTTCCCCACACCGGCCCTCTCAACAAGGATCACTTTTCTCAGAACACATATCTATTAAGCTGGAGCATCAGGACTGAAACTCACATTACTACAGTGCCTAGCATTGTGTCTGACAAATACCAGGCACTCAATGGTTGATGATTAAATGACTAAATAAAATGAGTGAAATAAGAAGCATTTTCATTCTTTGGCATTGTTATCAATGCCAATTGAAGAGGTGGGAGTAGCAAGGTTCTTCCTTTCTTCACTTTACAGTTGAAGGGTACTCTCAAGAGGTAGAGCTGTCTTGGACATTTCTGAATTTGAGACTGTTACCAAGACACCCAGAGGAGAAATGATTAACCCTGGATGCTGCCTCAGTCAAGGCAAAACAGTCTGAAATGTGATACTGGCATTATAGGACTGCTCAGTAATTTATCATTCAAGTACTTTGCAAACGCTATACATTTCTTTTCCAAATCATCCCAATCCTTCACCTATCCTGTTGTCACGTTTAGAACAAAGCAAATGTTAACAGAGGAAGAGGCAGCCAGAATTTTAATCCAGATTTAAATATTAGCTGTATCTCAAATGATGTACAAAGAGCTTTGTAGAAAAAATATCTATTACCTGTATTTTTTTCAAGAGAGAAGGGTGAAAAAAAGCTTTACTTCAGTTACACAAAACGTGTTAAATTATTCAGTTGAGAAATCAGATTTGATTTCCAAAACAAATATTTTGTTTAAATCTCTGGTAGAAGTGTGAACATTTATAGTACTATTTGAAATTACTGTTCCACTTCCTAATTTGTCTGATGGTTTTTATCTCATCCTCATACCATCATTACATAGCACAGCACCCAGACTGATGCTGTTAAAATATAGCTAAGACTGCACACATCCTCTGCTCAACTAATCCTATGAGAGTAAGAGCCCAAATTCTAACAATGGTCACAATGTCCTGCAGTATCTGTCCCCTCTTCCTAGTTTGCTGACCTTACTTCCTATGACCACTCCCAGCCCCTTGACTAAACCTACTCCAGCCATACTGGCCTCAGTTTTGTTCCTTGGACATACCTGGTGGGTCTTCCTTTGAGCCCTTAGTTCTAGCTGTTTTCTATCCCTTCAATGCTCTTCCCCTTGAAAGTCTCACAGCTTGCACTCTCTTTCTCTTCCATCTAGCTTATGTCAAATGCCATCCTCCCAGTGACCTTCCCTGAATAATCCATTTATAATTGAAACCTGTCTTTCCTGCCCCTACCTTGGCACTTTTTATTCCCCTTTCCATTTTCTATTTTTCTCGAGAAAATTTATTACCATCTAATATGATAAAGACATACACATACACACACATTTTTAAAAATTATTATTTTATTTATTATCCAAATAGCCCCCAACAATGGTAGCTTCATGTGTTTTGTTTTATTTTATTCCTAATGTATCCTCAATTCCTAGAGCATTTCCTGGCACCAGTAGGCAGTTGACAAATACTGGACAATGAATAAGTGAATGAATGAGTAAAAAATATCACTTATCGAATTTTTACCATGTAAGGCACATTTCTGTTCACTTTACATGTTAATGCATTTGGTCTGATGAGTTAGGTCCTCATGTATTCCTCATGTTAAAGTTGGGGAAAAGGAAGAACATAGAAATTACATAACTGTTACAGGACATATTATGGAATTTTAAAGTAATCTCTCTGTTCAAAATAATTGACAAATGTTCCCATTGCCTCCTGAACAAGGAACCATTATTTCAGCTTTGCATTCAAGCCTCCCTGAAATCTGACCTCTTACCACCTTCCCAGATAAATGACTTATTTTCCCCTTTCCAATTATACTGAAAGTTCCCACAGGGGAGGAAAAAGGATAATTATAATAAGAGGAAGAAGATCTAGTATAATGATCTTTGAGCTCTTAATGTATACCAGGTACCACACAAATCTGATATATGTACCATCTTATTAAACTTTAACCACAACCCACGTGAGAAGCTAAGGATTAGAGAAGTTAAGTCATTCTTCTAAGATCACACAGGTAGTCAAGCACCAACTCTCTAATTTGTCCTGGGCCCTCAAAGTTCTGTATGTAGAAGTCTCAACATAGAGGATGCAACACAGCTTGTGTGCTCTGGTCAGGGTATTGCAGGGCTGAAATAAAATAAAGGTATTAGCTGGGCTGTATTCCTTTCTGGAGGCTCCTGAGAAGAATCATTTCTGAGCTCATTCAGGTGGTTGAAAGGATTATTATGATTGTAAGACTGACTCCATTTCCTTGCTGATTGTTAGCTGGAGGTCCTGGCATCCTCCATCTTCAAAGCCAGCAATCACACTTAGCAATCTCACTTCAAATTCTTCTCATGATTGGAATCTCCGATTTACTCTTTTTTTGACCTCTACATACATATTTAAAAGCCTCATAGGATAAAGTCAGGTTCACTCATATAATTTCCCTATCTTAAGGTCAACTGATTTTAGAGCTTAATTACATCTGCAAAATTATTTTTGCCATATAATGAACCATAACTATTGTAGTGATAGTTCCTCATATTCATAGCCCTGGGAATTGTATAGGGGTGGTAATATTGAAGAACATCTTAGAATTGCTGTCTCCCTCACACTGACACCACATTCCCTTTATATTGCCTCAGACATCTACCCATTCTCTTGCTAATTACTCTCTTTCTCGGAAAGAGGCCAGCATACATATATGAATCCAGCCCACACTCAAAGAAGGTTTGTCACTGACCTTGAACCCTCTCTTCCATATTATTCTTCTGGTCCTGAAGGTAAAGCAGAGAGGAAGGCAAGAACAAAGACAGAAGGTTTTGCTTGTCATGTATGTTGAATTCCTATGGCTGCCATAACAAATTATTACAAATATAGTGGTTTAGAACAACACAAACATTTATCTTACAGTTCTTTAGATCAGAGGGTTGATACGAGTTTCACTGAGCTAAATACAAGTTGTCTGCAGGGCTACATTCCTTTCTGAAAGCTTTATGGGAGAATCTGTCTCTTGCTTTTTCCACCTTCTAGATGCTGCCTATATTCCTGGGTTCATTGCCCCATTTCCCCTACCTTCAAAGCCAGCAATGTTGCATCTCTCTGATCTTTCTTCGTCATCTGTCTCTATATATCTACACCTGGGAAAGGTTCTCCACTTGTAAGGACACACTTGCTTAGTTTGGATAATCCAGAATAATATCAATGTCTATACCTGTAATCATATCTGCAAAGTCCCTTTTGCTATGTGAAATAACTTTCACAGGTTCAGTATTATGATGTGAGTATCTTTGGGGAGGATGTGCATTATTCTTCATACCACATCAGGTTAAAAAGTTTGGGCTTTCTTCTGAAGGTGAGTAGAATGCTTGAAGGTGTTGTAGCACAAAGTGGCTAAGACATATTTGCATATTAGAAAGATTCCTCAGCTCTAGGTTTCAAACTATGATAGGGGAATTGTCATGTTAACCAATAACAGCTAACTTTGTGTGGACTACTAACCACACCTCTGGTGCCATTTGAAGTGCTTTGAAAACCTTAATTCATTTAACCCTTATAAATTAGATAATATTATACTAGTAATAACCCCATTTTGTAGATTGTGAAATATATGTGTGAGAATTTTAATAACCTTGCCCAAGATTTTATAAGTAGCAAGTACCAGAGCCAGGATTCAATCCAGGCACTCTGTCTTCCACAGCTAATGTTCTAACCACTACATGCTACTGCCCTTAACAGTGCAGAGAGTACCTCATCCCAGACTTTGAAAGAAGGAGAAAGCCTGGGCAGGCATAGTGGTGCAGGAATGCTATATAGATGTAGTGGGACATGCAAAGAGGACATAAAGAAGAGGGAGGATTTGAGAGTGTAGAGAGGAATGGAGAAAGACTCCCGATAAATACTTTAACTATAGTCAAATCTATGTCCTCCCTTTTCTCTAAAATAGGATCCTTGGCCCCTATAATTGCTTGACTTCTTAAATGTTTGAAAGAGAGAATCAGGGGCACTGCAGAACAATATGTGCTGATGGGTGTAGTCTTTCCCTTTGATTACTACTTTGTAAGTTTCACAAATAACTAACCACCTGAGAACTGTCTCCCTCATGCTGAATTCCATTTTGATTTTTTCATCTCTCTTGATTCTCATATCTTCATGCCCAAATTGTATTTTTCCAAAGATGTTTTCAAAAGTGTTTTTGTTCTGACTTAATCGGCTCAGTTTCAATGTTTGGGCTGAAATTGAGGAGGTGCTTTATGAAAAGTGAATGCATTTGAATGGTGAAGTTTCCTGTGAACAGAAATACAACATTGTTCTATTCTGAAGTTCCTAAGAGCCAGCCTCTGTTATTTTATTTCTAGATTTCCTTCCAACTTCTTCTTTAAAAACTTTTCAAAATGACATCAAACAGCCTTCCTTTTGCTATGAAATAGAGAAAGCCCTTTCATCTGTAGGTAGGCTGATGGTGTGAGGATTATCAAGCAGGGACAACCAGAGCTATTGTTCTTGATAAATATATTAACTTTAAAGAAAGGAAACCTTCCTTTCCAGCTACTCACTGTGAAATATTGCTTTTATATCGCTAATCCTTAAAATAAGACATGGTCACAGAAAAAGAAAGCCCATCAAAAACAAGTCAGTGGATCATCATGTACACTTCCTTCAAGAATGGAACAATCATGGCAAAAGAGAGAGAAAAGAAAGAAGCACTTATTGATCACATACTTTGTGTTAAGAAAAGCACTGTTACTTAATGTACCTTAAGTAATTTGGTCTTTTGAAAGTCCTCTGACAAAACTGCTCTTATCATCATTCAACAGATGAAGAAACTGAGAAACAGAGAAGGTAGACAATTTATTCAAAAGTTTTGTGAGTGACAAGGCCAGAGTTTGAATGCAGGTATTTCTTGCAGTAATAAATCACCTCATTTACCTTGTCAACTTAGTATTGTTCTGAGAGATGATTATTTATGACAGTTTCTGCTTTTTATCAGAGATATAAGAGAAATAGAAGTTTAGTAAATTTGTGCAGAGGGAAAAATAATCACTTACTGACATCAAACATGTGTTGAATGATGTACCCCTGGATCTATACTTGAAAGCATAACTTAGTAAAATGCTATATGGATTCCTTCCTTCAAAAAAAAATTTTTATTATAGGTTAAAAATTACCATTTCGGGGCTTCTCTGGTGGTGCAGTGGTTGAGAGTCCGCCTGCTGATGCAGGGGACACGGGTTCGTGTCCCGGTCTGGAAAGATCCCACATGCCACGGAGTGGCTGGGCGTTTGAGCCATGGCCACTGGGCCTGCACGTCCGGAGCCTGTGCTCCGCAATGGGAGAGGCCACAACAGTGAGAGGCCCGCGTACTGCAAAAAAAAAACAAACCACAACAACAATAAAACACTACCATTTCATGTCTATAGTGGAGTTAATAAGATAACATTTTATTGGTACTCAATTTTATAGCACAGGCAATACTATCTAGTATTTCTTCAGCACTTTTGAATTTGCAAATATTTCCTAATGTGTTATCTTACTGAATTCCCTATCCTTCCATGAGATAGGCATTACTTGAGCTCCTGTACTTTTATTAAACTGAGGTTTAGAAGCAGTTCAGCGCCATGAGTAAGATAATGCAGTTAATAAATTGTGAAGCCAGAACTAGAACATTGTTCTTCAGATACAAAGACATGATTCTTCAGGCCATGTAGTCTGACATCCTAATTAATCTATGAATAGAAATAGTGAAGTCTTATAAAGAGAAGACAGTCTCTGTAGGACAGTCTAGGGCAGTTTGACAAATCAGGAGTTTTTCATCCTCCAGCCTTATGAAAATATTTTCTGTATCTTTCTCCATTCATTAGTCTGATCTCTTGTGGCTTCAACATCAAACTCATACCCCTTCAGAATTGATGTATATAAACCCTTCCCATGGTATTTCAGTTCAACTTTCTTCTACAGCTTTCAGTTTGGTTTATACTTCTCCATACCAATATTCCCTACAAGGTTAGAATTTTCTGCCATGAACATGGACACCCAGAGTCCAAACCACACATGTCTAGGCCAGTTGTGAATCCCACTGCATCAACAAGTAGGACCAAAAGCAGTTAATAAAGGTAGAAATCCTAAGGGGAGGCTTGGAGAAGAGAAACCAGAGCTAGGTTTTGGAAAATGGGTAACATATAGTGATATAAGAGGAGGAACATGGTGAGGTTAAAAAAATGGATAGCAATATGAAAGAAATACAGGCTGGGTGAGCACACTGTGTATGAGGAAAAAGATGAGAGGCAAAACATTGTCCATTAAATTCCAAAGTTGCTGCTGCAAACTTATCTCAATTTTAGTTCAGCTCCTGAATTATTTGCAAGTACACATACACACACACCACAGATATAGCTAATAGTTAAGGTTCACAGAATCTTCGCTTTGCAGTTAGAAACACATGGACACAAAGGGTTTTGGAAGATTTTGTAAAGATATAATTACTCCAAAGGTACAATTTTGTCAGTTTGTTTTATAATCAAAACACTGCAGGAATTTCAAAGTAAATAAAATCTTTGTTATGTTACAAAGCTCTGAAGTCACTGTCTTAAAAACTAAAGTAGGGACAGGTTCAGCAAATAGTTGCAAATCTCAGAGGCCTAAAGTTCTGATGTATGACCCCCTATCAGTAATGTCCCCAAGAAGTCATACCTGACTGAAGTGGTACATGGTCTGTTTAACACTTTATTATACATAAATATAAATGGGGAAAAGGAAGAGATCTAACAGTTATTGACCAACTACTAACTGACAGGAACTAAGTATTCTTCTTGATATTTTCTATGTCATTATATTCTCACAACAGTTCTACATTTAAAATATTTTGCACATTTTTATAAGATGACAAAAATGAGAAACAGATTAAATAGCTTTCCCAAGATCAGACACCCAGAATTTTTCAGAAACAGGGCTTAAGTTCAAGTCTGTTAGTTGCCAAAACCATGATATTTACACATTTTCAATTGCATGATGTGATTAGCTTATATATAGATCTATATATTGCTTTCACCCTGGAAGATGCATATATAGGTCCAGAAATGGGTATAGCATGACCTCCCTTGATTTATTAATTTGTTCCGTTGACGTATTCATGAACTTAGAAGCAAGTACTAGTTTTCTTTTCATTTTTGCTTAACTTCAAAGATGGAATACACTAGTGTATATACATAATAAGATCTTTCATTTAAATATCATAAAATTAATTCAGAAATTGTCTTTACAAAAAATAACAACAATAAAAATATTTTGTTCCTACTGTGATTAGAATAGGATTTTTAATGAAAAATCACAAATGTCAGTGGATTAACATAATATTGATACAAGACTATTTTTCTCTTACTTTACAGTCCATATGGATTAGTCAATAACTTTTGTGGGTGGAGAAAGGCTTCTGCCTCACACAGTTTTCTGGGGGGTCATCTAGGGTCCTTCCTTCTTGGAATGCCCCCATCTTCAGTACATATGATCCAACAGGAAGAGACCATGTGTAAGGAATGTAGAGCACATTAAAACCTCAACCTAGAGGTGGCACACATCATTTCTAGAAATATTACATGAACCAGAACTGGTCACATGGTCCCACTTTGATTAAAGGAGATGGGGAATGTGATCCTGACTGGAACCTCTTCCCAATAATAATTCTAAACCATGAAAAAAACCAATGAATTATTTCATGGTCTGCAAGCCATCTCTTTCACTATCTGGCTTTCTGATCATCAAATATCCAGGCACACCTGTATTAGGTTTCTATTACTATCTAACAAATTACAACAAAGTTAGAGCCATAAAACCACTATCTCAAACTTCCTGTAGGTCAGGAGTTCAAGCATGGCTTAGCTGGGTTCCTTGTTCAAATTCTCAAAAGGCTGCACTCAAGCTGAGGATCAGGGCTCAAGTCTCATCTGGAGGCTCAACTCCGGAAGGGTCTACTTCCTACTTGTCTCAGCACATCAGTGAAATTAATTTGTTGTGGCTATAAGATTCATAGCTGCCTCCTTCTTCAAAGCCAGCAAAAGAGGGAGAGAGACTCTGGAATGTGTAACAAGACAGTATAATATAATATAATAATAATATAATATGATATAACCATGGAAACATCTCACTATTGCCATATAATGTAATATGATTATGGGAGTGGCACTTTATCACCTCTGCTATTGGTGATTAATGATTGCTGTTGGTCTATTGATTAGAAGAAAGATATAGATCTTGCTTACACTTCAGGGAAGGAGATTATTAAAGAGTGTGAATACCAGGAGATGGGAACCATGGGGGTTATCAAACATATTTGATCGAGCACAGAACACATTCAGCTCTACCCCACTGAAGAAAAAGAAAACATCCCATTTAGTCATTATGTCTAGCTTAAAGTACAAGATTTCTGGTTTAGGTATAATTCTTGCCATCTAAACTGAATGTGACAACTCTGTGTCTAACAATTTAGGAACTAAAAATATGTTATCTTCTCCCATGCATATCACAATAATGCAAGACTGAAATAAGTCCAAAATGACCACAATAAAATATTTGTTTCAAAACTTGGAAAACTAAAAGGTCTATAACAGGAACTGGTCAATAACAGTTATAGGATCCTGCTGGGTGGGGATTATGAAGATTGTCTGTCCTGGGAGGGGGAAAATTACTTGAGTAAGTACTGCTTCTCATCTCTAAGTAGGGGTGAGAATTCCCTAGGCCACCATGCTCTATTGCTCTGACTCTGCTAGGTTCTTCCTATTCCAGTACATTTTGGATACATTCGAAGTGGTCATGGGCTGTCTTGGGGGATCTCTTTGGTGATAAGTGGATGTCTAAAGGTTTCTATTGGTCTCAACTAAAGAGCTTTGTTTTCAGAAATACTTTTCCTTCAGTAACTTAGTAAGTTGCTTATCCATTGGCTTCCAGATGGTACCCTGTACCAGAAGCTAGACCTAAACTCCTTCCCTATGCAAAGTTTTTAAACTTGTTTTTACTTTTCTTATTCTTCATCCATAGTACCCTGCCCCTTACACTTCTCTCTCTCCCTCTTAGTTTAATGATAACTTTAAACTATCAAGATTGAATAAGAAGACTACACCCTTAATGTGTTATATACATTTTTTTTTTGCAATACTGGATTCTAACTAGTCTTTGTTACTCAAAGGCTTCCCCAACTTTATTCTCTGATGTTTTAAATTTAGAAGAAGTTGGCTTTTCTTTCAATTCAAGGTATCAAATTCTATTCTTTTTGTGTGTGTGTGTTTGTGAACCAGTTGATTTTTTCCTGAATTAACTTTTCTTTTACATACCTTGGCATATCAGTAACTACCATCACATATCACTGATACTCTGTTTTACCAGTTCTTCCCTAGGGCTTCAAGTTGATTTTTCACAAAGTAACATGCTCATCATTTTTCCAGCCTATAACATCCATTTCCTTTCAACACACAAAGCCATCAATGCATTGAGATGTATTTTCTTAGGCAACTCCCTATTTCTGGTACCATATATTCAATCAGTCACAGTTTTATCAAGAAACTAAAAATCATTCTAGAAGTTGTGCACAAAATATTTGATACAGAGATTTAGAGGCTTATAAAACTGTTCATGTCATTGGGGGTGTTGGAAATTATATATGCATTTACATATTCCTTGGTAAAACTAAATCTTCTTCCAGAAAGTGTTAATGACACTGAATGTAAAAGACATAATTGTATGGCACATTATAAGTATCTATTTATTTAGTCACAGAGCCATAGTTCTAGCCCAGAATATTGGGAGTGAACTTAACAATCATGATATCTGCAATTGGACTTAGAATTCTATCCAATGAATATATGATATGAAAAGAATGATGAGGACTTAAAACAAAACTGTATTTCCAGTGATTATTTCACCACAGGTCCTTGATATTTCTATGGAAGCATGTTTGTATTGGTGTATTTTTGCCAAGGGGGAAAAAGTCCATGACCTCTTCTTAAACTTATTCATACTTGATGAGCCAGAGGGAAATTTTCAGTCTTTGTGGCCAACAGTGTTACTCAACTAAACAGAAAAATAAAATAAAATAAAATAAAAAAGCTGAAAGGTATATAGGAGCTCCAAGAGCCCACAGTGGCAGAGATCACCACTCAGCCAACCTCATAGGAAAGAAAATCACTTCTATGTTCTTTCATATCTATAGAAATATGATTGTAATTTAAGGTTTGAATAACTCTGCCACTTATGTGATTAATGATTGCTGTTGGTCTATTGATTAGAAGAAAGATATAGATCTTGCTTACACTTCAGGGAAGGAGATTATTAAAGAGTGATGTACTCTGCAACTGTGGAATACCTGAATAGACAATGAATCATCCCAAATTGAGGAGGTAGACTTTTCATAGGAAAGCTGCATACAATTTTGAGCAAGTTATCCTCATCATCAAAGATGGAAAATTCCCATATTTCAAAGGCATAATAGGAATTAGATAAAATTAATAAATGGGTGTTCAATAAAAGGTAGAAGTTTTTATAATATTGGAGGATTAAATGAAGAGAGGTAGAAAAGAAGAGAGAAATGAAAAGAAAGGGTAACTAGAAAAAAGGAAGAAATAGAAGGAAACTGACGATGTGAGAACAGAAAATCATAAACCTAAAATGTAAACCAAATAGTGTTACTAGCAAGTAGACCAGAGATTGACTTCTGAGCTCCTTACTTGTTGATGGATTCTTGTATTGTTTATGAATTTAGTTGTCTTCTTTAACATTACATTACTTCAATTCACATCAATATTGAACTTCTGCTGTCCAAGTGCTGTGCACTCTGCCAGGCATTATAAGGTAAGTGGTGCTGAAGAGCTGGAGTTGGGACTTGAGGCAGATGGTGTTGTGGGCAGCTCCAAGAATCTCTACCAGGGTAATCGGAGAAAGATACTTGCTTGAACATGGTAAACAGACTTCAGACTCAGAAAAAAATCTTACAACAGGAATGATGTGTGGAGGGGTTATTGCTTCATCAATCAAGTACACAATCTCAATAAGATTACCAACATGTGGAAATTACCATCAAAAGGTCCACTTTTCAGTAGAGTGATAAAACATATTTTCTTAACTATAAGCTGCTGAGAACTTTAATTTCTGAATATAACATACTGCATACATTGTCAATAACAAAATTTAAAAGTATAAAATTAGAATGCTAACATATTCACTTCAAAAATAGAACCTCAACATGTCCTAAAGGGCTGACAAAGTATTTCCCAGGGGTTTCAAGCTATGTATTAAATTACAATACAAAATCTTATTTTAATAAAACTCCCCATGGTTTCTCATAAAAATATTCAGGAAAGTTTATTAACACAACCAAAATTATTTTTTATCCAAAACAATTGTTTTGGAAAATGCTTAAATGATCCATGAAGTATTTCCTTTTTGGAGAAAAAATAAGATATAATGAACAGATCTACACGTGGAACAACTCCTACAGAACACCTACTGAATGCTGGCAGAAGACCTCAGACCTCCCAAAAGGCAAGAAACTCCCCACGTACATGGGTAGGGCAAAAGAAAAAAGAATAAACAGAGACAAAAGAATAGGGATGGAACCTGCACCAGTGGGAGGGAGCTGTGAGGGAGGAAAGGTTTCCACACACTAGAAGCCCCTTTGCAGATGGAGACCGCGGGTGGTGGAGGGGGAGAGCTTCGGAGCCAGGGAGGAGAGTGCAGCAACAGGGGTGCAGAGGGCAAAGCGGAGAGATTCCCACACAGAGGATCGGTGCCGACCGGCACTCACCAGCCCGAGAGGCTCGTCTGCTCACCCACCGGTGAAAACGGGGACTGGGAGCTGAGGCTCGGGCTTCGGTCGGACCGCAGGGAGAGGACTGGGGTTGGCGGCGTGAACACAGCCTGAAGGGGCTAATGTGCCACAGCTAGCCGGGAGGGAGTCCGGGAAAAAGTCTGGAGCTGACAAAGTGACAACAGACTTTTTCTTGCCTCTTTGTTTCATGGTGGGCTAGGAGAGGGGATTAAGAGCGCTGCTTAAAGGAGCTCCAGAGATGGGTGCGAGCAGCGGCTATCAGCGCAGATCCCAGAGACGGGAATGAGACGCTAAGGTTGCTGCTGACATCACCAAGAAGCCTGCGTGTGAACACAGGTCACTATCCATACCTCCCTTCCAGGGAGCCTGTGCAGCCCGCAAGTGCCAGGGTTCCAGGATCTAGGGACAACTTCCCCGGGAGAATGCATGGCGCGCCTCAGCCTGGTGCAACTCATGCCGGCCTCTCCCACCACAGGCTTGCCCTGCACTCCATGCCCCTCCCTCCCCCCCTGCCTGAGTGAGCCAGGGTCCCCAAATAAGCTGCTTCTTTAATGCCATCCTGTCTGAGCGAAGAACAGATGCCCTCTGGTGACCTACATGCAGAGCTGGGGCCAAATCCAAAGCTGAGCCCCAGGAGCTGTGCGAAGAAATAAGAGAAAAGTAAATCTCTCCCAGCAGCCTCAGGAGCAGCGGATTAAAGCTCCACCATCAACTTGATGTACTCTGCAACTGTGGAATACCTGAATAGAAAATGAATCATCCCAAATTGAGGAGGTAGACTTTGAGAGCAAGATTTATTATTTTCTCCCCTTTTCCTCTTTTTGTGAGTGTGTATGTGGATGCTTCTGTGTGAGATTTTGTCTGTATAGCTTTGCTTTCACCATTTGTCCTAGGGTTCTATCCATCTGTTTTATTTTTGTTGTTGTTGTTGTTGTTTGTTTGTTTGTTTGTTTTGTTTTTTACTTAAAACTTTTTTCTTAAAATTATTTTTTATTTTAATAACTTTATTTTATTTCATCTTGCTTTATTTTATTTTCTTTTATCCTCTTTCTTTCCTTCTTTCTTTCTTTCTTTCTTTCTTTCTTTCTTTCTTTCTTTCTTTCTCCTTTTTCTCCCTTTTATTCTGAGCCGTGTGGATGAAAGGCTTTTGGTGCTGCAGCCAGGAGTCAGTGCTGTGCCTCTGACGTGGGAGAGCCAACTTCAGGACACTGGTCCACAAGAGACCTCCCAGCTCCACGTAATATCAAACAGCAAAAACCTCTCAGAGATCTCCATCTCAACACCAACACCCAGCTACACTCAACAACCAGCAAGGGTACAGTGCTGAACACCCTATGCCAAACAACTAGTAAGACAGGGACACAACCCCACCCATTAGCAGAGAGGATGCCTAAAATCATAATAAGTCCACAGACACCCCAAAACACAGCACCAGACGTGGACCTGTCTTCCAGAAAGACAAGATCCAGCATCATCCACCAGAACACAGGCACTAGTCCCCTCCAACAGGAAGCCAACACAACCCACTGAACCAACTTTAGTCACTGGGGACAGACATCAAAAACAACAGAAACTATGAACATGCAGCCTGCAAAAAGGAGACCCCAAACACAGTAAGATAAGCAAAATGAGAAGACAGAAAAACACACAGCAGATGAAGGAGCAGGATAAAAAGCCACTAGACCTAACAAATGAAGAGGAAATAGGCAGTCTACCTGAAAACGAATTCAGAATAATGATAGTAAAGATGATCCAAAATCGTGGAAATAGAAAAGAGAAAATGCAAGAAACTTTTAATAAGGACCTAGAATAACTAAAGATGAAACAAGCAATGATGAACAACACAATAAATGAAATTAAAAGTACTCTAGAAGGGATCAATAGCAGAATAACTGAGGCAGAAAAACGGATAAGTGACCTGGAAGATAAAATAGTGGAGATAAAAACTGCAGAGCAGAATAAAGAAAAAAGAATGAAAAGAACTGAGGACAGTCTCAGAGACCTCTGGGACAACATTTAATGTACCAACGTTTGAATTATAGGGGTTCCAGAAGAAGAAGAGAAAAAGAAAGGGACTGAGAAAATATTTGAAGAGATTATAGTTGAAAACTTCCCTAATATGGGAAAGGAAATAGTAAATCAAGTCAAGGAAGCACAGAGAGACCCATATAGGACAAATCCAAGGAGAAACATGCCAAGACACAAATAAAGCAAACTGACAAAAATTAAATACAAAGAAAACATATTAAAAGCAGCAAGGGAAAAACAACAAATAACACACAAGGGGATCGCCATAAGGTTAACAGCTGAACTTGCAGCAGAAACTCTGCAAGCCAGAAAGGACCAGTAGGACATATTTAAAGTGATGAAGGAGAAACACCTACAACCAAGATTACTCTACCAAGCATGGATCTCATTCAGATTTAATGGAAAAATTAAAACCTTTATAGATAAGCAAAAGCCAAGATAGTTCAGCACCACAAAACCACCTTTACAACAAATGCTAAAGGAAATTCTCTAGGCAAGAAACACAAGAGAAAGAAAAGATCTACAATAACAAACCCAAAACAATTAAGAAAATGAGAATAGGAACATACATATTGATAATTACCTTAAATGTAAGTGGATTAAATGCTCCCACCAAAAGACACAGGTGAGCTGAATGCATATAAAAACAAAACCCATATATATATGCTGTCTACAAGAGACCAACTTCAGACCTAGAGACACATACAGGCTGAAAGTGAGGGGATGGAAAATGATATTCCATGCAAATGGAAACCAAAAGAAAGCTGGAGTAACAATTCTCATATCACACAAAATAGACATTAAAACAAGACTATTAGAAGAGACAAAGAAGGACACTACATAATGATCAAGGGATCGATCCAGGAAGAAGACATAAGAAATGTAAATATTTATGCACCAAACATAGGAGCACCTCAATGCATAAGGCAAATACTAACAGCCATAAAAGGGAAAATTGACAGTAACACAATCATAGTAGGGGACTTTAACACCTCATTATCACCAATGGAGAGATCATCCAAAATGAAAATAAATAAGGAAACACAAGCTTTAAATGATACATTAAACAAGATGGACTTAATTGATATTTATAGGACATTCCATCTAAAAACAACAGAATACACATTTTTCTCAAGTGCTTATGGAACATTCTGCAGGATAGATCATATCTTTGGTCACCAACCAAGCCTTGGAAAATTTAAGAAATCTGAAATTGTATCAAGTATCTTTTCCCACCACAGCACTATGAGCTTACATATTAATTACAGGAAAAGATCTGTAAAAAATAAAAACACATGGAGGCTAAACAATAAACTACTTAATAACCAAGTGATCACTGAATAAATCAAAGAGGAAATCAAAAAATACCTAGAAACAAATAACAATATAGACACAACAACCCAGGCCCTATGGGATGCAGCAAAAGCATTTCTAAGAGGGAAGTTTAGAGCAATACAATCCTACCTTAAGAAACAGGAAACATCTCGAATAAACAACCTAACCTTGCACCTAAAGCAATTAGAAAAAGAAGAACAAAAAAACTCCAAAGTTAACAGAAGGAAACAAATCATAAAGATCAGATGAGAAATAATTGAAAATGAAATGAAGGAAATGATAGCAAAGATCAATAAAACAAAAAGCGTGTTCTTTGAGAAGATAAACAACATTGATAAACCATTAGCCAGACTCATCAAGAAAAAAAAAGGAGAAGACTCAAGTCAATAGAATTAGAAATGAAAAAGGAGAAGTAACAACTGACACTGAAGAAAAATTAAGGATCATGAGAGACTACTATAAGCAACTATATGCCAATAAGACAGACAACCTGGAAGAAATGGACAAACTCTTAGAAAGCACAACATTCTGAGACTGAATCAGGAAGAAATAGAAAATATAAACAGATGAATCACAAGCACTGAAATTGAGACTGTGATTAGTAATCTACCAACAAACAAAAAGCCCAGGAGCAGATGGCTTCACAGGCGAATTCTATCAAACATTTAGAGAAGAGCTAACACCTATCCTTCTCAAACTCTTCCAAAATATAGCAGAGGGAGGAACACTCCCAAACTCATTCTACGAGGCCAACATCACCCTGATACAAAAACCAGACAAGGATGTCACAAAGAAGGAAAACTACAGGCCAATATCACTGACGAACATAGATGCAAAAATCCTCAACAAAGTGCTAGCAAACAGAATCCAACAACACATTAAAAGGATCATACACCATGATCAAGTGGGGTTTATCCCAGGAATGCAAAGATTCTTCAATATAAGCAAATCAATCAATGTGATACACCATGTTAAAAAACTGAAGGAAAAAAAACATATGGTCATCTCAATAGATGCAGAGAAAGCTTTCAACAAAATTCAACACTGATTTATGATAAAAACCCTCAAGAAAGTAGGAACAGAGGAAACTTTCCTCAACGTAATAAAGGACATATATGAAAAACCCACAGCCAACATTGTCCTCAATGGTGAAAACTTGAAACCATTTCCACTAAGATCAGGAACAAGACAAGGCTGCCCACTCTCACCACTCTTATTCAACATAGTTTTGGAAGTTTTAGCCACAGCAATCAGAGAAGAAAAGGAAATAAAAGGAATCAAAATCAGAAAGGAAGAAGTAAAGCTGTCACTGTTTGCAGATGACATGATAATATACATAGAGAATCCTAAAGATGCTAGCAGAAAACTACTAGAGCTAATCAATGAATTTGGTAAAGTAGCAGGATACAAAATTAATGCACAGAAATCTCTGGCATTCGTATACACTAATGATGCAAAATCTGAAAGTGAAATCAAGAAAACACTCCATTTACCATTGCAACAAAAAATAATAAAATATCTAGGAATAAACCTACCTAAGGGGACAAAAGACCCGTATGCATAAAATTATAAGACACTGATGAAAGAAATTAAAGATGATAAAAATAGATGGAGAGATATACCATGTTCTTGGATTTGAAGAATCAACATTGTGAAAATTACTCTAATACCCAAAGCAATCTACAGATTAAATGCAATCCCTATCAAACTATCACTGGCATTTTTCACAGAACTAGAACAAAAAATTTCACAATTTGTATGGAAACACAAAAGACCCCGGATAGCCAAAGCAATATTGAGAACAGAAAACAGAGCTGGAAGAATCAGGTTCCCTGACTTCAGACCCTGAATAGCCAAAGCAATCTTGAGAATGAAAAACGGAGCTGGAGGAATCAGGTTCCCTGTCTTCAGACTGTACTACAAAGCTACAGTGATCAAGACAGTATGGTATTGGCACAAAAACAGAAAGATAGATCAATGGAACAGGATAGAAAGCCCAGAGATACACCCATGCACATATGGTCACCTTATCTTTGATAAAGGAGGCAGGAATGTACAGTGGAGAAAGGACAGCTTCTTCAATAAGTGGTGCTGGGAAAACTGGACAGGGACATGTAAAAGTATGAGATTAAAACACTCCCTAACACCATACACAAAAATAAGCTCCAAATGGATTAAAGACCTAAATGTACGGCTAGACACTGTCAAACTCTTAGAGGAAAACATAGGCAGAACACTCTATGACATAAATCATAGCAAGATCCTTTTGGACCCACCTCCTAGAGAAATGAAAATAAAACCAAAAATAAACAAATGGGACTGAATGAAACTTCAAAGCTTTTGCACAGCAAAAGAAACCATAAACAAGACCAAAAGACAACCCTCAGAATGGGAGAAAACATTTACAAATGAAGCAACTGACAAAGGATTATTCTCCAAAATTTATAAGCAGATCATGCAGCTCAATAACAAAAAAACAAAAAACCCAATCCAAAAATGGACAGAAGACCTAAATAGACATTTCTCCAAAGAAGATGTACAGATTGCCAAGAAACACATCAAAGAATGCTCAACATCATTAATCATTAGAGAACTGCAAATCAAAACTTCAATGAGATATCATCTCACACTGGTCAGAATGATCATCCTCAAAAAATCTAGAAACAATAAATGCTGGAGAGGGTGTGGAGAAAAGGGAAAACTCTTGCACTGCTGGTGGGAATGTGAATTGGTACAGCCACTATGGATAACAGTATGGAGGTTCCTTATAAAAATACAAATAGAACTACCATATGACCCAGCAATCCCACTACTGGGCCTATACCCTGAGAAAACCATAATTCAAAAGGAGTCATGTACCAAAATGTTCATTTCATCTCTATTTACAATAGCAAGGATATGGAAGCAACCTAAGTGTCCATCAACAGATGAGTGGATAAAGAAGATGTGACACATATACAATGGAATATTACTCAGCCATAAAAAGAAACAAAATCGAGTTATTTGTAGTGGGGTGGATGAACCTAGAGTCTGTCCTACAGAGTGAAGTAAGTCAGAAAGAGAAAGACAAATACCTTATGCTAACACATATATATTGAATATAAGAAAAAAATGTCATGAAGAACCTAGGGGTAAGACAGGAATAAAGACACAGACCTACTAGAGAATGGGCTTGAGGATATGGGAAGGGTAAGCTGTGACAAAGTGAGAGAGTGGCATGGACATATATACACTACCAAATGTAAAATAGATAGCTACTGGGAAGCAGACACATAGCACAGGAATATCATTTCGGTGCTTTGTGACCACCTAGAGGGGTGGGATAGGGAGGGTTGGAGGGAGGGAGATGCAAGAAGGTAGAGATATGGGAACATATGTATATGTATAACTGATTCACTTTGTTATAAAGCAGAAACTTATTTTACCATTGTAATGCATTTATACTCCAATAAAGATGTAAAAAAATAATAATAAATAATTCAAAAAAAAGATACAATAAAGAGTATTTCATTTTGAACAGGTCTAGCTTCAAATCCAACTTTTTTTTCTATTCACTATTTTTGACTTCTCAAATATTTTCCATAAAGTTCTCCTGTAAAATGGAGGAAATGGTGTTGTCGGAAGAATGAAGATGACAACAAATGCATGGAAAACACCTGTTATCATGTATATGCTCAATAAACAGTAGCTGTTACTACTATTGATTTGAGTCCCAGATTCTAGTGCACACTCTGAAAATCTATCACTATGCTACGTCTACTACAACTTATTGAAAAAGAGATCAATAAAATAGCTAATATCCCTCCTCAGTGTGGCTCTTTCTGTTTGTGTCTTATCTTCTTACTCTGTGTCATACAAAACTAATTTTCTTTGCCCATCCCTAGCAGACAATAGAAATAAAGCAATCCAAGTCCCCATGGCCTGAGATAATTTGGTTCAAAAGAGAGACCGAGAGAAGTCCTGCTGTGTCATATATGAGACCAAGCATCCTTATTGGACCATCACAGAAAATGTCAGCAGCAAAATTGAAAATGATTTGTAAAAAATAAGGCAGAGTTTATCTCCATAAGAAACATGTCTTTTGTGGACTTGTCACACTCCTGGCATCTAATTCTGTTGATGAGCACCAAATCCACTGAATCATAGAGTCTACAAATAGAGCATCAATTTTTCATTGCCTTGACTGGGTATAAAGCTTGTCTTTCACTGCACTCTTGAGACAGTTTTCTCAAATGAGATGCCAATTTGAGGTTTCTTTGCCCCATTGGATAGAGACTCTCAGAGGTGTCTCAAGCTTTACCAGTTGCCTAGGATAATGATTCCCTAGCTTAACAAGCTCCTTCTGAAACAATCCTTTTCTTTGTCATTCATGATATTGTCCTTTTCTGGTTCTCTTCATACATTTAAATTTATTTTCCTTCACAAACTTTGCGAAATTTGCTTATTTATTTCTCTGTCCTTTCTCATGGTAGACTCCCATATTCATTTGCCTCTGCTATTCTCTCTCATTCTCAATATCTATCCCTATCCCAATCTTTCTTTTTTCTCTCTCTCTCTTCCTCCCTTCCCACCCACCTGTATCTCTAGCTCTATGCCCATCACTATCTATATCTCCCCCGCACCCTCTCTCTCTCCCTCTCCTTCTCCCTTTATTCTCTCATTTGGCTGTCTAATCTACTCACAATGCTTTCATTATTCCTTTTGTACAGGTAAAACCAGGATCTACAACTTTAAAATTTCCTTTTTAGTTATAGATTATCATTTCCAGTCAAGTTCTCATTATCTTCACCTGGATTAGATTCTCAATAATTTACAATTTCTTAGACCCCAAAACTCTTTAGTCACTCCCTTATTGTACTGCATATAATAATAGTTGTCTTGTCTTATAATTATTTGCATAAATGTATTGTTTCTCCTCAATATTCTGCCTTTAAGGTAGGAGAATGTTTTATCTACATCCCCTATAACAACTGGTGACCATAGCTAATCAAAATACTTGATGGATGGATAAAAATGTGTGTGTGTGTGTGTGTGTGTGTGTGTGTGTATATATATATATATATATATATATATAATGGAATATTATTCACTCATAAAAAATGAAGCCTTGACTTTTGCAACAGCATGGATGGACTTTGAGGGCATTATGCTAAGTGGAATAAGTCAAAAAGAGAAAGACAAATACCATATGATTTCACATATATGTGGAGTCTAAAAAAAACTCATGTATACAGAAAAGAGATTGATGGGGGGTGGGGGTGGCAAAATGGATGAAGTTAGTCAAAAGGTACAAACTTTTAGTTAATAAATAAGTAAGTCCTGAGGATATAATGTGCAGCTTGTTGACTATAGTTAATAACACTGTTCTCATATTTTAAAGTTATTAAGAGAATATATCTTAAAAGTACTTACCATAAGAAAAAAAGTGTAATTACGTGTGGTGATGAATGTTAACTAGACTTGTTGTGTTGCCCATTTTGCAATACATATCTATCATTAAGTTGTACACCTGAAACTAATATAATGCTATAGGTCAATTATATCTCAATTAAAAAAAAGAATTATCACTTTAGATGAACTCAAATGGCTACATTCACATGTTTATATGAAAACTAAGCAGGTGCCCTAGTGCTCCAAAAGACCCTTCTTTAGGTTGTTCCTGACCTACATACATCCCAGGTTTAAGACTGATTCTTGGTTTCTAATTTTCAACAGAGACCAATTTCTAAGGCCAAGAGAGTTAGAATTCACAAGAGATGGAATTTCCCAGTTCAAGTGCTGTATGTGACCCACACCAATTTTATAGATTGCACTTCTTATTAAACTCCTAGTTCCTCAAAGTCATTTACAGGATATGGAAGTAATGCCTGTTTCCTACCTGTTGGTGTTGCATCAAGATTAAATGGGAAAATGTAAATGAAAGTCCTTTATAAACTGTAAAGCATTATACAAATACAGTAATTATTTGCCTCAAATTATATAATGCCTAAATGTATGGGTGCTAAATATGTTTATTGAACTGATTAATTAATTAATTATTTAATAACCAAATAAAGAATTAATCTGTTTTGCCTCCAACCCCTCTACCCCCCATTTAGTAAAGCAGTTTCTGTGAAACAGAAAACTATACTCAGAGCAGGTTGAGAGGTCCCTTATGGGTTTTCATTTTTCTAATACCTAGAATTTTAAAATGTTTATTACTTAGAATGTTATTCAGTACAATTAATTATACATTCACAGTGAGAAGGGATCTGGTACTGAATAAAAGATTATTAAGAGCTGTGGCAACCCTGTTAGTTGCCTAGCCAGTATCTATATCACTTCTTATTAAACAACCTCTGGGCTGTGTCAATGTGGCCAGCTAAAGGATGACTCTAAAGCCCATTTGCACATAGAGAAGGTCAGTGACATATAAGTAGAAATAGAAAGTTCTTTAAAGGCATTGGCTCAATTGGCAAATACCATTTTTGTCCTTCCCTCTTTTTCCTTCTTCCTTCTTAAAACACAGATGTAAGTCTAGAGCTCCAGTTGCCCATGAAGAAAACTTCAGGTTGAAATTTCAGATGCTAAAAAAAAAAAAAAAAAATTCAGAGCAGAAAGACAGAAGGAACTCAGGTCTCTGATACCACCATGTCCACCATGAACGGACAACCTCTGACCTTGATGTTTTGTTAAAGAAAAATAGCTATTATTTGACTTAAGCCACTGTTATTTCAGATCTCTATTACTAGCAACAAAACACAATTCTTAACTCTTATAGAAGCTCATGTTTTCCCAAAGTTTTGCTTAACATTTAAACAAAGAGGAAATAAATGCCATATTAATCATTTTAATAGTATAATTAATCGATTTCAATAAAATATGAATCTAGGACACATCAGTAAAAGTAAAGAAATATAAATAAAAACTATCACCACTATAATATTTACTAAATATAACACTTCCCAAACTAGAATTTAAACTTTGGTTAAAATATTAGTGTACCTTTAAAATTCTTTCATTGGATTATATAGTCTTAAATACTTTTTTTAAAGTAAATGTTTTATGTTACAATCAATACATTTGTTACCTGCTAACTATTCAAGATTATCTCTACAATAATAGTGTTTTTTTAACCAAAGTGTTAAGCTTATATCAAGAAATCTTTAGGAAAATAAACGCCTATCAATCTTCATTGAAAGTTACTAAACTATTTGATAGTAATGGTCATCAACATTTTGTGGGATAAACTACCTGACTACTACTACTTTTACTCTAAAGAGGAGAGCTGGTAAAAGACACAGGGCTTCTATATTTCTAATTTTTTTAGGAAATTGTTCTTTGGTCACAGGATTCATATACTCAAAAAAAAACACACTAAATTGAATTTATGTTTGTGGAAATTTATGTTTACTTACACAAGATTGGGCATAATGTTTACCTGATAAAATTTTTTTCTTCACATTGTCTCAAAGTAGATTAGTATTATGATGTTATGAACTGTATTGCACCTCTGCTCTAAATTCATACTATGAAGCCCCAACTCCCATACAACTGTATTTGGAGGTAGGGACTTTAAGAAGGTAATTAAGTTTAAATGAAATCAGAAGGGTGGGGCCCTAAAAAACCTAAGGATTGGTGTTCTTATAAGAGCAACAGATGCTAGACATCTGTTTCCCTCCACTTAAGCACAGAGGAGAGGTGATGTGAGGATACAGCAGGAAGGCAGCCATCTACAATCAAGAAATAAAACAGTCACCAGAAATATAACTTGCTGGTACCTCAACCATGGACTTCTACCCTCCAGAACTATGATAAAATAAGTGTCTATTGTTAAGGCCACCCAAGTGGTGGTATTAGGTTTTGACAGTCATCAGACTAATATATGCAAAATAGCATACAGTGTACAGGGGACTATGTTCAACTTAAGAGTAAGTGTTACTTTTTAAAGTCAACATTTATGTATTACCTGATTATTAATTGTTATTATTTTCTGATTCTAAACAGTTTGTTTCTTGTAGAAAATCTGGAAAAATAAGAGAGGAATTAAAACAAAAATAGAGCCAGGCTAGCTTCCTTGACAACAGATTTCCTAAATTCCTTAAGGCACAGGAAAAATATAACAGGCTGTTTTGAAAGCTTACCAACCCAATCTCAGGATCAGAGAGAAAATTGCATCAAATATTTATACTGTTGAACTGACTTAAAATGTGCAATTGGTGTTCCTTCCACTTCTGTGGCATCAACTGCAAAGAGGGGGAACATTCCCCTGTTCAGGTAGGAACATCTATTCCCCTCTCCTCCTGTTTCTAGGAGGGACCTCCTTTAGAATGTTACATCACAAGTGTCCGTTATTCATTCTTCCCTTTAGAAAACACAAGCTCTCTTCTATCAGTCTTAGATCTTATAGATGACACTGACAGGGTAGTCTTGAGTTTGTTTTGCTCTGCTTGGGACTGGACAGGTCTGTCAAATTCAGGGTAAAATAATAACAAGCCCACATGGCTGCAGAACTAAGTCTAAGTTCTCCACCAATTTTATTATTAAAAAACTGAGTTTTCATCTCAGCTTGCCTGGATTCTATGTCAACCTTCAGTGGATTTAGAAATCAGGCAGAAAAAAAGAAATGTTGCTAGATAACACCCCCCACCCCCTTAAAAGAGCTAGCAAGACTTTTTGTCAACTTTCCCTGGTTTTCAAAGGCATGGTTTGTTTTTTAACAGTCAGAAAACTGGGTTATTACCAATTTCCTGTGGTTCTCACCCTGTTTTTCAATTGGTGTCTCCCAATTCAGAAAACACAAAAGCAGAAAACTTATCTAGAAATTAGGATAGGGATTTGTATGTGACTGGCAGTAGTATATTCCATCTTAAGAAGAGTAGTAGGGAAGGAAAAGATTACATTTCATCCAAGATCTCCTGGGTGAAAATCCTTTAGAAGCTGTTTATGGAAATGAGTAAGAATAACCTGCTCTTAATCTGCTAAGGGAGTGTGACTCACACCCAGTCAGAAACAGGTTGGAACCCAAGGCAGGATACACAGGATGTTGTTCAGCAAGTGCTGAGTCTGGGTAGATTCCCTTCTTTCAAAAATGATTAAAATAAAATCTTCAGATAATTGGGCAGTTGTAATAAAACATAAAATGTACAGTAATTGGAGTAATGAATCAAGAATCATGAAAAAATTTACTACAAAACAAGGTAAAGGAAATAGTTTCATCAAAACTTGTGGATATTTAACCTCTGAAAATTACTTACGAAGGGAACTATTTTTTATGTTCTTAGTTAATTAACTTTAAAACAGTGAAGCAGATTTCTATAAAAAGACATTCTCTATGGGCTTCCCTGGTGGCGCAGTGGTTGAGAGCCTGCCTGCCGATGCAGGGGACACGGGTTCGTGCCCCGGTCCGGGAAGATCCCACATGCCGCGGAGCGGCTGGGCCCGTGAGCCATGGCCGTTGAGCCTGCGCGTCCAGAGCCTGTGCTCCGCAACGGGAGAGGCCACAACAGCGCGAGGCCCACATACCGCAAAAAAAAAAAAAAAAAAAAAAAAAAAGACATTCTCTAAAAGAGCACCAAATCATAAGAGATGAAAAGGCTAAATGTGATGGAATTGAAAGAATGATTGTTAGGATATGAAAGTGTTTTATTTGTATGTAGAGTAAAACAAGGACAGAGAAGAGTCTAAGTATGGAAAATAGGTAATGAAAATCCAACCTAAAAATGGTAGGTATTCATTTCTTTCAATACTGATAGAAAGAATTGGATTATTCTCAGACTTTTCTGTATCACTAAATATTAGAAGACAAAGGAACAAGTGTTCAACCTTTTGGAGAAAATAAAGGTTACCAAAGAATATTATATCAACCAAGATGTCATTTGTATTTGAAAACAATAGAAGCATTTTCAAATAACATGAAAATATTATGTTGCGAAGACTCAAAAATATATGGTAAAAATGACCTTAAAAATCACTTGAAGATATGCTTCAGTTGGCAGAGCAATAAATCAAAATTTAAAAAGCATAATGATATGCAAGCCACCTAAGTGTCTGTTGATGGATGAATGGATAAAGAAAATGGGAAATATAATATATATATATATAATATATATAATTCAGCCTTTAAGAAAAGAAGTAAATCTTATCACTTATGACAACATGGATAAACATATTATGCTAAGTGAAATAAGCCAGACAGAGAAGGACAAATACTGTATGTATAGTATCATGTCCATGTGGAATCAAAAACAGAAAAAAAAGAAAAAGAAAAGTTGAACTCTTAGGAACAGAGAGTAGAAAATCAGTTGTCGGGGGCTGAAGAGGTTTAGAAAATAGGGAGAGGTTGGTAAAAGGGTACAAACTTTCAGTTGTAAGATGAATAAGGTCTGAGCATCTAATGTATAACATAGTGACTATGGTTGATAACACTGTACTGTATAATTGAAATTTGCTGAGAGTAGAATTTAAATGTTCTCACCAACGGGGAAAAGAAAAGGACAAAATACGTGAGGTGATGAATGTGTTAATTTATCTGATTGGGGGGATTCTTTCACAATGTATACGTATATCAAAACATCATATTTTACTCTTTAAGTATCTTACAATTTATTTGTCAATTATACCTCAATAATGTTGAAAAGAAAAAAAAAACACCATAATGAAAAACGTGTTGTTTTAAAGAACTTGTGGGTCTCGCCTTGCTTCCTATGTACCCCAAGTTCTATAATAATCAAGGTCACATGTTTTCCAGAGTGTCTTTCTCTAGTGGAAAAACAGCCCATTTTTGCTTTTATCTTTCAACAGTATCAGCATCTGTGTTCCCTAATAAGCAAGCTTTATCTTGATGTGTTTGATATCATTTAAAACAATTACTGATATTTTTATTTTCTATCATTTAACTCAGGCCAAATGCTTGGGACACAGTGTCAGGAAAATTGTCCAATAAATCATGTTTTTTTGTTTTCTTTCTATTTGCTCTTTTTTTTTTTTTTCAGCCACAGTGCAAGGCATATGGGATCTTAGTTCCCTGAACAGGGATTGAACCCCATGCCCCCTGCAGTGGAAGCATGGATTCTTAACCACTGGACTGCCAGGGACGTCCCAGTCATGTTTTATTTTTTCTTTTCTTTCTCACTAAAATAGGAAGCATTGAACTACATATGACCATTTTCATTATCAAGGAAATGGAAAAATAATTTTCTGCAACTATGGAACACATTTTAATTAAGTCATTTTTAAAAATCTGAAGACAAATAAACCATGCAGGGGCAAATTCTCCTACATCATTAATTATTTCACAGTATGTTTTGAGTGTCTACTAAATGCCAGATATTATCTGTGAGCAAAATATGTATGATGGCTATAGGAGGGACTTTCTAATCTAGTGGGTGATATAAATACATTGACAATTGTAATAAGAGTAAACTGTTAGGGATAAACACATATGTCTTCAGAGCACCAGTCTCCTATGATTAATCCTGTGTTGATTTTTTTTCCTTTGCTAAAATACCAGTATAGGGAGCCAGATTTTACCATAGAAAATAATGCAGTAAAGAGTTATAAGAAACATTCTAAAAGTTTATTGGTGGTCATCTCTGGGCAGTAAAATTATGAGAAATTTTTATTTCTTTTCCTTATTCTTTTGACTATGTTTTCCAAAATGTTCAAGTTGAGAATCAGAAAATCATAAAACTATACATAAAAACACTTGTCTACCTCATGTTCTGAAGATTAAAGAAAGTAGTAGGAAGTTCAGAGCTGCCATTTTCCACTAACTCTTTTTATTTTGATGGCATTTTCCAAGTTCCTAAGATGAGTATATATTACTTTAAAATGAGGGAAAACACTTTATTTATTGTAACTTAAAGAAGAAACTATGAGATAAAAACATTAACATTTTGTTTGTAAATTTTTATCTCTTTTCTATTGTAAATATATATGCATGTCTAATTTTTATACTTTTAATACTTTCATATGAGGATTTTTCAACTTTTATTACAGACATTAAAATGTTAGTTAACATGTTTTCATCAAATCTCTTTGATTGGATATGGCTTTATGTACTTTACTATTCCTCGAGACATATGGCTGTGATAGCATTTTCACTATTACAAATAGCAATCCTATGAGCAGTTAGTACCTAAATATTTTTCTGGATCTCAAAATATTTGTTTATGATTGACTCCAATGGTCTGATGGAATCCTGATCTAGGAATACTGGATTAATGGATGTAAGCTTTTAACCTCTTTGAGATAATAGCCAAATAACTCTCTATGAATATTTTACATCTTTATAACCTTTGGATTTGTGTGAAGGCTCTGCTTCAGACAGAAAATTACTCAACTTCTCTAAACCTTAGTTTCTTCATCCATAAAATAGGGCTAATACTGCCTCATAGTCTAGAACAAAGATGAAAGAAAATGATACGCTCACAGGATTTCATGCAGTGCTCAGCACAGAACCGATGACCAGTAATGATTTTTTTCTCGCTCCCTCCTCTGGAACATAACTAGGTCTGCTGCAATCTCACTTTTCTACCCCAAACCCCTTCTTCAATTCATTTTTCATCCAGCCATCAGCAACACCCCTCTAGCTCTGTTTTTTGAAGATGTGTCTTCCTTTTCACATTTCTTATTCCCAGCCACACTGCCTGTGTCCCGTCTATATTAGAAGGAGCTTATCTTATTTCTGCACTCTGTAAATAACAGATTGCTGATAAGAATAATAATGGAAAGTCAGATTGCAGCAGAGCACAATCAGGGAGAAATAAAGGTAACACTGAGTGAACTTCAACAGGAAAGAAAGGATGCATGGTGAGTAAATGATTCTATACATTGATGAATGCTGTCAAGAAATAACTGTCCCAGGAAAGCCAAAAAAAAAAAAAAAAAAAGGTCGGCATGAATACAGAGGAGTGAAAAGAAATCAAGGAGTAGCCAGAAATCCAAACGGTACAAAAGAACAGTTCTTGAGCTAAGAGAGTAGAAAAAAATGGAAATGGGCATGGATTGGAGGATAAAGGCAGAGAGGCAGGGGTGAGGGAAGACGGAGTTCGTTATGAATATCTTCAGGCACAAAAGGAAGACACAGTCTGTGAAAGAGTCAGTGACGCCAACAGAGAACAGCATTGACAAGGTATTGATGTCTGAGTCCAGGAGAAACCAGGTAGGATTTTAATCACCTGCAGATGGGCACAAAGAACAAGAGTGAGTATTGAAAATTGATATTTAAAATCAACCACAAACTTGTGTGACACTGGTGACTATGTATAGCTCTTGGTCTGATGGGTTGAACCATAAACAAACACAATTTTTAAAAATAACTAAATTTTAAAAAGTGAATCCAGCTTTGAGTTGTAGCTAATCCTTGAATGGTCCATGGCCCCTCATTACCCCTGTGAGGAGTAATTCTAAGCCTTCATGGTTGGCTCCTGCTTCTCTTCCTTAGGCTGGAGTCCTTCAACAAGGTTCCAGTGCATCCCTCTACCTCCAAAGGTGGCAGCCTGATGGGACTTCTTGAAACATGGCTTGGAGAATGTCACTCTCTTATTCCAAAGCTTTCAATGTACCGCCTGCAGAGTTGAGCCCAAGTTCTGGCACAAAGATCTCCACTAGGTAGTACCAACTGATCTTTCCAACTGGACTCCCATATTTCCAGTAAGGTGTCTTAGACTCTGGAGTCCTTTCATTTTTGTGTAGACAGATACCATACCCTCTGTCATTTGAATACATTGAGAAGCAGGGCCCAAAGGCCACATGAAGGGGTTCCTAAGCATTTTGTTCTAGAGAAAAAATGACTCATCATGCTCACTTCATATGAATGATCTTTTAAGAGCCATGAAAATGATCCTCATTATGTGGGCATGGTCATACAGTATTTTAAAAAATTCTTTTTATTGAAGTATAGTCGATTTACAATATTGTGTTAGTTTCAGGTGTGCAGCAAAGTCATTCAGAAATCTTATAAAATCCTCCCAGCAATTTCATGAGGTAGAAACTGGTTTCCTCATTTTACAGATGAGGTAGGAGGAATTATCCTCATTTTACCACAGAGGAGTTAAATAATGTGCCTAAAGCACATGTAATAAATTCCCTGTCAGTCTTTGCAGCCCTCTTGCAAAGTCTATACTTTAGCAATTAAGTATTCTCTTTCTGGTCTCTAACCAATTTGTTCTTGAAATGCTATTCATGGATTGTTATCCTGGTATTGTGACCATTTTGGTCTGGTTTCCTTCTTGTTCAGTCTTTAAAATTGATATCTTCAGACTCTGTTTTGCAACATTGAGCTCTGTTTTGGAATAACCCATGAGATTCACCCTGAAGGACCTGGGCACATGTTCTCTCTGCAAAATGGAAGAATTTGGTAATAATATTCCCCTTGGACTCTGAAGTCAGACAGACCTTAATTTCAGTCTCAACTGTGCCACTTTCTAGTCTGTGTATACTTAAGTAAGTAATGAATATTATCTGTGTTTTAGTTTCCTTATCTGTAAGAAGGGAATTCTAATATTATTCCTTTCTACTCCCCAGAGTTATTGGAAGGCTCAGATTATGTGATGAATAAGAAGGTCATTTGTAAGCTATAAAGTGTTGCACAAATGTTCAGAATGATTTTGACATCATCTTGCCAGAGTCATTTTGTGCCTCTTAATCCAGGCACAGACCAGAACTGTCCATAATCCTTGATTGGTCCTTTGAGGCACATAGTTATTACCAAAATACCATTAGGTCTGGTCATGATCTTCTTAGAATATCAAAAATCATTCTTGAAACCCTTCAATCCTGGGTTGAATTAAAGCTCAGGGATTTTCTCCTCTGATCTAAAGGTCAAATTATTATTCTAGGACTCATATGTTTCTTCATCCTTAGTGTGTCTATCTCTATAAATTTGTGAAAAAGAAGAAAGACAAAACGATGCCACACTAAGTGATTCACTTCTAGATCCAACAGAGTCGTTCTGTAATACAGAAAGAATACATCTTCACTGATTTATTTCTTCGCCAATTAAAAAATAATTTAGTCAGGTTTCCTTATAGCTTCTCCATTGTGAAGAAGCCAGAGGAAAAGTTTTAATTTTTTAAAGGCTAATCTTGCTGTATTTCATCTAAGAAAATTGGAAAACACCAGACTTTTCTTTTAAAAATTTTAAGGGAATCTCCAGTCCTCAATCTCTCTCTCTCTTTTTCCCCCCAAAACTCAAGGTGAAGGAGTGGGGCAATTTTACTCTTTTTTTAACCTTTTTTTTAAAAAAACATTTTTTGAGAAGAAGTCTAGGTTACCAGGGAGGGAAACAAAAAATAAATCTATAATCAAATTCTGATGGTAATGATGTTTATTTTTCAGTCCTTTACTATTTATATAACATAATTTGAATTTATTTTCACAGTAACCACTATGAGGTAGATTATATTAATCCCATTTATTTAGATGAATAAACTGAGGGTAGGAGAGGTGAAATGGCATGCTGAAGGATCCAGAATTAAACACACAAAAACCTGAACAAATACTCTAAATGTTAGAGAGTGAAGTTGTGTGATTTGATCATTTTACACACAGTATCTCATGTCTTCCTGCTAATAGTTTGAGATAGGAACAATGTTTCCCTTTTGAAAATTGAAGACATTGAGGCTACAAAAATTAGGCAGCTTCCCTTTTGTGATCCAGCCAGTGATGGGAAAAGGCAGGGGCTGAATCCAGGCCTTTCTGCCTCTAGAATCTTGTAAGACCCATGGCACTATGATCATTTCCTTCTTGGAAATCAGAATAAAGTCCAAAGAGTTCACAAGGAGAGCTTATCTTTCTTGATGAGAGCATGTCACTGTGGCCACAGCAGGATATTGAAGCTTCTTCCTCAGAGCCCAGGGCTTTAGTGGAAGCCCTTGTTGAGGGCACCACACCTAGAGGTAACTGGACTCCCTGGGGCAGCCTTCTCTGAATGCATTAGATAGAAATTATTTTGAACAGAGGCAGTTCATGTGTCAACCCTACAGAACTCAGAAAAGCCTACACACTTCAGCCCTGGGAGGTTATGTGTACATGTTCTCTCTGCAAAACGAAGAGCCTTTCCACGTGGAGCAAGATATGAACTTAGAATCCAGGGAGCTGAGATGGAAGAGACCTTCACAGAAGCCACTACGGGTCAGAGGACCATCTTGTTTGTTGCAGAGGAGAGACTAATCAAGGATCCGTTCCTTAGTTAGACGTTTAGCCTCAGTTTATCTCTTGTTCGCTGTGCCCACGTCTCCATGGCTTATTTAAGAAATGAACTCACTGCCCCAGGAAGCTCTCCTGCATTGAGTGTGGGGTGCAGCTGGAAACTCAGAGGTCTCCTGATTATTGGTCTGGGGGACATTGGGGCTTCGGGTCTGTCCCTTATACCAAATAGATTTCAAGAACAATTAAATTCATTAGGGGCAATCATGTCACAGAGCTCAGTCCTAACCCCAAATTACTCAGCCTGGTTTTTATTAACTGCTTACAGCTTTCCACTCACCTCTTGCATTCTGAAAAGGGCCCTAGTAGTCCAAGTAGCAACAACATCTAACATTATCTACATGTGTCCCAAACTCTGTTCTCTACCCTCTTCCCTCCTAAAAGTCCTGAGAACCTTTCAATAGCTGACCTGATTACCAATATTGTGTACTCTTATAGAGACCATGCTCCTGCCTGCCTCTCAACCTCTCTGTCTGTGTCTGTTACTGTCTCCTATTTTCTCTCTTAAACTACAATGTGTGTTGGGCTTAGATTGCCCAAGAACAAATTATTTTTTTAATTTATATCAATAATGTTTGCATATTTTTCTACACAATTTGCACATACTGTGTTAGCTTAATTTCTAGACACTTTATAGTTTGTGTAGCTATTGAAAATGGCATCATTTTTCTAATTGCTTATTTTGGCCTATAGGGCCATTTTTTTTTCAGTAACATTGGTAAACCCTCCAATAGTATTTAGTAGATGGTATATATATTATTTTGATTGTCTATGTGCATAATCCAATAAACTGTTAATATTAAGATCAGTTACTTGTTCCCCTGACCACTGATTTGGGATCTTTGAAAATTATTTAACTTTGGGGAGACTCAGATTCCCCAATTTTAACATGTGGTTGACATGAATTTCATAATTGAACTGGGAAGATTCATAGAGTGAATGCAACTGAGGTGCTTGGTTCAGTGTGTCTCCTGGCCTGGCCTGGAACTCAGCCATGTGGCCAAAGCCAGCTTTACAGAAGGCCAGGGAGAGTACTTTAGCTATGTGCCAGGAAGTAAAGGAATGTGTTCCAGTCTTTGCCAAAACACTTATATTCCTCCCTCTAATTTGTAGAGATTTGATTTTTACTTTTTTTAAGATTTTCATTTCGATCTAATGGCTCCATATTTTCAGTTGATTTTTTTCTTTCAATGACATCTTTGTGGAAGGGAAATTGGTAGGAAACAAAATTAAAACAAAAAAATAATTTAAAAGTAGATCTTTTAACACTTTAATCTCTATATTCCCAGAAAATGTGTATATATATATATATATATATATATATATATATATATATATATATATATATATGCACAGATTTATATATATGGAGGTCAGACAGAACTATAAAGGATTAATGAAAGAATTTCATTATGTCATGGACTTTTCAGCTCAAGCTTAACTATTTTGGCTCCAGCCTTAGACTGAAAAAGAAACCAAATGAGTTTACACAACAAACCAGTAACTAACAGGAGATTGAAGATGTATTTACAAGCAGAGTGATATTAAAACTCATCACCCCAGGTGGGTTCAAAATTCAGATCTTCACAAAATGCACGGCTGCCTTGCAAATCCACTGATAGCCATGTAATGTGTGGCCCTGTGCAACTTTCAGATGTCCTCAAATGCACTGTCTATAAGGTGCCATATTCTCTGCAAAATGCACAACGAGCCATATATAACTAAACCCAAGGATTCACAATGCTTCATGCATAACTATCTGAGAAATGCAAGGCTTCCTGCCAATAAGCATACTTCATTTTCACCAAACGCATATCTATTGATATATTCAAAATACAGATATATTCAAAATACAGATTCAAAATATATCCAGAATTCAGTTTTCTTTGAAATTGTCAGCCATTCCCAAAGTACACAATGATAAGAACTGCAGTCTCCTCTGTTTTACCCAAGTCCTGGGAGTGGAGCACATACTGGGTGCCATGCATAGTGTTAGATAATTTGTGAGCAGGTGTTCACTAATCCTGAGACTGTCCAGCAGAATTCCCTATTATTGTCTCCAACTTACAGATGAGGAAATGAAGGCTCAGAGAAGTTTGGGAAACTTGCCAAAGATCACCCACGTTAGTAGGTAACATATTTGTGAATTAAAACCAGGTCTGATTGCAGAGGTGTCTTTTCTTTTCCTCTACCCTACAATGAGTATCTGAGTGAATAAATTCTAGGCATGAAAGTTATGAAGACAAAGACCTGAGTCAGGAAAGCAGTAGATGTATTGTAGAATCAGAAAGCAGTTCTTCTCTGTGCCAGATCAGCTGACACATAGGAACCATGAAAAGGAAGTGGTGAGAAATAAAACTGAAAAAAATAGGTTGGGGTTTTTGGGGAGTGAGAGTAGAAATTCCTTAAGATTAGGAGAATTGCACAGTTTTTTTCCCCCGCTCAGGTAGTTAAGGCATAGTAACAAAGAGGAATATAGGTTCTAATACCGACTACCTTTCATTCATTCACTGTGTGTTCCCAAATGAATTGCTTCGTTTCTCTGCATTTCAATTTCCTTATCTTTAGCATGAGGCTAATTATGGTATCTACTGATGAGAGGTTAAGATAATGAAAAATTATTATTACCATTATTAACGAGGGAACAGATTTTAAAACAGCAACTTTATATATGGGACAGCACACAGGATCTGGAGTCAAGAAATGTTGAGTAAAATGTTATATCAAATAATTTCTGACTGTGACGTTATTCACAGATGATTAATCTCTTTGACCTCCATTGGTCCACGTGTAAAATGAGGGTGAATATAAGCCTTGCCACATCTACTGTACAGGCTTGTGAGGATCAAATAAGATCTCATGGAACAAAAAGCACTTCCCAAGATACAAATTTTCACCCTATGGCATTATTTCTCATGTAATGAGTTACCTGGTCATCTTCCTATGGGTGTCAACTCGGAAACAAAGGGACATTGATGGAGGAGTTTGTTGTGGATGGAACCACAGATAGTGTTTCAGTAGAACCCAGAGATGTTGGCTTTACCAAGGTAAATATTTACAACTGTAACTTGTTCAAACGTGCGGTGGTGTTTTTGTTGCTCAGTTATAGAACCTGCCCATGGTCTGGCTTCACCATCAGAAGAAGCTGGGGTTAGGGTTAAGGTTAGGGAAGTTAGGAGCTCTTAGATTCACATGGTGGATTGACATTGCATGCCCCAACCAGTTTCTTGAGATTTGTTTCTCACTCTAGAGCTTCTTTGATGATACTGAAATTTCTCTTTCCATGACTCATAAATGACCACAGGCCAGTGGAGGTGTTTCCAAGGAAAGAGTGTTCCAAGATTGGCATCACCCCAAAGCCTCATACATTTGATTCAAATCACAAGTATCTTTCATTTCTTGTTCTCTGACTCTTATTTTTGCATCCTTTGTACCTTCCCACCTCTTACCTGCTCAACAGAAGTGATAGTGTCTAAATACTGCACTCCCTCTTCCCTGATTTTCATCCAGGAGCTCTGAGAAGCTGTTTGGACCCTCCTAAGTTGCCCCCACCACTGGAGCTATCCCCTCCCCATGGAGTCGGAATTATCTCAACTTTCTGAGTTTAATTTTTTCTTTAATATTTCCCATGGGAATATATGCACAAGGCTTAAAAATAAAGACAGGGCTTCTCTGGTGGCACAGTGGTTGAGAGTCCACTTGCCGATGCAGGGTACGCATGTTTGTGCCCCGGTCTGGGAGGATCCCACATGTTGCGGAGCAGCTGGGACCATGAGCCATGGCTGCTGAGCCTGCACGTCCGGAGCCTGTGCTCCACAGTGGGAGAGGCCACAACAGTGAGAGGCCCGCGTACAGCAAGAAATAATAATAATAATTAAAAAAATAAAAATTAAATTAAAAAATAAATAAATACCAAAAAAAAAGTAAAATAGGGTTTATGGTATGCAACAATTCCCTACCAGACTCATCCTTAATTCTAGGGAAAATTTTCAGATGTAAAAAGCTAGTCACTGTATTTTCTTTTTCTTTTTTTTTTTTGATATTACTATCTTTTGATTTAGCAATTTTAGATATATTCTGCTGTGATTGATATTGATCTAACTTCTTTGACACTCTCAACACTTCTCTCATTCACTTCTTCCAGTTTTCTGTTTGTCCATTGGTTTTCTTTTTCAACTTAGGAACACATTTGCAATTCATTCTACTCTTCATTTCTTATTCATCAGATAAATGCATATCTTGACACCCCACTTGTATGATAAGGATATTAGTGCCTCTGCCCATTCCCTCAGCCCTCTTTTTACTTCCACCTTCCAAATTTCATTAGCTTTTTTTTTTTTAACATCTTTATTGGAGTATAATCACTTTACAATGGTGTGTTAGTTTCTACTTTATAACAAAGTGGAGCAGCTATACATATTCATATACCCCATATCTCCTCCCTCTTTCATGTCCCTCCGACCCTCCCTATCTCACCCCTCTAGGTGGTCACAGAGCATCGAGCTAATCTCCCTCTGTTATGCAGCTGCTTCCCACTACCTGTCTATTTTATATTTGCTAGTCCATGCCACTCTGCCACTTCATCCCAGCTTACCCTTCACCCTCCTGCAGTCCTCAAGTCCATTCTCTAAATCTGTGTCTTTATTCCGGTCCTGCCTCTATGTTCTTCAGAACCATTTTCTTTTCTTTTTCTTTCTTTCTTTTTATTTATTTTTTTGATTCCATATATATGTGCTAGCATATGGTGTTTATTTTTCTCTTTCTGACTTACTTCACTCGGTATGACAGTCTCTAGGTCCATCCACCTCGCTAAAAATAACTCAATTTCATTTCTTTTTATGGCTGAGTAATATTCCATTGTATATATGTGCCACATCTTCTTTACCCATCCATCTGTCGATGAACACTAAGGTTGCTTCCATGTCCTGGCTATTATAAATAGAGGTGCAATGAACATTGTGGTACATGACGCTTTTTGAATTATGGTTTTCTCAGGGTATATGCTCAGTAGTGGGATTGCTGCATCGTATGGTAGTTCTATTTTTAGTTTTTAAGGAACCTCCATACTGTTCTCCATAGTGGCTGTATCAATTGACATTCCCACCAACAGTGCAAAACGGTTCCATTTTCTCCACACCACCTCCAGCATTTATTTTTTGTAGACTTTTTGATGATGACCATTCTGATGGGTGTGAGGAGATACCTCATTGTAGTTTTGATTTGCACTTCTCTAATGATTAATGATGTTGAGCATCCTTTCATGTGTTTGTTGGCAAGATGTATATCTTTGGAGAAATGTCTATTTAGGTTGTCTGCCCATTTTTAGCTTGGGTTGTTTGTTTCTTTAATATTGAGCTACATGGGTTGCTTGTATATTTTGAAGATTAATCCTTGGCAGTTGTTTCATTTGAAAATATTTTCTCCCATTCTGAGTGTTGCCTTTTCATCTCGTTTGTGGTTTCCTTTGCTATGCAAAAGCTTTTAAGTTTCATTAAGCCCCATTTGTTTATTTTTGTTTTTATTTTCATTTCTCTAGGAGGTGGGTCAAAACGGATCTTGCTGTGATTTATGTCATAGACTTTTCTGCCTAGGTTTTCTTCTAAGAGTTTTAGAGTATCTGGACTTACATTTAGGTTTTTAATCCATTTAGAGTTTATTTTTGTGTATCATGTTAGGGAGTGTTCTAATTTAATTCTTACATATAGCGGTCCAATTTTCCCAGCACCACTTATTGAAGAGGCTCTCTTTTCTCCATTGTATATTCTTCCCTCCTTTATCAAAAATAAGGTGATCATATGTACATGGGTTTATCTTTGGGTTTTCTATCCTCTTCCATTAATCTATATTTCTGTTTTTGTGCCAGTACCATATGTCTTGATTACTGTAGCTTTGTAGTATAGTCTGGAGTCAGGGAGCCTGATTCTTCCAGCTCCATTTTTCTTTCTCAAGATTGCTTTGGCTATTAGGGTTCTTTTGTGTTTCCACACAAATTGTGAAATTTTTTGTTCTAGTTCTGTGAAAAATGCCATTGGTAGTTTGATAAGGATTGCATGGAACCTGTAGATTGCTTTGGATAGTATAGTCATTTTCACAATGTTGATTCTTCCTATCCAAGAACATGGTATATCTGTCCATCTTTTTGTATCATCTTTAGTTTCTTTCATCAGTGTCTTACAGTTTTCTGCATACAGGTCTTTTGTCTCTTTAGGTAGGTTTATTACTAGGAACTTTATTATTTTTGTTGCAAAGGTAAATGGGAGTGTTTCCTTAATTTCTCTTTCAGATTTTTCATCATTAGTGTATAGGAATACAAGAGATTTCTGTGCATTAATTTTGTATCCTGCTACTTTACCAAATTTACTGATTAGCTCTAGTAGTTTTCTGGTAGCATCATTAGGAGTCTCTATGTATAGTATCATGTCATCTGCAAACAGTGACAGCTTTATTGCTTCTCTTACAATTTGGATTCCTTTGATTTCTTTATCTTCTCTGATTGTTGTGGCTAGAACTTCCAAAACTATGTTGAATAATAGTGGTGAGAGTGGACATCCTTTTCTTGTTCCTGATCTTAGAGGAAATGGTTTCAGTTTTTCACCATTGATAATGATGTTGGTTGTGGGTTTGTCATATATGGCCTTTATTATGTTGAGTTAAGTTCCCTCTATGCCAACTTTTTGGAGGGCTTTTATCATAAATGGGTGTTGAATTTTGTCAAAAGGTTTGTCTGCATATCTTGAGAGGATCATATGTTTTTGCCCCTTCAATTTGTTAATATGGTTAATCACATTGATTGATTTGCATATATTGAAGAATCCTTGCATTCCTGGGATAGACATCACTTGATCATAGTGTATGATCCTTTTAATGTGCTCTTGGATTATGTTTGCTAGTATTTTGTTGAGGATTTTTTCATCTATGTTCATCAGTGATATTGGCCTGTAGTTGTCTTTCTTTGTGACATCTTTGTCTGATTTTGGTATCTCAGTGATGGTGGTCTGGTAGAATGAGTTGGGGAGTGCTCCTCCCTCTCTTCTATGTTGGAAGAGTTTGAGAAGGATAGGTGTTAGCTCTTCTCTAAATGTTTGATAGAATTTGCCTGTGAAGCCATCTGGTCCTGGGCTTTTTTTTTTTGTTGGTAGATTATTAATCACAGTCTCAATTTCAGTACTTGTGATTCGTCTGTTTATATTTTCTATTTCTTCCTGATTCACTCTCAGAAGGTTGTGCTTTCTAAGTGTTTGTCCATTTCTTCCAGGTTGTCTGTTTTATTGGCATATAGTTGCTTGTATTAATCTCTCCTGATTCTTAATTTTTCTTCAGTGTTAGTTGTTACTTCTCATTTTTCATTTCTAATTCTATTGATTTGAGTCTTCTCCCTTTTTTTCTTGATGAGTCTGACTAATGGTTTAACAAGTTTGTTTATCTTCTTAAAGAAACAGTGTTTAGTTTTATTGATCTTTGTTACTCTTTCTTTCATTTGTTTATCATTTATTTCTGATCTGAACTGTACCTTTCCTTTCCTTCTGCTAACTTTGGGATTTTTTTGTTCTTCTTTCTCTAATTGCTTTAGGTGTAAGGTTAGGTTGCTTATTTGAGATGTTTCTTGTTTCTTGAGGTAGGATTGTATTGTTATAAACTTACCTCTTAAAACTGCTTTTGCTGCATCCCATAGGTTTTGGGTCATCATGTTTTCATTGCCACTTGTTTCTAGGTATTTTTTGATTTCCTCTTTGATTTCTTCAGTGATTTCTTGGCTATTAAGTAGTGTGTTGTTTAGCGTCCATGTGTTTGTATTTTTTACAGGTGTATTCCTGTAGTTGATATCTAGTCTCAGAGTGTTGTGGTTGGAAAAGATACTTGATACAATTCAATTTTCTTACATTTACCAAGGCTTGATTTGTGACCCAAATATGATCTATCCTGGAGAATATTCCATTAGAACTTGAGAAGAAAGTGTATTCTGTTGTTTTTAGATGGAATGTCCTATAAATATCAATTAAGTCCATCTTGTTTAATGTATCATTTAAAGCTTGTGTTTCCTTATTTATTTTCATTTTGGATGATCTGGCCATTGGTGAAAGTGAGGTGTTAAAGTCCCCTACTATGATTGTGTTGCTGTCGATTTCCCCTTTTATGGCTGTTAGAATTTGCCTTCTGTATTGAGATGCTCCTATGTTGGTTGCAGATATATTTACAGTTGTTATATCTTCTTCTTGGATTGATCCCTTGATCATTGTTAGTGTCTTTCTTTGTCTCTTCTAATAGTCTTTATTTTTAAGTCTATTTTGTCCGATATGAGAATTGTTACTGCAGCTTTCTTTTGATTTCCATTTGCATGGAATATCTTTTTCCATCCCCTTACTTTCAGTCTGTATGTGTCCATCGGTCTAAAGTGGGTCTCTTGTAGACAGCGTATATATGGGTCTTGTTTTTGTATCAATTCAGCCAGTCTGTCTTTTTGTGGGAGCATTTAATCCATTTATATTTAAGGTAATTATTGATATGTATGTTCCTATTACCATTTTCGTAATTTTTTGGGGTTTGTTATTGTAGGTGTTTTCCTTCTCTTGTGTTTCCTGCCTACAAACGTTCCTTTAGCATTTACTGTAAACCTGGTTTGGTGATACTGAATTATCTTAGATTTTGCTTGTCTGTAAAAGTTTTAAGTTCTCTGTTGAATCTGAATGAGATCCTTGCTGGGTAGAGAAATCTTTGTTTTAGTTTTTTCCCTTTCATCACTTTAAATATGTCCTGCTACTCCCTTCTGACTTGCAGAGTTTCTGCTGAAAGATCAGCTCTTAAACTTATGCAGACTCCCTTGTATGCTATTTGTTGTTTACCCTTGCTGCTTTTAATATTTTTTCTTTGTATTTAATTTCTGATAGATTGATTAATATGTCTTAGCATGTTTCTCCTTGGCTTATTCTCTATGGGACTCTCTGTGCATCTTGGACTTGATTGACTCTTTCCTTTCCCATATTAGGGAAGTTGTCAACTCTAATCTCTTCAAATATTTTCTCAGTCCCTTTATTTTTCTCTTCTTCTGGCACCCATATAATTCGAATATTGGTGCATTTAATGTTTTCGTAGAGGTCTCTGAGATTGTCCTCGATTCTCTTCATTCTGTTTTCTTTATTCTGCTCTGTGGTAGTTATTTCCACTATTTTATCTTCCAGGTTTCTTATCTGTTCTTCTGCCTCAGTTATTCTATTGATTCCTCCTAGATAATTTTTAATTTCTTTTATTGTGTTATTCATCATTGTTTGTTTTCTCTCTAGTTCTTCTAGGTCCTTGTTAAAAGTTTCTTGTATTTTCTCCATTCTATTTCCAAGATTTTGGATCATCCTTACTATCATTACTCTGAATTCTTTTTCAGGTAGACCTCCTGTTTACTTTTCATTTGTTTGGTCTGAGAGTTTTTATCTTGCTCCTTCATCTGCTGTGTATTTCTTTGTCTTCTCAATTTGCTTAACTTACTCTGTATGGGGTCTCCTTTTCACAGGCTGCAGGTTAGTAGTTCCTGTTCTTTTTGGTGTCTGCCCCCAGTAGCTAAGGCTATTTCGGTGTGTTGTGTATGCTTCCTGGTGGAGGGGACTGGTGCCTGTGTTCTGGTGGATGAGGCTGTATCTTGTCTTTCTGGTGGGCAGGACTGTGTCTAGTGGTGTGTTTTGGGGTGTCTGTGATCTTATTATGAGTGTATGTGCCCCCTCTCTTAATGGGTGGGGTTGTGTTCCTCTCTTGCTAGTTGTTTGGCATAGCGTGTCCTGTATTGTAGCTTGTTGGTTGTTGAGTGGATCTGGGTCTTAACACTGAGATGGAGATCTCTGGGAGAACTTTCACCATTTGATATTATGTGGAGCTGGGAAGCCGCTCCTGGAACAATGCCCTGAACTCAGCTCTCCCACCTCAGAGGCACAGGTCTAACACCCGGCCAGAGCACTGAGACCTTGTCAGCCATATGGCTCAGAAGAAAAGGGAGAAAAAAGAAAAAAGAAACAAAGAAGTAAAATTAAAAAAATAAAGTTATTCAAATAAAAAAATTATTAAAAATTATTAAAAAGTAATAAAAAAAGAAAGAAGAGAGCAACCAAACCATAAAACAAATCCCCCAATGATAACAAGCCCTAAATCTATAAAACAAACAAACAAAAAACAGACAGAACCCTAGGACAAATGGTAAAATAAAGCTATACAGAAAATAATCACACAAAGAAGCATACACATACACACTCACAGAAGGAGAAAAAGGAAAAAAATATATATCCATATTAAAAAAAAGGAAGAGAGCAATCAAATCAGCAAATCAATCTACCAATGATAATAAACTCTAAATACTAAACTAAGATAAGCATAAAACCAGAGCCCAGTCAGTCACATACAGCAAAACCCAAGTCTACAGTTGCTCCCAAAGTCCACCACCTCAATTTTGGGATGATCCGTTGTCTCTTCAGGTATTCCAGAGATGCACGGTACATCAGGTTGGTCGCGGAGATTTAATCCACTGTTACTGAGGCTGCTTGGAGAAATTTCCCTTTCTCTTCTTTGTTCGGACAGCTCCTGGGGTTCAGCTTTGGATTGGCTCCGCCTCTGTGTGTAGGTCGCCTGAGGGCATCTGTTCCCGCCCAGACAGAACGGGGTTAAAGAAGCAGCTGATTAGGGGTTTCTGGCTCACTCAGGCTTGGTGGGGGGCAGGCTATGGAATGTGGCACTAGCCTGCCGTGGCAGAGGCCGGCGTGACATTGCAACAACCTGATGTGTGCCGTGTGTTCTCCCCGGGGAATTTGTCACTGTGTCAATGGACCCTGACAGTGGCAAGCTGCATAGGCTCCCAGGAGGGAGGTGTGGATACTGACCTATGATTGCACACAGATTTCTTGGTGGTTGCAGCAGTAGCCTTAGCGTCTCATGACCATCTCTGGTGTCCACGCTGGTAGCCGTGGTTCACGCCTGTCTCTGGAGCTAGTTTAGGCAGTGCTCTGAATCCCCTCTCCTCGTACACCCTGAAACAATGGTCTCTTACTTCTTCGGCAGTTCCAGACTTTTTCCCGGACTCCCTCCCAGCTAGCTGTGGCACACTAGTCCCCTTCAGGCTGTGTTCACACAGCCAACCTCAGTCCTCTCCCTGGAATCTGACCTCCGAAGCTGGAGCCTCAGCTCCCAGCCCCCGCCCATCCCGGCGGGTGAGTAGACAAGCCTCTCAGGCTGGTGAGTGCTGAGTAGCACCAGTCCTCTGTGTGGAAATCTCTCTGCTTTGCCTTCTGCACCCCTCTTGCTGCGCTCTCCTTCATGGCTCTGAAGCTCCCCCCATCTCATCCCCAGTCTCTGCCAGTGAAGGGGCTTCCTAGTGTGCAGAAACTTTTCCTCCTTCACAGCTCCCTCCCCTAGGTGCAAGTCCAGTCCTTATTCGTTCGTCTCTGTTTTTTCTTTTGCCCTACTCAGGTACGTGTGGAGTTTCTTGCCTTTTGGGAAGTCTGAATTATTCTGGCAGCATTCAGTAGGTGTTCTGTAGGAGTTGTTCCACATGTAGATGTATTTCTGATGTATTTGTGAGGAGGAAGTTGATCTCCATGCCTTCCTCCTCCGCCATCTTGAAGGTCTCCCTTTCATTAGCTTTAATGAAAGTTTCAACATCAAAATTGGTACCACTACATCCTAATCTGTAACCACCTTCCTTCTTTCATCTATATGTTGATTCTAAATGTTGACAATAAATAGTTTACATATTTATGATTGAGTAAATATCAGAATACAGAGTTGATAAACTATGGTTTATTTATTTATTTTTCTTTAGTGTTTACTCTGTGTTGCTACTTGCCTTGGTCTATTTTTTATTTTCCTCTTAATCTTTGACCTTAAACATAGCTCTTTGTTGATTAAATTTTTATTATGTCACCTGTTCTTTTGCAACCTCTCCTTTTTCCAGGGGCCTCCCTCTCAAGGCTCCCCTCCATATTTCTATTTAATGAAGACTAATTACCCTCAAATCTTGTTCCATAGCTGTATTTTTAGGATTGTCTTCCCTAGCTCTCCCAGCTTGGATGAACTTTCCCATATTCCATATTCTTCTTGGTTTTTCTAGAATATATTTTCAGGTATTTTAGCAAGAAGTTGCTTAAAAGAGGTCAACTTTCAGAGTCTTTTCATGTCTGAAAAGCATCTCAATTATTGCTAACTTCAAAAGTAAATGTTAGTTAGGTTGGATAATGAGCTCCCTCATCAAATTCACATTTCACATATAAGTCATCCACCATCCTTCCAGGATGAAACTCCTTAATCGTCTCAATAGCAAATATATTAATATAAGTAAGGTTATATTAATATATACTTAACATTAAAAGAAGAAAAGATATATGCTGCAGGAAAGCAGAATGATTTTAGAATTCCTCATCTATTCTCAATAATTATTAATAATTAAAAATGAGCCATTTTAAAACACAGGCATGTGCTTATAAACTTTGCTCTTATTTTTTCTAGCTCTGTGGTTCTCAAACTTTAGAGTGCATAAGAATTACCTTTCATGGCAAATATACAAAACTCTGTACAGATCTTTATAAAGGCAATTTAAGGGGTTTTCAGAGATAATTCTTGACTATCAAATTGTATTATTTCTAAGTTACATCTTTTCATATTTTAATATCTGAAATCATACACATCTTATAAAAACAATGGCACTTTACACTTTTATCAGTGCTTTTTTGTAATTTTTAGTGGTATAGAGAATAATAAAGCTCCTTAAAATTAATGCTGTATCAAATTCAATAAAATATGGCTGACTTCATAATAGAATTCAAGAGAATTTTGGAGGCATTGCTTTTTGTGTGTGTTGAAACACCACTCTTGTTCACTGAAAGTTTATTTTAATTGTTTCTTTTTTAGGTAACTTTCTGGATCTTTTTATCCTTGGTGTTTTATATTTCCTAATGATGATCCAAATGAGGGTCATTTGTTGTTTTACTTCACTATATTTAGTAATTGTTGGCTTCTTTTAAGTGAAATTCCATGTTGTTCAGCTCTTGTTTATATCCTTCTGTTACTCCTTGAATAATTTCCTCTTCTCTGTTTTCAGTGATTTCTCATCCTAGAACTCCTTTCAGTCATATATTGGATCTTAAGAGTGGTGTTTATGATTTCTTTTTCCTCATTTTGTATTTATTTTTATTTTTATTATTTGGAGAAGAGGAATTTACTCTTTCTAATTTTCAACTCTTTATTGAATTTTTTGTTTTGACAATTATATTTTTAATTTCTAAAAGCTTTTCTTTCCAGTTTTCTAATTGTCTCTTTATCCACAGCTTTCTCTTTCTTTCTGTTTTTTTTTTTTTTTTGATTGCAATGCATTTCCTCATATTCTTGAGGATGTTAATCAGTTTGTTTTGTTTGTTTTTGTTTTTTTTGCGGTACGTGGGCCTCTCACTGTTGTGGCCTCTCCCGTTGTGGAGCACAGGCTCCAGACATGCAGGCTCAGCAGCCATGGCTCACGGGCCTAGCCACTCCACGGCATGTGGAATCTTCCTGGACCGGGGCATGAACCCATGTCCCCTGCATCGGCAGGCAGCCTCTCAACCACTGCACCACCAGGGAAGCCCTGCTTTTTTTAAGTTCTATCCTCCAAATTATATGTTTTGGGGGGATCATACTTTTCTGTTTTGCTTATCTTGATTTTTCTCTTTTGTTCTTCTATTAGCTACTGCTGCACAACAAACCACACCAAAACTTAGTGGCTTAAAATAACACTTTATGACTTCTAATGGTTCTGTGTATTGACTGGGCTTAGCTGAGCAATTACTGCTTTGTGTCTCTCATTCAACTGTAGTCATATGATAGCTGAGTCACAGAAAGGATTTATTATGCTTGAAGTCCAATGGGACTTCTCCATTCATATGTTGGGACATCACCTGGGATGACTGGACTAGCTGGTGATGTCCAGAAATCACTATTTCTGTACACAGACTCTGAACATGGCTGACTTAAGTTTCCTCACAGTATGGAAGGATAGATTCTAAGGGTAGTTGGACTTCTCACATGACAAATGGCTTACCTCAATGTGAGTGTTTCAAGGGTCCCAAGCAGAAACTTCAGGGTTCTTTGCATCTAGCCTTGGAAGTCCCAAAATGTCACTTTGGTTACATTCTATTGGTTATTCAGGTCACTAAAGGCAACCTATACTAAAGGGGAAGAGAACAAGACTGAACTTCTTGATTAAAGGAATACCACGTTCACACAAAGAAGAAAATATTGAGAAGTCCTGATTTCAATTATTTGGGGTATTTTCCCAAAAGTGGGATTTATAGATTATATGATAATTCTATTTTAAATTTTTTGAGGGATCTCCATATTGTTTTTCATTGTGGCTGCAGCATTTTGCCTTCACACCAACAGTGTACAAGTATTCTAATTGGACTTCTACTTTACTTTCTATTCTCCATCTACCCTGGCCTTGTTCTGTTTCTCAACTGTATCACAAAGACATATGTGTTTTTTTTCTACCTTATCTCCTTCTCTTCCTTTCCATAGTTGAAGTCAACCTGTTTATACATGTTTATATCCTATGTATTTATAGTTTCTTTTCATATCATCATGCATTTTCCCATGTCATTAAAATCTATTTTAAAACATTATATTTAATGACTGTTAATTTTTACTCATATGAATTTCCCTAATATGATAGATTTCTTTCCATTTTCATGCTATTACAAAAACATCATTTTTGGAGTAAAAAATATGTACAAATATCTTATTTTTAAAATAATTTTTATGATAGAAAAATCAACAGAAATCATTTTATAAAACAATTTCTCCCGTCTTGGTTTAGTAATTTTTGTTTCCTATATTGGTTGTTGAGAGTACTGCTTAAATGATTTTTTTTTCAAGAGTGGCCCATATTTTCATCCCTTTATATAGGAGGTTGATTTTCTGTGCCTCTTTCATAAAAGACCGCTTGTTAAGGTAAATGATTATTGGGTCATGGCCATTTTCCCTAAAAATTCACCAGGCCTTTCTCTGTTGTTTTATGTTCTCTTGAACAAAAAATCCGAGATATCAATTTCATTACTCTGGAAGTACCTACAGTTATCTTCCCTGGAGAGTTATGGATTTTTTCTTGATTTTTTAAAATTACTTTTTAATGTAATCATAAAGTGTCCTATTCATTGTATTTTCTTAGAATGTCATGAGCTTTTTGCTTTCTATTGTCAGATATTCTTTCTTCTAGGAAACTTTAATTTCTTATTGATCTTAAGGCAACTTCCAATGCTCCATATTGTCTTTTTGTCAGGTTTCTGTTCCCTCTTCTCCAAACTAAATTTTTACCATATTTTTTTATCCCTTTGTTTTATTCTAGGAGATCATTTTCAGTTTTTGCTGTAGAACATTAATTTGGCTGTTAATTATTATATCCAAGGTAGAATTTAATTTTGTGTTGGGTTTTACTGTCACCTTTATATCTCACACAGATCTTCTTCCACTGTGCTTTATTATCTACTCCTCTTACTCTTTTCTTTCAGTGTCCAGCTTTCTCTAATACTCAAAACACAGAAAGTAGCTGAAAAACCACCAAGGTTCCCTCTCTTCTAACCACAGTTTCTGAGGTTGTATTCACGGTAATAACACTGTGAATCCAAAGTTCAGAGGAATAGAGACTTTAAATATATCGAAATTTTATGTGGAGCCACCTTGGAGAATAGATTTCTATGATAACTAGTGATATTTGGGAGACTTGAATTCAAATTCAGAACATCTTCTTAGTCCACAAGTTCTGCTGTTGAGGAAGTTTTGCTAATGATAATGCCTTATATGAGGATCAAATGAATTTTATAGGTTGAGCCAACAATATGGGAGATTATTCATAAGCATTAGGGAAAAACAAACAGGATTTAGAGTTGGGAAGAAAAAAGGCAGATAAAACAAATAGAAGAAAAGAAACACTTTTTGTGATGTCACTTTGGTGGGAAAAAAAACGAGTAAAATACCTCAATGATTTTCTGTCTGCCAACAAGTGGGGAGCTGAGCTTGAGTGGGGAGCTGAGCTTGGGTGGGGCCTGAGGAGTCAATAGATGGTCAGCAAGATTATGGTTTTCTCTGCCATGGAATTATCATGACATTCCCAACCACAGGTACTGAACTATATATTCCCTCTTCTCTTTTCTTTCAGTGATTTATTGAGTTGTTCAACAAATTTTGGGGACCCAATGCTTATTCAGTATAAGAGAAATGTAATATTGTTCCAGGGAAACTCATGGTTGATTTTTAATCTGAAATATTGGTTTTATGACCTTACTGCCAGGGACTGTCTATATGATTTGATGTATGGATGGTGAATTCAAGTGTGTATGTGATGGAAGTGGAGCTTAATATAGAAGGTGATCTAATAAAATCTCTACTGGTTTCAGTCCTTGTCTCTCCAAACATAGTCTATTATTAGTTGCTTTCAAGAAATAAAATGGTCTTACTTTAGAGTCTTCCTCTTACCTAAACTCTCAACATCATTTGACCCTGTCAACTGTGACTTTTTATATAAAATTTTCTCAGTTCTTACTCTCTATGGTGTTCTTAGGGGTAAGATACTACTTTTTCTATTCCTTCTCTGCCTTCTTGCTTATTTTTCTTCCTCTGTTTTATCAATAGGTCATCAATATTCAGTTTTATTCACTCTAACTCCTTTAGGAGTGTTAGATCCTATCCATACCCTTGGCTTTAGCTGTACTCAAGCAGTTCACTAATATACGTTTCAAAGCCCATAACTCCCTTTTCAAATCATGAACCTCATATCTAAATGTTTACTTGACATCTCTTCATGGATTTATTAAATGCCTCTCAATCCTATGGCCCAAAATGAATTACTTCATTATTCCTCAACAAAATTAAATCTCTTTCACTGTTCTTTATTTCACTATAAAACTAAGCCATCTATTGAGTTAAGAAAGCTAGGAATCCAGAAATCATCCTGATAACAGCCTTCTCTCTCTCTTATGCATAATGAATCACCAAACGCTGTCAATTTTTCCTCCTAAACATTGCACAAATGATCGCACTAGTCCACCTACCATCTACTTAACAATAGCCTCCTAACTGGTTTACCACCATCTATCTGAAGCCAAATCCGGCCTCTGTACCCTGACACCGAATTCAATCTCAGAGACAAAGTTTTGGGTGAAGTAGAGTAACCCTGAGAGAACTGCTCAAAGGAGGTGAGGTGGGGAGCCAGGATATATAGGAGTTTTGCAACAAATGGCAGGTAGTCTGAGTGTCAAAAGATTATTGTTAATTAAAGAAAACCAGATATCTCAAGTTAAGGAATTTACTGTTTTTCTATGTATGGGAAGACTCAAGAATCTGGGCTCACTGAAATCATTCCTTTGATATGCACCTCAGCTATCTGGAGCCAGGATTCTGTGTTTTCACATCCTGAATTTCCTCAGGGTTCACTACTGGGAGTGGGGCTACAGTCTGATGCCTGCTAGAAGGCAGGTATTCTTTGCTTCCTGAGTTCCCTCAGGGCTCACCAGCCCAACATGGGCAATAGCTGCAATCTCTGATGACTGTGACATCCTTTGTTTACTGATATGACAGGCAATATTCTATTTCTCAGCACCAAGAACACTGGCATTTTTCAGTTTCCTCTACCTTACTTGCTGCGCCCTGACATAAAGCATTTGTGGTTTTTGTTCTCTCATTCTTCCTTTTTTGTCATATATATATATATATATATATATATATATATATATATATATATATATATATATATCGTATTTTAGATCAAACTTTACTCTCTTAGGAAGCTTTTCCTAGCCTCCCTTGATGAGGCCAACCTCTCCCACCTCCCTAACATACCACTCTTCCCTTTTATACCACTTTGGCCCAGTGAAATTATATGCTTGTTTTTGCAACCCTTTCAAGTTTTACACCCTGATTCCATGAGGGAAAGAACTGTTTTGGTCATTCAACAGCTATTCTGGTACTTAGCCTATAGCAAGACCACAAAAATCTTTATTGGAAGAATGATGGATGAATAATAATACAATTAATTACATTTAATAAATATTGCCTCACAATCTTCAATTCACATTCACATCTGATATTGATTCTCATATATTGACCCCAGGAGCATCTCAGAGCAAAGGTAATTATCTTCACTTTCTGAATGGGGGACCTTGTTGGTATATTGCATTGCCATGGGTACTGGTAAAAATATGCTTGACACTGCCAGGCCCTGAATCTCTGTAGAAGAAGGAAACCTGCTGAGTGAGTTTCTCTGCACTTCTTGCTAAAAAAATTACCATTAAAAAAAATGTCTCTCAGCTCTTAGAAATGCTGTTAGATACTTTTCTATATATTCTATTATTAAATGCCATTATGATTTTTCCAAATAGGTATTAGAAACCACATTTTATAGATAGAGAAATTGAGATTCAGGAACTTTAAGAAACTGATCAAGGTCACGCAGCTCTCTCAAGGTGCTGTGAAATTATTCTCCATTAACTGGAACTTTTGATGTTAAACTATTAGGACACAGGCTACAACAGGCTCATGTTTATTCTGGGAGATACTATTTGTCAACTTATAATCTATTTTACCTTCACAGATATCAACCCTTAGAACCAAGTAATAATGCTTTCCCCTAAAGCTAAAGCGATAGCCTTATTTGAGATGGGTTGACAGATTTCTAATTCTAACAGAGGGGCTCTCCTCTTTCCCTCTGCTTTGTTTTCCATTCTTTTAGTACAACATGGGAGAAAAATAAATAAATCCCTGGGCATTGATCATGTTATGATTTAATGTATTTCTGATGCTACCTAGTCCACAGAAATAGACAGAAAGCTCAATATGCATCATCTATTAAACAAGTTCTTAAAAACTTTTGCTTCATCCCTAAAAAAAAGACAGCACAGAAAACATAACAATTGCTTCACCAAAGGAACATGAATGTCACAGAGCTTTACTGTAATAATGGTGCACACATTGGGTGTTCATAGAGCTGAATTCTTCCAAGACTTGTGCTGGTGACCATGTAGCTATTTTACTACCTCATGAGTTGAGAACAGCTCTCCTCAAATATTAAAATAACTGGTACCCAATATTAAAATAACTGGTACCCTGATCATATTTGTAGGAAGATGAAACTTTATCACATATGTTTGCTAGTAATGTAGAATCAGAAACTTAGAGCATATTAACAAAACCTTTTAGCAACCGAACTTTTTATTTTGAGAGGAGGAATTATGCAGTGGAATGAGGTTAGGCTTTATCATCAGACTGAGCTTGTTTTGCCTCTACGACTTATCATAGACAAAGTGTGTCACATTATACAATCATCGGAAATCAAGAGATAATAGTTTCCAATTTTTCAGGGATTGGAGACATGGTTATCCTGAGTATAAAGGGTCTAGCTTCTTATCTTGATGTGCAGTGGTAGTCTGTAGCATCTCAGACAATTATAATAATATTATTGTTATATCGATATTGACACATTGCTAATAACAGTCGTTCTAATATGTTCTGGGCTGTGCTTTATCTCATTTAATTCTCAACACAGCTACGAGACTGATAGCATGTGATATGATGAAACTGAAGTTGGGATAAGAAAGTGACTTGACCAGGGTCTCATAGCCACTAGGTGTCAAAGCTGGGACTCACACCCTATCTGATTACAGATGTGAAACTCTCAGTTATCACATCTTCAAAATGAGTATACATTAGATAATTTATGCTTGGGCATTTAAAATACTTTTAATATGGGTGAAATAGAAAATTACTCTGCCCCAGACCTATACAGAGCTCTCTGTGGGATGTTTATTTGTACTGGGGAGGGACACTGCTCTCCCAAATCTTTATTGCACACTCTTCTTTGAGACCTTCTATCTGGGGTAGTGGATTAAGCATCCCCCTAGAACATGGGTAGCCAGGAGCTGAGAAAAGAACATTCCTTACTGCTTATCAAGAAATGGGCAAACTTCTGCTCAGCGGTATCACTGCCCCCCACCTTGAGGTTTGTTTTGAGGTACTACTCTCATAGCTCCTCCACCTCTCACCCTCTGCATTTATCAGATATTTATTTCATTAATATCAGTTGCTGCTGAGAAGCTAGGAAGAGGAAAAGAAGTTCCCTTCAGGCATCTGGCATTTTTTAGGAAACTTTTCATGTGCCTAATGATGTTAGATTATGCAGGATAAACAGTACATTATAATCTCCTTTCCTTTCTCTCATTTTCCTGTCATTTTATCAGATTTCCATTGAAACACTCTAGAATTTGAGTAACTCAAACTTTTCAACTCAAGTGAATTTTAGCTTCAACTTCCTTTCCAAGAGTCACTCCTATGATTACACCTCAAACTATGTCAAGACCCAGAGCTGTTCCACTTCTGAAGTCTTGAACTCTATTATTAAAACTTTGCTCAGTCTCCACGACTTACAATTTTCTTACTTTCTTAAACCCACCACTTCTGTTCCTTGATTCAAATAGTCCTTTGGACCTTTTATGCCTCTACTTTGTTCAGACTGTAAAGTTTAAGGTGTTCCATGACCAAGCTGAATGTCATTTTTGATCATCTAAATTGCATTTTTTAAAAAAATAACAACTTCAATTCCATGACATCCCTGTCTTCAGTCTCACCTATCCAGCAGCATTCCAAGTCTACATTTTCCCATAATGTTTCTTCTTAAATTTAGGTGATTGAAAGAAGTACTCAGAGCATCACAGAGCATGATGGAGAAAAACTGAAAATGGTCATTGTACTCCAGCCCAGCAGTGTCTTTTGTCATCATTTTGCTTAATTATTCTTAATCATTTTGCTTGTTCATGATCTCATTACACTCCTAGCAATCTTCCAAATCATCTTCATTTTCTTGAATCATGACTCAGTTAATAAACCCCCATGTAAAATAAGCCCCCACCCAGTTCATTGAGATTATAAAGCTTTCAAATATAAATTACCTCATTCTCATACTCCCTAACTCCCCACACCCCTAAGTATACAATCACCTGCCTTTCTAGACATCTTTACTCCCCCCCCCCACTCTGGCTCAAGCATGGATGTTCCTTCTGTTGTGCATCACTGAACCCTCCACATGGGTTTCCATCCCATTCACTTTTTTCTCCTCCAAGACCCTCCTTCAACACTGGTGTTAACACCTAGGATTTTTGTGTCATCTATTGATTACTTCTAAGATGATCTAAGAAATCCTCTCAATTAGAATCTTAATCTCTTACTCCTTTTTAAAAAAATTTACACTCCTCCTAGGTTGGTGCTTTTATTGCCTGCAGAACATAGTTTCCTAACCTAGTTTCCACACTTCACCCCCCACACTACTGGAACATGTGTCAGACTTCCTCCAAAATATGTCCATGGTACTCTTTTCAACCAGCAAAACCTTACTTGGCTGCTGGGTTTCTTCAGCTCTGCTTGTGTCCAACCAACCAAGGAGTAAGTTGTCAGTATCTCTTTCTTACAAAAACATGTGTTATCAGTTAGCTACGGCCGTGTAACAAACAATCTTGATATTTAGTGTCTTAATTAAATATTTAACTCATAACTCTTCAGGCAGGCAATTTCGAATAGATTCAGCTAGGTGGTCTTCTGATATTGTCTGAGGTCCGTCATACATCTGCAGACAGTTATGTGTAGGCAAAAAGCTTTTGCTGATTTGTCTGGGATTTCCTACATGTTTTACTGGGGCATGTGGGCTGACTCAGCTCTGTTCTATGTGTCTCATTCTCTAGCAAATTATCTCTAGGTAATTCATGTGGTGTTTGGGAGGGATTCTGAGGGACAACAGAGAAGACTTTTGAGGCCTGGCACAACGTCATTCCATCTGATTCTGTTGGTCAAACTAATCACAAGCTTAGTGCAGATTCACAGGCTGGGGGATAGGTTTCATCATTTTTAAAATTTTTATTTATTTATTTATTAACTATAATTGATTTACAATGCTTTGTTAGTTTCAGGTATACAGTAAAGTGATTCAGTTTTATATATATTCTTTTTCAGATTCTTTTCCCTTATAGGTAATTCAAAACTATTGAACTGAGTTCCCTGTGCTATACAGTAGGTCTTGTTGGTTATCTATTTTTTATATAGTAGTGTGTATATATTACTTCCAAACTCCTAATTTATCCCTCCCCCTACTCTTTCCGATTTGGTAACCATAAGTTTGTTTTCTATGTCTGTAGGTCTATTTCTGTTTTGTAAATAAATTCATTTGTATCAATATTTTTAGATTCCACATATTAAGTAATATCATATGATATATGTCTTTCTCTGACTTACTTCACTTAATATGATAATCTCTAGGTCCATCCATGTTACTGCAAATGACATTATGTCATTCTTTTTTATGACTAATATTTCATTTTACATATATATATATATATATATATATATATATATATATATATATATATATATATATATATTTATACACATGCCACATCTTCCTTATCCATTCATCTATCAATGGACATTTAGGTTACTTCCATGTCTTCATTATTTTAAATAGTGCTCCAATGAACACTGGGGGCGTCTCTTACAGGCAGCTTCTAAGTCACTTTGCAAAGGATGAAAGGGCATGTATTCAGGGAGCAGGGAGATAAATTGGACCATTTTTGCAATAACTTAACTACATCCCCCAATTTTTACTAGCAGTTTCTTCGAACAACTCTGTGGGGTAAACACAGTAAGAGGAGGAGGAATGTCACATTGTTCTCCCCAAGGAACAGCTCCTTGGTCTAATGCAATCTCCTTGCATCCCTAGAGTTCTGTTTAGATAAGCTGAAGGGGAGTTGGATGATCTTAACAAGATGATTCTGCAACTTTTTGTAACTTTTCCAGCTTTAGAGTTGTTTTCAGCTTTCTATTCCACAAATATGCTCTGAATAGTTATCATGTGCCTGATCTTCTTCTAAGTATTTAGGTTAAATAAATGAATAAAATATATCAACCCTCAGAGATTACATTCTGGTGGGGGAGAAAGATAGTGAACAATACTCATGTTAAATAAGTAAATTATAATTTGTTTAAATATGATATATGTTATGGAAAAAGGGAAAAAAGGAGCAATAAGCAGTAAGTAAGGGGCACTGGGGCAGTAAGATGAGAAATTGCTAGATTAAGTTTCACTGAGAGGGTTAAGATTTGTCCAAGATTGAAGTGAGGGAGTTAATCATGTAGACACCTGGGTATCTGAAATATTCTTTGGAGAGAGAAGGCTAGGGGCAAGAGATTGCATGTCATGTGTGGGGAACAGCAAGAAGGCTGGTGTAGTTGGAGTACAGTGATCCAGAGTATAAGATATAAGGTCAGGAAGATAAATGAGTAAACAAGGACTATATCCTATAGGATAAGGATCAGCAAACTATGGCACCGTGGGCCAAATCTGGACTACCACCTGTCTGTGTAAATAAAGGTTAACAGAAGCACAGACACATTACAATGATAGAATTGAGTAGTTGTGATAGAGACCATATGGTCCACAAGGTCAAAATTATTTACTTTCTGGCTCTTTACAGAGAGTTTGCCAACCCCGATATAGGGGCTTCTAAGACACTGAAGAACTTTCTACGCTGATAAAACAGAGCCTAGGGCTTCCCTGGTGGCGTGGTGGTTGAGAGTCCGCCTGCCAATGAAGGGGGCACGGGTTTGTGACCCGGTCCGGGAAGATCCCACATTCCACGGAGTGGCTGGGCCCATGAGCAATGGCCGCTGGGCCTGCGGGTCCGAGGCCTGTGCTCCACGGCGGGAGAGGCCACAACGGTGAGAGGCCCGTGTACCGGAAAACAAACAAACAAAACAAAAACAAACAAATAAAAGAACCTAGCCATTGCAGAGGAATTACATAATCTGACCTTGACTTTTCTAAAATAAAAGATCACCTGATTTCTGGTAAGAATGGGCTGTAAGGAAGTCAGGCTAAAAATAGAGAGAACAGTTAAGAACTATTGACAATACCGGCAAATCATGGTGGTTTGGATCCAGGTGACAGTAATGAGATTATGAAATGGAGTCAGATCTTGCATATATTTGGAAGATATAACAGTCTATAGTTTCTTTAACTACAGAAAGAGCCCCACTCAATAGAATGTTATGAAAGCAAGAAGAATACTAGAGCAAATCTGTAACATTTTGAGCTGGACACTGGGACAGACATTGACCCATGTGAAGAGACTCCTCCAAGATCACTTGGAGTAAAAGAGGAGCAGCCCTGTGATCTTCAGCCCAGTTATCTATCTGTGTAACAGATCAAGGGAGTTTTCCTAACTCTTTCAACTATCCCCACATCTGCTTTATCATCTAGTGCAGGAGACCACTAGCTGTCCTTCCTGGAGAGTCTTTTTTGCTCATTTGCATCAAGTTAAACTCTTTGTTCCATTAATGCATTGCTTTGCTTTCCACCTACAGAACTTTACTATCTGTAGCAAACTATACATTTACAGTCAGGAGACCTGGCCACCACTACCAGTTCTATGACCTCAGCTAAGCTATTTAAACTCTGAACTTCAATTTTCTAACCAGTAAAGTGGGGACCTAATTTTATCTATTCCACTCTGTTGTTTTGATAATAAATATGATTCTTTCTATTTAGGGATGTCACAACAATTAGTAACTGGCACATAGTAGGCTTTGAACCAATGTGAATTCATGGATAATTTCCCCTTCATTATTGTTCTTTTCCAGGGGAGGTATTGTCTGATCTGTATGGGGAGGATGTTTTTCTGTTCTCTACAGTCAATCCCGGCGTCAGGGATGTCCTCAGTTCACCCTGGCTGGAGGATTATTGCCTGCAAATTTGAAACTTTTGCAGACTTGCTGTGAGGAAGGATCAAGTAATATCACGGGTCTGGCCAGGGAGACTGCAGGGAGGGCATCCTGACATGGATTATTCGTGAGGTGCCGCATAATCAGGGTCTGCAGACAGAGATACCAAGCGCTGGGAGCCAGTTCAATTAAAGAGCCCATGCTTTTTTTCTAGATTCCACATATATGCATTAATATATGCTATTTGTTTTTCTCTTTCTGACTGACTCCACTCTGTATGACAGTCTCTAGGTCTATCCACGTCTGGTAAAACAACTACACCTCAATTAAAAGAAGAAAACAACAACAACAGCAAATGTAAATAGTCCATGTGGTGAGATGGGAGGGCTGGAGTAGATGATCGATCAGGTTCTGAAAGTGCGATTGTTGAGGGGGGGTGGAGTCACTGTGGGGAGTTGGATAAGCAGTTACTTGGAGAGGGGAAGGCACTGGGGAAAGGGGTAGCTGGTGCGGGAAGTTTTGAATGAGCGGGAAAATGACTTCTGAGTTATCTCCATTTGAAAAAGAAATCTTTCCCAAGCTTTCGAATGGCACAACCTAGGTAGTAAAACCAAACCCTAGTGTGAACCAAACTACACGTCTGTGCTTCTTCCTTGTCTCCTTTGAGAAGCTCCGGAGGTGTGAAAGTGTCAATAGAGTGCGACTTTAATTTTATAACTTTAACATAATATTATTTTCTTGTTTTCAAGGCAGTGCATGCTCAAAGAAAATTCAGAATCATAAAAGTAAAAACAGATTCTCTCTCTCTGCCGACCCGTATATCACCCTTGTTAACATTTTAGTGTTTTTTTTTGTTTTTTTTTTTAGTTATTTAATATACATATCGATAGACACCAAGTTTGTGAAGAAAGTTTCCTGGGGTTTTTCACAATCACATTTCTGCCAAAAGTCACATCCATCTCACTGAGTGATGATTTTTTTCAAAGAAATAAAGTCATTACTTTTCAAAAGTTGCTGCCTTGCACAATAAGTAGACAATAGCCAAAATTTGTGATGTGAGATGAGAAATGTCAGCTAGGTTTGACAAGCTTTGCAAAACACATGGTTCTAAATCATTCTTCAGCAACATTGAGTATTAATATGTGATGTGATCTTGGGGTTCATATATCTACAAATATCTACCAACATTTATACATATTTTTAAACACACACACAGGTATACATAATTAGAATTGGTAGCATATATGAAGTTTTGTATCATTTTCCCCTTTTGCTACCATAGCAGGATACTTTTCTTGATAAAAATATTCTAAAGCTAAAGTTTTTAAAACTGCATAATGGTCGTTGTATCATCAAGCCATTACTCATTTACACAATCTTCCATTGCTAGATATTTGGAATGCTTCAGATTTTGGCCACTGTAAATAGTGTTGGAGTTTATATTATTGTGAATATATATTCATGGCATCTCTAGTATTTCTTTGGGATAGATTCCTATTTATGAAAGTAATGGCTCAAAAGTTATAACTAGCTTAGAACTCTCTGTCCATATATGTGTGTATATATACATATATATGTCAAATTACTTTCCAGAACTATTGCACAGAACTATTCCCCTAATCCCTGAGCCCACTTTGGATGTGTTCTTGATCACTTCTCCATTAATATTAGTATAAGAGAATAAACTTTTAAACAGCTATGACAATTTGACACAGCAATTTTTCCCTTGTTTCTTCAGTTTTCATTTGTGTTACACTAGTAAGGTTGAATATTATCCTTATATTTATTAGCTATTTTTTCTTCTTCTTTAATTCTCTATTTAAGTCCTTCAGCCATTGATCTTCTTGAGGTTAAGTGCTTTTGTAATTGATTTGTATGAACTATTTGGGCACTATTAATATTTCTTTTTGCAATTTTATGGCAAATACTTTATGAGGTTGTTTCTTGTTCATTTTGCACATGGCATTTTGATATTTAAAAAATATACATTTAACCAAATTGTTTCACATCTCCTTTGTGATTTTCCCTAGGGTTCTTAAGACTCTCTCATCACCAGATCACTTAAATTCTTACCCGTACGTAAAAATACTTTCATGCTGCATTTTGGTCTATGGTGTTGAGTTGAGTTAAGGTGAGAGAGGCTGAAGAGATAGGAAGGAGCCTACACATAAGGAGATATTGAACATTTATGGTAGAAGTACAAATGGCCAAGACTCTTTTCCTTCTCTGAGTCATTAGTAGGAGGTTTTGCCCATTGTTTCGTTGGTTTGTTTTAAATAACAATAAAGGCTTTAAACTAGTTTCTATCATCTCACTCCTAGATAATTGCAATAACTTCCCAAATTGTCTCCTCACATTCAATTTTTTAAACTTCCAACACCTTCTGCACATTAAAGACAAGGTAACCTTTCTAAAAAAAAGAAAATCTGATCTTTTCACTTTCCAATTAAAATCCTCCCCATCAACCTTAATGTGCACTCCTTCAACCCTTAGCACCACATCCTGGACCCTGATATCTGGTCTCTGTCTCACATTCTGGTCTCCCCTCTGCCTTTCATACTTTACATTATCATGTTATTTTACACTTGGTGCCTTTCTGCCCGGTGTTCCTTCTTGAAATTTTTTTTTTTTTTTTTTTTTACTCTCTTACACTGAAGCCAGGCAGCATCTCTGACAGAAAGCACTCTACTATGTATGTCCTTCTCTTCTTTCTGTTTGTGGCACTTTAGCCTGGACTATACCTTAAAACAACTATTATGTTGAAATAAGACTATATGCATGTATCTCCCATTAGACCACAAATATCTCAACATCAGGGTTCTCTTTTTCTTTTATTGTATTTCCAGGGCCTAATATGTCCCCATATATTGTACTTTAGGTGCTCAATATTATACAATTTTCAAAAATTGCCATCCACTTAATGCCTATCAGAAGCCACATCAAGACTCAGAATAGTCATCTTCTTATTTAACAACAATTTAATGCTGCATCTTCTTTTGTGAAATGAGAATATAAACCCCTGCCACACATTCTACCTTGGACAAAAGTGAAACTGAAGGCAATAATGCATGTAAATTATTTTGTACATTGTGAGAAATTTTGTTTGTATGCATGGTTATGTGTGTGCATTTGTATGTGGAATTATTTTTACTGTTATAATTATTATTATAGAAATATGACATTTTATTACAGAATTGCAAAGTTTTAGAATGTTGGATGTACATGTGACCTTGACATAATGTAGACCACTGGCTTGCAAACTGTGTTCCCAGGTGCCCTTAGGTTCTTTAAAGGTGCTTTAAGGGCAATTTCTGAATGGTGTTGGGAAGGGGAAAGCAGATCTGGCAGGGTTTCCAGGCCCCATCTCAGCATCTACCAGAACAATACCAGTTTTAACTGTTTCATATGTTGGATTTCGTATATGGTTTTGTCTAAATAAAAATTTGAAAACTGCTGATTTTTCTAATACCTTATTGCACATAAAGAAACTAGAGCGCAGAGAGGTCATCAGACTTGCCTGAGGTCACACAGATTGTCAGTGTCACACCAGGCCAATGTTCTTTCCATTACACACACTTCCTTAGGAAGCTCCTTCCTCCCCGGTCCCAGGACTTTTTCCATGTATGCTTTTCCCACGGAATAGGTTTTCAGCCCCAGACCATGCTTCTAGCATCTTAAAGTAGTGTGGGTTCTGCTCAGTTCTCATCTATACTTTTATCTTTCAAAACAGCGCTGAGCACATTCCTAGTGCTTGTCTTTCCATCATCCACACTTTCAAAGACTCTATCTTGCTTAGATATTCCAGGCACATGTCTTCTAGGCCCCCAGGCAATAAAATCCACTCCTCAACAAGAGTTTTGCCAATAGCAATCTCTTCCAGTTTGGTGGCTTGTTAATCAGCAGATTTTCATGAATTGCTCCATAATAGCTTGAGTGTAAAAGATGATCAAATTACCATCTACAGTGCTTTGTAACTGCTGGAGATTGGTTTCCTGCATGAATAGGAAACCTGTCACTATTTGGAAATCAGAGCAATGAATCAACACACAGTCTGAGCACCTCTGATATGTTACACCTCTTCTAGGGGTAGGACCACAAAGGGTATTTGATATTGTTACTGCCCACCAGGATCTCACATCCTAGTAGGAGCAAGACACACATGTAAACAAACAATTCAGGGAAAACATGAAATTAAAAAGGAATGTACAAACTGAGAATATGAGCCATTCTCTCTGGGTATTGTCATGAGAACTTGGCAATGAAGATGAAGGCAGGGCAGATTTTTAAACACTAACACTTATTTTAGAGGTCACAGTATAGAAGGGCATTTTGTGTACTTAAATGACTTTCCAAAGATATTCAAATTGTTTATTCAGTGATTTTTTTTTCTTAACTTCTTACTATGTATCAGGAACTGGGTTTGCAACCAGAAACAAAAATCAGTTCTTACCATAATGGCAGTGAGGGAAACAAGTCAATTAAAATTCTGTATTATACTATGGAAAGGGGGAGAAAAGCGATTGAAGTATTTTTTTTTTTAACATAAGAGTATTGGAAGACCATGAACAGTCATAGCAGGTGAGGCAGTTAGAGAGGTGGACCGTGGCCAGAGGATGGAAGAAACCTTGCATCCCACAATGAGGAACGTGGACTCCATCTTGATGACAAGGGAGCCCTGCTTGTTGAAAACTTCTGAGTAGGGGAATGCTACACATTTTTCTTATAGAGAATAGATTTAAAATAGCAAAGACTATAGACAAAGAACAATCAAATCCAGAGGTAATGACAGTCATGGAAGACTGAAGTGTCAGGGAGGTTGATCTAGAAGTAATGTATCTTGAAAAATGTGTAGAACACCAGATAAGAGAGATGGTGTGCTTGTAGATTAAACACATAAGTTGTGTTCCTGAGCCAGACAGTCATTAAAGAAAGCAGGTGAGAATGAGATTTCAGGTCAGTGATTTGTTCACTCAACAACTATTTGTTGAGTATGAAATATACACAAATTACCCTTTTTGGCTCAAAAGTGTAGAAGAGTCAAAATGCTGTCTCCATTCTGGAGGAACTTCTGGTTAGCTGAGAAGATGAACCAAAGCTCAGCTAACAGTGACGATTCAGTAAGTGCTTACTACATATGGTGTTTTATGGTGAATTTCCATTAGTTCTCACAACATCCCCATGAAGCTAGTGTTTTTATTACTCTCTGCCCTCTCATGCTTCCACACTAGTAAAAGATAGGTAATAGTAAGGCCAACTTCATGGGGATGTTGTGATCCTTGTGAAGTAAGAATGGCTCTACTTGCTACCAAATCCCAAACTTTCACCCATTGCCCAAGACTGCTTCCCAGGTAATTATGGTGCCAGGTGATGGAGTGCCAATGAGTTGCATAAATAAAGTGCACTGGGAACTTAAAGAAAAAGGGGGGAAAAATACATCCAGGACCTTAAAGGTTGGGTTTTGGAGGAACTCTAAAGAAGGTAGAGTGCTATCTGAGCCTGAAAAAGAAACTGACCTGGCACAAAATATGAATGCATAGCAAACATCACCTCCTCAAACCAGAGTTTTCACCTTTTACAAATCCTTGAAGAACAGGATGAAAGAAAGTTGTTAGAAGTTTTCAAGGAAATCACACTGGATAATTAGAAGGCAGTCACACTTAGACCTTCAATTGTGAGGCAAAGCAGAAAATAAAGTCTTTGATTTTTTAAAAAAAAGGGAAAAATTAACACCACCACCAAAACAAAAACAAACAAACAAACAAACTATACACACACACACACACACACACACACACACACTTATATATACAGGTGCTTAAAGGCACCAGGCGTCAAACTGCAAGTCTATAAACTTCACACAGTGGAACTTTCTGGTAATGAATTCTATAAACTCTTACCTTGGTGGGGCTTTTCCCTTCTCTTCTCCTCCCACCTTATTAAACACAAGGTTGGAGTTTTACAGGCTTTGCAGTAAATGTGAGTACTCATGGCACTCATGGTATTTGCAGAAAAGATTCAGTTGTCATTATCTCCAGTTAATAGTTGAAGGTGGGCAGGAGAGCAAGAGAGAGGGAAAGATTTGATGTACAGTTGTCCTTGTTCCAAAGTGTCCTTGACAGTCTTTTTTAGAATGCTCCTCAAATTTGCCACCGAATCATCTGCCGAACACTCTACTTCAGGGCAAAAACACAGTTGGTTTTATGTGCTGCTGGATCAATGGCCTATTTCTCAAGGTGGTAAAGTGGGTTCAGAGTTTGATGGAAACTTAAGAAAGGAAAAATAAGAAGCTCATTTGATGGCTGGTTGCATAAAACTCAACACCTGCTACTTGGATTTTTTTTTTTTTTTAACGTCTGGTTAAGGGAAAATGTCAAGGGCTTTTCAAATTTGCATCAATTTGAATAAAACCATTGTTATACAGCTTGCAAAAAGTCAAAACACTTTGGAGAAAATTAGAACAGATTTTTTTTTTTCTTGCAGAGATTGACATAAAAGCAAAACCTCAGAGATCTTAATCTGAAGTAATCTTGCGAGACTTGCCCAGACCCATATTTGCCAATTAAACTCCCGTTCCAGAAGATAAAGCATGTACTAAATTAGAGTATATAATTTGATAGATAAGGGAATCTGTTCTCTTCATAAATATTTTATCAGGAAGTGAAAACATGTAAGTTTATACTCCTGATAAAGCTATGAATATCAAGGAAAAGAGATCTTCTAACTTGCGGTTTCAAGGGAAATAATTTTGATTGAAAATCCAAGTTCCATAACATGTTTTTCCAGCAAACAAAATGCTATATATCTGCAAACAAAAACAAAATTTAAAAAAATGAACAAAATATTTGCTAATGTATTTTATTTGAAAAGTTAAATTAGAAAATAGATGCAACATGTATTTTTTCCTCTAAAAGATAAATTGAACCTGGGGAAAAAGAAGCTCAAGTATCTCTAATTGCCATTAGCTTGATAATTAGTTCTCAAGTAGATTTATGTGGTCTTGTGTACTCAGAGATGAGCATCATGGTGTTCCATAGGTAGACGTTGCACTCCTAACTGTTATATGAAGTGTTGGATAGTGTGGCCAGAATTAAAATAGGAACTTAGTTTGATAAGGGTGATTAGTAAGGAGTAATGAGATTTTTTCCAAGATGTACATGAGTCATTTAGGTGATACCTAGCTGAAATAAACCCTAAATTTTAACTTTCTCATCTTGGGTCATTAAATTTGCCTACTAATCAGTCTTACTAATTAATATCAGACCTGTTACTATGAATGAGTTGACTCTTAAATTAAGTTTCTCTTCAAAATGAATAAGAGACCAAAAAGATTTTCCAAACGTTTTGGTGGGCTACTTGGCTATCCATCCCTAAGAAGATAAGGATTTAATGAAATCCTCTGAAACCCTATTTGAGCTAAGGTATGAGTCTGTGGAGCTTCTACTTGTAAGATTACAGCGGCTAAATTCTTAGTCTTAAGACCAGAGATTTTTTTTTGGAAATAAGATGGTAGGAATAGAAGAAGTTATTTCATTTTTCTCATCTTACTTTTCTCTTATAATAATAATTCTCTTAAAATCAATAACCCAGTCCTGGGGCTCTTTCTCACCCTTGGCATAGCATAACCAAGGAAAGTTCTAAGAAAAGATGGTCAGCAGCCTGGGACCACTGTGTTCTGGGCCCTACAGAGAACCCCTTTCCATCCTGAACTACTATATCTTCTAGAACTAAAAAAATTATTGAGTTTTTGCTGTGTAACAGGTACTCTGCTAAAGGCTGTAGATTGATTACTTTCTTCATGCTCACAAGAATCCTATGAAGTAGGCACCATCACTATCTCCATTAAAAATGAGGAAAGTGAGGCATAGAGTAGTTAAGCAATTTTCCCTGGTATTTGAAAGAGCTAGGGTTTTAGGCAGCATGACTTCACAGCCTTCACTTTTAATCACCACATCTCACTGACTTTCCAATTTACATTATGATGAACAAACTGATGTTTGGAAGAGTACCTCTAAAGGCCAGAGCCAAGAGTGGCTTATTACATTTTTTTTCTGTTTTCTTGACTCAAAAACTTTAATATATTGCCATTATAGGCAGAAGTCACAATTATGTGGAATTAGATTAACCAGAACCCACAGTATCTAATCTGTCTTCCATGACAACAATTACTGAGTATCAAAAAGAGCCATCCCTATTCATCTTTAGCTTTAGTTCTGGTCCTAAAGCAAAGTCACTTATATCAGACCTTGTTTCTCTGCTCATCTGCAGTGTGAGTCCTCATTGTGTCCCTGGCTCCTCCATCATCCCCTGTTATACTTTCTATTAGTTTGTCTATCCTTCACCTTGGCCTTAGGAGGCTGAGATCACATCTTATTACTCTCTTCATCTATCCTCAGCAACCGATACACACCTGGCCCAATGAATTTTGACTGAATTAAAGGATGGGGAAGCCTCCATTTTGCCCTCTGTTTATGGGAATGATAATATTTACATTATCTTGGAAGGACCTTATGAAACTTCGGTGAGATAATGCCTAGGAAAGTGTACAGAAATAAAGTGTGGTACAAAACAAGAGATTATTTCTTTAAGATTTTCTGTAATTATTCTCATCAATAGGTAAACTTGACTTTTTTGATGGAATCACACGTAAAAAAAGTGATTATTGGGAAAAATTTCCAAAGCCATTTCAAAAGCTGGATCATTCCATCCTGCATTTCAGTGAATCCTGGTCCTTTCTGTGAAAAAATAAAAATAAAATAAGAGATTTTTGGTTTCAGAGGTCCTGATGAGGCAAAATTTATAGAACCAGAAGACATAAACACTGCAAAACTGTGATTTTGAAGGAAGACACTCCAGCTACAACCCAGAGTGGGGAAAATGGAGCACCTAATATGTATTTGGCTCCATGATATGCACATTTATGTAAATTTCCACTGAATCCCCATAATCATTATATGAGGAAAAATATCCCAATATTACATAAAGAAAATTGAGGCTTAGAGAGGTTAGCAATTCACCCAAGGCTCTACCTTAGATGTAGGATTGAATCTATGTCCGTAAGACTTAGCAAACACCAGAATCAAGGATGATCAAAGCAAAAATAAGTCTACATCAAACTAAAAAGTTCTGCATAGCGAAGAAAACCATCAACAAATTGAAAAGGCAACCTACATTACAGAATGGGAGAAAATATTTGTAAATCATATATCTATTAAGGGGTTAATATCCAAATTATATAAGGAACCCATACAACTCAATAACAAAAAAACCCCAAACAATCCAATTTAAAAATTCACAGAGGGGCTTTCCTGGTGGCGCAGTGTTTGAGAGTCCGCCTGCTGATGCAGGGGACACGGGTTCATGGCCCAGTCCAGGAAGATCCCGTGTGCTGCGGGGCAGCTGGACCCGTGAGCCATGGCCGCTGAGCCTGCACATCTGGAGCCTGTGCTCCACAACGGGAGAGGCCACAACAGTGAGAGGCCTACGTACCACAAAAAAAAAAAAAAAAAAAAAAAAATACACAGAGGAATTGAGAAGACATTTTTTTTTTTCTCAAAAAAGACACACAAAATGGCCAACAGGTGCATGGAAAGGTCCTTAACTTCCAGCTACAAGATACATTCTGGTCATGTAATGTGTAGCATCATAACCACAGTTAACAATACTGTATTATATACTTGAAACCTGCTAAGAGAGTAGAATGTAAAAGGTCTCATCACAAGAAAAATATGTTACTATGTGAAATGATTGATGTTAGCTAAACTTATTTTGTTGATTGTTTCACAATACATATATATATAAAATCATTATGTTGCACACCTGAAACTTGTACAATGTTATATGCCCATTATATCTCAATAAAACTGGGGAAAAATCAAAAGTTTAGTACTTTCACCCTCCACACCACCTTCATCTCCTGGTTCTTCTTTGACAAAGCCTGAAGTTATTGTCTGCAGGTTCAGGAAGAAAACATTACTGTATTTATGCATGAATTAGGTTTATTATACCTGTAAGTGATCAAAACCCAACTCAAATTACCTTATGAATAGAAGGGAAATTATTCATGGATATTTGGGTACACTGTAAAATAGCTAAGGCATCAAAAGGAGAAAGAAGCAGGTAGACCTAAAGAACATCCAGAATCAAGAGCTTAAATACCATTAGAGCTGCTTCTCCATCTCCTAAGCCTGCTTTGTATTCTCTCTGGGCTAGCTTCATTCTCCCTCACTACAGACAGGACCATAGACAGCTCCCAAGCATTAAGAGTTTCATTATCCAATGGGAGAACATTGGATAATGTTTCTGTGATTCTGTGACTCTGAATCTAAGCCTCAGATTAGAGGCTGAAGCAACTTGGCTGACTAGGGCCCCATGTCTCCCCTGTATCATCAAACTGAGACCAAGGAAATAAGGCAGAAAATACAATTCCACAGTGCAGGAGGAGGACTCACATAGATCAATAGACACACACCTCCTTTCCTCACCACCAATACCCTACTATGTTGGGACTGAATCAGGTTAGACAAGAATAGAAGGCATATTTGGGGGGAAATGGTTCCTAAATGCAGAATATATTGAAGTCCCATATGCCTCAAGACTCAATTCTTCTTCTCTATATTTTTTCTACCAAAAATTTTTAGCCCTTGATAACCTGGATTCACTAGCATTTTTGCTTAGCAAGTAATAAAAGGTGAGAGATGTATTTCTACTTTATGCTCATGAAATTATCATTTAATCAACCTAGTTTGGGGACATCCAGGAAAAGTTAAATGTGCAGATCCAAGGTAAGACACAAGGTAGATTTGTCAGAATTGTTACATTGTCATGTCATGAAAACAGGAGGTTTCTGGATTTATGACATCTAATTTGCCATAGAAAAAAAGATTCTGCATAAAAGGCACCCCTAGAGATATCTCAAAATGGTATTTTTCAACATGTATTCTTTCTAATTCCTATGTTAGTCACACCAGCTTACTTGTTAAAGATGTCGATTTCAGACCTACTGGAACAGGATATTTATGAGTGGTGTCAGGAACCTGGAGATTAACAAGCTGTTCATATGATTTTTACAAAGTTTAGCATCCTCGGTCTCATGCAGTAACTGCTGCAAATATGTTCTTGGGACATACAACCTTTCCAGGTGATGGTATACATTGGTACAACCTTTCTTGGAAGCAACTTTACTATACGTGTCAAGATTCTTAAAATGTTCATCACCTTTGTTCTTTGTAATGTTACTTCTGGGAATTTTTCCTGAGAAAATATTGTGAAATACACAAAAAAACAAAAACAAAAACAACAAAAAAGCACTAAGTAGAGAGAATAGTCATCACTTCATATTATGAGGAGTGAAAATAGAGACCATAAGATGAGAATAGTTTTATCAATTTTGGTTAATCTTCCTCAGTGTAATATTTTTCAGACTTTAAAATATATGTGTGTGATGCATATATGATACTTTCACAAATCTCTTAAATTATGATGTGAAATGAGAAAAAAGAGCATATGAGTATAATTATATTTATGCATACCAAAGTTACAAAATAACATTATATCTGAGAAGACCAGAAAGAAACATATTGAATGATAATAGTTGTTTATTGGATTATGAACAATTTTCTCCTTCTCTCTGCTTTTCTTTGTTTTAACATGTTACTATGTTAAACAGATGTTATTCTGTCATTGTGATATTTATTATCATGTAATAAAAATTAAATATTGTTTTTATTTTACTAATATGCTTTTATTATTTTTATAAAATATTTATTTTTATAAATATTATATTATTATATTATTTTCATTTTATAATAAAATATTATTACTAAGTTAAATAAAATTCTTACCAGGGAGATAGAAATATGAAACAATTCCCACTTCTTGCCTACTTCTGGATATACAGATGTTATGAAACCACAACACCATAACTGACTCCTATGGTAAACCCTTCCTTACCTTCTACTTCATGTTTTGGTACCTGGGTGCCTGGATACCCCTGTCTGGATAGCTTTTCTTGCTCTTACTCCTCTTCCTCAAGGCTGCAATCCTGCTTCAGTATCCCGAGGGGTAAAGCTGAGACTTCCCAATACCTTCTCCCGAGTTATTCACAGTGACCTCCTTCATGCTTTTATCTGCCCATGCAGTTCATAACCTTCTCTTACACCCTAGTATTGTAGATCTGTTTAGAACAATGTAAACATTCATCTAGTTCATTCCAATGTGGGAAATCACTGGAGAATCAAGAAAACTTGGAATGAGTGTTTTAATTGTATTTCTTTTTACACATTCCTCTAGTTATATATATATATATATATATATATATATATATATTTTATGGAATTATAGTTGATTTACAAAGTTGCATGGGTTTTTGGTGTGCAACAAAGTCATTCAGTTATATATATATATATATATATATATATATATATATATATATGCATTTATATATATTCTTTATCATATTCTTTTCCATTATGCGTTATTATAGGATATTGAATATAGTTCCCTGTGCTATACAGTAAGATCTTGTTGTTTATTTTACATATAGTACTGTGTATATGTTAATCTCAATCTCCTAATTTATCCCTTCCCCTCCCCTTTTCCCCTTTGGTAACCATAAGTTTGTTTTCTATGTCTGTGGGTCTGCTTCTGTTTCATAAATAAGTTCATTAGTGTTATATTTTAGATTTCACATATAAGTGATATCATATGGTATTTGTCTTTCTCTTTCTGATTTACTTCACTTAGTATGATACTCTCTAGGTCCATCCATGTTGCTGCAAATGACATTATTTCATTCTTTTTTAGGACTGTGTAGTATTCCTTTGTGTATATACACCAAATCTTCTTTATCCATTCGTTTGTCGATGGACATTTAGGTTGCTTTCATGTCTTGGCTACCATAAATAGTGCTGCCATAAACATTGGGGTGCATGTATCCTTTCAAATTAATATTTTCTCCAGGAGTGTGATTGCTAAATCATATGGTAATACTATTTTTAGTTTTTTAAGGAAACTCCATATTGTTTTCCATAATGGCTGCACCAATTTACATTCAGCAAACAGTGTAAGAGGGTTCCCTTTTCTCCAAAGCCTCTCCAGCATTCCCTATTTGTAGACTTTTTGATGATGGCCATTCTGACCAGTGTGAGGCGATACCTCATTACCTCATTATAGTTTGATTTGCACTTCTCTGATAATTAGCAATGCTGAGCATCTTTTCATATACTTACCTATTTGCCATCTACTTATCTTCTTTGGAAAAAAATTTGTCTATTTAGGTCTTCTGCCCATTTTTTGATTGAGTTGTATGTTTTTTTGTTATTGAGTTGTATGAGCTGTTTGTATATTTTGGTTATTTGGAAATTAAGTCCTATTCAGTTGCATCATTTGCAAATATGTCCTCCCAGTCTGTAGGTTGTCTTTTCGTCTTGTTTATGGTTTCCTTTGCTGTGCAAAAGCTTATAAGTTTGATTAGGTCCCATTTGTTTATTTTTGCTTTTATTTCTATTGCCTTGGGAAGCTGACTTAGGAAAACATTGGTAAGATTTATGTCAGAGAATGCTTTGCCTATGTTCTCTTCTAGGAATTTTATGGTAAGTGTTTAAGCCATTTTGAGTTTTTTTTGTGTATGGTGTGAGGGCATATTCTAAGTTTATTGATTTACATGTGGCTGTCCAGATTTCCCAACATCCACTTGCTGAAGAGACTGTCTTTTCTCCATTGTGTATTCTTGTCTCCTTTGTCGAAGATTAATTGACCATAGATGTGTGAGTTTATTTCTGGGCTATCTAGTCTGTTCTAGGTATAATCTTTGAGGTTATTTTTACTCTTCATTTCTTCTTCATACCCCATATCATAGTTCCTGTTTAATATAGTAGATTTTTTTCTTTGCAGCCCCTGAGCCAGTGACTTTTCATCATAGTCTGTCTTATGTCCTACAAATTTTTATGTTTTTTACTCTCATGTTACATTAGGTTGAGTCTTTCATAGTCCTCAATTTACCATTGATTCCTGCAAAGGACCTGTCTAGTTGAATGCATTTATGTATGTATGTATGTATGCATTATATTGCATCCCTCTCCCCTATTCTTATTTCTTTCCTTTTCCAAAAACAACTATTCTAGTGTTTTTGACATCTGTCCTTTTACCTGTAAATAGTCTTGTAGAATATGAATTATTTTGTTGTGAATATGTAACTTACATTATATAGTACTGTGCTATAGAATTTATGTTATCTTCTTTTCACACTCAGCATTAAATAGTGAAGGTGTAGCTCTGTTTCTGCCCTATAGCTGTTAATTGGCATACAGTTTTCTATGGTACACAGCCTACACATTTTAATTATCATTCCTCTAATCATTAACACTTACACTGACTCTAATCCCAATGTGCATTTGTTTTAAAAATACCTGTGATAAGATATCTGTGCTGCAATTATTTTCTTTAACTTTAGTAGGAATAGAAGCTAAAAAAATTGTCACCTAAAAATGACAAGGAATTTCTGTCCTCTAATTGGAGATAAATTCAGTTGAACTTTGGAACAAATATTTTCTTATTTTCTGGGAGAAAAGAAAAGGGACTTTTTCTTTTTGGTTATGAAAAAGTTGAAAAATATTCTTACTCTTTTGTTCAGGGAGCTAGGGGAGAAATGCTGAGCTCAAAATAAACATGGTCATCCCAGAATCAGAAGGTGTGTCCTTCCTAGTTATATAAACTGTATATCTTTTTCAGCAGAATGTGGACTTTGGAGATCATGTTGTTTCCTTGGACCAAAAGGTAACTTTTTCTCTGTGTGATTTTAGATTAACCAAGATTATATATGTTTTTCCTTATGAACAATATTTGTTCTTTTTCTTTGAGTGATTGTTCTTTTTCTTTGAGGGGTGAGATTATGAAGATGGCTGAAGGACTTGTAGGCATGGATTTCATTCATTCATTCAACAAAAACTTACTGAGATTTACTAGGTTCCTTGTACTAGCATAAGCAATGTGTTATGGCAAGTAATAAAACAAAGCTCCAGCTTTTATGAATCCTGTAGTTTTCATCTTATCCTGGAAGAATGAGTAAGAAAAAATAGCGCCTTCTCTTGGTGTTCCTTAAGTATACTTAGCCATTGATTCTTCCATATCTGGTATTACTATTTATGAAGCCATTAATTATAAATATGTTAATATCTTGGGTGGGAAAAATGTCACATTCCATAAATACCAATAGGAATAACATATTTGGGGGAAAATGTATTAAAACAAATAAATTATATGTAAGAATAAATAGCAGTTTATATAATTAGAATTGTGTATCAATTTCCTCTCTAGAAACACATCAAGATAATTTTAGAAAGAGTAAATAAATAAAAATATAATACCATCTTTAAAAACACAAGGGGAGTGGAAGCCATATAGCCAATTACAAAATATGAAGAATGTCTGAAATCAAATATTTAAATAAAGGACAATAAGAGCCTATTCAAATTTATGGATAGATGTACAGCTCTCTAAAATAATTTTAGCTCTTTAAAATAATTGTCACAGTGTTGAAAGACCCATCCGATGATCCTTTAATGATGAAGGTATATAAGAGAGTTGTACAGGTAGAAGAGAATGTATCCTCACAGTGACCACAAACCAGCTTGGGAGATAGAGCAGAAGGAAGAATCATGAAGACAGGCTAACTTTATTAGCGGTAATATTAGCAAAGCAGCCACCTAGGGGCAATCTGGAAGGGGAGAAAAGCAGGTAACAACACAGAGAAAATGAGATTTCCAGAACTTTATTGTGAACCTTAAAACTTCTTGAATACTCAAACTAGGTGAATACATGCCCTTGGGCCAGAGGACATTGATTGAAGACGATTGAGACCATTAATCAAAATGTAAGGTTTTGACTTTCTATGCCCTTTGCCTTCTGTTAGCCTTCTCACTTGCTGGGAGTCAATAAATGACTCAGAAGAAACTGTTCTTTCCAAGATTCAAACACATGTAACAGAAAAGAAGTGGCTCAGGACTTATGCAGACTCTGAATTTAAAATAATAATAACATTGATGAAAGTAAAGTAAAACAGCTAAACTTAGAATTATTCTAGAAAATGGCAAAGAATCAGACACCAGAATCAACTGAAAACAGAGTTTCTCTGAAAAAAGGAAAAGCTCAAAGGATAAATCTTAGAGATCAAAAGGAAAATAAACTGATAATGCTACAGAAGAAGATTAAAAAGTGAGACTAGATCAGAAAAAGAATAATAATGGAAGCAGAAAATAAAACCACTGTGTATGGGCTTCCCTGGTGGTGCAGTGGTTGAGAGTCCACCTGCCGATGCAGGGGACACGGGTTCGTGCCCCTGTATGGGAGGATCCGACATGCTGCAGAGTGGCTAGGCTTGTGAGCCATGGTCGTTGAGCCTGCACGTCTGGAGACTGTGCTCCACAACGGGAGAGGCCACAACAGTGAGAGGCCCACATACCGCAAAAATCAATCAATCAATCAAATCAAATCAAATAAAACAAACAAACAAACAAAAACACACAAAAAAACCATTGTGCATTTGAAATTCATATTTGAAATAATGACTGCAAAACACCAACAAAATTAGACATGACTCAAAACATAAAACATGGCCAGGGGGCTTCCCTGGTGGCACACTGGTTGAGAGTCCGCCTGCCGATGCAGGGGACTTGGGTTCGTGCCCTGGTCCGGGAAGATCCCACATGCCTCGGAGCGACTGGGCCCATGAGCCATGGCCACTGAGCCTGCGCGTCCGGAGCCTGTGCTCCGCAACGGGAGAGGCCATAACAGTGAGAGGCCCGCATACTGCAAAAAAACAAAGCAAAACAAAACAAAAAACAAAACAAAACAAAACAAACAAACAAACAAAAAACATGGCCAGGAATAGGAGGATAATCGTGAACAAGTCACACATAGAAAATAGGAAAAATAATGTAAAATTTATGTTATCTCTTGGAATATAAAATAAATTTTGAAGCATGTTTCACATTGACAATGTCTTTTAATTAAATAATAATTCTGAATGACCTATTAAGTTTTACTATGATTGCATCTTCAGGGCCAAGGACAAAACCCATGAAGATGGATGGAATTTTCATGAAGGAAATTGACTTTTATCCTGGGATATTGTATATCCTGAATCAAGAAATCAAAACTAAAGAAACTGACCTTAGAATAGCATGAGAAAGTATTATTTCCTTTATTCTCTGTGACCTTGTATACATTGGTCAGAATCGAATTTCCACTGGAACCAACATGTTAGAAGATGCTTTTGCCTGGGAAAGATAAGACGGCAGTGGACTGCCAGGATTGTGTAGAGTCAGCCTTTAAGGACCAGTAACAGCAACCTGCAGTTTTAAATCATTTTCTATATTTCCTTTCTTTATGTATCCCTTATTTCCAACCTCAACTTTCATTGACTTATTGTAAAGTCATCTCTGTAGTTTCAAAGTAGGAACTTAAGGGAAAAGGGAACTGTTCATTTAAGGGAACAGTACCATAACTGTTATGGACTAAACTGTACCCCACCCACTAAGTTCATATATTGAAGTCATAACCCCCAGGACTTCAGAATGTGACTGTATCTGGAGATCAGGTCTTTAAAAAGGTAATTAAGTCAAAATGAGGCCAAATGTGTGGACCCTAATCCAACATGCCTGGTGTTCCTATATGAAGAGGAGATTAGGACACAGACAAGCACAGAAGGAAGACCATGCCATGTGAGGACACAAGGAGAAAATGGCCTTCTGTAAGGAAAGAGACCTCAGAAAAAAACCAACCCTGATAATAATTTGATCTTAGACATCTAGTTTCCAGAACTGTGAGCAAATAAATTTCTGTTGCATAAGCCACCCAATCTGTGGTTTTTGTTATGGCAGCCCTAATAAACTAATACAATAACAAAAAAATAGCTTCAGCAGTCATAGTAATGGTTCTAGCAGAAACACAGAGCATTTACTACATCCTAAATAATGTCCTAAACACATCTATTAATTCACTTAGTCTTTACCTCAACCCTAAGAGTATTAAATGAGTAAACATTTGCAAAACACTTGGAAAAGTACCTGCATAAAATGAGTGCTTAGAAAATGTTACCTATTGATATTTTCTGTATTTTAGAGGTGAGGAGGCAAAGGCCCAGGGAGATTACATAAGTTCTGTACGTTTTTGTAAATGCAGGTGTTAGTACTCTTATCCACTCTCCCAGGGCCAGGTTGGGATAAAGCCCTGACAACCAGAGCAGGACTGCTGTGTTCAGCAGGACAGAAGTCCCCATGATGGACATCAGTAGTGACACTGCAGGATGAGAAGATGATGCTGGGACCTTTACAGAAAACTGTGAGGGGTCACCCTGCGTTAGAGGAGGTTTTGGAAGGATGCTAAAGTATGCACATTAAACACATCTGCACAAACCCACACCACTTCCCAGCTGAGCCCAGAGTTTTGAGTAAACTACTTACCTTCTTTAATGTCTCAATAAACAGATGGGTCATTTCTTTCTACATTAAATTAATAACAGCATTGGCCCAGAATCCATGATCTAGTAACACTTTTTGGAGGTTATCCTTCATCCTTTTAGAAGTTCAAAGCTATCCTTCCAGGGAGAGAAGTAGATGAAGGACTCCAAACTGCCAGTGTGTGTGTGTATGTGTGTTAATTTCAATCAAGAGCATGACCATCCCCTAAAGTCAAGGGGCTTCCAGCCTTGCTTTCAGTGGAACTAACTTCTTCATCTTTCCTGAGCTTCCCAGGCTATTAACTTTAGGAAATTTCATATCATCTGACATTTCTTTCACTATCTCAGAAATATGTGTTACACAGAAGAGTCCAGCTCATCTCTTCTCTCTCATACTGGGTTACTCATAATACAGGAATATACAGGAACAGAGAAAGATTCAATTAACAGAGACAACACATGACTAACCTGTCAAGGTCAACACCACATTCCTCCCATTCCTTTTAGGATTGAGTGTAGTATTCTAATCTCACACACTCTGAAAGTAGAAGCCTGAGTGTGTTTAGGGGGATGCTTCCTAATTCCAGGAGCATCTTCATTGTCGCTGTGAAGCACCACATGTTCCTAGCAGATGCCACCATCATTAATCTGTCAACACTTGCCAACTTATTCTTTATACACTCAGCACTCCTAGCTGGAAGACAATATGGTTTCTCTTTTGGCTACTTTTTTGCTGCCTGATGCAACTGCCATTTTGATTTTTTCCTTGAACTACAAATTTATCCTCCTCCCCTCACTGCTTGGGTAGTTAGTTACCTATATCTCAACAGGAAGGCTGCCTCTTGGGTTGGAGAGATGGTGTGGGGTGGGACAGTGTTTATTCTAGTATCTTCAGGAATAAACATGGATCTGTGTGTGTGCATAAGCATGTGTATGTGTGTGGAGGAGAGTAGCCTGGACAAAGACACAGAAATGAAGCATGGTGCCTGGTCCCTTAACAGACAGAGGATATGCAGAAAAAATCTGAAGGGGCCATTTAGACCTTATGATTCTCAGAGATAAGCTGTGTCAACCCAGAGCCCAGGTAACACAGACTGACATAAAATATGAAAGAAAGACTTCTTTGCCACATAGGGGTCATGAGAGGATGCAGTGTCATGTGACTTCTTAACAGTTTTGCAGCTTTGAGTCCAAGTATGCTAGGAAGGCATAAGTTTTTCAATGAGGTGGCAGCAGTGAGGATACAAGTGACTTGGGGAGAACCCGGCATGAGAGCTGCAAAGGAGGAACATGAGCATGTTTCCTCTTGAGTGTATGTAAGGCTCCTGGTTACTCAAAGAACATTGAGTGCAGAGGGCTGGTGCAGAGAAAAGGATTACTTTCTATAGTCAGACTATAATATCAACATGTAGATATTAGTGATTATTCAATCTCCTTTATACCACATTGACTGGGAGACTGTTGAGTATCCAGGTTGTGCATAATGACTTGTGCTGTCTTTGTTGACAGTAGGTGTTTGTTTGTATGTTTGTTTTATTTTTTATGTGTGCATGTGTACATTTTGCATGCACAGAATAGAACAATTATGCCCTCAAGTTCAGACTTAAGCTCATAGCAATTTATATACCTACCCACCAAAACTCCCACCAGTGAAAAGACTGAGTGGATTATTTCATACATTTTTGTATGTGTTCTGAAAATAGCTTTGAGCACTTAAAACATGCACCACTTGGACTAGAGGCATTTCTCAAATAACGGGTCCTGTATTGCTTTAGTATCCTAGTTAGAAGAAGGAGGATTGGTAAAGAGATTTTTTAAATATCAGCAAGATTTACTTACAGCTTTATACCCGTCAAAAACTTAGAAACATACTTGACATGTAATGACTCATTTAAAACCCACCATAAACCAGTAAGAAGATCATTGTGATTGTAATTCCTACCTTACAAATGAGGAAACAAAAACAGAGAAGCTACAAAGCTAGTGGAGATCAGATTTGAACCAAAGCCATGTTGCTATAAAATCTTCGTTCTCAACTACTAGCCAGTGCTTCCCTTCCTTTTTCTTGGCACACGCATAAAATAGGGTAAGCATTTGGAAGGTGCATTAAGGAAAATGAAGGAGTTTGCTTGTGGATGGAGGCAATTATCCTGGGACTTGTCCAGTGGCCTTGATGTTTGGAATATTCAGTGTTTCCCCTTACCTCTAACCCATTTTGGGTGCAAGGATTGGAAAATTGCACAAACCTTTACTACTCCTCTGAGAATATCACACGTCACTTCCCTTGTGTCTACACCTAGCATCCTGCTCATCCACCGTTCCTGGTGCTTCTGCATGCAAAGATTCTTAGAAGAATGCTGTAACAGATGTTTAAACAGCTGAACGCAGCAACTCCAACATGTTAAGTTATATACTAAGAACATGACGATTACAAAGCCCAGAGGTATCATGGTGGACCACACAAGATTCATTCCTCTCTCTCCCTGTTGTGTAGCCACAATATGTAGTATTAGAAATTAACTCTAGAACTGAGGAAGCAGGGGAGGGTGTTTCTGATTAGCCCAAGCTATTCTGCTCATCACATCATTCTTATTTATTATTGATTGGCAAAGGGGCATGTGGCCAAATTTTCACTAATGAGTCCTCAGGAGGAGTTGCCAGAAGATTTTAACACTTTGCTTTGCTTATAAGAGAACAATGGAATAAGTGTTTCTCTGTGTCCTGCTAGGTGAAAATAAAGACAATACAAATAGCTCGATTGCTCCTGCAGCCAGGTCATGGTCATAAGGTAACCATCCTGTCTCCAAGCTGACACTGTGGATGGCAGAGTGGAGATACCCATAGAACAAGGGCCACCCTTGTCTTTTGTGATCTACTGAACTAACCTAGCTCAAAGCCAGTCTTACCTGTGCATTTAAAGTTGTTTGACATAATATGTACACTTGTTGTTAAATCAAAGTCCGATTTTCTGTTTCTTGAAACCAAAAGCCTCTGGACTCTTCAGTTCTGCCTCGGGAAGCCCCTGTTAACCTCTCTCCAAGTCTCCTGTAGACACTGAAGGAGGGGTTATTCACCTTTTTATGTCATGGTTCCCTTTTGAACAATGGTTTATTTTTTGGACTCTTTCCAAGAATAATATTTTTTACTGCATGAAATATAATACAAAGAATTACAAATGAAATCAATTATTGGATTCCAGTTATCCAAACACACAAAAAAATGAAACTGAGACATAGTAATATATGTCTGTATTAATATACTAAATAACACAATCTAGTAGTAGATTTAATAATTCCTATAATAAAACAGTAGTGGTATTTTAAAATTTTAATTTTGAAACAACTATAATGTGATGAAAATATCTGTGGTTTCATTGGTGACCAAGCTGCAGCTTCTCATATTCTATTGTGGTTTGTACCCTTTGGAGTTTCTTGGACCTCAGGTTAAGGCCCCTGAGTTAAGGGAAACATAGAGATGTTTAAGTCCATGGGCTCCCAAGGCTGTTGTAGCCAATCTCTGTTTCACAAATCCTTGGCCTTGAATCCTCCTCCAAGGCTGCTCCAGAGACTCTTCTTATCTCATCTGCTTTATTTTTTATTTTATTTTTTTGCCCTGAATCTTCCTGCAGATGGACATTCTCTCCCTTATCCCTGAGGCCCACTGTGATTCCTCACTGTTATCCCTTGAATTCTCAGAAAAAAAATTGCACACACACACACACACACACACATACACACACACACATTCTCCATCTTCCAGTGTTGCCAAGCTCTCTTTGTCCCAGCCTCTGTCTGGGCCACTAAGCTTGTACCTGGTGAAGTGATTATTTAGACACTTGAGCTGGAAGCCTTGGGACCCTGTTTCTGTTTGTTTGAAAACACTTTGAGGAGGGAGGATATACATTTCTCCACTTTGCAATTTCCTCCTTTAATACTCAGATCAAAGACTGAGACATAAGTATCAGTTGTGCTTCACTAAAAATCATGAGTTATGTATTCACCCACTTCCCTCCTCTGACTTCACTCTCCCTTATCCTCTTTTAGCTGATTTCCAGGCTATTCAACTTGAAAACCAAGCCAGATCAAATCAAAACATGCAGAGATTATGCGAGGAAATATACAACACTGTTAACAGAATGAGATGTGTAGAGTGGAATAAAGGGTAGCTTTTGTTTCCTTCTCAACATTTTTTTTGTGTTTTTAAATGCAGTACTACAAGGATGCATTGCTTTTATAACATGAATAAAATATTTTTAAAACAACATATATAAGATATCAAAACTATGTAACTCAGATAGGAGGGGGTCGGCTATACCTATAACCCAGGAAAATTCCCTCAACACTATTACTTCCCTTTTTGGGTATCTTCACATGGATAATGAGCAGCCGTGTAGGGGCCCTCATAATTTACAAAGTATGGTCACAACTGTTGTCTCGTTTGGCATTCAACAATTCAATAAGATTGATAGGACTGGCAGTTTTCTTTCATTCCCCATTTACAGAAGAGAAACTGAGACTCAGGGTGGTTTAAATGACTTAATTGTTGTTGAAGATCAAAATCTGGAGTGTAGAGGGGAAAACGGAGTGTTACAGGAATGTCCATGAAGCACAGGATGGAGCACTGCAGGTGGGGAGGGCAGGAAACTTCCCCTTCTTCTTGGATACCTCTGATGCACTGGCTGCTCCCACAGACTGTTCCCAAAATTGCCCCATGCAGGTATGCTGTCATCCCATTTTCTTTTTCTTTCCTTTATTACACACTATTATATATAAAATAGATAACTAGTAAGAACCTACTATATAGCACAGGAACTTCTACTCAATATTCTATAATGACCTATATGGGAATAGAATCTAAAAGAGTTATGTATATATATACGTATATATATACACATATATATATATATACACACACATATATATATACACATATATGTGTATATATATATGTGTGTGTATATATATATATATATATATATAACTGATTCACTTTGCTGTACACCTGAAACTAACACAACATTGTAAAGCAATTATACTCCAATAAAGATGTTTAATAATTAATTAATTAATTGATTGATTGATATATATTTTTGCTGTTCCCTGACATATAACATTGTGCAAATGTAAGGTGTACAACACATAGATTTGACACATTTATGTAGTGTGATAGGATTGCTATTGTAGCAATAGTTAGCAACTCTATCACACCATATAATTATCATTTCTTAGGGGCCAGCAGTGGAGGAATAGATGTTGTTCAAGGCTATCCTCCCATTTTGAGATGAAGAATTGGAAGCTCAGAGAGTTGAAGTCACTTGCCCATACTCAGAAGCTAGAGATGGGTTTCAAATACGAGTATGACTGTCTAAACCATTTCACCCACTGCCTTCCTGAGAAAGTGTTCACAGAATAAGACCAGGATGTGTTGCAACCCTGTGTTTCCTTGGACTTCCCTGCTGGGCTATGGGAGCCTCAGAATAGTGGATGTAGTCTCATTAGCTTCCGGCCCTCAGTGCCAGTAAAGTGACTGATTCAGAGCAGGAATTTAACTTGTGAAAGAGCAAAAAGAAAAGGGATTTGCTGCTTTGGAGAGGCTGAGGAGCCAGCAGCTGAATCCTTTGCTCCCACAGCATGAAGGAAGACATAGGGTGGGCTATTCATGCTCCACTTTCTTGCATTTGCTGTAATGTGAGCTGCAGCACTGCCACTTTTAATCAGGCATTTGTTTTCCAATAAACCCAGGTCCAAGACACCAGATGCAGCATTTGAGGGGATTGGCAGGGCGGAAGGGAGAGTCTGGTATAGGGAATTCCTGTAATGAATTCCACCTCTGCCTCCCCCCATCACTAACAGCCCCAGGCAGGGTGCAGGAGCTGGGAGACTGCCTTAGCAAAACCAAAAGGTTAAAATCCGTGTTGTGGCAATGGGTTTTGTGCTAGTCTATGGATTACACTGTTCATTGACCTTTCTGGGACAGAGCATTCTTCACAGCTGTCATTGCATCAATACACAAGCCCAGAAATATCATTAGGGGAGAAGTCTTGGCTGGGAGTCTGAGCCAAACCTGGGGAAGGGGTCTGTACTGAGGAAGTATGACCAGAAATTCAATAAATGGAGCCACAGCCAAACATGGATGCTGATCCAGAGATGGAGAGATGAGGCCAGGATGCAGGGATGCTCACCTTTCTTCTGGCCCTTACTGCTTTGTATTTCAATAATCCATTTCCATGTCTGTCACCCTCACTCTTTTGTAAATTCCTCCAGGTCAGGAGCCTGTCATATTCCCATATCCCCCAGCATATTGCCTGGCACATGGTAGCAGTTCTGTAAAATTTTGCATAAGTGAAAGGAATCAGTTGATCAAAAAATAAGCTCACCAGTCTTCATTCAAGATCTCCCTAAAGCAGATTCTGAGACAATGATTTGGATGCAAGTTGTTGATTTAGGACATGCATTATCTCAGTTGTCCAGAGAAACAGAACTAATAGGAGATTAGATGGATAGATAGATAGACAGATAGATAGATAGATAGACAGATAGTTAGACAGACAGATAGATGGATGATAGATAGATAGATAGAAAGATAGATAGATAAACAGATAGATATTTACCGTAAGGGAATCAGGCTTGGCTCATGTGATTATGGAAGCTGAAAAATCCAAGATCTGTAGTCAGCAAGCTGGAGAACAAGGACAGCTGATGGTATAAGTTCCAGTTTGATTCCAAGTCCAAAGGTGGGAGAGCACCAATGTACCTGCTTGAAGACAATCAGGCAGAGATATATATTTTTTCTTACTCAGCATTTCTTTTTACTCAAGGCTTCAGTAGATTGGGTAAGGCCCACCCACATCAGGACACCAATCAACTTCACTCAATCTACTGATTCAAATGTTAATCATATTCAGAAACCCTCACAGACACATCCAGAAATAATGTTTAGCCAAATATCTGGGTGCCCTGTGGCTCAATCAAGTTGATACATAAAATTAAACATCACAGGGTGGGATACTATGAAGCAAAGTTTGGGGAGAGGAAGTAAGATAGTGAAAGAACAGTCAATAAAATCTGGGGTGTTGAGCTAGACACTGAGGTGAGTAGCTGGGGGTTGAACCCTGTAGGAGCCATCTGAGGACTCTTGTAGAATGTGTCTCAGAATTTTTCATTTGAAGCATAGGAAGCTGGGGCATTTATACCTCTACTTCTGTCTGCTACAGCTGTGGGAAGTGACTACTCCTATATTTCCAGGCTGCATCTGTTCCTGGGATAAGAAGCCCTACAGACCTGAGAGGTAACTTAGAAGAAAAAAAAAAAAAAAGCAGGGTGCAGCTGGCACACTTGAGATGCCCACAAGAGCTTTGCTTAAATTATGTGAGCCAAGAGAATGGTTTGAGGGTTGGGCAGGGAGAACAGAATATGTCTGCAGCACTTCTCATCTACTCTTCACAGTGTCCTGGACTTTGGACCATTACAGTTCATACAAGGCTTCAAAATTTGCAAAGCACTTTTTCATTCATTATCCCACTTGCTCTCCTCAACAACCCTAGGCATTGGGTAAGGACAGTATCTCTTTCTGACTTCTAGAGAAGAAGTAAACCTCAGAGCGGCTGACTGCTTGTCGAAGGACCTTCAGGTGACTGGAGTACTGGGCCAGAACTCCAATCTCTGGGCTCTCTATTCAGTTCTTTAGCTTCACCAGCGTTGGAATCTTTCTGTCTATTCTCCTCTACCTTAGGATTCTTAGAATGAGAAAAATGAACCACTAAAGGAAACATAGAATTAAAATAGACCCAGATTAGATTTGCAGGAAATCAGTTAGGGTTTGCACATGTCAGAGGTGAGAGTCAGGTGGGCAAGGAAGAGCCCTGGACTGGGAATCTAAACAGCTAGACCACTAACCAGCCATGCAAACTATTTTTCCATTCTAAGCATTTCATTTTATCCTTCGGTCAAATGAGAATGTCTCAATAAATATACAGTATTTTGTTTGTTTATCTCTTATTTTTGTCTTTTTCTAAAAATGATGGTGTCAACTGGGTAGCAAAACTATCAATTATTATAGAGGAACTAGTCTGTTGAAAGAAGGTTGGCTTTGAAGTCAGAGACCTGGCACCATCTTGGTTTCACTAGAGTAGTGTGATCTTGGGCAAGTGATCTGACTTTTCAGAGATTTAATTTACTTATATCTTAAGTGAGCCTAATATTCATCCTACAGCATGAGTGAGAGGTTAGAGAAAATATATGTGCAGTTACTATACCATTGCCTTACACATATAGAACACACTAAAGATAACTGCTGTTGTTATAGTCAGTCATATTTTTATTAGAATTGTGTCCAATAAGCTAACTTTCTTAACTTTATTTTGACAAGTTTGCTCACTAACCAATAGATTAACTCACTTGATATGTCTTTATAGTATAAGAGTAAAATTTATCACTCTATCATCTCTGTTAAAAGCATTAAGAAGTTGTAAATATTCCTTTATTTTTTAATTTTCCACCGATAGATCCAGAAGTCTATACTTGGCATTATAACTAATAAAGACATGAATGCCAGCATCTTTTATACACTACACACTGAAAAAAGAAAATATTAGCTTGGATGATTGATAATTACCCTTTCATTCTTTTTAATTTAGTATTATATTTTTCTAAATACATGAATATAAAACATAATTAATAACTCTAGGAGGTGTCCAAGTTGTTTTAAATCAGTTATCACCTTGAAATACCCAGTAAAATCAGCATGCCATCTGGACCAGAGGCCATTTAGAAGTCACATCAAGTTAACTTAGGGTTATAGGAATGGGTTTTTACACCTGTACCTCCATCTTATGATGTATAGATTAGTGGCTGACAGCTAGAGCCACAGGTTAGAAGATTTTTAAAAAAATGCAGAATTAGAGAGTATTAGATATAGCCCCCTTTTTTGCTTGTGATTTAAGATCTTAATTTCTCCTGCTATAAAAGGGAGACAAATTCATGAGGGGAAGACATGGCAATCTGTGCAAAAGCCCGTTGAGTTCTTTACAAGCCCTTATCTTTCCAAAAGGATCCCTAGGGCACTTAGAGGATTATCTTCTAATCTTGGGCTACTGTGTAAAGGAAATTCTTGTTTAGTCTTGTATTCTCTAGGAGTCATCAACAATTCTGTTTGCTTGAATTTATTTGGTTGGTTGGTTAAAATAATATACTCTCCATCCATTTTCAATATACATCCATAAGGGATGACTCAGCTCCCAGCAGAATAACATGAATAATTTTCAAAGGTTTTGAGCTTCATCAAAGTCCTGAAAGCCTCACAACCTACACCACTAAGAGTAATAACTGCTGCAGAAAGCAAAGAGAACAGAGAAATGAACAAACAGGAGAAGAGTAGGCAGGAAAGTGTGATAGAACATGACAGGTCTGGGAGGTCATCGAGTCGGAGACCTTGCCTTAATGCATCTTTGTACTGTAGAACTAGCCCAAGTGATTTTAAAAAAATTACTTAGGCTCTAAAACACTTAAACATTTCCATCTACAAATGAACAAAGTGAAAGCAGTACTGGCTTTAGAGTTGTATACTTGAGAACTTGAATGTCACTTCTACCACAGGGTTGCTGAATGAGCTTGAGCAAATCTAATCAGTTCTCGAGATCTTAGTTTCTTCATCTGTAAATAGTGAGTTAGAGAGAAAAATGAAGATCTACTCTGAATAGAATGTTGCCAGCTACTTGATTATTGCTTGAAGAACTGGAATATATCCTTATAGTCTCTTTAATTTTTTCCCCAGTCTGTACATTTCCTGAGAGTTACATTCTCCATCTGATGTCCCCATGTTGTGTAACTTACAGGAAAAGAACAGCTGTCAACCACACGTCGATTGGTGAATGAAAGCTTTGGCTCTAGTGTCTAGCAGACCTGGTTTGTTTTGATCCATAAGACACTAATCTCATGACCTTGAGCAAAATGTTACCTCTCTAAGCCTCAGCCCCAACACCCATAAAAAGGATATAATAAGAATTCAAATGGTTTTGTGAGCATTAAATGAGAAACCACATCCCAAGCACTTAGCACAAGTATTCAGTGTATGTTAGCTATTATTAACATGCATAATTTTAGACTAGGTAAACAGAACTCCAGGAAACCACACATTTATATTTATGCAAAAGTAAATATTTGTAGGGATGCAAGATCAGTGATTTAGTTTATTAATCAAACACAGATGAAAATAAATAATATTGAACTTAGCAAAGCCCAAAGATAGAAAGATGTTCACTACAAATGATACTTAGGGAAGTAGTATAACTATCACTTAAGGGAAAATTAAGGTTTGGGGAAGCTATTGCAATAGCTTCCTTACAGTCTTCCCCATGTTCAGTATTATACCCTCCAATCCATGTTCCACAGAGAACATAAAATAGTCTTCCTAGAATTCAAATTGACCAACTTACTCTCCAACTTAAATCCTTCAGATAATTTCCTTGCCTTATGATGAAGTCCAAAGTATCTGACGTGACTAATAAAATATCATCAGTCTGTCTAGCTCTGTAAGCTTTCCTCTTTCTACTCTTCAGCTCCTATTCTACGTCTTGGTTATACTTACCTTTTTTCAGAAAGTGGGACAGAAAACCCTCCATCTTGCTTATGGTCTTTGCACCTGCTCTTTCTTCTACCTGGACGAATCTGTCTTCTCCTTGGCTGTCCCCAATGCCAACCTTCCCTCCCTCTTTTGTGTATCTAACTTCAATTATCCTTCAAGTCTTAATTCAAATAGTTTGATCCCCCTCTTCAGAACTTTGTGTTCCCCCATCTTTTTTTTTTTTTTTTTTTTTGTGGTACATGGGCCTCTCACTGTTGTGGCCTCTCCTGTTGCGGAGCACAGGCTCCGGACACACAGGCTCAGCGGCCATGGCTCACGGGCCTAGCCACTCCGTGGCATGTGGGATCCTCCCCGACCAGGGAACGAACCCATGTCCCCTGCATCGGCAGGCAGACTCTCAACCACTGCGCCACCAGGGAAGCCCGTGCCATATTTCTTACTAACAACTCTGAGCCACTTGTGGCCATTTCTACACTCTGTCTTGTACCATCAGGGCTAGAAGACAGGATGCCACCCTTCCCAGGCTCTCTTGCCATCACAGTTCTCTTTTGGTACTGCGAAGGGTAAGGCAAGGACATATTATTAGAAGATAGAAGGGAGGCACAGGGTGTTCTGTTTAGGGAACAACAGTGACTGCAGACTTGTGCATGCCAGTTTCTGTAGCAACAGTAGTGGTTGTGTGGGGGTAGCATGAGAAAACCACCAACATCTGCAGCACGTATGCAGCTCTGTGGCCTCTTGCAGCAGCAGAAACAAATTAAGGGCAGCACCCTGGGTAGTGATAGCTGCTTCCTGCAGTTCTAGAGTTTTGGGCAAGAATACCACACTTCCCTTTTTTCAATCCTTCAGATTTTCCAACAATATTGTTATCTAACTCTTGGTATTAAATTCCTCTTGCTTGGAATGCCTACAGTCATTTCCATTTTCCTAGCCAAAGCCTGACTCATACAATCATTCAATGCAAGGTCCCTGAGAACTTGGACACAAAATGATGCTCAATTAGTTCTTTAAAAAATCAATATAGGAAATAAGAAATGCTCCACAGTTAGTGATCTAGCTAAGACTTCAACTGAAGTCTTGTACAATTCCATGCTTCCACATTGATTTTCAAGATGAATGAGTGTTTGAAGAAGGAGCCCGACAGCATGTGTCAGACCCAGAAATGGGGTTAGCTCTACAGATTTACATTTACATATTGAGTTGAATTGTAGTCTTGTTCATCCAAATGTTAATCTATTTTACTGAAGTATATTTTCTTTAGTTCTACTAACTATCTAACCATCTAATTGCAGAAAATTGTGAATTCATATATTTTATATATAATTTAACAAACCTTGAAAATAGTAGTCCTCTTTCAGGTTGGGTGATATGTATTTGGGTTAAATAACAATGGGGTAACCTCATCCCAAGCGGTCAGAAAATAGAGGAGTATAGAGATGAAGATTTGAGGGAAAGAAATATATTTAACTTAACCAATTTAAATTGTTCATGGTACAGGAATAGGATGTAAACACATGCATATGTACATACTGGGTTGGCCAAAAAGTTCTTTTGGGTTGGAACTTTTAGCCAACCCAATATATAAAACTATATTCAATTCCATGTCATTTTATACTATTTATGTTTATTTTTTTATTTTTATTGGATTATAGTTGCTTTACGATATTGTGTTAGTTTCTGCTGTACAGAAAAGTGAGTCAGTTATACATATACATATATCCCCTCCTTTTCAGATTTCCTTCCCATTTAGGTCACCACAGAGCATTGAGTAGAGTTCCCTGTGCTATACAGTCGGTTCTCATTAGTTATCTATTTTATACATAGTAGTGTATATATGTCAATCCCAATCTCCAATTCATCCCACCCCCTCTTCCCCCCTTGGTATCCATAAGTTTGTTCTCTACATCTGTGTCTCTATTTCTGTTTTGCAGATAAGTTCATCTGTACCATTTTTCTAGATGCCAATTATAAGCTATATTATATGATATATGTTTTTATCTTTCTGAGTTACTTCACTCTGTATGACAGTCTCTAGGTCCATCTATGTTGCTGCAAATGGCACTATTTCATTCTTTTTTATGGCTGAGTAATATTCCATTGTATATATGTACCACATCTTCTTTATCCATTCCTCTGTCGATAGACATTTAGGTTGCTTCCATGACCTGGCTATTTGTAAATAGTGGCAATGAACCTTGAGGTGCATGTATATTTTTGAATTATGATTTTCTCCAGATATATGCCCAGGAGTGGGATTGCTGGGTCATATGGTAGTGTTATTTTTAGTTTTCTGAATTAACACAAATTTATTGGGAAATCCATATTGATGGTAATATACTAGGATTAGATTGAGAAGAAGAATGCTTTTTATGCTTTGAGGAGAGTTTTCAAGAGGGAAAACAGAGAGCCAGAAGCAGTGTCCCCATGAGAGCATTTAAAAGTATCAGATGGATTATGGGCTGCGAGAGTGATTGGAGTAGTCCATTCCCCAGCCTGATCTTTCAACTCAGTTGAGTCCAACAAATGCACACACTATGAGCCCAGTGACTGATACAGGCAATAGCTGGGTGCCTCAAAGATGTTTGATGTAATCATGTTAACTCACTCCTTGTAGTCTCTGCATGCTCATATTTGGGTTCATTTCATCCCCAGCTTCTGTTTCAAATCTTTCTTGTATTTATATACCTCTTTTTAAGCCTTTGATCTTGGGATTTGCTCTGTTCTCTTCAGCTACTGACTTGGCTCCCACTCAGAACTGGCTTGGATTGTTTTTGGTTTAAGAGCCATGCCAGCAGGCACTATAATTTCTAATGGTGAGTTCATTTCTGTCTGTCTTGCCTCCTCTTTCAATACTGAGGGAGAAGTAGAAAGGGGGTTTAGACAGGTGGAAAAATAGAGTGGAATGTTTCAAAATTATGCAGGACTTTATAAATAATTGGCTAAGGAACATAGCAGTACAAAATTTAAGAAATTGTTCATTCATTTTTCTTTGGAGAATGCAACATCCTTTGTTAGGAAGGGACAACTGGTGTCCTACCTTCTACTTGCTGGCCACCATTCACCAGCCCCCACCAATGATTTCCAGCATGCATAATTATCTTCAATGGAAAAAATAAAAAGGCTTGAAGGCTTATGTGGAAAGGTTTAAATTCTTAACTCTCCCATTATAAGTGGCTACAATTCTACTTCACAGTGCATGTGAGCAGAGATAATACAAGACTACCCCACAAAATATTCAAATTTTAATTACTTGACAAAAAGAACATTCCTGTTTTCAATTCAGCTACAGAATAATTTCAGAAAGGCAAAGTCTTACTAAATCATCTCTTAATTTAAATTTAAGTTAACTATGCAGGCTCTTAACCCAAACTCAATAAAAAATGGTGCCCACGGGAAAGAAATGAAGGGAGTGGTATAAGAGAGAAGCAAGTTTATGGAATGAAAGGAAAAACTCCTAGGAAAAATAAAAATGTATATATGCTGTATGAATACCACAAACATTTATTAATGGGTGGGCCCATGCATTAGATAAATGATTTGACCCAGACTAGGTAGGAGAATAAAACTCATTACAGAAGACATACATTCATGCATCAATCATCAAACATGCACTGAGGGCCTAATGCACAGCACAAACACTGTTCATGAGAGACTATTACCCATAGAGTAGCGAAAACAATCATTTAAAAAATATTTAACTAGGATTATGCTATCCCTTTCCATGGATTGTAATTGGAATAAAGTCTAAATCCCTTGCCCTAGCCTACAAGACCCTATAGGAGCCAACCTATCCATCTTTTCAGCTTCATCTCCTGCCTCTTGTTCTCTCTTTCACTATGTTCCTGTCAGGCTGATTTTTTCTTAGTTCCAGTCCTTAGAAAACAGAGCCAGGCCAAATCTTATGCAAAAATATTTTATTTGACTGTGTCATCTCAGGGAAGCAAGAGTGAGAAAAACAGGGGACATGAAGTGGGGAAAGAGAGAGACCAATTCAAGGTGGTACGTGACCAAACTGGCGATGGAGCCGCAAGAAAGTGTGCTTCTCGTTCAGGCTCCTGGGCAACTTGTAGAAACCATAGGGAAACCACAACCTATCTTAGAGTTTGTCAGGGAAGGAAGGATAAAGGATTTATCAGCTGCTTCCCTCCTGTCTTCTGTCTAATTGGCCAAAGTCTTCCCTGAAGAGTATTGACTTCTGTTAACTTTTGCACTATCAAAACCAGATGCCCTGGACAGCTAGTGGAAAAACCTGAGCCCCTGTGGGCCCATCTGGTTGCAGACCTGTGTGCTGGAGCTGCTACAGTTCTGTCTCAGCTGGCTCAGAGGAGAACTTACCCTGGGAGGCACAACAAATTGTGGTGTAAAGAAAGTAGTTGTGCCAGCAGTGGTTTAAAATCATAGGGCTTCATGACTTTGAAGATCACAGGAGCTGTTATGGGGGCTGGGAAGCAAGCCGGCAGCTGAAGCCTGGTATGAATTGGAGTTCTCTAGAGAAACAGAAGCAATAGGAGGAGATTTAATATAAGTGATATAAGCTCACACTATTATGAAGGCTGAGAAGTTCCACAGTCTGCCATCTGGAAGCTGGAGACCCAGAAGCTGGTGGTACAGTTCAAAGGCCTGAGAGCCAGAGAGATGATGATGTAGATCTCAGTCTGGACCTAAAGTCCTGGGAACCAGGAGTGTCAAAGACAGGAGAAGATTGAGATCCCAGCTGAAGCATTTGGGCAGAGAGAAAATTCAACTTTCCTCACCTTTTCATTCTATTCCGACCCATGATGGATTGGGTGATGCCCATCCACATTGGGGAAGGTCATCTGCTTTACTCAGTCCACCTATTTAAATGCTAACCTCTTCTGGAAACTTCCTCACAAACACACGTGGACATAATGCTTAATCAAATATCTGAGCATATTGTGGCACAGGGAAGTTGATCTACAAATTAACCATCACAACTGCAGACAAATGAAACTCAAAAGATCTGGGGTATCTCATAACCTGGGTCCAGTCCACTGGCTTTCTGCTCTTGGCAAAGGCCTAGCTCATTCTGAGATTAGGACTTCTATACTGTGTCCTACACATGGGACACTAGTTGTGCCCTCTTGTGAGAAAATTTTCCCCCAGGTTTTCTCATCCTTGGGTCTTGGCTCAAATGTCATATCCTCAGAGAAGCCCTCCCTCACCACCCAGCCTATAGTAGTACCCGCTCCCCTAGACTCTCTTTATCCTTTTTCCCTGTATTTTTCATTTTCATAAAACTTATTACTACCTAAAGTTATTTTATTTGTTAAATGATTTACATGACTAGCATCTCCCACAAATTATAAGCTCCATAAGGTAGGGAATTTATCTGTCTTGTTCATTATCATATTCCCAGTTTCTAAAATAAAATTGAGATAGAGGACATGATCGATAATTTTTATTATATTTGAGGATGAATAGAGGGAAAAGATAATAAAAGATACATGCTCTTCACCGAGATATTGTGGGGAGACAGATATGCAAAATTAAAATAGTGTGACAAATGCTGTTTGCAATGAAGTCAGGGTGACAACGATCCCACCAGAGACATCATTTCAGACTGAATGTAGAGGTCTCACTGAGTGATTGATGCTTGAGCAAAGTCTCAGAAACCCAGAGGGAGTCAAACAATTAGGCCAAGAACCTTGCATTTACTGGTTCAATGCCAAGGTAAAGCTTAAGATCCTCAACTCTACCTGAGTTTGAATCCTGCTATTCTAGCACTAGCTCTGTGACCCCAGATTAACCAGATAAATACTCTTTGCCTCTGTCTCCTCATAAAAAAAATAATAAGAAGAATTGTATTATTAGCAGTCATCATAAGCTTGGTGTGAAGAATAAATGAGAACATGCATACACAATGCTTAGCTCAGAACCTGGCCCACTGTAAATGTTCAAAGCATGTTAACATAGTACTAGGGCTAATACTTGTTACTTTCTGGATTACCTAAGAAGTACCAGGCATTAAAATATTTTGTGTGTAGGATGACAAGCAAAGCAGACCAAGTCCTTTCTTCATAGAGATGTCATAGGCTGGTGATAAACAAACATAATTTAGAAGTCTTTTTACCATGCAAGTGTTGTGTGTGAAGCAATGAAGCAGGGATGAAGAATACCCAAGAGGACAGTCAACTAAGGCTCACTGAGGGGATGACTTTTAAGATGAGATCTGAAGGATGAGCAGGAGACAGTCACACAAAGAGACAAAGCAGAGAATTCTAGGACTAGGGAGCAGTGAGAACAAAGGTTGTGAGTTTTGAAGGTAGAAAGATAGTTGTGTCTGAAGCTCTGAAAGAATGATCCATTTCTGCAGGGCAGAGATAAGGGTGGGGAGGCCTGAGATGAGGCTGGAGAGAGGAACAGAGATGGATCTTGAAAGCCAGCTTAAAGGATTAAAGCACAATGGAAGTTCATCATATGGCTTCAAGCAAATGAATAACAAAACCTAGTCAGATTTTTAAAAGACCCCTATGGCCCCTATGTGGAGAGTGGTTTGAGGTGGTCAAAAGTGGGAGCAAGGAGGCCAGTTGGTGAGTAGTAAATAGCAGACCCTAGACCTGGAGGTTGACTACACAAGACATTTGTCATTCAGATGGTTTCTTTGGAGCCACTGGAGATTTGCACCTCCATTCTGGTGGCTGCTTCCTGCACTGCATGAGGAGAAGATGATGGACGACTGTACTGAAGAACCGTGGGGGCAGTCCATATTCAGAGCTAAGTGAGTCTTCTTTGGGACATTCACAGACACCAATTTTTATGACCCTCCTGAATTTTCATCATAAATTTTTAAGTCAAAGTTCTTTAGTCACGGTGGTCAACTGCTTTGGTGGTCAAAGTAATTAATCTGTTTAATTATCAGGTGACACTTGTTAGATTTTATTGCAACCCTCTGAGCCACCCCCTCCCATAAAACTTGACCTGAGTCTAATGACAGAGAAGACCTGGTTAAAAATCATAAACTATTCATCAAATTGTAGTACTTCTTTGTGGAGAAGCTAATGGCTTAGTGTCAAGGATATCAAACATCAGTTGAAGTAAATTGAAAGCACATTATCTCCTGTGATAGTATAGGTTTTATTTATCGAAAATATTTTTTTTTAATCCTTGCCAATTGCCATAATATGTTAACTGCTAAAACATCATTATCCAAAGATTAAGTTAAAATAACATCATCGTTATTACCATCATTATTGCCATCATCATCATCACTGACATCATCATCATCATCATCATTATCATCATCATCATTATAGTACAGCAACAAAAATAATAATTAGCACACACTGAGATTTCATCATATGCCCTAGACTACACTAAACATTCTGCCTATTGATGTCTTTTAATCCTCACAACACCACTGTTAAGTAGATCCTCTTATTCTCCATCTTTTTTTTATAAGTGAGAAGACTAAGGTTCAGCAAGGTCATAAAATGTCTGCAGTATCCCCCAACTAGGACATGGAGTTGGTGCTCAGACTCAGGTAAAGACTCCAAAGGCCATCACTAACTACTGTCCAAATGATTTCACTGCACCTTGTTTCCAGTGTAAAGAACAGCATCACAATTGGGAGAGGAGTTCCAGAGACATTGACTTAGGAAATATCTCCAAGTGAAATTACCTTTTTGATCTCCATTTTCCTCCATTGTGTAAAAAGGGGGTTGAATGAGATCTCGAGTGTTCCAGTGCTGTGTTGAACTGAAATTTCTCCTCTTTTCCTCCTCACCCATGGAGGTCTCATCATCCACAACACTTTGGGGAAATGCACTTTGTAAAACATTTTATTTAACAGTTTAGCAGAAGTCATTATGACATCCGTAGATCTTCCTCACTGAAACATCAGAAGAGTAAGGATGTGCTTCCATCTAGTCATGTGTCTGTGAATGACTGCAAATCAGCTGTTAATCTCTGGGCATCGTCATCAGAGTAGCTCATCTGATAACTTAGAAAATAATGAAAATTGTTCACCAGGTCTTCATAGATCACCAGGTAGGTCCTGAGCAGCATCAAATTACTTTGTTACTACTAAATCTGAAAGAGTATACTTCCAAACTTTGTCTTTATGTTTCTTTTCTCAAAAGTAATGTTTCTTCAAAATAATTAAATCAGGATCTACTAGCAATATCTGTGCCTCATGTTCACTAAAGTTATTTATAATAGCTAAAACATGGAAACAATGTCCATTGATGGATGAATAGATAAAGAAAACGTAGTATTTGAACACAACAGAATATTTTTCAGCCTTAAAAAAGAAGAAAATCTTGTCATCTGTGGCAACATGGTGAACCTAGAGGACATAATGTTAAGTGAAATAAGATAGTCACAGAAGAACAAATACTGCATGATTCCATATATGAGGTACCTAAAAGAGTCAAACATAGGGAAACAGAGAATAGAATGGCATTTGCCAGGGAGTGGAGAGAGGGAGAAATGGGGAATTGTTACTTTATGAGTACAACGTTTCATATATGCAAGGTGAATACGTTCTAAAGAACTGCTGTGCAACATAGTACTTATAGTTAACACAGTATTGTGCATTTTAAAATATGTTAAGAGACTTCCCTGGCGGTCCAGTGGTAAAGACTCAGTGCTGCCACTGCAGGGGGGTGCAGGTTTGATCCCTGATTGGGGAACTAAGATCCCGCATGCTGTGCAGTGAATCAAAAAAAAAAAAAAAAACATATATATATATATATATATATATATATATATATATATATATATCAAGAGAATAAATATCATGTTAAGTATTTTCAACACAACACATACATACACACACACACACACAGATACACGACACAAAAGAACACGAGGAAAGTTTTGGAAGTGATAGATACTTTTAGAAACTTGATTATGGTGATGGTTTCATGGGTGTATGAATATGTCCAAATTCACCAAGATGTATACACAAATGTGTGCAACTAAAAAAAGTTAACATAAGGAGTCATTGCCCAGAAACAGGCTCATATCTGAGAGCATCATTATGAAGCAGATACTTCTTACTTCATCTCTTGTCTGTTCATCTTTGCTGGTCTAAGATACTGACAAGAGTTGGGATAGCTCTTTCAGATCTGTTGCCAAACCCTTGGTTTTCATCTGCTAACGATGTCCATGTGCATTCTGCTTTCAAGTCATTTTCAATTCTTTCATAATTCTTGTAATTACTTATATTCTTCATTGTTCTTCACTTGTCTGAGCCAAGCCTTTTTTCTCCTTTCTTACCTTCCATTCTCAGATATACCTTCTCTTATGCATTCCTCAAAACTCGGTTCTCTCTCCAGAAAACAGTCTTCAGTTTCTCTTTGTTCTTCTAAATCTCTTCTCCTCCTTCTCTCTGACCATTTATTCAATAGTCACACATTAGACCAGGTTTTTTTGTTTTTTGTTTTTTCTAGGTGAAAGGGATTTAGAGAGATTGTTATGCTGAAAATCATTGGTATACATTGTTGTGCTGGTAGATGTGTAACAACTGGTCTTCAGAAAAAAAAAAAAAAAGCCCTGATTTGTAGAATTCTCAGATTTTAATGGTGAAATCCTTCCACTATGGCGAACTTCAAGCTACCAACTTAACTTCACCTAACATGGAATTGGGAAGAAAAGTACAAAACGGGCTCTTGCCAGAGCCAGCAGGCTACAGCCCAGTACTTTTAACATGCAAGTTCTGATATTTCATTTAAACCCAAGTATATTTAAAACAATATTAATGATGTGTAAGTATGAAACTCACAGTTCCCTTAAGTTCACATGTCAGATTAATATGTTAATACTGCACGTGTGTGACTACAGTCAGGCAGTTGTGCTTAACTTCCAACTCCTCCTCACCTAGGCATTGGGGATATCAGCCAGGAGTCCCAGGGAGTCTCGTCTGAGACCTTCTCTCCTTTCCTCAGACAGGTTCTAAGTCATGCTATAAATCAGAGTTCTTGGTGTCCCTGTGTATCACTTCACAGATGTCTCTCTTTGAAGTACAGTCTTACTAACTTTATTGCACAAATATAAACATCTATTGTTTTATTTGTATCCCTCATGGTTGCCACAGAAACCTGTGCAAAATAGGGAAGTTTAGGAGGTAGAAATCTCCTAATCTAAATCTCCTCCCCGTGTTTCCTAACCTGGATGTTTAGTGTGACACTAAATTCCTTTTTTGTTATAGGCAGACTGAAATTATATTCAGAGAGAATGCTGCTGGGCAGTTTCTACCTTTTTATTCAGGAGGTAAAATATCTGTTTTCTGTCTTTCTACTAAAACCCATCCGTGACCCAGCATCTGAAATTAAAAGGTGAGGTCACCTGTTAGCTTGACGAGTATTTTCATGCCAACAATTATCTACATGATCTTTAAGTATCATGACCTTCACTTTTCCTGTATCCAAGCTCTTCTACCTCATGAGGTTGTTGTGCATATGTAGTTGATCTTGAGAAAATTTAACTAAGGATAATCTGGAATTCTCAAAGAGAAAATTCTCCTCAACACACTAATGGGATGCATTTCGTCTTCAGAATAATAAATAGTTTTAGTCAAATGTAGGAAAAACAATGATACTCTTTACAACCAGGTTGAAAATCTGAGTTCACAATCCATCATTGCTCTTTTCCATTTACAGGCTTATTGAATATATGTACCTAATTTTCAGCCTTGCAGGCCATTACCTAGGAAGAACCTACTCAAGTCCTAGGAACACCTAACACTCACAGAGAGTTACTGATACTTATAATTACATACTGTCTGTCTCACACACTTGTTTTGTCTGACTTTGTCACCATGGTGGAGCAGAGATGCTTGCTCTACTCTATCCCCTACCTCAGTCCCCAGACAAACCTCACCTCTCCACAGCCCCTGTCCATACTTGAGATAGGTCCTCATTATTCCCCTGATTCCCATATCATCCCCACTGCAGCTCATGACCCTGCCAGCTGACAAAATGATCTTACACAGTTCAAATCTGATCAATTTCCTCCTGGAATGTCTGCCTTCCATCACTTAAAGATACAATACACCATGACCATGTGTGAGGCACATTCACAGCAAGTCTATCATGAAGCATGGTTGGGAGAGAAGGAAACACAAAAAGAGGAAAAGGAAAAGAAAGAACAAGCTTTTAGAAGAGTGGCAAAAAGAGAAACGTGCACATTTCCTTCAGTATTTCACCAAGACAAAGAAAGAAAAAGGGTGGCAGGTAATAGAGTGCTTGAGAGCTGGTTCACATGTGTGATAATATGTGGGAGTGTGTTCATACAGAAGCAGGAATGAGCAGTGCAGAGAGAGGGACAGAGAGAGAGAAACACAGAGACAGAGACAGAGAGATAAAGGGAGAGAGAGAGAGAACAAATGCATGTGTGTCATGCATGTATTTTTGTGTGCATGCTTGGTGAAAAGTTGGATGAAATTACTTCAGTTGAACTGCAGAAGGAGAAAAGGGAAGAAGAATGATTCTGTGCAATTCTCTCTGTCAGAAGAAACTGGAGGGCTCAGTTAAACATTTCATCCTATTAACCTGGGATATCTTGGTGACTGCTTTTTGGTCTTTATTTATTATTTTTTTTCAGAGTGATGGTAATGAGAAAACAGGGTTATAGTTGAGAGCATGGAGCTCAAGTTTTCTGGCCAGTAGGAAAGGCCATGTGAAACTTGCTATTATATATGGAATGCTTGTCCACATTCAGTTCCAACGTGAGTAGTGAACATAAATGTAATTGCATCAATTACTGCAGGGTTGTTTATAAACATAGAGTTTTGCCTTTAACAGAACCCCACTTTGGGGATGGAAAGCCTGAGTTACAAGGAAGGCAAGTAAATTAGCTGCTAGTAGAATATTAGAGAACACACAATAAGTGCTGCCCTTGTGAGATCCACAGGTGGGCTGCCTGGCTCAGCTCTCCTGATGGAGAGAGATGGAAATGTCATCCCTGGAAACAGGAAGAGAGGACTGAAGGGACAAGTAGCTCCATGCAAAAGCAAGGAGGATGAGGGCTTAAAAAATCTTAAAGGTGCAGGAGAACCTATTTCAGGGAAATTGTGATGTTTTAGGTGTGGGTGAGGGTCCTATCACTTTCAGAGTACAGTTGAGCTGTTCTGCAAAGAAACTTTAGAAAAAGCGTTTTGTTTGTTCATTTCTTCCAAGTAAGCCTAAATGTGATTTCCTCATCTCCACTTTCCTTCCCTTTTATCCTTCAAGTCCTTTACTTGTGTGCTTATTTTTACTTCTCCTCTTTGTTTTCCTTCTTTCTTCTCCTATCCTTCAATAGCATAGACATATTTTAAAATATGATCAAGTGTGATTTTTAGACTTAGTGAGTCTCATTCTTCCTCATCCACTGAAACAGAGTGGCTACTATTTCAGAGAAGCAGAAAACCAAGATGAGAAAGAGGGAAAGTTATTTAATGTTTTGCTTTAAGAAATAGGCTCTTGAAACTCATTCAAGAACCAACATTGTACAAGCAAAGGCTTTTGCTTGGAAGAATTAGACTCTTCTGAGAGATATCAGTTGACCAAAATTCAAAAGCTTTCTTTTAAATTTCAAGAATCATGGACTAGCTAGTTAAGATCACAGACTCTTACTATTAGCCATAAAATAGGAAAGATGGAAGATATAACCTAAGGCAATTTCCTTTACACAGAAGAGTAACACCATTTCTGCACTTGGTGGTCATGTTTGGAGCATGTCAGAGGGCACACAGCCAGAGGGAAAATGATGCCTGACTCCATGAGATGTTGCCTGACTCCACTGTTAAATTCTGAGCCTTGTCCGAAATGTCAGGAAAACTTACTTTGAGAATAAGTCTGAAAGGAGAGGGTAATTCTGCCTTCTCCCCTTCAGAGATGCTCAGGAGGACACTTTGCAGGATGTCCTGTACTTAGGAAAGTTGAAATGGTACAATGGCTTATTTAGACAAAAAGAGGGCTGAGAATCCTCTTCTGGTTTTCCATGGTTTGTGTAATATGTACTCAAATATCCAAGATTTCCTGCTTGTACCAATGAGTAGATATGGAGGTGCGAGTGGTCTCACTGGGCTAAAATTAAGATGTCAACAGGACCACACTTCTTGTTCTTTTCAGCTTCTAGAAGCCTCCCACATTCTTTGCCCCTTCTTCCATCTTAAAAGCCAGCACCATGGCATCACTTTTACCATTCCTCCATAATCATATCTCCCCCAGATTCTCCTCTTCTGCACACTTCTTACATCATAAGGTCCCTTGTGATCACATTAGACCCACCCAAATAATTCAATATAATCTCCACACATCAAGGTCAGATAATTAACAGCCTAAATTCCATCTGCAACCTTAAATCCTTTTGCCATGTAAAGTAACATAGTCACAGGTTCTAGGGATTAGGAGGTAGACATCTTTGAGGGGTCATTGTTCTCTCTACCACAGACAACTTCAGGCTGGAGGCAGTTACTAGAACACGGGAGACAACATATATCATCAGCAAAATGAGCAGCTGCCAGAAACAAAGATTTGGCTTAGAGACCTTCATCCATTTGGCCATGTAAACTTCCTACTGGGCCCAGAAAATACTCTGGGAGAAGGGAAAGGAGAGGAGAAAAGTAGAAAAAGTCATGAATAGACAGAATTAAGCTGAAAACAGTCTATGATTTAAACTGGAAGAGACGGATAACATTAAATGAGATTAAATTTTTTTGCTGACATCAGTGGAACTAGAGGGCTTATTATCAAGTTACTTGAGTTATAGAAATACAGAATACAGAAATACAGGCATGTATAGGATAATAGCAGTATATAAATTTCAATACTACTACATTTTCTTATTTTTATATCTCCTTTCTTACTCAATTTTTTCTCCTCTATCTTTTCTCAATTTTCTTTTTTCTGCTCAGCCTCTCCAAACCTATTTAATTCTTTTCTTATTCTTTCAACATCCCCTTTCTTTTCCTCTCCTTATAACTGTATAACTTCTCTTCTTATCCCTTTCATTCTTTTCTTTCTGTTTTCTTGCATCTAACCTGGTTACAGAAGAGAGATGAAAGGTGAGACCATGCCTTATTCATATTTTGTCCTTAAGACTTAACATGGATCCTGGATGATAGCACATGCTCAATAACCATTTATTGAATAAATGAATAAATAAGTTGAATCCTCAGCCATGCAGTAAGGAAGGGATGCTTCAAAATGTCAAAGAACACTTCTAGTGTCCTGAAAACACAGAAAATAGCTAGATTGCATTAAAAATAATGTTAATTATTTCTCCCTTTAATGATCCCAGTTTCTCCAGCTGTCAAGTGAATAATCACCTTTTAAACATGACAGCTTAAAAAAAAACTTTAAATTATAACCAGAAGATGGCAAAGAAGTCAGGCTAACTGGAATTAAATTTATACAGAGGAGTTTTCCTTCTTACTGTTGTTTAAATAGGTTCAAGTAAATTGAAAAAGCAAGAAACTTCCAAATTGATAAAGACAACATAATGTGATTGCTTCTCCCAAAACTAAGGGCTGGAGGTGAACTGATCAGGAAAGAATTATTCTCAAAAACAGCAAGCCAGAGTGCTCTTAAATTGTGAGGATAAGCAGGTTTCTCCTTTTCAGAGAAAAGGGCCTGCTGTGAAAATAGTTCACCATTCCCTGAAGGGCATGCTATTGTTCCAAATTATAGGAGGGTCCAAAGTATTGGCTGAACACCTCCTGGTAATCATATTCCTATAAATGTCACTTTAAAAAAAAAAGGCATTTCTGATTTCATGAAGTGTTTGCAGGAAAAAACGCTGTCCAAATGAGTCTCTAGACCTGAGAAAGCAAGATGGGACTAAAGAGGAAAGGAAACAACCAGAGTGGGTGGAGAGCCAGAATAGCAAGGCGAAGCCCTTGCCTTGCAGTTGAGATAAGTATCTGGTGTTACCTGGCCACAGGTGAGTAAGTAGAAGTACTGAAGCAGCTGGGCAAGACGATACAAGTGAGATTTTTTTTTTTTCAGTTTTTAGAGAGGGTGATATATTGCGTGCATTGTTTTATATAATCATTTTCTATAACTTACCAACATTTATAATATGATGCTCATTTTTCAGAGAAGGAAACAAAAAATTGATAAATTTTCAGTTACTTGACCACGTCATACAACTTAATGGTGGACCTGGGATTTGAACTTGATTCTGTGTTACTAAGCCTGTGTACGTAATCACTATGCTATATGAGGAAACAATGCCATCCCTCTCTACAGTTTTTTTTTTGGGGGGGGTTGTTATTTGTTTGCTGTTACCTTTGTCTATACAGATAACATATTGGCCCATGTAGAATTTACATATGTTCACTGGAACCATAAGTTAAAACACAGATCACCCTAGTTACAAAGCACGGGTCAGAAAACTAGGGTCAGTCATCACCATGACAATCATTACAATTGCCTTTTACACCCAGCAGGCTGGTCATGGTCATCAGATTGTGGAATCTAACTACTGCCTCTTGCAAATTTTTCTTGGTAACTCCAAAGCAGGATATTGAAACCATGGATATTGCAGAAGGAGGAGAAATGTCTCCAGAAAGCCTAGAGCAGCACAAAAATAGTCTTCAACTTACTTCTGCCTTCCAAATGTTAGGCGTGTGCAAGTGATCAATAAAGCTCTAATTTGCCTTCCAAATGTTAGGTGTGTACATGTGATTGGTAAGGCTATAATTTGCATTTAGAATCTTAGCTGTGAGGGAATCTTGGAAAGGTAACTTTTACTTTTCAGTTTATGGAATTAAAAAAGGACATAACAGAAGGAGGTGAGAATGGATGCTGGATACAAGTTTTATACATCCAACATATGCAAGAAATTAAGAATTTTGTTTTCTAGCCTATACTGTAGAGGAAAGCAAAGATTAAAGGATAAGAATGTGGGCTGATGCTGAGTAAAGTGTCTTTCTTAGAACATAATGTATGTCACCCAAAGAGAATTAGTATCAGGTTCTTCTCAGAAGCAAGTTAAGAAAAGTTTTACCATTTCCCACTGAGGTTGAACTTAGAAGCTCATAGCTCTAAGTGCTCTTGGCAGCCATCTTGCAACCTCAAGAAGAAATAAAGCTAAGAAATAGAGAAAAAGCACACATCCAGAATTACATCAGTTAAGTCCCTTTATCCAACCACACTTGAGGCCACATCTTCCCTTCAACTATTTGTAAGTTAATAAATGCCATTTAAAAAAAAATTCAGCCTTGTTACCTGTTACCGTCAACCAAAAGTATCTTAACTGAGTCCTTCCACAATGTTGAAGGCAAAAGAGACCGCAGTTCTTCAGATATTCAATTATAATATAGAGCAACAATAGTATTAGGGCCAGGGATAACATAATTATTCCAATAATTTAATCTCAAAAATAAGCATGATAAACAGAAGCAAATCTAATTAGTAAGTAAGGTAGATAGCTTGATTGGTACACAGAGCAAGGTTCTGTTTCCAAGGCTGCTACCCTAAGAAGAGAGAGAAACCATGACTAAAACGGAAGCCAGTAGGCAGCGGAATGGTCCCAACTGGAACACTCAGTCCAATTAAAGCCCTAGTCTCTAAGGAAGTAATGGACTAGAACTCTAACAGAATCGAGAAACATTATCTTTACCCAGAAAAAATTGAGACACTGCCTTAACCAAATAACATATTTCTAGCTTCATAGGAAAGTAGCAATAAAATGTTATTTTTGTTTGATTATGTTTTGGAAATTTTGGAGGGTAAACATTACTAATAAATATTCACCAGCATTATTTATTTTTTTCCTTCTAAGCACACAGAGGGTGGTATTTCTCAGCCACTCTGTAGCTGGTTAGAACATGAGAACTGTTCTAGTCAATAAAATATGATCATAAATGACACATGTCACTTCTGAGCAAAGACCTAGCAAAGCACATGCATCATTCTCTAGTCTCTTTCCCTGACTGAGGAATGCCATGGATTCTATGTGAGGCAATTACAAGATGGTGAAGCTTTTGTGATTCTTTGACTCAGAAGTCATTACCAACCCATGTGAATCATGTGATGTGAGCAAAAGATCAACTTTTGTAGTGTTAAGGCACAGAAATTATGGGGGAAGGATTAAAATTTTACTGTTGTGTTATCCAGCGTATACTGGCTAATATTGAGGTACTAATATGAAATGAGACAATCTCTCACCCTATTACATTTTGAGCAGGAGCAATAATTCCAAGACAGAGTTAGATCAGGCATAGCCATTTGTGCTTACCATGGAACAGGTTCCAAGGTTGATAAGACTAAATCAGACATAGTAGGATCTTAGAAAGATCTTCAACCAATGAGGAAGAGTCATGGTGGTAAAATGAAAAATAGACAAACATCAGAGCAAGATCAACTCTAGTTTCAAATACCAGCTTTGCTACTTATTAACCGAGGGTTAGCCTATCAAATTTCAAGTATTTCTTAACCTCAGTTTACTTATCTATAAGGCAGAAATAAAACTGCCATTCTTGTAAGAATACTGTGAAAACTTATTTAGAACACATGAAAAATACTACAGGCATTCAATAAATTCCCTCTTGCAGGTAAAGAAATCAGTGTTCTCAAAAAGTGAAATTAATTAACCAAGATCAAAGAGTGATTTACTGAAGAAGCCAGAAATAGAACCCAGTTCCCCTTATTCCAAACCCCAGAACAGTTACCTTCCTCTCTACAGACTGCCTCTTCATATAACTATAGAGTCCATACAATTAAGGATATGAACTATTCATTCCCCTGTATGTATCATTAGCATACAATGCAGTCAATCAAGGTGTGTTGAAAAACTGACCAAACATGAATATGTTGAAATTGGTGTCCTCTCATGACCATCCTCCTGCTTCAGGGTTAATTTGTCCCATATTCAGCTTAATGTTAGCTTCTTGAATATATTGGGAAAAGGGAGCACTTATAGTCTTCCTTTTGCTTTTATTAAAAAAAAAAAGAAGTAAAGTGTATTTAATGTGGCTGATGTGAGTTGACAAATACTCTTTAGACTTAAGTCTGAATAAAATGTCTCCAAGAGAAATGAAATATCCCCAGGCTAATAGGATAGAGAACTCTTCACCTGTAGTTCACTGGTTCAAATTCTCCCTGATGAGGTCAGTAATGAGTCATCCTATCTGATGGCTGTTCACTGACCTGTGTAAAATGAGTTGGAGGTCTTATTTTCATGCATAGAGGACACTGCCTTAAATGAAAAGCAACACTGACCAGCATCACAGCAAAGTTTGGTGTCATATGACAAACCAAATGGGAAGAGAAGTGTTAATGCTCTATTTGGAGGAGAGAAACAAGTAGACCAAACATTGTTTTCTGGCCACCAGAGTGGGGGCATGTCATGGAGAGAGGAAGTTGACATTGAAGTTCTGTTTCTTTTTAGACTAGGGAGAAATTGTCCTCCTAATTCCTTAAAATGTATATTTATTGTACACATAGTAATAAAATTTTAAAAAATAATCTTACCGTAGTGAAATGATATATTCTTTATCCCCAACTTATCACATTTCCTGGTGTCCACACCTTGTCTAATTCCCTCCCACATTGACCCAGTGATTAGCTACATGATTTGCTTTAATCCATGTGGAAAACAACAGATGTGACACAAATAGGAGCTTGATAAATCCCTGCACATTGGGATTTGTCTTTTTGAATGCAGTTGCCATGTAAAGAAGTTCTATTTTGTTGGGTAGGTTACATAGATACCCTCCAGCTGATAGCCTCAGCCAGGTAAGGACACCCAGGAGAAATAAACTCTCAAGACACCTCACATCTGATGAAAAATTCATGAATAATCCCATCAAAAACCATATGAGCTGAAATAAACAGTCTCAGCTAAGCCATGCCTAATTTGCCATCCCACAGAATTGTGAACAAATAATTAGCTGTTGTTTTAAACCACCACCAAATTTTAGAGTGTTTTGTTGTACAGCAATTACTAACTGATACAGAAATCAACGTTCTGACTCCACTGCGGATGAAGGTTTACAGGAATCCCTTCACAATAACAATTCACTTGTTTGTTTTTTCATTCAGCAAATATTTATTGAGCATCTTGTATGTTCTACTCACTATGATACTTGCAGTGATGCAGCAGTAAAAGTTATATGAACAAAGCACCAGATGAGACACTTTTCCTCATAGAGCTTCAACAGAGGTCCCAAACCGATGGTCCATAGTGCAAGTGTGGCCTACAAATATGTAATTTTTGGCTCACAATGTGCTTTTTAAAATATTGATTTAAAAATTGGAAGCTTTTTCATTACATTTGGAAGATAGAGATTCTTTTTCACACTCAGAAGAAACAGAATCACTGGGTCTGCACTTCCATATGGTACAATTGGCTGAACTGAGTAGTGGCTGCTCTTCTCCTCCCAGGATGGGGCATGAACTCTCCAGATTCACAATTTCTGTCATTGCCTGTATTCTCCATGAATGTCAAGACTAGGGTTATTTATCTTTATTAATTTTTTTTTATTTTTGTAGAATTATTTCATTTTGTTTTGTTTTGTTTTTTGCCTGTGTGGTATCTGTAGGCATCTAAGTCTAAGACTCCCCACATACAAGATCTAGTGGAGTACAAAGACATGGTCATACAGAAAAATGAAAAATGTAAATATAAAATAACATTAGACACTGAGTTTAACAATGAATAAATTGACAGCTAATTCAGCTTTTCCGAGATCCAGTAATCTATTCCTTTAACTCTGTATCATAGAGATTTAGGACACTCAACATAGCATTCTAAGAATTAGGTATAGCAGGTTACAGGACCATGTTTTAGTAAATAATATTAATTTCTTTAGGTGCCCATAGATACCATATGTCACAAAACACTTATGATCTAAGAAAATTCCTCAGAAAATCACGAGCCTGCACTGCAAGTTGTTCAAACCTGAGCCTACAGAGCTTAGTCAGGTAATGTGAAAAGAAGGAGAAATACCACGATCCTTCAGGTCATCAAACTCCATGAGGAACTCAACTGGAAAAGATTTCACACTGACCTTATGTTGCTGATGTATTCAATGTATTTTCCTTGTGACCCATAATCTGGACCTATTTTAAGATTAGAAACTGAAGAAAACAAATGCATATTTTATTAAAATTGATTCATAGAGAGCTCCTATTCTATAAAAAATAACATTTGTATAGCTCCTCAAAATCTGGATCTCCAAGTTGCTCAGAAGGCATTCTCAGCTTTCCATGGTAGCTGACAACCCTCCTGCAATCATGTCACTTTTAGATAATACTTTGGCTCTATCTTCAAATCTTATGGAAAATAATTTAGAAAGAGAAATACTGGAGAGATGGTGGATATGAAATAATGTCATAATTATCCTATTATTTATAGTGCTGCTCAGCACAAAATATCCATTATCAGCAATGCCTTTGACTCTCAGCTTATAACTCTCTAGATTTTGTTTATAAAAGTCATATTTTAAAGGGGTGAATTGTCATCAGTTGGCATTGGGAAAGGTTTGTTGTTTTTGTTTCCTCCTGTTAGGATTTTGTTATTGTTGTTGTGACAATTAGAAAAAATATGTCTCTTGGCATTTGAGTGGAAACTACTACATGATAGACTATTTCAGGAATTGGAAAATTTCAATCTGAGGGCCAGATCCAGCCCTATACGTGTTTTGTATATAAAGCATTATTGGAATGCAGTCATGCCCATTCATTTCTAAATTATCTATAGCCACTTTTGTGCTTCAGATGCTGAGTTGAGAAGTTGCAACAGAGGCCCTATGGCTCACAAAGTCTAATAGATTTACTGTCTATCTGGCACTTTACAAAATATGTTAACTCACCTCTTGACTAAGATGGAGAAAGGGCAGATCATTTTTATCAGATCAAGTAAAGCTATGAATAAAAGTAAAAGGTTTCATAATCCTATAAATGATTTAAACAAGACAATTATTAGAGCAAGAAAAAATAATATCAGACCATCTCATACAATTCCCTCAATTACAGATGATGAAACTGTAGTAACTTCTCTCCACAGAGGACCTTCCAGTGGTTTATGCCTCTCAGTAGTCACACCCATATGTGGCCCTCTCCCTTAGAATCCAGCTAGCCCTGTGACTAGTTTTTGAGCAGTAGAATGCAGGTCACATATCAATGTGGCCATGTGTGACTGCCAAGGCTAGGTCTGAGGAAACCTTGCCAACAGTTGTGACACAAAATGGTGTATTTTAGAAGAAGCATGTAAAGTACAAAGGAATCTTGGCCATCTGTCTGAAAAGTCAGGGAAGGCTTTGCAGAAGAGGTGACCATTACATTAATTCTTAAAGGGGAAGTAGCACTTTGCCAGACAAACTGATGAGAGATGGTTAGTTTGAGAAAAGAGGATGACCATGAGCTTTCTAGACAAGCAGAAAAAAGTTATGGAGAAATGGCAAAGTTTTTTTTTCATGCAGTCAACATCACATTTTCTGTAGCTTCTACTCATTAGTCCTCGTTCCACTCATTAAAATCAATCAGACAATGTCTAATACACACTTCATTACTTTTAGAGGGCAAAGAACACTCATTCAAATCTAAATAAATGCATGCATGTGTGTAATGTGTATGTGTACATATATATATATATATATATATTTGAATGGAATTTGAATTTTCAAGTGTAATTTGAATTTGAAATCACAAATACTACAGCTGGTGAAATACATATGACATTATAAATAAATAAATATATATGTGTATATACAGATACATTTATATATTTGAATTAAATATAAATATATTTAATTCAATATATTTAATTTATATATGTAAAATGTATGTGCATATATTTCACCAGCCACAGAGTTTTAAAACATTTCTTGAGTCCGGACTAACATGAAAAGCCACTTTTCCAAAGGACAGCACTTTGGTCATTTAAAGGCCATTACCATGTTCTCTCTGAATCTTCTCCTACCAAAGACAATTTTCTTGAGGAGCTACAAGATGGCTGAAGAGTAAGACGTGGAGATCATTTTCCTCCCCACAAATACATCAGAAATACATCTACAGGTGTAACAACTCCTACAGAACACCTACTGAACGCTGGCAGAAGACCTCAGACCTCCCAAAAGGCAAGAAACTCCCCATGTATCTGGGTAGGGCAAAAGAAACAAGAAAAAAAAGATACAAAAGAATAGGGACAGAACCTGCACCAGTGGGAGGGAGCTGTGAAGGAGGAAAGGTTTCCACACACTAGGAAGCCCCTTTGCAGATGGAGACTGCAGGTGGTGGAGGGGGAGAGCTTCGGAGCCACGGAGGAGAGCGCAGCAACAGGGGTGCAGATGTCAAAGTGGAGAGATTCCCTCACAGAGGATCAGTGCCCGATGGCACTCACCAGCCCGAGAGGCTCCTCTGCTCACCCGCCAGTGCGGACGGGGACTGGGAGCTGAGGCTCAGGCTTTGGTCGGATCTCAGGGAGAAGACTGGGGTTGGCGGCGTGAACACAGCCTGAAGGAGCTAATGCGCCACAGCTAGCCGGGAGGGAGTCCGGGAAAATGTCTGGAGCTGACAAAGTGACAAGAGACTATATCTTGCCTCTTTGTTTCATGGTGGGTGAGAAGAGGGGATTAAGAGCGCCGCTTAAAGGAGCTCCAGAGATGGGTGTGAGCTGTGGCTAACAGCGCAGACCCCAGAGATGGGAATGAGACGCTAAGGTTGCTGCTGATGCCACCAAGAAGCCTGCGTGCGATCACAGGTCACTTATTCACACCTCCCCTCCTGGGAGCCTGTGCAGCACGCCACTAACAGGGTACCGTGATACAGGGACAAAATCCCTGGGAGAACGCATGGCGTGCTTCAGGCTGCTGCATGCAATGTCACGCCAGCCTCTGCTGCCACAGGCTCGCCCCACATCCGTACCCCTCCCTCCCTCTCCTCCCCGCCTAAGTGAGCCAGAACCCCTGAATCAGCTGCTCCTTTAACCCCATCCTGTCTGAGCAAAGAACAAATGCCCTCAGGAGACCTACACGCAGAGGCGGGTGCAAATCCAAAGCTGCGCCCCGGGAGCTGTGTGAAGAAAGAAGAGAAAGGGACATCTCTTCCAGCAGCCTCAGGAGCAGCGGATTAAATCTCCACAATCAACTTGATGTACCCTGCATCTGTGGAATACCTGAATAGACAATGAATCAATGCAAATTGAGGAGGTGGACTTTGGCAGCAACAAAATTTATATATATATATATTTTTTTTCTCTCTTTTTGTGAGTGTGTATGTGTATGCTTTTGTGTGTGATTGTGTCAGTAAAGCTTTGCTTTTACCATTTGTCCTAGGGTTCTGTCTGTCAATTCTTTTTTTTTAAATTTTTTTCCTAATAATTATTTTTTTATTTTAATAACTTTATTTTATTTTATTTTACTGTATTTTATTTCATTTTATTGTATCTTCTCCTTTCTTTCTTTATTTTTCGCCCTTTTATTCTGAGCCGTGTGGAGGACAGGCTCTTGGTGCTCAAGCCAGGAGTCAGGGCTGTGCCACTGAGGTAGGAGAGCCAAGTTCAGGACAATGGTCCAGAAGAGACCTCCCAGCTCCACATAATATCAAACAGTGAAAATCTCCCAGAGATATTCATCTCAATGCCAAGACCCAGCTCCATCCAATGACCAGCAAACTACAGTGCAAGACACCCTATGCCAAACAACTAGTAAGACAGGAACACAACCCCATCCATTAGCAAAGAGGCTACCTAAAATAATAATAAGGTCACAGACAACCTAAAACACACCACCAGACGTGGACTTGCCCAGCAGAAAGACAAGATTCAGGCTCATCCACTGGAACACACACACTAGTCCCCTCCACCAGGAAGCCTACACAACACACTGAACCATACTTGGCCACTGGGGACAGACACCAAAAATAACAGAAACTATGAACCTGCAGACTGCAAAAAGGAGACCCCAAACACAGTAAGTTAAGCAAAATGAGAAGAGAGAGAAACACACAGCAGGTGAAGGAGCAAGGCAAAATTCCACGGGTCCTAACAAATGAAGAGGAAATAAGCAGTATACCTGAAAAAGAATTCAGAATAATGAGAGTAAAACTGATCTAAAATCTTGTAAATAGAATGGAGAAAATACAAGAAACATTTAGCAAGGAACTAGAAGAACTAAAGAGCAAACAAACAGAGATGGACAACACAATAAATGAAATTAAAAAATATCTAGAAGGGATAAAAAGCAGAATAACTGAGGCATAAAAACGGATAAGTGACCAGGAAGATAAAATAGTGGAAATAACTACTCACAGCAGAATAAATAAAAAAGAATGAAAAGTACTGAGGACAGTCTCAGATATGTCTGGGACAACATTAAACACACCAACATTAGAAATATAGATGTCCCAGAAGAAGAAGAGAAAAAGAAAGGGACTGAGAAAATATTTGAAGTAATTATAGCTGAAAACTTCCCTAATATGGGAAAGGAAATAGTTAATCAAGTCCAGGAAGCACAGAGAGTCCCATACAGGATAAATCCAAGGAGAAACATGCCAATAAACATATTAATCAAACTATGAAAAATTAAATAAAAAGAACAAATATTTTTTTATTAGTCTCTGCTTTACAACAAAGTGAACCAGTCATACATATACATCTGTTCCCACATCCGCTTCCTCCAGTGTCTCCCTCCCTCCCACCCTCCCCATCCCACCCCTCCAGGCGGCCACAAAGCACTGAGCCTATCCCCCCATGCCAAGCAACCACCCCCCACCATCCATCCACCCCACGCCAGGCAGTGTATACACGTCCATGCCTCTCCCCTGCCCCGTCACAGCCCCCCCTACTATATCCCCAAGCCCATCCCCAGTAGGTCTGTGTCTCTATTCCTGTTTTACCCATAAGTTCTTCATGACTTTTTTTTTTCTTAAATTCCATATATATGTGTTAGCATACGGTATTTGTCTTTCTCTTTCTGACTTACTTCACTCTGTATGACAGACTCTAGGTCTATCCACCTCATTACAAATAGCTCAGTTTCATTTCTTTTTATGGCTGAGTAATATTCCATTGTATATATGTGCCACATCTTCTTTATCCATTCATCCAATGATGGACACTTGGGTTGTTTCCATCTCTGGGCTATTGTGAATAGAGCTGCAATGAACATTTTGGTACATGACTCTTTTTGAATTATGGTTTTCTCAGGGTATATGCCTAGTAGTGGGATTGCTGGGTCATATGGTAGTTCTATTTTTAGTTTTTTAAGGAACCTCCATACTGTTCTCCATAGTGGCTGTACCAATTCACATTCCCACCAGCAGTGCAAGAGTGTCCCCTTTTCTCCACACCTTCTCCAGCATTTATTGTTTCTCGATTTCTTGATGATGGCCATTCTGACTGGTGTGAGATGATATCTCATTGTGGTTTTGATTTGCATTTCTCTAATGATTAATGATGTTGAGCATTCTTTCATGTGTTTGTTGGCAGTCTGTATATCTTCTTTGGAGAAATGCCTATTTAAGTCTTCTGCCCATTTTTGGATTGGGTTGTTTGTTTTTTTTGCCATTGAGCTGCATGAGCTGCTTATAAATTTTGGAGATTAATCCTTTGTCAGTTGCTTCATTTGCAAATATTTTCTCCCATTCTGAGGGTTGTCTTTTGGTCTTGTTTATGGTTTCCTTTGCTGTGCAAAAAGCTTTGAAGTTTCATTAGGTCCCATTTGTTTATCTTTGTTTTTATTTCCATTTCTCTAGGAGGTGGGTCCAAAAGGATCTTGCTGTGACTTATGTCATAGAGTGTTCTGCCTATGTTTTCCTATAAGAGTTTGATAGTTTCTGGCCTTACGTTTAGGTCTTTAATCCATTTTGAGCTTATTTTTGTGTATGGTGTTAGGGAATGATCTAATCTCATACTTTTACATGTCCCTGTCCAGTTTTCTCAGCACCACTTATTGAAGAGGCTATCCTTTCTCCACTGTACATTCCTGCCTCTTTTATCAAAGATAAGTTGACCATATGTGCATGGGTTTATCTCTGGGCTTTTTATCCTGTTCCATTGATCTATCTTTCTGTTTTTGTGCCAGTACCACACTGTCTTGATTACTGTAGCTTTGTAGTATAGTCTGAAGTCAGGGAGCCTGATTCCTCCAGCTCAGTTTTTCGTTCTCAAGATTGCTTTGGCTATTCAGGGTCTTTTGTTTTTCCAAACAAATTTTGAAATTTTTTGTTCTAGTTCTGTGAAAAATGCCAGTGGTAGTTTGATAGGGATTGCATTGAATCTGTAGATTGCTTTGGGTAGTAGAGTCATTTTCAAAATATTGATTCTTCCAATCAAGGAGCATGGAAGCATACACATACACATTCACAAAAAGAGAACAGGGGGAAAAATATCGAAAATCTTGCTCTCAAAGTCCACCTCCTTAATTTGGGATAATTCGTTGTAAAAAGAGGAAAAGGGGAAAAAGTCTGAAATCTTGCTCTCAAATTCCACCTCCTTAATTTGGGATAATTTGTTGTAAAAAGAGGAAAAGGGGAAAAAATCTTAAATCTTGTCCTGAAAGTCCCCCTCCTCAATTTGGCATGATTCGCTGTCCATTCATGCACTCCACAGACGGAGGGCACATCAAGCGGACTGTGGAGTTTTAATCCGCTGCCTCCGAGGCTGCACAGAGAGATTTCCCTGTCTCTTCTCTGCTCTCACAGCTCCCGGGTCTCAGCCTTGGACCTGGCCCCGCCTCTGTGTGTAGGTCGCCGGAGGGCGTCCGTTCTTCACTCAGACAGGACGGATTTAAAGGAGCCGCTGATTTGGGGGCTCTGGCTCACTCAGGCCGAGGGGAGAGAGGGGCATGCAGTGAGGGATGGGCCTGTAGCGGCAGAGGCCGGCGTGACATTGCACCATCCCGAGGCGCTCCGTGCGCTTTCCCGGGGAAGCCGATCCTGGGTCCCGGGACCCCGGCAGTGGCGGGCTGCACAGGCTCCCCGGAAGGGGGTTGGACAGTGACCTGAGCTCGCACACAGGCATTGTGGCAGCGGCAGCAGCAGCCCCAGCGTCCCACGCCCGTCTCCAGGGTCTGCGCCTTCAGCTGCAGCTCGCGCCCATCTCTGGAGCTTCTTTAAGCAGTGCTCTTAATGTCCTCTCCTCGCGCACCAGGAAACAAAAGGGAAGAAAAAGTCTCTTGCCTCTTCGGCATCTCCAGACTTTTTCCCCGGACTCCCTCCCGGCTAGCCGCCGCACACTAACCCCTTCAGGCTCTCTTCCTGCCGCCAGCCCCAGTCCTCTCCCTGCGCTCTGACTGAAAACTGATACCCGAGCCTCAGCTCCCAGCCCCGCCCACCCCGGCGGCCGAGCAGAAAAGCCTCTCGGGCTGGTGTGTGCCTGAGGGCACCGATCCTCTGTGCGGGAATCTCTCCGCCTTGCCCTCCACACCCCTGTTGCTGTGCTCTCCTCGGTACTCCGAAACTTTCCCTCTCCGCCACCCACAGTCTCTGCCCGCAAAGTGGCTTCTAGTGTGTGGAAACCTTTCCTCCTTCACGGCTCCCTCCCACTGGTGCAGTTCCCATCCCTATCCCTTTGTCTCTGTTTATTCTTTTTTCTTTTGCCCTACCCAGGTATGTGGGGAGTTTCTTGCCTTTTGTGGGGTCTGAGGTCTTCTGTCAGCGTTCAGTAGGTGTTCTGTAGGAGTTGCTCCATGTGTAGATGAATTTCTGATGTATCTGTGGGGAGGAAGGTGATATCCACGTCTTACTCTTCCACCATCTTCCTCCGGATCTCAAAAGAACAAATATTAAAAGTAGCAAGGGAAAAACAACAAGTCATAGATAAGGGAATCCCCATAAGCTTAACAGCTGATCTTTCATCTGAAACTCTGCAAGCCAGAAGGGAGTGGCACGACATATTTAAAGTGATGAAAGAGAAAAACCTACAGACAAGATTACTCTACCCAGCAAGGATTTCATTCAGATTTGTTGGAGAAATTAAAAGCTTTACAGACAAGCAAGTTAAGAGAATTCAGCACCACCAAACCAGCTTTACAACAAATGGTAAATGAACTTCTCTAGGCAGGAAACACAAGAGAAGGAAAAGACCTACAATAATAAACCCAAAATAATTAAAAACATGGTAATAGGAACATAAATATCAATAATTACGTTAAGTGTAAATGGATTAAATGCTCCAACCAAAGGACATACACTAGATGAATGGTTACAAAAACAAGACCCGTATCTATGTTGTCTACAAGATACCCACTTCAGAACTAGAGACACATACAGAATGAAAGTGAGGGGATGGAAAAAGATATTCCATGCAAATGGATATCAAAAGAAAGCTGCAATAGCAATTCTCAGACAACAGAGTACACATTCTTCTCAAGTGCTCATGGAATATTCTCCTGTATAGATCATATCTTGGGTCACAAAGCAAGCCTTGGTAAATTTAAGAAAATTGAAATCATATCCAGTATTGTTTCTGAACACAACACTATGAGACTAGATATCAATTACAGGAAAAAAAATCTGTAAGAAATACAAACACATGGAGGCTAAACAACACACTACTTAATAACCAAGAGATCACTTAAAAAATCAAAGAGGAAATGAAAAAATACCTAGAAACAAATGACAATGAAAATGCAATGACCTAAAACCTATGGGATGCAGCAAAAGCAGTTCTGAGGGAAGTTTATATGTACACAAGCCTACCTTAAGAAACAAGAAACATCTCAAATAAATAACCTAAACTTACACCTAAAGCAATTAGAAAAAGAAGAAAAAAAGAACACCCAAAGTTAGCAGAAGGAAAGAAATCATTAAGATCTGATCAGAAATAAATGAAAAATAAATGAAGGAAGTGATAGCAAAGATCAATAAAATTAAAAGCTGGTTCTTTGAGAAGATAAACAAAATTGATACACCATTAGCCAGACCTATCAAGAAAAAAAGGGAGAAGTCTCAAATCAATAGAACAGAAAAAGGAGAAGTAACAATTAACACTGCAGAAATACAAAGGATCATGAGAGATTACTACAAGCAAATAAAGGCCAATAAAATGTACAACCTGGAAGAAATGGACAAATTCTTAGAAATGCACAACCTTCGAGACTGAATCAAGAAGAAAGAGAAAATATGAACAGACCAATCACAAGCACTGAAATTGAAACTGTGATTAAAACTGTTCCTACATGGGGCTTCCCTTGTGGCCCAGTGGTTGAGAGTCTGCCTGCCGATGCAGGGGACATGGGTTCATGCCCCGGTTTGGGAAGATCCCACATGCCACGGAGTGGCTAGGCCTGTGAGCCATGGCCACTGAGCCTGCACGTCTGGAGCCTGTGCTCTGCAATGGGAGAGGCCACAACAGTGAGAGGCCTGCATACTGCAAAATATATATATATATATATATATATATATATATATATATATATATATATATATATATTCCTACAAATAAAAGCCCAGGACCAGATGGTTTCACAGGTGAATTATATCAAACATTTAGAGAAGAGCTAACACCTATCCTTCTCAAACTCTTCCAAAATATAGCAGAGTGTGGAACACTGTCAAACTCATTCTATGAGGCCACCAACACTCTGATGCAGAAACCAGACAAAGATGTCACAAAGAAAGAAAACTACAAGCCAATATCACTGATGAATATAGATGTAAAAATCCTCAACTAAATACTAGCAAACAGAATCCAAGAGCACATTAAAAGGGTCATACACTATGATCAAGTGGGTTTTATCCCAGGAATGGAAGAATTCTTCAATATATGCAAATCAATCAATGTGATACACCATATTAACAAAGTGAAGGAGAGAAACTATATGATAATCTCAATAGATGAAGAGAAAGCTTTTGACAAAATTCAACACCGATTTATGATAAAAACCCTCCAGAAAGTAGGAATAGAGGAAACTTTCCTCAACATATTTAGGGACATATGTGAAAAACCCACAGCCAACATCATCCTCAGTGGTGAAAACTTGAAAATATTTCCACTAAGATCAGGAACAAGACAAGGTTGCCCACTCTCACCACTATCATCCAACATAGTTTTGAAAGTTTTAGCCAAGGCAATCAGAGAAGAAATAGAAATAAAAGGAATCCAAATTGGAAAAGAAGAAGTAAAGCTGTCACTTGTTGCAGATGACATGATACTATACATAGAGAATCCTAAAGATGCTACCAGAAAACTACTAGAGCTAATCAATGAATCTGGTAAAGTAGCAGGATACAAAATTAATGCACAGAAATCTCTGGCATACTTATACACTAATGATGAAAAATCTGAAAGTGAAATTAAGAAAACTCTCCCATTTACCATTGCAACAATAAGAATAAAATATCTAGGAATAAACCTACCTAAGAAGACAGAAGACCTGTACGCAGAAAGACACTGATGAAAGAAATTAATGATGATAGAAATAGATGGAGAGATATACCATGTTCTTGGATTGGAACAATCAACATTTTGAAAATGACTCTACTACCCAAAGCAATCTATACATTCAAGGCAATCCTTATCAAACTAACACTGGTATTTTTTCACATAAGTAGAACATGAAATTTCACAATTTGTATGGAAACACAAAAGACCCCGAATAGCCAAAGCAATCTTGACAAAGAAAAATGGAGCTGGAGGAATCAGGCTCCTTGATTTCAGACTATACTACAAAGCTACAGTAATCAAGAGAGTATGGTACTGACACAAAAACAGAAATATAGATTAATGGAACAGGATAGAAAACCCAGAGATAAACCAACACACATATGATGGTCACCTTATCTTTGATAACAGAGGCAAGAATATACAGTGGAGAAAAGACAGCCTCTTCAATAAATGGTGCCTGGAAAACTGGACAGCTACATGTAAAAGAATGCAATTAGAACACTCCCTAACACCATACACAAAAATAAACTCAAAATGGATTAAAGACCTAAATGTAAGGCCAGACACCATTGAACTCTTAGAGGGAAAATATAGGCAGAACACTCTATGACATAAATCACAGCAAGATCCTATTTGACCCACCTCCTAGAGAAATGGAAATAAAAATAGACAAATGGGATCTAATGAAACTTAAAATCTTTTGCACAGCAAAGGAAACCATAAACCATACTAAAAGACAACCCTCATAATGGGAGAAAATATTTGCAAATGGAGCAGCTGACACAGAATTAATCTCCAAAATTTACAAGTAGCCCATACAGCTCAATATCACAAAAACAAAAAACCCAATCCAAAAATGGGAAGAAGATCTAAATAGACATTTCTCCAAAGAAGATATACAGATTGCCAACAAACACATGAAAGAATGCTCAACATCATTAATCATTAGAGAAATGCAAATCAAAACTACAATGTGATATCTTCTCACACCGGTCAGAATGGCCATCATCAAAAAATCTACAAACAGTAAATCCTGGAGAGGGTGTGGAGAAAATGGAAACATCTTGCACTGTTGGTGGGAATGTAAATTCATATAGCCACTATAGAGAACAGTATGGAGTTTCCTTAAAAAAACTAAAAATAGAACTACCATATGACCCAGCAATCCCACTACTGGACATATACCCTGAGGATACCATAATTGAAAAAGAGCCATGTACCAAAATATTCATGCAGCTTTATTTACAATAGCCAGGACATGGAAGCAACCTTAGTGTCCATCGACAGATGAATGGATAAAGAAGGTGTGGTACATATATACAATGGAATATTGCTCAGCCATTAAAAGGAATGAAACTGAGTTATTTGTAGTGAGATGGGTGGACCTAGTGACTGTCATACAGAGTGAAGCAATTCAGAAAGAGAAAAATGAATGCCATATGGTAACACATATATATGGGACATAAAAAAAAATAAAAGGAAAATATCGTCAGAAGAACCTAGGAGCAAGTCGGGAATAAAGATGCAGACCAACTAGAGAATGTAGTTGAGGATACGGGGAAGGGGAACGGTAAGCTATGACAAAGTGAGAGAGTGGCATGGACATATATACACTTCCAAACCTAAAATAGCTAGTGGGAAGCAGCCACATAGAATAGGGAGATCAGCTCGGTGCTTTGTGACCACCTAGAGGGGTATATAGGGAGGGTGGGAGGGAGGAAGATGCAAGAGGGAAGAGATATGGGGATATAGTATAAGTAAAGCTGTTTCACTTTGTTATAAGGCAGAAACTAACCCACCATTGTTAAGCAATTATACTCCAATAAAGGTGTTAAAAAAGATGACAATTTTCTTAATACATTTCATTCCTCCCACATAAAAAGACTTCAAGTGTCTTTCATTTACTGGCTTTTATTTATTGTGTTCCTGCTATGTGTTGGACAATATGATAGACATGAAGCACACAACACTGAACCAGACAGACAGAGCCTCTGAATTCAGATCTGTTTGAAATCCCACTTGATTTTCTCTGAAACAGCTCTAATTTGCCCGTGTCCCACATAAGTAGAGTTGTACAACTGAAGGCTGGATTCCATGCCTGATCCAAATTAATTTGCTTATGATATCATTCACAAGATAAATTATCACCCAGTTTGGAGGTTTGTGCATTGATGTTGCCCCTTACCTCCATTTATCATAAACTCATGCACATTCTGTCCCAGGTCTATACAAACTGAGTATGAGAAATATCCTTACTACCAATGACATTATTGAGTACATTTAATTTAATTTCTACACTTAATAAAAGAAATTTTCCAAAAGAGATATGAATGAGAACTCATTACAAGGAGGTTGGATTGTGAAACGACCATAAGAAATTGCTTTCTGTGACAACTTAACCCTTTTCTCTGGGAGAGAGAGGATGTGGTTATTACTTAATTGAAGGGTCCTCTGTTGTATTCTTCTTTTCCCTTATGGACATCAAAAGAATGGATATTAATTGCTTGTTCTTGGTAAGAATTATGCTGAAAAAACTGGGAATATGTAGTCTTGATAAGACAAGATTTTAGAAGATATAGTAGTTTTGTTTGTTTTCAAAATCTGATAGATAGTCATATGGGAAGGTACCTGTTGTGTCAGGGCCAAAGAAAAAAATCGAGGCCAATATATTTAAATAACAAGGCAAAAAGTTTCAACAAGTTTTAAGCAGGAATGAAAGGTCAGAGCTACTAAAATTTCATTGAAAGAGACAGAGTCCTATGCTTGCTTCCCAGGGTACAGAGGTTTCTAAGCAAATTCAAGTATTGTTTAAGTAATATTGAACTAGATGACTTTTAGTCCTTTTATATTTTAATATTCTAAGCTCATACCCATTAGATATCTATATATGTTTACATATGGATGTATATTCATATATTATAAAGAGATGTATTTACTGAAATCGGAAGAAATGTATGAAGGACTAAAAAATGAACACACACACATTCACGCATACAATTATGAAAATTTAGATCCTAAAATATCACTCTATAAGAAATTATTTTTCACCTTTCCTTTTACTCTTATTTGATCATAAAATAGGAGTACTTACCCTTTTGGAAATATTAGTAAAATAATGACTACTCTTCTTTCCACTCCCAGATGAGTTATCTGGTTAGTGAAATTGTGGAGATGGAGTTTCCCAAGACTTGATGAATTTACTTCTGTTTCTGCATCACGTTCCAGGGTAAGAACCGGGACCTCCTTCCCTACACTTTTTGCTATCTGAGATCAGTTGTGTGAGACTGAAATTCTTACAGCTGGCAGAGACCATGCTTAAGTGGGATGTCTCAAATAAATTTTGGGTAAAGAATTAGAAAATGTAATTCTGTCCATGAATTAAATCACATGATCGCACACAACTGTCCTAGAAATGATAATAATATTTTGATCATAATTTTTCTGTGGTTATTTCCCAATGGATTAATAATTTCAATCTCATCAATAAACAATAATGAGCCTAGAATGCAGGCCATCAAGATGTGAGAGAATTTTAAAAATAGTTTGCTGATTTTTAGATTTATCTGAATGAACATAGACTATAAAGCTAAGAAATTCATACACTGCATGGTATTACTTATACATAAGACCTAAAAAATCCAACTCATAGAAACAAAGTAAAACAGTTGTTGCCAGGGGCTGGAGGTGGGGAATATAGCAAGAGGTTGCTAAAAGGGTATAAACTTTCATCTGTAAACTGAATAAGATCTGAGAATCTAATATAAAACAAGGTGAATGCAGTTGATAACACTGTACTGTATATTTGAAATTTGCCAAGAGAGTAAGACTTAAAATGTTCTCACCTCCTCCCAAAATAAAATAAAAATATGATGTGATGGATATGTTAATTAATTAGATGTGGCAGGAGGATCCTTTCACAATGTATATGTATATCAAAGCACCACAATGTACACTTTAAATATCTTACAATTTTACATGCCAATTATACCTCAATAAAACTGAGTTTAAAAAGAAATATATAGAAAATATAAATTTTAAAATGTTCTATGCTTCTATAATTCTTATGTCTATAACATTTTCTATGGTGATTAGTATGGAAGAACTACGTGCTAGGGACAGGAAAAAGAGACTTCTCCTCTCCTGCACTATTCTCAATGGTTTAGCCTCTTATCTTCTAATACAATTCACATCATACACTGGGCTGACCATGACCAAGAATGCAGGGCAGAGTAATGTGGGTGGAGGCTAACCACCCCCTATCACAGAAATACAAGTTGCCTAAGACTATTCTCTTACCTTAGCATCTCAACTTTCTCCATAGACTGGAATCATCCAGATGGGGATGGAGGACAGTATTGTGTAAAGGGAAAAACATTCACCTTAGGACCAGAGACACTAGTACTCTAAAACCATTGTGTTTTTTTGTTTTCTTCTTTGTTTGTTTGGTTAGTTTTCTTTGTTTTTCTTCTTTTTTTTCTCCAAAAAAAAAAAAAAAGAAAGAACTTACACTTACTGAGTACTTTTCTATTGGATTGGGATCCCCATTAATGTTCTAACCTTGTCCTGCAATTCTTTCCTCATTAACCACAGCAACTTTTTTCTCTTTCTGGAATCCAGTCAGCTGATTTTTCTCTGTCTTTGCCCCCTCCCCCAAGAGCTACATGGATGTCTCTCTACCACCCTTCAGGACCAAGCTGAAATGTAGCCTTCCCAGTGAGCTGCTGACACCTTGGCATTCTGAAGGAAGTAATTGCCTCATCCATGTTACAATCTTTGGGTACTCTATTTCCTCCTCATCTGTACACTGGGGAAAATAATAGTACCAATGTTAGAGAGATATCAGACTGTATCATGATGATATACCTCAGTGTCACCATTTAGCTGTCACATATTATACCCAGAAAACATATTTATTTGTTTGTTTGTTTGCTTTCTTGCTTGGTTGTTTTCTATCTCTGAGTCAGAATATGTTTCATGAAAGCAGGGATTTTTGTCTCTTTTGTTTCCTGCTGTATTTACAGTGCCTATGACAGCATCTGGCATATAACAGGATTCTGATAAACCTTTATTGAAGGAAGGAAGAAAGGAAGGAAAGAGGGACAGAAGAAAGAATGAATGAAGGAAGGAAGGAAGGGAGGGAGGGAGGGAGGGCAAACCTAGAATTGTATGCCAAGTTTTTCTAGCTCCAAAGCTAACACATTTCTACCCCAATATAATATGCTAACTTGCCTGTATTCTAGTTAGATAAGAGCCATTTTCTGCACCACTTGTTTTAAATATCTGATGTGAACCCCATTAACAAAGTGTTTTAGTGTGAAAGTGTTCACTACTTATTATGTGGGGAGCTCAGAAGTTCCCCCAAAAATATAAAAAATAGATTTAAGGTCATACTTGTGATCTAGACACATAAATGTACATTCTATTCAAAAATAAATCCCAGGAAATGAGCTCAGACAAAACCCAGAGCAGCAGACAAATCAGAAACACAGACCCAGCCATGCATTAGAGGCAAGGGAATAACGAAGGTGGAGTTAATTTTGAAATACAAAGCACATTTATTGTCAGCATGGAAAAACATTATCTTCTTTTTACCATTGCAGGATCAAGTAGGAGGGAGAGATTCAGAATGCCATCTTTACTGGATATTAGAAATTTTACAGAATCAGCTGGGGAGGTGTGGCTTTCTCTATGGATGTTCACAGAAGTTCAGTTAAAAATAATAAGAACTTGGGGCTTCCCTGGTGGTGCAATGATTGAGAATCTGCCTGCTAATGCAGGGGACACGGGTTCGAGCCCTGGTCTGGTAAGATCCCACATGCCACAGAGCTACTAGGCCCGTGATCCAAAACTACTGAGCCTGCACCTCTGGAGCCTGTGCTCCGCAACAAGAGAGGCCACAATAGTGAGAGGCCCACACACCGCGATGAAGAGTGGCCCCTGCTTGCCACAACTAGAGAAAGTCCTCACACAGAAACGAAGACCCGACATAGCCAAAAATAAATAAATAAACAAATGTGGGGTTTAAAAATAATAATAATAATAAGATCTTGAGATGGATTTTCTCATCCTTAATAGCTAACACTGATGCCAGTTTCTTCACTCAATGACCTGTTGTTCATAGGAATAAAATATGGAGAAAACATTGGTTTTTGAATGAAGCAATCCAAGGATTGAAAGAGACCTGTACCACTCTAGCCAACACAGGAGAAGTATTTAAGCTCACTGATTTTACTTCCCTTCTTTCTGAAATGGTATAATGGTACTCAAATAGCTTGCCTCAAGAGTACCTAATCTTAACGACCATGCTAGGTGCACACTAGTCCTTTTGTCCAGAGGGTACTCCACTTTCTCCCTTCTACTTATAATTTATATCACTCAAATGCCACTTCTTCTCCAGGAAACCTGTCCTGACCCCTTGACCTAGGTAACAGCTGCATTACCTACCCTCATGACATTGGATGCCTTTCCTTGTAGCAGCTTCTATGTTTTATAATTTTTTCTTCTACATTCTGTAATTTATCTGCCTTCCCTAATAGACTATAGACTTTGTGAAGGCAGGACTTCTGTGGGTCTTTGCTGAGGATCATAGACTCCATATTCAGCACAGTGCCTGGATGAGAGCAAGCTCTAAGCAAATGTGTGTTGAATAAATAAACGTGTATACACGTGAAAATATGAAAGTAGTCCAATTACTAACTTAGAAGTAATTATTTTGCGGCCTCTTTTAAGTTCCCTTCATTCTCTGTTTCTTCCTGGACCTAGGACGGTAACTGATTCCAACCTGTGCTTCTGAGTCATGCTCACAAGTAAACCATCTCTCAGCACCCACCATGTTCACTCTCAGAGTCACTGCATGGGCAGAGACAATTAGTATGGCCAGTGTGTGGGAACTTCAGCCTTAGGTAGTGTTTCAGTGCTGAGCTAACAATCATTGTAATTTCACTTACAAGGGGACCTGGAATTACTTTCTTATTTTTATAATTTCTCCCCATTTCCCAGGTCCCCCCACATTAGAGCAAAAAAGCAGAACCCTATCCTCTAGCCCTGAACTTCTCCTATCACAAATCTCAAAAAGATTATAGGCCTTAAACAAACCTCCTTATGGCTGCAGAAGTCAATTTATAACATAAACTTGGTTACAGTTATGCAACCTTATAAGGTTGCATAATTCAGTTCACAACAGTGAATGTAGGGAGCAATCAATCATGGGTGTTATGTTTTTACTGAACTTCTCCAAATGCAAAAAGAGCTGTATTTTCTTCCTTTCTTTTGATGGAGAATGGGCATCCTGCTATCTGTGCTGTCTGAGTGCTCAATAAATGATATAATCTATTGTCCCCAAAACTTCCTCAGAATGTTCTAAAATAACAGCACAAGAGAAGTTTCATTCTTTTCTTTCCTTTCTACTTTTCTCTCTAACTGCATGACTTGAGGACTGGAACCATTTTTTTGTTTGTTTGTCTGTTTGTTTGTTTGCTTGTTTTATGAGACTTGGTTTAAGCCCAACAGTATTATTTAGAGGCAAACATCCATATATTCATAGTGGAAAGAGAATTTAGTAGAAGGGCCAAGACCAGGGTTAAGGACAGCATTCATCTTGGACACAAAATATAAAGAGATACTAAAACTCAGTAGTCAAGATAAATAATGTTTTAATGCAATATTTGAAAAAAAATAAAAATTAAGCCCAAGCAAGCATCCATGGTGAACAAAATGTCAACAATTTAAATAAAGACAACATTAGCATTGCTGATTTTCTTCTTTTGCTTCAGGCTACAGTATTGCTCAGTATAACAGGCCTTTGTTTAAATTTTTGATGTTTTGCTCATCATGAAACATTTTACATAACTTTTTACTTTTAAAAAGTACTGCATATGATATTATTTATCTTGATTACTGAGTTATTTTGGTGTTCCTTCAAATTTTGTGCCTGAGATGAATGCTTTATTATCCTTATCCTAGACTAGTCCTGGCTCTGCTTAGTGGAAAGAGAATTTAGAAAACAGAAATGGTCCCAGATGCACCTCATGCAAGCAGGGACCTTGGGAAAGTCACAAAACCTTAGAATTACCTTAACTTCCTTTAGCAGCATTCACAGGTGTTTGCCACCTACAAATGCAGCTATCATCCGATTCAATCTTCATCAAACCTGAGGAACCTTAGACTGACTCATCAGTAGATGGGATCTAAAATAATATTAATAATAGCTGCTATTTATTTACCACAGTTTTATGCCAGGCAATTTAAAATGGACAATAATGATAATACTTGAAAAAATCAAACTAATGCATTTTAATTGTTTTTCTCCAGTCCTAAAATTTTATTTTCCCCAGAAAGGAGAGTGCTGAGACAACCAATGGATATAGTCCATTGGAGTTAGCCTTCTATCTCCAAATAGTGTCTTTGAGATGCCTTGATTGAGCATATATGCCCATCAGCCACAAACATTTTCTCACAAGACCCAGATCTCTGACATTTCCCCCCTAGGTTTCTGCTTTGCCTTCCTATATACATCCAAATATCCTTGCTGGGCTGCTTCCATCTTGAACCAAGTTTACTTCTGCCATTCCCCTGATCTGATGGCTAATTTTGGCCAAGACTCTCTCGATATCCTCAGTAATGGACTGTATACTGAATCAGACACAACAGGCCATTCAGAATCTTTACCTCAGCAGCTACAGTCATCCTTTGATATCTACAAGGGATTGGTTTCAGAACACACGTGGATACAAAATCCACAAATGCACAAGTCTCTTGTATAAAATGGCATAGTACATATCTTTTTCAAGCTTTATTGATTTTAAAGAAAATTTTTGATGCCACATTTCACCCACCACAACCACCCTACTTTGTGGGCCTTTTGGTGCTAGGATAATGGATAAACTATATCAGAAGAGGGAAGAGTCAATAGAATACAACTTATAAAACACCCATCATGAAAATCTAGTGATACACAATCACATTGTAGAATTTGAGAATGAACTGTGTCATACCCTTACCAAGTCACAAAGGTAAACTGTGAACACTGGTATTTATAGAAATTACCCAAGAATCTCCTTCCTTGGGCTCAAGCTTCACTCCATCCAATTCCTTCCTTTATTCAAAATTTTGATTTTGTACACATTTTATTTGTAACACACCATTCTCAAAATGTGTTTCAAAGAATGTTTAATCCATGAAGTGCTCTGGGGTGAGGTGGTCAAATAATTTTGGACAATGTTGCCTATTGTACCCTTTCTTAGAGATTCAAAATGTTCATTATCATATTAAATGGCTCTGAGAAGTACTGAAGTAGAGAAAGTATTTAACTTTGTTGAACTCAGCAATTTCCAAATTTATTTGCTCACAGAATCTTTTTTTTTTCCATAAAACCTATTTGTATCCTCTCATGCCAATATTTCATTTTTGGGGGGCCACTAGCTTAGCCAGTTCTCATCATGCTTACACACTTGTATGCTTTCTTGGGAGGAAATGTGCTCATGCTCCTTCCTTGTGGAGCCCAACAGTAACCCAGACCATGCAAGCAGTCTACCTCTCTCACCTCCGCCATCCCAATAGCATCCTCATACTCCCTTCAGGAAGTTCTTTGCCCTATTACCTGCCACAATAACACCTCTATGACATGCATGTGCCATTAATCCTTTGGTGGAAACATTCTGTCCTTCACTGGGGGGGACATCTCAAACCCTCTTCTTTTGTGGACCCCTATAGCACTTCCTGTCTAGCACAGCTTTACCCATCTCTACACTCCCTACTTCCAAGTATAGCTCATAAAGTTGCTCCTTCTTAAGCTTTTGAATTTTAAGAGTAATTGGCACAGTCATCATGATTCTCATATGTCAGATGGCCTCAGAATCCCGTTAAGGGCTTATTAAAACACCAATTTGGGGAGCCTACCCTAGAGTTTCTGATTCAGCAAATCTGGGGTGGAGGCCAAGAAATTGGATTTCTAACAAATTCCCAGGTAGTGCTAATTCCAGGAGCATATTTTGAGATCAGCTGAAATATAGAACCAGTTACGTGTACAGAATAGTCTTGCTTTCAAGAAGGTTGCAGTTACCCTAGGTCGATTAAGACCAATATATGTAATCTAAAGAAGTAGAAACAAACAAACAAGCAAACAAAAAACTCCACACAATTGTCTGGTTTTCAAGACAAGTAATCAGAGGTCTACTAGAATGCCAGCACCCTAATGAAGTAGTAAACTGGGGCACAGGAAGAAAACAACATAGAATTTCTGTTATATTTTTAATTTAAAAAGTAGAAAAGTAAGCTGTGTGAATATCATTGACGTGTTTAACAAAGTATCCTTTGGGGTGGGGGGAAAACTGAGATATACACAACACAAGGGGGTTGATAGTCACCCATACTATTCACTTTTTATTCACTTTTAGTATATTTTATTAGTTGGGATACTGGTTTTCTTGCACTAACAAAGACCAAAATATCAATGACTTTTAAAAAGTTCATTTCGAACTGCCCTAACAGCGTGGGCCTGAGCTTTCCAGTGCTGAAGTAGCAGCCCCATGGTGTGGAACACCCATGACCTTACAATAGTGCTGCTCTGCCATTCTGAGCACGAGGTTTCCCTAAGGTGAACCAGGATGGCTGCTTCAGCTTTTGCAGAAAGTAGGACGGAAAGAGAAGGAGAGAGCATATTCCTTTTTTATTTAAGTTGTACTCATCAATTTGTTTGCATCCCATTAAACAGAATGTAGTCAAATGGTCAAATAAGCTGCAAGGGACACCAGGATACATAATCTTCCCATCCAGCTAATACGTCTATTTTTCATAGAGCACAGTTACCAAGAGGGGTGGGCAACCAACAGTCTCTACAGCATGTATTATAATGCACTGGGGTTTATGTACTCGTTAATTATATTTACAGGTTGTGTGATCTCATGTCAACTTTGCTAACACTCAGAGAGTAAACAAGTGGTTTGTCAGGCTTTCTACAAGAAATGACTGGTTGAAGAAAATGCCAGTAACACAAGCAAAGCACATGTAAACAAGAAAATGGAAGGAATGAAGTTTCTTCTTCTCCAAGGTCTTTACTGATCATATTAATGATTAAAAATAATGCCAACCTAGACAATTCAGACACACAGAAAGACAAAAAACAAGCAGACAAACGAAACAAAATAAACTCTGGAAAATCACTATAAACAGGTTCATAGCCACTGTCATCAACATCAGCTAATATCTTGCAGGTAAAATGCAAGGTTAATAATAGTGGGGTGTACACCTTATCATACACATATCATTCTATATATTGTGTTATAAAATTCTATGTGCATGGGTTATAAATACCCCATAAGTTACTTACATATCCTATAAAATAAATATATACAGTTACTACATATTATAATCCCACTTTAGTAATGAGAAGCAAAAAAGTTATATAAGATGTCTGAGTTTTATATGGTTGCTATAATGTCACCACAATTAGAAAGGCATTTAACATATTAGGTCATCTATATCACCTCCTTTCAATGTCTACATACAAAATACAGTAGTATATTAGAACATATGCACAATTTCCAAGTAAATAAGCATGCATATATTGGGGATGTGTGCTCAAAACATTTACTCAGGATGTTTAATTCTCAAAATATTGCAGGAACTGATCAATGCATTTAACAAAACTATAAAAGAGAGGAAACCTTCACCAGGAAGCAAAGTGGGTGCTTTTTTTTGACATCCTCACTCCATCTCCAAATTCCTCTATTTCCAGGATGCCACAGAAGATTACAGTCTGACATTTAGGGATTGACATTATAGGTCTTCCGATGTCTCCTATGAAAATCTAAATCGGTGAAGATGGACAATTAATACCACTGAACCTCACCACAGAAAATATTGAACAGGTCTGAGAAAGCCCATATCCATATAGAGGGGTATGTAGGTGAAGAGTTGGAGCCATAAGAAGAGGGGTCCTTGCAAAGAGATCTGTAAAGATAGCAAAGAGGACAAGTGAGTGTGTCCAAATGCATCCCTTGCTCTAAGGAGCTGAGGCTTGAGAAATAAGGAACTTTGATTCATAAAGACTTGGCTCTGTGTTTAGAGCTGAACCTTAGTGTTTTATCACTCTGCAAAGTCCCTTATCTCCTCTGGGCTCAACATCCCCATTTATCTTCTGTGAGGAGGAGGAGGCAATGCCTCTGTCATCTACCTCACTGTGTGGGTACAGATCAAATAGCACCATGTATACAAAAATCACCTTGCAAACTACAAATGCCTGTGTGCCTGGACTTTTATAGAAGGATGATAAGACTTGGATAGTAAGCGATTATGGGAAAAGTTATTTCAGGTGGAATTGAAGAACTAATATGTAAGAACATTTGCTTATAGTAAGAGACCTAGTGTTTTTTTACACCACAATCCATAGGACACTTTGCATTCAGTATCTCATGTAAACATCACCTCAACTCCGCAGGTACCACTCTTAATTCCTATTTTATAGATGAAGACAGTGAGCCTTACTGAGACTTCCTAACCACTCCAAGGTTACATGGTTAGGATGTAGCAGAGCATAGTCAAACCATGACCTGTCTAACTGCTCAAATCTGGTAGGTAGCACAGCCTTGGTGAAGCTACAAACCTATCTCACTGAGTGCATCTGTTCCAGAAGACACTTCAGAACTGGATAGAAGGGTTGAGATAATGGGTCTCAAACTAGGATAAAAGACTTTCACCTGATATTTGGGAAATCAACATTTTGTGTAGGGTTCTTAGCAGGGTGCACCCATCTGTGTGGATAGGATAGGGTAATCTGCTGGAGATAGGTTTTTTTGTTGTTTTTTGTTTTTTTGTGTGTGGTACGCGGACCTCTCACTGTTGTGGCCTCTCCCGTTGTGGAGCACAGGCTCCAGACGCGCTGGCCCAGCAGCCATGGCTCACGGGCCCAGCTGCTCTGTGGCATGTGGGATCTTCCCGGACCGGGGCATGATCCCGTGTCCCCTGCATTGGCAGGCAGACTCTCAACCACTGCACCACCAGGGAAGCCCTGCTGGAGATAGTTTTGACAGCCTGCAGTGGAAGAGATTCAGATTGGCAGAGAGCAGTCTTCTGCAAGTCAGTAGGAACTCACCTTGAATGTTGATGTCTGCTTCAGCCAGTGTTGGATCATTTGGCTTTGGGCACAGGGAGAATGTGTCTCAGTGCATCCATTCTAAAATAGCTGCTTGCCAGGTAAGTTTCCCAGAGACTGAAGGTGATGTAGGCATAGAAGCACACTCAGCTTAATTGTCTGAAGTACTGAGGTCATGGACTTATGTTGAGATATTTACAGAACACCATCTACATAGAGGGTGTTATTCCAGATTCTGAAGATTAAAACAAGTAATAGACACAGCTTTGGTCATTAAATGGCTAGTGGGGGAGACTGATAATAAAATGGCAATTTCAGTGCACTCTGACATAGCCCAGAACATTATGGGAACAAATCAGAGTATATTTTCTCTTTTCCCAGTGTTAACATCCAAGGGGTGTTGGGAACACTGTTTGGACTGCTTGAAACCCCCAGCTCACTGTGGGCAGACAGGTCAACACTATTCCCATACATGTCTGAGATCGGGATGATTCCCACACATGAGCTATGATGTGCATGTACTAACATGCACAGAGTAATTGTCCTTTATAATTGAAAATGTGGCCACTGACAGTTTTATGTTCCTGACAGTCAACCAATGTCAACAGGATTTTATGGTGAATTTATGGTGGTAGGCTCTGGGTGCTGGGTTAATAGGCTTTCTGCCTCTGTAATAAGGGCCCATTAAAAATAAGGAGGAGAGAAGGATTTCTAAACACAGCCTGATGTTTGAGCTCAGCTGCTGTGATCTCTGGGGCATTAAATGGTTTCTTGACTGAGGAGTCATGAAACAAATATTTCCTTAAAGAGCCGTGGTAATCTCACCTTCCTAAGTTTTCTGGCCCAGAACCTGCAATTATGAATCATTACACCAGGAGCAGGCCACTCATAGGTCTTTGGGGAAGATTCTTCAGATGCTTGATGTTTGGCAAAATATTGAAAAATAAACCAGCAACTCTTAGAAGAGCTGAGAAGTTCTAAAATCACGGCCGTCAAATTTCCAGCCACTGTGAGTAACCTAATGAGCAAGAGATGAAAATAGACTTCATTGGGGAGGGTCAAGATCGCCAAAAACAGCTTGTGACAGCAAAACTTCACAATAAACATTATATCAACATGTGCATTTAATTAAAACAATGTCTATTTTTGCAGGTAGTTAAAATGCCAGACACTGCGCTAAGACTCATTTATTCTATTTAATCCTTATGAGAGATATATTGCTACCGCCATTTGAAAGCTAAGGAAAAAAAAATTAGAGATGCTGAATTTTTCTTTGCCCTTTGCTCTTTGGAACAAAGAGCAGACAGAACGAGATCTTGAAACCGAATCTGACGTCAAAGTCTGGGCTCTTCAATTGCTGTTATGTGTCCTTCTTTAAACCCCTGTTTTGTGTTTGTTTGTATTTCTTAGCTCTAGAATCTATTTCATACATGCTCTTGCCCAACTGCCCCGAAGATAGTTGTAGTCACATAGAGCTACTAAAAATCATCTTTCAAACAACCAATTTGAAGAGATAGTCAAGCACCCTTCTCTCTCATCTCTTCTCTTAGGGAAGAATAGTCTTTGGCTACTGAGCACATAGCATTCACTGAATAAGCCCCTGTTTAATGTCACAGTCACAAATGGTTTTAATAAATAAAGATTAAAACCTGACCACATGTGCCTCATAGACAGGAGAAAGACAGAGATGGTGTATCTATGAATGCAGTAGGTGCCCAGAATCCCTTATCTGAAACTAGAACAACCAAATAGGCATAAAGGTTTTCCAGATTTTATGATTCCCTAATATTAGGCGACTCTCCTAGGGGACCCAGGGGCAGCACCACATGAACAAACATGTTAATATTTATGCAGTGAAACTCATGAAAATTCACACTACATATCAGACCTAGGGGCTGTAAACTAACTCCCTTTAGGTTCAGGTCAGGTCAGAGGTGCTACTTAATAAGTTAAGAAAAGTACAATTTTTTTTCAAAGTTTTTATTTTCACTCCAAGATATCATCCTGGTTAATTCTCAAAAACACTCTCTGGTGGAAAGTAACTCATTCTTTCTAATGACGACCCGACCCGATGTCCTTTTGGCATCAGAAGGTAAAGTCTCTTGCCCAACCCTTCTTATCTCTAATTTGTGTTAGGATTAGGCCTAGAATCCAGAGGCTGTGACTCCTATTCTGGAGAGCATTTCTGCACAACAAAGGCCAGAGCAGAAAGTCAGAGTCACACAGACCTGGGTTCTCTTTCCCTTCTTGACAAACTGGAATGACCAAACCCAGTCTTCACACCAGCTCCCACATCTCAAGATACACAATCTCAGACTTGGAGATAGTGGTATTGCAGGATCCTCTGGGGGACTCTTTTGGGTGCTTTCACTTGCTCCTACCTCACCTCTCTCTCAGTGCTGTCCTGCCTCCCTTCTCTGTGAATTCTCCAACTTTGCAAATGACTGAGTGCCAAATTCTGCCACGATAATCTGAGTAAGCCCTTTAATGGTTACACAATTTCCTCTTCTTTCTCTTGGACGTGGAAAGAATCAGAAGAATTGACCTATTGATCCATCAGGAACCTAGGGTCTGTCTTTTGTTCCCACCATTGTCCAGAATGTGATCTCAAAAACCCACTGGAGGGCCTCCCTGGTGGCGCAGTGGTTGAGAGTCCGCCTGCCGATGCAGGGGATACGGGTTCGTGCCCCGGTCTGGGAGGATCCCATATGCCGCGGAGCGGCTGGGCCCGTGAGCCATGGCCGCTGGGCCTGCGCATCCGGAGCCTGTGCTCCGCAACGGGAGAGGCCACAAGAGTGAGAGGCCCGCATACCGCAAAAAGAAAAAAAAAAAAAAAAAAAAAAAAAAAAAAAAAACCCACTGGATGCAGCAGTCATCTGGCGTACCAGGTGTGGGTGTTATGGGTCCTCCTTCCCTTTCAAGGAGACAGCACATCTCAAAGCATGAGATCAAACATAAAAGTTTCCATTGAAATAGGACATGTTCTCCACTTATTTACTCATTAATAAATGTTCGTCTTCTGCATAGAAATTTCTCTGCAGGGGTGTATAAAATTATTATACCGAACTTTATTTTTATATTATGGATGTAATATAATATTACAGAAAATCTTGAGTATAGACAAAAAAAAAAAAGCATGAATACACTACTATTCCCACTCCTGTTTCTTTTTGATGTATTCTTTCTACTTTCTCCTATGCATGCTTTTAACCAATTCTTTAATCAGGGAAGATATATAATTCTGTGACTTTTTACACTTTTTTAAAAAACATTTTCCATGTGTGCTGTGGTGTATTTTTAATGAATGAGCACAGTTGTTAAGAGTGTGCAATCTGAAGACAGACTGCTATGCTCTGAGTGTTTGTGTCCCCCTGCAAATGCATATGTTGAAGCCCTAAGCCCCCGTGTGACCTGTATTTGGAGTTGGGGCCTTTGGGAGGTAACTGGATGAGGTGGTGAGGGTAGGGCCCCATAAAGAGATTAATGTCCTTATAAGAAGAGGAAGAGAGACCAGAGCTATTTCTCTTTTTCTGCCCTATGAGGATACAGTGAGGAAACAGCTATCTGCAAGCCAAGAAGAGGGCTCTCACCAGGAACCAATTGTCTGGCACCTTGATCTTGGTCTTTCCAGCCTCTGGAACTGTGAGAAATAAATGTTTGTTGTTTAAGCCATTCAGTCTGTGATATTTTGTTATGGACTCCTGAGCTAAGACACAGACTACCAATCTTTTCGTTGGGTAAACTTGGCAAGTTACATAGCTTTTCTGTGCTTTGTTATCCTCAGCTATAAAATGGAAATCATACTAGCAGTTATCTCAGAGTTATTATGAAGATGAAATGAGATATTACACATGAAGTGCTTAGAAAGTATTTGACAAATCATAAGCTTTCAAATAATAATAGCCATTGATTGCTGATGGTCATTTCCCTATCTTTTTTTTTTTTTTTTTGCAGTACGCGGGTCTCTCACTGTTGTGGCCTCTCATGTTGTGGAGCACAGGCTCCAGATGCACAGGCTCAGGGGCCATGGCTCACCAGCCTAGCCACTCCACGGCATGTGGGATTTTCCCGTTCCGGGGCACGAACCCATGTTCCTTGCATCGGCAGGTGGACTTTCAACCACTGCGCCACCAGGGAAGCCCTTCCTTATCTTTTAATCTGAATAATCACACCAATCTCATGAGCTTTTTGTAAGGATAAAGGCCATATGTGTGAGAGCCTAATGCAGTGCCTGGCAGAAAGTAGGTTTGGAATTATGAAAATCATAAACCAAAATCTTAAAAAAGGAATATTTTAAAACTGTTCAAACTGAGATATTTATTTGAAAATGCCTTTGAAATGCTCAAAGTAACACAGAAATTTAGTGTCAAATCTGGAGATCAACCAAAGACCTTTGATTGCTTTGGCCCACATCAGTTTTCCACTTTCCCATCCAACTTCTCCAAAGAGGTCTTGTAGACCACATGATGAGAAGGGTGGTGTTACTGTTACTTCCTTCTGTGTAACAAATTACTCCAAAACTTAGCTGCTTATAGCATCATTTTAATATGTTCTCTGATTCCATGGGCTAGGAATATGGACAAGGCATAGAAGGAGTGACTGACCTCTTCTCAGTAATAACTTAGGCCCCAGCTGGAAGATATAGCCTCTGGAGGTGACTCAGTGGCTGGGGTTGGAATCATCTGAAGGTGTCTTTATTCGTGTGTCTTGTGTTGGCTGAGACCCCAGGTGGGGCTAAAGACAGAAACATGACATAACCTCTCCATATGGCCTGGGCTTTCTCACAGCATGGTGACCTCAGAGTAATGACATTTCTTATGTTGTGGCTTTGGGAGTCAAAAGCAATGTCTGTGTAATACAGACAGAGCTGTATTACATTTTATGATTTAACCTTGGACATTACACAATGTCACTTCTGCTGCATTCTATTGGCTACAAGTCAGTCACTGAAGTTGGCCCAGATGAAAAGGGAAGAACACACAGTCCTCTCTTTTATAGGAGGCATATCAATGACATGTTTAAAACTACCACAGGAGTCTAGTCCTGAGTATTTCAGGGAACAGTTTATTGAACCAATGAAATTAGAGGTCTTCTCTTGCTCAAAGGTTCAGTTGGTTTACAAACAGTTCCTTAAGGTGAAGGACTTTTCTTAGTTATGCCTGCATCCCTTTTTCTACCCAGGCCAGAATCCTTGCAGAGTTGATAATTGAATGTTTTCTGATTTACACCAAGCACAATTGACTTTATTATTTCCTAATTGTGTTCCAGATTTTCATTACAATAAAGCCCACTGCACATATTATATTAAACCTACCTATGTTTGTTGAATTTTATACTTCCCTTGGTTGATATACCCCCCAAATCATGTAATTTTATTTTTATAACTTGGTAAAATTTTTCTTATATAAAAATTTGTATTTAACAACAACAATTGTTATGATAATAATGATAAATCTTGGTCAAACAAATCAGCATGCTGATGCTATGAATCTACATAACATCCTGACTTTGATTGGACCAACTCACTGTATTAGTCAGGGTTCTCTAGAGAAACAGAAACAATAGGCTGTGTATATATATAAAAGAGATTTATCTTAAGATTTCACTCACATGATTATAGTGGCTGACAATTCCAAAATATGTAGAGTGGACCAACACTGTAGAGACTCAGAAAGAGCTACTGTTACAGTTTAAAGTTGAAGGTATCTGCTGGCAGAATTCCCTCTTGTTCTGGAGAGGTACGTCTTTTTATTCTGCTCCCTTCAACTAATTAGATGAGGCCCACCCAAATTATGGAGAGCAATCTGTTTTGCTCAAAGTGCATGGATTTATATGTTAATCTCACTCAAAAACATCCTCACAGAAAATCTATATTGTTTGACCACACATCTGAGCACCATGACTCAGTCAAGTTGACCCATAAAACTAACCATCACACCCACTATCAGGATAGAAACTAATAGTAAACATCAATCACAAATTATGAATAGGAAAATAAAGTTATTTTAGAGGAAAATGTAGAAATGTAGAAATGGATGGTGAATATATTTTCTAATTGATTTTCTCTGACATTGTATTAAATGCTGGAAAGAATAAAAGAACACATACAGCAGAAAAGAATAACACCAAAGGAAATCAGTCCTTGGTGCAAATGTAAAACCATTTATAACCTTAGCTGATTTGGTGACTTTTGTTAACAAAAAGGTGGTAGCAGGTGTGGAAGAGTACCAGCAGGGGGGTCTCTCTTATTGTTGTGAATTCAGAGTCCCTCAGTACAACAGGGTAGTGTCTGGACCCATCAGCTCAGACAAGGAGAGGGCCTACATGCACTTGACACCACAGGAGGATCTAGGCACATAGAATGCAGTCTCCAGGATTTTCAGCCAAGGCTAGGAATCACTGAACCTTTAGAATGTTCAAAGCCTAGCAAAATCATACTCATGAGTTTCCTGATGGTTTCTATGGAAATCCAATACTGGTCACCAAGCTTCAAAATAGGTCTTCTAGGACACTAATATTCACGAGTAGCCTTGTTGGTTATTTACTTTGGTAGCTTGCCTGGGAGCCATCCAATCAGTAACATGAACAACAGAACCCAGATGGTATGAAAAGGGGGATCATGAGGTACCTAAAACAAATTATTTTTGGATAACAGGAGACAGGACTTCTCCTACGAGCACTTTAACAATATAAGTATTTTTTTTTTATCTTCTATAATCCGATACATTTTGGGATGTGTATAGTTTGAAGAAATCCCCATGTACTTTGTAAGGTTACTATTTTCAGTGAAATACACTGTAGAAGATGGTGAAGTATTGGATGCATCTGTCTTTGGGGGAAAATTGACTTACCTCTGTGAGGTGGGAAAGGATGCAGAGAGGAGAAAAAATTGAGTATGACTTCATAAATTCAGGGCAGTACATGTGAGAAGAGTATTCTCAATATAACCAAGTGAGTTACAGGAACCTGAAACCTCAGATTTGCCAGAAGCTTTGGGGCATTCTACTCTGGACTTGCCTAGAAAATTAAAATTCCCTTCAGGTGTCCTACCTGTAATTCAAACACTCTGTTGAAACCCTGCAGAAATTTCAATATTTGGACAACTAAATTATAGTTTCTATTATCTCTCCCCCAACCAGATAGGAAAAAAAAAATGATCAGAAGCACTTGGTAAATACAACTTCATCTAATCATTCCAACATTATGTGACATAGGAGTTATCACTTCCAAGTTATATGAATATATAAGCCATAGTTTTAGATGGTCTACCTAAAGGTCCTTAGGTCATATTACAAGTAAAATGAAGAGGTAGTGGGGGGCTTCCCTGGTAGCCCAATGGTTAAGGCCCAATGCTTCAACTGCAGCAGGGGAGAAGTTTGATCCCTAGTGGAGGAACTGAGATACTGCATCCTATGTGGTGTGACCAATAAATAAATAAATAAGTAAAAGGTACTATTCATATTCAGAAGTATTTTTCAGTGAATAAATAGATAGTTGGATGGATGGTTGGGTGTTAATGAGTTTTCAGTTATTTGCTTTATTTGGGTCCTTCAGTGTGCATGACACCGTCTTTGACCCTACTGAGGAGGGGATAAAAGAACAGTAAAGGTGTGTTCAAAACAAATCTTGGAAGCCCATATAATCTTTAGAAATATATTAACTGTCAAATTTATAGCTACACTGGCCAGATATATGAAGGAGAGAGTGTGACAATATAGATATTGGAATGAAACTATTTATTTCTGTGAGTTGTAAGTGACCATATAACTCACAAACAATGCTGAAGTCTATATATTCCAGGAGATTCATGTTGTGTTGTATTGTATCATGAAGAATTGTTCATAATTCATTTGCTGGGCTTCCTTTGTTATGCGTAGCCTGAACATTTCAGCATAAAATTTCTTTTCTCTTTGCAGAAATGGAAATGCAACTGTGATTTTTTTGGCAGCAGATCTGTCTGTGTTGGAATAACAGCGCTCATGAAGTGTTTGAATATTCGACCCTGTGTGACAAATGTCAATTGTGACAAGCAGGCAATAGGGACACCTATACTGACATTACTCCATTACTCCACAATAATTCTCTTCCTATATATTCAAAGGCACCCCATCATGTGGCCATTTTCCACCAAAATCCAATGGTCACCCAGTACATCACTGTCCCCCAAACTACACTGAAAATAACATACCTTGATACTTCCCAAAATTCAGAAATAAATCATTATTATAGAAAGACTATGTAACATAGAGTAACTAAAAGAAAAGAAAAATAAAATAAAATATTTTCAAAGCCCACTGCCAAAAGGAATTATTTTAAATAACTTGATCAATACTTTGTATATCTATGTATATTGCATAAACTGTTCTAGCTCTGCATCCACAAGTTTGCTTAATTCAGGGCCCTCCGCACCTGGCCCACATGGTCAAGGATGATCGTGGGAGATTGCTCACCACACCAAGCATAAGGCTTCTGCTGAGTTGACAGATGTTCTGGGACAGTGAGGTAAGGAGTCCACATGGGACAGTCAACCAGGACTTAGCATGATCTACTGACACTGCTGGCCATAGCTCCTGCTTGGCCATGAACTAAAGCATCTTGGAGGAAGACCACAATAATGCTCTTCCTATATATTCAAAGGCACTCCATCTTATAAATATGTCATAATTTATTTTGATAATATAATTTTTGGTTCTTTTAACCTATTTTTTTTTTTTTTTACTGTTAAATAAATTTTACATTTGAAACTCACCTAGTCTCTGCTGGAGTGACCCAACCTATGGGATCTTAAAAGAATGACTGGTCTCAGAAACACCATTTCATGACATGTGGAAAGTCCATATTCTCTCCCTCCACAACTAATGTCTGTGAATTTGTATGACACTGAACTTCTCTGGTTTTATACGCTTCCTGACAGATTTCATTTGTGTGTCTTCTCACCATCTTGCATGTACTAAAACAATAACGTGGACCATTTTCACTTTCATACAAATATTTCTAATTGTGCAGATAAGCATATAAACTTTATAATCATAAAAGAATGATTTACAAAAAGGTTCAAAAAGTTACAATTTCCTCTCTGTCGTGTTTTCTCTCTGATGGCCCTGACTTTCTTTGGAAATGATCAGTGACACCCTCTTGGATTCCTATTTTCCTTCTCTGTCTCTCAGAGTAGAGTTCCTTTCACCTGTTTCCTTTATTTTTAAACCTTACAATCTCCCTTAAAAGTTCCTTCAAACTGAACCCCAGACAACCAGACAGAATAATAGGTATCCCTCATCTCAGAGTGTGCAGAAGTTTGCAGTGAAAAGGAAATGGATTAAAATCATAGTAAAAGTTACGGTATTTATCAGAATGCTTAACCACAATTACTTTTTTTCTCATCCATAAAATGAAGCTAGTCAAATGGTATAATAATGATCATATAAATTAAAGAACTTATGATATTTAGATATTCTCAATAAATCAGCATTGTAGAAGAAGAAATACCTGGCTTCCTTATAGCCTTGCTTTGAATTATGTGACTTTGAGCAAATTACACAACTTCTCTTAAGTCTCAGCTTTCTCACCCTTCAAGTGGGAATAAGACTAATCATATTCATGAATATGCAAAGACATCAGGTGAAGTGTCCAATCCTTAACTATTCAGTTGAAATCCATGTCATGCACTATGAGACACCCATCTATGCAAGATTCAAACACGCTGGGACTTTCATGGGATGCAGTGAGGGTGAGTAAGGAAAGGTTTCCCTGGTCACCTTTATTCTTCCATTAGCTGAGTTCTGCCCACCAATGATCTCATTGTCCCTTTCATGTTAACACATTCCACCCTGTAAAGCCCAGTCCTTTTTCTTAGAACTAACCCCTGATAAATCTTAACTTAACAAGGTTTGTGGGTACATGGCTGACTTTATTGAGCTTTCTGAGAAGCGTAGGAGGGATTACTCAGAACCTTGGTGGTCTGTTTGCTGTCTGTTAAACGCACTTGGTCTCCCATTTTCAATTTCTCTCTCCTCCATTGCCTGTGGCCTCCAGGAAGGTTAATTCTTCCTCTCCTTATTGTGCTTAGGATGTGATAGGCCACCTTGCCCTGGGCTTACCTTTCAGAGGCACAGTTGATCTGGCAAGAATTCCAACATTCCCTCCCTTTTTTCTATTCCTCCTGTCTCTGCCAAGGGACAAGATGGTAAGATTTTTGTTCCTGTTATTTTGCCACCTCCCTGCAGGGAAGAAGTCGCTACTTCTAGTTTTGTTTTGAAATATCACTTCCTTCCTAGTCCTCCTTTCCCTCATGTAAAGCATCTTAAACTTCTTAGGTTCTTAATGAGGGTTGGAGGTGAGTGATGAGATTGAAGATGGGTTGATGTGGTTGGAGAGTGTGATTGATCACGTCAGAAGGAAAAAATAATGACATAGAAGAAAAAGCATAAAAGTGATGTGACAAAAGATAGGTTCCCAAGCCAAGCAATCATATTTCTAAACACTCCTAATACCTAAGGCCAAAGTACTCTTAATACTGTGAGTATGAAAAACATAAGAACCTTTACTTTCTAAGTCTGGGTAACTTCCCCCCATGGCCTTCACTGTGGATACATAACCCTTCCTGGGTCCCCTTCCACCCCAGGACCTGTGAGTCAGGAGACCATCTCTCATTCCTAGGCAGAAACACAGATGTGGGAAGGCAATGATTTCAGAGGGTTTATTTTAGAAACAGAAAGTGGCTTCCTAATGACAGGCTGGTTGGAAGGGGGTGCATCTCATTGGTTTTGCTGGCAGATCACCCTCTGCTGAACTGTTTTGTCATTTTGTTGTCTGTTGAGGTGACAACAAAATGTTGGTGAGCAGCTGGTGGCAGAATTATATTTTATGCAGAAACTGGGGGAGAAAATTATGGCCCAGTGCTATAATTGCCTGATTGGATGGGGGCGGAAGAAGGAGCTGTGCCTTTATCTGAATTAAATGTGTTTCCTCCCCTTTAGTTCAGCATGTCCAACTACAGTTGGTGAGAGTCAGGGAGTGGCACCCTTTATGCATTTCAGATGGGATTATGTAAAAAGAAAAAGTACTGCTCTGAGCTCTGTGGAAAGTCAGAATCAGCCTGGAATCTAGAATGACTGCGGTGAAGGATGTCTTGGTTTATCAGCAAGGAGTTAGGGCTTCCCAGAGGAGTGGGTCAAGACAGTGGGCATATTAATAGAGAAGAGACACATGAAAAACCAGGGAGGATGCCCAGCAACAGGGCTTAGGAGGACATACAGGTGAACAAAACCCAGTACAGTAGAAACTTTAAACCCAGGTCTTGATTCCCTTTGTAAAACTTGATATCTAATAGTCATGAAACAATAATTTCTTGCAGCAATTAGACAACTTTTGGAAGGACCAAAAAGGGATAAGATGGGATAGGGGTGTGGAAGGAGATGAGAGCCATGTGAACAGACTGTAATGGAGACAGCTGTCACCAAGAAACAAGGTCAAAGTCTCAAGCAGGTTTTGGGCTATGACTTCAGCCCATGTGAGATGGGAGACTGGCTAGAGAAAGTCATGCTTAGTTCTAAGGATCTGGGGAGATGGGATGGTGAATTAGCAGTGAGGCTTAGGGGCAGAGAATAAAATAAGGGTCTGTACAAGTACAGAGAAGGGTGGTCCAGGAGAAGTATTATGACCTCATAGCCCAGCAGAGCTGCCACAATGTGCCCCTGCCCTGACAATTATTCCTTCTGATCCTCCATTTCCTTATCTATAAAGTGTGAATAATCACACCTCTCTCATAGGATAACTGAAAGGCTTATATTTATGATATATTCAGAACACCTAATATACATTAGCTTTTATTAGTTGCATAGCAAGTTTCTTTTTTCCTTTATTTCATTCATTCATTCAAAAATATTTACTGAGCATCTCCTTACTCTCATGACACTTACTTTCCAGTTGAGAGACAGACACTAACTAAATCAGAATATAATACAATTCAGTGATATGTGCTATGAAACAAACAGCAAAGGAATAAAAAATCTTCATGATCTTATGAAGAAAAGTGTGTGTGATGTAGGGTATTAATCTACACCCTCAATTTTTATTCTAAGTGAAAAGAAAATGACGCCATGGTAGTGTAGCTATTGCTGTAATTATTGATGATTCCTCAGCTGCCTGCAGCTCGAAACAGGAATGACTCATGGCCAGTAAGCTTCAGAGAGTCCTTAATTTTTAGTTTTTAATGAAACCAGCTCTATTGTTTTTGTTCTAAGTGTTATATATTCTTGTTGTAGAAAACTCAAAACAATATAGTAAATTATGAATAAAATGGGAAAAAAGAAGAAGTAAAAATCATCCCAACATCCAAACATAGCAATTGTTAACTTTTTTAGCTGAGTATTCTGTTTGTTTTGGTGAGCTTTCTTAAACACATCTCTCAATATATATTAATTCCCTTAGTAATAGTGATACATACACACAATACATACACCTCATGTATATATACATGGCATGCACATGCGAGAGATATATCCAGGATGTAGGGAAAGGAAAGTGAGGCAGGAAACAAATACCAGCTTGCCCCACTCCAAGAAAAAGCACAGCCAGTGCTCAGCACGAGGAACACTTTCAGCCAGGCATGCAGGAGCGCTGTGCCTCTCACTTGCATGGGAGCCAGGAATCAAACAGGAATTAATGTGCCAGCTAGTTTCTGTTTCCTGCCCCCCACTGGTAAATTCTGCCTTTCAGAGAATTCAGCCCTGACTTCCATTAGTACTTATGTGTTGTATCTTCTGACACCTGTGAGCAGCTTCAGATTATCTGCCCTGTCCTGAGACATGCTCTGTTTGAGGCAAGATGCAGTGTGAGGAGCCACTGGCCATGGTCTCCAGTGGGGGCAACTATGAGCCCTCCCAGAGTTGGTCAAGATGGCAGTAGAGAAACTGATAACACTCTGCAGACAGGTATGGTCCAGATAATGTGAGTGACACTCAAGAGATGGCCAATGCAAGAAAGATACACAGCATTTGTGAAATATTTTACAGTGGATAAAATCTCTCATTTGCATTCTCTCCTTTGATCCTTAGGAATTTCCATGGAGTAATCCCAGAGGAGCACCCCAGGATGCCTCTGAGGCATTTCCTGAACTCCTAGAGCTTCATTTGGTTGTTTACATGTCTTCGACAGTCAGTGCAAAGGAAGGATGTCTACCAAGTCCAATGAGGGAGATTGAATTTGGCTACACACTATCACTCAAAGTTAATCAGGAGGGGATGCACACCCCACTTAAAAGACTCAGAGGGCATAACATACAATGAACAGGTGACTCCAGTTATATGATCTGTAAAATATCATTTCTTTAAAAAATACCTGAAGCAAATATGACCACATTAATATTTGTCAGTCAAATACAAACCTCACAAGAGCAGGAATATTTGTCTCTTTCGTTTCCAGCCATATCCCCAGTTGCCAACTTGTTCACAATTGATACTTGATGAGTCAATTAATATGTTAAATCTTGAAGCTGAGAATATAGGGGTTTGTTGTATTTTCTTTTCCTTTTCTGTATGCTTTAAATATTTTATTATATTTGTTGTTGTGGTTGTTTTAAAATGAAATCCATTAGCATAAAGGAGGTGGTCAACATGGAGGCTTAGCAAAATGTAGTAATATTAGAAGATAAAATTTGACATATTTATCAGTCATTCCACAATGAAGATAGACATTTTCCACCTACTAACTCTATTTACATTTAAGAAACATGACTCAAAATGATTGTGATACTTGTAAAAGTCAAACAGTGAAAATTGGTTCTGGAAATCAAACTCGGCATCTGTAGGTGGTAAAAACTTAAACTTTGGAGCCAAATGGACATAAGGTTGAATTATGACCTCAAGTATTTTCATTTGTGTCAGAAAGAGAGGTTGGAGGATATCAAAGGATTTAACAATATTCATGCAATTAAAAAATTAGTGCCTCCAATAATACTCAACATAGATTTGGAAGTTTTAGTCACAACAGAGAAGAAAAAGAAATAAAAGGAATCCAAATAGGAAAAGAAGTAAAACTGTCACTGTTTGCAGATGACATGATATTATACCTAGAGAATCCTAAAGATACTACCAGAAAACTACTTGTTGAGTCAATGAATCTGGTAAAGTAGCAGGATAAAAAATCAATGCACAGAAATACCATGCATTCCTATACACTAATGATGAAAAATCTGAAACAGAAATTAAGGAAACACTCCCATTTACCATTGCAAAAACAGAATAAAATAACTAGAGATAAACCTACCTAAAGAGACAAAAGATATGTAGGCAGAAAACTATAAGACACTGATGAAAGAAATTAAAGATGATACCAACAGATGGAGAGATATACCATGTACTTGGATTGGAAGAATCAACATTGTGAAAATGAATATATTACCCAAAGCAATCTACAGATTCAGTGCAATCCCTATCAAACTACCAATGGCATTTTTCACAGAACTGGAACAAAAAATTTTACAATTTATATGGAAACACAAAAGACCCCAAATAGCCAAAGCAATCTTGAGAAAGAAATGGAGCTGGAGGAATCAGTCTCCCTGACTTCAGATTATACTGCAAAGCTACAATAATCAAGACAGTGTTGTACTGGCACAAAAACAGAAATATAGATCAGTGGAACAGGATAAACAGAGATAAACCCACACACATATGGTCACCTTACCTTTGATAAAGGAGGCAAGAATATACAATGGATAAAAGACAGTCTCTTCAATAAGTGGTGCTGGGAAAACTGGACAGGTACATGTAAAAGAATGAAATTAGAACACTCTCTAACACCATATGCAAAAATAAACTCAGAATGGATTAAAGACCTGAATATAAGGCCAGACACTATAAAACTCTTAGAGGAAAAAAAGGCAGAACACACTATGACATAAATCACAGCAAGATCCTTTTTGACTCACCTCCTAGGGAAATGGAAAGAAAAATAAAAATAAACAAATGGGACCTAATGAAACTTCAAAGCTTTTGCACAGCAAAGGAAACCATAAACAGAACAAAAAGACAACCATCAGAATGGGAGAAAATATTTACCAATGAAGAACTGGCAAAGGACTAATCTCCAAACTATACAAGCAGCTCATGCAGCTCAATAAAAAAAAAAAAAAAAAAAAAAAAAAAAAAATGTGCAGAAGACCTAAATAGACATTTCTCCAAAGAAGATATACAGATTGCCAACAAACACATGAAAGAATCCTCAACATCATTCAGCATTAGAGAAATGCAAATCAAATCTACAATGAGATATCATCTCACACCAGTCAGAATGGCCATCAACAAGAAATCTACAAACAATGAATAAATGCTGGAGAGGGTGTGAAGAAAAGGAAACACTCTTGCACTGTTGGTGGGAATGTAAATTGATACAGCCACTATGGAGAACAGTGTGGAGGTTCCTTTAAAGCCTAAAAGTAGAACTAACATACGACCCAGCAGTCCCACTACAGGGCATATATCCTGAGAAAACCATAATTGAAAAAGAGTCATGTACCACAATGTTCATTGCAGCTCTATTTACAATAGCCAGGACATGGAAGCAACCTAAGTTCCCATCGATAGATGAAAGGATAAAGAAGATGTGCCACATATATACAATGGAATATTACTCAGCCATAGAAGGAAACAAAACTGAGTTATTTGTAGTGAGGTGGATGGACCTAGAGACTGTCATACAGAGTGAAGTAAGTCAGAAAGAGAAAAACAAATACCGTATGCTAACACATATATATGGAATCCAAAAAAAAAAAAAAAAAAGCAAATGGTTCTGAAGAACCTAGTGGCAGGATGGCAATAAAGACACAGACCTAATAGAGAATGGACTTGAAGACGTGGGGAGGGGAAAGGGTAAGCTGGGAGAAAGTGAGAGAGTGGCATGGACATATATACACTACCAAATGTAAAACCGATTGCTAGTGGGAAGCAGCCGCATAGCACAGGGAAATCAGCTCGGGGCTTTGTGACCACCTAGAGGGGTGGGATATGGAGGGTGGGAGGGAGACACAAGAGGGAGGGTATATGGGGATATATGTATACATATAGCTGATTCACTTTTTTACAAAGCAGAAACTAACACAACACTGTAAAGCAATTATACTCCAATAATGATGCTAAAGAAAAGTGCCTATGCAAGACATAACTATTTATTACTATGTGCCAAAGGCTATATTAAACATTTTTTAATCCTCACATAGATTCTCTGAGATTAACAGATTTAAAAAGTGGTACCTCAGAGATGTTCTGTAACTTGACCAAGATCACACTGCTAATGTATGACTAACCAGGAATTCCATGTATGGTGGTTTGTGGAAAAGCTCATAATTCCAAAGCTTTTTTTTGGTTTGTTCCAAAAACTCACAATGCCAAAGCTCACAATGCCAATAACCACTCTACCACCCACAGCCAATCATGGAGAAGACATATTGTCTTGGGTATGAACCCATGTCTGTCTCACTCCTTTTTTTATTTCTCTCTCTTTTTCTCTTGCTCTCTCAGTATGGCTCTCTCTTTCACTGTAGGACCTGGACTGTTGATCTGAAGTCTTTATCATTGTCTCATCACCTTTCCATCTTAGAATTTATATTGAAGTAAAAGTTTCTACAATGTGCACCAATGTTCACTCTCTTTTATTATGCCCTGAAAGCTGTACACACTAGTTTACTGGATGTTTGATAAGTCAAATTCAGAAAGTCCTAAGAATCCCAAAAGAGGTTTTCCTAATGGTGTGCAAATAATCACATTTTGGACATCAAACAACCCTTCTCCAACGTTCTTTTCTTTTGCTTTTGTTATATTAAGTATAAAACCCAGATAGTTATATATCAGTTCTTAAAGACTTCTCAAAAAAGCATGATTATAAGCATGTGGATAATAGTATTAGATTTACGGAGGAGTGGTTTTGGAGTTTTTGTTTGGTTTGGTTTTTGTTTTTGTTTTTCTGTGGAGTCTTTTACCTCCAAAAGGTGGTGGAAGAGCAGCCTCAGGAAAGAGCTGAATCCAGCCTTAAATATTTAATTCCATCTTCAAATCTCAGATGTCAGGAGACCTTTGGGGTGGCCCCATGCATGAGTTCAACAACCAAAGAAGTCCCAATCCTTGTTCTCCTTTTCTGTCTTACATGTCATGGGACTTTCATTTGTTATTTCTCTCTCAAATATGATGCTCTCTACAGGAAATAAAACCCCATTTTTCTTAAACGGTCTGGTTTGATGTCACTACAGCAGTGAAGTCATTATGATTCTCCAGGGCAATTTTCTTCCTGTACTAATAATGCTCCGTTAGCATCTTTCAAAACCAGAAAATCTGTTCTAGGAAAAGGGAGAGAGGTAGCTAAAAGTGAAAAGCAGAATATAATGTGTCTCACTGGCTTTATGTAATCCTTTGCTGGCACAGGATTTCTCAATTAGCCCTAGACTCCCTATTACCGCTGGTGCAGGATGGAGGCCTCTGTCAAACTGAGGGACAGATTCATTCGTTTTTTTGGCTCTCTGTCAGCAAACACACAGAAATGACCCTCAGGGCTTTCCAACCCATGAACAACTCAGATATGACAGAGAAAGTTGATAAAACTATATGTAGTTTCAACAAATTGGGAGTTCACTCTGGTTATATAATACTAAATATCATAAAACCTTGGCTTTTTTTAAACATTTGTGACAAATAATCTATCTTTTTAACTTCTTACAAGTGACACTAATTCTAAATTGTATGTGTATATGCATTTGCATTTACCTATATATAAATCACACACATATATATAATGTGTATATATATATATATATATATATATATATATCAGAGCTAAATATTTCCTTGCATTTTCACAACTCTACCATCTCTTGCTCTTGATTTATTTCTACTTTCCTGATTCTTCAGCAGCTGCTGTGTTGATGAAGATACTGGGTAGAGAAAACAAAGGGATAAGATAAATTCATACTATTAAGGGCTAGGGAATACTAGCTGAAAAAGCAGAATATTTCTTGGAAAGTATGAAGAGAGGGTTAGAAAGAGGAAAGCTCTAGCTATCTATGTTCTTAAGGCTTTAGAGACTTTTGAAGAGTGTGAATACAAGCCCATGGTAGTAATGACTAACATCACTATTTAATTATTTCTGGAATTTGGATTCGAATGTCTTCTGATTGCTGCACCCTGCATTAGGCAGCCACCCAGCTTTATGGGAGTACACATATATTAATAAATAGATGCATAAGTATACCCAGGTTATAGACCTAATTTAAGAGTGATAGCTACTAATGCTGGCAAGTTAGTAATCTCTGTCTAATGGTATTAGTTTCTTCAACAGAATTTATTTGAATAAATAATATATTCATTGTCTTTAGAAATGATTCAGTAAATAAAAATGATATTGTATCTCATGGAATATTCTCATGAGTCGATGTCAAGTAAGACAGCAACAATGAGCTGGAGAAATACATTCTTGTAACCAAGTCAGTACTTTGCCATATAATATGGTTGAGACTGCAAGTTTTGGTGTCAGACTGCCTGCCTTCTAATGTTATTTTATCATTTACTATTTATATAACCTTGGACAAGTGAATGAGTGTCTCTGTATCTCAGTTTCCTCATCTGTAAAATGAGGATAAAGATATTTATGTTGTATGGTTAATAAAAGCATTAAATGAAATAATACATCTCAAGCATTTAGAACAGGGACCAGGATACAGTAAGTGTGGAATAAATATTATCTGCCATCTAACCCAGAACTGGACCCAGTTCTGCTATCCATTCAGTAAAAATGATCTTACAGGGACTTCCCTCATGATTCAGTTGTTAAGACTCTGTAAATCCAATGCAGGGGGCACAGGTTCTATGATCCCTGGTTGGGGAACTAAGATCCTGCCTGCCACATGGAGCAGCCAAAAAATTAAGAAAGTGATCTTACATCCTGCACAAAGTGGTTGCAATTATTAGAGAGCATATAATTGTAAAGTTCCTAGCACTGTGTTTGCCATATAATAGATACTCTGTCCACAAGGGTGGTTTTCTATTGCTTGTTGATGTAAATTGTATGTGTAATAACTGTGTGTATACAGCACCTTACAATTTACAAACAAGTTAACATGTTACCTTATTTAATCCTTTTACATGTCTTGACACGTACACATTTTCAGTCCTGCTTTAAAGGTAAGACTCAACCTGTTTAAGTGACCTTCCTGAAGTTGTGCAACAATAAATTAAAATTAGAAATGAAATAGGTTGTTTGAGCACTACTTTTTACCAATAACTTCATTTGGCATTTAATCTTTATGATGTTATTTAATCTTTCAAGGATCCCAAAATGTAAGGATTATTATCCACTAGGATGAAGAAAGCACAGACCAACATCCACAGCTAGGGAAGTGTCAGAATCAGGCTTTGCATCCAGGTCTGCCTGTAGATTCAGGGATTTGATTCTTTCCACTAAACTACATATCACCTTTCTTTCATATGAGCATTTTCTGATTGCTTTTCTGATTCTCCATGTTAAAATAAAGGAGAAAATAGTATCTCTTATCTTCCCCCCGCATGCACTTGAAATAATAACTACATCCGTAAGGTATGAATCAACACATTTTGCCATCCACCATTTCCTTCTCCTGCCCCAAATTCACCTGAGTTTTACTGAGGACATTTTAAAGGAAAGAAGGAAGGAAGGAAGGAAGAAAGGAAGGAAGGAAAAGAAAACAAGGCAAAGAATGGCAGCAGCAATGAAAACTGCTGGGTGAGTGCAGGGGGCCTGCCATCTCTGGGGTCCTGATCAGCGACTCTGCCCCTTTTATCTTCCAATTCCTTAAGCTACTGTGATCTGTTCTGCCTTCTGTGGCTACATATGTCTCCAAGCAGAGCGATGGTTCCTAACAGCAGGAACTCTGCATTTTCATCCTGTCTTTTGAATCGCTTTAAATTAAGCAATGTGTCTGTGTGCATCGGCAGGAGGAAAGACTGCTCCCGCACTGTCGAACTAGCCCGACGTTTATGGTGTTTAAAGATCTTCCCAACAAAAAAAAAAAAAAAAAAAAAGAAAAGAAAAGAAAAAAAGAAAGAAAGAAAGAAAAGAAGAAATCTAGCTCTCTTCTTTAGCATAAATAATTCTGTTTTCATCACACAAGCTTTAGTACCAGGAGATTAGAGCTCATAAGAAATAAGTAAAATTATTTGTTTCAATACTACCCTGTTAGATGCATTGCCAATAGAAGGAGAGATATGAAATTCTCTATAGGACAAGAAGGAGTTCAGCTGGACTCTTGTGTTTAGACACAAAAGTAAATGATAATATGCAAAAATAAGAGCTAGCAGAGAAAGAAGAAAAAACAGAAATGAAAGGTATTTGATGGGAATTATTCATAAATTGTCCCCAGTGAAAGGTGATCATCAACAAGCACCAGTTTTCTTGACACTGTGCTGACATTAACACTGTCCTGGGTAAACTGCACGACCTTGCAGGAGCTCTTCTCACTAGGTCAGTGGCATTAGTGATCATACAGCACAGAGGCCCCCGAAGCCGGATCGGAGTTCTAGCATCCTGACCTACATGTCAACTAAGGTAGACAGCTTCCCAGGACACCTGGGAAATATCCCTGATATCTAAGTCAGGTCACATGTGCGCTGCTCTAAACTCTTCTGCTGGTGGCTTGGGGAGGGGGGAGCAGTCTTGTGTCAGTTACTTTACTCACTTGAAAGAGAGAAGTTTGTTGTTTAACAGTCTTTAGCACGTCCTATGTGCAAAAGTGCTCTTTGGCATGCAAAGAGAGAAAGGAAGGGACAAGATGGCCAGAATGTGGACTCACCTTCCAACAGCTTAGTACAGAGTGTGGGAGGGACACTTGCTCAAATAGGATGAAGGGGCAAAGGAGAGCTGAGGTAGGAAGCTGGAGTGGTGGCCAGTCCGCATCACTGTTACACACAGTGCAATTAGTGTCAGGGCACCATCTTCTAAATCCTGACTCAGGCACATGGTAAAGGGTCTTAATGGGGTCTGAGATTGACCTTCTAACTTCTCCCCTTGCCTCCAATTCCTTGCAGCATCACTATGTTTGCTGCCTGTCTTTCCCCCAACACATATAATCTATACCCCATACAGCTGTTAACATTATCCTAATGCAAAATCTACCATGTTACTCTCCCTGTGTAAAACCTTTTAGCTACACATCTTCCAAGCTTTTCTCTTCAAGATAAACCACAAACATTTCTAACAGGCTATATAAGAACTTTCATGATTTGGTCGCTGCTTTGTCGTCTACCTTACCTCCTCCCTGCCAGCTCTCCCTCTATAGAACTAGTTGAAATTTCCCAGATGAGCCATACACACTTTCTGCTCCAGATTTTGCACATACTCTTCCCTCCCTCCAGAAAACACCCCCTCCCTTTCTCTGGCCTGCTGTATACTCTTCTTATGTCAGGCTTCGGTCAAAATGTCACTTTCTCTGGAAGAGTCTTTCTCCACCCTGGTTGCCCATTGGCATCCAAAGGTCACATCACCTTAAGAGTGTTAATAAATGCATACTCCATCTTACTGTTGAATTCAAAACTTTCTGGAGAGACTGGGCATCAATGTGTTTTAAAATATTTTTAGATGATTCTACTGTATAGTAGGGTTTAAGAGATACTAGTACAGACAGCCTTACTGTCCCTCTTCCCAATTCTGCAATAGGTATTCTGTCCTCTGAAGCAGGGTTTTGTAAACTTCTGTAAAGGGCTATGCAAGTTATACCCTGTCACAGCTACTCAGCTTTGACTTTGTAGTTCGAGAATAGCTATAGACGACATGTAAACAAACAGACATGGTGTATACCAATGATATTTTATTTTCAAGTACAGGCAGCATTCTAGCTTTCAGGCAGAAGTTTCTCACAGTAGATTGTAATTGTCTATATTCACGTATATCTCCATGTTAGGTAGTAACCTCTTTGAAGGCAAAGACTCTGTATTACTCACCTACTAAGGTGAGTCCTTAGTCTCACAGTGCCTGACATCAACTGATCCTCAGTGAATACTTGTTGGAGGAATACCTGAGTGAATGAATATGACAAAGGGGAGTGAGCAATGCTTAAATCCTGTTACAAGCCTGGGTTCTTATCAGAAAGTGATTTTGGGCTCTGGGTTTATGTAGTAGTCTAGGTAAAGAGGAGAAAGGCCATTCAAAAATGTCATCTCACAATTATGATTGATGATGGAGCCTCTTCATTTTCTAGTCTTTCCTAGTTCTGACATCCTATGGCATATGAATCATCTCCTAGGAAAATGCTATTGACAAATATTGGTTTAGACAAAGGGAGGAATTCCATCCCAGTTTGCTTTCCTCCATTCCATAATGACTCACCCAGAAATGTGCTGAAGGCAGCCAAAGAATCATGCAAGGCGTCTTAATATTGTTCAAGGCTTTCAAAAACATTGCCTTATTTACATACACACCCCCCCCACACACACACCCATGGATCTTAGATACAGAGAGCTTATTGATCTTACATAAACTGTACTTTGAATAAGATCCCTCTTCCCCAGATTCTTCCACAGTCGTTACCTCAGGCTTAAGATTAAAGGCATCAACTTAGCTTCTCAGATCTCCCCCATTCTTTCATGACTTGTTTATTGTATTTTGGGAAGACATAGCCTCAACAGTTTCTCAAAGTGAATCAGGTCAGCCACAATCTAGAATCCTGGGTGAGGGTTAGGTTCACAGCAGAGGGTTAACACTGATGTAGGGAGATCTCTCTTTCTCTTTCTCCCAATTCCTCTCTCTCTCTCTCTCTCTCACACACACACACACGCACACACACACACACACACCAATTGTAATCTACCTGAGAGTTAAAATATTTCCTATGTAATTATCTATGTAATCTTGCATAAATTATTTAACCTCACTGAGCTAGATTCTAAATCCTCAATATTATTGAGTCATCAAGCTGTCATGAGCATTAAGAGGTGATCCATGTCGAGCATTTAGGATGCTATCTGGCATGTAGACAATTCCCCAGCTGTTAACACTAATGTATTATGACTTTTATATCCTCTGACCATCTCTAAAACACTCTGAGATAGTCAAGTCAGGGATAATTAATTCTTTTTTGTAGGTGAGAAAACAAAAGCCCAGAGAAGTTAGGCCATTTGCCCAAGATCACAGAACTACTATAGCATTAAGCAATAATTAGTTGTACACCTTCTTATTCCTAGGGATTTTCCCAACATATATTGTACCTTTTGAAACTTTACATGTTTGAGAAATATTATGGTAAAGTAAACCATGGGTTATTTATATGTTTTTTTTAACATCGTTATTGGAGTATAACTGTTTTACAATGGTGTGTTAGTTTCTGCTTTACAACAAAGTGAATCAGTTATACATACACATATATCCCCATATCTCCTCCCTCTTACATCTCCCTCCCACCCTCCCTATCCCACCCCTCTAGGTGGTCAACAAGCACCAAGCTGATCTCCCTGTGCAATGCAGCTGCTTCCCACTAGTTATCTATTTTACATTTGGTAGTGTATATAAGTCCATGCCACTCTCTCACTTCGTTCCAGCTTACCCATCCCCCTCCCTGTGTCCTCAAGTCCATTCTCTAAGTATGCGTCTTTATTCTTGTCCTGCCCATAGGTTTTTCAGATCCTTTTTTTTTTTAGATTCCATAAATATGTCTTAGCGTACAGTATTTGTTCTTCTCTTTCTGACTTACTTCACTCTGTATGACAGTCTCTATGTCCATCCACCTCACTACAAATAACTCAATTTAGTTGTTTTTTTATGGCTGAGTAATATTCCATTGTATATATGTGCCACATCTTTTTTATTCATTCATCTGTTCATGGACACTTAGGTTGCCTCCATATCCTGGCTATTGTAAATAGAGCTGCAATGAACATTTTGGTACATTACACTTTTTGAATTATGGTTTTCTCAGGGTGTATGCCCAGTAGTGTGATTGATGGGTTGTATGATAGTTCTACTTTTAGTTTTTTTAAGGAACCTCCATACTGTTCTCCATAGAGGCATTATCAATTTACATTCCCACCAACAGTGCAAGAGGGTTCCCTTTTATCCACACCCTCTCCAGCATTTACTGTTTGTAGATTTTTTGATAATGGCCATTCTGATCGGTGTGAGATGATATCTCACTGTAGTTTTGATTTGCATTTCTCTAACGATTAATGATATTGAGCATCCTTTCATGTGTTTGTTGTCAATTGGTATATCTTCTTTGGAGAAACGTCTATTTAGGTCTTCTGCCCATTTTTGGATTGGGTTGTTTGTTGTTTTGATATTGAGCAGCATGTGTTGCTTGTATGTTTTGCAGATTAATCCTTTGTCAGTTCTTCACTGGCAAATATTTTCTCCCATTCTGACGGTTGTCTTTTCATCTTGTTTATGGTTTCCTTTGCTGAGCAAAAGCTTTTAAGTTTCATTAGGTCCCATTTGTTTATTTATGTTTTTATTTCCATTTCCCTAGTAGGTGAGTCAAAAAAGGATCTTCCTGTGATTTATGTCATAGAGTGTTATGCCTATGTTTTCCTCTAAGAATTTGATGGTGTCTGGCCTTACATTTAGGTCTTTAATCCATTTTGAGATTATTTTTGTGTATGGTGTTAGGGAGATTTCTAATTTCATTCTTTTACATGTAGCTATCCAGTTGTCTCAGCACCACTTATTGATATGGCTGTCTTTTTTCCACTGTATATTCTTGCCTCCTTTATCAAAGATAAGGTGACCATATGTGCATGGGTTTATATCTGGGCTTTCTATCCTGTTCCACTGATCTATATTTCTTTCTTTGTGCCAGTACCATACTGTCTTGATTACTGTAGCTTTGTAGTATAGTCTGAAGTCAGGGAGCCTGATTCCTCCAGCTCCATTTTTCAATCTCAAGATTGCTTTGGCTATTTGGGGTCTTTTGTGTTTCCATAAAAATTGTGAGATTTTGGTCTAGTTCTGTGAAAAATGCCAGTGGTAGTTTGATAGGGATTGCATTGAATCTGTAGATTGCTTTGGGTAGTATACTCATTTTATCAGTGTTGATTCCTCCAATCCACGAACATGGCATATCTCTCCATCTATTTGTATCATCCTTAATTTATTTCATCAGTGTCTTATAATTTTCTGCATCCAGGTCTTTTATCTCCTTAGGTAGGTTTATTCCTAGATATTTTATTATTTTTGCTGCCATGGTAAATGGGAGTGTTTTCTTAAATTCATTTTCAGATATTTCATCATTAGTGTATAGGAATGCAAGAGATTTCTGTGCCTTAATTTTGTATTATGCTACTTTACCAAATTCATTGATTAGATCTAGTAGTTTTCTGGTAGCATATTTAGGATTCTCTATGTATAGTATCGTGTCATCTGCAAACAGTGACAACTTTACTTCTTCTTTTCCAATTTGGATTCCTTTTATTTCTATTTCTTCTCTGATTGCTGTGGCTAAAACTTCCAAAACTACGTTGAATAACAGTGGTGGGAGTGGGCAAACTTGTCTTGTTCCTTATCTTAGTGGAAGTGGTTTCAGTTTTTCACCATTGAGGATGATGTGGCTGTGGGTTTGTCATATATGGCCTTTATTATGTTGAGGAAAGTTCCCTATATTACTACTTTCTGGAGGGTTTTTATCATAAATCAGTGTTGAATTTTGTCGAAAGCTTTGTCTGCATCTATGAAATGATCATATGGTTTTTCTCCTTCAGTTTGTCAGTATGGGGTATCACGTATATTGACTTGTGTAACTTGAAGAATCCTTGCATCCCTGGGATGAACACCCCTTGAACATAGTGTATGATCCTTTAAATGAGCTGTTGGATTCTGTTTGCTAGTATTTTGTTGAGGACTTTTGCATCTATATTCATCAGTGATACTGGCCTGTAGTTTTCTTCCTTTGTGGCATTTTTCTCTGTCTTTGGCATCAGAATGATGTTGGCCTCATAGAATGAGTTTGGGAGTGTTCCTGCCTGTGCTATATTTTGGAAGAGTTTGAGAAGTATAGGTGTTATCTCTTCTCTAAATGTTTCATAGATTTCGCCTGTGAAGCCATCTGACCTGGGCTTTTGTTTGTTGGAAGATTTTTAATCACAGTTTCAATTTCAGTGCTTGTGATTGGTCTGTTCATATTTTCTCTTTCTTCCTGGTTCAATCTTAGAAAGTTGTGCATTTCTAAGAATTTTCCATTTCTTCCAGGTTCTCCATTTTATTAGCATATAATTGCCTGTGGTAATCTCTCATGATCCTTTGTATTTCTGCAGTGTCAGTTTTTATTTCTCCCTTTTCACTTTGATTTCTAGTGATTTGAGTCTTCTCCCTTTTTTTCTTCATAAGTCTGGCTAATGGCTTATCAGTTTTGTTTATCTCCTCAAAAAACCAGCTTTTAGTTTTATTGATCTTTGCTGTCATTTCCTTCATTTCTTTTTCATTTATTTCTGACATGATCTTTATGATTTCTTTCCTTCTGCTAACTTTTGGGTTTTTTTTTTGTTGTTCTTCTTTCTCTAATTGCTTTAGGTGTAAGGTTAGGTTGTTTATTTGAGATGTTTCTTGTTTCTTAAGGTAGGCTTGTTTACCTATGTACTTCCCTCTTAGAACTGCTTTCGCTGCATCCCATAGGTTTTAGGTCATTGTGTTTTCATTGTCATTTGTTCCTAGGTATTTTTTTGATTTCCTCTTTGATTTCTTCAGTGATCTCTTGGTTATTAAGTAGTGTGTTGTTTAGCCACCATGTGTTTGTTTTTCTTACAGATTTTTTCCATTAATTGATATCTAGCCTTATAGTGTTGTGTTCAGAAACAATACTGGATATGATTTCAATTTTCTTAAATTTACCAAGGCTTGCTTTTTGACCCAAGGTATGATCTATCTTGGAGAATGTTCCATGAGCACTTGAGAAGAATGTGTATTTTGTTGTTTTTGGATGGAATATCCTATAAATATCAATTAAGTCCATCTTGTTTAATGTATCATTTAAAGCTTGTGTTTCCTTATTTATTTTCATTTTGGTTGATCTGTCTAGCATTGAAAGTGGGGTCTTACAGTCCCCTACTAAGATTGTGTTACTGTTGATTTCCCTTTTTATGGCTATTAGTATTTTCCTTATGTATTGAGGTGCTCCTATGTTGGGTGCATAACTATTTACAGTTGTTATATCTTCTTCTTGTATTGATCTCTTGATCATTATGTAATGTCCTTCTTTGTCTCTTGTAATTGTCTTCATTTTAAAGTCTATTTTTCCTTGTATGAGAATTGGTACTCCAGGTTTCTTTTGATTTCCATTTGCATGGAATATCTTTGTCCATCCCCTCATATTCAGTCTGTATGTGTCCCTAGGTCTGAAGTGGGTCTCTTGCAGACAGCATATATAAGGGTCTTGCTTTTGTATCCATTCAGCCAGCCTATGTCCTTTCACTGGATAATTTAATCCATTTACATTTAAATAATTATCAATATGTTTGTTGCTATTCCCATTTTTTAAATTGTTGTGTGTTTATTATTGTAGGCCTTTTCCTTCTCTTGTGTTTCCTTCTAGAGAAGTTTCTTTAGCATTTGTTTTAAAGCTGGTTTGGTGGTGCTGAATTCTCTTAGTTTTTGCATGTCTGTAAAGATCTTAATTTCTCCATCAAATCTGAATGAGATCCTTGTGGGATACAGTAATCTTGGTTGTAAGTTTTTCTCCTTCATCACTTTATTTATGTCCTTCCACTCCTTTCTGCCTTGTAGAGTTTCTGCTGAAAATTCAGCTGTTAAGCTTATGGGGATTCCCTTATGTGTTACTTGTTGTTTTTCCCTTGCTGCTTTTATTATTTGTTCTTTGTATTTAATTTTTGATAGTTTGATTAACATGTTTCTTGGCATGTTTCTCCTTGGATTTATCCTGTATGGGACTCTCTGTGTTTCCTGGACTTGACTAACTATTTCCTTTCCCATATTAGGGAAGTTTTCAACTATAATCTCTTTAAATATTTTCTCAGTCCTTTTATTTTTCTCTTCTTCTTCTGGGACTCCTATAATTCAAATGTTGGTACGTTTAATGTTGTCCCAGATGTGTCTAATACTGTCCTCAATTCTTTTCATTCTTTTTTCTTTTTCCTGCTCTGCAGTAGTTTTTTTCCATTATTTTATCTTCCTGGTCACTTATCCGTTCTTCTGCCTCAGTTATTCTGCTATTGATCCCTTCTCGTGAATCTTTAATTTCATTTATTGTGTTGTTCATCACTGTTTGTTTGCTCTTTGGTTCTTCTAGATCCTTGTTAAACGTTTCTTGTATTTTCTACATTCTACTTCCAAGATTTTGGATCATCTTTACTATCATTATTCTGAATTCTTTTTCAGGTAGATTGCCTATTACCTACTCATTTGTTAGGTCTGGTGGGTTTTTGCCTTGCTCCTTCATCTGCTGTGTGTTTCTCTGTCTTCTCATTTTGCTTAACTTACTGTGTTTGTGGTCTTCTTTTCACAGGCTTTAGGTTCATAGTTTCTGTGGCTTTTGGTGTCTGTCCCCAGTGGCTAACGTTGGTTCAGTGTGTTGTGTTGGTTTCCTGGTGGAGGGGATTAGTGCCTGTTTTCTGGTGGATGAGTTTGGATCTTGTCTTTCTGGTGGGCAGATCCACGTCTGGTGGTGTGTTTTGGGGTGTCTTTGACCTTATTATGACTTTAGGCAGCCTCTGTGATAATGGATGGGTTTGTGTTCCTGTCTTGCTAATTGTTTGGCATAAGTGTCCTGCACTGTAGATTGTTGGTAGTTGAGTGTTGCTGGGTCTTGGCAATGAGATGGAGATCTCTGAGAGATTTTCACTGTTTGATATTACTTGGAGATGGGAAGTCTCTTGTGGACCAGCCTCCTGAACTTGGCTCTCCCACCTCAGTGTCACAACACTAATGCCTGGCTGGAGCACCAAAGGCCTGTCCTCCACATGGCTCAGAATAAAAGGAAGAAGGAAAAGAAAGAAAGAATGAAGAAGATGAAATAAAATAAAGTAAAATAAAATAAATTATTAAAATAAAAAATAATTATTAAGAAAAAAATATTGTTTTAAGTAATATGAAAAAATAAAACAAACAAAAGCAGAAGGAAAGAACACTAGGACAAATATTAAAAGCAAGATATACAGACAAAATTACACACAGAAACATACACATACACACTTACAAAAAGAGAAAAAGTGAAAAATGTATATATATCATTTCTCCCAAAGCCCACCTCCTCAATTTGTGAAGATTTGTTGTCTATTCAGGGATTCCACAGATGCAGGGTACATCAAGTTGATTGTGGAGATTTAATCCGCTGCTCCTGAGGCTGCTGGGAGAAATTTCCCTTTCTCTTCTTTGTTCGCACAGCTTCTGGGGTTCAGCCTTAGATTTGGACCCGCCTCTGCATATAGGTCGCCTGAGGGCTTTTTTCTTTGCTCAGACAGGATGGGGTTAAAGGAGCAGCTTATTCGGGGGCTCTGGCTCAGTCAGGCCAGGGGAGGGAGGGTTACAGATGTGGGGCGATCCTGTGGTGGCAGAGGCTGGCGTGACGTTGCAACAGCCTGAGGTGCACTATGTATTCTCCTGGGGAAGTTGTCTCTGGATCCTGGGACCCTGGCAGTGGTGGGCTGCACAGGCTCCCAGGAAGGAAGGTGTGAAGAGTGACCTGTGCTTGCACACAGACTTCTTGGTGGCGGCAGCAGCAGCCTTAGCATCTCATGCCCATCTCTGGGGTCCGAGATGATGGCCGTGGCTCACGCCCATCTCTGGAGTTCCTTTAAACAGCGCTCTTAATCCCCTCTCCTCATGCACCAGTAAGCAAAGAGGCAAGAAATAGTCCCTTGTCTCTTTGGCAGCTCCAGACTTTTCCCGGACTCCCTCCCAGGTAGCTGTGGTGCACTAGCCCCCTTGAGGTTGTGTTCACACAGCCAACCCCAGTCCTCTCCCTGGGATCCGACCTCCGAAGCCGGAGCCTCAGCTCCCAGTCCCCACCCGTCCCAGCCAGTGAGCAGACAAGCCTCTCAGGCTGGTGAGTGCTGGTTGGCACTGATCATCTTTGCAGGAATCTCTCCATTTTGCCCTCCGCACCCCTATTGCTGCGCTCTCCTCCATGGCTCCAAAGATTTCCCCCTCTGGCACCCACAGTCTCCACCTGCCAAATGGCTTCCTATTGTGTGGAAACCTTTCTTCCTTCACAGCTTCCTCCTGCTGGTGCAGGTCCCATTCCTATTCTTTTGTCTCTGTTTTTCTTTTTTTCCCCCTACCCAGGTACCTGGGTAGTTTCTTGCCTTTTGGGAGGTCTGAGGTCTTCTGCCAGCGTTCCATAGGTGTTCTGTAGGAGTTGTTCCACATGTAGATGTATTTTGATGTATATGTGGGCAGGAAGTTTATCTCTGTGTCTTACTCTTCGTCATCTTGAAGCTCCTCCCCCAATGGGTTATTTTAAATGAAATTGTGCTGTTACTGAAATGGGATTAGATTTTTTTTCCATGTAACTACAACTAGAAGAGGATGAATATTTGGGGTTCACGAGCTGAGTCTTTATTAAGCTGCATGTCATTGGGCAGACAAATAATCCTCACATCTCTTAAGTTTACTCATCTATAAATAGAGAAGTTTGGGTAAAATTATCGTTCAGATTCCATCCCCTTCCAGCAATTTATAAGTTGTTCAGTTTTCCAGGCTCTGGATTCTCAGTGACTGATGCTAATAGAAAGAGGAAATACTAGGATAATTGAACTTCACAGATAATCCCTCAAGTTATCTCTGAAACCTTGACCACCATGCATTCATCCTTTTATTTCAAGTGCTGACAATTAGATGTAATAGACTGATTTGAACTAGATCTTCCTTCATATCTTATTTATCCTCAGGAGGAAAGGACTAATGAGCAGAAAGATTGCCAAACTGGAGGAGACACGAAAACAAAGTCATCAGTGATTTGTAAGTTGGCTCTTTCTTGAGCTACTGAAAGTGTCTCCAGTTTTTCCTCATGCTTTGAAAACCTGTGTGCCTGAAGGACACTTTGCAAACCAATTTTCTGAAAACAAAATGACATATTCCATGCAGTGATGAGTCGATGAGGTAAATTAAAACAAAAACAAACAAAAATCCCTGCTTCTCTCCAATCTTTCTGTTTTTTATAAAGTCACATGGACATCATTTTCCTTTTCCATCAAATGGAGACACATCGATAGTAGAGGGACAGTAAACAGATGCAGACAGAACTTAATTCAGAATTCATCAAAATTTGATGTTTTTACCTTTGAGGGTTCAGTTTGAAATCTATATATTTGGGGAAGGACAGATAAAAAATATGTGACTTCCTTAAAATCAGGAGAAATGTTCTAAGTATGAAAGTTGGAATATATTATAGAAGGAATAAGATATCAGTTAGTGTACAGAGAGGAGATGATAAAATGGCTCCCTAAGTAGAAAGAAGACAAAATATTTCCAGATTATACTTTCTGCAAAATACAACAAATGCAGATTATTTTAGGACATAACTGCAGTTTGCTAAGCTGGTTATGCAGCTACTATTTTAAGCCTGCAAGTGAAGTAATATAGCATACTATTTAAGGATACCAAATCCAGGTCTGGCACCAAATTCCAGATTTAGTCCTTAGTAGCTCTGAGGCTTTGGGGAAATAATATAATCTCCCTGTGCCTCAGGTTCCTCATTTGTAGAATAGAGATAAGAAAATAACTACCTTAGAGAGTATTTCCATGAGGAAGTAAACAAGTCAATATATATAAACCCTTAGAACTCTGTCTCCAAATATTTTGTGGTAAACAGTATTATTCATGAGATGATATCTAAACATATGATGTATGAATATCTTATTTCGGTACATTGTCATCTCTTAAACTTCAAACATTGCTATGAAATAGGAACTATTACACGTGACACAACTGAGGAGCACATGTCTTGCAACAAAAGGAGACAGCGAGCTGCAAATAAGGAGCCATGGAACCACAACAAAGGAGCACGCTTGCTGCAACTAAGACCCGGTGAAAACAAATTAATTAGTTTATTTATTTATTTATTTAAATTTTAAGAGGGAACTTTATAACAATACAATCCTACCTTAAGAAACAAGAAACATCTCAAATAAACAACCTAATCTTACACCTAAATCAATTAGAGAAAGAAGAACAAAACAACCCAAAAGTTAGCAAAAGGAAAGAAATCATAAAGATCAGGTCAGAGATAAATGATAAAGAAATGAAGGAAACCATAGCAAAGATCAAAGAAACTAAAAGCTTGTTCTCTGAGAAGATAAACAAAATTGGTAAACCATTAGCCAGACTCATCAAGAAAAAAAAAGAGAGAAGACTCAAATTAATAGAATTAGAAGTGAAAAAGGAGAAGTAACAACTGACACTGCAGAAATACAAAGGATCATGAGAGATTACTACAAGCAACTATATGCCAATAAAATGGAAAACCTGGAAGAAATGGACAAATTCTTAGAAATTCACAATACTATGAGACTGAACCAGGAAGAAATAGAAAATATGAACAGTCCAATCACACGCACTGAAATTGAAATTGTGATTAAAAACATTCCAAGAAACAAAAGCACAGGACCAGATGGCTTCACAGGCGAATTCTATCAAATATTTAGAGAACAGTAAACACCTTTCCTTCTCAAACTCTTCCAAACTATAGCAGAGGGAGCAACATGCCCAAATTCATTCTATGAGGGCAACATCAGCCTGATACGAAAACCAGACAAAGATGTCACAAATAAAGAAAACTACAGGCCAATATCACTGATGAGCGTAGATGCAAAACTCCTCAAAAAATACTAGCAAAGAGAATCCAACAGCACATTAAAAGGATCATACACCATGATCAAGTGGGGTTTATTCCAGGAATGCAAGGATTCTTCAATATATATAAATCAATCAATGTGATAAACCATATTAACAAATTGAAGGAGAAAAAAGATATCATCATTTCAATAGATGCAGAGAAAGCTTTTGACAAAATTCAACATCCATTTATGATAAAAGCTCCCCAGAAAGTAGGCATACAGTGAACTTACCGCAACATAATAAAGGCCATATATGACAAACCAACAGGCAATTGTGAAAAACTGAAACCATTTTCACTAAGATCAGGAAAAACACAAGGTTGCCAACTCTCACCACAATTATTCAACATAGTTTTGGAAGTTTTAGCCACAGCAATCAGAAAAGGAAAAGAAATAAAAAGAATCCAAATCAGAAAAGAAGAAGTAAAGCTGTCATTGTTTGCAGATGACATGATACTATATATAGAAAATCCTAAAGATGCTACCAGAAAACTACTAGAGCTAATCAAGGATTTTGGTAAAGTAGCAGGATGCAAATTTAATGCACAGATATCTCTTGCATTCTCATATACTAATGATGAAAACTCTGAAAGAGAAATTAAGGAGACACTCTCATTTACCATTTCAGCAAAAAGAATAAAATATCTAGAAATAAACCTACCTAAGGAGATAAAAGACCTGTATGCAGAAAATTATAAGACAATGATGAAAGAAATTAAAGATGATACAAATAGATGGAGAGATATACCATGTTCTTGGATTGGAAGAATTAACATTGTAAAAATGACTCTACTACCCAAAGCAATCTACAGATTCAATGCAATCCCTATCAAACTACAACTGGCATTTTTCACAGAACTAGAACAAAATTTTCACAATTTGTATAGAAACACAAAAGACCCCGAATAGCCAAAGCAATCTTGAGATTGAAAAATGGAGCTGGAGGAATCAAGCTCCCTGACATCAGACTATACAACAAAGGTACAGTAATCAAGACAGTATGGTACTGAACCACAAAAACAGAAATATAGATTAATGGAAGAGGATAGAAAACCCAGAGAGAAACCCACATGCATATGATCTTATCTTTGACAAGGGAGGCAAGAATATACAATAGAGAAAAGACAGCCTCTTCAATCAGTGGTACTGGGAATACTGGACAGCTACATGTAAAAGTATGAAATTAGAACATTCCCTAACACCATACACAAAAATAAACTCAAAATGGATTAAAGACCTAAATGTAAGGCCAGACACTATCAAACTCTTAGAGGAAAACATAGGCAGAATGCTCTATAACATAAATCACAGCAAGATCCTTTTTGAACCACCTCCTAGAGAAATGGAAATGAAAACAAAAATAAACAAATGGGACCTACTGAAACTTCAAAGCTTTTGCACAGCAAAGGAAACCATAAACAAGACCAAAAGACACTCTCATTATGGGAGAAAGTATTTACAAATGAAGCAACTGACAAAGGATTAATCTCCAAAATTTATAAGCAGCCCATGCAGCTCAATAGCAAAAAAACAAACAACCCAATCCAAAAATGTGCAGAAGAACTAAATAGACATTTCTCCAAAGAAGATATACAGATTGCCAACAAACATTAATCATTGAAAGAATGCTCAACATCATTAATCATTAGAGAAATGCAAATCAAAACTACAATGAGATATCATCTCACACTAGTCAGAATGGCCATCATCAAAACATGTAGAAACAATAAATGCTGGAGAGGGTGTGAAGAAAAGGGAACCCTCTTGCACTGTTTGTGGCAATGTAAATTGATAGAGCCACTATGGAGAACAGTATGGAGGTACCTTAAAAAACTACAAATAGAACTACCGTAAGACCCAGCAATCCCATTACTGGGCATATACCCTGAGAAAACCATAATTCAAAAAGTGTCATGTACTAAAATGTTCATTGCAGCTCTATTTACAGTAACCAGGACATGGAAGCAACCTACGTGTTCATCAATAGATGAATGGATAAAGAAGATGTGACACATATATACAATGGAATATTACTCAGCCATAAAAAGAAATGGAATTAAGTTATTTGTAGTGAGGTGGATGGACCTAGAGTCTGTCATACAGAGTGAAGTACGTCAGAAAGAGAAAAACAAATACTGTATGCTAACACATATATGGAATCTAAGAAAAGAAAAGAAAAAAAGGTCATGAAGTACCTAGGTGTAAGATGGGAATAAAGACACAGACCTACTAGAGCATGGACTTGAGGATATCGTGAGGGGGAAGGGTAAACTGTGACAAAGTGGGAGAGTGGCATGGACATATATACACTACCAAACATAAAATAGATAGTTAGTGGGAAGCAGCCTCATAGCACAGGGAGATCAGCTAGGAGGCTTGTGACCACCCAGAAGGGTGGGATAGGGAGGATGGGAGGGAGGGAGATACAAGAGGGGAGAGATATGGGTACATATGTATATGTATAACTGCTTCATCTTGTTATAAAGCAGAAACTAACACACCATTGTAAACAAATATACCCCAATAAAGATGTTAAAAAATAAAACAACAACAAAAAACCCTACTTAACGTGACAAAAGACCTGTATGCAGAAAATTATGACACTGAAGAAAAAAATTAAAGATGATACAAATAGATGGAAAGATATACCATGTTATTGGATTGAAAGAATCAACATTGTGAAAATAACTATACTACCCAAAGCAATCTACAGATTGAATGAAATCTCTATCAAACTACCACTGTCATTTTTCACAGAACTAGAACAAAAAATTTCACAATTTGTATGGAAACACAAAAGACCCAAATAGCCAAAACAATATTGACAAAGAAAAACGGAGCTGGAGGAATCAGGCTCCCTGACTTCATACTGTACTACAAAGCTACAGTGATCAAGACAATATGGAACTGGTCCAAAAACAGAAATATAGGTCAATGGAACAAGATAGAAAGCCCATAGATAAACTCACGCACATATGGTTACCTTATCTGTGATAAAGGAAGCAAGAATATACAGTGGAGAAAAGACAGCCTCTTCAATAAGTGGTGCTAGGAAAACTGGACAGCTACATGTAAAAGAATGAAATTAGAACACTCTGTAACACCATACACCAAAATAAACTCAAAATGGATGAAAGACACTAATGTAAGCCCAGACACTATCAAACTCTTAGAGGAAAACTTAGTCAGAACACTATGACATGAACCACAGCAAGATAATTTTTCACCCACCTCCTAGAGAAATGCAAATAAAAACAAAAATAAACAAATGGGACATAATTAAACTTAAAATCTTTTGCACAGCAAAGGACACCATAAACAAGACAAAGACAACCCTCATTGTGGGAGAAAGTATTTGCAAATGAAGCAACTGACAAAGGATTAATCTGCAAAATTTACAAGCAGCTCATGCAGCTCAATATCAAAAAACAAACAACACGGTCCAAAAATAGGCAGAAGACCTAAATAGACGTTTCTCCAAAGAAGATATACAGATTGCCAACAAACATATGAAATAATGCTCAACATCATTAATCTTTAGAGCAATGCAGATCAAAACTACAATGAGATATCATCTCACACCAGTCAGAATGGCCATCATCAAAAAATCTACAAACAATAAATATTGGAGAGGGTGTGGAGAAAACAGAACCCCCTTGCACTGTTGTTAGGAATGTAAATTGATACAGCCACTCTTGAGAACAGTATGGACATTCCTTACAAACTACAAATAGAACTACCACATGACCCAGCAATCCCACTACTGGGCATATACCCTGAGAAAACCATAATTAAAAAAGAGTCATGTACCACAATGTTCATTGCAGTTCTATTTAACTATAGCCAGGACCTGGAAGCACCTAAGTGTCCATCGACAGATGAATGGATAAAGAAGTTGTTGCACATATATACAATGGAATGTTACTCAGCCATAAAAAAAAAAAAAAAAAAACCGAAATTGAGTTATTTGTAGTGAGGTGGATGGACCTAGAGTCTGTCATACAGAGTGAAATAAGGTAGAAAGAGAGAAACAAATACCACATGGTAACACCTATATATGGAATCTAAAAAAAAAAAAAAATGGTCGTGAGGAACCTAGGGGCAAGACGGGAATAAAGACACATACCTACTAGAGAATGGACTTGAGGACACAGGGATGGGGAAGGGTAAGCTGGGACAAAGTGAGAAGTGGTATGGACATATATACACTACCAAATGTAAAATAGATAGCTAGAAGGAAGCAGCCGCATAGCATAGGGAGATCATCTCAGTGCTTTGTGACCCCCTAGAGGGGTGGGATATGTAGACAGGGAGGGAGGGAGATGCAAGAGGGAAGAGATATGGGGATATATGCATATGTATAACTGATTTGCTTTGTTATAAAGCAGGAACTAACACACCATTGTAAAGCAATTATACTCCAATGAAGATGTTAAAAAAATGAAAGGAGTTTATAAAAACAATTTTGACAATAGCAGAAATTACCCTTTTCATCTCTGAGCAAAAATGCATTTCATTATACATACTTTCTCCTAAAATGAATAAACTGGTCAGTTAAGCATGCTCTGTTTATTTCCTCTATTATACTACAACATTCTCCATGTCTTAGGAAAAAAATAATAGTTTGTGGGAACTGTGGGATAAGCATGTGTGTGGATGGGACAACACAACAATTAATTATCTTAATGTTTGTGTCAATAACTTGTACACCAATATACTGAAATCCCATTTGACATGGTAATTGAGATGTACAGTTCAGAAGATAAGAAATGAGTGCTTCACAAATGTATGGAAAATCTTATAAAAAATAAATTCACATATAAAAAAAAATAAACTCATATTATTTCCCATTGAGAGGGAAATGGGTTCTCAATTCAGGTCTTTCTGACTCAAAATACTCTGTTCATTCTCATCGTGTCTACATCTTCACTCAGGCCAAGGTAGAAGTCACAAGTGACAAGCCTGGCTTGGGTCCCAGTCCTCTGAGGATGAGTCTTGCCTCAGCTTTTGTTTCAATGTCCCCAACAACTGATTATAAATGTTGTTGTGATTCTTGCAAAGCTTTGGGTGTGTTTTGAAGCCATTTCTCCAGGCTTGTTTGAAACTCATATTTATTTTATTGCATTTTTAACAAACTAAGGAACAAACAAATGTTTGGACAACAAACTAAGGTTTATATATTATTCAGTACAATAGGGAAGGATTCCCTACCTCATCTGGTGGGGAAGGATTACTTTTTTAAAAAGACTCTTTTCAGGATCATGGGAAGCTTCTACTCTTCTAATGTAACCAATTCACAGTCTAGCCAGTAAAACAAGACTGTTTCTTCTCATCCACTCAAATTCTGTGTTATATCATTTAGCATTTGAAAGCCCATGGGCTAAGCAATTTCTTATTCTGTGTATAAAAGAGGTCGACTACCTTTTTATATGTTTATTTATGAATTGGTTTTCATCTTCTGAGAACTGCTTTTTTAAATATATTATCCATGTTTTTAATAGAAGATTTCTGTACTTCTTATTGGTCTTGAAGTACTATTTTCAGATTAAGAGTAACATCTCTTAAAAAAAAAGTGTATGTGTATATGTATAACTGATTCAATTTGCTGTATACCTGAAACTAACATTATAAATCAACTATATTCCAATAAAAATTTAAAACAAAATAAAATAAAATTACCCTGTAAAAAAATAATAACCACTATTTGTCCTTTATTTTTAAATATACTTTCTAGCCTGTTATGATACCTTTAGCCTTTAAAAATCATAAATTCAATACAGTCAAATTTGTTTTTGATGTATCCTGAATTTTTAAAATTGCTTAAGACCTTTCTTTCACTGACAGATTTATAAATATTCTCTACATTTTTCTTCTAATACTTTAGATTTTTTAAATATTTAAACATTAACTCATTTAGAATGTTTTATACATTCTTAATTGTGGTTCCTTCCAAATGAATAAGCAATTATTCTTGCACTATTAATTAATAAAATATTATCTTTTGTTGGAATTGAAATACTAGATTTACTATATGCTAAATATGGGGTTTCATTAATTTCTAGACTTTATACGTTCCTTTTCTTTGATTTGGTTATTTTGGGGTGAAATCTATAAGGTTTTAATTACATGGGTTTATACCAAGTTCTAATACCTGGGAAAAGTAAAAGCATACCCCTTCATTAATCTATTTCATCTTTCTTCCTTTTGTTTTTTTTGTTTTTTTGTGTTTTTTTGTTTAAGGATATTTATTGTTATATTAATTTTTAAAAGTTATAGTCAAGTTAAAACAGCATTATAATGAAAATTGCATAGAGTCATTAATGTTTGGAATGATTGATATTTATATGAGATTAGTTATTCCTATTCAGGAACAAATAGCTTCTTTTCGTTATTTCAGGTCTTATTTTATGTCTAACAAAAATATTTTGCTTGTTTTCATATAGATTTTGTGGTCTTCTCTTTAAATATATTCTTTTGTGTTTCTAGATTATGTCTATTGTAAATTGTATTTTTTCAATTTTTTCTTACTGGTTATTACTAGTATAAGGGAAAACATTAATTTTGTATATTGAATTCAGGCACCTTATCAACTTATTTTATTAATTTTAGTACTTGATTTTTTTTCTAGCACTTTTCTTATTTTTCTCCCTGCTTTCCTTCCTTCCTTCTTTGCTCTTTTAATTCCTTTCTAAAGCCTTTAATCATACTATATTGAAATAAATGTTATTTTATTTTCTAACATTTATATTGACATTCTTTATCTACTCTTGTCATGTTATCTAACACCTCCAAAATAGTAGCTGACATCTCTGCTTTATGATTAACTTTAATGAAAGTAACTTTGAGCATATCTTCATTTAATTTGATGTTTGCTATTAGAAAATAGTTTTCCTTGTATTAAATGTTTTTCTTCTATTTCTATTTTATGTGAAGATTTCTTTTTTGTTTTTACCAATGGTAGCTGCCTTACTGATAAAGTCACATAATTTTTCTCCTTTGACATTTTTTGTCATGATGAATTATTAGCATAGATTTCCTGATAGTGAACCATTCTGCAATCTTGGTAATGGGTGTATGGTTCTTTTCATACTTTGTGGGATATTGGATTTCCTTAGCTATCTTTTCAAGTTTTAATATCTATATTTATAGGTAAAATTTACATGTTTTAATTTTTTAGTATTATCATTGTAAAGTTTTGATATCAAGCTTAAGCTTTATTCTTAAAATAAGCTGGGAATCTACCCTATACCATTTAGAACTTTGAACAAATCTTGGAAGTATCTTCAATTTAGAGGTTATTTAGAAATTTAGCAAGGGATTAGAGCATGTTTCTCTTTTAATTGGAATATTTTTATCTACCTTTATGAACTGTTCATATTTTCAATCTTTTTGAATCAATATTAGTCTATATTTTGCTAGAAAACAACAAAATACATATCACTTATTCTACATATTTAAATCTATTCCCATGCAATTGCACTTCTGCATTCATACATACTATCTCATTTCTGATAGTCAAATTTTAATTTTTTTCTCAATTTTACTTATCCTTATTCGTCATTGATGTATATATGCTTTATTACTTTTTTTATCTCTATTAAATTCCTCTGGAATACTTTCTAAGTTTTCCTTAATTTCTTAAAAATAATAATTCTCTCTCAACAGTTTATTAGAATATATTATAAATCACATCATCTATTCACAAAATAATTATAGAATTGTAAGAAACTGATACAAATAAACCTCATAATAGATTTTACATACTGCTATTTTGAGAAGAAAAGGATCAATGAGACCAGAAATACACAAAGAAGCCGGTCATGAGTGATGCAGCTTAGGGGTTGAAAAGGGAAAGAGACTGATCAAGATTCCCAAAACTATATGAGCTAATCAGTATTTCCACAAAGAGATTTCCCAGTTAGTTCATTATGGAATCACCACTTGTGTTAAAGAGAATTGAACTGTTCCTGAAATAGAGAAGTCATCTTGGGAACTAATTAAAACTGAAGGATTGTTGCTGTATCCACACCCTGGCTTATGTTAAACTTTCACTTTTCTCACTGGATCCAATAAAACCCATACTCTCAAACAGAATAAGAAGAAATGCCTGTTCGTTTCAAGGTCATAAATGCAGCTTTGCCATTTTGACAATAACTCTAACACCAAACCCACAAATATGGTGACAATGTGATGCAGTTCTGCTTGAGGTGGGGAGAGACCTCATATGGGCTTGAAGGAGGATCATACACATCAATAGCCTGTAGACAAAAAAAAAAAATCAACTCAATGAAAATGTTCAGAATAAATGCCCCTATTTTGAGATGAAAGAGGAAAAATGGAAGGATCAATTTCCTTCAGATATTTCTCTTTGAAAATGATAGTATATTAAGAGAATGTAAAAGTAGGAATATTTAGTGTTTTCAGGACCCAGATTTGATTTATATAAGCATCAATGGACTTCCCATGTTCACAAAATAACAGAACAACTACCTCTGACCCCAGTCTTTATTTGTAAGACATGTAGCCTCAAATAATGGGATAAATGGTTTTCATTCAGGAGAGAGAAACCAAAGGAAGCATTTTTGTCTTTAAAGAGCCTTTTCCCTTCATTCACAGGTAAAAAGAAAATGCAAAATGAAAGGACCCTTCTATGTCATGTCAGCAGATATGTGATATTTCCAATTTTATTTTCACAATCTCTCAGAAAAACATAGTCTCAAAAGTGCAGTTCAACTCAAAAAAGAAATTTCCCAACAATTATAGATTCATTCTATACAAGGTGTGTGGTTTCTGGGAAATGCTGCAACAACAAAATATTCCACACTTTGCTACCATTTTAGTGAATCATAAAGAATTTCTTGAAGGCCTAGTGCTTGGTAATAAAAAGTAATCTTTGCCAATATATTCCTTAGACATAAGGCATTGTATATATTAGACCAAAATATTTCTTGTTCAAACTTTTATAATTCCAGAGACTTCCTGCAAGTTTTACCTATGTGAAGGAATTTGCTTACAATTCCTTACAAACAACTTTTTTTTTTTCTTCATGAGGAGTGTAAAGGGACTAGTACTGAAATGTTGTAAGATAAATATAAGGCAAAAGGAGAAGTTGAAATTGTTGACTATTTTACTTATAAATACTGAAATGAGAAAATTGAGAAGGCTGAATTTTTCTGCCACAGCATTTTTTAAATGCTCAGTGATTTACTGAAACACAATTTATTTGCAATAAAATGCATAATCATAATTTTATATCTTAATGCATTTTACCAAATGCATACACCAGTGTACCCATCACCTGGTTAATGTATGGAACGTTCTACTTGAAAAAGTTCTTGTCTGCCCTTTTCATTTAATTTCCCTAAAAAGCAATCATTATTCTGATTTCCAGATCATTGATTAGCTTTTCTTGTTCTTAACCTTTATATTGATATAAATATATCTATCTTCTTTCACTCATGTTTTTGAAAATCATCCATGTTGCTGCATGTATTAGTGGATTGTTATTTTTTATTGGTGTTCCTTTGCATGATATTCTACAAGTGCATTTATCCAACCCTCTATTGTTGGGTATTTGGGTTGTTTCCAGGTTTCAGCTGTTATGACTAGCATACCTTGAATAATTTGATACAATCCTTTTTGTGAATATATTAATTTATTTCTCTTGGCTATATGGTTAGGGATGGATTTGCTGAGTCATATGACATGGTGGCATTATCTCATTTTTATCTCAAAATTAAAGTTTCAGTTATAGTACAAATGAATTTTCCCCTAGCCCACCACTTACTTGGTATTCACCACTCTCAAATACTTTAGTGGTGTTTCCATGTATGAGAATATTCTCTTAAATAATCATTAAATAATGAAAATAAAATCAATATTTTACTACCATCCAAAGTTCAGATCGTATTCAAGATTTTTCAGTTATCCCAATAATGTATTTTACAGAAAAACAGTCATGTCCAGAGTCATGAGTTGTATTTCATTTATATGTATCTTTATTTTAACTTTTATCTGGGGCCCTTCATAAGTCTTTCTTTGTCTTTCATGATCTTCATACCTTTACATTACAAGCCAGTTATTTTGTAGAACATCCCTCAATTTAGATTTGATTAGATTCAGGCTATGCAACTTTGGCAGGAATATCATTGATGTAATGCTTCCTATCCGGTCCATGTTTTTTTGACTTGTCCCGTACAAGATGATGAGATGATGCTCACTTTGATCATCAGATTAAGGTGTTGTCTGCCAGGCTTCCCACCATAACATTACTCTATTCCCTTTTCTACTTAACAAGGATTTTATGGGGAGGTATTTTGAATCTACATATATATATATATATATATATATATATATATATATATATATATATATTATTTCTCATTCAACTTTTAGTTTATTATTTACATATTTATAAAAAATGGTGTCATGTGTTCCTATTATTTAATGGGTTATAATTCAATTCATTCATTATTTTGATGCTGAAATTGTTCTAAATTTGGACAATGTAAGTACTTCCAGCTGGCTTCTGCATCCTTTTGGTAAGCCCCCTCATTATTTGAGCACTTTCTTATTTTCAAATACAAGATGTGCTTTCCCTGCCCTGGCTGGAATCAACCAATTTTCCATGGTTCCTAGGTACTTATTGGTGGATCACAATATTTAGAAGCTAAGATCTGCTTCCCTGTTGTGCTTTTCTACTCCCAGACCTGCTCACTGGGATGGACACCTGCTCACTGGGATGGACAAATGAATATGAATGTTCACACATATACATATGCACACACATTTACATCTATCTATCTATCTATATTTTTTTTCTTTTTTTTTTTTGTGGTACGCAGGCCTCTCACTGTTCTGGCCTCTCCCGTTGTGGAGCACAGGCTCTGGACGTGCAGGCTCAGTGGCCATGTCTCACGGGCCCAGCCACTCCGCAGCATGTGGGATCTTCCTGGACCGGGGCACAGACCTATGTCCCCTGCATTGGCAGGCGGATTCTCAACCACTGGGCCAGCAGGGAAGCCCCCTATATTTTGTTTTTTATAGATGCTTTTTCAAACGTTTTCAGTACCTCTGATGCCAGTCCAACAATACAGGCTCAATTCTAGTTCTCTCTATTTCAATATTTGTAAACTCTTTCTCTGACAGTAATAAATCTGGTTTCCATTACCCTTAATATTTAGTTATTTGATCAATTCTTCTCTATGTAACCAATATTTCATGGTCACCACTACCTCCACTATATAGATGCTCACTTGACTCCACTCAAGCTCCAACAGCCCACACTGGGCTGTCACTGCTGTCCCCATGTTTGGATACCCTCTTCACTACACCAAACTCCAACCACTTAAGCTGGCTACCTCCCATATTGGAGCTTCCTTACCCTAACTGGCTTCTGATACCTAGGGATGGGCCACCACTTTAATCTATTCAGGCTCTGACACTATACACATTTCCATCTCTTGGAATGGGCAATCTAAACACCCTGCTTGGACCCTGACACTACATGCCAGGCCATCCCCTCCAAAGGGACACCTTCTTTATCCAGCTTAGGCTTCAACAGCTTAATCTAGGCCACCAAGACCTCACAGTCACCTACCATGGACACCAACTTTACTTGACCCCACCTAGTATCTGTAGGACTTAATTCTTCAGCAAAGAAAGGAAAGAGAAGAAGAGATGAATGATGACTTTTTTTTTTTTTTTTGTAGTACATGGACCTCTTACTCTTGTGGCCTCTCCTGTTGTGGAGCACAAGCTCTGGACGTGCAGGCTCAGTGGCCATGGCTTATGGGCCTAGCTGCTCCGCGGCATGTGGGATCTTCCCGGACCGGGGCACAAACACATGTCCCCTGCATCGGCAGGTAGACTCTCAACTGCTGCACCACCAGGGAAACCCAAATGATGACTTTTAATACTAATACACATTAACCGTTTTAGCAATTGATTCTCACAAAATTTATTCGTCAATTTTTGCCAAACTCTTGTATCCATGAACAGCTTATGACTACAGTCAAACATGTTTGATAAATGTAGTTGCATATAAATCCATTAAATGTTTTGCCAATAAAATTATTGAGTCTGATATGTGACCTTCTGTTAAATTATTTCTCACCCTTGTACAAATCATATTCAATAAACTGAAACTTTGACCCAGCACTTAAGTCAAGCCCAGATTTGCACTATTTACTGATTATTATGGTGTAAATATTCCCAATAAAGGCCAATTTTAAGGTACCAACATGATGTGAGTGAACATGACTGGTAAGAAATGAGCAGTAATATTTCTATCATAAAGGTACAATAGACATATATACCCTCAACAGCAGTCATAATAGTAAAATGCTATGAAATAATTAGGAAGTAATAAATTCTGAGTATTCATTACATTTTTAATATAATTTATTTATTTGTAAGTATATATGATTTTATTTTTATTAGTGACTGCACGATTTGCAGCGGAAGTTTAACAATTGAATCTCATATGCCAGTGTAGGACAGCTGCAGCATATCATGGAGTGTTTTTCAAATTATTTCACCCCAGGATATTTGTCTTAATATAGATCTAATTAATATTAATGGAAATACACTCTGATAAATTCTGAAAATTAGGTAATAATAAAAGCAGTGGTCTTTTGGAAAAAAATAAACTGGATATCACATAAACAATCACACTTTATTAAATGTTTGCTCTCAGATAAGAAACTTAACTTTTCTGAGACTACATTTTTTATGTGTAATCTGGGGACCTTGAACTACATCTCAGTAATTCCTATAGAAGTGTTTATATCTAGACTATTCATTAATGGAGACAAAGTCTCACTTGTTTAATAGAAAATTGTTGAGTTCTGGCTGTGTGCCTGATTTTGTGCTAATATCTGAGTTTATAGAGAAGATTATCACATAGATTATACTCCGAAGGAGCTTCAAGTCTAATGAGATAGATATGTCACAAAAGGCTATCATATAAAGTGGTAGCTATACTACAATTGATCTTGATAAGGTTGTTGTATAGGAACAAGGAAGGAAACAGACCTGATGAGATAAAGAACATGCTAGGAACAGAGGTTTGGGTTTTTTTTTTTTTTTTTCCTGGTGCCTTTTATATTGGAGATATCACTGGGTTGGCCTGATTCTCTTATGTTTCCAGACAATTGTGAACATTTTATACTTTCAGATAAATCATCAGCGCTGTTTAAAACAATGCTCCTAAAGTTACAATCCTGAAACTTTACCTCTTTGATCAAGGAATTATAAATTGTTCAGAGCCTACACTCTAGGATAGAACATCTTCAGATTCATTTTCTACTATTTTAGTTCTCAACTCTACAGCAATAGACCAGTAATTCTATTTCAGAGCCTTCAAATGATTAAATAGTTGTGTCATTATTGTTGTTCTTGTTCATTTTTTATTGAAGTATAGTTGACTTACACTATTATATTGGTTTTAGGCATATGACATAATAATTTGGTATTTTTATAGATTATACTCCAAACAAAGTTGTAAAATATTGGCTATATTCCTTGTGCTGTACAATACAACCTAATAACTTATTTATTTTATACCTAGTGGTTTGAACCTCTTAATTCCCTTCGCCTATTTTGTCCTTCCCCCACATCTGTCAGAACGGCTATCATCAAAAAAAAAAAAAAAAACCAAGAAATAACAAATGTTGGTGAAGATGTGGAGAAAAGGGAATCTTCATGCACTGTTGGTAGGAATGTAAATGGGTACAGCCACTATGGAAGATAGTATGGAGGTTCCTCAAAGAATTAAAAATAGAACCACCATACAATGCAGCAATTCCACTCCTGGGTGTTTATACAAAGAAAACAAAAACACTAATTCACTAAGATATGTGGATTCCAATGTTCACAGCAACATTATTTACTATATCAAAGATATAGATGCAACCTAAGTGTCCATCAACAGATGAACGGATAAAGAGATGTGGTATATACAGTGTTCACTGCAGCTCTATTTACAATAACTAGGACATGGAATCAACCTAAGTGTTCATCGACAGATGAATGGATAAATAAGATGTGGCACATATATACACAATGGAATATTACTCAGCCATAAAAAAATGAAATTGAGTTATTTGTAGTGAGGTGGATGGACCTAGAGACTATCATACAGAATGAAGTAAGTCAGAAAGAGAAAAATAAATACCATATGCTAACACATATATATGGAATCTGAAAAAAAAAAAGTTTCTGAAGAACCCAGGGGCAAGTCAGGAATAAAAACATAGACGTAGAGAATGGAATTGAGGACACAGGGATGGGGAAGGGTAAGCTGGGATGAAGTGAGAGAGTGGCATGGACTTATATATACTACCAAATGTAAAATTGATAGTAGGAAGCAGATGCATAGCACAGGGAGGTCAGCTTGGTGCTTTGTGAACACCTAGAAGGGTGGGATATGGAGGGTGGGAGGGAGACACAAGAGGGAGGGGATATGGGGAGATATATATCTATATCTATATCTATATCTATATCTATATCTATATCTATATCTATATCTATATCTATATCTGATTCACTTTGTTATAAAGCAGAAACTAACACACCATTGTAAAGCAACTATATTCCAATAAAGATGTTTAAAAAAAAAGAGGTGTGGTATATATACATAATGGAATATTACTCAGCCATAAAAAAGAATGAAAGTTTGCTGTTCACGACAACATGGATGAACCTAAAGGGTATTATGCTTAGTGAAATAAGTCAGAAAGAGAAAGACAAATACTGAATGTTGTCACTTATATGTGGAACCAAAAAAAATCAGACAAACCAATATAACAAAATAGAAACAGATTCACAGATATGAAGGACAAACTAGTGGTTACTAGAGGGGAGAGGAACATTGCTGTTGTTTTTAATGAAAGTTAATGCCTCTTTAGGCTGAATCTATTCTGACTCAAAGGTAAACAGCAAGGCCTAAACCTTGTCAGCCTTGAAGACACAATGCTTCTCTCCTCCTTCAACAGGTGGCAAAATGACTCCTGTGAAGTCAATGTAAGAGAGTTACTTATGAAGAGAGCAGAAAAGTGAAAAAGAAATTAAACTACTATAACCCAAATTGTGCAAGACCCAGTAAGGAATACAAAGCACACAGAAGACATTACATGGCATTCCAGGAACTGAAGATATGGTCAGCAATGGTTAGGTGTCTCACTTAAGATGGACAGTATTACACGATAGAATTTGGTTAAGAGTAAATACATAAAACAAAGTGAGAGGTCCAGTGCTCTGAGAGGTCAGCAAAGGAAGAAATTAAACCAGCTAGGGTAGGGAGAGAGTAGATCAGGGGAAATCTTTTTGAAAATATAGCATTTGAAATGAGTTTTAAATATATATATATATATAGATAGATAGATAGATAGATAGATAGATAGATATAGATATAGATATAGATATAGATAGAGAGAGAGAGAGACCTACACACATATAAACACACTCATATTTATAGGAAAAATCTTAAGAGAATTTCAAAATTGTTTTTGACATTTTGAAGCACATGTGTCTATCCTTACTGTGTGTACTGGAGTGTAAAAGACTGATATATATAGACATGAAGATTACAACACAATACAGATAGAAAAAGGTATCACAATAGAGCTATAGGAAGAGAGATATCTAGAATTAGTCCACCACAAAACTATGAAAAGTGAAATTAGAGGTATCTGATATATTGCCACAGAGTAGTGGATATTATATTCTATAGGTTCTTATCAATTGGATTAATCAACAACAGGGCACCATACTCCTGAGGCTGTTGACATCTACTCTCATACATTCATCGTTCATAAAATAAATTAAATATCTTGGGATCCTAAATGTCCAGGACCAGGAATGTCTTTGATAGGCCAAGAGAAACTGGCTCTTTCAGGAGGCCTGACATTCATGCAGAAATCTAATCTTATTTAAGAATGAACTTAAAACAACCTTGAAAAGGAGGTAGCCTTTAGTTTTTATTTGATCCCCACTTCCTTCTGACAAAAACCTTTCTAGATTGTTGAGACTTTAGACCTTCTCTGTATTCTCCTTCTGGGACTCCCATGTTATAACTCATGTTCTGTGGGAGGAGGAGAAGTCATATGTGTAGCACTGGCTTTAACTTCCCTTTTCCCTTCCCTTCCTTCTTGCTGGGTAAGGCCACCTGGTAATCCTACTAGATGCTCCAATTCAGTTTATTCAAAACAGATCTAGAAGCCATTCTTCTTCCTTTGGTCTGTATTTTTTTTTTTTTTTTTTTTTTTTTTTTTTTTTTTTTTTTTGCGGTATGTGGGCCTCTCACTGTTGTGGCCTCTCCCGCTGCGGAGCACAGGCTCCGGACGCGCAGGCTCAGCGGCCATGGCTCACGGGCCCAGCCACTCCGCGGCATGTGGGATCCTCCCAGACCAGGGCACGAACCCGTGTCCCCTGCATCAGCAGGCAGACTCCCAACCACTGCGCCACCAGGGAAGCCCTGGTCTGTATTTTTGCTGTGGGTATTATGGTTAAAGATTTCAATATCTTCCCAGTGATCCAGCCTCTAGGATTTGGAGGTCCCCAACTTCCTCCACTGCTGTGTTGCCTACACTATTTCACCATGCTTGCAAGTTCCACCTCCTTTTCCCCACTACCACCTACCAACACCTTCATTCTCACCTGCACTGTTGCAATAACCATCCAAGTGCTCCTGAACTTCCAGACTTGTACTAAAGTCCATCCTTCATACTGTTATCAGATTAAGCTCCTTACAGCATGATTAGTCTGTTATTTTGCTTAAAAATATTCAATCATTCCTCATTGTGTATAGTTGTACATTTAGAATTAAAGTTGCAAAAGAGTTAGAAAATACAGAATATGAGGAAATAAAAGGAAAATCTCATTTAACCCTCTCCCTTTAGGGCAGAAGCCATCTTCATTACTACATACTATATATATATATATATATATATATATATATATATATATATATATATATATATATATATATATATATATATATATATATATATATATATATATATATATATATATATATATATATATATATATATATATATATTATATATATATATATATATATATAATATATATATATATATATATATAGTACATGTGTGTATAACTCTGTTTCTTCTGGTGGTAGATTTTCATCTCAATGAACAGACTGAGCATTTATAATGGGATGTATTTTAAGGATATAAGACCTTGCCTAATATTTCTGTAATTAAGGGTATCGTGGATGTTCCAGGAGATTTTTTTTTTTTGGTAACTACAAAAATATTCAATGCACTTCTATTACTAAAGCAAAATGCACATAGACATGGATCCTAACAAACATAGCTATTTCATTAACATATTTTCTTTAGCAACATCCTGAAAACAGCAAGTTATCATAAACTCTCATGACTTCAGATGACCAGCAATAGTTCCTTCCAAACATCACACTGGTAATTTATCAGCTGATTCTCAGATTCAACCCCTTACCTCACAGTGTCCTATAGTGCATGGAGCTTCATTTTCCAGGACCCCTGTCCTCTGGCTTCCAGGTAATTCTGTCCAATGGACAATAACATCACCATCTGGACAGAGCATGGAGGATGGGGAGGAGGGTGTCTCTTCCTATCATTCTCCACTTTGGGTAGCATTTATAGCAGCAGCTGCCTCATTTTGGTGGCTCCAGGCCCATTTGGCCAGGTCTTCCCCATCATATACCCATTATGATTCCAATTTCTGCTAAGTGGTCCCAAATTCTGGGCTCTGGTAAGAATAGGTCATCCCTTTGTCCAGGCTGAGTAACAGTTTCATGTTGTGCTAACCACCAAGTTGCTTCACAGGTCTCAGTTGGTATTTTCTGCTCTTCCATCACCCATATAATCATTTCTTTGCATTATATTCTTTTAATATGAAATACCAAGAGCAGTTTCTGTATTTTGACTGGACTCTGACAGAGACAAATATCTTCTTTAGAATTTCTCTTTTGCTCAGTCATCTGAGAGGTAGAAAAGGTTGAAATGAGAAAGTCTATCCAAAGCAGTTAATCCAGGGTGCAAAAACATTTGACTTGGATTAGAAATCTGGATTAAGATATTTTTTCTGTACATCTTTTTATTTTGATGATATATACATCATTTTAATTTTGCGACTGCAGAAAAAATACATAGTTATTGTTTAATTCAAAAATAATAGAAAAAGTCACAAATAAACCACAGCTAACATTACTGTATGTATCGTTCTAGGTGTTTTTCTATATAGTTGCAGTAGTATTTATAGACATGCATATGTATATATATATATATATATATATATATATATATATATATATGGAGAAAGAGAAATAGACATATATAAATAATATATTGCATAATGAATTGTTATCCAAGAAAGGATGTAGTGATGTAATTACACATTCACCTTGACCTTTTATTCACTTAACAATCCGCTGTGAACATCTTTTCAACTCAGTGAATTTAGATTCTCCTCATTCTTCTTATTGACCCTATTCATTCATTCACTTATTCCACAGATATTTATTTGTCATGTTCCTAGCAAACACTATCCCAGGAGCTTCATATGAAACAATAATCTATGTAACAAAATTTTCTGTCAGGGTGGGGGCATTTTAGTGGATGTAAATAATAAATGTGTAAACAAGTGAATATACAGTTAATGTTGCAATTAATTTACTCTTAAACATACTTATGGGCACAAATCAAATGTTTCTATAAGCTAAATCCCCAGAAATGGAATTGCTGGATTAAAATATACATATTTTACATTTTGAGAAATATTGACAAATTGAGATATTCTTTCAAAACTGCTGAAGTCAGATACTTGATGTAACAGGCAAAAAAAAGAAAAAAAGAAAAGAAAAATAATATGGTAATACAAAGATATCCATGTCCCAATCCCCAGAATCTGTCAATATACTACCTTACATAGCAAATGGGACTGTTCAGATGTCATTCAGATGTTAAAAACCTTGAGATGGAGAAGGTATCCTGGGTTATCTGTGTGGGCCTAATATAACCACTACGTGAAAGAAAAATGCAGGAGAGTTAGTGTCAGAGTGATGCATATGACAAAGACTCTACTAGCCATTGCTGGCTTTGAATGTGGAAAGTGGACATCACCCAAGCGTTGAGGGCCGACTGGAGAAGCTGGAAACAGCAAGAAAATAGATTCTCTCCTAGAGCCTCCAGAAAATAATTTAACCCTGCTGACACCTTGATTTTAGCCCAGTGAGACCCATTTCAGAGTTCTGACGTCCAGAATTGTAAGGTAATAATTTGTGTTGTTTTAAAGCCACTGAGTTGATGATAATTTGTTACAGCAGTAATGGGAAACTAATATGCTGGGCAAAGCCTTCTGATCTCAAAGCAGTGTGAAGTATGCATTCTGAAGCTGGGTTTTCTGAGTTTAAATTCTTGTCCTTCCACTTATCAATTATAAGAGCTTTGAGCAGGTTTAACATATCTATGTCTGAATTTCTTCTTTTTTAAACTGGGTCTGATTTTAATAACATCAATCTCATAGATTTGTTTGTGTTTCTGTTATTGTTTTTAGGATAAAATGAATTAATATATGAAAAAATGTTTAGAACAACATCTATTATACATAACCCCCTATATAATAGTTAGCTATTTTTGTTACAATTATACAACTGTTACATTTTCCTCTATTATAAAGCAGAACAAATGACAAGCTTTTCAATATATTGCGAGTAATACTTTTTCTTACACTACTATGTAGTAGTATAGTAAATATAAATACGTGTGTACCTCATATAACCTTAATTCTTTTTCTTTCCACATATGTGTGTATATAAGTGTATGTGCACACACAAACACACACACAAGATATGTATTGTACAAATATGGATATAGATATTGACACAAGAAAGCACTAGGCACATAATGAAAAAATGAAAGTGCTCAATAAATGTTATTTTGAGCCAGCTTAAGGTTGAGATAGGATTCATTCTGAGTCCAGTCTACTGAAGGCCAATAATATCTGATTCTTTTTCCTCTGAATTTCATCCAGGAAAAAAAAAGCAGAATACATAGCCAGGAAAAGCAGTAAAACTTAGTCATACCTGAGGGCTCATCCATTTCACAAAAATAGCATCCTTTCCACTTGTTTTTCTTTCATTTCTTTGGAAGCTGGGCATTTCCCTAAATAATGGTCCTCTTCCCTTTTGCCATGAAGACTCTCGAAAGACCCTTCCCAAGAATTCCCACCAGCCTATGCTTCCATTCCCTTTGTGTATTCCAAGGAGCTAGCAGTTAAGATGTAACCATAACACCTAATCCTAATGAATTACTGGTTTCATTAAGGATAGAAAATTGTAGCAGCTCTTCGGTCTGGATTACAATAGTTTTAATGTGGATAAAAGAGGCATGGGGATTGTTAATCATTTTTTCAAGTTTCCTCAATGGAGAATGCCAGCTGCTATCTTCCTCATGAATCCAGGCCTAGATTGTGTTCTTGAACCATCTGCTGAGAGGCAGGACAAAATCCTGATGAACATAGGGTGATGAAAGCAGCCAGCTGTTGAGGAAAGAGAAGCAGAGGAGGATCCCAAGTAACCCTGTTCTAGCCCAGATTGGGCTACTTATAGACTTTATGACATTGGATAGGCAGTGACACTATGGACAGCTCTGTAATTAAAACTGGTGAACACATGCTGTGCCCTCCTGAAAAGGCTGCTGGGAGGATATGATGCAATGACCATGTTTAGCTCATTGTACTACAGGTAGCTCTTTCTTCTCCACTGGAGTCTGAACTTCATGAAGCCAATCACCTGGCCTTTGTGACCCAGGGTAGGGCATGGTGTCAGGTGCATAATAAGAATGCAATAATTTATTGATGATTGATTAAATGAATCACATGGACTTATGTTTCGAGTCATAAGACAATGGGCAAACATAACATGGTATTATGTTTTTTATGATGTCTCTAATATCTGATCAGATTATCAGAAACACCAAGAGTGTTAGTGAGAAGGTGTATTAGAGGGTTTCTTTCTTTCTTTTTTTTTTTCTTTTGCGGTACACAGGCTTCTCACTGTTGTGGCCTCTCCCATTGTGGAGCACAGGCTCCGGATGCGCAGGCTTAGTGGCCATGGCTCACAGGCCAAGCCGCTCTGCAGCATGTGGGATCTTCCCGGACCGGGGCACAGACCCATGTCCCCTGCATTGGCAGGCAGATTCTCAACCACTTCGCCACCAGGGAAGCCGAGGGTTTCTTTTTTGTAGACACAGTGGCAGAGTCAACCAACACCTCTCTGAATGCCAGACACAGGACACTCCCCACATCCCAAATAATGTCTTTTCTCAGAGGTCCCTTCCAGAAGAAATTGTCCGGTGCCTTCACTTGAAGTAGGACAGGGTGTTATAGACCAGGTGTGTATAGTTTCTTTATCTGTGCATAACATATGAAAATATTTAACAGGCGTTATTTTGCATTGGTATTTTTTTTAATTCCACAGTTTTTCTAGTTTATAGTTTAATTAGAAGCTATTAGAAGTGATAATGAATTTGCTATTTCTCTGCACAAATGCTAAGGATTTTACAAGGAAGGGAATCTGGTTCTCCAAGGGCTATTTCTTAGGGATAATCCTTTCCAAGGCCTTATCTATCCTGATGAAGCTTTCTTGGCTATTTACTTTCATGTACAAAATAAAATCAGCTATGTCTTTGGGTACATTGTCTATACACCTAAAAATAAAACCTTATGCAGATTGAATTCTTCTTTAAAATATTTTTAAAAATTAAATTTCTAAGGTTTTTACTTTTCTGATCATCTCTCTAGGAGTCTGAAAATTATCTCCTGGGCATTTTATAAGCCTTTTACCTTTTATTCCTAACTCCATTTCTCTTTCCCTGTCAAATCTTTTTTTCAGCCCCAATACAAGACTCTCTTTTTTACTTATTTATTTTTATTGAGATATAATTGGCAAATAACATTACATGAATTTCAGGTATAGAACTCAATGATTTGATATATGTATATATAGAAAAATGATCACAATAAGTTTAGTTAATATCCATCATTGCACACAGTCACAAATGTTTTTTCTTAGGATGAGGACTTTTAAGATCTACTCTTTTAGAAACTTTCAAATATTTGTATAAAGTATACTCTATATAACCAGGATTGTTTCTCTCACTTGTCTTAAAAACTATCTTTTAGGCCTTAAATTCTGAGAAAGATCTTCCTTAACTTTTCCACTCTACAGTATATAGAAAATCATACTATCAGTTTGACATTCAGGGATAAACAGACAAATTTGCTTGTGGTGAGAGGAGAGTGTTAACATTTTGGTACACCAGGTAGGAAATATTGGACTCAAGAGTGCACCAGTGCTTGAGTGTGGCATCCAAGCTCTTTTCCAACAAGCACACTGTTATTCTAAGACCTCCAATTCTGCTTCTGCTTCACCTTGTTTGTTTTGCATTTTTCAGGGATCACTGTCTTCCCTTGCCTCATGTCCAGTGTCTTTAAAACCATTATTTCATATACTATGTCATTTGTTTTTGTTTGTTTGTTTGTTTCAGCCAAGTAGGTAAATCCTGGCTCTGTGTAAGGGGTGTGGCACTAGTCCCTTTAATCCTCGTCCCTGTAATCTTCTCTCCCTGACCTCAGATAGTTAAATTGCATCCCAGAACAAAGCCCAATAATATTTACAAGAATTCAAAAATACGCATTATCCAATAAGATAAAATTTACAATGTCTGGTACCCAGTTGAAAATTACTAGGAATTCAAAGAAGCAAGAAATTATGACCCATAATGAAGAAAAAAGACCAATGAGTCTAAACTGACCCAGAAGTGTTACAGATGTTAAAAGAAAGAAAGAAAAAAAGACGCGAAAGAGAAGGAAACTAAATTAGTTAAGTAGAGACATGGAAAATATATAATAAAAAAAATCAAAATCTAGTTTCTAGAGATGAAAAGTAATTATCTGTGAAATTAAAAAAATATAAAATCAAGGAATGGAATCAGTGGCAGATTAAACTTTTCAGAAGAAAAGATTAAAAAAAGGAAAGCATAGAAGTAGAAAGTATCCAAAATGAAACAGATAAAAACAGAGGCTCAAACAGGAAAATAAACAGCATCATAAAGCAATATGTAAATGAAAGGTTGTGGCTGTATTTCAATAAAACTTTATAAACACAGGTGGTCTGTCCATAGGCCATAGTTCACAGACCAACATCCCCACTTTAGATGAAAGCAGAGATAAACTTATATGTTCAGTCTTCCTTGTTGAACTGAAAGTCCACTGTGCACTCACTAAAATATATTAATTTATTGTTATGATTCCAGGTACAGCAAGGCTGAATGAATTAATATCTCTTTATAGAATGAATGAGTACATCACAAACTTTTGTTGCATGAATGAAACAATGAATCAATCTAGTTGGATAAATCCTCAGAAAACATAAACCCTAGAATTTCTTCCTCTGATAAAATTGTTTGAATCTGCCACTTCCTTTCCCTCGAAGGGTAGAACTTGAGATGAAATGTGTACATCGAGTTTAATGTTTTTATGGGACAAGAAAATAGTTTGGGAGCATATTCTGCAATCAATTTCTGGAAATGGAGAGAGAACTTTCTTTCCATTTAACTTGAATGTTCTTCATTTGAAATTCATCAATGTTGTGAAAGCCATTCCTGGGGGAAACGCAGGTGCTGTTTTTCCATAAATTATTTGGGCCTCAGTGGAGCCCAAGCAAAACAGAAACGGCAGGGAGTTTACAAAATTGTTTTCTATATTTGAAAATGCCACCTAAATGGAAAATGAGAAGGAGAGCATCTGGCCAAGTACAAGTTTTTGTGGAGAGAGAAAGAGGGAGGAGGCAGAGTTCAGTAGGATTTTATCTCAAATCAAAACACTTCTCTTCCCACAGGAACATTTTGAATTATTTGGTAAGAAGAAAAAAAAAAACAACATCATACTATGGAATCATAAAACTGAAAATTCACATGAATTAATGGCCTTTAAAGACCATCTCCTCTGGTCCAAAATTCATTCAATGTTTGAATCCTCTACACCGTATACTGCCAAAACGTTATTGCTTTAGTGTTTGAGCACATTAGGGACAAAGTGCTTCCCATATCTGAGATGTTGTTTTATATTTATATAACTTGCTTGTTCTTTTTAATATATGAAAATCCATTTTTCTTTTCCTGTCACACACGCAAGAAATGGAAGGTATTGATTAAGGAAAGGCTTGAGGGGCAATCACAATTAAAGGTGGACATAGAAGAAATAACCAGGAATGTCAGCTTGTTTGAACATAGAACACTTTGTTTTGTTTTGTTTTTTGAAAGTTGAACCTGGCAGTCTCTGATTCTTTTTTGTTTCTTTAAGATTTAGTTTCTTCACCTATGAAAGGGTAGTGGTAAGTTAAATTAATGCATCAAATGCAATTGTATGTCTCTGGGTGAATCAGAATTACCTAGAGACATTGTTAAACTACAGATTGTTAGACCCAGCACTCAGAGCTTCTTATTCAGAAAAATGAGCTGGGCCTTAGAATTTGCATTTCTAACTATTTCCCAGGTGATCCTGAGGCGGATGTTTGAACAACTTAGTCATACAATCCTAAAGGCAGCTCTTCAGCACACATCTAAAAACCACATGTTTGGGGCTTCCCTGGTGGTGCAGTGGTTGAGAGTCCGCCTGCCGATGCAGGGGACACGGGTTCGTGCCCCGGTCTGGGAAGATCCCACATGCCGCAGAGTGGCTGGGCCCGTGAGCCATGGCCGCTGAGCCTGCGTGTCCGGAGCCTGTGCTCCGCAAGGGGGGAGGCCACAACAGTGAGAGGCCCGCCTACCGCAAAAAAATAAATAAATAAATAAATAAAAATAAAAACCACATGTTTGGTAAGATGTTATACAGGTCAGAGAACATGGTTAAATAGATTTTGGAAACTGTTGATATTGTATCCACCTCAGAAATTCATATTTCACATTTTCATGATATAGTTTCTGAGAAAGCCTCATAATTAAAACCAAAGCCAAAAACTATTTGACTTCTTTTTAACTAGTATTCACATTATTTATTTATTTATTTATTTATTTATTTATTTTTATTTTTATTTTTGTGGTACGTGGGCCTCTCACTGTTGTGGCCTCTCCCGCCACAGAGCACAGTCTCCGGATGCGCAGGCTCAGTGGCCATGGCTCACGGGTCCAGCCGCTCCACGGCATGTGGGATCTTCCCGGACCGGGGCACAAACCCGTGTCCCTTGCATCAGCAGGCAGACTCCCAACCACTGTGCCACCACAGAAGCCCGTATTCACATTTTTATTGTATTTGACATACATGACTGTACTTTCTAATGATTGAACTATGAATACCATTACTACTTTAGAGAACAGTGAATTAGTCTGGATTTCCTCTAGTTTTTAAGTTTGTTAAATTCTATGGACTCTGCAGAAAACATCTGTAATTTATAGAATAAAAACGTGGAAAGGTGAATTTTCAACTCAGAGTTGTCCTGAGTTTGCTACTATATAGTCAGGATCCAATCAGGAGATAAAAAAACTCACAGTGACTTAAACAGGGTAAAGTTTAGTATAAAGAATTTCACTATAAAAGGGGGTTGGAATAATAATGGGTTGGTAATAAGTAGAGAGAATGCTAACAAATACAGGAATTGCAGATATAAAGACCAACGATTGCCCCTAGGTCTGAGACAAAGGACCCAAAGAAGAGGACCCTCAGGGCTAATATTCAGACCTTCTCAGAGAGGGCACACTAATGACTCACTGGATGACAAAGACATCTGTGTACTACCATGCTAGAGGAAATTTCTGAAAATCCCTCTTCTAAAACTTACTAGAAATTCTCCCTTTAAGGTCCTGAAAAAAATGGTTCACAGGTAGGTATCTCATTAGAGGCACTTTAATATAGACCTGCACAATATTCCTTTTATTTTTTTTCTTCTGTGATTGCTGTGGCTAGGACTTCCAAAACTATGATGAATAAAAGTGGAGAGAGTGGACATCCTTGTCCTGTCCCTGATCTTAGAGGTAATGCTTTCAGTTTTTCACTGTTGAGAATGATGTTTGCTGTGGGTTTCTCGTATATGGTTTTTATTATGTTGTGGTATATTCCCTCTATGCGCACTTTCCAGAAAGTTTTTATCATAAATGGGTGCTGAATTTTGTCAAAAGATTTTTCTACATCTATTGAGATAGTCATTTGGTTTTTATTCTTCAGTTTGTTAATGTAGCTTATCACATTGATTGATTTACACATGTTGAAGAATCATTGCATCCCTGGGATAAATCCCATTTGATCATCATGTATGATGAAGAGCAGATGCTGGGGGAAGCTGCTGACCACTGGGTGGTGTTGACCACCACACACTGCAGGAGCTGGGTACTGGAGAAGTTGTATGTACTGTAGGAGACAAACACTGGGAAAACTGCACGGCTGCAGGAACAAGGTGCTGGCTAGTCAGGTGCACTACAGGATCCTGCCAAGTGAGCACACCAGAACCAGGAAGAAAAGCCACCTAAGTTTTTTCAGTAATTTGTCCACCCATGTAGCCCCAGCCTTATACTATTTTCTGACTCATCTCTCCTTTGGTCTCCTATTTTCCTTTCCTTCCACCCTTCCCAAAATTAGTCCCAGGAAAGTCCCACCTTTTCTAGATACTTTAGACTGGGCCAGTAGAGCTATCTCCAACCCCAATTCATCCATTTGCCTCTAAGATTTGAATTTTTAAAACAATATGTGTGGTCGTCAGATAAAAATAATCATTCATGAAACAGAAGTCACTTATCTACCTGTCACAGTTTGGGTTTCTTGAGAAACAGACTCAGAGTTTATCAAGCAGAATATTTATTACAGAAGCCCTTGTGAACAACACCTGTAGAAATGGGGAAAAGGAAGCAGGATCAGGTAGAGGGAGAAGTAGAGTTGAGATACAGTCTTGATGAAATCAACTCAGCCCACAGGGAGCTCTGGGTACAAAGTGTCCTGTTAGAACTGTCCCAAGTTGGACTGAAATAGCTGAACCTTTATACCTTCATCTCAAACAGCCATTAAAATAGGCTTTCCTGGGAAAAGCATGCCTTTGAGAAAAGTGGATCTGGTAAAGCAAGACCTGAAGTTTCAGACACTGAAAGCTTTCTACTTACAGCATGTCCAGAAGCTAAGGCAGTAAGTCCTTTGAAGAGAGACCTGGATAGTGCATCAGTGCCTCCTAAAATATATTCATATTCACTGCTGTGTGTGTGGGGAGGTAACTCCTCATGGATTCCTGAGAGGGAACTTAAAAGTGGGACGTTAGTGAGGAAAACCTACAACTCTTGCTTAGGCAGTTAGTCTTGGGGCCACAACTGATACTTATCTCCATCCTCCATTCTCTCATCTACATCCCCTTTGCCTTCAGCTACCATCTCTGCTGGTTTTGGAGGCTTACCTTAGAGTAAGTCACAGACCCTTTTCTGTGGGGTGTGTGTCATGGTTACTATGCTCTTCCTGGGCTAGAGTTTCTGCTATTGTCAGTTTACTTTTACCATTGGGTAATGGATCACCTGGACATCAAACCTGTTTCTACTTAAACTCCATTGTGTAAAAGAAGCCCTACCTCCTCCTCATAACCAGGGTTAATCATCTCTGTGAAGACAGTCACTTCTCTTGTCTGCTGTCCCTGGATACAAGAAACCTGGAGTGCCCAGGCACAAACTGTAACTCAATATACAACTCTTGTTTGTCCCCTTGTGGAAATGTCACCCCTTTGGGAATTAAGATCCATAACACTGCAGAGTCTAGAGTTGCAGGAAAAGGATACTCAAATTCTCCAAGTGGATCACTGGGAGTGATAGTTAAATTGACATACCTGCTTCCACTCCTTGATTCCTAGATCCATGTCTTAATTTTACTGAGGAATAAAAAGATTTGCTGATTCTAGGTGTGTACATGGAAACCTTCAAAACATATTTAAAAGACCTTCACTGTCTCTGCATTTCACTCAGGATACAATCCAGAATCTTTACAATGTCCTCAGTTTAGCTCTTTCTTCTCTCTCTGACCTCACCTCCTTCTCCCTTTTCCTTTTAGATATTCCTGTTCCCACTACACTGGTTTTCTGATGTTACTGGAATATTCCAGATGTGTTCCCATCTCAGAGACTTAGCACTTGCTACTTGTCCTGTCTGGAATACCATTTCCATGCTACCTTCTAGTTCATTTCTTCAACTATTTCAAGTATTTGCTCCAATGTCATCTTCCCAGTGAGGCTTTCCTTGGTCACACTATTTAAAATTTCTCACATTCCCTGGACCTGCAGGACTTCATATTTCTTTCCTGCTTTACTTTCATACCTTTTTCATAGTACTAATCACCCTCTGACATCCTATGCATTTATTTATTTATTTATTGTCTGCCTCCCCCTACCAGTATGCAAACTCCATGAAGGCAGGTGAGTTTTTGTTTAGATGTTAGTCTTGTTTTGTTTTAGCCTGTTTTGGTTAATACTGTTTCCTCAGTACTTTGAACAGGATGTGGTACATAGTTGGTGCACAGGAAATATTTGTTTAATTAATACACAAAAATGAAAAGCGTCACTATCATTACTCATTTACTAGTTTTGGTATAAGAAAATATAATTTGGAGTGTAAATACACACTACCAAAAGAATCAGCTGGACAGGAATATGGGTCACAAGATTGGGACAGAAGTGAAGGAAGTACACTGCTTTGGCCTTATCTTCTCAAGACTTTCTTTATTGAATTCCTTGTTGAAGGATCAAGACAAAAATATGAAACTCAGACTAATGTTGAATTTTCAGTAGCTTTTGCCTGACTTTGGCTTAGAATTATAGCTTCTTAAAGCCTGAGAAAACTTGTAGAAGGACAAAATGATTTATGGAAGAATAACATCTATTTTTTATTAAGGTGCCTTTCCACTAAAAGAAAGGACAACTATTTAACATGGTTTGATACAGAAAAATTTAAGAAGTTCCAAGTGTTACAGATTTTAGTCAAGTGATAGAAGTCAGATATCCCAGCATGAGTGATATTGTGGCTTATTTTATTCCTTGTATTGCTACCAAATCAATATGATGCATATGTACAGGCATCCATTTACTCAATAAATTTTTTCAAACCTACTATGTTAGCCTTTAAAATGTACACAGTACTATCAACACCACAAACAGTTGTGACAAAATACAAACCATTAAGGAACTCAGATTAGTGGGATTAGTGCTAATGTAAGTGGTAGGAGGGTGGTGTACCTGGGGTTATAGGAGAATTAAAAGATGAGTTAAAGAAGGCATTGCATAGATGATGATTTAAGAGCTGGACCCTGATGGATAAGTGTTACTTTGCATGATTAGAACAAAAGAGATTTTCTTTTTTGACAGAGGGGTATATATGTGTATATATAATTGATTCCTTATAGAGTATGTTATGTCTATAAGTAGAAAATAATGATCATAATAGCAGCAAACTATTTTATAGTGTCAAATAGATGGTAAAAACTGTTATAAGTGCCTTATATCCATATATTTGATACTCATAGTATTTTTTTTAAAAGAGTAGGCACTCTTGTTACATCTATTTTACAGATGAAGTGGATTAGTCTTGATCCTCTAAGAAGCAGATGTCAAGACAAAATTAAATATGCAAGACATTCATTTTGGGAAATACCTGTGAGGAACAATGGAAATGGATCAGCAGAGGTCAGGGGAGCTGTACAGACCACAGTGTAGGTTTAACCTTTGTGAAGAATTAAAGGAAGGAAGAAATGTTGAATGAAAGAGTTTAAAACTGTAGTGAATCTGAGGAAGTTCCACAAAGCCAATGGGAAGTCGTCAGACCAAAGACCACTATCAGAGGAGTCCTATGTACTCCAGAAAGATGTCTGCTTCAGTAGCCCTTCTGTTTTCAGTCACTTCTTGGTAGAGCCTGTGGGAAGCATTGCCTCAGCATGAATGTGCTTGTATATTTGAGAGTGCAACATCTGGGGCTGTCAGTCCATCTGATGCTCCATGCAGTTGGAGGCACATATTCATGGCCACCCCATGAAGAAACTAAGGAACTGAGATAATTCCACTGAGGTCACAGAGATAAAGTGGCAGACTCTATCTCAGGCAGTTTGATTCCAAACTCATGCTTATAGCATAGTATACCATAAGTAGGAAAAAGTTATATTAAGTTTTGATTTGAGAATGCAGTAGCCACTCTGATAACCAGATGATGGATGGAACACCACAATGAAAAGAAATTCAAATGGGAAAGACAAGAAAGGAGTCTGATGCAGTCATCCAGAAAAGAAGTTTTGAAGATCTAATAAAAAGAGGTAGCAGCACAGTGTAGGAGGATTTCAAAGATACTAAGTCAGTAGAATCAAAAGGATTTGGTGACTGACACTATATGGGGAAGGAGAAGGAAGAGTGGAAAATGTCATAAATGTTTCTAGTGTTAGGAGATTGAGACTATTTACTGAAACTGAGAATAGTGGCATGGCAAGAAAAGTGAATTCTTGCATTGAATTTATGGAGTTTGAGAAGTTACTATATATCAAAGGCTTTGCTAGGCACAGTGGGACCCTCTAAAGTAATATAAAGTTTATTTTTGTCTTTTGATAGACTTTTTATTATTTATCTTTTTTTATAATTTAAGTAATAACAGTGGAAGGTAGGTATGTTTATAAGAGTAAACATTTTATTGGTGTTGAGATTGACACTCAGTAACATGGGTCACCTCTTCCAAGGTCATATAGCTTATGAAACACAGGATCCACTGTAATAGATCATTGTAAATAATACTGTAAAGGACACTTTCCAGTTTTCTGTCCTCTGCTCAAAGCTTTTTCCTTTGAATGTGAGAAGATAGAAAGTTGAAGATAAGGATAGGAACCGAATTGAAGCTTCAAACAACACATTGGGAGGTTGACTTTCATCCTGTGAGAAGACTACAACTTATGTTGAATAGTTTGTTTGAGTTTACAAGCTCTTTAACATATTTCCAAAGTGGATCTTCACAATAAACCTGTAGGATAGTCAGAGAATGTGCCCATTTTACAGATATACACACTAAATTCAGTGATACAAGTGACATACCCAAGGTCACATGGATCCTGGATGAGAAGCCAAGATACAATGCCCAGTCCTCAGACTCCATGTTCAATGGGTGAGTTATGGAAAATTCTTGAGTTCAGAAGTGGGAAAATCATAGTTGTGCCCCAGGAGGACTTATTTGGTTTCAGAGAGTAGGAAGGACTAGAAGGCAAGAAGGCCAAAGTCACAGACAGGTAGGTGAATCATGTGAAGGTTAACATTTCCTTATAATATACACACAATTTTACAAATACAGTATTACTGCCATCCTTACCTGGGGTAACATGAAACCAAAGGACAGACCTGCCCCAGACTGATATGTTAAACCTGGTAGGTGAGTCACACTGGCTTGACAGCACTGCAGTTCACAAGGCAGTTGTGTGACTTTTATAAGCCTATTTTTATACTGGCTTGATAAACGATGAGGCCTGAGGTTCAATCACAGGCATCGAAGTTCAGCTTTGTGGATAGAAGAGTAGGAAAAAAAGAAACACAATCTCAAGGCAGTTATCAAAGGGTAGTATTAACTTTTCCCCGAGCAATGTGTTCATGCATTTATATCTAATTTAAACATCATGGCAAATGAAGAAGGAAGAATGTGAAGACAGTGAGAAGAGAGGTAAGAAGAAACAAACCCATAGTAGTCAAGGTTTGATTGGATTCCTCTCAGGGGGAAAAAACTCTCTTATATAAGAGTACACCTTAATTGGAATGTTTGGGGACACATCAAAATATGCTAGAGTAACATAAAGAGATCAATAAACCACCTTGTGCCAGAGCTGCAGAGAAATTCTTGAGTTTAAGAGAAGGACGATGCAGTTGTGGAGAGAGAAATAAAGATGAAACTTTAAAGCCAGGAGAAAGAAAGAAAAAGAAAGAAAGAAAGAAAGGAAAGAAAGAAAGAAAAAGAAAAAGAAAGAAAGAAGAAAGAAAAGAAAGAGAAAGAAAGAAAGAAGGAAAGAAAGAGAGAGGGAGAGGGAGGGAGGGAGGAAGGAGGGAAGAATTGAGCACTACCTGTGACAGGTGTGAATGAGAAAGCTTTTAAATATCAGCACTATTTAATATTTGACATTCAGTTATGGGTTCTGCTCTCCTCTGTTCCTAATGTCTATTGTTGCACCCAAGTCTCCTGTAAAATTCTCCTCCACATGAATTCCTTCTGTAAATGGTGCTTTGGGAAAATCTAAGCAAAGTAGCAGTGTTCCATGACTGAGGACAACTGGAACAAAGAAAATAGCCACGAGAGAAGATACACATATAAAAACAGGGAATCAGGGCTTCCCTGGTGGTGCAGTGGTTGAGAGTCCGCCTGCCGATGCAGGGTACATGGGTTCATGCCCTGGTCTGGGAAGACCCCACATGCTGCAGAGTGGCTAGGCCCATGAGCCATGGCCACTGGGCCTGCGCGTCCGGAGCCTGAGCTCCACAACGGGAGAGGACACGATAGTGAGAGGCCCGCGTACCTCAAACAAAACAAAACAAACAAACAAACACAAAAAACAGGGAATCAGACTCATAGAAACAGAGAGTATAAGGGTGGTTTCCAGGGGTTGGCAGCAGGAGGAAAAAGGGAGATGTTGATCAAAAGGTATGAAAATTTGGTTAAGCAAGATAAATAAGATCTAGAGATCTACTGTACACACAGTGGCTATAGTTAACAATATTTAAAATTTTGCAGAGTGTAAATTTTTGCAGTGTTCTTATCATAAACATTAACAAAGAGGATGGGAAAAAATATTTGAAGGTGTTATGTATGTTTACGGCATACATTGTGGTGATGATATCATGGGTGTGTATTTACCTTCAAACTCATCAAGTTATGTACATTAAATACATACAGCTTTTTGTATGTTAAAAGTACTTTCTAAAAAGTTAAAAAGAATAGAGAATCAGTTGAGAGGTGACAATAAGCCATGGGCAAATGGCCCTGGGACTTGCCAAAATCTTGGGAATTGCATTAGACTTCCAGAGAAAAAAGAATGACATTTGAGCTAAGCCTGTTTTCTCTTAAAGGAAAAGATGCCAGCTGACGTTTGCTTGACAAGAGATTTTGGTGACTTTGTGGTAAGTCAGTGGTGGTTATTAGGGCAAAAATAGTCACCTGTTTCATTAAAACCTCCTGTAAACAGACTGACTATAATCACTTATTAAATGTGTGACCTTGGACAACTACTTAACATCATTAAGCCTCATATTTTCCTCACTTGAAAAATAGACATAATAATATGTAATAATATTTATGCAAAAATGGTGATTATTATTATTAGTCTGCTCTCATTGATCTCTGGGTTATCTATGACCTTACTACTCTTTGAATACACTTCCCCAGATATGTTAAACACATACAGAAGCTAGTCCTGATACTCTAAGAACCATCCTTGAATTCCTTTCTCTTCCTTCATCCCATCTGCTATCATGCTATCAGAATCTAGCTGAAAACTTTATCCAAATGAAGTTTACTTCATTCTACCTGGCCCTTCTAGTCTGAAGTCACCATCAACACTCACCTGGACTATGACATTTTCTCCTAATTATATTCGCTTCTCCACATGGCAACCATGTAAATCAAACCATGTCCTCTCCTGTCTAAGACCTACCAATGGCTTTCTTTCATTGTTAGAATAAAATTTAAACTCCCTGCTATGACCTATCAGGCTCTACTGAATCTGGTTGCTTACCTAATCTCACTCATCCTTTCTCACGCTGTTCTTGCCACCCTGGATTTTTGCTTCTCTCCTCCATCTCCTTCTCTGCTGACTCTTTGTCCTTCTCTTCCTCCTCCTTCTTTATTTTCCCCCTGGAACCAGTGCAGCTTGATCCTGCCTTAGAGCCTTTGCACCTTCTGTTCCCTCTTTCTGGAAGGCTTTCCTTCCACAGGTTCTCAGAGCTGGCTTGTTTGTGACATCCTGAACTCAGATTCTGAACTCACATACCTCCTTTTCCTAGGGCCATTCTTGATCATTAAGTCAAGAAAGTCTTTCCTCCCATAACTCTATAACATACCTATTTTATTTTCTTTAGATCACTTATCCCCACTTTATAGTGACTTGTTCATGTATTTTTTTGCTATTTTTTTTCTATTTCCCCCCCAAAATGTAGCATAGATGAGAGAAATGACTGTAACCATTTGGTTCAATTAATCAATATATTAGTTTTCAATACCTAATTAAACTATTAGCTCTCAATTTTGGGAGATCACAGTCTTCTTTGGGAATCTGTCATAAGTAACATATTCTTGCTACAGATAATTGCATACACTCATGTAATTTTGCAAGAAATTTTAGAGGATGCTTGGATCTTAGATAAATATTTCATAAATAGTTGGTAAACTTTTGAAGGCAGGGATTAGAGAGTATACAGATTTCCCCCTTATCTAAAAGTAGAGTGTTCATATGAAACCTTTCCTAAACCAATATTGCATAAATTGAAGAAGCAATTACCATAGGACACATCTTACTAATGGATGTACAAAATAAATCAAGATAAAGCACAGATGCTCACAGACACAGTTCAAAGCTGTGGAGCTTGGTGCTGAGATGTTAAGTATATTTCCCAGGTAGGAGCTCGGTGGTGCCACTCAATAATCAGGGTGTTTGCTGCCTATAAAAGGCCTCCGCAAAACATATGCTGAAAGTTATGTTCACTTTTTGTATTTTTTTTTTTTTGCGGTACGGTGGCCTCTCATTGTTGTGGCCTCTCCCGTTGCAGAGCACAGGCTCTGGACACGCAGGCTCAGCGGCCATGGCTCATGGGCCCAGCCGCTCCGCGGTATGTGGGATCTTCCTGGACCAGGGCACGAACCCGTGTCCCCTGCATCGGCAGGTGGACTCGCAACCACTGTGCCACCAGGGAAGCCCCTGTATTTTTTATAAAAGTGAAAATCCTCTTTGGATTCCTTTCCATTATTGAAATAGGTGCATACTAGTGTGTGCCTTTTGTAAAAGCAAAGTGGCATAAAGCGAACTTTTGAAAAGCAGGGAATACCTGTAACACTACCTATGGAGCTGTTGTGTGTTGGTCTCAGCCTATCAATAAACAATGTTGTGGATGGGCCAGTCCTTGTGGTTTTTATTATGATTGCAAGACAGACATCCTTTGGCAATAACCATCAGGAAATTTGGAAAAATAAAGTTTTATTACTTATAGAACCTTGAAATTATATAGCACCCCTGAGTCCACACAGTGAGACCACAAGTAGAGAAAGACAGAGAGAGAGAGCACACACATGGGTCTGGGATTGTGCTTTCATTGGGGTCGAGGTTTGGGATGTAGGGTTTTTCGGGCTCACTCTTTATTGGCAAATTTAAAACATAAGAGTTGGAATTTAAAGCTGAGTGAGAGAAAATAAAAATTGGAGCCCAAGTGATCAGTTATTGAAACCAACAAAAATCTCTAAAATAAAGGAGACTGCAGACACATAGTGTGACTGGCAGTGTGTTTATTTGAGATGGCCCTCTTTGAAGAATATGCCTTGGCAATTAAAGCCTAAGTCAGGCACTTGTTTCACAATAAGAAAAGTCAACTGCCAGGGCTTAAACTGTGGGAGCCTAAGCCGGGCCTTGGCATCGAGAAGTATCAGTGTATGTCCTTAGAGTCACAGAATGGCAGCATAGTAAAGGCCATTAAGAATATCTAAAGCAATATATCAGTTTTACTTATAAGGCAACTGAGGTCCAGAAAGGGAAAGCAACTTATTAAATGTCATGCAGATAATAAACTGCAAGTTTAAGAGTAGAAGCCACTTCTCCCATCCCATGATCCAGTGCTCATTCTCAGAACCTGTGATGTTTTCTGTTTCCTTTTTTGCAAACTCAATGAGTTGAAATAAGGCCTCTAATATCTCTTAGAGGGATTTCCAAGCCAAAGTTATTTTTGAGGAATCAAAAGCCAATTAAATGTTGTACTTTTTAAACTAGATGATGTGTCTATAAACTTGACAGTATATTTGTTTCTCACGTCTTAGATCTAAAATCAAGTAAGAAAAACAAGAACAAGATGGTCAAAAGAGGTAAGGCATTAATTCTCAGTATGTCATTCAAGTTGAGATTTAAAGCAGTTCAAAGCCTAGGAAATTTCCAGCCTTCTTTTATCAGATATGTACAGAGAAATGGAATTTTTCTCTATTTGGAAGGTTTATGATTTCTCCTGAGCAAGCTGAAATAAAGATACAGGATTTCTTAACATGACACAGAAAAGCTGGAGAGAGACAGACTTGGGAATTTTCTCTGCTCAATTCCTCATTCTACTCAAAGCTGGTATTTTCAGTTGCTGAGGGAGAAAAATGAAAGAGGTGCAAATGATCTATCCTCTGTGTGAATGATTCATTAAATTCAATGAGTTAACTAAACTTCTGTGAAGAATCCAGGAAACATAATTCTTATCTCTTAGTTATTTAGGTCTTATTATAAACATTTTACTGTATGATTGTGACATGCCATTTAAAACCTGTTTATTATATGCAACCCCATTCCCCCTCCAATTAGAAAGTGTAAAGTCTATGCATTATCACAGGTTGCATGTACAGCTAGTTATGTTATGGGTCTTTAATGTGGAAAGGCAGACCATTTCAAGGTGTCTAAGTTGTTTCAGAACAAGTTTCCTATTCCTTTCTCTGTACCACAATTATCTGTTCACCTAGGATCATCCAGTGAGATTATGAGACTGAATGACTAGCATTTCCACTTATTTATCTTCCATTACTTTGTTCCAACTACACCTTCCTTTAAAAATGTGAAATCGTGGAGTTTTCCCAAACCATCCAAATGTTGTAACATCACACATAACACTGTTAGGGTCCAATTTATTAACTTCAAATTACCCTTTCCAGCAACACCAGTCCCTTCCCCAAGTCATCATCCCTCTGCTAAATGCGCACTTAGAAACTTACATTTCCACTCAAACATACCATGAAATTATGTGTCTGTGCCTTTGCACATGCTAGACCTGCCTGGGATTCCTTCCTTCCATTTCTACATTTACTCATCTAAATAAAGGACTTTCTCCTCTATGAAGCCTTCTTTGATGTTTAAAAACAGTTCTAATAGATGCTTCCTTTGTACTATCCCATTATTTAGTGAGTTTCCCTATTTCTGCATTTATAGGCTTCTGCATGCTCACATCAGCCTACTCTCCTCCCCTGCACACACCCTCATACAGTGTCCTCACTGAGGTCAAGGTTCCTTTCTTATTGGTCTCTGCCACTTCATTGTATAATACGTTGTCTGGGGCAGAGTAGGGTGAAAGTATAAAATATATATGGATCACCCTTTGTAAAAAGTCAAGAGTTAGAATGATTATGTGTATGAGGATGGGGGAGATTGTAGGGGAAGAAAGATAGCATTGTAAAGCACCAAAGGGATATTTAAAGGGAAACCTGGAAAAGAGGAAAGAGGATCAAAAGAGAAATGATATAATGATAGGACTGAGCCGAGCTCCCCAAATGAACTGTATGAAAGAAGATAATAGAGAGAGGGAATGCCAGGGAGATGGCAATAACCTGGAGAAAATGAGGGCTGCAAAATTTCAGTAGGTGCACTGTTGAAGGGCAAGTGTTCTGAGTCCCAGCAGAGCAGCTAATAAACAACTCCTTAATATCAGGTCTATTGGGCTGCAGCCTCAATCCCCAATAATGCCTCATAATCCACCAGCTTTGAAGGTGGAGAAAAATGAGGAGAGTTGGAGGAAGAAGGAGTGTGGGAGAAGGGAAGGCAGAACCAAAGAAGGTGGAAGAAAGAACAAGAAAAAGAAGAAGGAAGAAATGAAGAAAAAAAGAAAAGATGGAGAGAAGAAACCCCCATCAATACATAAATCTGACTTTGATGAAGATTTCTCTGTTTGAACAGGTTTTATTTTTATTTAATTAATAGTATTCACATATTCCAGTGTTCAAAAAAGATGACTATATTGAGGCAATCAATGATACTGAATTTCTTATGTATCTTTATCCTTTCTGAGATATGTTATAAATATATAAACTTGTCTGTATTTTCTTTACTATTTTTATATAAATGTTAGTAGATTATACATACACATTATGCATACTTTTCTGCTTTGCACTCTTTTCACTTAAATACATTTTCAAGTTTATTATCACTGCATAAACAGCCTCCTTAATTTAAATGGCTACCTTGAATTCTATTGAACATTTTTATACTAAGTTATTTAACTAATATCTCACTGATTGGCACTTAGGTAATTTCAATCTTCTAAAATCTAACAGTGTGTTTGTGTGTATAAATACATACACAATTTTTAACATCTGGTGGTATATTTGTTGAATAATAGAATTGCTGTCTCAAATATATATGGGCTTTGTGATTTTGGTGAATAGGCCAAATCACCACCATGGATGAAGTACCACCATTTTACATTTCCATGATTGCTATGATGTGTGTGCCTCTTTTCCTATAGTCACATCAAAATAGTATGCTACTCAACTCTTAGTTCTTTGCCTGTCCTGAAGGTGAAGAACAGTCTCTATGTTTAGTTTATATTTTTAGATATCAGGTTTGCATAACTGAGTGATAATTTTTAGTTCATAATGCACTAATATTATTGGGCCATGTATGGCTCTCCTTGACAATATTTTATTTGTTTTACCAGTTAATTAATTAATTAGTGAAACACATGCATGATCCTCACCACACAACACCAAAATTAAAACATTAACTGGAAATACATATAGTCATACCTCGGAGATATTTCAGGTTTTGTTCCAGACCAGTGAAATAAAGTAAATATCACAATAAAGTGAGTCAAACAAATTTTTTAGCTCCCAGTGCATAAAAAAGGTTAAGTTTACACTATACAGCAATCTGTTAAGTGTGCAATAGAATTTTGTCTAAAACATAATGTACATACCTTAATTTAAAAATATTTTATTACTAAAAAACACTAACCATCATTTGAGCTTTCAACAAGTCATAATCTTTTTGCTGGTGGAAGGTCTTGCCTCAAGTTGATGGCTGATAACTGATTAGGGTGGTAGTTGCTGAAGGTTGGGGTGGCTGTAGTGATTTCTTAAAATAAGACAACAATTTTTTCTTTCACAAAAAATTTCTCTGTATCATGCAACACTGTTTGATAGCATTTTATACACAGCAGAACTTCTTTCAAAATTGGAGTCAGTTCTCTCAAAACCTGCTGCTGTTTTATCAACTAAGTTTACGTAATACTCTAATTCTTTGTTGTCATTTCAATAATCTGCACATCATTTTAAGCAGGAGTTGTTTCCATCTCCAGAAACCACTTTCTTGGCTCATCCGTAAGATGAAACTCCTCATCTGTTAAGGCTTTATCATGAGATTGTAGCAATTCTTTTACACCTTCGGGCCCCACTTCTGATTTCGTTCTCTTGCTGTTTCCACCACATCTACAGACACTTCCTCTATTGAAGTCTTGAACTGACCAAAGCCATCATGGGGGTTGGAATCAACTTATTCCAAACCCTCTTAGTATTGCTATTTTGACCCCTCACCATGAATCATGAATGTTCTTCATGACATCTAGAGTGGTGAATCCTTTCCAGGAGATTTTTGATTTATTTTGCCTAGAATCAACAGAATAATCACTATCTATAGCAGCTATTGCCTTATAATTATATATTTCTTAAATAATAAGATTTGAAATTTGAAATGACTCATTGATCCATGGGATGCACAATAAATGTTGTGTTAGCAGGCATAAAAACAACATTAATCTTAGTCTACATCTCCATCAGAGTTCTTGGGTGATCAGATGCATTTTCAGTGAGCAGTCATATTTTGAAAGAAAGATGTATTTTTTTCTGAGCAGTAGGTTTCAACATTGGACTTAAAATATTCAGTAAACCATGTTGTAAATAGAAGTGCTGTCATGAAGGCTTTGTTGTTCCATTTACAGAGCCCAGACAGAGTAGATTTAGCATAATTCTTAAGGGTCCTAGAATTTTCTGAATGGTAAATGAGCTTCAACTTCAAGTCATCAGCTCCATTAGCCCCTAACAAGAGATCCAGTCTCTCCTTTGAAGATTTACATCTAGACATTGACTTCTCCTCTTTAGCTATGAAAGTCCTAGATGACATCTTCTTCTAATATGAAGCTGTTTTTTCCACATTGAAAATCTGTTGTATAGTGTAGACACTTTCATTAATTATCTTAGGTAGATCTGGATAATTTGCTGCAGCTTCTCTATGAGTACTTGCTGCTTCACCTTGCACTTTTATGTTGTGGAGATGGATTCTTTCCTTAAACCTCATGATCCAACCTCTGCTAACTTCAAACTTTCCTTCTACAGCTTCCTCAACTCTCTCAGCCTTCATAGAATTGAAAAGAGTTAAAGACTTGCTCTGGATTAAGCTTTGGCTAATGGAATGTTGTGGCTTGTTTGATCTTCTATCCAGACCACTAATACTTTCTCCATATTATCAGTAAGGCTGTTTCAATTTCTAATCATTTGTAGGGTGAATGGAGTAGCACTTTTAATTTCCTTTGCATTCACAACTTGGCTAACTGTTTGGCAGAAGAGGCCTAGCTTTTGGCCAATCTTGTCTTTCAACATGCTTTCCTCATTAAGCTTAATCATTTCTAGCTTTGGATTTAAAGTGACAGACATGTGACTCTTCACTTGACCACTTAGAGGACATTGTAGGGTTATTAACTGGGCTACTTTCAATATTGTTGTTTCTCAGGGAATAGGGAGGTCCAACAAGAGGGAGAGAGACAGGGAATGACCAGTTGGTGAACAGTCAGAACACACATATGTATCCATTAAGTTTGCTGTTTTATATGGGTGAGGTCATGGCACCCCTGAATAATTACAATAGTAACATCAGAGATCACTGATCAGAGATCACTGTAACAAATATAATAATGGTGAAATATTTGAAATACTTCAGGAATTATCAAATTGTGACACAGAGACAAGAAGTTAGCAAATGCTGTTGGACTCTCCATGCAGGGTTGCCACAAACATTTAATTTGTAAAAAAAAATAACACAGTATCTGCAAAGTGCATTTAAGTAAAGTGCAATGAAATTAGGTATGCCTGTGTAAGTAAACAGACATATTTCGGACTTCATTGGGTTTCCTTTGCCACATTTTCATGAACTATCATTCTCTATTCTAAGGGAGAATACAAGGTAAATCTTACCTCCTGTATCGCATTTGTGCTCTGCAGAACTGTCTGACAGAATTCATGGCACCTCTGTCCTTCCCCCGATATCTCACCCATTCCCCCCACACTTGTTGCCATCAGCTTCATTCACCCTAATTCACTCTCTTGATAACCTCCCTGAAGTTTCTGTTGCTAAGGTAAAGGACTAGAATTCTGGGACAGGGGATATTGAATTTGCTGCAGTGGTGATGAGAGAGGTACCACCATCCTGATGACAATGTTCAAAGCTATTGTGTACTTCCTGACATATATCTATATACATCTAATGAGATCAAAACTCCCTTCCTTGTCTCACTCACATCAATGCTGTCTCTATGGAGAGAGAAAGAGGACTTACTAACAAATGATGGAGAGAGAGGACCATGGAAGAGGATGTAACTTCCTGTTCATTGAAGACTTTGGCAAACGGTTCATAATATTTCATCTCCCCTCATCCTTTGATATAAAACTGAAGGACATCAAAGAATATCTACATGAATCTCCCTTCATACATCCCTGTCTTACCTTCCCTTGTATCTCATCTCAGATATCACCCTACAGGAGCATCCTGCAGCATGGCAACTCAGAAACTGTTATGTCTCTGAACTCACTAATGCAGACCCCACACTTTATAATCTACTAACCTCACATTATGCCTACTAATATATATATATATATATATATATATATATATATATATATATATATATTTAACTCATTAGACTATCTAGTGCCTTGAAACCCACAGGAACCTTTTGTGTCTACCATGCTCTCCCTCTAGATGATATTTTAAAGACCATTTCTTTATACTCAGGTCCACACTAAATTTTATGTGTATGTTTTTGCCATTTTGTCCATTCATTATATATCTTTTGAAATATTCTAAAGTTGGATGGATTCCAGTTCTTAACTTTTATGTGATCTATGAAGTCTCCAACAGGAAGATTTTTACTACTAGAAATTCACGGAGCCTAAATCTCAGTTATAATTTAAAACGTGCCCCCAAATAACTTAATATGAATTTCTAGTCATTCTGATCTTTCATTGTTGTAAATTCAGACCCCTCTTTTCTCCCCTCACTCTTAGTAGATATCACTTTCTTCTACTTTACATTAGAAACCACAAAACTGAAAATATTTGACATTTCCATTATTAATTCACACCCCCCCCCTTAATAAATATTTCTGGCAACATTAGCAGGAGCAATTTCAGTAGAGCAGTCGACATGAAAGAGCCAAAGTTGAAATGAGTTTAGGAGTGTTTCTAGAACAACTTTTTCACACAAAATATTTTAGGATGAATCTACAAATGAACAATGAAGACATGGAATGTAAAAAATAAGTAGAAAAAGTAACTGTGTTTCTCTCTTCCCTCTTACAGGCAGGAAGAAAAATGAGTGGAGATTAAGGTGGGTTTGTGAGCTTGTTTCACTCTGCAACCTACTTGACATTTGGCAACATTAGACAGTGGTGGTGTCTTCCATCTCCAAACACTGTTTGTTTGTTTGTTTTTTTCTGGCTTCTCATTTTGTTCCTAGCTCTCTAGCTTCCTCTTCCCAGCCATTAAATGTTGGAGATTCCCAGGGATCACTTTAAGAATCCTCTGGTCTCACAACACTTATTCAGTAGGCAATTATATTTATTTTCTGAGATTAAGTAATAATCTATTTGCAAGTGATTCTCAAATTTATATGCCCTATGTGATCTTCTCTTCAGATGTCCAGACCGAGTTGTTGACTAGCCATCTTCACTTGGATTTCTACAGATGCTCAAATTCCCTCAGAGTCTTCTTATTATCATTAGGATATTGTCTAAGTTTTAGCTTACATGATCTGGACTCTGCCCTGCCATTCCTCTTCATCTAGTACCATTCACATTTATTGTCCAGTCCCTGGCCACATTCCAGCTCTCCAAAGGTGCCACAAGCTTTCTTGTGCATTTCCCATTGCCAGGGACACTCTTCTCATCTCATCAGCCAGCAATTTGTCTTGTTCCTTCTCATCTGTAGGCTTCTCTTCATGCATCAATTCTTTTTCGTTTTTTTTTAAATAGCATCTGGAATTTATCCAGCAAATTAAATTTTTAATTTATTACTTAAATTAATTTTTATTGGAGTATAGTTGCTTTACATTGCTGTGTTAGTTTCTACTATACAGCAAAGTAATGTAGCTATAGGTATACATACATCCCGTCTTTTTTTTTTTTTTTTGGATTTCCTTCCCATTTAGATCACCACAGAGCATCACTTCTTAAGAGAAACTTTCTTGGACTCCCCAGAGGAAACTTCTCTGCTTTACGTTCCTTAGCATGTCCTATTTCTGCATTACACACTTACACATTTCTAACTATGTTTCAAGCTCTATCTTCTTTACCAAACTATAAACTCCACAAAAGTGGTGCTCATAGGTGATTCACTGACAAGTCCCCAGTCCCTTGTGGTAGTGGATACTAGAACCCCCACACTCCTCATGTTGCTCTGAGGCAGGACCTGCATCAGTAAAATTCTGGCCTCTCTCTTGCCCCCTCCCCATCTTACTCCCACATTTACTCTTTCCCAGGGGCAGAGAAGGAACTCTGCTGATTGACAAATTTGGGAGAAGGATTGGGGGAAATGCCGCTCTCCTCCCTTGGGAACAGCATCTTCCAACAGCTGTATCAGAATATTCTTATCTTCAGCTCTCAGTTTCTTTAGTCTATCTCTCAACTAATTTCAAGTTCAGGAAGAAAAAGAGAACTTTATTCATTGAATCCTCCAAAACAGCAAAATAACCCAGTGCCTGGCCCATTGTAGGTATATACTTGAATAAATTTATAAAATAATTTGTTAATGAATTAAATTTGAGGTTGTGAAATAATGGGAGAATCAAAGAGGGCTTTGGAATAAAGGAAGAATAGAAACAAGGATGATATAGAGGAAGCAGAGAAGGCAGACTTTTAAAAGGATTAGAAAAGAAGGGAAATTATGCTAGAATATTTAATGAAGATCGGTCATGTTATTAATTCTCAAAACAACCCTGGGTAGAAAAATAGAGAAAAAAAAAGATGTAATTAAAATACTGGTTAACATGAACATTTTTAAAAAGTTGGAGAAATTATTTATTTTTTCAGAATTCAAGGGAGTAAAGCTCTAGATAAAAATCATAAATCATAAAGTTGTAAACAATTTAGAGACCATGTTGTGTATTTTGCTTACTGAAAGGTGAAAAAAGAAGTTCTCAAGGTCTCAAAGCATGTTGAAAGCAAATCTGAGACCAAGGCCAGGTCTTTTAACTCTCAGATCAAAGCCATTTTGGTCTCCCACATTGACTCCTTTAAAATGTGAAGAACCTAAAGAAAGGTCAAAAGCAATGATATACTGGGAGACTGGAAAAATCAGATGAATGATGGAAAATGTAGCATGGGATGAGAAAAGTGAATTAAGAAAATGAAAGGACTCATTTCTAATTCATAGATGTTTTACTTTATTCAACATTTGGTATCTGTGATTTAATGGTGGTTTGGCACATAGAACAGAAAAGCAAAAAATAATGAAAATATAATGCTGGCAAGATCATCCATCAATCTGAAATAGAGAGTCCTGGCAGGTCTACACTCAGGATCAAAAGTCTTCATTTGGAACAGCCCAGTATGCTCAACCAAATACCAATATTTCATAGTTCTTTCATCTAAATTAGAAAAAGAAATTTCATCTGTCTATAACATGCACCCTATTGTGGTCTGTCTTCCAAAAAAAACCAAAGCAGCCAAAAGTTAAAGGGACCGGCATGTTACTTGAGATGAATGTTGCTGCTCTTTTTCTATTTTCCAAAAGAAGCAGTAGAGTGGGAAGTAAATAGTAGCGATGCTTATTTGAAAGTCAAAACTTACTTCATCATTCACATTCTTTAGTGCATTTATTTGTTCACATTGTCAACTAACAGCAAGTATGGAGCCATTAAAATAGGGCAGAACTTATATTTTTTTTAGGTTTAATTGGATTATATCACAGATATAGTGTATTAAAGACTTATAATGTACCACGCATGGTCTTTGGCTTTCTGAGAATATGGTCCTTGTTATCAAGTAGCATGCAGTGTTTGGGGAAGGCAAAGAACCTGCACACAAGAGCATGCAATACTATGTCATACAGAGCTTATTTAAATAAACATAGAGCCAGGAAGAGAAAACTGGTTAATAAGAATAAACTTTTTTCTGAGCTGTTGATATTTGCCAGATACTGTTCTAAATTTTTACATAGATTTCTTCATTTAATCCTCATTACAATCTTTTCAGGATTGCATTTCAAGAGTGAGAATTCTAGGGCAGAGAAAGGGTAAGTAAATTTCCCCAGTTTCCAGGACTATGGAGATACTGATTACATTCCAAGAGCTTCATAAACATGACTTTGAATTTACTTGATACTCTGCAATGACCTATATGGGAACATAATCCAAAAAAGAGTGGATATATGTATAACTGATTCACTTTGCTGTACAGCAGAAAGTAACACAACATTGTAAATCAACTGTAGTCCAGTAAAGAATTAAAAAATAAACAAACATGACTCTGTTTACACAGAAGTCATGCAAAAGAAATCATAAGTTTTATCATATTTAAAATACAGCTATACTACATGTGCCTTAGTTATTTGGCTTCTGAGGTCTCATGTAAACCATCAAATCAGAAATATATGGGGACTAATGTATGTACTTTTCCCTAAACCATCCACATACAACAAAGATAAATCTCATGATGGAGTTGATATTGAATTTAGCCCATGAATTTTGAAAAGGCAGTTAATAAAGAGTGGAAGGAGGATGTTCCAGGCCAGGGGGAAAGTTAGTGGCAATTCAAAGATAATGGGAAAGCAGGGGCATCTGGTAGGAGTAGGCAGGCCAGTGTGGCTCCAGTGGAGTGAGAGATGAGCTTGACAAAGTGGGCAGGAACCCATCAGAAAAGGCCTTGAATATGAGGCTCAGGAGAGGGGAACAATTACAGAGTTCTGAAGGCTCTAATTTGGCCTAGATTGATGACTGGGTAGTTCTAAATTGAACCCAGGCTTCCCATTGTTCAGTATAGACCTACTCTTGGCAAAGCTTCAATCCAAGAACCTTTTAGAAGTTCATTAAAAATCTCAAAAGCTTTTTCAAACACCAAAAGGCTTCAGCACTCCATTTAAATGTAAATACATTTGAGAGTTTAAATTCTAAGATTTAAGAATGAATGGGAGAAAGTGCTTGGAAATAAATGTTGTTTGGGAAAAAGAAATGGAAAAGTGATGAACAGTGTGGGACTCAGGAAAGACCTGAATACATCCAATGCTTCAGGTTTTGGAAATCATTTGAGCCATTACTGCAGTTCTCTCTAATGCTGATCATAAGTCAGGGAATTCAGAAGTTGACATCAGAGAAAGGAGCGCTGGACATCAAAATACAAGAGAATAAAAACTGCAGAGCGAAAGCTCAGCTGTGTTTGGGCAGAGTTATGCTTCCAGGTGTCCGTGTGTATTAGAAATCCTTCAGGTCTAGATTTTTGATGAAGATTTGACTGAACAGACTTTGGTCTACAGAGAAGCCCTGGTCCCATCCAGATGGTGTTCATGCTTACCTGGTGATGATCATAATCTTTCTTCCGCTTCTCAGTAACATCCATGTCCGTGCACACTTCAATAGGAAATCAGTTTTATAGAATATTGTCTTGGAGACAAAGGAGATAATGGATACTGAGTTTGTTTGTTTGTTTGTTTGTTAATACTGCCATTTTGAAAACAGAGTGCAGAGAAACTAAAAGGGTAAGGTTAAAATGTAAACTTGCTATTGTTTATAACAAAGAAATGTTAATGCTTACCCCCTTCTTTAATCTCTAAAGCAATTTATGAGACATAATTTTTATTTTATTAAAGTCTATATTGTTTATAGAACATATAAGCAATATAAAATTTTCTGATTTTTATAAAAAACATATATTATATTAAACACCCATATGGTTTATATGATTCTATAAAAAATCTAGCTTTTTATCACAGAATATATAATTATTAACTACTTTTAGAAAACACAAAATGAGCAATAAATTAAAAATTGTATATAAAATCAGCATAAAAATAATATATCATAATATGGTCATTCAACTTTTTCTAGTTTTATGTCATAAACATGCTCATTTACAAATAGCTCTTCATAAAACTGGAATCATGCCATATGTAAGTTATGTGTAAAAATCTATATTGTTTATATGATTCTATAAAACAGTGTAGGGTTTTTTAACATAATATACTATTTTCATTTTAAAAAAATAGAAAAAAATTTAAACTCAGAGCTGTATTAGTCATTAGGCATCTAAGAAGTCATTCATCTTGTCCCCCAATATTGTTATAAAGGGCTGTTAGAATATTAACAATGATGTTTGTATCTTTCTGAGAGTCTTGAAATGATCCTGAGAATTTATTGAGAATTTCCTGCATAGTTTGGGACTAAATTAAAGGTTTATTTTCTTACCTCATAGGATCTTTTGGGTTTAATTGAGCTAATCAACAAGATTACAAATAGCAATGGTGCAATTGGGGGGATTTTAAAATATAAAACAGAGGTGCTTTTTGTTTGCTTTATTTTTTTAAAAACTGCCAAATCTATGTATTAATTAAGTACAGGTGAGTATAATATTGTATTTTAAATAAAAATCCCAAGTCAACCTGATATAGACTTTAGGCGTTAAAGTAAATTCTTGGAAAATGCTATATCCTTCACTTTGAAAGATTCATACTCCTCTTTGTGATGGCCATGAACCCTGATGGTCTAGGAGCTGTTTCCCAGATGATGCTTAACCTAATCCCAGCTATATTATTTTCCACAACCCTTAACCATCCCTAAACTTTATACCAACACGCTTCATCCCCAACAGTTCCCAGTGCTGGGAGTTAGAAATAGGTTACATTCAGAAATTAGGTGAGGCTCTGGCAGAGGATGAGGACAGCTACCATCTTTATAAAAATGGAAAATTTAATAGCCAGGTGTTTTATGTTGAGTCAAAAGGTCCCTGCAAATAACATGGTTTCATGTATGTAGCATCCAGCCTTGGGAAAGAGCATCATATAATGGACGCAACATGATGTTGGAGAAAGCCTGAACTTTGGCATAAAAATCCCTGGGCTTTAAGTGCAGGTCACTTAACATCTTTGATCTGAATTTCACAACCTTACTTTACATATTTCAGAAATCCAAAAACAAACACACAAAAAACTTTGTGAACAACTAGTAATGTTTCCAATAATTCTACAATGCAGAGAGAACTGCATTCTGAATGTTGATGTGTTTACGTAAAACTAAATATACAAAACTGGAATAATATAAATGCTGTCTTATTTCCGTCTTTTAAAGATTATTCTGTCTTTATTCTCTTTTGAAAAAACATGAATAGTATTTGTCATATTTATACAATATCATTTGTTGAATCATTCCTCTATTGTGAAATGCATAGGTTTGTTACCATCATTTATCATTATAAAAAATATTCTGGTGAATATAACTTAGGTACATCTTTGTCTGAATTCCAAACTAATCCACGATGGAATCCAAGAGTCCTTACAGAATTAAAACATAACCATTAGTAAAGGTACTGATACTTACTGCCAAATTGTTTTTTTAAATATTACACAATTTTACATTCTCACCAATCATGAATGAGGACTGTCTCAATACACACCTTCAGTGTGACTGTTAGTTTTCTTCAAACTGTCACTTTGACTAAAAATATAACATTTTCTGATTATTAAAGTCACATCTATTTGATTTCTGGTAATACTGAAGTTTTTTTTCCTATGTCTGTTGGACATTTGTGTCTCTTCTGCTACAAACTTTTTATCTATATACTTTGTCCATTTATCAACTGGGTGTTAGAATTTTTAATATAATTTTACAATGTATGACTATAAAGGCACTGTGAATAATTTATCCAATAATAATTGAATAATTAAATAATTTTAGAAAATATAAAAATAAATCAGCAATAAAACTTTCATAGATAAACTCACCACATGACAATAACAGCTATTTTTATGTTGGTTTATATTTTTTTAGTCATAGGCCATAAAGACACTTACTCACAGGAAACTCTTGACAATGTTAAAATCATGCCATACATAAAAATGTGTCTCCATCCATTTACTTTTGATCTCTGTGTGTCTTTATAGTGGGTTTCTTATAGACAACATATTGTTGGGTCCTGTTATTTGATTCACTCTGATAATCTCTGTCTTTTAATTGGTGCATTTAAACCATTGATGTTTGAAGTGATTATTTATATGGTTGGATTAAAATATGTCATACTTGTTACTATTTTCTTTTCATTGACCTTGTTCGTTGTTCTTATTTTTGTCTTTCATTCTTTTCCTGCATTTTGTGGTTTTAAATGACCATTTTAATTCCATTTTCTCTCTTTTAGAGCTTATCAGTTATACTTCTTTTTTAAGTGGTTGCCCTAGAGCTTGCAATATACATGTATGTCAATGAAAATGTAATCAGTTGATCTAAGAAAGAAATATAAATTTTTATTCAAGCCAAATTGAGGATTATAACCCAGGAACAACCTCTCAGAAAGCTCTGAGAACTAATCCCCGCATTAGAGGTCAAAGCACAGTTATATAAGTTGTTGAGACAGAGGGCTGTATATTAAATGAAGTACTATTGACAGTTTACACAATCCATATCTGCACATGCAAATCGAGTAGTGGGTCATGGATCATCATGGCCCCTAACAAGATTAAGAGGGAAGTTTATCTCTTAAGGAGTTATCTTGTTGATCTAGAAAAATGTTGCTCTTTATGGTTGAGCAGGTATTTCTGCCAGTGGGGAGTTTTGATCAATGCATAATGCACATACACCATGCATAGTAAAAGGGACACAGGAGGCCAAAGGGAAGGGAGAAATTTTTATGTTTAAATTTCCCTGACTTGCCTTAGAATATTAATTTTTGTTTTAACATGTACAATTAATGCAAGCCCACTTTCAAACAACACTATGCTACTTCATGGGTAGTATATACTCACTTATACACTAACACTCACTAATTATATATAATATTAATACTCACTATTATATCTTATAATAATGGTGATACTAATACTTACTATTATAGCTTATAATAACAAAATAATATAAATTCTTCCTCCCTCCTGTCCCTTGTGTCATTGTTGTGATTCATTTTACTTATACACTGGATAAGCATACACACATGTACATATATTTATAAGCACATGTATGTACATGTATATGTACACCTGCATGCATGTGTATACATATGTTTGTATACATACATACATATATACATACATAAGCATACATAATCAACTACAGTGTTGTTATTATTATTTTAGCAAACTGTTTTCTGTCATTTAAATGAAGAATAAGAGAAATAACATTTTTATTTTACCTTCACTTATTCCTTCTTCGATGTTCTTCCTTTTCTTGTATAGATCCAATTTTCTGACATATAATTTTCCTTCTCTCTAAAGAACTTCTTTTAACATTTCTTGCAAGACAATCTACAGACAACAAATTCTCTCAATTTTGTTTGTCTAAGAAAGCCATTTTTCTCCTTCACTTTTGGAGGATAATTTCACAAGTCATAGAATTCTAGATAGGAGTTTTTGTTTGTTTGTTTTTGTTTTCTCTCAATGCTAATATTTCACTCCATTATCTTCTTGCCTGAAGAGAAGTCAGATGTAACTCCTATCTTTTTTCCTCTATAGATAAGGTGTTTTTCCTTCTATCCTCTTTCAGGACTTTTTTCTTTATCTTTGATTTTCTGTAATTTGAAGGTGATGTACTTAGTTTTTTTTTTTTTTTTTTAAGCATTTATCTTGTATGGTATTCTCTGAACTTCCTGGATCTGTGGTTTGTGTTTGGCATTAATTTGGGGGACCTTCTTTCTTAGTCATTATTGTTTCAAATATTTCTTCTGTTCCTTTCTCTAATTCTTCTCATATCACATTACATGTATGCTACACCTTTCACAATTTTCCCTCAGTACTTGGAGGATCTGCTCTGTTTTATTCAGTCTTTATTCTCTTGGCTTTTCAGCTTTAGAGGTTTCTACTGATACATCCTCAAGCTCAGAGATTCTTTCCTCAGCCATCTCCAATTGACTAATAAGCCCATCAAAGCCATTCTTCATTTCTGTTATAGTGTTTTTGATTTCTAGTATTCTTGTTTGATTCTTTCTTAGGATTTCCATCCCTTTGCATACATTGCCTACCTGTTCTTGCATGTTGTCTACTTTATCTATTAGAATCCTTTACATATTAATCAGAGTTGTTTTAAATTTCCCATCTGATCATTTCAACATCCCTGCCATGTCTGGTACTAATGCTTGCTCTATCTCTTTGGGTTTTTTGTTTTTTGTTTTGTTTTGCATATCAAACTGCTGTAAAATAGGCCTTTACTAATGTGATGATAAGGTAGGGGAGTTGGAGAAGCATTCTATAGTCTTATGATTAGGTTTCAAACTTTCAGTGAAACTTTGCCTCTGGATAGTGAACTTCACAAATGTTTCTCAGTTTTTTCTCCCAACTTATGTGGAACAGGATGGCTAGAGCAAAGTTGAGTATTTCCATTCCCTCAGTTCAGTTAGTCTCTTATAACACCCCAACAGATTAGTCTCTGATTAACTAGTTTCTCCTGAGGGCAGCTTTTCTTGAGAAGAACAGAGTGCTCTGGTACATTTCAAAATGATTCCTTTATCCAGAAGCATGAGACAATTTTTCTCTGATACTTATTATGAGAACCTGGTTGAGTTCCTGGAGGTAAAACTCACAAAACTGTTGGACTCCCTATGTCTGGGTTCCCCTGAGTTTTTACTCTCAGACATGTGCACACTGAGTCTTCAGCTATTTTTCAATTATAGTTCAGGTTTCCCTATCCTTTTTCCTATGTCAATTTCCACTTGTGAGTCTCTGCTCTGGGAATCCAAGTCTGTCTGTATTCACCAGTCTGTCTATCTAATCTTAGAGGCATGGCTGTCCCTATGTCTTCACCTCTATTGTGGATTCAAAAAAAAGAGCTGATTTTTCAGGCTTCATCTATTTATTTGTTGTTAAAATGGAGTGGCAACTTCCAAGCTCCTTACATGTGGAAGGAGAAACCAGAAATTAATAAAATTTGATCTCATTTTTCCCACTTAACATTAATTTTTGAGCATTTCTTCCATTATTAAATATTTTGTTAAAGTACAATATTAAATATTGCATACTATTTCTTCATATGGGTGTGTCATTACATATTTAATTGAATACAATGGTACTTTGGTATTTTCTGCACTTTCACAGGCATGAATATCCTTGTACATCGATGTTTAAGTAAAAAGAAGTATAAGACAGGAGGACCTTCAAGATGGCGGAAGAGTAAGACTCAGAGATCACCTTCCTCCCCACAAGAACATCAGAAATACATCTACATGTGGAACAACTCCTACAGAAAACCTACTGAATGCTGGCAGAAGACCTCAGGCCTCCAAAAGGCAAGAAACTACCCACGTACCTGGGTAGGGCAAAAGAAAAAAGAAAAAATAGAGACAAAAGAATAGGGATGGGACCTGCACCAGTGGGAGGGAGTTGTGAAGGAGGAAAGGTTTCCACTCACTAGGAAGCCCCTTCGCGGACGGAGACTGTGGGTAGTGGAGGGGGGAACTTCGGAGCTGCAGAGGAGAGCACAGCAACAGGGGTGTGGAGGGCAAAGCGGAGAGATTCCCACACAGAGGATTGGTGCTGACCAGCACTCACCAGCCTGAGAGGCTTCGCTGCTCACCCGTCGGGGCAGGTGGGGGCTGGGAGCTGAGGCTTGGGCTTTGGAGGTCGGATCCCAGGGACAGGACTTGGGTTGGCTGTGTGAACAAAGCCTGAAGCGACTAGTGTGCCACAGCTAGCTGGGATGGAGTCCGGAAAAAGTCTGGACCTGCCAAAGAGGCAAGAGATATTTTCTTGCCTCTTGTTTCCTGGTGCATGAGACAGGGGATTAAGAGCGCTTCTTAAAGGAGCTCCAGAGATGGGAGTGATCCACAGCTATCAGCCACAGACACCAGAGATGAGCATGGGACTCTAAGGCTGCTGCTGCAGCCACCAAGAAGCTTTTTGCAAACACAGGTCACTATCCACACCTCCCATCCAAGGAGCCTGTGCAGCTCGCCACTGCCAGGGTCCCGTGATCTCAGGACAACTTCCCCAGGAGAATGCACGGTGTGTCTCAGGATGTTACAACGTCCTGCCAGCCTCTGCCACTGCAGGCACCCCTGCATCCATAACCCTCCATCCCCCTGGCCTGAGAGAGCCAGAGCCTCTGAATCAGCTGCTCCTTTAACCCCGTCCTGTCTCAGCAAAGAACAGACACCCTCAGACGACCTATATGCAGAGGCGGGTCCAAATCCAAAGTTGAACACCGGGAACTGTGCAAACAAAGAAGAGAAAAGGAAATTGCTTCCAGCAGGCTCAGGAGCATAGCATTAAATCCCCACAAACAACTTGATGTACCCTGCATCTGTGGAATACCTGAATAGACAATGACTCATCCCAAATTGAAGATGTGGAATTCGGGAGCAACTATATATATATATATATATATATATATATATATATATATATATATATATATATATATATATATATAATTTTTCCCCCTTTTCTCTTTTTGTGAGAGTGTACGTGTATGCTTCTGTGATTTTGTCTATAGAGCTTTGCTTTTACATTTGTCCTATGGTTCTGTCTGTCCATTTTGGGGGTTCTTTTATTATTTTAAAAAAAATATTTTTTCTTAATAATTATTATTTTATTATTTATTTCAATTTTTATTTTATTTTACTTTATTTTATTTATTCTATCATCTTCTTTCCTTCATTCTTTCTTTTCTCCCTTTTATTCTGAGCCGTGCAGAGAATAGGCTCTTGGTGCTCCAGCCAGGCATCAGGGCTGTGTCACTGAGGTGGGAGAGCCAAGTTCAGGACACTGGTCCACAAGAGACCTCCCAGCTCCATATAATATCAAATGGTGAAAACCTCCCAGAGATCTCCATTTCAATGCCAAGACCCAGTACCACTCAATGTCCATCAAACTATAGTGCAGGACACCCTATGCCAAACAATTAACAAGACAGGAACACAACCCCATCCATTAGCACAGAGGCTGCCTAAAATCACAATAACACAACAGATGCACAAAACACAGAATAGACGTGGACCTGCCAACCAGAAAGACAAGATCCAGCCTCATCCACCAGAACACAGGCACTACCCTCCACCAGGAAGCCTACACAATGCACTGAACCAACCTTAGCCACTGGGGACAGACACCAAAAACAATGGAAACCATGAACCTGCAGCCTGTGAAAGAAGATCCCAAACACAGTAAGTTAAGCAAAATGAGAAGACAGAGAAACATACAGCAGATGAAGGAGCAAGGCAAAATCTCACGAGACCTAACAAATGAAGAGAAAATAGGCAGTCTACCTGAAAACGAATTCAGAATAATGAGAGTAAGATGATTCAAAATCTTGGAAATACAATGGAGAAATTACAGGAAATGTTTAACAAGGACATAGACGAACTAAAAAGCAAACAAACAGAGACGATCAACACAATAAATGCAATTAAAAAGTCTCTAAAAGGGATCAATAGCAGAATAACTGAGGCAGAAGAACAGATAAGTGACCAGGAATATAAAATAGTGGAAATGACTACTGCAAAACAGAATAAATAAAAAAGAATGAAAAGAACTGAGGACAGTCTCAGAGACCTCTGGGACAACATTAAATGCACCAACATTCGAATTATAGGGGTCCAAGAAGAAGAAGAGTAAAAGAAAGGGACTGAGAAAATATTTGAAGTGATTATAGCTGAAAACTTCCCTAATATGGGAAAGGAAATAGTTAATCAAGTCCAGGAAGCACAGAGAGTCCCATATAGGATACATCCAAGGAGAAACATGCCAAGACACATATTAATCAAACTATCAAGATTTAAATACAAAGGACAAATATTAAAAGCAGCAAGGGAAAAACAACAAGTAACACATAAAGGAATCCCCATAAACGTAACAGCTAATCTTTCAGCAGAAACTCTGTAATCTGAAAGGCAGTGTCAGGACATATTTAAAGTGATGAAACAGAAAAACCTACAACCAAGATTACTCTACCCAGCAAGGATCTCATTCAGATTTGATGGAGAAATTAAAACCTTTACAAACAAGCAAAATCTAAGAGAATTCAGCACCACCAAACCAGCTCTACAACAAATGTTAAAGGAACTTCTCTAGGCAGGAAATACAAGAGAAGGAAAAGACCTATAATAACATACCCAAAACAATTAAGAAAATGGTAATAGGAACATACCTATTGATAATTACCTTAAATGTAAATGGATAAAATGCTCCAACCAAAAGACATACACTGGCTGAATGGATACAGAAAAAAGACCCATATATATGCTGTCTACAAGAGACCCACTTCAGACCTAGGAACACAAACAGACTGAAACTGAGGGGATGGAAAAAGATATTCCATGCAAATGGAAATCAAAAGAAAACTGGAGTAACAATTCTCACATCAGACAAAATAGACTTTAAAACAAAGACTGTTACAAGAGACAAAGAAGGACATTACATAATGATCAAGGGATCAATCCAAGAAGAAGATATACCAATTGTAAATATTTATGCTCTCAATATAGGAGCACCATAATACATAAGGCAACAGCTAATGGCCATAAAAGGGGAAATTGACAGTAACACAATCATAGTAGGGGACGTTAACACCCCACTTTCACCAATGGACAGATCATCCAAAATGAAAATAAATAAGGAAACACAAGCTTTACATGATACATTAAACAAGATGGACTTAATTGATATTTATAGGACATTGCATCCAAAAACAACAGAATACACATTCTTCTCAAGTACTCATGGAACATTCTCCAGGATAGATCATATCTTGCATCAAAAATCAAGCATTGGTAAATTTTAGAAAATTGAAATTGCATCAAGTATCTTTTCTGACCTCAGTGGTATGAGACTAGATATCAATTACAGAAAAAATCCTGTAAGAAATACAAACACATGGAGGCTAAACAACACACTACTTAATAACCAAGAGATCACTGAAGAAATCAAAGAGGAAATCTAAAACTACCTAGAAACAAAGGATAATGAAAACACAATGACCAAAACCTACCAGATGCAGCAAAAGAAGTTGTAAGAGGGGAGTTTATACCTATACAAGCCTACCTTAAGAAACAAGAAACATCTCAAAATACAATATAACCTTACACCTAAAGCAATTAGAGAATGAAGAAAAAACAAAAATAAAAAAAACCAAAGTTAGCAAAAGGGAAGAAATCAGAAAGATCAGATCAGAAATAAATGAAAAAGAAATGAAGGAAACAATAACAAAGATCAATAAAACTAAAAGCTAGTTCTTTGTGAAGATAAACAAAATTGAGAAAACATTAGCCAGACTTATCCAGAAAAAAAAAAGAAGACTCAAATCAATAGAATTACAAATGAAAAAGGAGAAATAACAACTGACACTGTAGAAATACAAAGGATCATGAGAGATTACTGCAATGATATGCAAATAAAATGGACAACCTGGAAGAAATGGACAAATTCTTAGAAATGCACAAGTTGCTGAGACTAAACCAGGAAGAAATAGAAAGTATGAACAGACCAATCACAAGCACTGAAATTGAAACTGTGATTTAAAATCTTCCAAAAAACAAAAGCCCAGGACACGGTGGCTTCACAGGCAAATTCTATCAAACATTTAGAGAAGATCTAACACCTATCTTCTCAAACTCTTCCAAAATATAACACAGGCAGGAACACTCCCAAACGCATTCTATGAGGCCACCATCACTCTGATACCAAAACCAGACAAAGATGTAACAAAGAAAGAAAACTACAGGCCAGTATCGCTGATGAACATAAATGCAAAAATCCTCAACAAAATACTAGCAAACAGAATCCAACAGCACATTAAAAGGATCATACATTATGATCAAGTGTGGTTTATCCCAGGAAAGCAAGGATTCTTCAGTATAAGCAAATCAATCAACGTGCTACACCATATTAACAAATTGAAGGACAAAGAACATATGATCATCTCTATAGATGCAGAGAAAGCTTTTGACAAAATTCGAAACCCACTTATGATAAAAACACTCCAGAAAGTAGGCATAGAGGTAACGTTCCTCAACATAATAAAGGCCATATATGACAAACCCAGAGCCAACATCATCCTCAATGGTGAAAAACTGAAACCATTTCCACTAAGGTCAGGAACAAGACAAGGTTGCTCACTCTCACCACAATTATTCAACATAATTTTGGAAGTTTTAGCAACAGCAATCAGAGAAGAAAAAGAAATAAAAGGAATGCAAATTGGAAAAGAAGAAGTAAAGTTGTTACTGTTTGCAGATGACATGATACTATACATAGAGAATCCTAAAGATGCTACCAGAAAACTACTAGAGCTAATCAATGAATTTGGTAAAGTAGCAGGATACAAAATTAATGCACAGAAATATCTTGCATGCCTACAGACTAATGATGAAAACTCTGAAAGTGAAATTAAGAAAACACTCCCATTTAACATTGCAACAAAAAGAATAAAATATCTAGGAATAAACTTACCTAAGGAGACAAAAGACCTGCAGAAAATTGTTAGACACTAATGAAAGAAATTAAAGATTATACAAATAGATGGAGAGATATACCATGTTCTTGGTTTGGAAGAATCAACATTGTGAAAATGACACTACTACCCAAAGCAATCTACTGATTCAATGCAATCCCTTTAAAACTACCACTGGCATTTTTCACAGAACTAGAACAAAAATTTCACAGTTTGTTTGGAAACACAAAAGACTCCGAATAGCCAAAGGAATATGCAGAGAGAAAAACAGAGATAGAGGAATCAGGCTCCCTGACTTCAGACTATACTACAAAGCTACAGTAATCAAGACAGTATGGTACTGGCACAAAAACAGAAAGATAGATCAATGGAACAGGATAGAAAGTCCAGAGATAAACCCACGGACATATGGTCACCTTTTCTTTGATAAAGGAGGCAAGAATATACAGTGGAGAAAACACAGCCTCTTCAATAAATGGTGCTGGGAAAACTGGAAAGCTGCATGTAAAAGAATGAAATTAGAACACTCCCTAACACTATACACAAAAATAAACTCAAAATGGATTAAAGACCTAAATGTAAGGCCAGACACCATCAAATTCTTAAAGGAAAACATAGGCAGAACACTCAATGACATAAATCACAGCAAGATCCTTTTTGACCTACCTCCTAGAGAAATGGAAATAAAAACAAAAATAAACAAATGGGACCTAATGAAATTTAAAAGATTTGCACAGCAAAGGAAACCATAAACCAGATGAAAAGACAAATCTCAGGGTGGGAGAAAATATTTGCAAATGAAGCAACTGAAAAAGGATTAATATCCACAACATACAAGCAACACATGCAGCCTAATATCCAAAAAACAAACAACCCAATCTAAAACCGGGCAGGAGACTGAAGTAGACATTTCTCCAAAGAAGATATACAGAATGCCAACAACATGAAAGAATTCTCAACATCATTAACCATTATAGAAATGCAAATCAAATCTACAATGAGGTATCATCTCACAACTGTCAGAATGGCCATCATCATAAAATCTACAAACAATGAATGCTGGAGAGGGTGTGGAGAAAAGGGAATCCTCTTGCACTGTTGGTGGGAATGTAAATTAATACTGACACTATGGAGAACATTATTGAGGTTCCTTAAAAAACTAAAAGTAGGACAACTATACACCCCAACATTCCCACTATTGGGCATATACCCTGAGTTATTTGTAGTGAGGTGGATGTACCTAGAGTCTGTCATACAGAGTGAAGTAAGTCAGAAAGAGAAAAACAAATACCATATGCTAACATATATATATGCAAGCTAAGAAATAAATATATAAATAAAGTTCATGAAGTTCCAAGGTTAAGACAGGAATAAAGACACAGACCTACTAGAGAATGGACTTGAGGATATGGGGGGGGGGGAAGGGTAAGCTGTGACAAAGTGAGAGGGTGGCATGGACATATATACATTACCAAATGTAAAATAGATAGCTAATGGGAAGCAGCCACATAGCACAGGGAAATCAGCTAGGTGGTTTGTGACCACCTAGAGGAGTGGGATAGGGATTGTTGGAGGGAGGGAGATGCAAGAGGGAAGAGATATGGGAACATATGTATATGTATAACTGATTCACTTTGTTATAAAACAGAAACTAACACACCACTGTAAAGCAATTATACTCCAATAAAGATCTATAAAAAAAAAAAAGAAAAGAGTCATGTACCAAAATGTTCATTGCAGCTCTATTTACAATAGCCAGGACATGGAAGCAACCTAAATGTCCATCAACAGATGAATGCATAAAGAAGATGTGGCACATATATACAATGGAATATTACTCAGCAATAAAAATGAATGAAACTGAGTTATTTGTAGTGAGGTGGATGGACCTAGAGACTGTTCTACAGAGTGAAGTAAATCAGAAAGAGAAAAACAAATGCAATATGCTAACACATATATATGGAATCTAAATATATATATATATATATATATATATATATATATATATATATATATATATATATATAGTCAGAAGAACCTAGGGGCCAGACAGGAATAAAAATGCAGACCTACTAGAGAATGGACTTGAGGATATGGGAAGGGGGGTGGTTAAGCTGTGACAAAGTGAGAGAGTGGCATGGACATATATACACTACCGAACATCAATAGATAGCTAGTGGGAAGCAGCTGCATAGCACAGGGAGATCATCTCGGTGCTTTGTGACCACCTAGAGGGGTGGGATAGGGAGGGAGGGAGATGCAAGAGGGAAGAGATATGGGGACATATGTATATGTATAACTGATTCACTTTGTTATAAAGCAGAAACTGACACACCATTGTAAAGCAACTATACTCTAATAAAGATGTGAAAAAAAAGTCTAAGACATAGTTCTTCCTCTCCATGAGTCAACTAGCTAGTTTAATAATATTCATATTTTAAATAACATTTAGAGACAATAATGAAAGAGGTATTATAAAGTGATGTTTCCGAATGTGTTTGGAGAGTTTGAAGGACAGGAGAAGTTCTGATTCTGTGTGTGGTCTCTGTGGGATTAGACCAGAAGTATCCTTCTTTTTTTCCCATTTTTGCCACTTGAGAATATTCCACCCCTCTTCACACTCACTGTCTCTCTGCCTCAGGATTCTCTCCATGATAAAATGTTTCCTTTGTCATGTGAGATCTGACCTTGAATACATTCTGCTTTTATCAAACTATAGTTGTCTATCATTCATTAAATCTTGGACAATCTCCATTTATAAAATAATCCCTACATCTCATCCTTCCTCATTCATTGTCCATGTTTTATTCCTTTTCATAGAACTGATTACCTCCTGACATTACATCATATGCTTATTTGTTTACTTCTATATCATATGTTTATATTCTACTAAATATTAGCTCCCAGAGGGCAGAGGACTAGTTTGTTGTCTTCATCATAGAATCTCCAAAACCTAAAACTGTCCCTAACACAGTGCAGGTTGTGAAAAATATTTTTAAATAAATAGCTATCTAAATGAATGTAAAACACATTGAGTATGTAATAAAGCACTGTCTTATGGAAATAGCAAATTTCATTTCATCCCTCAAATACCCTTATGGTATGAGTCACTGATTCCCAGTTCTGTGTCACATTCAGGCTCTGCTAGGAGAACTTTTGATGGATCTGGCACATTCCCTAATGTGCCACACTATCAGAGGTGCTAAGGACTCCATTGGTACCAGCAGTGCTGGTCTTCATCATCTTCAGATGCCCCTTCTACTCCTTATTTGACCCCTAACCCTCCAGTTATTTCTCTGACTTCTCAGCTTTCCCTTTCCTTTGGCTACAGTCATTATGGTTTTCCATACCCACAGACATTCCTTGCATGGGCTCCTTCCTCCTAAGTATCTCTTGAGTGTGTTTTAGTGTTGGCCTCGTAGGTCATAGTCACCCACACTTTCTGCCATGCTTTTCTTGCTTTCTTAGAGGTGGCCATCAAAGACACTCAGTCCTCTCTTTCTGGCCCATTTCAACTTGTGTGAGAGCCTCACTCTATCTTCCATCATCTGATGTCCCACATGATCAGGACCAGGTAGAAATATCCAACTGTAACTCAACATATGTTTTCTAAGTTACTGAAACATAAACAGTTAATAAATAAATAAATAAATAAATAAATAAATAAACTAATAAATGTGTTTTCACAGAAATTAAATCTTTTGTCTTAAGGAATTCTTCAATATGTTTATCAATTTTGGTTAAATTTCAGGATGCAGGGATTATTTTGGGGGGAGGGGTTTCAATGGTATGAAATTATTATTTATTTTTTTCATTTTATCTACATTTTTGTAAGGACACTGTGCTAAAAGGAGACCTTGCACATTTTGTAACTGTATTTCTGGTCCTAGATTACATTTCCAATGTTATCCTCTAAAGGTCTTTGTAAAACATACAGAGTAACCTAAGGAAGTGTGAATTTCTGATAATAATATCTAGAATTTGTTGATCATGGGGTATGTGACAGGCATTGCATAAACATTTAATTATCACAAAAATCTTATATTGTCGAACATTGATCAGGATAGGCTGTACTAAACTATGGTAACTAACTCAAAATCTCAGGGGATTAAGACACAAAGCTTTATTTCTCATTCATGCTGCTTGTTTAATGAAGAGAGGCAGGGGCTCTGAACCACACTTCCTCAAGGACCCAGGTTTATAGAGGTTCTGCCATATTATATCTATCCATCTAGAAAACGTGCTTCCACAGTCACCTTAGCAAGAAAAGAGAGAATATGTACACTTTTCTCGGAATCATCCACATTTATCAAACTTGAGTTAATGCCATCTTTGTCATAGAAGAAGGATGGGTGCAAGTTCAACCAAAGGGCCATTTTAAAGCCCACCTGCTGTGTATTTGCACTGACTTTGGCCTTCCATCTTTGATGTAATATACAGAGAATATTTAATTAGTGGATTTTTTGATGGTTATATACGCTACAAAAAGTTTATAGTGAATTATTTATATAACTCTTTGGAAATTACTACACTTCTCAAACTCCACGACTTTGATTTTTGAATCAGCAATGGTGTATTCTGCTTACCTCCTCTTTTTGGAATATCTGAGCTTGAACTCTACTTCAACTATTCAAAAATCATATGGTGTTTACACAATATATTTTTTTCTAAATGAACCTACTTTTCCACATATGTAATATATGAAAATAACAACTATTTTTGGACTGGGTTAGAATTATGTGTTTAAAAATGTATATACCATATATACATAGAATTATATGTAAAAATGTAATATCTAGCATATATCTGACACATAGCTGATGCTCAGTTATGTTACCTAATATCATAGAGCCAAATATTTATAGATTTAAGATAGAGTATTTTGAGAATTATATTAATAAAATATAGATGGATAGTGCTATGGAAATTCCAAAGAATAGGTTCCTTTTTAAAGAACTCATAGGCCAAGGGGAAAATTGTATTTAAGGTAAACACTGTATAAATTGATGCTAAAATACACATTTATAATCTCTGTTTTTAGAAATTTAAAGCTGAAGTAAGAATTAGAGGGAGTTTCTGTTGATTTAGATAAAGCCTGCTGTGAGATTTCCAAACACATTTTGAGATATTAGGAAAGGCTAAGAAATTTAATGTTAGATAGTGCCAGAAAATGAGTATCCCATTCTAAAACCAGTGTTTTGAGTTTCACAATATTCTAGCTTGTTTAATATGTCTTGATAGTATAGTTTGGAGGACACATTGGTAAGTTCACTTTTTAAATGTCTATCCAATTACAAATGTAATTATACTTCTAGAATGTATGCAATTTATATATGCACAGTTTCAAGATGATATTACAAGGTAATTTTTGTATTATGTTTTAAAGTAAAATAGAAATAATAGAAATGTCTATTAGTAAGGTACCAATTATGCTACACCTATGTAAGAGAACACTAAGGAATTTTTCCCAATTTTTTTTTTTTTTTTTTTTTGTGGTACGCGGGCCTCTCACTGTTGTGGCCTCTCCCGTTGCAGAGCACAGGCTCTGGACGTGCAGGCTCAGCGGCCATGGCTCATGGGTCCAGCCACGCCACGGCATGTGGGATCTTCCCAGACCGGGGCAAGAACCCATGTCCCCTGCATCGGCAGGCGGACTCTCAACCACTGTGCCACTAGGGAAGCCCCTCAATTTTTAAGGGAGTTAAATACATACCAATATTATGACCTAGCAATTTCTCTCCTCAGTGTGTTATGTTTGCTCCTTTGATGACAAAATGCAGATCTTCTCTCTCTTTTAATTTTGTCTTCATCTGTGGTTTTCAGACGTTTGACTATAATGTACCCAGAACTCATTTTCTTTATTCTGCTTAGGGTTAGTTGAGCTACTGGAAACTGTTTTTTAATATATTAATAGGTATTTTAATATAAATTCTAAGCCATTATCCTTTTAAATACTGGTTCTAACCCATTCTCTTCTCTCCATCTAGGACTCCCTTTATACACATGTAAGATATTCTGTTTGTGTCCTATGTGTCTCTTGTACTCTGTTTTGTTTTCCATTTCTTTTTCTTTTTGTGCTTCAGTCTGGGTACATCCTCTATTCGTTGTTTTTGAGGTCATCAGTTCTAACTTCCTTGGTGTCCTGTCTGCTGCTAAATCATCCAGTGATTTCTTAATGCTAGCTATATATGTATTTGGTCAGTTCTAGGGTATCTATTTGAGTTTTATAAAGATTTATTCACCTATTGAAATTCACTGTCTTGTTATCTATTTGTCTATGTTTGCTTTTATTTTCTTAAATATTATAATTACAGTTTTTAAATATATTCTTGTTTTTTCTACCTATTTTTAAATTAAGACTTTATTTTTCAGATCAGTTTTCGGTTCACAGCAAAATTGAGTGGAAAGTAGAGAGATTTCCCATATATGTCCTCCCTTACACATACATAACCTCCCACATTATCAACATCTCCCACTAAATTGGCACCTGTGTTATAACTGATGAACCTATTGACACATCATAATCACTCAAAGTCCATTACCATTCACCCTTGTGTTGTATATTATATGTGTTTGAAAAATGACAAGTATTCATCATTACGGTATCATACAGAATATTTTCACTGCCCTAAGAATTCTCTGTGCTCCACCTATTCATCCCTTCCACCTACACCCAACACCTGACAACCACTGATCATTTCACCAGTTTTCCTTTTTCCAGAATGTCACATTGTTAGAATTACACAGCATGTAGCATTTATGTTTCCTCTGTGTCTTTTCATTGCTTAATAGCTCATTATTTTTAGTGCTGAATAATATTCCATTGTCTGCATGGACCACAGCTTATTGATTCATTCACCTAGTGAAGGACATCTTATTTATTTCCAAGTTTTGGAAATTATGAGAAAAGCTTCTACAAGCAAAGTTGTGCAGATTTTGTGTGGATGTAAATGCTCTTTATTCTACAGAATTGTATTTCATCTTGACTTTATTACTTTCACAGCTTTATACTACCTTAAAAATATTTTTGTAATTTTTTTTCTATTTTTTAAATGAGAACATTGACATATTGTAAACTGTTTTGTATTCTCTGGAAGCAAAAGCCTGAGACACAATTTTGGTTCATCAAATTGTTAAGAAAATCTACATTTTGTTAACTCATTCTGTTGACAAAGTTGTGAAGAAATATATATGTTAACAAATTGCTGGTGCAAGGCACATGGAGAATGATTTTTCTATAGCTGTCAATGTTACAAATGTTTTTTTCTTTAACTTATCAATTACACTTCTAGAAACTTATATTCTACTTATATACATTAAAATGACATATTACAACAGTATTTGTTGCAACATCATATCTAATAGCAAAAGATTAACAATAATCCAAATGTCCATGAATAAGATAATAGTGTAAAATGGAGCACTAACTTAACTAATTATGGATTTCTTTGTCAAGTAGCATGGAAAGATAGCCAAGATATATTGTAAAGTGAAAGGATCAATGTGTAGATAAAGGGTGTAAAGATGTTAACATTTGAAAAAGTTGGAAATTCTAGGAAATATAATCTTTTGCTTACTTTTGTAACAAATAGCTGGAAATACACAGGACAATAATAATATTGAATATCTATTGAAGAATGAGAGAGTAGATACTGAGTGGATGGAGAATGGAATGTAGGGAGGAAACTTTTTACTGCATATTTTTATAAATAGATATAGATATACCATGTGAACTTATAACCAATTCACAAAACAATAGACACATCCAAAAAGTAATAAAATCCATAACACTTTTAAGAGAAAGAATAAGTAGTGTCACATATAACATTTAACACAAGATATACTTATAACTCCAAAATTGTACAGTATTTTTTGCCCAAAGCTGACCAAAGTTTGGGGAAAATGTAGAGAATGAGCCATGAGCCCAAGAACTGAGGATTAAACATACACAGTGATATTTGCCTTCTCTCATATTCCTAGAAAACTTAACTTTGAAAGCTTCTTAGATAATGGCAACCACACACATTGAAGAGAGGGGAAAATCTTTTCTTACCCCAAGAAATAAACACTTAGCCTAAGTCTCAGTGAATCCCATGCTCATAACCAATAGTATTCTTCAGCACTGGTAAGAATAAGCAAAATATCCTAGAAGATAAAGATATTTCAGGGGCTTCCCTGGTGGCGCAGAGGTTGAGAGTCTGCCTGCCGATGCAGGGGACACGGGTTCGTGCCCCGGTCCGGGAGGATCCCACATGCTGCAGAGCTGCTGGGCCCGTGAGCCATGGCCGCTGAGCCTGCGCATCCGGAGCCTGTGCTCTGCAACGGGAGAGGCCACAACAGTGAGAGGCCCGCGTACCGCAAAAAAAAAAAAAAAAAAAAAAAATTTCAGGATAAAATAGACACTATTCTTTATCAAATAAACAGAAAAAAACTTGCTGGAAACTTAATGGAAGCTCTATGTGTCAGGTCAACTCACTGAGGAAAAAGAAAAGATTGCATGCCCACGGAGTTTGTGTCTTAGGAGAAAAGTTGACGAAACCAGTCTCTACCTTGATATTTCTCAGCCAAAAGCAAGATGTCTTGGCTGTTGTTAAATGGAGAACTTGTAACTATTCATTCTTAATATTTGACAGCATCTCATAATCCAATTGTATGTCCTTTGGAGTCTTAGCATCCTCCAAGTATTCTGTTTTAGTGGATAGAGAAATGGTTTGAAAATCAGGAGACATAGATTCCAATCTCAGCTGTACCATTAGCTGACCTTAGGGCAATCCATTTCTCCTCTCCATGCATTCATTTCTTCCTCTGAAAAATATGGTCTTGGATCTAGATAATCTCTATAATGCCTGTGAGCTTCTATATATTAAAAGAAATAAATGTCCTTAAGAATGAGAGATTCAAGTAACTCCATTCTTTATATTGAACTACACAGAGTATGTAAGATAGATGATCTGGTTTATACAGAAGCAGCTAGTTTAAGAGTCTAGCTGAGTCACTTTCCCTCTAGGTCTCAGGGACCTCCATGGTAGAACAAAGGAATCAGACTAAATAAACTCAGTATATTTTAAATGAGATGGTGGTTCATGAACTCAAGATAATGATACTGAATACCTTGGTGTTGGAGAGCTCCTTGGCCTTCTCAGTTTATAATCTACTTGTATATTAAATAAACACTATCCTTACCCAAAGTACTTGGCCCAAACATTTAAGGCACTTTTTCTCTGTCTCTTTCTCCTGTCTCATTCAGGCAGTCTTAACCATTTCAATGTTTACAAGGTAGGAGAATAGAAAATTAAAGAAAAAGAGAGCTGGGGACTCTAGCATTTCTCAGCAAGCATCTAAGCATGAGCAGTAATAGGGGTTATAATATCTTCAATGTAATTTCCTTTCACCAGCCAATAACCTCTCAAGAGTTAACACAAACCTGTCTTCTGATTAGTCACTATTATGTCAAAAAAACACCCCTCTTAAAGCTCTCTTCCTTTTTATTTTAGCTACTATTTATAGGACACTTATTAGCTGTTGCATATTATATAAGCCCTTTCTGTATACCATCCCATCTAATCCACATGACAATCCTGAGATATCATTATTACAACTCCATTTTACAATAGAGAAAATTAAGGCTTAGAGTGGCTTACCTGCTAGATGAGGTCACACTTGTAGTCCCAGGCATCTAGTTGTGAAACCAAACTTCAAAGTCAGATTTATAAAATCTAGACTATATTGCCACTACGTTGTTTTGCCTTCACTCCATGTAAACATTTTTTTCAAGTATGAAGCATTATTTATTATTATTTTCATTTGTTTTGCATGTCTCCCTCACTATCTGAGCCTTCACTATCCAAATAGTTTCTGTAGCAATTTGCAAAAATATTTTATTAAAATCATCCAAATTGAATACCCACTCTAGCAAATTTTTCTTGCCTGCACATATGTACATTGTTTGCAAATCTAGGCCAGAGGAAGCAGAATGTGCTGAAGCCTTATCACAGATACTCTTCCCATAGGACCATATCAAGGGTTTATATTGCTTAAATGTGATATGCTTTACTAATATCATCTTCCCCACATTATCAAGTGAAAATGATTGAAAGAAAGTGCAAAAGACAATGAATAAAATAAGAAAAATAAATAGAAAATTAATTAATTATTTAAAGAGCCTAGAGAAGCCAGTGATATAGGAGAAAAGTTGGAAGTAATTAAGTGAATTGAGGAAAATGAAAGCCATCATTCTCTTCTAAACATATCCCAATAAGACCTCCACCCTTCCCACCAATATGACAATGGTAATCAATGTCACCAGTGACTCCACATTGTCAAAATGAACACTTAATGTTCAACCACTATTTTACTCAGCTCCTCATCAGGATTGGAAACAATTGTTTGGTCCCTTTTTATTGAAATAATCTCTTCACTTAGCATGTTCTCCTGGTTCACTTCTTATTTAAATGACTGCCACTTCTCATCTTTTCAACTTCTAAACTCTGGATGGACTCAGGTGTTGGTTTCTGAACTTTATTTCTTCTCTGTGTTTCTTCCCAAGGTAACCTCATCCAATTTAAATATTATCTGTAAACAGATGACTGTTATATCTCAATCTTCACTCTGACATCCATGTTGTATTTCACTGCAGCTCTCTATACCTTGTATTCCTACTTGCTCTGTAGAAAAAAAAAAAAAGAAAAAACTGATTTGTAGCATTTAGTGATTTTCATGTTGCAAATGCTGCTAATACATGACAAATGTTAAACCACCATTGTGACATTGGCTGTCTTGAACCAGTAGTACTTGGTTTCACACAACTACTGAATATATCTAACTGTGTACTTGAAATCTCTCCTTGGACGTCAGGTAGGCTTTTCAAACATATGATCAAAACACAATTCTTAAGTTCTCCCTTTCCTAAACCTACTCTTCCACTAATTTTCTTTTTCATCTTAAATGACACCATCATTTACCCAATTTCTCATTTAATATTCTTGAAGGAAAGCCTACCACTTTTTCTTTTAACCTACAGTTTAAGAGGTTGTGGAAGGGGTTTTCCAAACTGCTAGAAATCTAGAGGTAAAATTATTCTGGGATGGTGGTTACTGACCCAGTTATCTCCCCTGAATAAATATGTAAACTTGCAGACTCAGAGCTTGGTTCTAGAAAGAGGACTGCTCAACATTAGAGAACATTTCTTAAAAAGAAACACATGCAGTGTTACTGGAAGTATTTCTAGGAGCATGATGTAAGGTCATGTATAGAAAGGGCAATGATAATGTGAAAATTGAACTTTACACTTCAAGTAATACTCATCTTTGCAAGAGTGGCACAGACAACACTGAGACCCCAACAGGGATTCTGAAGACCAAGGAAAACCATGCTGAATTAATACTACATCTGTTCCTGCCCAGTTTGGCTACATAATTGCTAATAAGATTTTGTAATTTTGACTAACTAGAATGTATATTTTATCTAATCATTCTCTTGTTTGCACATGTGTTTGTGTGAGCATGTGTTTTCTTCAATTCACAGCTCACCAGAAAACCTGTCCCCCTTACACAAGCAGAATCAGAAACTGAAAATAAATCTGGATTGTTCATATTTTTATTATTAAAAAATCCAAAAAATACAGAGAATTTTACAAGGTAATATAATAATGTACCCAATAAGGAGATCTAACATATGATAAATTGGAGATGTTTATTTTGTATCTTTTTATCAACATGCTTATACGTAGTTGCAGCTGTTTTTGAGCCCTTCCTTGAACCCATTTCTCCCTCTTTACTCCAGGTATAACCATTACTAGGAAGGTAATAGGTATTCCTGGAAGGCCTATTCTGAGAATGCTTGAGAGTCATGTCATGTGCAAGGTATGCAGGACTTGGTGCTGCTACATTCTGATGGAAATATATGTCTTTCTGCATCTCTTCAACAGCTATTTTTGCATCATTCTTACTGCCAACAATATCTCCAGCCTGGCTCTAGCATGCATCTCCAAGGATAATCTTTTCATTATGTCCAAAACTGCCAGAAATCTCCTCCCCTCTTTGGGAGGATTTCTTTAGAAAATCAAAAGTCTGTGCTTAGGTCTTAAAAATAACCAATGCACTGCCCTCTCTCCTTTCTCCTATCTCACTTACAACCTCACAGGAATTAAAATATTCTGGGTACACTTTCAAACAAGTCTTTCAAAGTTCACTGCCCTTTGCGTTTCTCTTCTGCCCCAGAGTTCTCTTACATAATCATAGCTATGTTTCAGAATAACTTTGCTCTAAGCACAGAGTGTTCAATTTGTTTTTGGTGCAGATTTGCCTCTGTAAGGAGTCTTGGATATCCTCACTAGCATTCTACATGGAACAAATAGAAAAAATCACAGCTATATGATCACATATGCAAAAATGTAAATAAATTTTTAAATAAATACATTACATTCTATATTAATATATTTGACATTAATATAATATGGTCATGATATATTTGTACATTTATTTAAAATACAATTGTGCATACATATTTTTAAAGCACATATTTTGTTACACACTTATAAAACTGTGTTTCTGTAACGTTCCTTGTTTCTCTCATTTGTGCCTTTATGCTGAGTATCTGTCTCAGGTGTATGTATACATTATATTATCGATTAGAATGTGGCCTCCTTAGAAGTGAGAGCTATGTCAATTCAATATATGATTTCTATGCTCTGCTTTGCATTGATTCTTAGAAGAAAGGAAAATTTATGTACATAAGGTTTATGGAATTATAAATTTTTAACCCAGAAGGCAATGTGAACAACGGAAATACCATAGAAAGAACAGATGCCAAAAAGAAAATAGATCTTCAGAAAATCTGACTGTCTTTACTCTGCTTTGGGAATAGCTGAGGCATGTACAACCAAGGGTCTGAATTAAGGGACCAGCTAGCTACCATGTAGGCAAGGGAATAAAACCTGGTAGACTGAATGGAGAAAAGTCAAATTTTACAGTGAAAATCAAATCAAATGTGAGTGGCCAGCAGTTTCAGCTCATAGATAGATAGCTAGAATGATCATCTCTCCCACCCTTACAACAAGAAAACCTGCTGGGTACCGTTTTTTAAAATTTATCAGAGAACTAAGGCCACAAGGACAAATAATTAACCTAAAATATGGAGACAGACATCAGTAATTAAAAGCAGGACTTAAGCATTTACTTATGTGGCACATTGCCACTGAATGCCATATAAAGTGGTAGGAAGAGTCAACTTGTAAATTTTAATAAATAGCTAAAGCTTCAGTATGGATTAGTGAGAGAGTGTGATGCTAATATGGGTCACAGACATGGAGATATTCTGCACTGTCCCAGGCTTTTACACCAGGTGCTCACAAGGAACACATGAGAGAATCCCAAGAAAACTTTCTCCATGGTACTGGCTAGGGGAGAGTAGTAGGAGTTACTGCTGACACTGTGCCCAGCCCCAAATCCACTGTCTCCCCTTGGAAAAAAAAACACTTGATCTGCATAAGGAAAAGCAACCCAAATTAACTCTGAAGGCATTTGTTAAAACTCACTGAAGCTGGGGGAGGGAAAAAGTGAAATAAAACTCCATCCTTGGGAAATCAGGAAGAATAGATGCAAGACACAGTATTATATCTTAAGGAGGTAAAGTCCATACCCCCAAGGTGCGGGTTCATAGAATGTCCCCAGAAGCCCCTACTACACACTAACAAGCACTGAGTAGATATAACATTGGAATACAACAAGGATTGTTGCAAGAGACAGATTTTCTCTGGGAAGTAGAGTGAATAGAAGACTTCAGGGCATGCAGGCAGATCCAAAAGCAAATGGTGAGAAAACTTCAAACCCAGTCTAATTACTGAGTAGATTAGCACAAATCACCACATTAAAGAAATGGGGTGGGAGGAAAGGAATGATTATCTCCAAATATAAATATTATTGGTGTCAGTAACTGCTACCCTCTACAATATGCCAGACTTTTAAATATATATATATATATATATATATATATATATATATATATATATATATATATATATATATATATATATAGAGAGAGAGAGAGAGAGAGAGAGAGAGAGAGAGAGAGAGAGATAAATATATATATGGTATACACAGAAGCTGAATAAACATAGTCTGAAAGCAGGCATCAGAACCAGACTCATATATTCAGTTATTGAAATTAGCAGGCAAAAATATTGTAAATAATTATGATTAACATGGTAAAGCTTCTGTTGGAAAAAAATAGAGGGCAAAATACAAGATCAGACAAGTAATGTCATCAGAGATAGAAGCCATAAGAAAAACACAAAATTGTGATCTAAAAATAAAAGCAAAAATACTGTACCAAATATGGAGTACACCTTCAATGGGCTTACCAGTAGACGCAGCACAATCAAGAAAGGAATCAGTGATCTTAAAATAGATTAATAGAAATTACACACTTAAATGCAAAGAGGAAAAAAGAGTGAAAAAAATAGAAAAGAGCATCAGAGAGATGAGGGAAAATATCAAATGATCTAACATGTATGGAACTGAAATAAATGACGGAGAAGAAATACTTGAAAAAATAATACTAAGAATTTTCCAAGGAGACCTTCAAGATGGTGGAGGAGTAAGACATGGAGATCACCTTGCTCCCCACAAATACATCAGGAATACATGTATATGTGGAACAACTCCTACAGCACACCTACTGAACGCTGGGAGAAGACCTCAGACTTCCCATAAGGGAAAAAATTCCCCCATGTACCTGGGTAGGGCAAAAGAAAAAAAGAAAACACAGAGACAAAAGAATAGGGACAGGAACTCCTCTCTGGGAGGGAGCCATGAAGGAGGAAAAGTTTCCACACACTAGGAAGCCCCTTCAGTGGTAGAGACAGGGGGTGGGCGGGGTGTGGGGGAAGCTTCAGAGCAAGGGAGGAGAGCACAGCAACAGTGGTACAGAGGGCAAAGCAGAGAGATCCCTGCACAGAGGATCAGTGCTGACCAGCACTCTCCAGCATGAGAGGCTTGTCTCCTCCCTCACCGGGATAGGTGGGGGCTAGGAGCTGAGGCTCAGTCTTTGGAAGTCAGATCCCAGGGAGAGGACTGGTGTTAGCTATATGAACACAGCCTGAAGGGGGCTAGTGCGCCACAGCTAGCTGGGAGGGAGGCTGGGAAAAAGTCTGCAACTACCTAAGAGGCAAGAGACCATTGTTTCCGGGTGTGATAGGAGAGGCGATTCAGAGCACTGCCTAAATGAGCTCCAGAGAGAGCTGGTAGCTGCGGCTACCAGCACAGACACCACAGACGGGCATAAAATGCTAAGGTGGCTACTGCACCCACCAAGAAGACTGTGTGCAAGCACTGGTCACTATCCACACCTCCCCTCTCCAACTGCCAGAGATGGTTTCAACTCGGAAGTGGTGCCTCTGGGACCCCATTCATACTGTGGGCATGTGTGTTAAGTTTTTTAATTTTGCTTTTTGCCTAACAAGGCAAATTCCATTCCCGAATGCCCTTCCTCTCTGGCTCTCAGGAAGCCCTTACTGAGTGCCCACCTCCACATCAAGCTACAGTGCTGGACACGTTATGCCAAACAATGAGTAAGAAAGGAACACAACCTTACCCTTTAGGAGAGAGGCTGCCTAAAATCATAATAAGTTCACAGACACCCCAAAACACACCACTAGGAGGGGTCCTGTCCACCAAAAAGACAAGATCAAGCCTCATCCTCCAGAACACAGGCACTAGTCCCCTCCACCAGGAAGCCTACACAACCCACTGAACCAACTTTAGCCACTGAGGGGAGACACCAAAAACAATGGGAAGTATGAACATGCAGCCTGTGAAAAGGAGACCCCAAACACAGTAAGTTAAGCAAAATGAGAAGACACAGGCACACACAGCAGATGAAGGAGCAAGGTAAAAACCCACCAGACCAAACAAATGAAGAGGAAACAGGCAGTCTACCTGAAAAGGACTTTAGAATAAGGATAGTAAAGATGATCCAAAATCTTGGAAATATAATGGAGAAAATATAAGAAAATTTTAACAAGAACCTAGAAGAACCAAAGAGTAAACAAACAATGATGAACAACAGAATAAATGAAATTAAGAATTCTCCAGAAGGAATCAATAACAGAATAACTGAGGCAGAAGAACGGATAAGTGACCTGGAAGATTAAATAGTGGAAATAACTGTCACAGAGCAGAGTAAAGAAAAATGAATGAAAAGAATTGAGGACAAACTCAGAGACCTCTAGAACAACATTAAACACACAAACACTCGAATTATAGGGGTGCCAGAAGAAGAAGAGAAAAAGAAAGGGACTGAGAAAATATTTGAAGAGATTATAGTTGAAAACTTCCCTAATAAGGGAAAGGAAATAGTCAACCAAGTCCAGGAAGTGCAGAGAGTCCCATGCAGGATAAATCCAAGGAGAAATATGACAACACGTATTAATCAAATTATCAAAAATTAAATACAAAGAAAAATATTAAAAGAAGCAAGGAAAAAACAACAAATAACATACAAGGGAATCCCCATAAGGTTAACAGCTGATCTTTCAGCAGAAACTCTGCAAGCCAGAAGGGAGTGGCAGGACGTATATAAACTGATGAAAGGGAAAAACCTCTAACCAAGATTACTCTACCCAGCAAGGATCTCATTCAGATTTGACAGAGAAATTAAAACCTTTACACACAAGCAAAAACTAAAAGAATTCAGCACCACTAAACCAGCTTTACAACAAATGCTAAAGGAACTTCTCTAGGCAGGAAACTGAAGAGAAGGAAAAGACCAACAATAACAAACCCAAAATAATTAAGAAGACGGTAATAGGAACATAAATATGGAAAACTACCTTAAATGTAAATGGATTAAATGCTCCAACAAAAAGACATAGACTGGCTGAATGGATACAAAAACAAGACGTATATATCATGTCTACCAGAGACCCAATTCAGACGTAGAGATATATACACACTGAAAATGAGGGAATAGAAAAAGATATTCCATACAGATGGAAATCAAAGGAAAGCTGGAGTAACAATTCTTATATCAGACAAAATAAACTTTAAAATAGGAATATTACAAGAGACAAAGGACACTACATAATGATCAAGAGATCAATCCAAGAAGAAGATATAACAATTGTAAATATTTATGCACCCAACATAGCAGAACCTCAATATATAAGGCAAATGTTAAGAGCCATAAAAGGGGAAATCAACAGTAACAGAATCATAGTAGGGGACTTTAACACCCCACTTTCACCAATGGACAGATCACCCAAAATGAAAATAAATAAGGAAACACAAGCTTTAAATGATACATTAAACAAGATGGACTTAATTGATATTTATGTAACATTCCATCCAAAAACAAGAGAACACACTTTCTTCTCAAGTGCTTATGGAACATTCTCCAGGATAGATCATATCTTTGGTCACAAGTCAGGCCTTGGTAAATTTAAGAAAATTGAAATTGTATCAAGTACCTTTCCGAGCATGACACTATGAGACTAGAACTATATTACAGGAAGAAATCTGTAAAAAATACGAACACATGGAAGTTAAACAATACACTGCTAAATAACCATGAGACCACTGAAGAAATCAAAGAGGAAATGAAAAATATCTAGAAACAAATGACAATGTAAACAAAACAACCCAAAACCTATGGGATGCACCAAAAGCAGTTCTAAGAGGGGAGTTTATAGCAATATAATCCTACCTCAAGAAACAAGAAACATCTCAAATAAACAACTTAACCTTACAAGTAAAGCAATTAAAGAAAACACAAAAATCTCCAAAGTTAGCAGAAGGAAAGAAACAAAGATCAGATCAGAAATAAATGAAAAAGAAATGAAGGAAACAATAGCAAAGATCAATAAAACTAAAAGCTGGTTCTTTGAGAAGATAAACAAATTTGGCAAACCATTAGCCAGACCCATCAAGAAAAAATGGAAGAAGACTCAAATCAATAGAATTAGAAATGAAAAAGGAGAACAAGTGACACTACAGAAATACGAAAGATCATGAGAGATTACTAGAAACAACTATATGCAAATAAAATGGGCAACCTGCAAAAAATGGACAAATTCTTAGAAAAGCACAACCTTCTGAGACTGAACCAGGAAGAAATAGAAAATATAAACAGACCAATTACAAACACTGAAATTGAGACTGTGATTAAAAATCTCCAACAAACTAAAGCCCAGAACCAGATGGCTTCACAGGCATATTCTATCAAACATTTAGAGAATAGCTAACACTTATCTTTCTCAAACTCTTCCAAAATATAGCAGAGGGAGGAACACTTCCTAACTCATTCTATGAGGCTACCATCACCCTAATACCAAAACCAGACAAAGATGTCACAAAGAAATAAAACCACAGGCCAATATCTTTGATGAACATAGATGAAAAGTTCTCAACAAAATACCAGCAAACAGAATCCAACTGCATATTAAAAGGATCATACACCATGATCAAGTGGGGTTTATCTCAGGAATACAAGGATTCTTCAATATTTGCAAATCAATCAATGTGATAAACCATATTAACAAAATAAAGGAGAAAAACCATATGATAATCTCCATAGATGCAGAAAAAGCTTTAAACCAAATTCATCACCAATTTATGATAAAAACCGTCTAGAAAGTAGGCATAGAGGGAACTTACCTCAACATAATAATGGTCATATATGACATACCCATAGCCAACATCATTCACAATGCTGAAAAACTGAAACCATTTCCTCTAAGATCAGGAACAAGACAAGGTTGCCCACTCTCACCACAATTATTTAACATAGTTTTGGAAGTTTTAGCCACAGCAATTAGAGAAGAAAAAGAAATAAAAGGAATCCAAATTGGAAGAGAAGAAACAAACTCTCACTGTTTGCAGATGACATGATACTATACATAGAGAATCCTAAAGATGCTACCAGAAAACTACTAGAGCTAATCAATGAATTTGGTAAAGTAGCAGGATACAAAATTAATGCACAGAAATCTCTTGCATTCCTCTACACTAATGATGAAAAATCTGAAAGAGAAATTAAGGAAACACTCACATTTTCCATTGCAACAAAAAGAATGCACTACCTAGAGTAAATCTACCTAAGAAGACAAAAGACCTGTATGCAGAAAATTATAAGACACTGGTGAAAGAAATTAAATACAATAGATACAGATGGAGAGATATACCATGTTCTTGGATTGGAAGAATCAACATTGTGAAAATGAATATACTACCCAAAGCAATCTACAGATTCACTGTGATCCCTATCAAACTACCAATGGCATTTTTCACAGAACTAGAAGAAAAAAATTTCACAATTTTTATGGAAACACAAAAGGCCCCGAAAAGCCAAAGCAATCTTGAGAAATAAAAATGGAGCTGGGGGAATCAGGCTCTCTGATTTCAGACTATACTACAAAGCAACAGTAACCAAGACAGTATGGAACTGGCACAAAAATAGAAATATAGGTCAGTGGAACAGAATAGAAAGCCCAGAGATAAACCCACACACATATGGTCACATTATTTTTGATAAAGGAGTCAAGAATATACAATGGAGAAGAGACAAAAAACAAAAAATAAAATCTTGAAGGCAGCCAAAAAAAAAAAAAAGACAAATTAAAGGAAGAGAAATATTTATGAGAATTACAGTAGACTTCTCTTTAGAAATGTTATAACCAGATAGTTAATGGACTGACATATTTAAAATACTGAAAGAAAGAAAAAAAAAACCTTAATTCTATATTCAGTGAAAATATCCTTGAAAAAATATGGAAAGAACGTCTTGTTTCAGCTCACACGTGTAAAGAGCTTTGGAAATTCTCACTTCCATTGTTATAACAAGAAAAATCTGAACAAACTGAATGTCACTGACTTTTCTTGAACGCCTCCTTGAACTGAGATCACAGAACATACTATTACTCCCAAATCCGGAGAGAGAGACAAATCCAGAGATTTACAGCTGAGATATTCTTACCTGGAGCAAAAGCTACTGGAGCCATAAGCCAGTGAGGAAACTTAAGTTGTGATTTTGACTGATTGCTGGGGTCTGAATTATTGATTAACATCAGAGAGAAACTCTTGGGGGACTACAGATTTAGGAAGAAAGCCACAACTTCCCTCAGGGTTTTACCTCTAGGAATCCCAATAGGTTTTAACTGTGTCGATTTGAGCCTGCCATGTGGATCTGGAAGCAGAAGGGGGAGAGTTATCATTGTGAATTATGTGCAGAGTGTTCTCTATAACAAAGACCTACTCTCCAAGGGTAAAGACTATGCAATAATATTTAGTCATCTTTAGTCCTCAAGGACATTTCAGGAAAGGCCTGTTAGAAATGATGTATGTAATTCATCTGGCACAGAGACATTCCTTAATCCTGGTAACTACTCTTGTAATTATTGGCATGATATCTCTTTTTCTCAACTCCCTGGTTCATAACTTTTGAGCACACACCTAGTTGTGTATGTTTCCCCATAATTATGTAATTTAAAATATATGCTTAAGGCAGAAACAAAACTCAACATCCTTCTAGGAAGAGCTAGTGTGGTAAACACTATGATATCAGGAGATCTGGGATGACCTTCTGACTTCCCTGACAAAATACATTTCCCAAAATACTCTTGGTGCCAAAGTCAAATGAAAACATCTTTAAGAAAAGAAAAAGAAGTAGCAAGCTTATTGATATACTTCTTTTCATATAAGAGCCCGATTTTCTAGGAAGAAAGGGGTTGAAATTGGCTTCTAGGTACATAGAAGGTGGAAAGATGAGTGGTAGAAATCTGAAGGCTTCAGTGATGTGTCTTATGAAATTCACAAGTTTTTGTAGGCGCATGGGTTTCTACTGTGCCTTACTTAAACCATCAGTGATTTTTGAACAGGAAAAATGATCCAACTCCTCAAACCTATGACCTGTGGGAATAATATCTGAAGCAATGTTTCTGCTTCTTTGAATAGTGCTCTTATTTATCAAAAGCATGCACTCCCTGGGTCAAAAAAACACTGAGATACAGGATTAACAGGGGGATCTGGGAATATTTCTTCTCTTTTTTCTAGATCTCTCCAGCTAGACCACAAAAGAGGACATTGGCTCTTTTCAGGCACATTTATTTTGCCTCTTTGATATCAAGCTGTGCTTTTGAGCAAAGGACCTTGGGATGAATTAGGCCCTTGGTAATTTTCGTGAATACATGAAAATGCCAATGACACCTCTCCCCACTTCTATAAGTGTTTCTGAATTCATTTTATTCTCCACAGCAGTTACTTGTGCTGGAAAAACAAACAGCCCTGTGAATCAGACTCGTGTTTATTTACACCCCATGGAGAGCTGGGGGGGATAAATAGATTAAGTCAAAACCTGACTCTGCACAGAAAGGATGGGGGGAAAAGGAAAATTTCTCAGGGTCACTATCATCATTGCATTTTGTGGTTCTCCATGAGATGAATGGTACAGTTTTCTTGTGTGGCGTGCTTATTATTGACAGAAGTACCATCCATAAATCCCCGAAATTCAGCCATATCTACAATTCATGGCCAGAGTCACAGATCCTCTCTTTTAGGAAATCTCCACTGATTTTTTTTTTCAGTCTGTTATATTGATTCTTCTTCCAAGTATAACACAAATGAAGAAATTGTTTCCTGAGAGGGCACAATGACCTCACTCTGTCCAGTGGTCCAAAATTTGATCTTATTGAAGTTTCAGTCATAGACACTCTGCTACACTCATTGGTATTCAGCATACACTAAATATATGGCTATTTAGTGGTATCCATGTCTGTAACTCTGGACTACTAACTGGTGGCAAGAATGAAATCTGGGATAACCATCCTCATGCCCCATTTGTAGCTTCATGTATTATCCTTTTTTCTCCCATATTTTCTTATAATATTTTGGCCTTTCAAACATCCAAATTCTTTCACAAGCACCAACTCATTGAAGCTGCATAATAGTTTTGCAAGGTAGTTACTCAGCATTGTCATTGTCACACAAAACTATGATTTAATAAGATAAAACACCTTGCTGAAGCATGCTCTGCTGGAAAATGGTGAAGCTAACTTTTTCAAAGACTTATAAATCCCATCCCACATTCCTTTCACTAGAACAAGTTTGCTCTGTCTAATTCTATTAAAACCAAGTTACTTTAATGTTTTACATATAATGGATAAGGGAAAGTCACTAAAAAAAATCAGATTAATTTGTGACAATACTACTTTAAAAGTAGAAAAATTAGTATTAATGTAGAAAGAATCAATTAATATTATCTCACAAATATATTTAAATCTTTTCCCACTTTAAGGAAAATGAAACTGGAAGTCTTAAAGAATTCTTTTGGAATGAAGTTTACACTGCAAATACAATATGAAAATCCAATCAGAAACCTGTATTTAAACCAAAGATTTTGCCTTTACATCAAAACATTGCTGAATGAATGCATACTATTCTAAGTTAAAATGAAATATTTAAGGTAGGCATACATCATGTCTTTTGATTCTTCAATTTAACTGGCCTTCCTGATTAGCCAACAAATGACTGGTCTCAATGGCATCAAATAAAAGGATTGCTCCTGAAATGTAAAATAACTAAAAAATTAAAAGTTTCCAAAATTTATGTAAAAGGCAGGAGCAGGGTGGTCAAACCCACAATGAGGATAGATATACACTGTTACATTTGTGTCATGGCTTCACTTGCTGGGTCCTTCCACTCGGTGATCTCCTTCCAGTGTCTCTCTCATTCCAAGGGAACAAACATGCCACCCAAGTCAGCCGAGCAGAAGGATCTTACCTTCTGAGAGCTGCTTCAGAGAATGGACACTCCTTGTGCTTTGTCTCTAGGATATATCACAATTCCAGTGTAGGTAGTGTATTGGGAGGGTCCAATGGCAGCAAGAGTGGATGGAATGCCCACAGTGAGTCTGGCACCTCCATCTCAGCCTGGGCTCAGATGCCCAGATCAAATTCACATTCATCATCCAGGGTCAGTGAAGCTTGAAAGTGAGAGCCAAATCCACAGACACCATCTGGGGATGTGGAAAGAACCTGTGAAGCAAGAGTCAGAAAAATTGGCTTTCAGGCTTGGTTGTGACTCTTTCCAATAGGAATATTCTAGGCAAGTAGTAAAATTGCTCTGCATCTTCAACTATAAAATGAGGGTAATAATTTCTACCTTGCTTTCCTTAGCAGTTTCTTGTAAATATAGGGAACAGAGAATTTTCCTGCATCTCTTCTGGAGGGAGTTTCTGCCCTTCTCCCCATGCTTTTGCCTCTCTGTACTCTTCCCATTAGCAGCTTCTTCGAAGTGAGGTAAAGGTGCTAATTTGTAAATGTAAGACATTTACTGGAGCATGTTTTACTAGTGGACCTTGACCATCAAAATCTACATGTGGTCTTCATTCTTATTTGTAGTAAATTGAATTGGGTAAGATTTTCCTCCTAGTGAAGGCAAATTTTCTCTATGGCCTAATTTGGAGCCCAAGAATTTCTATCAATTGAGGAGTAGGTATAAGGGAATAGATCCTACTTCCAAACCTCATTCTTGCATTTCATTACACATAGAGTCTTGAATTATGAAATAAAATTCCTGCTATCATTTCTATGTACTTTATCATCTGACTATTCATGATTTGTATAACAGCTTTGTCTGGAACTCAGAGGAGAATAGGAGTTAAATGGTGAGACAACAAAAGAAACCATTCCAAACTCCTAACTGTGAATGTCAGACAATATATGTTTTATGAAATAATGTATGCAATACAAAACAGAATAAAAGGGTACAAGTAATGAATATAATCACTTCAGTGTTATAAATTGGTGCAAAGGGTAAAGGAGGAGACATCAATTTCCCATAGAAATGCAGAACTGTGATATTGACTCTGCTTTCTTGACTCTTGCAAAGTTGTACCTACTAGCCAGTACTGCTCACTTCCAAAAATGCAACATGTCTTAGATGAATGACCACTAAGCTTTCTTTTGAGTGAATATGAGGTGTTTTTGTTTTGTTTTGGTTTTGGTTTGGTTTGGTTTGGTTTAATTTACTATTCGGTTCAAGCAAGAGATCTCAGACAATGTAATCAATTATCTTATGCTTCAGTTCCTCTATCTGTAAAATGGACTTCATTGAAATAGTTCTTTTTGTTTCAGCAGAGAGTTTAGGGGATCAAGTGAGATAGTATCTAGAAAGTTATTTGTAAAATACAAAACAAAAATACACATAGACAGGCAAATATGTATATATATATATATATATATATATTTGATTATAATTTTTGAGACAGGATATGTGCCTCTCTTCCTTTCTTTAGGAATGCTTTTTGAGTACCTGTCATGAGCTAAGCATAGTGCTAAGCTCTTGTAGCATGTGTTCTTTCACTGGAAACGCACACCAACTCTTTTGAGATGGAAATTATTCCCATCTCTTCACAGATACACAAAATAAGGCTTAAAGGGATGCTCCCCAATGACCATGAGGCCAGATGCACAGTCTTTCAGAGTTTCTGACTGAGTTGGTGGGAGTAATGCTGGGTGAATCGTTAATCCTTAAACCTCCTACTGCCTGCTTTAACCACATTACCTTGAGTGAGATGTGGTGAGGATGGATGTAGATCAAGAGGGAGAAATAAAAAAAGGTCTACTGTTTTATTATACTCACAGTTCCCTGGAGAGAACACAGCACAGTGCAGGGCCACATGGGGAAGCACCAGGGTCAGTCACAAGGCAGAAAGAGAGAGACATTGTGAGCAAGCACTTTTGTTGTGGTTCCTGCAGGAATAAATGGGTAAGGCAGTGCAAGTAGGCTTAGGATTAGCTAATGTAATTAATTTCATCAGGCTGTGGGGCATAGGGGCTGTCCTTGGTTGCCTGGTACCTGGACCAGGACAATTAAGGCAGATGTATCATGGTCTGAAGTATGATATCCTGTTAAAGGAAGAGAATGCAGATCTTAATTGGATGTTCAGTAAAGAGAACTGACCTGCCTCTAGTCTGGACCTCCAAACTGGGTCAAGACAACACACACAAAAACTATATTACACCATTTAACATTTAGAGTATACATTGACAATTTATTAAAATCTTTTCTTCTTTGAAAAAAATAATTGAGAATATAGTACATAGGGTGGCAATATGAAAAGGAAGTTAGAGACTCCATCTAGAGTCAAATTTTAGCTTTACTACTTACTAGATATACAAACTTGGACAAAATATTTAACCTCTTTATGTCTCTGTTTCCATATACATGATACTAGAACTTGATTAGATAGTGCCTTATAGTTAGTTCTCTATATATCAGCTTTAAAAAAATATTAAATACTTTTATTAAAGAATGATATAAAGCAGGCTTGTATTTTCTTCAACATTATTACATAAAGTTTTATGTTTCTCTTTTATGTAAAGACACCTCAGAGGGAGGTGGTATCAAAAGGACAGAAAAAGGAAAGGGTATTGTCAAGAAGTTGTCATGAAAATAATTATAATTATCCTTATGAATTAATAATATGTTATTTCTAGATGTTACAGATTTCTTAATTTTATTACAGGAAATATGAAGAAATAAAGCATAACAATAGAAGAAACTGTAATACCTTGGAACCTTAAATCACCATGATTTCTAATGGCATCTTTCAGAAATTGTAATAGTAAGAACACATAGTTATATAGAAGAGGAGAAAACAGTGAACAAGCTAGTAAACTTGAAAGTATTAAACTACCTGTTATGACAAGGAAAATTGGAACATTTGTTTATGATGCTTTTAATATTAAATTTTATTATAAAAAGTAAAGACAGGGAAGTTTTTAAAAATTAAGAAATATTTTGTTGACTTAGTGATGTTATCAAATTCTCTCAATAAATAGCTAAAAGTTCAGAAACTTGTTATTGTCATGGACAGGTTCTGTGTGAACTGGTATATGCTCTTATCCATTTTGTTAAGACATCTAAAATAGAAAGCATAAGTTTAAGCAACTCTGGGGGTGGCACTGCCACAGTATCTTCTTGTCTTTTTAACATATGCATTTAAAACTCTAAACTTACTTATAAGTGCCATTTGAGCTGATTACCAAACCTCTTGATATGTATGTATTCTGATAGTCATTCAGTTATAAGGATTTCATATTTTCTCTTAGTATTGCCTTCTTAACTCTTGGGTTATTTTGGAGTGTGCATTTTTTTTTATATATTTGTTTTGTCATCTTTTATTGTTGTTTTATAGTTTAATTACATTGTTAGAGAACTTTGTGTGATGAAATTTGATAATTGTTATGAATTCTTATGTTTCATATGAATTTGAGAAGAATGTATAGTGTCTTCTTTAAATATTCCTTTTTCATTTTAAGACAAATGGAAAAAAGTAAATCAATTGTACTTCAATTAAAAAAATGAACGATGCATATTTTAAAGGGAGCATATATACTAGCATTTTAAAAATTCATTATCTAAATAAATTTACATAGGGCTGCATTTGCTCCTTCAGAACAATTTATGAGATTTTGCTACCTTATCCTAATTAAATCATAGCACTTAAGTGAGAAATTATAACGACTAATTAAAGAATCTAAGATCAAGTTTATTAGAGTGAGTGGAAATAAAATGGAGTTATAACATTTAAAAATCTTGAAATCTCTTAAAACAATAATAAAAATTCCTCTGAGAAATAATGAGTGTTTGTTTTACTCTATCAATCTCAATAATGGAGTCACTAAAAATTAGTGAAGGTGTATCATATATCCAAGATATCTTCAATATATTCTATTCATCCATTCTGTCATCACTAATGCAAAATGATTTACAAAGAAAAAATGTTAGACTAGTGTAGAATGTTGGAGCCATCTGATTTAGCACCATTATTTTAGAAATGGACTCAATGGTGAGAGAGGAGTCCCATCTGTAAATACCACTGAAGAAACTGAGTCCTCGAGATCACTGGAGCAGAGCCGATTCAAGTCTGTTTCCCTTAGCTGGGCTTTAGGTGTTCCAGAAGGCCAACCATCAGATATCCATTGCAAAGAGTCTGAAACAGCCTCATTAGAGGAGGGTGTGGGAGAGAGATGGACTGGAATTTGGGGTTGGTAGATGCAAACTATTACATATAGAATGGATAAACAACAAGGTCTTACTGTATAGCTCGGGGAACTATATTCAATATCCTGTGATAAACCATAATGGAAAAGAATGTGTGTATATATATATATATATATATATATATATATATATATATATATATATATATATATATCTGAGTCTCTTTGTTGTACAGTAGTAATTAACATAACATTGTAATTCAGTTATACTTCAATAAAATTTTTTTTGAAAAGAAATAACCTAATTAAAGCAGAAGCCTGTAACTTCTACTTCACTGTACATGCTCTGTGGGGTTCCATTTTTCTGTGTTCTTCCTCGATACAGAGAACTAGAAAAGAATATTGGATGAGGATCATGGCAGTGATATGGGTTTGCAGTAGTCACTCCTCACTAAATCCTCATTATTAAAATGAGCTGTATAATGATACTCACCTCCCAAGAATGTTGTTAAAATTTACCTCATGTGACCAACATGTTGACTAGCACATAGTAGGTCCAATGTAAGTCCTTATTTGGTCTTGGTAGGTTTTCTCTAAATGTTTAATGTTTAATGTAATTTGTTTTTTTTATATATATACTCTTAAGCATGATAGCCCCTTTCAAAGTTTAAATAAGTTGTTCAATTATAGTTCCAAAGCCCTTCACCTATTCCTCAAAATGAATAGATGTAGTAAATATGGAAGCTTCTATTTAGCAAGCATCAAACATGTACAATGAGAGTGTCTACTGTGTTCTGTGTTTCATGGAATAGTCTCTTAGATCTATTTCCTCAATCATTCATCACTTTATTCATTTATTAATATCTGAGTACTTGATACTAATTATTTTGGGAAGAACAGAGACATTTCAAGCATGGAGAGAAACACTGTACATCACTAAAAGCATCTTTGAGGACAAACTTCCTTGAATGACAGGGATGGTGATACCATTCCTTCTTGTCAAACTCCTAGGATTAGGGTAGACAAGCCCGACACTTGCCCCAAGACAAGCTGTGCAGAGATCAATGTTTACACTGAGTGGAAGCACGTATAAAATAAGCAACGTGGGAAGAAGGTTCACCATCTATTTTAAAATGCTACCTTCTATTTTAGATTGAACATGTACAATTTCTGTTTAGCAATTTCAGCTAATTGTTGGATTAACATTTTTGGGAACAGATTGCAAACTTCAAAATGGAAAAGATCATTTTAGGGAGGGAAGCTAGGCAGCTGTCAGTGAGTCAGAATTAACATACATTTGCATAACAGATGTACAGTAAGGTGTCTATGACAGACAATCACTGAATATTAATGCTATAGACCACGACATCATTTGCGTAAATGCTGTCTGCTGGGTATTGAGGTTGGTGTGCTCTTTGCAGAAGACAAAGGGCCAGAGAATGGAACAGATGCACCAGATTCGCCAATGCATCTTAATTTATGACATCCTTATGAAAGACCTTGTGGTGTGATTTCCAATTTTATTACAAATAATTTGGAGATAAAGGAACTAAGGAATTATATTTTCCCCTACAGTTAGTTGCTCTCAAAGGAAGAGGGTTCATTTGTGGACTGCCATTGTGATGTTCTCAGGAGAGTGGCATTCTTTTTCTGAAGTGGGGGTGGGGCAAGGAAGAAAAAGAAAGCTTTCTTGGAAGTCAACATTGTGTCTTAAATAGATTTGGCTATTAGCATGTTTTCAGACACCTGTCACAGAGCAACTCACCCCCTACTTGAATGAAGCAGCAGGTGATTCCATGGTAGGTTCAAATGGTATTTTATTTTGTTTTATTTTATTTTATTTTGTGGTACGCGGGCCTCTCACTGTTGTGGCCTCTCCCGTTGCAGAGCACAGGCTCCGGACATGCAGGCTCAGTGGCCATGGCTCATGGACCTAGCCACTCCGTGGCACGTGGGATCTTCCCGGACCAGGGCATGAACCCATGTCCCCTGCATTGGCAGGCGGACTCTCAACCACTGCACCACCAGGGAAGCCCTCAAATGGTATTTTTGAAAAAGAAAATTAATGTTGAAGTATAAAACCCATTTTGTTAAGTCAATGTTGTGAACATATGATGAGCTTGTATTATGTGCAAAGCACTGGGCTTCCTTTCTTTGGTATCTTAATCAATAATTTGCTGTCTTCTAGTCTGTCTCTATTGAACACCCTCCCCAGTAATTACACTCCACAAAATTGCTTGCCTTCTTAGCTTCTCAGTGCATAACAGGTTCTTGACAGGCTAATTAAAAATGTCATGTATTTGATCAATATGTACTGCAGCACATAACATGTGCCAGACCTTGTATTAGGTTCTGTGTGTGGAAAGGCATAGCTTCACTCCTAAAGGTTCATTGTCTAGTGGAGATGACAGTCAGTTGACAAATATTTATTGAGCAGTTACTATGCACTAGGCATTGTCAAGGTGCTAGAGGTGCAGCAATAAATAAAACTGGAAATCACTGTCTTAAAGGCACTTTATTTTTGGTGAGAGGAAGACAATAAGTTGGTAACCAAATAAATAATATGATATCAGGAACAAGTAAATAAGGTAAGGTGAGAGAGAGTGGTTAAGAGTGACTGAGAGTGACTGGCGTGGGACAGGTCAGCTTTATTTTAAGTTATAAAAGACCTTTCTATAAAAGTAATGATTGACCTGATACCTGAATGGTGAGAAGGAGACAACCATATGGAACATTTGGAGTAATCTCATTCAAGTAGAAAAAATTGCAAGTACAAATTTTCTGAGACAAAGTGCATAAGCTTGCAAATAGTTTGTTCACAAGGAGATAAGTTCTAAGCACTACACAATCTGTACATGTAATACATGGGAACAGAGGAGAGAGATCCTGATCAAGCTGCATTGAAGTGAAGGTCAAGGGAGTTGGCAGAAAGAATTCTTTTCTGCATTGTGCCTTTCCTGAATTGAAGCCCAAAGCACAGGGAGAGATTAAGTATTCCAAAAAGAGAACATACCACATGCAGAGACCTTAGAAAGAGATACAAGAAAGCAAAGCAGTTTCTGAGAACTGCATTTTGTGTGTATGTGTCTAGATCATAAATTGTGTGGAGAAAGTGTCAGAATGTAAAGATGTAAGGGCAGAGTTAGGATTGGATTGAGAAGAATATGTGTGCTAAATTATCGATGCAGGGGAATAAACAGACTTCTGATTTAGAAATCTCATCTGAAGACAATCATCTGGTTGAGAGGACAATGCAACATGCTAAAACATCTAACCCCTGTTTTCTGGGAAACCTCTCACCTATGTGATAAATTGTATCACTTTAATAACTCACATTCCTTTGATTCTCACCACAGTGGCTTAAACAGGATTTTTAACTGCCTCAAAATCCACCAGGGAGTTAAGAGAGCTGCCCACTAATCTGCATCCTTCTCTACTCCCCCTTATCAGTGTTATTTTCCTATAAATATTTCAGAGTTCTCATCCCCACCATTGTGTGGTGGGCTCTCTGAGAGAATGCCAAAGTCTATCTTAGGGCAGGGACTTCTCCTGGAACTTCTAACAATGTCTCCCCCTGTGATATCAGCATCGAGATACATTTCTTGGAGTAAGGTTTAAAGATCCTCATCCCACACATTATCACATTTTAGTACCAAAGCAGTAGACACCCATGCCTCTAACTCTTAGGGACTTTCTTAGGAACCATTTCTTTGGTTTGTGCTTGCTGTTTCTCTCTCCATAATCCCTAATACTATTTGCTAATATGCATTTTGCACATACTCTGTTGCAAACTCTGTGCTACATTCTGAACATGTTTAAGCCTCACATCACCCCTCTGATATATTTTCTGCATTTAATGGATAAGGAACAGAATTCAGAAAGGGTAAGCTACTTGCCCAGGGTTTCCAGCAAATGACTGAATTCACTTAGGTACCCAAGAACACTGAATACAGAGCCCCCATTTATAAACACTGTACTATACTACCTTTCCTGAGACCTCAGGGATGAGTTCATGGGGTTGGGGTAAGGCAAAGGCACCCGCCATGCTTGTTGCTCTCTCTGCCTTCATGTGCTTACTAAAATCTCTTCCTTCAAATACAAATATCTCCTAAGAGTTCATCCCTTATCATGAGTTACCATGACATACCCAAACACTCTTAAATCAGTTTATCTAGGCTCAGAGGAATTTCTCATGCATCATTTTTCAGCTGCATTCTGCTTGTTAGTTATTTCTGTTTAAAGTGGTTGCAGACTTCCAGAATGGACAGATTACAGAATAAAAGGAATTTTGTAACACTAGTTCACCTAAACTGGCTTTAAATTTATTGTGCCTTGTCTGGTTTTCTGAGGTCTTCCATTGTAATTTCCCTGCCAAAACCTATTATAGGAGATATTTACAAGGGGAAGGAACAACTCATTAAAACCCTTACCTGATGGGGAACAGTATGATGTGGTGAAAAAAACAAACTCTGCTTCACCTTTGCACTGCCTTGATTATCATGGAAATGACACAAGAGATGAACAAATAGCTCAGCTGGAGATAATAGCCACGGATGTATTGGTCTGCTGGTCTCTTCTCTTTGTTGGCCATCTAAATTTGCTTTTCCCTATGCCAACGGATATTACCAGTGGTGATATCAGTAGCCAAAGCCAGATTTTTAACCTCCTGCCTGAAACCCAGCCAGTAGTGAGCATAATTACTTTCACTTTTCTAGCTAGAATTTGAAGTCTCCATGTTCAAATTGTCCAGTAAGTGACCAGGTGTCATTCTGAGTGAGAAACTTCCTATTCTGTCAATGTTATAAAATTTACTCAGAGAAAATTTCCTCTGATAGGAGTTGCCAGGGTTAAGGATATCAGCATGTCAGCTCACTGCCAGAGCACAAGATTCTGAGTTCCTTCTTGTGTTTGATTTCAGGGAAGAAATAACTGACCTCATGAACTCTGCATCAGTGGAATAAAGGGAATAATACAAATTGAGATGCTTCCTCCACAAGTAGGGATCTAGTATTACTGAATCTTATGATATTCCTACTGAAACAAGTATTTTTTGTGTTAAGAGTGATTTTATCTTAGAAGTGAGCAGAGCTTAGAAAATTAGAGCTAGCCTGTGTTAGAGGGACATAAAGATGTTTGGAAGCCTAGAAGTTAGAATACATATATGAGAAAGACAGGGGATGGAGCTATCATGAAATAGAGGATAGATTTCAGAGTGCCAGTTAAGACTAGTCAACAAATTTGAATCATACAATAAGGCAATAGGAAGCTATTCAAGTAGTTTATGGAGTGAATGACACACTCAACTTTATTTTTTAAAAAGCACTCTGAAAACAATGTGGAAAATAGATTGGAAGAGAGTAAGCAAGAATAAAGAAAACCAAAATGTTGGTACATGATTAACATAGTCAAGATGAGGAATGATAACAGTAGTCTAGACTAAGGTTGAAACCGAGGTTGAAAAGAGATTCTTAAAAGAATGTTTAAGAGATAGAGTCAAGAAAATTCAATGAATGATTGACTGTAGATATAAGAAAGAAAGTAAAAGCCAAGATCTTTCCTGAATTTCAAGCTTGGGAAACTGAGTAGAAAGTGAGACTCTTTTCTGATGGTTCAAAGGATGAGTTTCCTTTTAGACATTTGAACATTAAGAAATGTCCACTAACAGTTTGATTTATGGACCCAGAACTCAGTAGGGATTGGAATGGATCCAGTTGTAAAAATGTTGACATGGAAAGCTTGGAATGGTAATTGAAGCCTCAAGAATAAGACAAATGGGTAAAAAGGAAAAAAATTAAAGTGTGTAGGATAGAGTCCCATGCAACATCAGCACTTAGATGGAAGATTGAACTAAGACTTCTCCCTGACCTGATAATAGATATAGCTAGATAAACAGAATCTCACAGAGAAGGTTAAGGAGGGACAGCCAGGAAGGCAAAAGTAAAAGAAGAGTATGTGGGATCATAGAGGGGAAAATTTCCTAGAATAGAAGGTAGTAAATAGGATAAACTCTTCTGGGTGTTCATTTAGAAATAGGACCAAAAATGCCCTTTGGGCTAAGAATGCATTTGTGTTTGGTAGCTTTAGTAAGGACAGTGTAATAGAATGGTGGCATTAAATCCAAGCTGCATTGGGTTGAAAAATGAGTGTGAAAAGAGGATATAAAGGCATCCAATTTGGGTGATGCATTTGAGAAGATTAATGTGAAGGTGAGAATACGTAGAGTGGCAGTTGGAGAGAAACGGGTAATTGAGAGGAAGTTTTGAGGTGTGTGTGTGTATGTGTGATACAAATGAGAAAGACTTGAGCAGGTTCAAGTCTGGTGTAATGTGTCTACAAAGGGGGAAACGTTGAAGATACAGACTAGAGGATGTCAAGTCAACACAGTGAGTTCCCTGAGAAAACAGAGGGATTACTTTTATGGAGAAAGGGCGTGGTAAGCATCAACATTTTAAGAGGAAGGAAGAAGGAAAGACTAGGAGGGTGGGTTTGTAAGTTTAGTGACAGATACTGGAAGAACGTCTAGTAGCTTCAAGAGCTTCTAATCTCTCTTTAATGTAGAGAAAACATCAACGAAGAAAACTCCATTAAGTGTGATAGAGTAAGATGACAAAGCTCCAAAGTTTGGGAAGAATCAGCGAGGTTTGAAATACCTCTTATAAAGAAAGAACTGAGCATGGAAACACGGAAGTGTCAGGCAGAGCTGAATCTTCTGACTCTGGTGCCTGAACTCTTGTGAAAAAAATGTGTTTCCCAGTGCCCTCTGGCAGAGCCATGATGGAAACTGCACCCTCCAAGTTAAGAGAAAACAGTATTTTTATTATAAAGCAGAATGTGCTGGTTCTCATATTTGATCAACTGTATAATTATTTTTCCAGGCTTAACCTTCTTCTCTGCCCACTCCCTCACTCTCTATTCAAATCAGCCTGTGACTGTTTTCTGCCAATTGTGTTAGTCATAACAGGAACAAATTCATGTGAGTGAGTGATTTTTCCTCTGACAAAATGTCCTAGTATCAGCACCTACCATCAGCATAAATTTCCCGGATTGGCCTGCCAGTGGATCTGACAGCTCCCCAACTCATCACCTTTTTTCCCATTGTATCCTTCCAGCACCCACAATATGGGATGGGATTATACATGCCTTTGATCACTAGACTGTGACTTTGATGTGCTGAGGAGACACTGTTTTATTTGCTTCATCTGATCTCATCCATTTATCTCATGACACTTGGGATCAAGTTGTAGTTTAATATGGAACAAGGAAGTACATTATAAAAATAACACAGGTGACACTGTGAGGTCACAAGCCACCAGACACTGTTGTACTATTTGGGAAGAGCTTGGGAGATTGCCTATGGGAAAATAAAGAGAATATTCCCGAGTTAGAGAGAAAGAAATCCAACAAAGCTACTTCACGGTCTTTTCTTAGATTTGATGGTTATAGACTCAAGGAAGTCTATTTAAAATAGAATGCAAAATTGTTGCACATGAGGGAACGGAAGTATACAAAAATGATAAGGCTCTCAGAAGCAACAAGATGAAGAGAATAGAGGATGGCCAAGGAATGTGATGCATGTCCTAGCTCACTGTTTTGCTGGCTGAATGACCCTAAACAATGTACCTAACATTTATGACACCATTTCCTATTGTATAAAAGGAAGGTGATGTCTGTTTTGATGGCCGTTCTAAGGTTGTGTTGGCGAATATAGTACTCACTAACCACATATGACTATTGAAATTTAAATTATTTAAAATTAAATGACATTAAAATCAATTCCTCAGTTGAGCTAGCTACATGTGAAGTACTCAATATCACATGTGCTGGTGGCTATTCTGTGGGACCGTACAGATATAGAAGATTTCCATCATCACAAAAGTTCTATTTGACAACATTCTTTAAAAGATTAGAGATAATCTGTAAAAAAGGAAAAATGCCCAGCACACATTAGGTACTCTCATATGATAAGTAACATTTTGTTCATCATAACTTATCTTTCAGACTATGTGCCAAAATCTGTGCAAAGCTTGTTGCATATATTATTTAATATAATTTCCATTCCCACTGTGGATGAGAATGGGAATACTCTTATTCTATAGATGAGGAAATGAGGCTTGAAGAGGTTAAATAATTTTCCAAGTTTACAAAAATTATAAGCTCTTACTTTTAGGAATATCTTTAAATCACTGAGAAAAAAGTGTAATCAGAAATGGGTTTCAAGCACTCATTTGCCCAACCACAAGCCTGTGCTGTTATAAGCCTGACAATGTGCTTTTATATATTCTGAGAATAGTGAAAAAACTCCAGCTGTGGTCAGAGGAAGACTAAAGAGTCTTGAGGGTTTCATTCAGGAAAGAGAAGAAAAGTGTCGGAAAAACCCTTATATGTAAAGAAATATGGGCTAAAGTAGATGTCCTTTAAGTTCTATAATCTTGGACTCTAAGATTCTGAAAGGCTTCATATTACATGTTCTATTCTGTCAGAGATAATTGTAAGGTAGTTATTTATTGCAAGAAATAGAAGTATTTTATCTTTTTGTCTTTGCCAATCAATACCTGCCTCTTTGAGGAGACCTATGTTCTGAGGAACATGTAGAGAGGAGCAATTTGATCTTGAAAGCAAAAAAAAATAGGTTGGGAAATGGGTCCAAGTAGTTGAGTGTCAGATCTTATGAATAGGACAAATTGTGCTTTTAAGAAGCACTATCTTTGTCTGCCTAAATCCTATGCTTCAGACCTTTATACATTGTCTTCTAAAGGAAATGTCAGGACACTCAAGTAATAAGCACAACAGTGCCTTGTTAAACATATTCCTGATAGAAAAACAGGAGAATCAACAACTACACAGCAAATAATAATAATTATAAAACAATAATAATAATAATAATTGTTGGATTACTATCTTATGAATAAATTAATGCAACATCTTATCAGTGATTATAGTTTGTCAGGATAAGCTAAATTATATGACAATAACAAATACACCAAGACATTTCAGTGATTTACGCCCCAATAAATTGCTTTCTCATTCACATCACAAATAAACTGAATAATTGTAGCTCTCCTTGGTGGCTCTCTTCTAGATGGTGACTCTGAGACCCAACATGTGGAAGTTGTGTTTTCCAAGGACTAGAGAGTTATGTAGGATATTTAAGGGTAAAGCCTGGAAGTATTTTACAGTACTTCTGTTCACCTTACATTCACCATAATTTAATCACATGGTCTACAACTCAACTATAAGAGGTACTGGCATGTGTCACTTTGATTTTGACCCAAGTATGATGACCACCTGGCCTTGTCTCTGAATCAAAGGCCATCAAACATGTTCAGGCTCAACCTATATGCATCCTCAAGTTCCTTGCTTATTTTAACAGACAAAAAGCTTCTTTCCTTTTAAATAGCTTCTCACTTTTATATTTTCCCCAAACTCTTGTTCTACTTAAATGCCACGTTCCCCACCCTTATTGATTCCTAATTCATTAAGAATATCACCCCCACCAGAAAAAATTTCCACTTTCCTTTGTAACTGATCATGCTCCTTTTCAGAGGAGCATGTCTCCCCCTCTTATATTAAGCCAAATCCTCTATATGAAACATTGAGCTCCTTTACTTCTTCCAGAACTTGATCTATTAATTATTGCCTCTCTTTCCAGTATCTTTACTTCTGTGTATTTTTTTGTTTGTTTGTTTCTTTGGTCTATATACTTGTTGAAATATTTTTCATCCTAATAACCCTTCCTTGACACTTAGATTGCACTCCCTCTATAAATACAGTTCAATCTCTATGTTGACCCTTCATTATATAGTCTTGGAAGAATAATATATATTTGCTTCCAATTTATTTCAAAATATTCTTCATAATACTTATCAAATATTTCATTATATACCATTATATGTTGTGTTTATTGCCTGTATCACCCTCTAGACTTCAAGATTGGGAAGGACCTGACTATATCTTTTTTATTCACCCTGATTCCCAGTGTTAAGCCCAGGGCCTGCTACATGGTAGTTGCTTTATAAATATTTGATGATTTAATCCACTGCAACTGATGCAAACTAAAATAATCAATTACATCATCATTATTAAATCTAATGAATAAGTTTCTGTCTTTACTTTCTAGAATTATTCCACTTAATCTTACACCATTGGGTACCCCATGTTCGCTAAACAAGATAATCCCTTGATGTCCTTGACCCATCAAACTCTTGGCTGTTTTCCTACCTCTATGATGGGTTCTTTTCAGTCCACTTAATTTTCTACTGCATATTCTGCTGTGCATTGCTCAAGTCTTATCCTTGAAAAGGGTGATTTATCTACTTTTAAGATTTCTGCTGCCACCTGTATGCTGATGCTTTCCAAACATATATCAATCCTGGACTTCTTCCTTGAGTTATAAAATTTGGGGTCAAGCTGCCCATTTGATATTATCATCAAAATGTCTTATTGACACCTCAAACTCGACTGGTCCAAACTGGAATTCATTATTCCCCAGGGTTGCTCATCCTTTCTCACTCTGTATCTCAGGGCCATTATCCATACAGTTATCAAACTAAAAGCCAAGGAGCCCTGTCTTCTCCCTTTCCCTTCCAGACTCTATCCTATCAGTCCCTAAGTATCTCCTGCAATTGTACTTGCAAATATTTCTTTTCTACTTTCTCTCCTCTCCATCCTTACCAGTTTCTCACTCATTTCTCCACCCTGGATTACAAAAAGCCTCCTGTCAATCTCCTTGCCACCAGAGCCTTCCAGCTAAACCCATTTTCCACACTGCACCCAAGCCAATATTTTTAGAAGCAACAATCTGACCATTTCATATTTTGATTTAAACCCCTTCAAAGGGGGTTAATATATATAATGTATAGGACAGATCTAAACACTTTATGATGACTTGGACTTTCCATAATTTGACCTCTTCTTAGTCTAATCTCTTGCTTCTTTATATCTCTAATCTATGATTAGCAATATTAGTGTTCTGCACACACCCTGTTCATTGTTGCTTTGGTACTTTGCTTAAAGAAAGTTAAGCAAACCCTAGCTATCCCTTTTTATCTTTGCATCTTATCTCAGACCTCACCTCCTCTAGAAACTCTCTATCCCTGTCTACTCTGGGATAGGCACCACTCTTCTGTGCTCATATGATGTCCTAATTCTGTGACATTGAACTTCATGGAGCAGAGTCTGTTGCAAAACTTGCTGGACATACCATTTGAATGAGAAATAATTATTCTGTGGAATCAAGTCACTGAGATTTGAGGGTTAATTTGTGACCCCAGCATCATCTATCTAATTCTGAATAAACTATAGTTAGCATGTGATAAGTAAAGAATGAGGCACAGAAAAGAGAGGTCCACACTGTGTTCATACAGACAAAGCACAGTTCTCTTATCCTCTCCATCTCTAACATTCACCGGAGCTATTTTATTAGGAAATGTTCAAAGACAGCCAATTTGACTCGAGAAGGAAATGAAGAAATTTATGAAAAACTACTTTCTCTAAGTATGGCAAACATTTGTAGAATAAATGAGTTTGCAGTTTATAATCTGTTTTCCACTCTAGCAAAGCCAGTACTGTTCCATCTGAGCTGAGAAATTACTGGAGCTTGAATTATCCATGAAGGCTCTGCCTGTTTGTCATGCAGCCTCATCCACAAAGGACGAGTTTACACATTGAAATACAAGGATGTCAAATTGAGACCTAGCAAACACTGTTACATTTTGGTGGCTGGAATGTCATGTGCCTGCCCATGTTCAGGAGTCATTTCAATGTCCCATGGGGAATAACGTCAAGGAAATTGGCCTTGTAGCACACATTTAGGGCTTTGCTTGGAATTCACAGAATGTCCTGTCTCTCATTGTGCCTGCCCCAGATGTAGCCAAGGGAGGGAGAAGGAGTGAGATGGTGAAGCTCAGTTTGTGGAGTGCTACTTCAAGATGAAAAGATTCCCAAATGCCTCTTGAGGAAAGGAATAAATATACCACATCACAACAAATGTTTAGTTCTTCAACAGATGAGAGGGATCAGTAACTGGCTCCATTCCATTGTGAATATTTTTGATCATTACCATATTTTATCTCTTGATTAGTACATATTAGTTGCTTTGGGGCTCTCTGGAATATAAACCCCTTTCTTATGTTTAGTGAATTCTCAACCCTATGGTCCTGTCGAAAAGCAGAGCCTGCTTCCCAAACCTTAGAAGCGAAAAGACCAGATTACACTTTTCTAGCCTCTCTTGCACCTTAGGACTTGGCATTTGTCAGCTAACCAAATGTATACAATGCTAACTCTGCACTGGGGAAAAGGAACAAAAAGAAGCAAGGGCCTCAGAGACTGCATTCTGGGGGCAGTGGCAGTGGTGGTATCAAAATATACAGATTGCCAACAAACACATGAAAGAATGCTCAACATCATTAATCATTAGAGAAATGCAAATCAAAACTACAATGAGATATCATCTCACACTGGTCAGAATTGCCTCATCAAAAAATCTAGAAACAATAAATGCTGGAGAGGGTGTGAAGAAAAGAGAACACTCTTGCACTGTTGGTGAGAATGTAAATTGATACAGCCACTATGGAGAACAGTATGGAGGTTCATTAAAAATCTAAAAATAGAACTACCATACAACCCAGCAATCTCACTACTGAGCATATACCCTGAGAAAACCATAATTCAAAAAGAGTCATGTACCAAAATGTTCATTGCAGCTCTATTTACAATAGCCAGGACATGGAAGCAACCTAAATGTCCATCATCGGATGAATGGATAAAGAAGATGTGGCACATATATACAATGGAATATTACTCAGCCATAAAAAAAACAAAATTGAGATATTTGTGGTGAGGTGGATGTACCTAGAGTCTGTCATACAGAGTGAAGTAAGTCAGAAAGAGAAAAACAAATACCATATGCTAACACATATATATGGAATCTAAGAAAAAAAAAAGTAAAGGTCATGAAGAACCTAGGGGTAAGATGGGAATAAAGACACAGACTTACTAGAGAATGGACTTGAGGATATGGGGAGGGGGAAGGGTAAGCTGTGACAAAGTGAGAGTGTGACATGGACATATATACACTACCAAACGTAAAATAGATAGTGGGAAGCAGCCTCATAGCACAGGGAGATCAGCTTGGTGGTTTGTGAGCACCTAGAGGGGTGGGATAGGGAGGGTGGGAGGGAGGGAGATGCAAGAGGGAAGAGATATGGAAACATATGTATATGTATAACTGATTCACTTTGTTATAAAGCAGAAACTAACACACCATTGTAAAGCAATTATACTCCAATAAAGATGTTAAAAAAAAAAATTCCATATACTAGTGTAGTAGTACCTAAGATGACCACAAGAGGGACATAAACTGGGACATCCAGCATTCTTGGGCAACTGCCAGCAGGGCCTGGTCAAACTCATATGGGACTCTGAACAATTTTGGCTGGGGTTCTGATGGCCTTGTCTTCCTTGATCTGGGCTCTGATTCTCTAACCTTCCTGACAACTGTGTAATTTCCTGACAGACACTTAATAAAGTCTTCTCCTTCTTAGATTACTCAAAGAAAGTTTCTGTTGTCACTATTACAATTATTTTCTGATAAACTCCCTCATCCACATGGCAAGATCAGGAACATTCCTAAAACTATTATCGTAAAAATTGTTTTTAATGAAATCTGTTAATAAAATAGGTGAAGTGAAATGGTCTCATTCATGGTTACATTCAAAATCAATGTAACTTGTAATGTTCTTGGTTTAATTTGTCATCTTAAATAAATCAGAGGTTCTCAGCCAGGAGTAATTTTGTCCCCCAGAGGATATTTAACTTAGTTTGCAATTGTCATCTAGTGGGTAGAAGCCAGAGATGCTGCTTAACATCCTACAATACACAGGACAACCTGATAACAGTGAATTATATGGACCAAAATGTAAGTAATGCAAAAGCTGAGGAAACCTTTCTTAGATTATTTGAGCTGGAACTAATTACATGGTTCCCTCAGATTCTAAGAGGTTCTTTAAACTCATAGAGAAGGCGTCCAAACTACTTCCCATGTTTTATGAAGATTTTTTATGTTTAATTCTTTCTCCATCCAATAAACAGTTCTTGTCAGCTCTATATCAGGTATCATGCTAGGTTAAATAGGTTGAAAAACTAACAGGATGCTATGTTTCAAGATTTTGACACAAATTGGGAAGATAGACAACATATAAATCCATAGATACAGCTGTTATAAAGATAATAAAGGGGTAAATATCTGGACTAAGCGATAGGCATTAGCAAGAGAAAATCAACTCGGAGAACGTGATCACAGAGGCTTCTCTGAGAAGGAAACATTTACAGCAAAGCTGGAGGAAGAACATTATAAACAAAGAAGACTATGTGAATGAAGTCTTGGGACAGGAAAGGCATGATGACTGAAGAACTGAAAGGCAGCCAGTATTATTATAGAACAATAGGTGAGGGGAGAGTAGTGGCAGATAAGGCAGGAGGTACAAAGAGGACATTGCATTGGTCTCACTATTGATATTGATAATATGGCTAGGAATGCATAAGGCATTCACCTAGGCCATATTGCTAGTAGGAGTCCCCACAGATTATTTCCCCCATGAAGGCCAAAGTTGTTGCTGAACATGGCCTTGTGGTTATTATTATGATCACAGGACGCATTTCAACAAAAACCATCAGAGAACTTTGAGAAACAAGATATATTACTCACAGGTCCTGAAGGACAAATGACACACCCAAAGGCCACATGGCAAGGCTGCTGAGGAGAGAGAGAGAGATAAAGAGAGAGGGGGAGAGAGAGAACCGGAGCTCTGCCTTTAGAGTCCAGGCTGGGGCATCTAAGGGTTTCACGAGTTTATTCTTTCTTGGCTGATTTAAAGCATAAGAGTGGGAATTAGGGCATAAGAAAGGAGAAATGGGGTCACTCAAGTGGTCAGTTACCTAGGTTACCCAGGGCTTTCTGAAAGAGGGAGCTTCATGGGTGGTGGCAGCATATTTCCTTATCTGCTATTTTGTTAGTAGCTGTGTCATACAGCTGGCAATATGCTTGCTCGAGATGGATGTCTTTTGAAATGAATACCTTAGCAATCAAAAGCTTAATGTCGGGCACTTAGACTACAAGGTCATGTCCTGTAGAGCTCTGTAGGCTGTGAGGAAGAGTATTCTTTCTGCAAAAGAATTCTTTGGTTTACACACCCTATGTCTTCTTGGATTCTGCAGTGTTCTAAACATGGAGATGCTTTGCATTTGCCCAGAATGATTAAAAAAGCAATTTGGTAACATAGGTTACTTCACTATGACCAGAAGTCCAAATTGACAGTTTTATTTATGCTTGATTAATTAAAATGTAGATTCAATTAACTGTGTATTCGTCAGTATTACATATTTTAAAGAGAGAACATTGAAATTCCCCCCAAAAGTCCAACTACTTTATTTTATGCCAGATGAAACTGAAACACACAGAACAAATATGATTTGTTTAAGGTCACAAAATTTAGAGAACCAAGTTTAAGAACTAGATGTCTATATACTTATTTTGATGCTCTTTCCACCAAATCACCTGTCTAGATGTAATGCATGTAGAAGTTAAGCTAATTAAAGGATAGAATCTGGTTTTCTCCCTCTGACCAAAGATTTCTCTTGAATTCTGAACTCACTTGAATGTGTGGCATTTTCCCCATTTCTCAGCATAAGTTGAAATTTACTTCAAGAATTACCCTTTTCTTGTGCATCATGAATAATCATTGCCATCAGATTAGAGGCCAGCTTAATATTTTCTATATACTTGATCCAAATGACTGCCTAGGGGTTTTTTGGGTAAATGAACTATGCAGTCAGTAATCATTAATTTCCATTCTACTGACCATGCATGGAAGCCTATGCCAGTGTTCAAACTGCTTTTCCTTTAGCTGACAAATACATTGTTCCCACCTTGATGCCTCTGAACTGAATTTATAACTGATGTTAATTAATATCATGTGTTTTTTTTCTACTTAATGAACACCAGGTAAATAAAAATCCCAAGGAGACCAATATGAGCAGGGACTCACAAGGGGAGACCTCTAAATTCCCATTATCTACCGTAGACAAGTAGGCCCTTGCATGGCATTACATGAATTGAATTCTAGAAAGTGACTGTTTGCATAGTGTTGGAGAAAAAAGTCCTCTGATGGATCTGAGATTAAATTCTAATGTTTCTATTTCCTATGTGTAAGACCTTAAAACATTTTTAATGCTCTAAATTTACTTCTTCATCTACAATGGAAAGATGATAATATTTATAGCTAACATTTACTAATCCCTTACTACTATATCCCTGACAATTTTTTATATAGTTAATAGGAATCAATACAAGGTATGTATTAACGTCTTGATCATAAAGGTAAAGAAAATCTTTGAATAATTTGTCCAGGATCACACAAATGCAAAACAACAAAGCAATCATATTCCAAAGCTTTGTTTTTTTACATGCATAAACTCTATGAAGTTTTAGTACAGCTATTATGTTGTTTTTCTGAAAAATGAGTAAACACTGGATTCCAGAGAGATAAAAATGGCAAGGCTATTCCATGACCTTGCTAGGCATAAGCCTCAGCCTCATTCTTTACCCCAAGGAATTTTTATGAGAATTATGCTGCCTCAAGAGGAAAATGTTTTTATTGTTCTGTTATTTAATTTTAGTTATTTTATCTTTATTTGCTTTTTAAACTATTAGAGATTAACTGAGCTTCATGAGAATTTTCCCAGAAGTATGTATGTTCCAGAAAGCTTTGAATAGACCCTGAGTTCTGCAACGTTTCTTTGGGTTGTGGAACTGAAGCCATGATACCTTTTTTTTCATTTATTTATTTTTTAACACCTTTATTGGAGTATAGTTGCTTTACAATGTTGTATTAGTTTCTGCTGTATAACAAAGTGAGTCAGCTATATATATACATATAAAACCATATCTCCTCCCTCTTGCATCTCCCTCCCACCCTCCCTATCCCACCCCTCTAGGTGTTCACAAAACACTGAGCTTATCTCCCTGTGCTATGCAGCTGCTTCCCACTAACTATCTATTTTACATTTGGTAGTGTATATATGTCAATGCTTTTGTACCCTCAAGGTAGCTGTCTCCCCTGGCTCACTCTCAGGCCTCTCCTTGAACTCCTATTGTGCTTTCAGGAGCAATGCTCTTGCAGCACTGTGCACAGTGCAGTCCACTGTACCACATAATCCCTGAACAAGAATGGCACATAGGATTTTTTCATTTATTGCATTCTTTTGACACAGTAGCAAACCCAGACTAGTGCAAGGAATGTAGAAGCACCCTCCAAACAAGCAAGATGGGATAGGGAACTTAGAATTTTCTGTCCTGTCCATTGAGGACATAAAAGGGAAGGAATCCAATAAAACAACATAAAATAGCCTACTGGGGTGCTGAAAATAGTAAGTGGACATATAAAAGGGCCTCTCATAATACATCCAGATCTCAGATGTCAGTGGCCTCAAGAGGCAAAACCAAGACTTGCCAAGGGGATTCCCTAAAGTTAGTGCTAGTCACTTGTTTGCTTATGCTGATTACCTCAGATCTAACTTTATCTCTGGGTTTGAATTTTCAGAGATGTTCTTACAGTTACAAAGAAACAGAAATGGGATTCAAACCAGTCTCTTAAATTTTGATACTGTATTCATAGTTCTGTATTAAGTTCCAATCCCAATTTTACTTTTTTGCATTTTTTTCTTCTACTTCCTTACACTTTATATGCTTTATATATCCTGGTCTTCAATTTATGGCTGTTAGTAAACATCTCTGAGAGTTCAATCTGACAAATGGTCATTTTTACTTGGATGTCATCATCCACTTGAACCTCCTTCTTCTCTGTTTCTCATCACAGGGAATGTGTTCTCTGTGTTTGTTAATTACTAAGGACTGACATTGGTCATCACCCTTATCTCTTTCTTTGCCCCTTTACCCTCACATCCAATCAATTACCAAGCCATGTTGAAACTATTACCTTCCAAACCACTCAGAAGTCCATCCACTCCTTTCTTCATTGCTGCCACCATGTTGGTACCATTACCTCTCACACAACTGGCTTTTAAATCTTAACTGTCTTTTATCTCTCTTGTCTTTCTCCCTTTCAAGGTATTCAGTGTATTCTCTACACTGTAGCCAGGATGTCATTTCTGAAGTTTGTGTGTGATCATGGCTGACTAAGGCCATTGAATGGTTTCTAATTGCTCTTAGATCAAGTTGAAACATATTCTACAGCTGTCTTTATCATCCAGCCCCTACTTGTTTCTCCAGCCTTAATTCTTCCCTCCCAACCACACCACCACCCCTCAATGCCTGCCCTACACACAGACTCAGAAGCATAACTGGGTTCTAACATCAGTAAGAGAGAGCTTATAAAAAGTACAAATTTTGATTACTTTCTTTACTTGTTTCAATATATGAAAAGTAACTACTCTTTGAGAAAGTGTTCATTCCTGCTCCTGTCCCAGGTATAACACCACACAGATCATTCTCTCTTTGGAAAACATGACTTCCCAGCCCCTACACACATCCCAACCCTTCTTTCCCTGTTAATTCTGGAGTGTATCAGTCACAGTCAAGACTCTTTAGTTTGTAAGTGATAGGCATCCCTCTAAAAGTGTGGTATAAAAATAAAAGTCATAGCTATCTATTACAGTTATATCCTACCCCTCTTATCAAGTAGTTGCCTACCAGTCATCCCTCTACCACACAGATAGGCTCATGGAGCTAGGTTTTCTACATATGATGTCCTCCATTTGCCCTGGGCCATAGTATATTAATCCAAGGTGAACATCTAACCCAATGAACCAAGAAATACCTCTTCCTCTCAGAAAATTGGAATCAGCACGAAAATGTCTTTCCATTTGGCTGGACCCAAAGATATAATATCTCTTATGGTGAGAAGGCTACATCTTCCAGGATGCATACCAGGAGTAGACAAAGACAATCTAGAGAAATAGAAAATAGAAGAAATTAGACATACTTAAAAAAATAAAAACAACAGTAATAAGAAACAGTAGAGATTCCTATATTCTCCTAGTCCAACTGTCCCATCTTTCTTGAGAACTGGAAGCATTTTTTACTTGAGTTCCACAAGATACTCATATTCCTCCTTCCCTGCTTAAATTTGCTCAATTGGATTTCTATTACATAAAAGCAAGAGTCCAAAATAATATATTGTTTGCCTTCTATGTAACAGGTAATACATATATATGTATATATGTGCGTATGCATATGCAATATATGCATTACATATACATATATGTGCAGGTACATACAGAATCTCATATAATTATAATCATAATCCTGAAGTGCTAATGTTACGATTTTTATTTTACCAATGAAAAATATGTGAATTAGAGGAGTTTTATAATATATACAAAATCCCACAGATAAAAATTATGGAACCAATTTTGAAATCAAAATATTTTTAATTCTCAAGAGCATGTTTTTCTTATTTTTCTCTTTCCTAATCTCATTCGCTTGGATTTTTTTAACATCTTTATTGGAGTATATTTACTTTACAATGTTGTGTTAGTTTCTGCTGTATAAAAAGTGAATCAGCTATATGTACACATATATCCCCATATGTCCTCCCTCTTGTGTCTCCCTCCCACACTCCCTATCCCCCCTCTCTAGGTGGTCACAAAGTACCGAGCTGAACTCTCCATGCAATGCAGCTGCTTCCCACTAGTTGTCTATTTTACATTTAGTAGTTTATATATGTCAATTCCACTCTCTCACTTCATCCCAGCTTACCCTTCCCCTCACTGTGTCCTCAAGTACATTCTCTATGCTTGCATGTTTATTCCTGTCCTTCCCTTAAAACCATTTTTTTAGATTCCATATATATGTATTAGCATATAGTATTTGTTTTTCTCTTTCTGACTTACTTCACTCTGTATGACAGACTCTATGTCCATCCACCTCACTACGAATAACTCAATTTCAATTCTTTTTATGGCTGAGTAATACTCCATTGTATATATGTGCCACATCTTCTTTATCCATTCATCTGTCAGTGGACACTTAGGTTGCTTCCATGCCCTAGCTATTATAAATACTGCTGCAATGAACATTGTGGTACATGACTCATTTTGAATTATGGTTTTCTCAGGTATATGCCCAGTAGTGGGATTGCTGTGTCATATGGTAGCTCTATTTTTAGGTTTTTAAGGAACCTCCATACTGTTCTCCATAGTGGCTGTATATTTACATTCCACAGACAGTGCAAGAGAGTTACCTTTTCTCTTCACTCTCTCTAGAATTTAATGTTTGTAGATTTTTGGATGATGGCCATTCTGGCTGTTGTGAGGTAATACCTCATTGCAGTTTTGATTTGCATTTTGCTAATAATTAATGATGATGAGCATCCTTTCATGTGTTTGGTGGCAATTTGTATATCTTCTATGAAGAAATGTCTATATAGGTCTTCAGCCCATTTTTGGATTGGGTTGTTTGTTTTTAGATATTAAGCTGCATAAGCTGCTTGTATATTTCGGAGATTAATCCTTTGTCAGTTGCTTCATTTGCAAATATTTTCTCCCATTTGGAGGGTTGTCTTTTTCTCTTGTTTAGGGTTTCCCTTTGCTGTACAAAAGGCTTTAAGTTTCATTAAGTCCCATTTGTTTATTTTTCTTTTTATATCCATTTCTCTAGGAGGAGGGTCAAAAAGTATCTTGCTGTGATTTATGTCAAAGACTGTTCTTCCTCTATTTTCCTCTAAGAGTTTGATAGTGTCTGGCCTTACATTAGGGTCTTTCATCCATTTTGAGTTTATTTTTGTGTATGGTGTTAGGAAGTGTTCTAATTTCATTCTTTTACATGTAGCTGTCCAGTTTTCCCAGAACCACTTATTCAAGAGGCTGTCTTTTTTCCATTGTATATTCTTGCCTCCTTTATCAAAGGTAAGGTGTTTGGGTTTATCTCTGTACAGAGATATCTCTCTAGCATTTATTGTTTGTAGACTTTTGGATGATGGTCATTCTGGCCGTTGTGAGGTGATACCTCATTTTGGATTTGATTTGCATTTCTCTCGTGATTAGTGATGTTGAGCATCCTTTCGTGTGTTTATTGGCACTCTGTATTTCTTCTTTGGAGAAATGTCTAATTAGTTTTTCCACCCATTTCCGCATTAGGTTCTTTGTTTGTTTTTTGATACTGAGCTGCATGGGCATCTTGTATATTTTGGAGACTAATCCTTTGTTACTTGCTTCATTTGCAAATATTTTCTCCCATTCTGAGGGTTGTGTTTTTGTCTTCTTTATGGTTTCCTTTGCTGTGCAAAAGCTTTTAAGTTTCATTAGGTCCCAGTTGTTTATTTTATTTTTTTCCATTTCTATAGGAGGTGCGTCAAAAAGGATCTTACCATGATTCATGACATAGTGTTCTGCCTATGTTTTCCTCTAAGAGTTTTATAGTGTCTGACCTTACTTTTAGGTATTTAATCCGTTTAGAGTTTATTTTTGTGTACAGTGTTAGGAAGTGTTCTTATTTCATTCTTTTACATGTAGCTGTTCTGTTTTCCCAGCACTATTCATTGAAGTGGCTGTCTTTTCTCCATTGTATATTCTTGCCTCCTTTATCGAAGATAAGGTGACCATATATGTGTGAGTTTATCTCTGGGCTTTGCATCCTGTGCCATTGACCTATATTTCTGTTTTTGTTCCAGTACCATACTGTCTTGATTATTGCAGCTTTGTAGTATAGCCTGAAGTCAGGGAGCCTGATTCCTCCAGCTCCGTTTTCCTTTCTCAAGATTGTTTTTGTTATTTGGTGTCTTCTCTGTTTCCATAAAAATTGTGAATATTTTTGTTCTACTTCTGTGAAAAATTCCAATGGTTGTTTGAAAGGGGTTGTATTGAATCTGTAGACTGCTTTGGGGAGTATAGTCATTTTCAAAATGTTGATTCTTCCAATACACGAACATGGTATATCTCTCTAGCTCTTTGTATCATCTTTATTCTCTTTCATCATTGTCTTAGAGTTTTCTGCATACAGGTCTTTTGTCTCCTTATGTAGGTTTATTCCTAGGTATTTTGTTTTATTATTATTATTTTTTTGCAAAGGTAAATGGGAGTGCTTCCTTAATTTGTCTTTCACATTTTTCATCATTATGTATAGGAATGCAGGAGATTTCTGTGCAATAAGTTTGTATCCTGCTACTTTACCAAATTCATTGATTAGCTTTACTAGTTTTCTGGTAGCATCTTTAGGATTTTCTTTGTATAGTATCATGTCATCTGCAAACAGTGACTGCTTTACTACTTCTTTTCTGATATGGATTCCTTTTAATTCTTTTTCATCTTTGATTGCTCTGGCTAAAACTTCCAAAACTATGTTGAATAATCATGGTAAGAGTGGACAGCCTTGTCTTGTTCCTGATCTTATTGGAAATGGTTTCAATTTTTCACCATTGAGAATGATGTTTGTTGTGGTTTTTTCATATATGTCCTTTATTATGTTGAGGTGAGTTCCCTCTGTGCTTCCTTTCTTGAGGGTTTTTGTCATAAATGGTATTGAATTTGTCAAAAGCTTTTACTGCATCTACCTAGATTATCATATATATATATATATTTCTTCAGTTTGTTAATTTGGTATATCACATTGTTTGGTTTCTGTATATTGAAGAATCCTTGCATTCCTGGGATAAATCCCACTTGATCATGGTGTATGATCCTTTAATGTACTTTTGGATTCTGTTTGCTAAGGATTTGTTAAGGATTTTTGCATCTATGTTCATCAGTTACATTGGGCTGTAGTTTTCTTTTTGTGTGACATCTTTGTCTGATTTTGGTATTAGGGTGATGGGGGGCCACATAAATAGAGTTTGGGAGCATTCCTCACTCTGCTATATTTTGGAAGAGTTTGAGAAGGATAAATGTTAGCTTTTCTCTAAAGATTTGATGGAATTCGCTTGTGAAACCATCTGGTTCTGGGCTTTTGTTTGTTGGAAGAGTTTTCATCACAGTCTCAAATCAGTTCTTGTGATTGGTTTGTTTACATTTTCTATTTCTTCCTGGTTCAGTATCAGGAAGTTGTGCTTTTCTAAGAATTTGTCCATTTCTTCCAGGTAGTCCATTTTATTGGCATATAGTTGCTTGTAGTAATCTCTCCTGATTCTTTGTATTTCTGCCATGTCAGTTGTTACTTCTCCTTTTCCATTTCTAATTCTGCTGATTTATTTCTTCTCCCTTTTTTTCTTGATGAGTCTGGCTAGTGGTTTATCAATTTTGGTTTATCTTCTCAAAGAACCAACTTTTAGTTTTATTGATCTTTTCTACTATTTCCTTCATTTCTTTTTTATTTATTTCTGATCTGATCTTTATGATTTCTTTCCTTCTGCTAACACTGGGTTTTGCTGTTGTTGTTGTTTTTCTTCTTTCTCTAATTGCTTTAGATGCAAGGTTGTGTTTTATATTTGTGATTTTTCTTGTTTCTTGGGGTAGAATTTTATTGCTATAAACTTCCCTCTTACAATCTCTTTTGCCACATCCCATAGGTTTTGGGTCATCATGTTTTCATTGTCATTTGTTTCTAGGTATTCTTTGATTTCTTCAGTGATCTTTTGGTTATTTAGTAACATATTGCTTAGTCTCCATGTGTTTTTTTGTTTTGTTTTTGTTTTGTTTTGTTTTTGTTTTTACAGTTTTTTCTTTCCTGTAGTTGATATCTAGTCTCATAGCCTTGTGGTCAGAAAAGATAGTTGATAAGATTTTAATTTTCTTAAATTTACCAAGGCTTGATTTGTGACCGAAGATATGAGCTATCCTGAAGACTGTTTCATGAGCACTTGAGAAGAAACTGTATTCTGTTGTTTTTGGATAGAATGCCCTATAAATATCAATTAAGTCCATCTTGTTTAATGTATCATTTAAAGTTTGTGTTTCCTTATTTATTTTAATTTTGGATGATCTGTCCATTGGTGAAAGTGGGGTGTTAAAATCCCCTACTATGATTGTGTTACTGTCAATTTCCCCTATTATGGCTATTAGCATTTGACTTATGTATTGAGGAGCTCCTATGTTGGGTGCATAAATATTTACAATTGTTATATCTTCTTCTTTGAATGATCCCTTGATCATTATGTAGTGTCCTTCTTTGTCTGTTGTAATTCTTTTTTTTTAAGTTTATTTTGTCTGATATGAGAATTGCTACTCCAGCTTTCTTTTGATTTCCATTTGCATGGAAAAACTTTTTCCATCCCCTCACTTTCATTGTGTAAGCGTCCCTAGATCTGAAGTGGGTCTCTTGTAGATAGCATGTATATGTGTCTTGTTTTGTATCCATTCAGCCAGTCTATGTCTTTTGGTGGGAACATTTAATCCATTTACATTTAAGGTAATTATCTACATGTATGTTCCTATTACCATTTTCTTAATTGCTTTGGGTTTATTATTGTAGGTCTTTTCCTTCTCTTTTGTTTCCTGCCTAGAGAACTTCCTTTAGCATATGTTGTAAAGCTGGTTTGGTGGTGCTGACTTCTCTTTGCTTTTGTTTGTTTGTAAAGTTTTTAATCTCTCCATCATATCTGAATGAGATCCTTGCTGGGTAGAGTAATCTTGGTGGTAGGATTTTCCCTTTCACTCCTTTAAATATGTCTTGCACACTCCCTTCTGGGAGATTTTCTGCTTAATGATCAGCTGTTAACCTTACAGGGATTCCCTTGTATATTATTTGCTGTTTTTCCCTTTCTGCTTTTAATATTTTTTCTTTGTATTTAATTTTTGATAGTTTGATTAATATGTCTCTTGGCGTGTTTCTACTTGGAATTTTCCTGTATAGGACTCTCTGCTTTCTGGAATTGACTCACTATTTCCTTTCCCATATTAGGGAAGTTTTCCACTACAATCTCTTCAAATATTTTTTCAGTCCCTTTATTTTTCTCTTCTTCTTCTGGGACCCATGTAATTCAAATATTGGTGTGCATAATGTTGTCCCAGAGGTCTCTGAGACTGTCCTCAATTCTTTTCATTCTTTTTTCTTTATTCTGCTCTTCAATAGTTGTTTCCACTATTTTATCTTCCAGGTTACTTATTAGTTCTTCTGCCTCTGTTATTCTGAAATTGATTCCTTCTAGAGAATTTTTAATTTCATTTACTCTTTTGTTCATCATTGTTTGTCTCACTCTTTCATTCTTCTAGGTCCTTGTTAAATGTTTCTTGTAATTTCTTTATTCTATTTCCATATTTTTTACATCATCTTTACTATCATTACTCTGATTTCTTTTATAGGTATACTGCCTATTTCCTCTTCATTTGTTTGGTCTGCTAAGATTTTAACCTTGCTCCTTCATATTCTGTGTGTTTCTCTGTCTTCTCATTTTGCTCAACTTTCTGTGTTTTGGGTCTCCTTTTTGCAGGTTACATGTTCGTAATTCCCACTGTTTTTGGTGTCTGCCCCTAGTGGGTAAGGTTGATTCAGTGGGTTATGTAGGTTTCCTGGTGGAGGGGACTAGTGCCTGTGTTCTGGTGGTTGAGGCTGTATCTTCTTTCTGGTAGGCTGAACTGTGTCCAGTGGTGTTTTGGGTGTCTGTGACCTTATTATGATTTTAGGCAGCTCCTCTGCTAATAGATGGGGTTGTGTTCCTGTCTTGCCATTTGTTTGTCACAGGGTGTCCAGCACTGTAGCTTGCTGGTTGTTGAGTGGAGCTGGGTCTTAGCTTTGAGATGGAGATCTCTGGGAGAGCTTTTGTCTTTTGATATTACGTGGAGCTGGGAGGTCTCTCTTGGACCAATGTCCTGAACTCAGCTCTCCCACCTCATAGGCATAGGCCTGACACCTGGCCAGTGTCCTAGGACCCTGTCAGCCACATGGCTCAGAAGAAAAGGGAGAAAAAAGAAAGAAAGGAAAAATAAATAAAATTAAAAATAATAAAGTTATTAAAATAAAAAATAATAATGAAAAATAAAAAAAATTAGAAAGTAATTTTAAAAATGAAAAAAGTAAGAAAAAAAGAAGAGAGCAACCAAATCAAAAAAACAAATCTTCCAATGATAACAAGCTCTAAAAACAATAGTAAAAACAAAACAAACAAACAAACAAAAAATAATGGGCAAACTGAAACCTAGGACAAATGGTAAAAGCAAAGCTATACAGACAACATCACACAAAGAAGCATACACCTACACACTCAACAAAAGAGAAAAAGAAAATATATATATATATACATATATAAAGAAACATTGCAACAAAATCAGTGAACAAATCTACCATTGCTAATATACTCTAAATACTAAACTAAGAGAAACATAAAAACAGAAACCAATTAGATACAGAAAGCAAACCCCAAGTCTACAGTTGCTCCCAATGTCCAGTGACTCAATTTTGGGAAGATTCATTTTCTATTCAGGTATTCCACAGATGCAGTTTACATCAAGTTGATTGTGGAGGTTTAATCCCCTGCTCCTGAGGCTGCTGGGGAAAATTTCCTTTTTTCTTCTTTGTTCACACAGCTCCTGGTGTTCAGCTTTGGATTGGCCCTGCCTCTGCATGTAGGTCACCTGAGGACATCTGTTCCAGCCCAGACAGGACCGGGTTAAAGGAGCAGTTGATTAGGAGGCTCTGGCTCACTCAAGCCAGGGGGAGGGAGGGGTATGGAATGCAGATGAGCTTGCGTCAGCAGAGGCCAGCATGATGTTGCAACAGCGTGAGGTGCACTGTGTGTTACCCCAGGGAAGTTGTCCCTTGATCATGGGACCCTGGCAGTGGTGGGCTGCACAGGCTCCAGGGAGGGGAGGTGTGGAGAGTGACCTGTTCTTGCACACAGGCTTCTTGGTGGCTGCAGCAGTAGCCTTAGCGTCTCATGCCCGTCTCTGTTGTCCACGTTGGTAGCCATGGTTCATGCTTCTCTCTGGAGCTTGTTTAGGCAGTTCTTTGAATCCCCTCTCCTCGTGCACCCTGAAACAATTGTCTCTTACCTCTTCGACAGTTCCAGACATTTTCCTGGACTCCCTCCCAGCTAGCTGTTGTGCACTAGCCCCCTTCAGGGTGTGTTCACGCAGCCAACCCCAGTCCTCTCCCTCGGATCTGACCTCCAAAGCCCGAGCCTCAGCTACCAGCCCCTACCTGTCCCAGAGGGTGAGCAGACAAGCCTCTCAGGATGGTGAGTGCTGGTCAGCACTGATCCTCTGTGCAGGAATCTCTCCGCTTTGCCCTCTGCACCCCTGTTGCTGCCCTCTCCTCCATGACTCCAAAGCTTCCCTCCCGCCATCCCCTGTCTCTGCCAGAGAAGGATCTTCTTATTGTGTGGAAACTTTTCCTCCTTCACAGCTCCCTCCCCGAGGTGCAGGTTCCATCCCTATTATTTTGTCTCTGTTTTTTCTTTTTTCTTTTGCCCTATCCAGGTTCGTGGGGAGTTTCTTGCTTTTTAGGAAGTCTGAGGTCTTCTTCCAGGGTTCAATAGGTGTTCTGTAGGATTTGCTCCACATGTAGATGTATTTCTGATGTACTTGTGGAGAGGAAGGTGATCTTCATGTCTTACTCCTCTGCCATCTTGAAGCTCTCCCTCTCATAACATTTTCTTGATTATTTGATACTACTGTTGGGAGACAATTCTCTGTGAAGCTCTTACATTTCCTCATGTCTTGTGTCAGCTATTCTTCTGGATTAGCTTTTTAAGAAAGTTTGTATAGCAGCAACCTCAGAGGATAATAGTAGTGTCTTCCTCCAGAGCAGAGAGATTTGTTTCCTGGCCAGTATGATAAAGATAATGTCTCCCAATGGGGCAAATATTGGGTATATTTTCTAGCAGTCTCCTTTAAAAAACTGGGTTTCTCTAAGCTTGGAGTTCCTCAGCTGTGATACAGGCTCATTGAATGCATAGAATCTATGTGGGCCTCTCGGTATCACCCCATGGATTTTGGAGACAAGGAAAACCAATGTGAACATGAATCTCACATTGCCTACTATGCCATGAATAATAAAAGCCTTTAACTTTGATCCAGAAGTCCTTTGTCTCCCACTAGCATCTATGTGTCACAAATTCACTTGTCAGCATGCAAATGAAAAAATCTCAGATTCTTCACTGTTCTTGACTGGTAAAATCATTATGAGCTGAAAATTATGGAAAACACAACTTCATCAATGTTTATATGAACTTATAAGTTTTAGAGTCAATATTTGATCCCAGAACTCCCTGACTTCCAAAGCATCAAAGAAAGTATAAAGGAGTTAAAGCAGAGGCACAGAATTTTAATTATTAAAACAGACCTCTCCAATCTGTCAGTTGTATGCTGCTATATAGTAGGTGCATGTTAAGAATGGCTGGCATTGTAAAATATCTCAGAGACTGGCACAGGGATTGGGGAATAGCAAGTAGTGTAGACAAATGATCTTAGAAGTTAAGAGAATTTGGAGTCAGACAGCCCTAGGTTCAAATCTGACACTCTGTGTGACAGTGAACGGTTTATTTAACCTGTTTGAGAAGTAATTTAATTATCTCCATAGCAAGAATAATAGATCCTGTATCACAAGAGTGTTGTAAGCATTAAACGAGGTGATGTATAGAACATATAGCATGGAGCTGCACACACAGAAAGTACTCATTAAATGATAGATATTAGTGTTCCTAATAAGTCCTCAATAAAATTTGCATGACTGATTGATTTCTCTACATCAGTTTGCCTGCACCTTAACTATCAGATCATTTACTGCTAGTATCTTTCTAATAGTTAGCAACACAATAAGGTTTATAAATAAAGAGCACTATTGAACCATTGAGGCTGTAAGATCTAAAAGGGTCCCTTATTTTAAGTGTGGTGGATACTAATATTTCCTTTCTTGTAACAAAAATATCTTCAGGCTGCAATTTTGAGGTAGCATTAAGGCTGAGCACTCTCTTTATGCTTTTCCACAATGGTATGAGAAATTACAAGGCTGGGGGTTTTCCTGGTTATCTATTTGTCTCCTTCCCATCTAGCAAGTGGAACAAGTACTGCTGTTGCCAAGCAACTGTGTAGTAGTGGAAATGATGGTGCATGTGTAATGTGGCACTCTGGGAGTGACAAGCTTAGTTCTAGAGCTGATCCAAGGGCAGTGAAATGGAACACTGAAGAGTGTACTTTTTCTTGACAGCTGGATAGTCATATCATTAATGCAAATCCTCCAATAATTAAGAGTTGCTTCTACTGAGCAATTCCATCACCAGCTTTCTGTGAACTGTGGAAAATCCTAAGAAGCACAGGGCATAGTAGCTCTTGAAATTCACCATTTGCCATCTTAGTACTTTCGTCAAAACATACACCATAAATACAGCAATCCCCTTTGACAAATAATCAGAACTCAGGATAGAGGGGTTGGGAATCTCTATCCCCAGCATGTAACCATACTGTGAAATTAAGAATAGAATGGTTCTTTTATTAAACTGATGAAGAGAAGACCTTGAAATAGGGAGTGAGAAGTACAAGGGGAGAATAAGCGAGAACACACAATTTTGTAACTGGTAAACATAATTTTTATGTCATTAAAGAGAAGAAAAAAACAAAGGTTGAGAATGCCTCTGTTACATTAGTAACTGAGGCCTTCCTAATTAGCTGTAGTCAAATGTGACTCATGTTCAAACTTTTGGGTGTGCCAAGCAATATTTTGTAGCAGTTAAACACAGGACCAGGAACCAGACTGCCTTGGTTTTGATCCCGACTCTCCAGCTTACTGACTGAGTGAATTCTGGAAAGTCACTTAACCTCTCTGTGCCCTACATTTTTGTGTATAAAATGTGTATAATTAGAATACCTATCTCATAGAACTGTGAAGATTGAGTTAATACCCATGAACAATTAAAACTGAAGTGAGCATGTAGTAAACATTAAATAAATGACAGCCATTATTAATAGTATTTTCACACACTTTTATTAAGAAAAGGGACTCATTTTATTTCTCTTTCTATTTTTTTTATCAAAAACTTTATCCAGCCATTAGTTGGTGCATGATACATTTTTGTTGAATAAGTGAATAAAAGAGCTTTATAAAAATTCAATTACTTCACTTTAGTTCAATACATTCTTAAAGCTGGCTAAAGAAAACACAATTCAAAATCAGAATAGAAATAATATCAGGAGTTTACAGAGCAGCTTCACATACCTTTTCCCTTGTCTTGAATTGAGCGTTAATAGAGAAGTCGTCTAGCCTCAATGGGAAGTGAGAAATAGCTTTGATAAACTATGGCAACCCTGTGCCTTAGGAAAAGCCCATGGCCCCATTTGAGTTCTACCCTTGTCTCTAACTTGAACAAACAGCTTTACCTCTTGGTGAACTGGTTTCTTCATCTTTAAAATGTAGGTCATAATTTCAACTCTTCATATTTCATCAAATGAAGTCTTGCATATCAAAATGTAATCTTACTTGAGAGGTCCTTGAGAAAATTTTAGTCCTAGAAAATGTCTCATTTTGAAACCCACTTTTTAAAATCAAGCAAGTTATAAGGTTCCAGATTAGTTAGTGACATAAATGATTTTTCCTCTTTCTTCTGGTATCTCTGAGATTGCTTTTCATTTTTCATATAAGGAGTGAAGTTCTTTGGGAAACAAGCACAGCAGAAATAGCTGTTGTTCCAGCAATCAGAAAAGCAAGCACATGATAAAAATAAGATGAGTGTTCAGAGAAGCAGAGGTACAATCACTTCTTGATTATTCAAGACTTTAACAACTTTTAAGAAAATAAAAGTCATGACGGAGCCCCCAAAACATATGTAATTATATTAATAAAACCAAAATGATTCAATAAATATTTCTTGAGCCCAGAAGTGTTCTAGGTTCTGAGATAAGGCAAATATACATAAAGTTCTTAAAACCGCGCCTTCTATATTTCAGCAGATTGCAAAAATGTCCCCAATTCTTTACTCATTGCTATCTATATTAACTCTTTTGGCCATGCAAACTTGCAGTACCCTCTCACTCTGACTTAAGTCTAAGCATAAGAGATATATCACAATTATCCAGAGAAGACTCTAATTCAAAAAGGTACACGCACCCCAATGTTCATAGCAGCACTATTTTCAATAGCAAAGACATGGAAGCAACTTAAGTGTGTCCATCAACAGATGAATGGTTATATATATATATATATATATATATATATATATATAATATTTATATAATATATATAATATACATATATATCTGAATCACTTTACTATACACCTGAAACTAACACAACATTGTAAATCAATTATATTTCAATAAAACTTTTTTTAAAAAGAGATAAGCAGTTAATAGTATCTGGTTTCTTGTAGATAACATATCTATAATGTACCCGTATATTAACTATAATGTGGTGTTAATTTTCTGTAACTGCATAACAAATTACCACAGATTTGGTGACTTAAGACAATACCCGCTTATTAGCACACAGTTCTGTAAGTCAGTAGCTCCTCATAACATGGCTGGGTTCTCCGCTCAAGGTATTACCGGGATGAAATCAGAGTCAGGCTGTGTTCTCATCTGAAGTCTCTTGGGGGGAAATCGACTCCCAAGTTCACTCTTGTTTGCAGAATTCAGAATCTTCCAGTTGGCCTGAAGTCCTTGTATCTAGGCTGTCTGTCAGGTAGGTGCCACCCTTAACTTCTAGGCTGCTCTCTGGTCCTTGCCATACCGCCTTTTACATCTCTGCAGTGGAGAATGTCACCTATATTCAACTCCTTTCATGCTTTGAATCTCTCCAACTTTCTCGTCTGTGAGCAGCCAGAGAAGACCTTCCGTTTTTAAAGGTTTTTAAAGGATTAAGTCAGACCCGCCCAGATAATATACTAAGGTCAACAGTGTTATTTAATTTAACCTAATATCAGAAGTAAAATCCATCATATTCACTGTCCTGTGGATTATGCAGGGCATGTTATGGCAGGATCATAAAATCTTGGGGAATATCTTCTAATTATGCCTACCAGAAGTACCAAGTGGATGTTATCAAATTTATTGTACAGAAAGTTCTTTAGAGAAATAAAGTGGAAGAAAAAAGAACCCAGTAAAAGCTTAAAATTAATCTGACAATACATGATATTAACAGACATCCCAAGGCAAATTTCCTCCTTTTCTCCTTTTCTGGAAGGCTAAGGCTTTCAATAATTGATTGAAAGGGTCACAGAAGAACTTTCTGGAGTGCTGGAAATGTTCTAGATCTTGACTGGATGTTGCTTGCATGAATATATTTGTCAAAACTCATTGAATTGCATGCTTAATATCTGTATACTTTACTGTATAAAAATTATAATTTAACAGAGAAAAAATTACCTCTTTGGCTTTAAAATAAGCCAAGCACACATTGAAAGATGTGAGGTGATAGAATAGCTCTGAATCATAAAAATCAGGGAAATGAGACACAAAATTAGGAGCCACGGGGAAAAACCAAAGAAGATACTCTCTCCTTTCATACCTTTGAAGATGCTGTACACCTTCAATATTCACTTTGGGGAATCTACAACTTTGACTTCCAATTAAATACAGACCATATGTAATTTTATGTCATTTCCAATGACTTATTCAATGTCTCTGTGATAACTCTTCTACAAGGGTGCCTCTCTCATATTTCAGATACTCCCAAAGGAGTTTAGGAGTGATACAAAAGAGAGAGGACCCTCAATTTCCTTATCCATTATTCCACACACTAAATACCTGGATGACATTATTACATCAGCAATGGCAAGAATGTTAAAAGTAACCAACAACATTTCAGTAAGAAATAACTCTGACACAATTGTACTGACTCACTATTATTTAATATTGTTACTAAAATCACCCTACCCATGGATAAACCCCAAACGTGGAAATGGAGTTATCATGAGATGTTAGCACCTACATGATCATTTTTGTTCCATAAGAGACTTCTAGAGAGATTAAAACAATACATCCTTTTAAAGAAGTAAAATATCTGTGTTCCCCTGATCAGGTGGGGAGATTTCCAGGTCTTCTCAGGTATTAAAAAAAAGGCTGATCTCACAAGAAGAATCTTGAAACCAGTGAAGATTTAGTACACATAAAGGAAACACAGGAAAGACTTCTGACTATTGCCTTGGTCCTTAAGGACATGAAATTTCTGCTCCATTGCTCATTTTAAAAGATTCAACATCGTTTAGTTCTGAATGAGAGGCAACCACCCCTAATTTGCCAAGCATGCATGAAGAAGCTCAGGAGAGGAAAGAAGGCTTGGAGAGAGTAAGTTTTACAACAGCTACTGTGGGTAAAGTGAAAGTGACTCCAATTAAAAGGAGTAGGTGGGAGAACTATGCTTCCAGTTTAAAATGGAAATGATTGATAAAACCTGCCTTTCCCTAGGCCTTGCCTACTTCCTAATCCCAAAGAGTGTTGCTTTGATTAACAAAATGGACCCAAGCATTAATGTGGATATAAGCATGCCAGTTCCACTTACATAGACACCAGGGTTCTCATATCTTTCCCTGGAAAAAATTCTCCTCCAGTTTGCTTCTTACCTTCTCCCTCTTTGATCACTTCTGATTCTTCTACAGTGGTGTCCCTGGTTATTGCAATAATATTTTCTGAATACTACTCTAGAACAAAAATCGGGCACACGTGGTTAATGCCAGTGTGATCATAGATTTGAAAATGTGTCTGATAGTGCAAATACTCTCAGCTAAGAATCAAATAAGTAAAAAAAAAAAAAAAAAAACAAGCAGAAAACTCATCCAGGGGCCTGTCTTAAGTTCAAGATTTACTTTATCCCTTTAGTATGCCATTTATCTTCAAAATAGCTTTGAGGTTTGAAACTGTTAAAAGATTTGATTTTATCTTTCTCTATTTCTTTTTTCCCTATTTTTTTTCATTTTCCATCATCTTGCCCTTTAAGAACTTAATAGGAATGGTGAAAAGACAAGAAGCAGTGATTTATAGGACATAAATCTTTTCTTCAGTGCAAGCAACAGAATGCTGAAAAATAAGATGCTGCTAATGAACTGGATGAAATTGAGATTCTTAAATCGCCTATTGAAACAAGAATTTAATTTTGTTTGTTTTAACCACCTTAGCCCAGAAATGCAGAAAAGTACCACTTTTATAGATAAAAGCATGTGGCTTCTATGTTTTGACAGAGCTGGGTGGAAATCCTGGCCCCAATACTATTTGTAGTTATTATACTGGATAAATTAGTTAACCTCACTGAGCTTCAGTTCCTCATCTCTAAGTTAAGAATAATAGTCTGTACTTCACAAAGGCTTGTGAGTTGTAAAAGTATATAAGATTTTGGAACAGCTGTATTTTTCCACTATAGAAAGTTGTGATCACATAAGTAGCAAGGATAAGGCAAGAGTGTGTTTAAACAAGCTTCCCTAAAACTTCCCTAAGCATCTAACTGTTGTGGAGAACAGGGTTCAGTTCTCCCCTGGGCCATCACTTGAAACATACTTTAGAACTGCCTCACCAGAAGTTGGAAAGTCTGTAGCATTTACCCGCTGGCTCCCATTGCCGTTATTTGAGGGTTGTTCCTGGGACATTCCTGTGGCTATGCACTTCTGGGTTGTGCCTTCTTTCCCACAGAGGAAAACTATCAGGCAGAGAAGAGAAAAAAAAATGAAGAAAAATGAAGGCTTGAGGTGGGAAGATAAGAGCAGGCTGGGAACTATCTTTGATGTGTAAACTCAGTTGAGCCAAGGGTATATAGGGCAGACAATCAACAGCATTTAATGTGGTGGTAAGGTGGCAATTAAGCTAAGTTGGAAAGCAGAAAACTGGGGACAAATCTCAACATTGTACTTAACTAAATATGAGTCCTTTATTAATTCATTCAGTCATTCATTTTACAGACAGTAGTTGAGCACCTACTAATTTCCAGGTAATATTCTAGGCAATGAGGACAGAGTAATGAACAAAACAGATAAAATGTCTGCCTTTATGTTCCTTTGAGTGTTTTGAATGCTCAAATCCTGTACATACTAATTTGCAAAAAAAGGGGTAGTTTAAGTTAGAATAGGGGTTACCTGTCTAGTGTGTGTATATATATATATATATATATATATATATATATATATATACTCACATACCCATACACTGTAGTACATGTATATACTAGATATATATACATATTTCTTTTCTTTCTGTATGGTTTTCCACCACTGTATATACAGTTGCATTTATCTAATATGTTTTATTTTAAATTATTAGGAATTGATTAATTAAATATCACTTCATTATGTAACTATATAAAATATTGCCTAGCTTCAAGATCAGAGCTATTTAGAAGAAGCCTAACTCCTCATAGAGTGTCCTACACTCTATTGCTCTCTCTCCTATGTAATCCCAGACATTCTTATATCCCTTGCTTCTTGTAATGACAAGATACTTTATCAAAATGTGGATAAACTTTTTTTTCAAGTTACAGTTGATCCTTCCATTTCTCCATTGTTTTAAATAAACTGTTTTAAACTCACTTTAAAATACACTTTTCTAAAATGAAAGTTAGTGTCTGTGTGCATCTTTTTCCAGTTTGTATTTTTTCTTAAATAATATATCCTGGGGATCATAATAGGAAGGGTAATTTAATATAGCACAGTTAAATCAATGACTAGAAATATATAATGTCTTTTTATGATTGTACATAACTGCTATGGGCTGACTTGAGTCCTCCAAAAATTAAAGGATCATAGCCCTAACTTCCAATGTAGATTTGGAGATAGGACTTTGGGGGATAATTAGGTTTAAATGAGGTCAGGAGGGTGCGGTCCTCATGATGGGATTAATGCCCTCATATGAAGAGACTCTGAGCAATCTCTCTCTCCTTGCCATATGAGGACGCAGCAAGAAAGTAGCAATCTCCAAGCTAGAAAGAGAGCTCTCATAGAAACCAGCTATGCTGGTACCTTGGTCTTAGACTTCTAGCCTCTAGAACTGAGTCCACGGTATTTTGATATGATAGCCCAAGCTATTGACTAAGTATTGACTATGACAATAACTAAGTAGAATCCTCAATAACCCCCTTACACTTGTAGTAAGAACCCTGAGTAGTAATTTCAAGCATTGTCGTAGCTCTAACTCTAGAACCTCCTCCTAGCATGCCTCTTTCCTGACCAAAAGTGTTCTTTAAATATCATCTGCCCACTGAATTAAATGAAAACTATTCCTCTCCAGTTGTCCTAATATGGCCTCAACCTGTCTCTTCAGCCTTATTCATATTGTCCTCTTCACATGCTTCACGCTCTACTTGCCTCCTCTCAATCTATACTTTCCAGTCTCCGTGTGTATTACTTTGCTAGGGCTATCATTAAAAACTAGCACAGGCTGGGTGGCTTAAATTACAGAAATATACTGTCTCAGTTCTGAAGGCTAGAAGTCCATAATCAAGGTGTCAGCAGGGGTGGTTTCTTCTGAGGGCTGTGAGGGAATCATGTGTTACAGTCCTCTATACATGGCTTGTAGATGACAATCTTCTCCTTGTGCCTCTTCACATTGTCTTTCCTCTGTGCATTGTCTCTTTGCTCAAAATTCCCCTTTTTATAAGGACACAAGTCATATTTGACTAGCGTCCACACAAGTGGCCTCACTTTAACTTGATTATCTTTGTAAAGACCCCATCTCCATATAAGGTCACATTCTGAGGCCCTGGGTGTTAAAGGATTCAACATTTGTATTAGGGGAAGGAGGGACACAGGTCAACCCATAACATTATGTTTTTATTTGTGTCCTCTTCACTGTTCTAAAAACTTCTCCATTTTTCTTTCATGACTTTGAAATCACATCATTTGTAATGCAACTTTCTTCATAGAGCCTTTTTTCTCTTTATATTCCCTGCTTTCCAAAAATATACACTCTCTTCTTTCAAATATCCTCTATACTTAGCTTTTATTTTTCTCATGGTCTTTGTATATAGGATGTGGTACATACATACAACCTCCTACCTCATACCATATGTTGTATTTCCTTTCCTTTCTCCCCTTAATAGACAGTGGATGATCTTCTAGATTGTCTAACGTGATCCCACATAGTATCAAATGCAGGTTTTAGTATTTAGGAATTGACATGGGGGATGTTTGTGTGCACAGCTATTCATTTTGAACAAAAATTGGAGCAACTCATCTGGATTTCAATGATTTTAACTCATTTGTATCTATGTCTTTAGTACTGGGCAGAGTGCCTGGCACAGAAGCATGACCTCTAAAAGTGAATGAATGATTCTTCTAAAATAGTATGTGTGAGGGAAGGCAGGGAAACAGGTGATAAGAAAAGTCAACAGAGCTAAATGTTCGCTATATAAGTCCCACCAGCATCTCATTGTCGTGACCCTCAAGACTGTTGAATTAGACTGTCAGTCTTGGATTAAATGAGCTCCTCTCAGAAGAGGCATCCATAGGGATCACTTTGGCTGGCAGAACATTGCAAGAAATGAGAACTGTGCATCTATAGCAGGTTCTTTTAAGTTTCACATTGACACATATAAAGTCACAGAATAAAATAACCAGAAGAACATGATTTTATAGCAGGATATCTTGGCCTGTCTATGAGACATCCTCTGGAAATAATAGTATGTATGAATAAAAAGAAAGGTAAAGAGAAATAGATTCCATTAGCCACAGTGATTATGGAAAGTTGGGAGGGAAAATGCAAGGAAGACAAAACTCCTCCATTCGCTGGGCCTACTGTGGGTCCTTGCTTCTGCCCAGTACTGTACATTCACTTTGTGGTTTCAAACAGGGCTTATGGTGGTTTTGTGATGGTGGATGTTGAGAGTCAAGGGGACTAAGCAGTGTTTTAATATAGGTTTTATTATTATTTAGGTATGTTAAGGTCAACAGATTGGGAGATGAATATCATCAAAAAGAGTTTTTCAGTATGGAGGTTCCTTAAAAAAAACAAAAATAGAGCTACCATATGATTCAGCAATCCATTCCTGGGCATATACTTAGAGAAAACCATAATTTGAAAAGATACATGCACCCATGTTCACTGCAGCACTATTTACAATAGCCAGGACATGTAAGCAACCTAAATGTCCATCGACAGAGGAATGAATAAAGAAGATGTGGTACATATATACAATGGAATATTACTCAGCCATAAAAAGGAACGAAATAATGTCATTTGCAGCAACATGGATGGACCTAGAGATTGTCATACAGGGTGAAGTAAGTTAGAAAGAGAAAAACAAACATTGTATAATATCACTTATATGTGGAATCTAGAAAAATGGTACAGAAGAAATTATTTGCAAAGTAGAAATAGAGTCACAGATGTAGAAAACAAACCTATGGTTACCAAGGGCAGGGAGAGAGGTTGGGATGAATTGGGAGATTGAGGCTGACATATATACACTACTATATATAAAATAGATAACTAATGAAAACTTACTCTATAGCACAAGGAACTCTACTCAGTGCTCTGTGGTGACCTAGATGGGAAGGGAATCTAAAAAAGATGGGATATATGTATATGTATAAGTGACTCATTTTGCAGTACAACAGAAACTAACACAATATTGTAAATCAACTATACTCCAATGTCAATTAATAAAAAAAATAAAATAACAGTAACAACCAAAACAAAACAAACAAAAAAAAAAACACAGAGTTTTTATACTCACAAATCTGAAGAAGACAGGAGCATGTCATGTCAGGGAGGGGGGCCCATGGAGAAGCACTGAGTTTGGCCAGGAGGCAGCAGAGAGGGAGAAACTGTGGACAAGAGCCTTTACTGTGATCCCTTAGGAAGGAATGGATGATTCAAGACAGACAAGTTTAGAACTGACCAGTTTGAATAATTTCAGCAGGCTCTGGAGCATAGGGGCTGTGCCTCCTCTGGTACCTGACCAGTTGTCTGGTACCTGGAGTGATTAAAGCAGGTGACTAGTGACCCAAAGTATGAGAGCTCAATAAAGGAGATGGTTGGTGGGTGGACTCTAGGTTGCTTGGTATACATTTGAAAAGTGTGCTTGTGGGACCAGTTGTTAACTATCTCTAGGAATTGACTAGCCCTGGGAGAGACAGTCCTTCCAGAGTCAGGAAAGCCCCAGATGTCAAAGCATCAGAAGACAAAAAATAAAAGAAATGGTTAATACAAGCGGTCAGGCCACCTCCACCTCTTTCAAATGCAGCATCTAAAATAGGAATGTTATTTACTTGCATCGTTTCACTAAATCCACAGTTACCTTTCAACACAGGTCTTTCATATTCCCATTTTACAAATGAGAAATGCAAGTCTTACAGAGACCAAATGATTTTCCCAAGTTCACACAGCCAAAATGGTAGGTAAGTTACTTCACTTTTTCAAGTCTAAGGATAATTTTGTTTTCCATTTTATACTATTATAGTCACTGTTTGCTTACACTTCCCCAGGGGCTTTTAATATCAAACCTGTGTGAAACATATGGAACAAAGTTTTGGGAACCATGACTTGACATCTAATGGCTACCTTAAGATCTCTATGTTATTCTTAGCAGTGCTAAAGGGACTGAGGCTTCTGGAACCTGGGTCAGTAGTTCTACGTCTTATTGTTTGTTTTTGGTTTTGGGGGTTTTTTGTTCTATTTTGTTTGTTTGTTTGTTTTAATTTATTTTTTATTGAAGTATAGTTGAATTACAATGTTGTGTTAATTACTGCTGTACAGCAAAGTGACTCAGTTTTACATATATACATTCTTTTTCATATTCTTTTCCATTATGGTTTACCACAGGATATTGAATATAATTCTCTGTGCTATACAGTAAGAACGTGTTGTTTATTTATTCTATAAATATCAGTTTACATCTGCTAATCCCAAATTCCACTCCTACCCTCTCCCAGCCCCCACCCTTTGGCAACGACCATTCTGTTCTCTATGTCCCTGATTTTGTTTCTGTTTCATAGATAGGTTCATTTGTGTCATATTTTAGATTCCACATATAAGTGATATGATATGGTATCTGTCTGTTTGGTTTGGTTTTTAATTCCAGCCTCAAAGACTTTAAATAAGGACCTTTTAATGATCTTGAACATAATTGATACCCTTTTCTTTTCTACCATCTATTGGTCACTGAATCAGCAGTTACATTCAGACAAGCAGCTTTCATAGCTTCACTAACATTTGCTTTTACTTCCATCAGTAATAATTATGAAGGTGAGTTTCAGCAATCTTGCAAATGAGTCCAACTTTCTCCCCACCCTAACCTCCTACAAATATCAAATACAGACAAGGTGAGGCAAAGGAAAAAATGAAAGTCTTTGAATGGCCCTTGGATAACCCATAATGGAATTACACATATCTGGTGTATACATTTTTTCTTTATCCACCATTTCCAAGGGGATACAGAGACTTTCAAATAAACTGTAAAGCCATGGTAGGATGAATTTCTGTGCTCAGCAGCCCAAGCCATTGCCTTTCTAAAATTGATCTGTATCGCTATTTATAAGGTCTGACTAAAAAGTGTCATAAACACAGAAAAGAAACAAGGCAGGGTGACAAACAGAAGGACGTCTAGATGCCTCCACATAAAACATTTCACACTGTTATAAAATTTTAATTTCTTTAAGGGAGGACCACTATGTTTCAAATTTCTGCATGTGTTACACAGCCACAGGACACTTAGCTTAACAAGAGATCAAAGGCAAGGCGACTGTACATATTATTGGTAAAGAGCAAAGTCTTTAGTGTTAAAGAGTCTTAGGTTCCATTTCAAACTCTTACACCTTCTAGCCATGTGACCTCAAGTATGCATTATCAGTGAATGTCAGTTGACTCAGCTGTCAAATAGGGATCAGAATTGGTTCGAGAATTTAATGAATGTATAGATGTAAAATGTTTAGTGCAGTTCTTATCAAACTCTCAATAAAATTTAGTTGTTAATAATGATGTCTATAGGGTTTTCTATTGGGGATCAGTAAGAATGATTTTTGTTTATCTATTTTTTATATTATGTTTCATTTTTAAAGAACCCCAGTGTTGTTCAGGATTATCATGAATTTCAGAGCTGGGAGAATCTTCACTACCTTTTGGTTCAATTTCTTCATACTACACAAATATAAACTAGGGTGCATGATTCAAAAGTCATTTAGTCACCAAGAAAATACAGCTAAGATAATGATGTAAATATTGATTTGGTAGACACAAATCCTAAAATACAGCATACAATCTGAAAGCTGATCATTCCTGAAGCCAATACCTTAGAGCAGAGAGATACAGTTACTTAAAAACTCTGAATAGTGTCATAACCATATACTGCACATTTTAATTACAGCAATGCTCTTCTATTAATTTAGACAGTATTATGATTTGAACATGCTTTTACAGTATGTGGGACATATATGGTAACACCATTATTATTGCCATTTCCAGAAAAAAAATTGTTTTGTTCATTCACACTGTGGCTCTTCTGGATCTGCAAGGTTGTGGCTGAAACATACGTTTTCAGGGGAAAGGATCCCTTGCTGGCTCTGAGATTGGCAAAACACGAAGGAAAAATTTCTTCATTGTTGGTTAACCAAACTCTTCCATACTAATCCTTTCGAATGCTGAAACTTGAATTATGCAAACTATTTCTTACGCGTAAAGCCCACACTGGTCCCTTTCTATACTCTCTAGTCAAACTCAACAATAAATAAAACTTCAGTTTTCTATAGCCTAAGAAAATATTCAATAGTGTTACATAGGAAGGAAAGTGAAATCCCTATTTCAACATGGACTCCAATGAGGATATGACTGTTTCCCAAAATGGACTTAAAACTCCCACACCTTCACAGGATCAAGGAAGAGACCAGAGAGCCAGAGTGGTGAACAATCAAGAGAGACACCATTTTCAGAAGAGTAAATAAAATAGGAAACTCATATTTACTGGGAGCAATTGGGAAAGGAACCGTTGGAGAGAACATTTCAGTAATAGAACAATTGGAATATTCTGCACAAAAATTCTAAAGATTAAGTGTCCTTATACAAAAATGTATAAAAAAAGAACTCTTGGGCTTCCCTGGTGGCGCAGTGGTTGAGAGTCTGCCTGCCAATGCAGGGGACGCAGGTTCGGGCCTTGGTCTGGGAAGATCCCGCATGCCGCGGAGCGGCTAGCCCCGTGAGCCACAATTACTGAGCCTGCGCGTCTGGAGCCTGTGCTCCGCAACGGGAGAGGCCGCGATAGTGAGAGGCCAGCGCACCGCGATGAGGAGGGGCCCCCGCTTGCCGCAACTACAGAAAGCCCTGGCACAGAAACGAAGAGCCAACACAGCCATAAATAAATAAATAAATAAATAAATAAAATTAAAAAAAAAAAAAAAGAACTCTTTTTCCCTCCTCCCAAGAAGAAAGAAGTAGAACATGACATCATAAAGAAAACATATTAGTAAAGTGTTTTCAACTGTTTCTAATGATCTAGAAATGAAATGTTTCTATTGGTTAACATATGATTATATATTGATTACATATTGATTATTAACTAATCAAATACCAAAAGTTATAACACTTTCTCTCCAGAGAACCTACTTTTTAAATAAAAGCCTTTATATTTCGGTTTCATAATTCCCAAGGTAAAGAGCTCAAGAGTTCCTTATTGACAGTTATCTAAAGTAAGTTAATCTCTAAATTAATCTTTAATATTCAAACCAGAATAAAGGTGTATAAATATCCCATCCAGCCACAATTTCTTTTTAAAGGTTTTATTTCTGCTGAATACTATTTCAACAAAAATGAACCCTGAATAGTTGCTGGCATAAGCACACCAAGAATATGTTTTTTTTGCATAGAAGTTCTCATTTAAAATCTGGATAGAGTCAAGCCTTGATGAAGCATTTGTTATTTAGTGGGGCTGAGACCAGATGCTGACAATGAACTTACATTGAGCAAGGAGAGACCCGGTCATGTCACTGGCCAATCTGCTCCAACATGGTCTTCAGGTTAACTTTGTTTCTCCCTAACACTTTCAGCAAGACGATTTGCATGACTCCGGTGAGTTGCAAGGGAGGTAGCTGAAACAAGGCTTTTATCCAAAATAGTCCTAAACCCATGTATTCTGTGTCCACGTAACTGGTGTGATAAATTAAGGATATGCAAATTATGATCTCCTGAATGAACAGGCACAAGCCACCCCAGTAGGGTTGGCAGAGAGTTCCCTCAGCATCCAAGCTCTTACTTTGGGGAAATGAAAACCCTGGGGCCACTTTGATAAAAGGTGCAGTTTCAATACACTCATGTACAGGAAGTAAAGTCACAAGAGTTGTTACTTACAGGTACCAGAAATGGGGAGTGGAGGGGTACAGTGAGCCAGAGGAAGGGCAGTCCTCTGTCCCAGGTCAAGAGCAAGCAAGCAGCAGATAGAAAGTAGGGTAGAAAGTATCTATTACTTACAGGGTGGTTGGGACAAAGGTCACTAACTTTTCACAGGCTCAACTCTAAGTGGTTATTTTAAAAGGTGCCCCTGGAATCCCAAAACAGGAACTTTGGACAGGAATACTAAGTTTAGGTCCTTATCTAAATGCCACACTCTGGATGTGAGCAAGGTTGTCACACATTTAAATGCCGAGGCAGCAACTCAAAATTGCTGTTTTCTCATCACAACCAGCAGAGATTGACAAATCAATGACCAGGAATTATATCATCTGTTGATCTTTATGGTAAAAATAGGAAGTTGTAGAGAATACCTAAAGAAATATAGAAAACAGAAGTCTTGAGTGGTGGAGATGCTGATAAATAACATACTAGGAAGAAGTAGCAGGTAACAAGTAGCAGAAATGTGGGAACTAAGTTATGTTTATTAGACTATTAGAACCTCAGTTGTATTCTGAATAGTCATGCCCAGTTCTCTGTGGCACTTGTACAGTTGCTGAAACTAAATTCTTGTCTCTCTTAATTCATTGTGCAGTCTTATCAAAACAAACCACCAAAATAGGAACCACTAGGGCTTCCCTGGTGGCGCAGTGGTTGAGAGTCCGCCTGCCGATGCAGGGGACACGGGTTCGTGCCCCGGTCTGGGAAGATCCCACATGCCGCGGAGCGGTTGGGCCTGTGAGCCATGGCCGTTGGGCCTGCGCGTCCGGAGCCTGTGCTCCGCAACGGGAGAGGCCACAACAGTGAGAGGCCCGCATACAGCAAAAAAAAAAAAAAAAAAAAATAGGAACCACTATAATTTTATGGACTCCCAACGTTTGCTTCTGTCAAAATTTCCAGCCTCACTTACTCCCTTTCCATCCCAGCCACACCCGCTCTGGCCCAGACCACACACAGTGTTTCCTTCTACCTCATTCTTATTCCTGATCATCCTTCATATTTCAACTCATTTCCTCCAGGAGGCCTTCTATGATCTGTTGAACTATAATGCGTGTTCATCTGTATTGGGCAGGCTTCAACCAGAGGAGCAGAATTGAATATATATACATATATATAATATGTATACACACATGTATGCATGCACATAGATATATACATTGGTGTATATACACATATATGTATGGTACATGTCATATACATGTATACAATCATATATATGGAGTTGTGTATATATGCACACATGCACACACATACACACACACACACAGAATTCATTTCCATCATTGTAGGGACAGGCTAAGAAAGCCTAGGCAGGCAGTTAGGAAAGGAAGATAAGCCCACATGATTCATGGAGTATCTGATTATCAGGAAGACCCCAGTCTCTTTTTAAAAGCCTTCCACCTGAGGAAGTCACACCTACCCACAATAATCTCTATTTTGATTAACTAAAACTCATCAACTAATTCAGAACTTTAGATTACATTGATAAAATCCTTACACAGAAGCAATAAGATTAGTATTTGATTGAATAGCTGGGAAAAGCTACAAAATGGCTACAGCCTCCCTTTCTACTCTCTCATTCTCCTGAGAGAGTATTCGTTATAGCACAACCTAACTGGAAATACACAACAAAAGAGGAATTCTGGGGAATGTAGTACAGCCTAGCCAAGCTGATATATCACAAAGCCATCACATTATAGCTCTCTGTACTTTGCCTTCATTGTACTTCTCAGAGAATTCAGTTACTCGTGTAATTGTGTCAGCCTTCCCCAGGAAACCATGTACTCTGAAGGCAAGTGCCATGTATGTTTCATATATCAAAATATTCCCCATCACTGACACAGTACCTGCATTGGTATTATGAAGAATGAATGAATAAACAGATGAATGGATGAATGCTTGTTATGTGAGTGTAGCTTGCTCCTATTTTGCTAAACCAATGAGAACCTAACAAATCTAACAACCACCACAGGGGCCTTGGAGGTCATCCATACGGCGAGGGAAATAATCTCCAATGTGACAAGTGGGTGCATCAGTGCAAAGCTCTATCTATTTTAGTTCGTTCCTTTGTCATCTCGTCTTCCATACCAACAAGTTTCTTTCCAGCTTGCAAAAGAAAAGAGTTTAGAAGGAGAAATGGTTTCAACAACTTTAATTAATTCAAACAATATTTACAGAGCCTCCAGTTCATGCCAGAACTGTGTGAGGCACCTGAAACAAAGATGGTATAGGGCAAGATCCCTGGCTCACAGCACAGTAAAGAACAGCAGGCAGGCCAGATTGCACATTACAGGGCTACAGGAACATGCTGGATGTCTGGTCAGGGTATAATGGAGGGGAGATGAAGTTATAAACTTTCTATGCTGAGGAGTCAGAGAAAATGATACAGGTGACATCATAAAAATGCTTCACTCCTATTTGGTGGACAAGAGTGACAGAAGGTACTTCAGATAGAGAGAGTAGCATGAGTCCATAGCTCATTAAGAGAATCGGGGAGGGATTTCATTATGGCTTCATATAGGGTGTATAGGAGCAGTTGAGATAGGGTCTGAATAAACAAGAGCTGTAGTCAAATCAGAAGCTTCCCAGGAGTTCTCCCATATCACAATGACCATAAGAATCTGATCCTAACTGTCCTTTTGTCATGTCCACTTACAGCTTTCCCAAAACTTCACAGAATCTCCTTTAACTCCAGGCTAGGTCTTCATTTTTCCCTTCAAATAATTCAAATATATCATGCTCAATCTCCCTCCTAATTTCAGGTGCCCTGCAGATCACTCTTTTGCCTGCTACAGGATCAGTTTCCTGAAAGCCCAGGGCAGAGTCAGGAGAATGTGCTCAATTTTTATTAAATAAGTAAGTATTGAATCAATGAATAAATATCAACTATGCATTGAATCAATTAAAGTAGCTCTTGATGCTAAAATGTCCCCTGTCATCCTAAGTTGATGCCTTTAGCTAATCCAAGGGCTTTTAACCTCTACTTCATTAACATTTTGGGTCAAATGATTCTTTATTTATTCTTTACTGCCCTGTATATTGTAGGGTGTTTATCAGCATTTCTGGCTTCTACCCACTAGGTCACTAACATCCCACTAACCAAATTGTGAAAACCAAAACTGTCTCCTTACTTTGCTGAATATTCCCTCTGGAACAAAATTGTCTGCGGTTGAAAACTATAGACCCAATTCTATATTTTGACTAGCATATTTTGTATATACCAATGTATACCAGAGACTTTTCTTACAAATGCATTAGGTTTTCATGGACCTTCTAATATTTTCATAGTTGTAGATGGTATTAATTAAATGCAATTTGCCCGGTACTTGATGAAGGTGTTGCTGCTATAAAACACCATTTTACACATAAAAAATTTAGGCTCATAGAGTTTAAGTAATTTTCCTAAAGGACAGAACCAGTTTGGAATGGATTTAGAATTTGTATCCAAGCTGTCTGATTCCAAAGACAGTATCTTAGCCACCCTGAAACACTACCTCCCAGGCAAAGAAAAGGCTAGACTCCTAGAAGATAGTTTTGTATGGAGGCTGTGGAACCTATTAAAGCCTAGTCTAACCAATTCAGTTTAGGAAACAGAATCCCCAAGATATTCAATGGTTTGCCTATTTGACTACTGAGTGTTGAGATAAAAAGAGTGGATATCAACCCAGAGACACATATGCTGAAATGACTTATTTGACAGACAAGCCAAGCCAGGATGAGTTGTGTCCATTCTTTCTAGAGGGCTCTGCACATCCCTCATCCTAATACATCACACAATATATTACCAATGTATCCTGCCTTACATATCCATTCAGTTAGACTGGGAGTTCTTCAGAGCAGAAAATTTTTCACTTTTTTATTTATTTATTTATTTTTGGAAAGACCAAGCATTTTTTCATGCACATAGTAAGAACTCAATCAAAGCTGACTGACTGAATGAATGGATGGATGAATTGATGGGTTGATGGATGAACAAATTAATCCTATATATATAAAGAATTGTAAACCTACAGGATGAGAGTTTTAAGCGGCTCTTGGCAACCCAGGTACAAATGAAAACCTGTCAAGTTAACCACTTACAGAAAGTGTTTTTCTATTATGTGGACAGGAAGCCACTGGGAGCAAAGTACACAGATTTAAAGCAGCAGATAAAATAAGAAAAATATTGGCCTGGAATCAATAAAAATTGTCCATCTTTTCTTTTCAGTTTTATAATCCAAGCTGTGGCTTCCCCAAACCACCCAACTCAATTCCACCACCCCCCTCAATTAGGACTATTGCCTGCCTTGTTAAATATTCAGGGGCAATGCCCCTCCGGAAAGGATGCAAACACCTTTAGCACTACAAATCGATCCACAGTGCCTCTATATGAGCATCCTGTTGAAAGGGATTGCATAACACAGCTCTGGGTTTGACAAGTTTCCCAGACTTGGAGCTTAGCAGCTAGAGGCAATCAGACAGCCTTCTCTGTCCCCACGGCCCACAGCTCTGGACGTGGAGAATTTCCACTTTATTCTCCAGATGAATTACCCTCTTTGAAGATTTCCTGATGCATCCTTCTCTTTGCAATTTTCATTTTGCCTTAGATGTTGATTTTTATTTGGTCCAGAGTCACATTCAGTCTTGAGGTGGCAGCTAAAGTTCAGGAGGGGAATGACTTGCCAAAGATCCTTGGGAGAGATAGTTGAAGACCTGGGATTGAGCTTAGAAAATGTTGATGGACTATATGCACTGGTTGAACTAGAAGCCAATGGGTTGGATCTTGCACCAGACTCAAAGGAAGGTTCTTTATAGACCCTGATCCAACAGACCAGAGCCAAGTTGGAGAATCCATTAACTAACAGTGGTGGTTATTCATGGGGGCTGGAATTAGATTCATTCATTTATTTATGCATCCACCAACTATTACTGTGCTAGATAATATGCAAGTTTCTAGGGATAAATGATGAAGCAGGCAGACAAAAAAGGAATAGGCTAACAAAAAATAAAGGTAATATGATATATTATTATATAACACATCATGTATAATTATGTTATATGTGATATCATATAACACATAAATTCTTAGTCTGCTTGATCTGCCACAGCAAAATAATGTAGACTGGGTGGCTTAAACAACAGAAACTCATTTTCTCACAGTTCTGGATGCTGAAAGTCCAAGACTGGGTGCCAGCATGGTTGGGTCTGGTTAGGGCTCTCTTCCCAGTTTGCAGGTGGCTGTCTTCTCACTGCATCTTCACATGGTAAAGAGAGAGCAAGCACTCTAGTGTGTCTCCTCATAATGTCACTAATCCCATCATGGGGTACCATTTCATGACCTTATTTAAATCGAATTATCTCTCAGAGACCACATCTCCAAATGTCATCGTGTTGGGGGTTAAAGCTTCAAAATATGAATTTGGAGCAACATAATTCAGTCTATAGCACATATAACTGGATATGATATAATGTATGATATATTATAAATGATATGATACAATATAATATAGAAAACACAGGATAAGAACTGAAGGAGAAAGAAAAAGGCAAGAGAAAATTGCTTGCAGGAAGTAACATCTAAAGCCAAGTGTGTTCTCAAGTTCAAAGGATGAACACAGAGCCAAAGGTTGAAAAGCAAGGATGCAAAAGGTCCTGAGTAAGTATAAGAATGATAACAAGGGAGAAAGGCAGGGAAGTCCAGTTGTTGGTCTCATAGCCTATGGAGTCAGGCAAACCTCATGCACTGGCCAGATATGACCATGAACAAAACCATCTGAATTCTCTAAATGTTGATTTCCATAATTGTAGATTGTAGAGAACAATAGTAGCTAATTTATAAAGTAGTTGTGCAAGTTGTATGAGGTTATTTACATAAAGAGCTCAGACCTGAAGCTAGCATATTGTTTCTGATAAATGGTATCTGTGATGATTGAACTATTGAAAATATTCCATCAGGATGTCCATACCCTAACCCCTGATAACTGCTAAGTAAGTGGTCCCTATTAATATCATCTCTTGTCTGGATTGCTGTGGTAGCAGCCTCTTACTTGCTCACTCTGCTTCTACTCCTGCTCCTTGGGGCTCTTTATGTAGTGACAAGAGTGACTCATTCAATAAATAAATCATGTCACCCTCCAATGAATTACATCTCACTCAGAGCAAAAGTCTTCACATTGACTTGGATGCCTTACCTCTCAGACCTTACTCTCCACTGCCCCAACCTTACACCGCTTCTGTCACCCTGTCCTCCATGTTTGCCTTTTGATATGTTAGATACCCTAGCACATAATATCTTCTTACTTGCAGTTTCTCTGTCCAAAATGTGCTTGCCCTAGTTATAGTCATGACCTATTCATTCAACTCCACTTGGGTTAAGTATAACATTAGCAGAAAGACATTCCCTGCAAAATTGACCTAAATAGCAAATGCCACCAAGCATATCCCATTACCCTGGCCCTTAGTTATTTTCATTATTATCTGGCATAATGTAGGTTTATACTGATAATTATCCATTGTCAACTATCTCAGTAGAATGTAAGTTCCATGAGGGCAGGGATTTGGTTTGTTCACCTGCAACAAGAAATATGCTGGGCACGTGGAAAGAGTTTCATAAATATTTTTTCAGTGAGAGATGAATAAAAGAGTCATGGTCAGGGTGTCCTCTCTGATTGACTATTGATCGTATGGGACAGGGTGGCACCTCTGGCTGGAAGGCACACAGACTGTGGGCCTGAATGAGACTCATGGACCCAGAGTCCCTGGTTGCCAGACTAGTGTCTTTTCTAGGAGCAGCCTGGAAAATCTGACTGAATAGTTCTCAGTGGCAGAAAGCAAGTAATCTTCATTGTTTAGCAATTCCAAGCAGTACCATAATGACCTGGTAAATCATCCTAATAACTTGAAGGTCTCTAAAATACAGTGATCTGAGACACTGCTGACTCAAACAGCCTCCAAGGGGATGTTGTTAGTGATGGGTTTGGAATGGGTTTTTTGCAGGTACTTTAATGGTCTGTGTAGATTAGGGTTCAAGGGAATAAGGGATAATTCTTCTGCCTTTTATGCAGCAGAATCCAACTGATTCACAAGCAAGGTAGGGATGTAAATCCTGCAGTGAGTGTATGTATGTGTGTGTGTGTGTACGTGTGTGTGTGTTTGGGTGAGGTAGCTTCTCTGGCATTATTTTAACCAGAAACCACAGTTAAGTGGAGTCATGAAGATATTTTGATATTCATATCAAATATTACTGAGGCTGCTCCTCAAAAACAGGTTGGCTTTCCACAGTTTTTCTTCCTCCCTTCCTTCTTGGCTGCACTCATGATGAATTTGAAGATGAACACTTGCATCGTCTTGAGTATAGTCACTATCCAACCTGTACCTGTGTAGCAGTACCCTTAGATGTAGACAACAAGGGCCTCTCTCCTGGGCCCCATGCTTAGAAGCTGTTACATATTACACACACATTAGAAAGTGCATTTATTAAAAAATAAAACAACACCGTCACCTCTGCTTCTAGACATCCAGCTCTCGGCTCTGACACACCATGATCCCTCACCCTGAACCTCCACTCCTGGGAACATTCAAGTCCCTGGAAAATGCTTCTCCATATCTCTTGTCCTGGGTCCTCAAAACAAAAGATAAGTGCATCTGAATACAATGAAGATGTGCAGGTGTGCTACTGCCAACTCAGAAATGGATGCTGTAGAATTTGAGCAGCAAGAGCAACCTAAGCAAGAGAACAGAAAAATTGATTAACATGTGAAATCTTTACTTGCAGAAAGTACAAATGCTATAGATTTGAGCATGACAAAGTAGTAGAAAGCATCCATTTTCTTGTCTTGTGCTCATATTCGATCTCATGGTTCCAGAGGTAGACATGAGTTGGTGAGGTAGTCACATCAGTTCTTCAAGACAGCTAAGAAACATTTTCCTATATTAAGAATTTATTTTGCTCTGAAAGTTTTATATGTTTGTACTGTAGATGTAACAGGCATGAAACATGATACTGATTCTTTACTTGGCAACCGGATGGACAATACATACTAGAAATAAATAGCATTATCACTAAAAAGAAAAAAAAGATTAAGATTTATTTAAACTGACAGTCAAAATATTTGTTTTATTTAAATAATTTAAATTTAGTTTTTGATATTTTGATATACAGTATAATTTTAAATTTTATTTTACTTTTAATAACAATAATTTTAATAACTTTTGAGTACTTTAGAAGAAAACTTTGAAAAATAAAAATAATGTTCATCTTTTGATTTTTACATTCATTTTAATAACATTTTTGATGAAAATTTATTAAAATTTTATAGACTTTGAATTCAATTGTGTTTTACTTTTCAACCCTTTAAACTGTTTTGAATGAGTACAAATTGAGATTGTAATACAATCCAAAAGGATGAAAATATAACTCAGAGAAGAAAAGAGGTGAAAAGTAAAATTTTTCAAAAAGAGAGTCTGCTTAGAACTAGAAATAATAAAAATGAATAAACTTCACTTGATAGGAATCCCATTAAATTAATGACTATTGCATTCCAAATTCTTGAGGTAAAGAAGATTTAATTATTAATCCAATGAACATGAGTAAGGAAATTACTGTCATCAAATCTACAACCGAACAAGTCAGATGAAATCAATGCAACATTGGGATGTTTAATAAATTAAGACATAATTACTGATCAAAAGGAGAAGGCATAGGCCTCCATTTTTACCTTTGCTTTGGACCCTGGGAGTCAACCTCCCCTCCAAAAGGAACTGTAAAACAGGATGCTGCATCTTCAGCTTTCACTGCCTAACTGTTCCTAAATACAAGTCCATCAAAACTTCCTTTTCATAGTAATCATTACATTACATTATATATATATTACGTTTTTATTGGAGTATAATTGCTTTACAATGGTGTGTTAGTTTCTGCTTTATAAAAAAGTGAGTCAGTTATACATATACATATGTTCCCATAACTCTTCCCTCTTGCATCTCCCTCCCTCCCACCCTCCCTATCCCACACTTCTAGGTGGTCACAAAGCACCGAGCTGATCTCCCTGTGCTATGCGGCTGCTTCCCACTAGCTATCTATTTTATTTTGGGTAGTGTATATATGTCCATTTCACTCTTTCGCTTTGGCACAGCTTACCCTTCCCCCTCCCCATATCCTCAAGTCCATTCTATAGTAGGTATGTGTCTTTTGCTGTCTTACCCTTAGGTTCTTCATAACATTTTTTTCTTAAATTCCATATATATGTGTTAGCATACGGTATTTGTCTTTTGCTTTCTGACATACTTCACTCTGTATGACAGACTCTAGGTCCATCCACCTCATTACAAATAGCTCAATTTAATTTCTTTTTATGGCTGAGTAATATTCCATTGTATATATGTGCCACATCTGCTTTATCCATTCATAAGATGATAGACACTTAGGTTATTTACATCTCTGGGCTATTGTAAATAGAGCTGCAATGAACATTTTGGTACATGACTATTTTTGAATTATGGTTTTCTTAGAGTATATGCCCAGTAGTGGGATTGCTGGGTCATATGGTAGTTCTATTTGTAGTTTTTTTAAGAAACCTCAATACTGTTCTTCATACTGGCTGTACCAATTCACATTCCCACCAGCAGTGCAAGAGTGTTCCCTTTTCTCCACACCCTCTCCAGCATTTATTGTTTCTAGATTTTTTGATGATGGCCATTCTGACCAGTGTGAGATGATATCTCATTGTAGTTTTGTTTTGCATTTCTCTAATGATTAATGATGTTGAGCATTCTTTCATGTGTTTGTTGGCAGTCTGTATATCTTCTTTGGAGAAATGTCTATTTAGGTCTTCTGCCCATTTTTGAATTGGGTTGTTTGTTTTTTTGTTATTGAGCTGCATGAGCTGCTTATACATTTTGGAGATTAATCCTTTGTCAGTTGTTTCATTTGCAAATATTTTCTCCCATTCTGAGGGTTGTCTTTTGGTCTTGTTTATGGTTTCATTTCCTGTGCAAAAGCTTTGAAGTTTCATTAGGTCCCATTTGTTTATTTTTGTTTTTATTTCCATTTCTCTAGGAGGTGGGTCAAAAAGGATCTTGTTGTAATTTATGTCATAGAGTGTTCTGCCTATGTTTTCCTATAAGAGTTTGATAGTTTCTGGCCTTACGTTTAGGTCTTTAACATAATTTGAGCTTATTTTTGTGGATGGTGTTATGGAGTGATCTATTCTCATATTTTACATGTACATGTCCAGTTTTCCCAATACCACTTATTGAAGAGACTGTCCTTTCTCCACTGTACATTCTTGCCTCCTTTATCAAAGATAAGGTGACCATATGTGCATGGGTTTTTCTCTGGGCTTTCTATCCTGTTCCATTGATCTATCTTTCTGTTTTTGTGCCAGTATCATACTGTCTTGATTACTGTAGCTTTGTAGTATAGTCTGAAGTCAGGGAGCCTGATTCCTCCAGCTCCGTTTTTCGTTCTCAGGATTGCTTTTGCTATTCAGGGTCTTTTGTGTTTCCATACAAATTATGAAATTTTTTGTTCTACTTCTGTGAAAAATGCCAGTGGTAGTTTGATAGGGATTGCATTGAATCTGTAGATTGCTTTAGGTAGTAGAGTCATTTTCACAATGTTGATTCTTCCAATCCAAGAACATGGTATATCTCTCCATCTATTTGTATCATCTTTAATTTCTTTCATCAGTGTCTTATAATTTTCTGCATACAGGTCTTTTGTCTCCTTAGGCAGGTTTATTCTTAGATATTTCATTCTTTTTGTTGCAATGGTAAATGGGAGTGTTTTCTTGATTTCAATTTCAGATTTTTCATCGTTAGTGTAGAGGAATTCAAGAGATTTCTGTGCATTAATTCTGTGTGCTGCTACTTTACCAAATTCATTGATTAGCTCTAGTAGTTTTCTGGTAGCATCTTTAGTGTTCTATACGTATAGTATCATATCATCTGCAAGCAGTGACATCATTACTTCTTCTTTTCCGATTTGGATTCCTTTTATTTCCTTTTCTTCTCTGATTGCTGTGGCTACAACTTCCAAAAGTATGTTGAATAAGAGTGTTGAGAGTGAGAAACCTTGTCTTTTTCCTGATCTTAATGGAAATAGTTTCAGTTTTTCACCATTGAGGACGATGTTGGCTGTGGGCTTGTCATATATGGCCTTTATTATGTTGAGGAAATTTCCCTCTATGCCTACTTTCTGTAGGGTTTTTATCATAAATGGGTGTTGAATTTTGTCGAAAGCTTTCTCTGCATCTATTGAGATGATCATATGGTTTTTCTCCTTCAATTTGTTAATATGGTGTATCACGTTGATTGATTTGCATATACTGAAGAATCCTTGCATTCCTGGAACAAACCTCAGTTGATGATGGTGTGTGATCCTTTAAATGTGCTTTTGGATTCTGTTTGTTAGTATTGTGTTGAGTATTTTTGCATCTATGTTCATCAGAGATATTGGCCTGTAGTTTTCTTTCTTTGTGACATCCTTGTCTGGTTTTTGTATCAAGGTGATGGTGACCTCGTAGAATGAGTTTGGGAGTGTTCCTTCCTCTGCAATATTTTGGAAGAATTTGAGAAGCATAGGTGTTAGCTCTTCTCTTAATATTTGATAGAATTCGCCTGTGAAGCCATCTGGTCCTGGGCTTTTGTTTGTTGGAAGATTTTTAATCACAGTTTCAATTTCAGTGCTTGTGATCTGTCTGTTCGTATTTTCTATTTCTTCCTGATTCAGTCTTGGCAGGTTGTGCCTTTCTAAGAATTTGTCCATTTCTTCCAGGTTGTCCATTTTATTGGCATAGAGTTACTTGTAGTAATCTCTCATGATTTTTTGTATTTCTGCAGTGTCAGTTGTTACTTCTTTTTCATTTCTAATTCTATTGATTTGAGTCTTCTCCCTTTTTTTCTTGATGAGTCTGGCTAATGGTTTATCAATTTTGCTTATCTTCTCAAAGAATCAGCTTTTACTTTTATCAACCTTTGCTATAATTTCCTTCATTTCTTTTGCATTTATTTCTGATCTGATTTTTATGATTTCTTTCCTTCCGCTAACTTTGGGGTGTTTTTGATCTTCTTTCTCTAATTGCTTTAGGTGCAGGGTCAGGTTGTTTACTCGAGATGTTTCCTGTTTCTTAAGGTGGGATTGTATTGCTATAAACTTCCCTCTTAGAACTGCTTTTGCTGCATCCCATAGGTTTTGGGTCGTCGTGTCTCCATTGTCATTTGTTTCTAGGTATTTTTTAATTTCCCCTTTGATTTCTTCAGTGATCACTTCTTTATTAAGTAGTGTATTGTTTAGCCTCCATGTGTTTGTATTTTATACAGATCTTTTCCTGTAATTGATATCTAGTCTCAGAGTGTTGTGGTCAGAAAAGGTACTTGTTACAATTTCAATTTTCTTCAATTTACCAAGAATTGTTTTGTTACCCAAGATATGATGTATCCTGGATAATGTTCCATGAGCGCTTGAGAAAAATGTGTATTCTGTTTTTTTCGAGTGGAATGTCCTATAAATATCAATTAAGTCCATCTTGTTTAATGTATCATTTAAAGCTTGTGTTCCTGATTTATTTTCATTTTGGATGATCTGTCCATTGGTGAAAGTGGTGTGTTAAAGTCTACTACTATGATTGCATTACTGTTGATTTCCCCATTTATGGCTGTTAGTATTTGCCTTATGTATTGAGGTGTTCCTATGTTGGGTGAATAAATATTTACAGTTGTTTTATCTTCTTCTTGGATCGATCCCTTGATCATTATGTAGTGTCCTTCTTTGTCTCTTTTAATAGTCTTTATTTTAAAGTGTATTTTGTCTGATATGAGAATTGCTACTCCAGCTTTCTTTTGGTGTCCATTTGCATGGAATATCTTTTTCCATCCTCTTACTTTCAGTCTGTATGTGTCTCTAGGTCTGAAGTGGGTCTCTTGTAGACAGCATATATATGGTTCTTGTTTTTGTATCCGTTCAGCCAGTCTGTGTCTTTTGGTGGGAGCATTTAGTCCATTTACATTTAAGGTAATTATCGATATGTATATTCCTATTCCCATTTTCTTAATTGTTTGGGGTTCATTATTGTAGGTCTTTTCCTGCTCTTGTGTTTCTTGCCTAGAGAAGTTCCTTAGGCATTTTTTGTAAAGGTGGTTTGGTGGTTTTGAATTCTCTTAGCTTCTGCTTTTCTGTAAAGCTTTTAATTTCTCCATCAAATCTGAATGAGATCCTTTCTGGGTAGAGTAATCTTGGGTGCAGGTTTTTCTCCTTCATCACTTTAAATTTGTCCTGCCAGTCCCTTCTGGCTTGCACAGTTTCTGCTGTAAGATCAACTGTTATTCTTATGGGAATTCCCTTGTGTGTTAGTCTTTGTTTTTCCCTTGCTGCTTTTAATATGTTTACTTTGTATTTAATCTTTGACAGTTTGATTAATATGTGTCTTGGCATATTTTTCTTGGATTTATCCTGTATGGGACTCCCTGTGCTTCCTGGACTTGATTAACTATTTCCTTTCCCATATTAGGGAAGTTATCAACTATAATCTCTTCAAATATTTTTTAATCCCTTTCTTTTTCTCTTCTTCTTCTGGAACCCCTATAATTACAATGTTGGTGTGTTTAATGTTGTCCCAGAAGTCTCTGAAACTCTCCTCAGTTCTTTTCATTCTTTTTTTTCTTTTTTCTGCTCTGCAGTAGTTATTTCCACTCTTTTATATTCCACGGCACTTATCCATTGATTTAGTATTTGATAAATGAATGAAGGCAGTGCAATTGGTGACCCTTATCTCAAGTGAATGAAGTTTCCTAAGGATCTCCAGAGCATGTTATATCTGATTGGGTAGCTCATCTCTCTGTGTTCCTTCCATACTGCAGGTAGAGGCATGCGCCTTACCTTAGAAGTACCAGGTAGAAAGATCCTCACTTCTTTCCACCTCTCACTCAGTCCTCTCTGTAGGAAGAACTCTTATGTATCTTACTGCCAAGATTGGGATGGAGGATGCCTGTTGCAGCCCCTTTGGGGCTCTCTTTTTGCCTTATGAACTTGCAGAACAGAGGCTTTCTTTTCTCTAGCTCTTCATCCACATGGGATGCACACCTGATTAAGGGTCCACGTATACCTTCTAAAGGCAGATCAGGAAGCTCACTTCTGTGTCTATTTTCAGCCTTTCTGGGTTCATAGAGGTGTGCAGATCATGATCTCCATATAGCAAGCTGGGCAAGCATGTGATCTGCAAGCCCTACATGTGGGGCCCAAAGCTGAAACTTAGGGGAAAGTAGCTGAAAGCCTGATTTGAGCTGCAGGTCAAAGCCACATATTCTAATCGACCTTAACTGACAATTAAGCTGATATTTTCCTCCCTATGTACATATCTTAGTTAATTCTGAACTTCCAAGAGCAAAGAGATTTTACAAAATTCATTTATTTAGAATGTCCTTTTAAGCAAAAATTATTCATTTTTGTAAAGTCTTACAATTTTAGCCATAAAGCTTGATTGCAGTAGATCTCCATTCTCACTTTATCTGGCCCACTTCTCAGAGAGGCTTTGTTTGTTTACTCCTTTTTTAGCTTGGGCTCCCACTTCTCACCTGTGACCTCTAGAATAATACTCACCACAGTGAGTGTCATTATGAATGTCACTTGTTTTTTGTAGGCTTCATAACCCTCTAACTCAAAGCTCCTTAAAAGTAGTGGTATGAAGATTTTATCTTACTCTTCCCTGTATTCCCTGTTGCTAGCTTCAAGCCTAACATTTAGAGAGCACTTAACAAATAAGTATAAACAAATATTAATAAATGAGAACATTATAAGCTAATTTAAAATGTAATTCTAGTGCCCTTGAATTTGAACTATCTTTAAATGTTTAGAAAAATTATTTTAAAATGCTTCAAGAGTTTAATCTGATATTTTAAGAGGTTGCTGAATCAAGCAAGCTAGTGAGAGGCTGAGTGCCAGAGAGGGAAGTGGATTAATCTGGGAGTGTGAGGGCTCAGATGCTAGTGCCAGGTCTGTCTCCAGCTTGTAGTGTAAACTTGAGAACACGAGCTCTCTACATGCATGATTCTGAGACTAAATCTTGCCTTTTAATAGCATCCTTGAATTTTCATAAAAGCATGTGATGCTGATTAGAAGAGAAAGTACAGAGAATGTACGAGGCTCTCATTACGCTGAATGAGGAAGCTGAAACTGAAGAGATGGAATGGGATCTCTAACCACACAAGAGTAGAACTGGTGCCAGCAAATGGGAGTCCTTTTCTACCAGGTCTGTGTGTCTGTATTTCCCACGAAGCTATCTACTCATGTGCCAGGATTTAGTAAGTACTAAAGATTGATTGGAAATCTGAAAGTCTACTGTCTAGTGGAGGTGAAGATTAATCAAGCAATAATTACAAATAAAATTGAAAAATTTCATGATGGTGTGTGCTCAGGACCCAGAAGTTAGGAAACAGTGCAGAAGAATCTTCTAAATTCACCTAGGGAGGAAGGATTTCAGACTATTTATTCTAGATTTCTATACTTGGGGAAGGATGATGGATAAGTAATGGGGGTAGGTGATAGTGGTTTGGGGGGAAGATCATAACAAGGAAAAATATCATGTGGAAAAAGATCCCTTCACTTCACTTCCCACTTCACTTTCTACTCTCCACTTTATCTACTTACTACACTCTACTTTCTGCTTCCCTGCAGCCTCTTGCCTGTACACATGCTCATTCCTCAGTTATCTCACCAAACTTGTGTCCCCTTGCCTGTTCTCAGTAAAGCCAATCTACTGACACTGGGTTTTGATGAAGGAAACTGCAGTGTTTATTGAAGGGCATCAAGTAAAGTGTCCAGGTAGTTAGTGCTTAAAAGACCCAAACTCCCCAAAGGTTTTCAGGGAGAGGTTTTTAAAGACAGGGTGGGGAGGGGGGTTCTGAAGTGTGTGATCAGCTCATGGACATTCTTCTGATTGGTTGGTGATGAGGTAATCAGGCATCAACATTATCAACTTTCTGATTCCAACTGGTCTGAGTTCTATGTGCTTGTGGACAGCATACAGTTAACTTCTTCCACCTGGTGGGGTTTCAGTATCTGCAAAACAGCTCAAATGACATGGCTCAGAATATTATGTATAACCCTTGAGGAGGAAATATAAGTCCTTGACTTTGTTTTATGGTTAAACTATTATTATTTTGTCTTGCTTGACTGTTTTCCTTTCTACATTTTCTCACTTCTCTGATTAAATTTACTCTTTGGAAATAGCGAAAGGCCTAGAAGGCTAAAGGTTTTCTACAGACAAGAGACAAGTGGAGAATGGGGGGGAGGTTCTGTTCTAGGAAAGCCCCTTAGGGTCCTGCTCAGTTATACTTCCACCTAAAATGTTTCTATCCTTATTGTCACATAGCTGCTTCCTCATTCTCCACAGTTGACCTTAAATGTAATTTACATAAGGAGACTTTCTCTCCCTGTCCCTGGTCTAAACTAGCATGCCCCATTATCTCTCCCATAGCCCATTACATTTTCATTAACCTACTAACACAATTTTGAATAATGGATCAACTTGTGGTTTTAAGTTTTCATGTTGATTTCTGCCACTGGACTGTAAGCTCTTGAAAGCACATAGCATCTCTGTCTTGCTCTCCACCGTACAGCCAGTGCCTTATGTAGTATTTGCACATAATCAACCCTCACTAAAATCTTTTGCATGAATGTATTTATCATTCGATTAACCTTTTTTTTTTTTTTTTGAGGTATGCGGGCCTCTCACTTTTGTGCCTTCTCCCATTGTGGAGCACAGGCTCCGGATGCAAAGGCTCAGCATCCATGGCTCATGGGCCCAGCCACTCTGCGGCATGTGGGATCTTCCCAGACCGGGGCATGAACCTGTGTCCCCTGCATCGGCAGGCGGACTCTCAACCACTGTGCCACCAGGGAAGCCCTGGATTAACCATTTTTATCATTACCCATCCTGAATGTGTCATGTGAATGAATGAATTCAGCATCAATTGACATTTACTAAATATCTGCTATGTGCTAGACACTGTTGTAAGGATTTTACAGTTTGCTTCATTTGTTCCTCTTAGTCTACTTAGGAGCTTCCTAAGGTAACTTGCTCAAGTTTAAATAAGTGGCAGGGCTGAAATTAAAATCAGGTGGACTGACTGGAAGTCAGTGCTCTTAGTTTAGATGTCACGCTACTTCTCGTGAATGTATGAGTAAATCAATGAATGAATGAAGTGTAAACAGCTGTTCAAGGAGCTGCCAGATGTTTAGTATGACTGAAGTGCAGGGTGAGTGATAAGGCACAGCCTGTGTGGTTAGGAAGATGGCTGGAGGCGTGAGATGGGGGAGGGTGTGTTCAAGTTCAAAGCATGGAGGACCTTGGGTATAAGTACAGCATCCTCACCATGTTTCCAAGTGCATGGAAGGCTCTGCAGCTGGAGTGATAAAACAAGGTTTCATTTAAGAGAGATCACTGGCTTTCCTATCAAATTGATGATTTAATCTCAGATATGAGTCAAGAATGCTAATTTCAACCCCTACACTGTATCTCCATCCCACTCCTTCATACCAACTGTTTCTTCCGTGCTGGACTGCTCAGATTAGCCACGTTGGTGGACTGCCTAATTTGTTCTGAGAAAGCCTTGCCACCTCCTAATGGTTTTCCATTCTTCTTTGGCTCTTTGTTTTGAAATCAATTAGAGACCCTCTATATCTCATCCTAGTGTCTCAGGCCCAAGTTCTCCTGAAACATTTTAAGGTTCCTGCATATTATATGCCAGGTTATTGACATAGGACTTACTTAGTAGGCTGTGATGCAGGGAGTTGAGTTGATCCATAGATAATAGTATACATGATGCTAAGAAGGGAGAAGGATCTGGAATTAGGAGACAAGTACTAGTTGTAATGTTATTGCAATAATTCAAGTTGAGTTTAAAATGATCTATATTCTGTTGGTATTTACGGGACAGAAAAAAGTGGAGAGATGCAAAATTGGATGCAATATAACTTGGAGAATGATAATAGAAAGGCAAGACAGTTCAAGAAATCAGAGAAACCTTTGAAGTTTTGAGTCTAAGAGTCTAAAAATATTTCAGGACCATGTAAAGAAATAAGAAAGAAAAAGAAATAGAAAGAATGGTGAGATTCCTTTGGACATATTGAGTTTGAGACAGCGACTGGATATCCAGGGATATATATCCAGCCTGAAGCTGACAATGAGGTCTATGGATTGTGGAAGAACTTAGAAATTAAGACACAACTCCAAGAGCCATTCTTGTTGATGTGATAATTGAAGTTGCAGCTTGAAAGTGATGTCACCAAGAGAGAGCAAGTAGAAGTAGAAAAAAGCCAAGGAAAAGTGCCATAGTGATAGTCACCACACATGAATACCACATTAAGGGCAGGAGTTGGCAGCCACAGAGATAAATCTCAGCTTGGTTTGAATCTGGGCTGCAACACTGTCGGGCTGTGTCACTTTGGCAACTTACTTAACTTCTCACAGTCTCAGCTTTCTTTTTAGTAAAATCAAGACAGTAATGTCCATCTCCTAGGGTCATGGTGAGTAGTCATTGAACAAACACAGCAAGGACCTGACAGAGTGGACAGCCCATAGTGGATCTCAGAAAGGACTGGCACCCTTGCCCCACTTAATACAGAGCAGGTATGGCTACTATTATTGGTGCTTGAAAATCATCACACTTGCCTGCTACATGTATTTTTTCTTTAAATCATTAATGCAATAAAGTATATAGGATTTGTGTGGTTGCTTCCATCATTTATTTGAGGAAATGTAGGTTCAGAAGGAAGTAATTTGTCAAAGGAAGCTCAAAGTAATTAATTAGTAGGTGTAACAAACAACCCTCAAATCTCAGCAGCTTAACACAGCAAAGAAGTATTCCTTGTACAGGTTATAACCAACTTTGGTTGAGCAGTGACTCTGGGTGACTGTTTTCCAGGAAAAGACTCAGGGATTCAGGCTCCTCCCATCATCTGTTCCATGTTTATTTTTATTTTTATTTCTTCTTATTATTTTTTACCATTTTATTGGAGTATAATTGATTTACAATGGTGTGTTAGTTTCTGCTTTATAACAAAGTGAATCAGTTATACATATACATATATCTCCATATCTCTTCCCTCTTGTGTCTTGCTCCCTCCCACCCTCCCTATCCCACCCCTCTAGGAGGACACAAAGCACTGAGCTGATCTCCCAGTGCTCTGTGGCTGCTTCCCACTTGCTATATATTTTACATTTGGTAGTGTATATACGTCCATGCTACTCTCTCAGTTTGTCCCAGCTTACCATTCCCCCTTCCCGTGTCCTCAAGTCCATTCTCTAGTAGGTCTGCATCTTTATTCACATCTTGTCCCTAGGTTCTTCATAACAATTTTTTTTTCCATATATATATATATATATATGTGTTAGCATACATATATTTGTTTTTGCTTTTCTCTTTCTGAATTACTTCACTCTGTATGACAGACTCTAGGTCCATCTACCTCACTAAAATAACTCAAATTGTTTATTTTTATGGCTGAGTAATACTTCACTGTATATATGTGCCACATCTTTTTTATCCATTCATCTGTCAATGGACACCTATGTTTTTTCCATGTACTGGCTACTGTAAATAGAGCTGCAATGAACAGTGTGGTATATGACTCTTTTAAAATTATGGGTTTCTCAGGGTGTATGTCCAGTAGTGGAATTGCTGGGTCATATGGTAGTTCTATTTTTATTGTTTTAAGGAACCTCCATACTGTTCTCCATAGTGGCTCTATCAATTTACATTCCCACCAACAGAGAAAGAGGGTTCCCTTTTCTCCACACCCTCTCCAGCATTTATTGTTTGTAGATTTTTTGATGATGGCCATTCTGATGGGGGTGAGATAATATCTCGTTGTAATTTTGATTTGCATTTCTCTAATGATTAATGATGTTGAGTGTTCTTTCATGTGTTTGTTGGCAATCTGTAAATCTTCTGTGGAGAAATGTCTATTTAGGTCTTCTGCACATTTTTGGATTGGGTTGTTTGTTTTTTTGATATTGAGCTCCATGAGTTCCTTGTAAATTTTGGAGATTAATCCTTTGTCAGTTGTTTCATTTGCAAAAATTTTCTCCCACTCTGAAAGTTGTCCTTTTGTCTTGTATATGGTTTCCTTTGCTGTGCAAAAGCTTTGAAGTTTCATTAGGTCCCATTTGTTTATTTTTGTTTTTATTTCCATTTCTCTAGAAGGTGGGTCAAAAAGGATCTTGCTGTGATTTATTTTATAGAGTGTTCTGTCTATGATTTTCTATAAGAGTTTTATAGTGTCTGGCGTTACATTTAGGTCTTTACTCTATTTTGAGTTTATTTTCTTTATGGTTTAGGTCTTTACTCCATTTTGAGTTTATTTTTGTTTATGGTGTTAGGGAGTGTTCTAATTTCATTCTCTTACATGTAGCTGTCCAGTTTTCCCAGCACCACTTATTGAAGAGGTTGTCTTTTCTCCATTGTATATTCTTGTCTCCTTTATCAAAGATAAGGTGACCATATGTGCATGGGTTTATCTCTGGGCTTTCTATTCTCTTCCATTGATCTATATTTCTGCTTTTCTTCCAGTACCATACTGTCTTGATTACTGTCACTTTGTAGTATAATCTGACGTCAGGGAGCATGATACCTCCAGCTCCATTTTTCGTTCTCAAGATTGCTGTGGCTCTTCAGGACTTTTGTGTATCCAAACATAATTGTGATTTTTTTTGTTCTAGTTCTGTGAAAAATACCAGTGGTAGTTTGATAGGGATTGCATTAAATCTGTAGATTGCTATGGGTAGTAGAGTCATTTTCACAATGTTGATTTTTCCAATCCAAGAACATGGTATATCTCTCCATCTATTTGTATCATCCTTAATTTATTTCATCAGTGTCTTATAATTTTCTGCATACAGGTCTTTTGCCCCCTTAGGTAGGTTTATTCCTGGGTATTTTATTCCTTTTGTTGCAATGGTAAATGTGACTTTTTTTTTTAAATTTCACATTCAGATTGTTCATCATTAGTGTATACAAATACAAGAGATTTCTGTTCATTAATTTTGTATCCTGCTACTTTACCACATTCACTGATTAGCTCTAGTAGTTTTCTGGAAGCATGTTTAGGATTCTCTATGTATAGTATTGTGTCATCTGCAAATAGCGACATCTTTACTTCTTCTTTTCTGATTTGGATTTCTATTATTTCTTTTTCTTCTCTGATAACTGTGGCTAAAATTTCCAAAACTATGTTGAATAATAGTGGTGAGAGTGAGGAACATTGTCTTGTTTCTGATCTTAGTGGAAATGGTTTCAGTTTTTCACCATTGAAGACGATGTTGGCTGTGGATTTGTCATATATGGCCTTAATTATGTTGAGGTAAGTTCCCTCTATGCCTACTTTCTGCAGCGTTTTTACAATAAATGAGTGTTGAATTTTGTTGAAAGCTTTCTCTGCCTCTATTGAGATGATCATATGGTTTTTCTCCTTCAATTTGTTAATATGGTGTATCACATTGATTGATTTGCATATATTGAAGAATCCTTGATTCCTGGAATAAACCCCACTTGATCATGGTGTATGATCCTTTTAATGTGCTGTTGGATTCCGTTTGCTGATATTTTGGTGAGAATTTTTGCATCTATGTTCACCAGTGATATTGGTCTGTACTTTTCTTTCTTTGTGACATCTTTGTCTGTTTTTGGTAGCAGGGTAATGGTGAGCATGGAGAATGAATTTGGGAGTGTTCCTCCCTCTGCTATATTTTGGAAGAGTTTGAGAAGGATAGGTGTAAGCTTTCCTCTAAATGTTTGATAGAATTCACCTGTGAAGCCATCTGGTCCTGGGCTTTTGTTTGTTGGAAGATTTTTAATCATTGTTTCAATTTCAGTGCTTGTGACTGGTCTGTTCATATTTTCTATTTCTTCCTTGATCAGTCTCAGAAGGTTGTGCATTTCTAAAAATGTGTCCATTTCTTCCAGGTTGGCCATTTTATTGGCATATAGTTGCTGGTAGTAATCTCTCATGTTCCTTTGTATTTCTGTAGTGTCAGTTGTTACTCCTCCTATTTCATTTCTAATTCTATTGATTTGAGTCTTCTCCCTTTTTCTTTTCTTGATTAGTCTGGCTAATCCTTTTTCAGTTTGTTTATATTCTGAAAGAACCAGCTTTTAGTTTTATTGATTTTTGCCACCATTTACTTAATTATTTTTCATTTATTTCTGATCTGATCTTTATGACTTCTCTCCTTTATCTAACTCTGGGATTTTTTTATTCTTCTTTCTCTAATTGCCTTAGATGTAAGGTTAGGTTGTTTATTTGAGATGTTTCTTGTCTCTTAAGGTAGGCTATATAGCTATGAACTTCCCTCTTAGAACAGCTTTTCCTGTTCCCCTTGGTTTGGTGTCTTCGTGTTTTCATTGTCATTTGTTTCTAGGTATTTTTTTAAATTTCTTCAGTGATATCTTTGTTATTAAATAGTGTATTATTTAGCCTCCTTATGTTTGTATTTTTTACAGATTTTTTCCTGTAGTTGATATCTAGTCACATAGCATTGTTGTGAGAAAAGATACTTGATACCATATTAATTTTCTTAAATTTACAAAGGTTTGTTTTGTGACCCAAGCTATGATTTATCCTGGAGAATATTCCATGAGCACTTGAGAACAAAGTGTATCCTGTTGTTTTTGGATGGAATGTCCTATGAATATCAATTGAGTCCATCTTGTTTAATGTATCATTTAAAGCTTGTGTTTCCTTATTTATTTTCATTTTGGATGATCTGTCCTTTGATGAAAGTGGGGTGTTAAAATCCCCTACTAAAATTGTGTTACTGTCGATTTCCCCTTTTATGGCTGTTAGTATTTGCCTTATGTATCGTGGTGCTCCAATGTTGGGTACATAAATATTTACAATTGGTATATCTTCTTCGTGGATTGATCCCTCGATCATTATGTAGTGTCCTTCTTTGTCTCTTGTAATAGTCTTTGTTTTAAAGTGTATTTTGTCTGATATAGGAATTGCTACTCTAGCTTCCTTTTGATTTCCATTTACATGGAAATATCTATTTCCATCCCCTCAGTTTCAGTCTGTATGTGTCCCTAGGTCTGAAGTATGTCTCTTGTTGACAGCATATATATGGGTCTTATTTTTGTACCTGTTCAGCCAGTCTGTGTCTTTTGGTGGGAGCATTTAATCTATTTGCATTGAAGATAGTTATCGATATGTATGTTCCTATTCCCATTTTCTTAATTGTTTTAGGTTTGCTATTGTAGGTCTTTTCCTTTTCTTGTGTTTTTTGCCTAGATAAGTTCCTTTAGCATTTGTGTAAAGCTGGTTTGGTGGTTTTGAAATCTCTTACCTTCTGCTTTTCTATAAAGCTTTAAATTTCTCCATCAAATTTAAATGAGTTCCTTGCTTGGTAGAGTAATCTTGGTTGTAGGTTTTTCCCTTTCATCACTTTAAATATGTCCTGCCAATCACTTCTGGCTTGCAAAGTTTCTGCTGAAATATCAGCTATTAACCATATGGGGATTCCCTTGTATGTTATTTATTGTTTTTCCCTTGCTGATTTTAATATTTTTTTCTTTTTAATTTTTGATTGTTTGATTAATATGTTTGGCATGTTCCTCCTTGGATTTATGCTGTATGGGACTCTCTGCCCTTCCTGGACTTGATTGACTATTTCCTTTCACTTATTTGGGAAGTCTTCAACTCTAATGTCTTCAAATATTTTATCAGTCTTTTTTTTTTTTCTCTTCATCTCCTGGCACCCCTATAATTCACATGTTTTTGTGTTCAGTGTTGTACCAGAGGTTTCTGAGACTGTCCTCAATTCTTTTCATTCTTTTTTTCTTTATTCTGCTCTGCAGTAGTTATTTCCACTCTTTTATCTTCCAGGTGACTTATCCGTCCTTCTGCCTCTGTTATTCTTCTATTGATCCCTTCTAGAGAATTTTTAATTTCATTCATTGTGTTGTTCATCTCTGTTTGTTTGCTCTTTAGGTCTTCTAGATCCCTGTTAAACATTTCTTGTATTTTCTCCATTCTATTTCTAAGAATTTGTATCATCTTTACTATAATTATTCTGAATTTTTTTTTTTCAGGAAGACTGCCTATTTCCCCTTCATTTGTTAGGTCTGCTGTGTTTTTAACTTGCTCCATCATCTGCTTTGTGTTTCTCTGGTTTCTTATTTTGCTTAACTTACTGTTCTTGGGATCTCCTTTTCACAGGCTGCAGGTTCCTAGTTCCCATTGTTTTTGATGTCTTCCCCCAGTTGCTAAGGTTGGTTCAGGGTGTTGTTTAGGCTTCCTGGTGGCAGGGACTAGTGCCTGTGTTCTGATGGATGAGTCTGGATCTTGTTTTTCTGGTGGACAAATCTCTGTCTGGTGGTGATTTTGGGTGTCTGTGACCTTAATATGATTTTAGGCAGCCTTTCTGCTAATGGGGGGTGGGTTATGTTCCTGTCTTGCTAGTTATTTGGAATAGTGTGTCCAACACTGCACCTTGCTGTTCTCTGAGTGGAGCTTAGTCTTGGTGTTGAAGTGGGGATCTCTTGGAGATCTTCACTGTTTGATATTACGTGATTCTGGGAGGTCTCTGGTGGACCAATGTCTTGAACTTGGCTCTCTCACCTCAGAGGCAGAACCCTGATGCTTGGGTGGAAGACCAAGAACCTGTCATCCACACGGCTCAGAATAAAAGGAAGAGAGAATGAAAGAAAGAAAAAATGAAAAAGATAAAATAAAATAAAATCTAATGAAATAAAATAATATAAAGTTATTAAAATAAAAAATAATTATTAAAAAATTCAAAAGTAATAAAAAAAGAAAGAAAGAAGAGAGCAATCAAACCAAAAAACAATACCACCAATAATAAGAAGTGCTAAAAACTATACAAAAAAAGAGAAAAAATGCAGGCAGACAGAACCCTAGGACAAATGGTAATAGCAAATCTATACAGACAGAAGCATACACCTACACCCTCACAAAAAGAAAAAAAGGGAAAAAAAATATATATATATATATCGTTGCTCCTAAGGCCAACGTCCTCAAATTTGGATGATTCATTGTCTATTCAGGTATTCCACAGATGCAGGGTACATCAAGTTGAGTTTGGAGATTTAACCTGATGTTCCTGAGGCTGCTAGGAGAGATTTCCCTTTCTCGTCTTTGTTTTCACAGCTCCTGGGGTACAGCTTTGGATTTGGCCCCGCCTCTGTATGTAGGTCTCCTGAGGGTGTCTGTTCTTTGCTCAGACAGGGCTGGGTTAAAAGAGCAGCTTATTAAGGGACTCTGGGTCACTCAGGCCGGGGAGAGGGAAGGGTATGGAATGCAGTGCAAACCTGTGGCAGCAGAGGCCAGCGTGACATTGCACTAGCCTGCGGCATGCTGTGTGTTCTTCCAGGGATGTTGTCCCTGGATCATGGGACCCTGGCAGTGGCGGGCTGCACAGGATCCTGGGAGGTGAGGTGTGGATAGTGACCTGTGCTTGCACACAGGCCTCTTGGTGGCTGCAGCAGCAGTCTTAGTGTCTCATGCCCATCTCTGGGGTCCACACTGATAGCTGCGGCCTGCACCCTTCTCTGGAGCTCACTTAGGTAGTGATCTGAATCCCCTCTCTTCTCATACCACAAAACAAAGAGGCAAGAAAAAGTCTCTTGCCTCTTCAGCAGCTCCAGACATTTTCCCAGACACACTCCTGGTTAGCTGTGGTGCACGAGCCCCTTTTGGGCTGTGCTCATGCAGCCAACCCGAGTCCTCTCCCTGTGACCCAACTGAAGCTGGAGCCTCAGCTCCCAGCCCCTACCCTGGCGGGTGAGTAGACAAGCCTCTCGGGCTTGTTAGTGCTGGTCTGCACCTATCCTCTGTGCAGGAATCTCTCCACTTTGCCCTCCACACTCCTGTTACTGTGCTCTCCTCCATGGCTCCAAAGCTCCCCCCTCTGCCACCCGCAGTCTCCATCCACGAAGGAGCTTCCTAGTGTGCGGAAACCTTTCCTCCTTCGCAGCTCCCTCCCATTGGTGCAGGTGCCATCCCTATTCTTTTGGCTCTGTTTTTTCTTTTTTCTTTTGCCCTACCCAGGTACATGAGGAGTCTCTTGCCTTTTGGGAGGTCTGGAGTCTTCTGCCAGTTTTCAGTATGTGTTCTGTAGGAGTTGTTCCACATGTAGATGTATTTCTGATGTATTTGTGGGGAGGAAGGTGATCTCCACGTCTTACTCTTCCACCATCTTGAAGCTCTTCCCATGTTTTCCATCTTTAATCCTTGTCTTATATGTTCATTCATGGAAGAGGAGGAGAGAGCAAGGAGGATGCTCAAGTCAGGAGATTGTATCTAGGAATGAATGGAGGCTACATAAATTTCACACACAGTCTATTGGGCAGAACCTAGTCATATGTCAATCCCCATGTTAATTTCATTTAAAGCTTGCAAATACAGTCTTCTTGTCCAGGATTAAAAAAAAAATGGTTTGGTGAGCAAGACTTTGCCATGTCTTGTAACTCATAAAGGTGGGACTTGAAAGAAGTAATAACTATGGAGGTCGGAAGGAGAAATAAAGACAGAAAAGGAAAGTTCTGACAAGTAAGAATAGACCTAATACAGTTTTCATGTTCTGAAAGCCAAGGGAAAAGAGAGTCTCTCTGCTTATTAAATCCTTACTGTATGCCATGCACCATGCTGGTTCAATATTAACTCATAGAGAGGCAATAATCATGATGAGGATTTGGAAAAATCCACTGGTTTCAGCAATTGGACATACAAGGGATTTGTTTTGGGAGAGATAGGTAAGGAGCAGGGAAGAAGGAGAAAGATTTATATCAAGTTTTGTCATGCCAGTCATGAAACATAATCCTATTTCTTGAAAAGATTATTGTTTACTTGGCTTTCACTGTCTTTGAGGAAGAACTCTATGAGACATGGAAGTCTCCTCAGAGAACGTCAATGATATAACCCCAGGGTAAGGAAACATGACAAAACTAAAATGTAGGTTATGGGGGAACCTGCGGTATAGCAGGGAGCTCAGCTCGGTGCTCTGTGATGACCTAGATGGCCAGGATGGAGGAAAGGGATTGAGGTCCAAGAGGGAGGGGATATATGTATACATATATCTTATTCACTTCATTGTACAGCAAAAACTAACACAACATTGTAAAGCAATTATACTTCAATAATTTTTTTAAAGGTGGGTTATGGGGTAATAAAGGCAATGAAATTATTAAATGCATATTTTATCTCTTTATACATTTATGTTTCTTCTCCCAGTTGGTGAGTAGCCTTTGAAGAAAATCAAAAACCATAAAAACAAAACAAAGATTAAAAACAAACAAACATAAGCCAAAGATGTGGAGTTGATGGAATCTCTGATTGGAATTGCCTTGAAGCTCAAGCGCAGAGAGAACCCACTTAGCCTTCAGGTCTTGCCAGAGCCTCAAAGATACCTCCCCTGCTACTCACAAGACTTCAGGATCCCTAAAATAAACTGACGTAGTTAATCCTTCAGTCTTGTGACTGAACCTTTCCCATTGATCAGTTTCAAACTGTTATCCCCTGATGGCATTCCCAGTTTCTACCTCACTGTTTTGTTTTGTTTCATTTTTTAACTTTTTATTTTATATTGGAGTATAGTTGATTAACAATACTGTGTTAGTTTCAGTTTTTACAACAAAATGATTGTTATACATATACATGTATCTATTCTTTTTTCAAATTCTTTTCCCATTTAGGTTGTTGCATAATACTGAGCAGAGTTCCCTGTGCTATACAGTAGGCCCTTGTTGGTTATCCATTTTAAATACAGCAATGTGTACATGTTAATCCCAAACTCCCTAAACATCCCTCTCCCACCTATCCCCTGGTAACCATAAGTTCATTCTCTAAGTCTGTGAGTCTGTTCTACCTCATTGCATTTTTCACCTCACTCTCCCTTTTTAACTCATGTGAGTTATTTATTCCTTTAGATTGTCTGCCTGATTTCTGAGTCAGCATGTCTCTAACATGCCACTCCTCAGAATACCTCCACAGTCTGATAAAAACTAATGGGCTGCACCCATGCCAAATCCAGAGTCCAAGATACTTAATTCCATATGTAACCCAGGACTCTTTTCCTAACTCACCCCACCTGCAGGGAGAAGCTCAAGCAGATATATCCCGGGAGAGACAGCAAGTGGAGGTTCTAGCTCAATATGCCTGGCTCTGCTCTGGGCTTCAAAAAAAAAAAGGAAGCCTTAGAGCTCTCAGACTGTTTAGCCAACCTCCCGTATAAGGAAGTATATTAACTGGTTCATTCAGAGAACACACATGTATGTACCAGGAACTTCACAGACAGTACAACAGTGAAGAAAGCAGATCATATACCTGTGTCTCAGGAGCTCACAGTATAATGGGGCAGATGCATAACTCCATGAGTCGTTACAGCACATTTGCAACACTGGGGACAATAGTGGGTGATGAGGCAGCTCAAAGCAATGACCCAGCTTACAGTGAAGGAATGTGCTCAGGGAACATTTCCAAGGAGGTGAGGTTAAAAATCATGAGGCAAAAGCACTACTGAAAAATGGAATCACCTCAGACAAAACTCTTAAATCTGGGGGAAAAACAGGCAAGCAAAGAAACAAAACAAAATGAAATAATAATAATAATAATAAAAAAACAGTGGCAAGGGACTGGGTAACAAGCAAGGAAGAAGAAATCCTAATAGTTGAAAATGAAACTAAAGGAAGATATAATGACTTCAGAAGCAGGAAATAGAGCCCGTGGAAGATTTTATTTAAGTAAAAATGAAACAACCTATATGTGAGATAAAGGTAAGTACTCAATAAACAGAGAGATGTTGAGAGTGCCACAGAGAGGGCTCAGGAATGATGACCCCAAATCTGCCAATTGGATTGTTAGACAATTTCTTCCATGCAGAGCACTCTTCAGAAAGTGAGAGGTGAAGTGACAGCATGGATTGTAATTCTAAGGTCTAGAGGATAATGAACGTTCATACTCTTTGCTATCACTTTAGTGAAATGGAAGGGACATTATGTTCAGAGTCACATTGATTCCAGGAATTTGAGAATTCTCTGAGTTTATCTTCTTTTGCAAAATGAGGGAATTGAAAGGAAGAATTTTATGGTTCACTTTTAGTTTGCCAACATGTATAGTCCGTTTTCCCCCATAGATTTGCAATTCTCCCCCTAGGAAGCAATTCTTCTTCTTTACAAGCTCACATATAGAAACTATTGATTTTTGATAACATATGAGACTTGAAAAAACACATGCATTTTAATCCAAGTTGCATGCCTAATCCAGTATCATCCCATCAGCATTCCATCAGACTTAGGTTGGATCAGAAAGAAATTCTTCATCCTAAAACTCCCCAGTCTATTAAAAAAGAAAATTGCTTTTTGTTCATTCCATTGTAGTGATCATTTTCTTCCTAATTAAAAAAGAAAATCCACCACAGAGTTTTAGAAAAACTCATTTTGGTGCTCGAGGGACTGAGTGAACCTGACATTTTGTACTGTTGGTTGTTGAAAGTGAAGTCTGTTGACTAGGAAAATGTTGACTTTGTTTCTCTGAGGAAAGGTGTGTGTATGTGTGTGCGTGCTCCAAGTTTGGTAGGTAAAAGTTTAAAACTGAAAATGATTTCATCCTACAAGATATGGCATTTCACATTGAGCTCTATTTTACAACATTTTCAGGTGGAATTTTATTACTGTGAACAATTGATTATTGATTCATGTTTCTCAGAACTTAGCAAGCCACAGAGAAATGTCTCAGCCAATTGCAAATATTTGGAAAAGGTTCTCAGACGACATGGTTTACAACCAAAAGTACTGGGAGTTGAAGCAAAATCTTACCTGTTCTCTCCTATTTTCTGTCAATGAAATAACTTACTCCTACAAGATGAGCCTCTCTGGGTCAAGTATACTCACTCTTCCTACTTTAAATGGCACAATAATATAAAATCTGTTCAGTGTGACCCTGGCATTTTCAATAATAAAGTACAGGCTAAAAAAAAAAAAAAGACACTACCTTACAATAGGTGTAAAATGATGTGTGATTTGCTGATAAGGGTCGCCATCTCCCTTCCAGTTTTCATATATTTACTAGATATGTGTTCCCTCTTCTGTGAAATACATTTTTGTGTCTCTTGAATATTGTTCTCTTGGATTATTAGTGTTCTTATTGTATAATATTGATATTAATCCTTTGTTATTGTAAAAAATATTCCTGTCTTCTCTCAGTGTGTAATTTGGATATTCAATTTATTCTGCAAGTCTTTTGACAAAAACCTTAATTTTCTTACTTTTAACAATATTCAACTCACTGAATGGTTTCCCTCTCCTGATTGGATGCAAACAGATATGCAAGCATGCTAATGTAAAGGAAGACCTACTATCTTAAAGTAAACTAAATACAAATTGATCTATACCATCTACAATTTCAAACAAAAAGTAACAACATGAAGAGAGAACTGATATAGGGAGCTGATAATATCAATACTGATTTTAAAGTTTCCAATTAAGGGAGCATATTGTATTGATGCAGGTGGAGTACAGAAAGGAATAGACTTGTGCTGGAGAAACAGATCCTTTTTCATATTAAATTTAGTATATGACAGGAGTGATATGCCACATTAGTGCTGAATAAAAGGACTGTTGAATAGTTGGAGTTGGGGGAAAATATGTATCCATTAAAAAAAATTGTGACATATCATATGCTAAAATTCCATTTGTTTATACACATATCACTTCACTAAAACCCCTTATTTCCAATCTTACATTCTTATCCCTTCTAGTCCCCTGTCTCACCAACTAAGTTATATTTAATATTATGAATCAATATACATATAAGCCATAATAACCCTCACTGCACAGGACAAAGAACCAATATAAAGCCTTTATTAGCTGTTATATATATATATATATATATATAATTCCTACTTATAAACTAGAAAACCAGGGATGTAACCACAGGCTAGGTCTGCAGATGCTTTAGACACAATGTGAAATATACTTGGGCCAAACTCCATTTTTCCTCAGCTTCTATAAGCTCCCAGTTTAACCAGAGAACCATGAGGACACTTCCAGGTTGTGGGAGCACAAATATAAAAACTTTTTATCCAACAGTCTTAAAAATCTGAATATTCCAAGAGCACAGTTTCCCTGGAAGTTAAAATAACTTTTATGAAATTATGAGAGGGACATTTATTATATATCTGTGATGGAATTACAGGATTTTGCTTAAAGGATTCTAGCTCTGCTTTTAATCAGTTGATTTCGGGTCTGGGAACCCACTTCAACCTGGAAATTCTACTAGTCAGCAAAATTATGAGCAACAAAACTATTTTTCCGCCATAATTTTTCTGTTAAGAAAGATGCTGTGGTGAGTCTACACTGTCTTATGGATAGTAAGTAGCTAATTGGTTGGCTAGCTACTTTCAGGTAATGGAAGAAAACAAAACTAGAAGATGGAGGACAAGATGGTCTGGGAAAGAAATATGTGGATAGATCTTTTGCACTGCCTTTATGTAGTAAGTATTCTGTACTATATAAATGCAATGATGGGGAGAGGGGGAAGATGGAGGAAGAGTAAGACATGGAGATCAACTTCCTCCCCACAGATACAGGAGAAATACATCTACACTTGGAACAACTCCTACAGAACACCTACTGAATGCTGGCAGAGGAACTCAGACCTCTCAAAAGGCAAGAAACTCCGCAAGTACCTGGGTAGGGCAAAAGAAAATGAATAAACAGAGACAAACAATAGGGATGGGGCCTGCACCAATGGGAGGGAGCTGTGAAGGAGGAAAGGTTTCCACACACTAGGAAGCCCCTGCATGGGCAGAGACTGCGGGTGGTGGAAGGGGGAAGTTTCAGGGCCGTGGAGGAGAGCACAGCAACAGGGGTGCGGAGTGCAAAGTGGAGAGATTCCGGCACAGAGGATCCCTGCTGACTGGCACTCACCAGCCTGAGAGGCTTGTCTGCTCACCTGCCGGGGTGGACAGGGCTGGGACCTGAGGTTCAGGCTTTGGTAGGAGCGCAGGGAGAGGACTGGCGGCGTGAACACAGCCTGCAGTGGGTTAGTGCACCACGGCTAGCTGGGAGGGAGTCCAGGGAAAAGTCTGGACTTGCCGAAGAGGCAAGAGACTTTTTCTTCCCTCTTGGTTTCGTGGTGCACAAGGAGAAAGAATTAAGAGCACTACTTAAAGGAGCTCCAGAGATGGGTGTGAGCTGCGGCTAACAGCTCGGACCACAGAGACGAGCATGAGATGCTAAGGCTGCTGCTGCCACCACCAAGAAGACTGTGTGTGAGCACAGGTCACTATCCACACCTCCCTTCCAGGGAGACTGTGCAGCCCGCCACTGCTAGGGTCACGGGATCCAGGGAAAACTTCCTCGGGAGAATGCACGGTGCGCCTCAGGCTGGTGCAATGCCCCACCAGCCTCTGTCACCACAGGCTCACCCACCATCCACACCCCTCCCTCCCCAAGACCTGAGTGAGCCAGAGTCCACCAAGCAGCTGCTCCTTTAACCCTGTCTTGCCTGAGCGAAGAACAGAGGCCCTCTGGTGACCTACACACAGAGGCAGGGCCAAATCCAAAGCTGAGCCCCGGGAGCTGTGCGAACAAAGAAGAGAAAGGGAAATCTGTCCCAACAGGCTCAGGAGCAGCAAATTAAATCTCCACAATCAACTTGATGTACCCTGCAACTGTGGAATACATGAATAGACAACGAATCATCCCAAATTAAGGAGGTGGACTTTGAGAGCAAGATTTATTATTCTTTCCCCTTTTCCTCTTTTTGTGACTGTGTATGTGTATTCTTCTGTGTGAGATTTTATCTTTATAGCTTTGTTTTCACAATTTGTCGTAGGGTTCTATCCACCCTTTTTTTTTATTTTACTTAAATTTTTTTTTCCTTAAAAAATATTTTTATTTTTATAACTTTATTTTATTTTATCTTTCTTTATTTTATTTTACCCTCTTTCTTTCTTTCTTTCTTTCTTTCTTTCTTTCTTCTTTCTTTCTTTCTTTCTTTCTTTCTTTCTTCTTTCTTTCTTTCTTTCTTTCTTCTTTTTCTCCCTTTATTCTGAGCCATGTGGATGAAAGGCTCTGAGTGCTGCAGCCAAGAATCAGTGCTGTGCCTCTGAGGTGGGAGAGCCAACTTCAGGAAACTTGTCCACAAGAGACCTTGCAGTGCCACATACTATCAAATGGTGAAAATATCACAGAGATCTCCATCTCAACACCAGCACTGATCTTTACTCAATGACCAGCAAGCTACAGTGCTGGACACCCTATGACAAACAGTAGCATGAGAGGAACACAATGCCACCCATTAACAGAGAGGCTGCCTAAAATCATAATAAGTCCACAGACACCCGAAAACACACCATCAAACGTGGACCTGCCCACCAGAATGAAAAGATCCAGCCTCATCCAACAGAGCAAAGACACTAGTTCCCTCCACCAGGAAGCCTACACAAACCACTGAACCAACTTTAGTCACTAGGGACAGACAACAAAAACAACGGGAACTATGAACCTGCAGCATGCAAAAAGGAGACCCCAGGGGCTTCCCTGGTGGCACAGTGGTTGAGAGTCCGCCTGCTGATGCAGGGGACACGTGCTCGTGCCCCGGTCCGGGAAGTTCCCACATGCCATGGAGCGGCTGGGCCCATGAGCCATGGCTGCTGAGCCTGCGCGTCTGGAGCCTGTGAGTCTGGAGCCTGTACTCCACAATGGGAGAGGCCACAGCAGTGAGAGGCCCGCGTACAGCAAAAAAAAAAAAAAAAGGAGACCCCAAACACAGTAAGATAAGCAAAATGAGAAGACAGAAAAACACACAGCAGATGAAGCAGCAAGATAAAAACAGACCAGACCTAACAAATGAAGAGGAAATATGCAGTCTACCTGAAAAAGAATTCAGAAAAATGATAGTAAAGATGATCCAAAATCTTGGAAATAGAATAGAGAAAATGTAAGAAACATTTAACAAGGAACTAAAAGAACTAAAGATGAAACAAACAATGATGAACAAAACAATAAGTGAAATTAAAAATACTCTAGATGGGATCAATAGCAGAATAACTGAGGCAGAAGAACAGATAAGTGACCTGGAAGATAAAATAGTGGAAATAACTACTGCAGAGCAAAATAAAGAAAAAAGAAGGAAAAGAACTGTGGACAGTCTCAGAGACCTCTGAGATAACATTAAATGCACCAACATTCAAATTATAGGGGTTCCAGAAGAAGAAGAGAAAAAGAAAGGGACTGAGAAAATATTTGAAGAGATTATAGTTGAAAACTTCCCTAATATGGGAAAGGAAATACTTAATCAAGTCCAGGAAGCACAGAGAGTCTCATGCAGGATAAATCCAAGGAGAAACACACCAAGTCACATATTAAGCAAACTGTCAAAAATTAAATATAAAGAAAACATATTAAAAGCAGCAAGGGAAAAACAGCAAATAACCCACAAGGGAATCCCCATAAGGTTAACAGCTGATCTTTCAGCAGAAACCCTTCAAGCCAGAAGGGACTTGCAGGACATATTTAAAGTGATGGGTAAAACCTAAAACCAAGACTACTCTACCCAGCAAGGATCTCATTCAGATTTGATGGAGAAATTAAAACTTTACAGACAAGCAAAAGCTGAAAGAGTTCAGCAACACCAAAACAGTTTTACAACAAATGCTAAAGGAACGTCTCTAGGCAGAAACACAAGAGAAGGGAAAGACCTACAATAACAAACCCAAAACAATTAAGAAAATGGGAATAGGAACATATATATCGATAATTGCCTTAAATGTAAATGGACTAAATGCTCCCACCAAAAGACACAGACTGGCTGAATGGATACAAAAATAAGACCCATATATATGCTGTCTGCAAGAGACCCACTACAGACCTGGAGACACATACAAACTGAAAGTAAGGTGAATGGATAAAGATATTCCATGCAAATGGAAACCAAAAGAAAGCTGTAGTAGTAATTCTTATATCAGACAAAATAGACTTTAAAATAAAGAATATTAGAAGAGACAAAGAAGGACACTACATAATGATCAAGGGACCGATCCAAGAAGAAGATATAACAACTGTAAATATTTATGCACCCAACAAAGGAGCACCTCAATACATAAGGCAAATACTAACAGCCATAAAAGGGGAAATCAACAGTAACACATTCAAAACAGGGGACTTTAACACCCCACTTTCACCAATGGACAGATCATCCAAAATGAAAATAAATAAGGAAACACAAGCTTTAAAAGATACATTAAACAAGATGGAATAAATTGATATTTATAGGACATTCTATCCAAAAACAACACAATACACATTTTTCTCAAGTACTCATGGAACATTCTCCAGGATAGATCATATCTTTGGTCACAAAACAAACCTTTGTAAATTTAAGAAAATTAAAATTGTATCAAGTATCTTTTCTCACAACAATGCTATGAGACTAGGTATCAGCTACAGGAAAAATCTGTAAAAAATACAAAAGCTTGGAGGTAAAACAATACACTATTTAATAACGAAGTGATCACTGGAGAAATCAAAGAGGAAATATAAAAAATACCTACAAACAAATGACAATGGAGACACGATGACCAAAAACCTATGGGATGCAGAAAAAGCAGTTCTAAAATGGAAGTTTATAATAATACAATCGTAGCATAAGAAACAGGAAACACCTCGAATAAACAACCTAAACTTGTACCTAAAGCAATTAGAGAAAGAAGAACAAAAAAACCCCAAAGTTAGCAGAAGGAAAGAAATCATAAAGATAAGATCAGAAAAACATGAAAAAGAAATGAAGGAAATGATAGCAAAGATCAATAAAACTAAAAGCTTGTTCTTTGAGAAGATAAACAAAATTGATAAACCATTAGCCAGACTCATCAAGAAAAAAAGGGAAAGACTCAAATCAATAGAATTAGAAATGAAAAAGAAGTAACAACTGACACTGCAGAAACACAAAAATCATGAGAGATTACTACAAGTAACTCTATTCAAATAAAATGGACAACCTGGAAGAAATGGGCAAATTCTTAGAAATGCACCACCTGCAAGACTGAATCAGGGAGATGTACAAAATATGAATAGACCAATCACAAGCACTGAAATTGAAACTATGATCAAAAATCTTCCATCAAACAAAGCCCAGGACCAGATGGCTTCACAGGGGAATTCTATCAAACATTTAGAGAAGAGCTAACACCTATACTTCACAAACTCTTCCAAAATATAGCAGAGGGAGAAACACTCCCAAACTCATTCTATGAAGCCACCATGACCCTGACACCAAAACCAGAGAAATATATCAGAAAGAAAGAAAACTACAGGCCAATATCACTGATGAACATAGATGCAAAAATCCTCAACAAAATACTAGCAAACATAATCCAACAGCATATTAAAAGGATCATACATCATGATCAAGTGGGGTTTATTCCAGGAATGCAAGAATTCTTCAATATACACAACTCAATCCAGGTGAAACACCATATTAACAAATTGAAGGAGAAAAACCATGTGATCTTCTCAATAGATGCAGAGAAAGCTTTTGACAAAATTCAACAGCCATTTATGATAAAAACCCTGCAGAAAGTAGGCAAAGAAGGAACTTTCCTCAACATAATAAAGGCCATATATGACAAACCCACTGCCAACATTGTCCTCAATTGTGCAAGACTGAAAGCCTTTCCACTAAGATCAGCAACAAGACAAGGTTGCCCACTCTCACCACGCTTATTCAACCTAGTTTTGGAAGTTTTAGCCAGAGCAATCAGAGAAGAAAAGGAAATAAAAGGAATCCAAATTGGAAAAGAAGACGTAAATCATTCACTGTTTGCAAATGACATGATACTATACAAAGATAATTCTAAAAATGCTACCAGAAAACTACTAGAGCTAATCAATGAATTTGGTAATGTAGCAGGATACAAAATTAATGCACAGAAATCTCTGGCATTCCTGTACATTAATGATGAAAAATCTGAAAATGAAATCAGGAATACACTCCCATTCACAACTGCAATAAAAAGAATAAAATATCTAGGAATAAACCTACCTAAGGAGACAAAAGACTTGTATGCAGAAAATTAAAAGACACTGATGAAATAAATTAAAAATGATAAAAATAGATGGAGAGATATACCATGTTCTTGGATTTGAAGAATCAACATTGTGAAAATGACTCTACTACCCAAAGCAATCTACAGATTCAATACAATCCCTATCAAACTACCACTGGCAATTTTCACAAAACTAGAAGAAAAGAATTCACAATTTGTATGGAAACACAAAAGACCCCGAATACACAAAGCCATCTTGAGAACAAAAACCAGAGCTCGAGTAATCATTCTCCCTGACTTCAGACTATACCAAACAGCTACAGTAATCAAGACAGTATGGTACTGGCACAAAAACAGAAAGACAGATCAATGGACCAGGATAGAAAGCCCAGAGATAAACCCATGCACATATGGTTACCTTATCTTTGATAAAGGAGGCAGGAATGTACAGTGGAGAAAGGACATCCTCTTCAATAAGTGTTGCTGGGAGAACTGGATAGGTATATGTAAAAGTATGAGATTAGAACACTCCCTAAAACCATACACAAAAATAATCTCAAAGTGGATTAAAGATCTAAATGTAAGGCCAGAAACTATCAATCTCTTAATGGAAAACATAGGCAGAACACCCTGTGACATAAATCACAGCAAGATCATTTTGGACCTACCTCCTAGAGAACTGGAAATAAAAACAAAAATAAACAAATGGGACCTAATGAAACTTCAAACCTTTTGCACAGCAAAGGAAACCATAAACAAGACCTAAAGATAACTCTCAGAATGGGAGAAAATATTTGCAAATGAAGCTACTGATAAAGGATTAATCTCTAAAATTTACAAGCAGCTCATGCAGCTCAATAACAAAAAAACAAACAACCCAATCCAAAAATTGGCAGAATACATAAATAGATATTTCTCCAAAGAAAATATACAAACTGCCAACAAACACATGAAAGAATGCTCAACATCGTTAATCATTAGAGAAATGCAAATGAAAACTACAATGAGATATCATCTCACACTGGTCAGAATGACCATCCTCAAAATATCTAAAAACAATAAATGCTGGAGAGGGTGTGGAGAAAAGGGAACACTCTTGCACTGCTGGTGGGAATATGAATTGGTACAGCCACTATGGAGAACAGTATGGAGATTCCTTAAAAAACTACAATTAGAACTACCATATGACCCAGCAATCCCCCTATTGGGCATATACTCTGAGAAAACCATAATTCAAAAAGAGTTATGTACCAAAATGTTTATTTCAGCTCTATTTTCAATAGCCAGGAGATGGAAACAACCTAAGTGTCTATCATTGGATGAATGGATAAAGAAGATGTGACACATATATACAATGGAATATTACTGAGCCATAAAAAGAAACGAAATTGAGTTATTTGTAGTGAGTTGGATGGACCTGGAGTCTGTCATACAGAGTGAAGTAAGTCAGAAAGTGAAAGACAAATACCATATGCTAACACATTATATGGAATCTATGGGAAAAACATGTCATGAAGAACCTAGGGGTAAGACACTTTAAAGACACAGACCTACTAGAGAATAGACTTGAGGCTATGGGGAGGGGGGAATGGTAAGCTGTGACAAAATGAGAGAGTGGCATGGACATATATACACTACCAAACTTAAAATGGATAGCTAGTGGGAAGCAGCCACATAGCACAGGGAGATCAGCTCGGTGCTTTGTGACCACCTGGATAGGTGGGATAGGGAGGGTGGGAGGGAGGGAGATGCAAGAGGGAGGAGATATGGGAACATATGTATATGTATAACTGATTCCCTTTGTTATAAAGCAGAAACTAACACACCATTGTAAAGCAATTATACTCCAATAAAGATGTAAAAATAAATAAATAAATAAATAAATAATAAAATAAAAAGAAATAAATGCAATGGGGGGCATCCACTGTAGAGGAGTTTTAAGTAAGATAAGATAATCCATATTGTGGCTGATAGTCCCTTTCCCAAGCTGTAGTGATACTTTTTTCATTGTCCAGAGTATCCTTAGCAGTAAGGAGTTATGCATGAATACCAAGAGCAGAGTTTAGCTTCACCAAGACTGATTAGGTACTTAAACAGCTTAATGCCTAGCTCAGTGACAACAGTGGATGCCAATATTGAAGACTAGATATTAACATCATCTAGTGGTCTAATGGCTAGTTGATTACATTGGATCCCTTCCATCATGGAGAAGGTAGTAATTTGTATTTCGGGGGAATAGATATTTGAGAATCTTATTCTGGATAGGGACTTAATGTCTACCATGCTCTGTGTGCACCATCTCTTGTGGACTTATAGAATGCCATGCTCATCACCTTGGTGCCCCATATAACATATTTTCCAACTAAGAGACTATGGCAAATTAAATGAAACAAAGTTTTGCTTATGCAATTTATCTTAACATGTAATCCTTCATCCATAAACATCTAACCTAATAGAATTTTAGTGTTCATGCATAGCTTCCTTCCCTGCTGCCAACGTTACTAGTTAAAGCTTACTTATAGCATTAGCTGGAAGGAAACACATGTATCAATGTTGTCTAACATGATGTAATAATGTGACTTAAACCGATAACCATCCTATGGTGTTATTTTCCTCAAAGCCAGGTTGAAACATAGTAGTGGAAACAGAAGAAACCGTTCTCCCTATTGTACCCTGTAAATCACTTAGAAGATTTTTGAATCCCAATGATTGTATTCCTTAAGAAAATAATGTTTCCCTTAAAGAGAATTGCCAAGTTTCTATAAGTTAAAAGCCAACAACAACAAAAAAGATACCCTGGTCTTTTGTGTTTCCCATACTACTGAACTGACTGACAGAGGAGGTGATTGTTACAAGGGGCTTGATTATGTTTAGTAAGAAGAAATTAAGATGCTTCTACCCAATGGGAAAAGGAGGAATCTGACTGGAACCCAATGAGTCACTAGGGTTCCTTTAACATTCTTCTTGCCAATAGTCTTCGTCAATAAAATTGTTCTAAATATAAAATTCTAAATATAAAATATTTAGAAATAAATATTTGGGCCAACTTACAAGGAAGAAACTTCATCCAAGGGGTTGTCAGAAGATAGGGGGAACCTGGACTCAGTGGTGGGAAAAGAAGTTGTGATTATCAATAAGTGGATCAATGTGTAACTTAAGTTGTATTATTTTTTCTACACTCCTATTATACTACCTTTTATAAAAACAGAGACTGATTATTTATATACATTTGTGTTCCAGGTTGCAATGTTACAGAATTGGCATTACTGCCACCAAAGTTAGGACTCAGGTGAGACAAGTGAGGACTGAACACAAAACCAAGAATTTACTCACGCTCAGAGTCGTATAAATACAGGGTGCCATCTGTGCTGAATTATAGCTCCTGCTGTGTCTTTTCTAATTCACACTCTGTGCTTACTTCTATAGGAGTAGACTGATAACATTCTTTGTCTCTTCATATTTATTTGAGCTCTTAAAGATGAAGAACTCTGTTTTGTTCAGCCCAATATTCTTAGTGCTTATCACAGTGTCTTACATATTATAGACACCAATTAAAATTTGTTTAATGAATTTATGTGGTCTTGGAAAGGTAAATACGTTTTGCTTTTTGTTTTATGTTTTTATACAGGTTATATTACACAAGTGCTCACAAACCAAGACGAGTACTATTTCCTTTTCTTGGAAAGGAAGTGGGGGCATTGTTGATAAAAAACTGGTAATCAAAAAACTTGAAGCTAAAATATGAATAAAACATCATAGAAGGAATACATAATAAAAAATAGGCTTATAATGGAAAGTATTGATAGTAAGACTTAGGTTTGAGGACCAAATTTTTTATTTTCTAGTTCTGAGAACTGAGACAAGTCATTTGATCTCACTGAGTTTCAGTTTCTTCTTATTGATAAAATAATGCATGTTATCTAGGATATTGATCTCACAGAGCTGTTATAAAATTTTAATTAAGGTTTAAGTATATGTAAAGATAATTGAAAGTTTTAAAAAATAAATAATAAATAAATAATATACAACTGTAAAGGATTCTTATTTAGCAAATTCATTGCTTTTCCTAACATAGTACTAATCACAGACTATCCAATGTGATAGAAAATTTTGCATATGTGAATCTTTTCTTTACAGTAAGCGTTCCTATTCTCAGTGGAAATTGTATCTTTTATTTCTCTTCACATCTCTCTCCTTCCCTCCCTCCTCCTCTTACCCTTCTACTCCTACCCATCCCCCCCTGCTTCTTTCTCCTCTTCTCCTCCCCCTTCTCCTCCAATCTGATTGGAACCCAATGAGTCATTAGGTTTCCTTTAACACTCTACTTGCCAATAGTCCTGGTCAATAAAATTGTGACAGCCCAATAAAGATAAAATATTTAGAAATAAATATTTGTTTTATGTTTTTATGTAGGTTATATTATACAAGTGCTCACAAACCAAGACCAGTACTGTTTTCCCATTCTTCTCCTCCTCCTCCCCTTTCCCCTTCTCCTCCTTCTTCTTCCTCTCCTTCTCCTTCTCCTTCTTCTCCTCCTCCTTCTTCTTCTTTTCATCTTCCTCTTCCTCTTCTTCTTCTTCTTCTTCTTCTTCTTCTTCTTCCTCTTCTCTCTCTCCCTTTCTTTCTCATTCTCTCTTTCACTATCTCTCAATCTTGCTAGCATCTTTCCTTAGAACTTCCCACATTAAACAATTAATAATGTCTATTTGTTGAATTAACCTTTGTCAATGCCCACTTATTTAGCATTTTCCTGCTAAGAATTGTACATATTTTTTATATGACATGACACAGCAAAATAAGTGTCTAAAATTATAGAATATAAACAACAACAACAGAAACTAAACAAGAACAATTATGTTGGTAAGACATGGTATTAAACTATATTTTCTGGGGTCTCAATGAGGCAAGCTTGAGGGAGTACACACGTAGAATCTGTGTTAGAGGAAAATAAGATTGAGCAAAAAGAAAAGAAGAATGGGACAAATAAGGTTAACTGGTTTAACACAAATAAAGATTATGGCAGTGATGCACTCATTGGTGCTGTCCATGGTACTGACAATTTTTTTAACCTTGGAAAACAAGTAACTATTGCCCATTTTTTCCTAGAATTTCTTAACCAGATAAGAGAAGAGATCATACATAGCATATAAGAGAGGCACAAATCATAGATAAAAATGGATAGAGACTTTGGTGATGCAAGATACTGATCATTTTATTAATTAGAAAAATTTAAGTAATTTTTTAATAAAGATCATTATTTGAGCATCAGCATACAGAAATCCAAAGTTATTGAGAAAAGAACCACAATATACCATTATCAGATTATCAAAGCAACTATAGGATTATAAATATGTGAGCCAAGGAAATAAAATCTGTCTTAATGTTGATATAACTAACTTGCCAGGATGCCAAGACAGAAGCTCTATTATCAATGGTAATCGTTTTTTCTTTATATTCTATCTATCTTGATTAAAGCTGATTTTTTCTATCTTGTAGCAGAATGAATTAAATTGTGATGTATTTTGTAATATGTGTCACTGGTGTTGTACTTGTTTGGTGGTTTTATCATATTCTTGATTATTACAATTATTTTCAAATCTATAATTTCTTTATGTTTGAGTAGGTGTATGTAAGAAATCCTGGTTTTTCTTCCTCTACCTCCTTCCTGATGTTTGTGTGAGAGTAGTTAGCAATAAATGTTCTCTTATCTTCATGTGCCTGTGTAAATCAAGTCAAAAGTATGGACATTCTCCAAGACCCAGTCAAAATATCATCTTAAAATGTACCAGTGATAATGATTCATTTTTTCTTTTATAATGCCACTGCACTACTATAGTTCTTGGATACCCTAGAGAATTATAGCATGCAATTATTAAATTTTATACAAGAAAGCATGAACCATAGAATTAAAAATATTTAAGTTTAGGGTCTATATTCATTCATTAAGTAAATATTTGCTGAAGTCCTATTAGGACTAGGTAGTTTTCTAAACATTGGAATAGTGAACAAAGTAAAAAAGCGTCTTTGCTTTCATGCAGCCAAATTTCTAGTCTGTAGACAATAGTCATATACATGAAAAATAAAATAAAATAAAATACTTTCAGGCAGTAAAAAAAATATTACATAGAAAATCCTATATATGTTACCAGAAAACTACTAGAGCTCATCAATGAATCTGGTAAAGTTTCAGGATACAAAATTAAAGCACAGATTCCTCTTGATTCCTATACACTAGCAATAAAAGATAAGAAAGAGATATTAAGGAAACAACTCCATTTATCATCACATTAAAAAGAATAAAATACCTAGACATAAACTTACCTCAGGAGGTAAAAGACCTCTACTCAGAAAATTATAAGATACTGATGAAAGAAATCAAAGATGACACAAACAGGTGGAGAGATACACCATGTTCTTGGATTGGAAGAATCAATATTGTGAAAATGACCATACTACCCAAAGTAATCTACAGATTCAATAGCATTTTTCACATAATTAGAACAAAAAAATTTACAATTTGTGTGGAAACACAAAATACCCTGAATAGCCAAAGCAATCTTGAGAAAGAAAAATGGACGAATCAGGCTACCTGACTTCAAACTATACTACAAAGCTACAGTAATCAAGACAGTATAGTACTGGTGAAAAAATAGAACAATAGATCAGTGGTAGAGGATAGAAAGCCCAGAGATAAACCCACACACATATGGTCACCTAATTTATGACAAAGGAGGCAAGAACATACAGTGGAGAAAAGACAGCCTCCTCAAGTGGTGTTGGGAGAACTGGACAGCTACATGTAAAAGAATGAAATTAGAACACTACCTAACACCATACAGAAAAATAAACTCAAAATGGATTTGAGACCTAAATGTAAGACCGGGCACTATAAAACTCTTAGAGGAAAATATAGAAAGAACACTCTTTGACATAAATCACAGCAAGATCGTTTTTGATTCACCTCCTAGAGTAATGGAAATAAAAACAAAAATAAAGAAATGGGACCTAATGAAACTTAAAAGCTTCTGCACAGCAAAGGAAATCATAAACAAGACAAAAAAAAACCTCAGAATGGGAGAAAATATTTGCAAATGAAGCAACTGACAAAGGATTAATCTCCAAAATATACAAGCAGTTTGTGCAGCTCAATATCAAAAAAAACCAAACATCAAATTAAAAAATGGGCAGAAGACCTAAATAAACATTTCACCAAAGAAAACATGCAGATGGCCAAGAGACACAGAAAAAGATGCTCAACATCACTAATTATTAGAGAAATGCAAATCAAAACTACAATGAGGTATCACCTCACAGCAGTCAGAATGGCCATCATCAAAAATCTACAAACAATAAAGTCTAGAGAGGGTGTGGAGAAAAGGGAGTATTTTTGCACTGTTTTTGGGAATGTAAATTGATACAGTCACTATGGAGAACAATATGGAGGTTCCTTGAAAAACTAAAAATAGAACTACCATATGACCCAGCAATCCCGCTGCTATATATCCTGAGAAAACTATAATTCAAAAAGAGACATGTTCCACAATGTTCATTGCAGCTCTATTTACAATAGCCACGACATGGAAGCAACCTAAGTGTCCACTGACAGATGAATGGATAAAGAAGCTGTGGCACATATATACAGTAGGATATTACTCAGCCATAAAAAGAACAAAACTGGGTCTTTTGTAGAGAAGTGGATGGACCTGAAGTCTGTCATACAGAGTGAAGTAAGCCAGAAAGAGAAAAACAAATATTGTATATTAATGCATATATGTGGAGTCTAGAAATATGGTACAGATGAACCTATCTGTAGGGCAGGAATAGAGACATAGACATAGAGAATGGACATGTGGAAAAGAGGGGGCTGGGGAGGGTGGAACAAATTGAGAGATTAGGTTTGACGTAAGTACACTACCATGTGTAAAATAGATAGCTAGTGGGAACTTGCTGTATAACACAGGGAGCTCAGCTGGGTGCTCTGTGACGACCTAGATGGTGGGATGGGGGGGTTGGGAGGGAGGTCCAAGAGGGAGAGGATATTGGTATAAATATAGCTGATTCACTTCACTGTACAGCAGAAATTAACACAATGTTGTAAAGCAATTTTACTCCAATTAAAAAAAATCCCTGATACAAATTGTTAAATAAATAAATAAATAATTTAAGGCTGAATATTCATGTAAATATATTTTTAAAATTGTGCCTGTGTGCATTTTATGTACAAAAAGACCTTGAGTTCATGTACACAAAGATAGAATTGAATAGGAAAGCCAAACATTAAATAAAAAGATAGAATGAAGAAATTTACAATAATGGATATATGTCTTTAAGTAATAAATAAAAATTTAAAACAAGGAATAAAACATATAAAATAAAGTCAAGTCAAGAAGGATTAGAGTGTGTGTGTGTTTGTGTGTGTGTAAACAGCTATTTATATATGTGATTGTTCATTCCAAGGGATTATCTATCTGAAATGGTCTGCAACTAAATGATGCTGAAAAGATAACCTTAGCAGGTTACCTATATATATTTTAGTTTTCTCTCAGTCTTGAATATTGCTTTCCTAGATCTAAGAAAATTTATTTTCAAGTCATGAAGTTTTAAAAAATTGCTTCTCCTGTGAGTCATTACCCTAGGATTTCATTTCTCAGATGGGCCATCTGCTTCGTTTTTCAATTCCTGGTTGCTATTACCTCTGTTGGTCAACAGCTAAGTGGTTAGTGCACAGATATATATTTTTGAGATTTTCTTGCATAAACTTTGAAGTTGTTGAAGACAAAGATTTTTTTCCCCTTGTTTCTGAGATATATATGATAAGAATGCAAGGTTTTCTCATTTGTTTCTTGATTTTTTTTGAAGTTGAACTACTTGAAGATTATTTTTTGCTTTCTATAACATTTCTTCTCAATTTTGAACCATTAGTTTAAAATCATATAAAACTATCATTTTGTAGTCTATCATGTCAAAAGGTGACTATAAGGTCAGTACATTATGCTTTATTATGCTTCCCAAGATGGCAAAATCCAGACGAAGCAAAGTTCCTCAGTAATATCTGAAAGTCAGGATTATGTAGTGATTCCACTGACTGAAGTGCCTTTTGGCCCATGTGATTCCATCAGAGGTAAAATTCTTAATTTACCATGTGTCACTAGCGTGCTTCCCACACACATTCAGAACACAAATTTTATCCTCATCCACAATCAAAATCAAATATCCACAAATAACACCTTCCAATTTGTTACTCTGTTTCTGACTCCATTATGTTAGAAATAGGCATAGAGATGATCTTAAGGAAAATAAAAGGGTACTCTTCAGCTGTAAGGATTGCTATTTTAGAGTTTAAGAAGCACTCTTACAAGAATGTGCAAGAAAGATTGATAATAAAGAGGATTGTGGGAAAGAATACCAACATTTTTACTGAGTGTATCCCGTGACTATTCCCATATCAGACACGCTAGACCAAGATAGGTAGCAATAGAAATGACCCCCAAATCTCAATACTGAAAAATAAAAAAACATACACTTCTTTCTTACTCATGCTACATGTTCGCTGCAGGTCAGTAGGGAGAGTCAGTGCAGGTTCACTGCAGGCCAGTAGGGTGCTTTTCTATTAGAATCACTCAGAAACCTGGCCTGGTGAAGCAGTCGCCATCTCAATCATTACAAGTGAACATACCAGATAGAATGAAAGAATAGGAGGGTCTAACATTAGTAACTGAACACTTGTCCTTTATCACCATTGCTCACAATCCACTGACAAAAATATTCATATAGCTCCACCTCACTTCAGAAACATCAGAAGTTCTATCCTTCCATGTGACCAAAAAAAGAGAGAGCCAGAAATATCCAGAAAACAGAACCAGAGACTATCATCACTTCCATGTTTCACCTTTGTGTGCAATCCATTTTTACCTATGAATAAGCTCTCCTTTGATTTGTATTAAAGCTTCTGTGTGGCAAGCACTGATTCCTTAAATGAAATGAAGTGTTTTTTCTTTGTTAAGATTTATATTTAGCAACAGAATATAAGACATCTTTTCTAGGACACTTGTCTTTATTTTCTATTTTAGCTGGAGCCTGATCCAATTGTCAGTGATATTAGCAGAAACAAACAAATAAAAAAATACCCAAAGCTTTCATAATTATATAAAGCTAATCCCTTAATTTCACTGCTGCCTGCTATCAATCTGAACAATGACATGCATTTAGAAAGAAAAGAGGAATTTAGTCTTTGTCCTAAGAGCTGATACTGCAGTATTCCCTGAGCCCCAGAAAAACCTCCTCTTCCTCTGAATGCCATTCTCTGGGACTGGTTCTGTGATGTGGTAGGATAAACCCAGGTCTGAGTGTTAAATGGGTCTGAACTTCATTCTTGGATGTATCATTTACTATTTGTGAAATCTTGAGCAAAATTGTTTATTTGTCTGTAACTTTTCCTTCTCTCTTCATGATTGGAATAAATAAAATGCTTCATACATAGAAGACCTGCAGTAAAATTTTATATTGTTCCTTCAGCCCTTCCTCCCTTAGCTCTCCTCCAACTCCCATAGCACTTTAACTACAATTTTACTTTATTTTTAATTTTATGTTTGTAATTTTTGCACATGGATACATGAAATTATATTGGACCAGAGTAAAGTCTTCTATTTACGATAACACTTACAATCCTGTATCAGATACTATATCAAATGGGATTCCATTTCACAAATGAGGCAACTGGGACCCCAAAGTAGGTGAATAATATCTGTTTTTGTCTACATCACCAAGTGGCTGGAATGACAAAATTCAAAAATATACGCTATATTTGCCATATTTTTGCTTACGTATTTTTGCCATAGCAGTTCTAAATGGTAATATATGATTTCCTTACAAATTATAAATTAAACTGCTTGCAGACAGGATCTATATCTGTTTTATGTTTTCCTTTGCAATATCAAGTCCAATGCCTGACAATGGCAGGAGTTCAAGAAACGGTTGTTACCACCCAGCAGCTGAGAGTCTTTTCTTAGGCTCAGGAAGACCTATGAGATGAAGCAACATATAACATTTTTTACTGTCTTCACACTGACAGGGATTATAGACAGCTGGTGTGGTCAGGGAAAATCACAGTCTCTAGTCACATACACACAAGTGATCAAATTCTTGTTCTACCTCTAAAATCTAAGAGTTCTTGAGTAACTTGAATCTGATTTCAGGTGTAGAAGAGTCAATAAAATTGTACATATAAAATGCTTTGCACAACCCTTGGCCCATAGCAGGGCCTCAGTAATGGTAGAATTTCTCCTTTATACCGTTATTTTTAAGTGCTTAATATACGTGAAAGGGATAAGTCTAAGGCATTAAAACAAGCCTTTCATAAATGATGGCAGAGTTGCAATTACACAATGTATTACAATCAGTGACTATTTCCCATCTTCCTGACCCAGGATATTTATACTTTTGCATTTGCTTTGTAAGTATTGATAGTTCTTATATATTTAGCTCAGATGGTTGAAGAGGAAAGATTTATGTAGTTGTCATAACTGAAATGCATTCATAGAGATTAAGGAAACTACTTCTAAAGCCACCTGAATTCCATCAACCAAGAAAACCTCAAACAGGAAAGTAAAATCCTCACTTTTGGGGCATCCACTTTGTACGGTAATGACTGTACACAGTAATGGACCTATTCCTGTGGAAACCAATTCTCTAAAGAGAAATTCTGCATTAAACTGTTTCAGATCTTTCTAAAAGTCTATATCACCTAAATTTGTCCTTGGGTATTTTTTTCCACTTCATTGAGTCCTCTCCCTCTCTAAAGGAGACACAGGTGGGATAAATGTGCTAAAGATTTATCAGTTCATGTACCTGCCTGTGGGTGGGTGTTGCACTGAAATCACCTATCCAAAATCCAAATTATCTAGGCTGTTTGTAAATGAAGTTATTTCCAGTTAGCTTTATTTCTGTGTTTGTTGATTTTGTTGGCTGACAATGAAAAGCAGTAAGTATTAAGATGATATGTCTCAAGCATTAGATCAGGACAACTGATGAGTGGTTGACCTTGCCATGCAGAATTTCAGTGCGGTGACTGGAGAGCCCAGAGCAAATTTCCCTGGAGCAGTCCCTCCATTTGTGTCCAGGTGTGAGGAGGTTGTAATAAAGACCCAAGATTCAGATGTCCTAGGGACAAACACAAAGATTCTGGAGTCAATGGGTCCCAAGTAAGTGTCAATCCTGATTTTACCCATTGTCACATCTGTGACTTTGGAAAAGTCACCTAATCTCTGTGAGTAGTTAGGTATAACCTTGTTAAGGGAAGTGACTTTGTCTAACTTGTTTATTACTGACTCCCCCCGCAACCTCACTCCTTTGCTGTTATATAGTGATGCTGATTAGCTACTTTTTGATGTTGTAAATCAATGAATAAGTGAACCTTATTTTTCCACCCTGTAATGTGGATCAATAAGCATCCCTTTCTTGTAGAAAATAAGAGAGAAGTATGCTGTGTGAGGCACCCTTAACAAAGGAAAAGAAAGAATGGCACAGCAATGTGCCCGATGAGGTGTATGCAACTTGAAGAAGGATAGCTCATGCAATTTGTTTTGGTGATGAGATGCTACACAAACTTGCTTGACCAACAGATGGTTTGGACAGACAGTTGCACTATAAAGAGTATGCTTTGTGTTCTTCCACCTACTAATTAAACTTTAATTTTATCTTCTTTCAAGTGGGGATGATAATGGCATCCTTATTACAAGTTTGTTAGGATAATATTTTTTTTTAATTGAGGTGAAGTAACTTGATTAGCAACTACACATTCATATAGTAAGTTTTCAATAAATATGAGTTATTATTATCACTATTATCATCCTAAGCTTCAGGAACTGTCCGGGCAGAGAGCCTCACTCATCAGTACACAATAGGAATTGCCTCTGCTAAAAAAGGCTCCAGCCCAAACTCACATGACCTTCCTGGGACTATCTGCACCCATGAGTATTCAATGTGAGGGTATAAACTAATCTAGGGTCCCTCACTCTCAACACTGGATGACTGTAGAGTCATCCCAGTCTCAGAAGCTCGACTGAGGCTTCTGATAAGACTGTGTTGCAAACTGACTTCTCCCTTTGCCAAATCCTGCTTCCTTCCTTTCCCTGCCACAGGAGTGGACCTTAAGAGCACTGCCTGCTAGTCTCCACTTCAGTATGTTTCCCAGGGAACCCAATCTAAGGCATCATTATAATTCCATCACCTTCTGTAAGATGTCTATCTCCTCTACACAAGCCCCTAGCAGAAACCAGATTCAGAAAATGTAAGGTTCATCCAGGGCCTATGAAATAAGCCATTTATCCTAATTTTCCAATTTCTGGTCTATTTCCTGTATCTCTGGATGTTAAACATTCTCCTCCCTCTTGCTTCCAAACTATAATGCCACCCTTAAGGCACAACTCTTGACCAAAGATGTTATAGTTTATTCAATTCTTCCTGTTCCCACAGTTACACAGTTTCTAGGAAAGCAAAAGTCAAAATAATAGAAAAAATATTCATGAATGAAGTTAGTCACTAGAGATGTCCCTTTTAACATTAACACTCATCCTGATCTATTGTATCAATGTCTTTTGAATTAGACTCTCAAAGATTGTCAAGTTTTATAAATGCATTTGTTCTTTTGATATGGTATTCCCAACTTGAGGAATACAACATAAAGTAATTTCAAAGGAATGGCCAAATTTGTGAACAATTTTATTAAATTTGTGAAAGTGATGAGTGATTTTAAAGAAGGTCCCATTCTCTTATAAAACCCCTGATAGATGAGAAAGTGGCAGAATTAAAACAATTAGCAATTGAGGAAAGGACAAACTACAAAGATAACCTTAAAGTATTTCAAGAGAAAATAGTTTGATTACCAAAAGATTAAAAGAAGATCTTTGTACGATGAGTAAAGTACTAAATATTTTTTTTAAAAAAAAAACAGTACTCTCTTTAAGGTCAAAGTACAAAAGGCAGGTGGGAACTGAAGACTATTTTATCCTGATCTCATATACTTGTGGTAAAAATCATGCACCCCACTCCAAAACAATGAAATCCACTTTATCCTTTCTTTATTCATTCTAAGAATCAGATCAAGATTGCAGTTCTAAATATAATGAACTTATTTTCATAATTGTTAGTTTCATTTATCATAATTATCTCAGTCAAACTTGCTTTTATTTTCTCCAAAATCTGTGTTCCCAATTTTTTCTTTTTTTTTTTTTGGAGTACATGGGCCTCTCACTGTTGTGGCCTCTCCCGTTGTAGAGCACAGGCTCTGGATGCGCAGGCTCAGTGGCCATGGCTCATGGGCCCAGCCGCTCTGTGGCATGTGGGATCTTCCTGGACCGGGTCACGAACCCGTGTTCCCTGCATCGGCAGGCGGACTCTCAACCACTGTGCCATCAGGGAAGCCCCCCATTTTTATGGACAAATTTTAAGTGGGTTTATCTCATTATGAGATAATGAGAGGCCCTCTGCTCCCTCTCCCCTGGGAATGACCCCTGATCTCCCTTGTATATCTCTAGTTCTACTGCACCTCTGACCCCTACAGTCAACACTTGGTATCCACAGGGGATTAGTCTCTCCCCCATACTAAAATCCATGGATGCTCAAGTCCCTAATGTAAACTGGCATATATTTACAAATAATCTAAACATATCCTCCCATGTACTTTAAATCATCTCTGGATTTTTTTTTTCTGAATATCTTCCATCCACCATTGGTTGAATTAGTGGATGCAGAGTCCACAGATATGGAGAACCAACTATACATTACATTGATTATGGACTCCTTGCACAAACACCTTTCCATCCAAGCACACAGTATCCTAACAACCCCAGACCTTTACTGCTGGTGCTCCTCTCTGCATTTGAAACTGGGCACCAGGATCTAGATCTCTCCCTTTTTTCATAAATAAAAGACATCATTACTTTCATGAGTGTGAATAAAAAGTAATTGCAGATACATAGCATAGAAATATATATACGTATATAGGTATGTACATATATATGCATATACGTTTATACGTATTTATACAATGTATATATTAAACATTGAAAAATCATTGGTATTTTTAGCCATTTAAGAATCCATGATAATATGCATTTTTATGGGTATGTGAAAATGTTAAGGATTATGAGTTTAATGTATATAATCAAAATGGTTTTAATTCTCTAAAATCTTAGGCCTTACATAAAAAGACTAAATGATTAGAGTAACTGTGGGAACTTGGGGAGTTACCAGACTTGGCTAAAAAATGTTCTGCCAGCAAGATCTTGCTTCCATGACAAACAACCAGAACATTCATTAAATTAAAATCATGTTTGAAGCAAAATGCTATTTGCATGACAAACAGCAGAGCATCAGTCAGAACAAACACCAGTGTTGAGAACTTGGTAAAAATTCTGCAGGAAGAAAAACATCAAAGGGAAATAGGTACCAAATTAAGGATGAAAAATGGGAGGCAAGAGGCATAGGACTTTTGCATAGAATGAATCCTGTCACAAGTTTCAGCCAAAAAGCGTTCAAAAGAGGTTTTAGTTGTTTTTTATCTTTGTAATATGAGAACAAAATCCAACTGAAAAGAAAGAGAGAAGGGAAGGAGAGAAGGAGAGAGTAAGAAAGGGGTTGGGAGGGGAGAGAGGGGTATTGAAAGAGAGAGAGAGAGAGAGAGAGGGAGAGAGAGAGAGAAGGGATTCTTTCTTCCATGAGAAAGGAATGCAGGCATGGAGTCTGGAGGGAGATAATCATCCAGCCAAGGAGCCAGCAGCTAAAGGGTTTGGGAGGCTTCAGGAAGCAGGTGTGCTTGGCTGTAAAATAAACATTGCCCGCCAGGCCTTGACATTGTCCCAGACTCATGTGTAACATACCAGCATGTGGAGCTGGTGATAAATAGGGAAGGATGGGAGAAGCAAGACTAGCATCAGAGTAATAAACAGAACCCAACAGTCTCACACATCCTCAAGCACCCTCAGCATCTTTCCTACTCAGAGTTTTGTAAAGGGATTTTCCACCTGTTCCTCAGCCCAGCTTTAAGAACTGAGTTTGTTGTCATGGTGAGAATGTGAGCTCTGGATTCAGAAGTGACCTCATCTAAAAATGGAGACAGGAAGGAGTTGAGGAAGATAGCAGTAGAGTAAGATGCAGAGAACACCTTCCTCCCCACAGATACATCAGAAATACATCTACATGTGGAACAACTCCTACAGAACACCCACTGAACGCTGGCAGAAGACTTCAGACATCCCAAAAGGCAAGAAACTCCCCCACGTACTGGGGTAGGGCAAAAGTAAAAAGAATAAACAGCGACAAAAGAATACGGACGGGACCTTCACCAGTGGGAGGGAGCTCTGAAGGAGGAAAGGTTTCCACAAACTAGGAAGCCCCTTCACAGGCAGAGACTGCGGGTGGCATAAGGGGGAGCTTCAGAGCCATGGAAGAGAGCACAGTAACAGGGGTGTGGAGGGCAAAGCCGAGCGATTCCTGCACAGAGGATAGGTGCTGACCAGCACTCACCAGCCCGAGAGGCTTGTCTGCTCACCAGTCGGGGAGGGAGGGGGCTGGGAGCTGAGGCTCAGGCTTTGGTCAGATACCAGGGAGAGGACTGGGGTTGGCTGCGTGATCACAGCCTGAAGGGGACTAGTGCACCACAGCAAGCCGGGAGGGAGTCCGGGAAAAGGTCTGGACCTGCCGAAGAGGCAAGAGACTTTTTCTTGCCTCTTTGTTTCCTGGTGCGTGAGGAGAGGGGATTAAGGGCACTGCTTAAAGGAGCTCCAGAGCCGGGCGCGAGCCACGGTTAACAGTGCAGATCCCAGAAACGGGCATGAGACGATAAGGCCGCTGCCACCACCAAGAAGCCTGTGTGCGAGCACAGGTCAGTATCCACACGTCCCCTCCTGGGAACTGTGCAGGCTGCCACTGCCAGGGTCCCGTGATCCAGGGAAAACTTCCCCAGGAGAACGAACGGCACACCTCAGGCTGGGGCAATGTCACGCCAGCCTCTGTCATCGCAGGCTCACCCCACATCCATACCCCTCCTTCCTCCCGGCCTGAGTGAGCCAGAGCCCCCTAATCAGTGGCCCCTTTAACCCCATCCTGTCTGAGCGAAGAACAGACAACCTCAGGTGACCTACATGCAAAGGCGGGCCCAAATCCAAAGCTGAACCCCAGGAGCTGTGCGAACAAAGAAGAGAAAGGGAAATCACTCCCAGCAGCCTCAGGGGCAGTGGATTAAATCTCCACAATCAACTTGATGTACCCTGAATCTGTGTATTACCTGGATAAACAACAAATCATCCCAAATTGAGGAGGTGGACTTCGAGAGCAAGATATATATATATATATTTTTTTTTTTCCCTTTTCCTCTTTTGTGAGTGTGTATGTGTAGGCTCCTGTGTGAGATTTTGTCTGTAAAGCTTTGCTTTCACCATTTGACCTAGGGTTCTGTCTGTCCATTGGTTTTTTTTGTTTGTTTGTTTGTTTTTCATAATTTTAACAAAAAAATTCTTAATAATTATTATTTTTTACTTTAATTATTTTATTTCATCTTTCTTTATTTTATTTTTCATCTCCTTTCTTTCTTTCTACTTTTTCTCTCTTTTATTCTGAGCCATGTGGATGAAAGGCTCTATATGCTCCACCCAGAGGTCAGTGTTGTGCCTCTGAGGTGGGAGAGCCAACTTCAGGACACTGGTCCACAAGAGACCTCCCAGCTCCACACAATATCAACCAGTGAAAATCTCCCAAAGATCTCCATCTCAACACCAAGACCCAGCTTCACTCAGCAACCAGCAAGCTACTGTGCTGGACACCCTATGCCAAACAACCAGCAAGATAAGAAAACAAAACCACCCATTAACAGAGAGGCACCCTAAAATCATAATAAGGCCATAGACACCCCAAAACACACCACCAGATGTGGACCTGCCAACCAGAAAGACAAGATCCAGGCTTATCCACCAGAACACCGGCACTAGTCCCATTCACCAGAAAGACTACACAACTCACTGAACCAAATTTAGCCACTGGGGAGAGACACCAAAAACAACGTGAACTATGAACCTGTAACCTGAGAAAAGGAGACCCCAAACATAGTAATATAAGCAAAATGAGAAGGCAGAAAAACATACAACAGAAGAAGGAGCAAGAGAAGCAACATAAAAACCCAACAGACCTAACAAATGAAGAGGAAATAGGCAGTCTACCTGAAAAAGAATTCAGAAAAATAATAAAGATGATCCAAAATCTTGGAAATAGAATAGAGAAAAGGCAAAAATATTTAACAAGGACTAAGAAGAATTAAAGATGAAACAAGCAATGATGAACAACACAATAAATGAAATTAACAATATTCTAGAAGGGATCAATAGCAGAATAACTGAGGCAGAACAGATAAGTGACCTGGAAGATAAAATAGTGGAAATAACTACTGCAGAGCAGAATAAAGAAAAAAGAATGAAAAGAACTGAGGACAGTCTCAGAGACATCTGGGACAACATTAAATGCACCAACATTTGAATTATAGGGGTTCCAGAAGAAGAAGAGAAAAAGAAAGAGACTGAGAAAATATTTGAAGAGATTATAGTTGAAAACTCCCCTAATATGGGAAAGGAAATAGTTAATCAAGTACAGGAATCACAAAGAGTCCCATACAGGATAAATCCAAGGAGAAACATGCCAAGACACATATTAATCAAACTATCAAAAATTAAATACAAAGAAAACATTTTAAAAGAAGCAAGGAAAAAACAACAAATAACACACAAGGGTATCCCCATAAGGTTAACAGTTGATCTTTCAGCAGAAACACTGCAAGCCAGAAGGGAGTGGCAGGACATATTTAAAGTGATGAAGGACAAAAACCTACAACCAACATTACTCTACCCAGCAAGGATCTCATTCAGATTTGATGGAGAAATTAAAACCTTTATAGACAAGCAAACGCTGAGAGAGTTCAGCACCACCAAACCAGCATTACAGTAAATGCTAAAGGAACTTCCCTAGGAGGAAACACAAGAGAAGGCAAAGACCTACAATAACAAACCCAAAACAATTAAGTAAATAGGAATAGGAACATATATATCGATAATTACCTTAAATGTAAATGGATTAAATGCTCCCACAAAAAGACACAGACTGGCTGAATGAATACTAAAACAAGACCCATATATATGTTGTCTACAAGAGGCCCACTTCAGACGTAGGGACACATAGTGACTGAAAGTGACGGGATGGAAAAAGATATTCCATGCATATGGAAATGAAAAGAAAGTGGGAGTAGCAATTCTCATATGAGACAAAATAGACTTTAAAATAAAGACTATTAGAAAAGACAAAGAAGGACACTACATAATGATCAAGGGATTGATCAAAGAAGAAGATATAACAATTGTAAATATTTATGCACCAAACATAGGAGCACCTGAATTCCTAAGGCAAATACTAACAGCCATAAAAGGAGAAATCAACAGTAATGCAATCATAGTACGGGACTTTAACACCCAACTTTCACCAAAAGAGAGATCTTCCAAAATGAAAATAAATAAGGAAACACAAGCTTTAAATGATACATTAAACAAGATGGATTTAATTGATATTTATAGGACATTCGATCCAAAGACAAGAGAACACACATTTTTCTCAAGTGCTCATGGAACATTCTCCAGGAAAGATCATATCATGAGTCACAAATCAAGCCTTGGTATATTTAAGATAATTGAAATTGTATCTAGTATCTTTACCAACCACAACACTATGAGACTAGTTATCAATTACAGGAAAAGATCTTTAAAGAACACAAACACATGGAGGCTAAACAATACACTACTTAATAATGAAGTGATCAGTGAAGAAATCAAAGAGGAAATCAAAAAATACCTAGAAACAAATGACAATGAGACACGATGACTCAAAACATATGGGATGCAGCAAAACAGTTCTGAGGGAAGTTTATAGCAATACAATCCTACCTTAAGAAACAAGAAATATCTCAAATAAACAACCTAACTTTGCATCTGAAGGAATTAGATAAAGAAGAAGAAGAAGAAAAAAAAAAACTCGAAAGTTACCAGAAGGAAAGAAATCATAAAGACCAGATCAGAAATAAATGACAAAGAAATGGTGGAAATGATAGCAAAGATAAATAAAACTAAAAGCTGTTTCTTTGAGAAGATAAACAAAATTGATAAACCATTAGCCAGACTCATCAAGAAAAAAAGGGAGAAGACTCAAATCAATAGAATTAGAAATGAAAAAGGAGAAGTAACAACTGACACTGCAGAAATACAAAAGATCATGAGAGATTACTACAAGCAACTCTATGCCAATAAAATGGACAACCTGGAAGAAATGGACAAATTCTTAAAAAAGCACAAGCTGCCAAGACTGAACCAGGAAGAAATACAAAATATGAACAGACCAATCACATGCAGTGAAATTGAAACTGTGATTAAAAATCTTCCAACAAACTAAAGCCCAGGACCAGATGGCTTCACAGGTGAATTCTATCAAACATTTAGAGAAGAACTAACATGTATCCTTCTCAAACTCTTCCAAAATATAGCACAGGGAGGTACATTCCCTAACTCATTCTACAAAGCCACAATCACCATGATATCAAAACCAGACAAAGATGTCAGAAAGAAAGAAAACTACAGGCCAATATCACTGATGAACACAGATGCAAAAATCTTAAACAAAATACTAGCAAACAGAATCCAGCAGCACATTAAAAGGATCATACACCATGATCAAGTGGGGTTTATTCCAGGAATGCAAGGATTCTTCACTATATGCAAATCAATCAATGTGATAGACTATTTTAACAAATTGGAGGAGAAAAAACATATGATCATCTCAATAGATGCAGAGAAACTTTCGACACAATTCAGCACCCATTTATGATAAAAACCCTGCAGAAAGTAGGCATAGAGGGAACATTTCTCAACATAATAATGGCCATATATGACAAATCCACAGGCCACATCACCTTCAATGGTGAAAAACTGAAAGCATTTTCATTAAGATCAGGAACAAGACAAGGTTGCCCACTCCCAACATTATTATTCAACATAGTTTTGGAAGTTTTAGCCACAGAAATCAGAGAAGAAAAGGAAATAAAAGGAACCCAAATCAGAAAAGAAGAAGTGAAGCTGTCACTGTTTGCAGATGACATGATATTATACACAGAGAATCCTAAATATGCTACCAGAAAACTACTAGAGCTAATCAATGAATGTGGTGAAGTAGCAGGATACAAAATTAATGAACAGAAATCTCTGGCATTCTTATACAATAATGATGAAAACTCTGAAAGTGAAATTAAGAAAACACTCCCATTTACCATTGCAACAAAAAGAATAAAATATCGAGGAACAAACCTACCCAAGGAGACAAAAGACCTGTATGGAGAAAATTATAAGACACTGATGAAACAAATTAAAGATGATACAAATAGATGGAGAGATATACCATATTCTTGAATTGGAAGAATCAAAAATGTGAAAATGACTCTACTACCTGAAGCAATATACAGATTCAATACAATCCCTATCAAGCTACTACTTGCATTTTTCACAGAACTAGAACAAAATTTTTCACAAGTTGTTTGGAAAAACAAAAGACCCCGAATAGCCAAAGTAATCTTGAAAATGAAAAATGGAGCTGGAAGAATCAGGCTCCCTGACTTCAGACTATACTACAAAGCTACAGTAATCAAGACAGTAAGGTACTGGCACAAAAACAGAAAGATAGATCAATGGAACAGGATAGAAAGCCCAGAGGTTAACCCATGCACATATGGTCACCTTATCTTTGATGAAGGAGGCAAGAATATACAGTGGAGAAAAGACAGCCTCTTCAATAAGTGGTGCTGGGAAAACTGGACAGCTACATGTAAAGGTATGGAATTAGAACACTCCCTAACACCATACACAAAAATAAACTCAAAATGGATTAAGACCTAAATGTAACGCCAGACACTATCAAACTCTTAGAGGAAAACAAAAAGAACTCTATGACATAAATCACAGAAAGATCCTTTTTGACCCACCTCCTAGAGAAATGGAAATAAAAACAAAAATAAACAAATGGGACCTAATGAAACTTCAAAGCTTTTGCACAGCAAAGGAAACCATAAACAAGACCAAAAGACAACCCTCAGAATGGGAGAAAATATTTGCAAATCAAGCAACTGACAAAGGATTAATCTCATGGATTAATCTCCAAAATTTACAAGGAGTTCATGCAGCTCAATACCAAAAAAGCAAACAGCCCAACACAAAAATGGACAGAAGACCTAAATAGACATTCCTCAAAGAAGATATACAGATTGCCAACAAACACATGAAAGAATGCTCAACATCATTAATCATTAGAGAAATGCAAATCAAAATGACAATGATATATCATATCACACCAGTCAGAATGGCCCTCATCAAATAATCTAGAAACAATAAATGCCGGAAAGGGTGTGTAGAAAAGGGAACACTCTTTCACTATTGGTTGGAATGTAAATTGATACAGCCACTATGGAGAACAGTATGGAGGTTCCTTAAAAAACTACAAATAGAACTCCCATACGACCCAGCAATCCCACTACTGTGAATATACCCTGAGAAAACCATAATTCAAAAAGAGTCATGTACCACAATGTTCACTGCAGTTCTATTTACTATAGCCAGGACATGGAAGCAACCTAAGTGTCCATCAACAGATGAATGGATAAAGAAGATGTGGCACATATATACAATGAAATATTACTCAGCCATATAAGGAAACGAAATTGAGGGCTTCCCTGGTGGCGCAGTGGTTGAGTGTCTGCCTGCCAATGCAGAGGACACGGGTTTGTGCCCCAGTTCGGGAGGAACCCACATGCCGTGGAGCATCTGGGCCCGTGAGCCATGGCTGCTGAGCCTGTGCATCCGGAGCCTGTGCTCCACAACGGGAGAGGCTACAACAGTGAGAAGCTCATATACTGCAAAAAAAAAAAGAAAGAAAAGAAATTGAGTTATTTTTAGTAAGGTAGATGGGCCTAGAGTCTGTCATACAGAGTGAAGTAGGTCAGAGAGAGAAAAACAAATACAGTATGCTAACACACACACACACACACACACATATATATATATATATATATATATATATATATATATATATACATATATATATATATATATATATATATATATATAATCTAAGGGGGAACAAAAAGGTCATGAAGTAACTCGGGGTAAGACAGGAATAAAGACACAGACTTACTAGAGCATGGATGTGTGGATATGGGGAGGGGGATGGTAAATAAATAAATAAATAAAATGGAGACAAGGGTAGATTTCTGTGAAAATTAAATGATAATAGGTGTGAGTATTCTGGGTACACATCATGTGCTGAATAAATGGTCATCCACTTCCCTTGGACATAGGCAGAGCCCATCTTTTCTCTCAGTCTATGTAGCATCATGGTTGCCAAATCTATGTCTCATCTAATCTTGTGAACAAGATCTTTGATATGCATTCCCTTCTTCTTTAATTATGAAGTAGCATTTGTTATTGAAATCATGAAGTGAAGAATAATACAGGAGATGCCCTGCACTGGGAGCCAAGAGAGTTGGAAATTACCCTGTTTTCTCCCCTAGGTACTAGCATGACCTTGGGAAGATCCCATTTCTATATTTCAGTATCCTCAACAGTATTATGATTCTTCAGAGAAACTGAACCAGTAGGAGATATATAGATATATAATAGATGATAGATAGATGATAGACAGATAGATAGATAAATAATAATTAAATAGATAGATATAGATAGATACATACTATATATATACATATATATATAGAGAGAGAGTGAGAGAGAGAGAGAGAGTTAGCTCATGCAATTATGGATGCTGGGCAGTCCCAAGATCTGCCATCATCAAGCTGGACACTGGTGACCCATGAGAGGCAATGTTTCAGTCCTAGTCTGAAGGCCTTAGAACCAGGAGAGCCAGTGGCATAAGTTCCAGTCCAAAAGCCAGTAGGTTCAAGAACCAAGAAGAACGATGTTTCAGTTCAAGTCCAAAGGAAGAAAAAGCTGATATCCCAACTCAAAGCAGTCTGGCAGCAGGTGTGCACTCTTATTCTGGAAGAAGTCAGGTTTTTGTTCTATTCAGGTTTTCAGCTGATTTCATAGGGCCCACCCACATTAAGGAGGACAATCTACTTTACTCAGACTCCTATTCAAATGTTAATCTCATCCAGAAACGTTCTCACAGACATACTCAGAATAATATTTGAACAAATGTCCAGGTGACATGTGGCCCAGTCAAGTTGACACATAAAAGTAACCATCACATCAACCATATTATGTGTAAGGAAAAAGGGAAGTGAAGGATACATAGAGCCCAGAAATGTAGAATTTAAGGCCCAAGAAATGCCTGATATTTTAGTGTCCTCCAGAAAACAAGATGAAACATTTAGATTCTATAGAATACTTAGGAGGAGGCACAGAGGAAGCTGACACCTTATTGCATTCTGAAAAAAAAACTGGACATGGATTTCTTAGGAAACTTAAATCCTTAATGGTGAATAAGAATAGTAATATCATTACTATTTAGTGTGTGCCCACCATGACCCATGACTTTTACATGCAGCATCTTATTTACTCCTCACTGTAACTGTTAGACCTGAGCTCCATTATGTCTATATTGAGGAAGAGGCAGAGGCTCAGAGAGGTTGAGTAACATGCCTAAAGTCACTTAACTAGTTAGTGACAATGCTGAGATTTCCTACCACCAAAGCTTCTTCTCCTTTTAAATTGTGGTTTTGTTCCCTGCAGCATGTATTATGTCCTGATGCCTAAGACATTGCCTGGCAAATGGCAGACACTCAACAAATATTTGTTGAATGACTAGTGAGTAACACCCAGATAATCTTTCTTCTTCTGCTTTTGTTTTCAACAGGTCTCTCTCACTGGAACATCATCGACCCTACCCACCTGTCCAGGTTTGCCCTGTTCCTGAGTAAGTCAATCCTGAATAGAGAAAGAAGATGATTCTTAACCTCAGCCCCATCAGCTGATGAGGTCTCAAAAGTATGAGTTTCTCCGATGATAGAAATGGACTCTGGAAACCCATAAAACCCCAAAATTTTAATGCTTCAAATCTACCTCCATGTAGGACACTAGAAACAACATCCATGCTTGCTCTCTGATTTTCCTTTCTGAAGAATCATACTGTACACTTATAGGTACTCTGATACATGATACACAATAAAAATTCACCATCAACCAAATATGAGTTTGCATTCTGATCCTCCACTTTGGACTTATGAATTGGGGCCAAAAAATGAAACTTTTAGAGTCTTTCCCTATCTACAAATTTTGTATGATTTTCCCTGGCACTTAAAGCTATTTTGGGGATTTAAGCACAGTGTCTGGTATATAGGACAGGAGGATGAAGGATGACCTATTAGCTACTGTCATTGCCCAGTCTCAACCTCCAGGTTCACCCTACAGGAAATGTTTCATTCCTCAGGAGAGAAATTTCCGGTGTTAACATTATTCAAAATGCTACCTGAATTGAATATACTTTTTGGACTCTGCATTAGAATAACTGCCCTTGCCAGGGTCTGTTTTGCTAGTTGAGTTGGTTCTTTCTACCTCACATCCCTCTTCTTGGCTTCTTAACATATTGGCTCAACAAAATACTCAGCTCTTGTGATTCCCTCACCCCCACTCCCTGCACAGTCCACCAGCCTTCTGGAGTGGTCTCTACATAGGCATGTGTCACTTTCTTTATTAAAAGTTCCCCTTTGTTTGAATTAACAGCCTAATCATCCCAGTTCACCACTTCCGAATTGACTACAGTAAATAGAAACCAGAATGTTTGGAAATTGCCTCCAGCCGTCTCCGTGCAAGTCTCACATAGAAATCCCTGGCAGCTGCATGCTTTCCTAATGACCTTCAGTTGCTCAGAGAATGTATAATTCATTCTCCACCTATCTTCACTAATCCCACTTTCCTAAAGTAAATATTAACTGAACTTATCTGCTAAAACAAGCCCCAATCAAGTCTCTTATCAAATGAACTCAGAGGCAGAACAGAAAGCTGAGAATCTCATCCAGAGGAAATTGTATTTATTGGGAAGGCAGATCTAAAACTCCCTTTGGCGTGCAATTCCATTCAATCCAGTTCAACAAACCTTTATTTAACACTCTATATGCAGGTGGCAACAAGGCTAGAAAGGATAGAAAACTGGATTAGAGTTAGAACACCTCATACTAGAAGAATTGTATTTGAATTCCACCTTTACACTTGATCAGTTATTAATTTTGGGAAAATTACTGCTAGGCTCATTTGAGGTGGGAGAATACATCATTACAATTACCAGAAACCCTCAACACCTCTCCCCAACCTCCCTGACACACACAACTGTCAGTAAGAATCCCGGGATTTTGCAGGGATATGACAGTGAGTATTTTGTAGAATATTAGGGAAAAAAAGTTGACATCTTTGTGCACGGATCATGGAAGTAAAAGTTTCAATGTCTCTAGCTCAATTCAAAGGAGAAAGTTATTCTTTTATTTTACAAAAACTTATCAGTCTCAATGCCCATTACAATACCTTTGCCAATCCAATTCTATTTTAGTCCATTCCAGTCCCAATACAGGCACGTTTGCTTGCTGCTATCATGGGCGATTACAAAAGTAAGTCTAGAAATGTGACTTATACCTTAAATTCAGAGGCATTTGTTCCCAAAGGAATGATCTGATGATCTCACCTTTTTGTTTGAGGTTTTGGATGGTACCATCTTGGGAAGCCTCCCTCCTTCTGGATTGGGCCACCTAGATCATCAAGGCACCAGGGATGTTATGTTGAGCATGAATACCTGACCCATCATCTAGTATCAATAAGTAAGGAGTGTTAAGGTTACATAGATGACACATAGGAACTAGTTCCAGCTTTCTCTTGCTAAACACACAGCAGCAAAAGGCAATTTTAAAAACTTCTATGGGAAATGGTTATTGTCTAACTAGATAATGTATCCTTTCTGATAAACAAAAGAGGAAAGGAAAGCAAATCACAAAGTTGAAAAAAGTTTAAGACAGTGCTGATGGAATTTTACCTCCAAACTTACTGTTGTTCCGTATGCTTGGGTTTCCCCTTCTACCAGCCTCCCCAGTAAAACCCTCTCCTGCCTCCTTCCCAGGGATTTGATGATGGACTGAGAAAATGTTTGTAAAAGAGCCAGGTAGATTGTCAATCCTAAATTTGGCAGAGATTGTCATCTCGATTAGCCACTGGGATAGGTGCTATAAGGATAGGTGCTATAAGCAGTAAACAGATGCAAATCTCATGACCCCCAACTATCCATGAGTGCAGAGCCCAGTGAGAGCTGATTATAGGCTCTCCAACAAGAAAAATCTACTAACAGTTATGTGAGAGGAATTATGATAGACCGAAAATAAAAATGTTTAGGAAAAGACCTGTGCTATTGAAAGAAAGTCAAAACAAAATGGGGCAATTATAGAGAAGAGGTTACAAATGCCTTAGAAACTTTCAAGGAATACAATTTTTGCCCTCTGCAGGGACCTTCCAATGCACCCTCAGTAAAGCATCATTAAACCTGCATGAGCCTAATGAGGTAACTCAACATCATCCAGTTATTAAAAAAATAAAAGGTCTGCTCTAATTTGCCAGAGAGTTCTCCAACCCACACACCTTCCCTGAATTCAAATTAAGGAATTAAATATTCTGACTTTTTTGCACCAGCCTGTATTCATCTCTTTAATTTACAGAGTTAGGGACAGAAAAGGCAAGACAGGGGTACATTAATGAGTTTATTTCTCTCATCAGCATCTACCCACCAGTACTTCTTTCTAAAGGAAAATATGAACTAGCAACACATTTCATTGTTCTAAATACCTTGGAGATAAGAGATATAGTAGAAAAATAATAGGAAAAAAAGGACTAGAAAGAAAAAGACAAAAATACCTGGATGCCTCTCAGATTATATGCGTTTTTATTTTCTCCATCATTCACTTTTTTCCTACATATTTTAATAATATGGAAATATATTATTTTTAATATACCCCCCAAAAGTTTTCAGTGGGCAACCAAACCATACATACTTGGCCATTTGGATCCTAAACTGATTACACTAATATGTGAAGGATTATTTCTGGCATCTCTGTAATGAAAAGGAAACAAAAGACAAGGACACACAGTTTTTTATCCAAGATTATTTTCCTCAGGTCAGGAGTTTTTATAATGTCCAAGTCTCATGATGTAACTTCAGTGGAATTAAATGTGAGAACTTGTAGATACAGTGAATCCAGCCACATTCCCTGTCTTCCTCCACTCCTCTGCTCCTGTCTCAAGGTACAGAAACTATTTCCCCTTAAGCCCTTGTCAGGATTGCTGATGGCTAACAGGGCTGGAAGTCTTCTGTCTATTAGCACAATACAGATAACAGTAGCTGCTGCTCTGTCTGTCCACATGGATGAAATCAAAGTCTCCTCCAAATAACCAAAGAGCAGAAGCTACCAATTTAGATTCTACCCATATGAGCCGTTTATTTTGGTCACTTTTTCCCTATTAATTTATTTTGTTTTTGTTATTCTAAATCTTTGGTGGACCAGACTTGTCCCACATGTTTCAAGTTGGCTTTCTGCTGCCTGAGTACACCGTTCCTGTACGTAGTATACCATTCCTGTACTATGGATGGAAAGCCACAAAAATGAAAACTATTACCTTGAGACAGGGGCACTTGAAAAGCCCTTCACTTGAAAGTTTTATTTCTGCCCAAACATTTAGTCAAGGTGGACATGCTGAGAAGATGGTTTTCCAGAAGGCATGACTTAGTGGAGACTAAAGCCACACTGGTGAGCTACAGCTGGCTCACACTGCCTAGCAAGAGCCAATTGTATGCAGCTCTTCTCAATCCTCTAGTCAGTGGCTTCTTGATAGTAGTTTAAAATTAGCAGTGGAAGGGAAGTTGGATATTTACACCACTGAAATCAGCAAATGTTACAAATCTGAGTGTTTTCTTGTGTTTTGTATTGTTTTGTCCCAGCCAGGCAGTTGATAAACTTTTTTCTAGCATAGTGTCAACTACAGAGAAAGGTCATTGTTTTTTTGTTTGTTTGTTTTTGTTTTTGGTTTTTTTTTTGTTTTTTTCTTAACATCTTTATTGGAGTATAATTGCTTTACAATGGTGTGTTAGTTTCTGCTATATAACAAAGTGAATCAGCTATACATATACATATATCCCCATATCTCTTCCCTCTTGCATCTCCCTCCCACCTTCTTATCCCACTCCTCTAGGTCTCTGGCTGTTAAAGGCCTTAAGAGAAAGGCTTCTTCTTTCTTTGATTTCTCAAGGAAGTGTCAGCAAGAAAGGGAGATCCATCTCTGGGACAGTTTTTCTTTCCGTGCTTTAAAACAAACAAAACCAGAGTTCTGGCAAATTACCTCCTCTCCACCCTTTGTGTAGTATAATCTTCAAAATCCTTCAGCTACTTAAGCCACATAACTTTTTACACATTTACTGTGTTAGAACCCAGCCTGTCTAGTTCTGGAACGATGCTGTGAATGCATCAGCTTAAATGTCCCTCTTCGGCTGCTTTACCCTCAGGCTATAACTTTCATTTCTTTCTAAACAAAGTTTCCCTAAGTGGTTTTCTCTCCTCTCCTGCCTCCACTTTCTCGTCTTCCATCACTTCTCACTCACTCCCTGTCACCTGCCTGCTGCCCCCTCAGCCCAAAGTGCTTTAGTTCCAGTCAACAGTGGCTACCTCTCTCCCAGGCTCCTGGCTGTTCCACTTCTCCCTCTCTCTCCCTTTCTCTCTCTGTGGAGTGTGTGCCCCTGTCAGCCAAGTCATGTCCCTAAAACTCCCCCCTTGGCTGTCACAGCTATTCCAAATTGTGGTTCTCAGCCTTTATTTCTAATTAGTCTTCTCTCTCTTCTTGCTTGGACGGTTTCCCTACCCCTTTCCCCAAATTCAGGGTTTCTCCAGCAGTCTGGAGTGGGCATCTGCCACTGGGTCTATGCAGATTTTGGAACATTTGTTACAGCCATCGATACTTTATATTACTGTGGTGTATGTAAATATGGTATTTGCTCCAGTAGAATATAGATGCCTTAATTGAAAATAGCAGGCCTTATTAAGCTCTGGATTCTTTACATATCCTTTTCAAGTAATAAGTTGTATTAAGAAGATAGATTTCTTCTTCCCCAGCTGGACCTTCCCAATGTCCTGAGTCCTCCATATAACATAAAACAGTGGTTCTCAAGCAAGGGTGATTTGCCATTCAGGGAACATTGGACAAAGTCTGAAGACATTTTTTATTTTTACAACTAGGGAGGGCCTTATACTGGTTACTGATGGTTAGAGGCCATGGATACCACTAAATATCCCACAATGTACAGAAAAATCCCCACAAAGAAAAGAATTATCTGGCTCAAAATGTCAAGAGTGCTGAGGTTGAGAAACCATGACTTATTTCCCACAATAAGTGGGAGATTGCAATAACTGCAATCTTCCACAGCAGTTCTCTAGCTGATGGGAATAAGAGTTGAGTCCTGGCTAAGTGGTACTTAAAGAAACACTTGCTCTTGAGATATATAAGCACAGTTGTCTTTTATCAATTTCTAGTTAATACTTGCTTAACCACCCAATATGACTGAAGGTCATAAGATTTATTATACCCATCTGCTTATCTCAACCTAGCAACAGGAGGGTCCCCTGTTGGCTTCCTATAAGGTCTTTGTTCTGACCTAAATCTTTACTGAGGCCACATCAAAACCCCTCATTTTCAATCCTTGGATGTGTCTCTAATGTACAATAAACAAGCCATAGCATCAAAGCTCTGTGTGTGTGTGGGTTTCAGGCATCTGCATCTTTAACAAGCATGTCAAATATTCAAAAGCATGACATACTCATGTTTGACCATCATTAGTTTGGGGAAAGTTTAAGTTAGTGGCTAGAAGTTAAGAGACACTCGGTTGAATGACAGTGATGCTCCTGACGACTTGAGTGATTCTGAGTCTTTGCTAATTCTCACTCAGCTTTCCAGTCTGTAAAATGAGCATGCTAATAAAACACACCTCATGGAGTCGTGAAAACTAAATAAAATAATGCAAGGAAAGTATTTAGCAGCTAATAATCACTTGGCAAATATGAGGTGGTGTTAGTAAAACAACTTTAGATTCTACATGGTTCAGAAAAAGAGATAGAAACAGGAGGCTCTTTTAATATTAGGAGATTATGGATTGTCATCAAACTAATAACCCACTTTCTAAGTACTTCATCAATCTTTCTTGTGTTGAATTTAAATGAATTGATTTCAGTAGAGTATACCTTTATCCCATCATTTGTAACTGGGAAACAATTAAAATAGAATAATACAGTATTTGAAAGGAATAATTCATGGGACTTTAAAGCAATGAAGAAAGGAAATACAGGAAAATACAGTATATAGAATACAAGATGTATTGCTGTAAGCCATGTCTTGGGTATCTTCTATTTCTACATTAGCTTGTGTCTCAGGAGTCCAAAGCATCTTACTAATATGATGACTCTCTACAACATCCAGGTATTATCATTTCAATTTTTTGAAACCTGGGCAAACTGAGCTGCAGAGAAATTGAGTGGATTGCTCAAGGTCACACAGAAGTCAAGCCCAGAATAGAACTGATGTCTGCTGGTTTCCCGTTCAGCCATTACCTTTCCTAGTACACTTTATTTGAAACAGTCTGGTGAGAGTGGCTAATAGATTTGATATTCTTGAACCACTAATATTTTTTCTCAGTAGTACTCTTGTCAAACTTGCTAATTTTCCAGAGTGAGAGATATTTCTGAAAATAGAGTCTGTAAACAAAGTTGATTACCAGTCTAAAAGGACAGTCTAAAAGCAGTGAATGAATTTTAGCCTAAAAAAGTGGGTTTGGGGACTATAATCAAAGGAACATTTTATATCAATATCAAGATCTTGAAAGATAAAAAGATTAAATTAAAAATATTGAATATCAAGGCAAGAGTTTTGCAAAGCCTAGGAAACCTGGATTCTGAATAAGAGCAGACCTTTAGCAATGAGCTTGAACTCTTGCCAAGTAATGCAGTGCACCTTGGCATCCTTCCCTGGCCTCACAATCCTGGGCTTTGGCTTATATCTCAAGCTGCAGCCAACTCATTTCCTCTAGCCAATCGATGGCTTTCTAATAGCTGAGCATCCTGCTCTGAATCACTTGCAAACCACTAAGATACACTTTCACTGTTTATTTTTTGACTTGAGACAGAGAAGAGCAAGGTTAGTTGATTCTTCAATGATTGCTCTTAAAATAAAAACTTTCACCACAGTCTCTTGAACTTTTGGAAACTAATATCCAATAACATAGCCGTTTTAGCAAATTAAGTTGCTCATGATTTCATAGTTTTTCTAAAACTTTATTATCTATACCTATATGTCTATATCATATGTATAAATGCATCAGAATTATTTAAAGGGGATGTGCTATTATATCTGCCAAATACAGTGTCTTACATTTCACAGGCACACAATTAACATTGGAAAAGAAAAATTAAAAATATATAAAGGTAATAAACCATTCCTTTATAATTAGGGGCTTACTTTTCATGCCAGGTAGAACCCTCTTATTGTAAGAATAAGCATATATTGATCATGTGATGGCAAGGAGAAAAGTTTCACTTCTGGGGAAGGTGTATGTCCAGGAACTGTAGAAGACAATATTTAATGGGTTTGTAAATCAGGCAGAGAACATAGTCTTGATGTTATAAGATAGAGAATAGTATAGTATGGTTATACTATAGGATAATATGAGCAAAAGAAAGGAGAGAGGTCCAGCCACAAGATGAGAGTTCTAGTGTGAAATTATTGTAGGCAATACAGAGTGATGTAAGTCAGAAAGAGGAAAACAAATACCGTATGCTAACACATATATAAGGATTTAAAAAAAAAAAGTGGTCATGAGGAACCTAGTGGCAGAAGAGGAATAAAGACACAGACCTACTAGAGAATGGACTTGAGGACACGGGGTGGGGGAAGGGTAAGCTGGGACAAAGTGAGAGAGTGGCATGGACATATATACACTACAAAATGTAAAACCGATAGCTAGTGGGAAGCAGCCACATAGCGCAAGAAGATCAACTCGGTGCTTTATGACCACCTAGAGGGGTGGGATAGGGAGGGTGGGAATGAGGGAGACTTGAGATGGAAGAGATATGGGGATATATGTATATGTATAACTGATTCACTTTGTTATAAAGCAGAAACTAACACACCACTGTAAAGCAATTATACTCCAATAAAGATGTTAAAAAAATTATCTACCCACATTCTCCTTGGTGGCCAACATTCTCATAAGCAGTTTCATCATCACTGCCACTACCACCATCACCACTACCATCATCATCATCATTATCATTATCTTATTCTTGAGGTTCAAAGAGAAGAAAACCCATCAAACTCAAGAAACTGGAGCATAAATATTGATATGCTCTACAAGCTCTTCTAGTGTTTATTTGAGATCATTTTACACCAATGAGATAAGATTACTTACTTTCTCAGTATTTGAAACCTCTTAAAGTATGTGGTGAATTTACTTTTGGTGGTCCACATCCAGATTCACTTAATCATCATATACCTTATTTGAACATGGCAAATCCACAGGCCTGAGGTTAGAATAAACCTTGCTTGACCATCTATCAAGGAAGTGGAAAAGTATGTGGTAAAACCAGTTTATCTATTTTAAAGCCTGTGTTATCTTTACCATCATTCTGTTTGAAATGGAAGATGCTTTTCCAAGATGCTGGTCCCTTTGGAAAATTGACGAGAATATACCAAGATTTTTTTTTTCAGACTTCAAGTTCTATATCAGATGGTAGTTTCCAGTTGCTAAGGGAACCTTTATAAGGCCAATTATCATTAAAATCATCTCTAAAACTGGATATCTGCTGGAGGAGGACTTGTTCTCTCCTATTTTAAAGGCAGATGCTTGGGATAATACTTTATCTGATGAGAAAAGCCCATTCATGCTCAGGCTCCTCTTCCTTTTCTCCCCACTTTTTGTGAAAATAGTGCAGGACAGAAATTGCATAATAAGTCATGAATAAAAGAAGACTGTATATATGGATGAATCTGAAGTCAGATTGAACCCACAGATTCAAGATAGCTGTGATATAAGGAAATTGCATTTAAACTTGAAAAATGGCTTTTTTCTTCTACCTTTAAAAAAATAGGAATATAATCTATGCAGTAAAACACAGATTTTATGTACATTTTGTTGAGTTCTGACAAACATATACATTTGTGCAAACACCACCATAATAATAATACAGAATATTTTCATCATCCCAGAAGCTTCCCTCTTAGTACCACATTTCTGTCAATTCTCACCCCGAGACAATTGCTGCTCTGACATCTGTCACCGTAATTTAGTTTCTATTATTCTAGAAGTTCATATAAATAAAATAATATAATACATAGTCTAGGAATTCCCTAGCTATCCAGTGGTTAAGACTCTGCACTTTCATTGCTGAGGGACCAGGTTCAATCCCTGGTCAGGGAAGTAAGTTCCCACAAGCCACATGCCCCACTCCCCATTTTTTTTAAAATACATAATTTATTTTCTGTCTTTTTTGATAAAAAGTAAGGTTTTTGAGATTCATCCATGTTATTGTATTTATCAGCAGTTTGTTACTTTTTGTGACTGAGGAGTATTCTTCTAAATGAAGATGTTGCAATTTTGTATCCATTAAGCTGCTGGAGAATAATTGTTTTCTACTACTGTGAATAAAGCTATAATGAATGTGGTTTTAATGATCTGTTGTGAACATGTGTTTTAATTTTAATTCAAGGATTACTAGTAACAGGTTTGACTTGATGACTCTCTTTAGAAGAGGCTGCAGTGAGAGAGCAGATTTTTTTGAGCAGAAGGCCTTTTATTCACCTATGTTCCTTTGGTTGTCTCAGCTCAGGGTTTTGAACCATCCATCCCCAACCTCCAGTACCTGTAGAAGGTATACCTCATATTCGATATCTCCTAGGATATCACAGCCAAACAGTGTAATCATCAATGCCCCTTCCTCATTCCCACTCTCATTTAAATAATTAGGTCCTCCTTTTAACCCTTCAACACTTTGTAGCTAATGAGGAGGTACACAGTAGCTCTTTTTTAGATTGAATGTCTCTTTTTAGATTGAAAAGCAGCCTAGCATTTTCAGAATATAGGCATACCTCAATTTATTGTACTTTGCTTTATTGTGCTTTGCAGATGTTGTACTTTTTACAAATTGTAGGTTTGTGGTAACCCTGCATCAAGAGTCTAACAGCATTTGCTCACTTCATATCTCTGTGCACATTTTGGTAATGCTTACAATATTTCAAACTTTTTCATCATTATTATATTTACTATGGTGAATCGTGATCAGTGATCTTTGATATTATTACTATAAATATTTTGGGGTGCCACAAACCAACCCCATACAAGACAGTGAACTTAATCTATAAATACTGTGTGTGTTCTGACTGCTCCACTAACTGGTCATTCCCCCATCTCCTCCCATTGAGCCTCCCTATTCCCTGAGACACAACAATACTAAAATTAGGCCAATTAATAACCCTACATTTCTTTTAAGTGTTTACAATATGGAATAATCACATATCTTTCACTTTAAATTAAAAGCTAGAAATGATTAAGCTTAGTAAGCAAGGCATGTGGAAAGCTGAGCCAAAACTTAGGCCTCTTGCAGCAAGCAACCAAGTTGTGAATGCATAGGAAAAGTTATTGAAATAAGCAGTGCTACGACCAAATAATAAGAAAGTGAAACAGCTTATTGCTGATATGAAGAAAATTTTAGTGGTCTGGATGGAAGATCAAACCAGCCACAGCCTTCCCTTAAGCTAAAGCCTAGTCCAGAGCAAGGCACTAACTCTCTTCAGTTTACAAAGTCTGAGAGAGATGAGGAAGCTGCAGAATAAAATTTTGATATTACTTATCCATAAAAAGGAATGAAATTGGGTCATCTGTAGAGATGTAGATGGACCTAGAGACTGTCATACAGAGTGAAGTAAGGCAAAAGGAGAAAAACAAATATCATATATTAATGTATATATGTGGAATCTAGAAAAATGGTACAGATGAACCTGTTCTTAAGGCAGAAATAGGGACACAGATGTAGAGAGCAAACATATGGACACCAAGGGGGAAAAGCAGGGTGGGATGAATTGGGAGGTTGGGATCAACATATATACACTAACATGTATAAAATAGATAACTAATGAGAACCTGCTGTATAGCACAGGGAACTGCACTTTGCTGTACAGTAGAAAATAACACAACATTGTAAAACAACTATACCTCAATAAAAATAAAAGTTAAAAAATATTTTGAGGCTAGCAGAAGTTGGTTCATGAAGTCTAAGGGGAGAAGTCATCTCCATAACATAAGGGTACAAAGTGAAGCAGAAAGTGTTGATGTAGAACCTGCAGCAAGTTATCCAGAAGATCTAATTAAGATAATTCATGAAGGTGGACACACTAAGAATCAGATTTTCAATGTAGACAAAACGGCCTTATATTGGAGAAAGATGCCATCTTGAAATGTCATAGGTAGAGAGGAGAAGTCAGTGCCTGGCTTCAAAGGACAGGGTGATTCTCTTGTTGGAGACTAATGCAGCTGATGATTTTAACTTGAAGCCAGTGATCATTTACCATTCCAAAATTCTTAGGGTCCTTAAGAATGATGCTAAATATTCTCTGTTTGTGCTCTATAAATGGAAAAACAAAACCTGGATGAGAGCATATTTGTTTACAACATGGTTTACTGAATATTTTAAGCCCACTGTTAAGACTTACTGCTCAGAAATTCTTTTCAAAATATGACTGCTCACTGACAATGTCCCTGGTCACTCAAGAGCTATGATAGAGAAGTTCAATGAGATTAATGTTGTTTTCATGCCTGCTAATACAACATCCATTCTGCAGTCCATGGATCAAGTTTTATTATTTAAGAAATACATTTTATGAGGCTATAGCCCCCATAGATAGTGATCCCTCTGTTGGATCTGGGCAAAGTAAATTGAAAACCCTGGAAAGTGTTTACCATTCTTATTGCCATGAAGAATATTCATGATTCATGGGAAAAGGTCAAAATATCAACATTAACACGATTTTGGAAGAAGTTGATTCCAACCCTCATGGGTGACTTTGAGGAGTTCAAGACTCCAGTGGAGGAAGTCACTGTCGTTGTTGTGGAAATAGCAAGAGAACTAGAATTCGAAGTGAAGACTGAAAATGAGACTGAATTGCTGCCATTTCAGGATAAAGCTTTAACAGATGAGGAGTTGCTTCTTGTGGATGAGCAAAGAAGGTGGCTTCTTGAGTTGGAATCTACTGCTGTTGAAGATGTTGTGAAGATTGTTGAAAAGACAACAATGGATTTAGAATATTACATAAACTTAGTTGATGAAGCAATGACAGGGTTGAATCCAATTTTGAAATCCATTCTACTGTGTGTAGAATGCTATCAAACAGTATTGCAAAATTGTTTGTGTAGGAAGAGTCAATCAATGTTGCAAACTACATTGCTGTTTAATTTTAAGAAAGCACTAAGGGCTTCCCTGATGGTGCAGTGGTTGAGAGTCCGCCTGCCGATGCAGTGGATGCGGGTTCGTGCCCCAGTCCTGGAGGATCCCACGTGCCGCGGAGTGGCTGGGCCTGTGAGCCATGGCCTCTGGACCTGCGCGTCTGGAGCCTGTGCTCCACAGCGGGAGAAGCCACGGCAGTGAGAGGCCCACGTACAGCAAAAAAAAAAAGAAAGAAAGAAAGAAAGCACCACAGCTAACCCAGCCTTCAGCAACCATCAACGTGAAGAAAGGCTCTCCAGCAGCAAAACGACTATGACTTGTTGAAGGCTCAGATATGGGTAATATTTTTTAACAATAAAGTATTTTTTATTAAGGTATGTGCGTTATTATTTTTTATTTATTTATATATATATTTTTATGGTACGCGGGCCTCTCACTGTTGTGGCCTCTGCAGTTGTGGAGCACAGGCTCCAGACGCGCATGCTCAGCGGCCATGGCTCACAGGCCCAGCTGCTCTGCGGCATGTAGGGTCTTCCCAGACCGGGGCATGAACCCGTGTCCCCTGCATCGGCAGGCGGACTCTCAACCACTGTGCCACCAGGGAAGTCCCGGTATGTGCATTAATTTTTACACGTAAGGCTGTTGTATATATAATAGACTGCAGTATAGTATAAGTTTTACATGCACTGGAAACCAAAAAATATTTATGACTCACTTTATTTTGATATTTGCTTTATTTTGGTGGTCTGGAGCTAAACCCACAGTATCTATGAGGCAATTACTTCAGAAACTCACCTAGATTTCCCAGAAGTCCCCCTGGGTAGTGGTTATGAATTCCATAGATTACCACTTTGCGTATATTTTGCATGCATAGTGAAATAAATCCAGGTTTTAACATTTCACATTCTAGGAGGATTCTGAGTGCCTCCCTGCATTTTCTGAGCTGCAGAAAGTGTTATGTTAATAAGACCATATTTAAAATTCACCCCAGTGGTGCATCAGGATCCTTGCTGGGAAAGACATACCGAGATGTTTGCTATAATCCACACTAAGACCTTTCTAAATATGTAAAGGCTTTGTTGCAGTGAAGGATGCTTTATTTGAGGAAGATGATCTGCCTGTGGGATCACTAGAGAATTTGTTTTGGTCTGGGGGGTAGTAAAGTTGTCAGAGCTCTGATGCTGGCATGCACAGCTATGCCTGAAGTTCTCACACATTTCTTGTGCTTCTGGGGGTGCCATATCTCTAGCTGATTTAATTCCATCAGCTGATTAATTTTGTTTTTCTCTCTGAGATGAACGGGTGTGCAGAGGACACCATTTAAACACACTTGATTTTTTCATCTCCTGGTTTTTTGTTTTAGATGCTAATGTTACATGTTTTCCCAACTACTTTATGGACTTTGTTAACCAAATAGACAAGGCATGCTGTACCCATTTTATACATGGTAAGAATTAAGCTGATTAAGTGGCTTGTCATGTTGCATTATAAATTATGCCACTTTAAGCATTACCAGTTTCAACTTGTCTCTGTTCTGAAAGAAATCACTAGAATAATTCTAATTTCTTAAGTGAGAGACAGATGGATGGTCATTTTAGGGGAGGGACTTGACAAGGTAGCCCCTCCAAATTCCCCTTGATATGTTCAGCTGACATTGAGGCAGGGATCAGTAAATTTGCAAATGAGAGAAGAAACCTCCTGAGAAGAAAAAGATCTAGATTCTGACCCCTTTCTCTTTTAAGGGCCACTATCTGAGAGTGTCTCTGATGGATTAAGAATGTCAGAAGTAAAAGTTGCTAGTGGTAAAGAGCACCAAAGGCCACCAAAGAGGAAATCATCATGGAGAGAAGTAGTTTGACAAATAATCTGAAAACACCACAGACTAAACTAGTAATAGTCAGTAGAAATATACTGCAAATCACAAATATAATTTTAATTTTCTAGTTGCCACATTAGTAGGAAAAGAAGTGCCTAATTTTAGTACATTTTTTAACCTAATACACCAAAAATATTATCATCTCAAAATAATTAATATAAAAATTGTTGAAATATGTTTATATATTTTTATTTGTTAAATCTTTTAAATGAAATGTATATTTTATTTTTATTGAAATATAATTGATTTACAATATTGTGTTAGTTTCAGGTGTACAACAAAGTGATTGTTATATTTATGTATATATATAATTTTTTCAGACTGTTTTCTAAGTTACTACAAGATATTGAATATAGTTCCTTGTGCTCTACAATAAATCCTTGTTGCTTATTTATTTTGTATATAGTAGTTTGTATCTGTTAATCCCATATTCCTAATTTATCCCTCCCCCACTCCCTTTCCCCTTTGGTAATCATATATTTGTTTTCTATGTCTGTGAGCCTGTTTCTGTTTCACACACAGGTTCATTTGTATTATTTTTTAGATTCCACATATGTGATATCATATAATATTTGTTTTTCTCTGTTGACTTACTTCACTTAGTATGATATTCTCTAGGTCCATGTTGATGCAAATGACAATATTTCATTCTTTTTTATGGCTGAGTAATATTCCATTGTGTGTGTGTGTATATATATATATATATATATATATATATATATATATATATTTGTTTGTTTTTGTTTTTTTTTTCTCTTAAACCAGTCTTCTGTTGATGGACACTTGGGTTGTTTCCATGTCTTATCTATTGTAATTAATGCTCTTATGAACATTGGGGTACATGTATCTTTTATAATTAGAGCTTTCATCTTTTCGGAATATATGCCCAAAAGTGGGATTGATGGATCATATGGGAGCTCTAGTCTTAGTTTTTAAGGAACCACCATATTGTTTTCCATAGTGGCTGCACCAATTTACATTCCCACCAACTGTGTAGAAGGGTTCCGTTTTCCCCACAAGGAGTGTATTTTCTGTAAGTACACCTTTATTTGAACTAGCCACATTTCAGCTGCTCTAGTCACTGATTGGTCACCATGTTGGACAATTCATAAGAGAAAGGTAAGAAATGCCCTCTTAGCAGCTACTCTCACAATACTGTCATGCTTTAGAACCATAGAGTATAAGCCAGAGAGCTGTAACTATGAAATGTTGCTGGTTCTACCTCAGGGACACAAAGGGTAATGAGGATGACACCAGAGAGCAGTAAAGAACCAAAACACCACGTGGTGGACCACAAGTGGACTGCTAATTTTGCTTTGTTCTCTCTGTTGTATGAAGATAGAGTTAATCCCATAATTCTTGACTAGTTACTGTAGGGGGAAGAAGAAGAACTCGGAAGAGAATATGATCTAATGGTAAATCAAAGCAAAGAGACTTCAGCTTAGAATCTGAAGAACCAGAGAAATATAATAATTTTGCTCTGGAAGCCTGTGAAGTGGGTCAAGTGAGTCACAATTATTTAGTTGTGTGTCAGCCTTTCCTTCCCAATATGTCATGAGCCCCTTGAGGGGAGAAATTAGGATTTACTCTTTTATGGTAGATCCTGGGCCTTATGCAACAGCACACTTGTGTTAAGCAGGATAAGTATAGTCTTTTTCAACCTCTTTCCAGCATCTGAAGAGCACTCAGCACAGTCTTATAGGTTAAAAAAAATTGTCAAAAGACTGAGCAGAAAGACCTGAGCTTCCTCCCTCTCCAATGGCAGCTTCCTCCTTACAAAATACATGTAACCAGGAGGCTTACTCTACACATGTCTCAAGTAAGTCTCTGTAGGTCTTACTATCTTTACCTACCTCACTAAGTCAGTGGGAAGAAAAATACAAGAAAAGCTATAGGAATTTAAAAGGTTACATTTGCATAGTATTTTTAGATTGTATCAACAGCTTTCACATGCAAATCTCATTTAAATCTACACATTTTACTAATTCAGAAAGGGTAGGACACTAGGTCCAGTCAAGTCACTAACAAGTCATTTGGCTGGAAATTGAACCTAAGGTGTCTGACTTCAAATCCAACTCATTTTCTATCTTCCTGCCCCTGCACCACAGTTGCATCCAGATGCAGAACCATATTGTGCTGACAATAAAATATTCTAGGTAAATGTGTGATATTTCCATCATGTTGTTATCAGGAGGGGCCTAGTATGCCCAGACTAAAATGTCATCATTATTTGAAACTGCCTTTGGCTTATCTTTACATATATTAAATACAACTATTGACCCATCAGAAAATCCAGAGTAGTTCCAAATACAGATTTTCATTTTCCAGTTGTACCATGATAGTTTGTCTTCCAGAATAAAATGACTTCTTTGGAAGCAAGGGAGAATTTGATTTATTAAATCTGACCCAGACGTCAGATTGGTGTGCTTTATTGTGTGAATCTAACTGAAAGTTTTCTTAGCAGGATCTCCTGTTACTAAAGCAAGTAGATTTTACACAATTTGGTCTTCAAATCTATGGGGAAAAATAGGCCAGACCACACGGCTGGCTTGGAAAACAATGTAAATGCATTTTTGTTCAGTAAACAATTGAAAAGAGAAAATAATTTCCTCCTAAGCCAACAGAAAGTGGGAAAGGACAAACATTTGTTCTTGCCAAATTCAGTCTGAATTATTTATTACCTGCTACAGATTGGGGTATGACAATAATATTGTAAGAAGCAGAAAAATTCTGATACTGTCTCAAGAAATAGCTTGTAAGTATCAGTAAATTATCACACATCAGCCATTGCAAGGGGTGGATCGTGGAGTGTTGTGACTCTCCTAGATTCTGCATTTGGGGGAAAAAACCTTAATACTTCTCAACATGCTGTTGAGAAAGGAGAGTGGACTTGAAACCCAAATATCTGACATCATCTTTTGCAAATTACTGAAACTTACTGAGTTTCCCCTCCCCATTGTTAAGCAGGCTAATATCTACTTCAGAGGGTTGCAATGAGAATTAAGTGAGCTAATAGAAGTCAATTGTCCAGGTGCAATACTTAATCTATTGTAGAAACACCCATAGATAATTGATCCTTAGGGAAAACATACATTCATAAATATCATTTTTTTGTTTAAATATGATATTTAAGATATTTAAGGTCTGGTAATGTGATACAATAGCTGTTTCAACACTGGACTTGAAATGATTTAAAGTAATACATCAGTTCATTTGTATCTTTTTTTTTTTTTAGATTCTGCGTATAAGCAACATTGTACAATATTTATCTTTCTCTGACTTACTTCACTCAGTATGACAATTTCTAGGTCCACTCACAGACTTAGAAAATGAACTAATCATTACCAGGGGGGAAGGGTAGGGGGGATAGTTAGGGAGTTTGAGACTGACATGTACACACTGCTATATTTAAGATGGATAACCAATAAGGACCTACTGCATAGCACAGGGAACTCTGCTCAATATTATATAACAGCCTAAATGGGAAAATAATTTGAAAAATAATAGATACATGTATATGTATAACTGAATCACTTTGTTGTACACCTGAAGCTAGCACAACATTGTTAATCAACTATACACCAGTATAAAATAAAAAGTTTAAAAAATTAAAAAATAAAATAAAATAAAAGTAAGCAAATAAAAATAAAGTAATACATCATTAATTCATTTATTCCTTCACACTCATGGTCACTAAATGAGGTTTTAGTTTATTACCTGCTGTGTGTAAGACACTTTACTAGACCCTGAATATGTACTATTTAAAAAGGCAGACAATAAATCTATCCATTGTAGTCTACAACCAATAGGCTACTGTTTGGGGGTGGGTGTGAGGGTGGTAAAAGTTGTTAGAAAAGAAAGGCCTTGGCTTCCTAATATAAGAGTGATGATTTTAACATTCACTATGAATGGCAAAGGATGTTTTGCAAAAAGATGTTTAAGACACCCATCCCCAACACTCCAGCTTGCAATCACAAAGTACCAGGCTGCCATGTCTGACAGCATTCCTTTCCAACAAACCCAGTAGGCAACCAGCTTGTATGGCATGTTAAGGAGACGCTAGAGTTTATTGGCAATCAAATTATAAAATCCCCATATTTAACTAGTATTCTTCAAGCAAAAGCAAAAGAAAAGTCTAGGATCTTACTTTTATTTATTTTTATTTATTTTTATTTTTATTTAATTAATTTATTTATTTGGCTGAATTGGGTCTTTGTTGCTGTGCATAGGCTTTCTCTAGTTATGGTGAATGGGGACTACTCTTTGTTATGGTGTGCGGGTTTCTCATTGCAATAACTTCTCTTGTTGTGGAGCTAGGATCTTACTTTTATTAACAATAAAGGCTCTACAGCAGAAAGCAGATGCCCCAGAACACAGTGATCAACATAAACTCCAGGCAAAGATGGATTTTTAAATAAATTGCTCTGGGACAACTGGGTAGCCATTTGGGAAAAAGGTAAAATTAGATTCATATCTCACACCATACAAGAATAGAGTCTAAATAGATTATAAAGCTAAATCTAAAAAATGAAATCAGCATGTACTATATGGGTGAATTCCTCTTTAAATTCAGAGTAGGATAGAATTTCTAATTATGACTTAAAACCTAGAGGCAATAAAAAGATTGTTAAAGCTGACTAGAGAAAAAAATTGTAAAAATTCATAGCACAAAACACCATAAAAAATCAAAAGACGAACTGAAAAACAGTGAGAAAATATTTGTAATGTGTACCATCTACAAAAGTTTGATTAATAATACAAAAGGAATTCTTAAAAATTGAAAGACAAAAAATGAGGGAAAATAGAAAAAATATATGGACAGACAACTCATTATATACATATATATATATATATATATATATATATATATATAGCCTTCAAACATATAAAAATATAATAATAAAAGAAATGTAAGTTATAACAACACTGAGATATCATTTCTCATGTCCCAGATTGACAAAGACTAAACAGTAGGAAACAAAGTTGCTGAAACAACTGGACATCCACAAGCAAAATATGAATCTAGACACAAACATAATGCTCTTCACAAAAATTAACTCAATATAGATCATAAACATAAATGTAAAAAGCAAAACTGGGAAGCTCCTAGAAGGTAACATAGGAGAAAATATATGTGACCTCTGATATGTTGATGACTTTTTGGATAAAACATCAAAGACATGATCCATGAAAGAAATAATCGATAAGCTGAACTTTATTATATTAAAAATGTCTGCTCTATGAAAGACACTGTAAAGAGAAAGAAAAGTGAAACCACACTGGGAGAACATATTTTCAAAGGATATATCTGATAAAGGACTGTTATTCCTTTATACAAAGAATTACACAGAGAGAGACCTTCAAGATGGCTGAGAAGTAAAACGTGGAGATCAGCTTCCCCCCAGCAAATACATCAGAAATACATCTACATGTGGAACAACTCCTACAGAACACATACTGAATGCGGGCAGAAGACCTCAGACTTCCCAAAAAGCAAGAAACTCCCCACGTACCTGGGTAAGACAAAAGAAAAAAACAGAGACAAAAGAATAGTGACAGGACCTGTACCTCTGGGAGGGATCTGTGAAGGAGGAAAAGTTTCCACACACTAGGAAGCCCCTTCACTGGTAGAGACTGGGGTTGGTAGGGGGAAAGCTTCAGAGCCACGAAGGAGAGTGCAACAACAGGGGTGCAGAGGGCAAAGTGGAGATATCCCCTCACAGAGGATTGGTGCCAACCAGCACTCACCAGCCTGAGAGGCTTGTCTTCTCACCTGCCAGGGTGGTTGGAGACTGCGAGCTGAGGCTCAGGTTTCAGAGCTCAGACCCCAGGGAGAGGACTGGGGCTGGCTGCATGAACACAACCTGAAGGGGGTTAGTGTACCACAGCTAGCTGGGAGGAAGTCTAGGATAAAGTCTGGGACTACCTAAAAGGCAAGAGACCATTGTTTCAGGGTGTGCGATGAGAGAGGATACAGAGCACAGCAAAAATGATCTCCAGAGACAGATAAGAGCTGTGGATATCAGCATGGAGCCCAGAGATGGGCATGAGACTCTAAGGTTGCTGCTGCAGCCAGCAAGAAGCTTGTGTGAAAACACAGGTCACTATCCACACCTCCCCAACCTCCCCTCCTGCAAGCCTGTGCAGCCCGCCACTGCCAGGGTCCTGTGATGCAGGGGCAACTTCCCCGGGAGAACACAAGGCATGTCTCAGGCTGTTGCAACGTCAAGCTAGCCTCTGATACCGCAGGCTAGCCCAGCATTCCATAACCCTCCCCCTCCCCTCCCCCACCCCCCACCCACCCTCCCCCGCCTAAGTGAGCCAGAGTCCCCTAATCAGGTGCTACTTTAACACCGTCCTGTCTGAGGGAAAACAGATGCCCTCAGGCGACCTACAGGCAGAGGCAGGGACAAATCCAAAGCTGAACACCAGGAGCTGTGCAAACAAAGAATAGAAAGTGAAATTTCTCTCAGCAGCCTCAGGAGCAGCAGATTAAATCTCCACAGTCAACCAGATGTACAGGGCATCTGTGGAATACCTGAATAGACAATGAATCAACCCAAAACTGAGGTGGTGGACTTTGGGAACAACGGTAGACTTGGGGTTTGCTTTCTGTATCTAATTGGTTTCTGGTTTTATGTTTATCTAAGTTTAGTATTTAGAGTTTATTATCATTGTTAGATTTGTTTATTGATTTGATTGCTCTCTTCCTTTTTTAATATATATATATATATATATATATATAATTTTTCCTTTTTCTATTTTGTGAGTGTGTATGAGGATGTTTCTTTGCATGATATTGTCTGTATAGCTTTGCTTTTACCATTTGTCCTAGGGTTCTATGTGTCCGTTTTTTCTTTTTTTTTTCTTTTTCTACAGTTTTTACCTATTGTTATCATTGGTGAATTTGTTTTTTAGTTTGTCTGCTCTCTTCCTTCTTTCTTTTTTTATATTACTTTATAAATTTTAAAATTTTATTTTTAATAATTTTTTATTTTAATAACTTTTTAATTTAATTTTATTTTTTCTTCTTTGTTTTTTTCTTATTTTTCTTCTTAGTCATGTGGCTGACAAGATCTTTGTGCTCCAGCCAGGTGTCAGGCCTGTGCCTATGAGGTGAGAGAGCCGAGATCAGGACATTGGTCCACCAGAGACCTTCTGGCTCCACACAATATCAAACAAGGAAAGCTCTCCCAGAGATCTCCATCTCAACTCTAAGACCAAGATCCACTCAACAACCACAAGATACAGTGCTGGACACCCTATGCCAAACAACTAGCAAGACAGGAACACAACCCCACGCATTAGCAGAGAGGCAGCCTAAAATAATAATAAGGTCATAGAAACCCTAAAACACACCACAGGACATGGTCCTGTCCACCATAAAGACAAGATCCAGACTCATCCACCAGAACACAAACACCAGTCCCCTCCACCAGGAAGCCTACACAACCCGCTGAACCAACCTTACTCACTGGGGGCAGACACCAAAAGCCCCGGGAACTACAAACCTGTAGCCTGTAAAAAGGAGATGCCAAACACACTGAGTTAAGCAAAATGAGAAGACAGAGAAACACACAGAAGATAAAGGAGAAAGGTAAAAACCCACCAGACCAAACAAATGAAGAGGAAATATGCAGTCTACCTGAAACAGACTTCAGGATAATGATGGTAAAGATGATCCAGAATCCTGGAAATAGAATGGAAAAAATACAAGAAACATGTAACAAGGACCTAGAAGAACTAAAGAAAAAATAAACAATAAAGAACAACACAATAAATGAAATTACAAATTCTCTAGAAGGGATCAATAGCAGAATAACTGAGGCAGAAGAACGGATAAGTGACCTGGAAGATAAAATAGTGAAAATAACTACTGCAGAGCAGAATAAATAAAAAAAAATGAAAAAAGAACTGAGAACAGTCTCAGAGACCTCTGCGACAATATTAAACGCACCAACACTCGAATTATAGGGGTCCTAGAAAGAAGAGAAAAAGAAAGGACTAAGAAAATTTTAAGAGTTTATAATTAAAAATTTTCCTAACATGGGAAAGGAAATAGTCAATCAAGTCCAGGAAGAAGAGACAGTCCCTTGCAGGATAAATCCAAGGAGAAATACCCCAAAACACATATTAATCAAAGCATAAAAATGAAATACATGGGTTTCCCTGGTGGCGCAGCTGTTGAGAGTCTGCTTGCCAATGCAGGGGACACGGGTTCATGCCCCAGTCCAGGAAAATCCCACATGCCACGGACCAGCTAAGCCCATGAGCCATGGCCACAGAGCCTGTGCATCCGGAGCCTGTGCTCCACAATAGGAGAGTCCACAACAGTGATAGGCCTGCGTACCACAAAACAACAACAACAAAAAAAACAAAAACAAAAACACCAAATGCTGAAAGAACTGCTTTAGGCAGGAAACACAGAAAAAGAAAACACGTACAGTAACAAAACCCAAAACAATTAAGAAAATGGTAATAGGAACATACATAACGAAAACTACAATAAATAAAAAATGGATTAAAGGATAAAACAAAGACATAGACAGGCTGAATGGATACAAAAATAGGACCCATTTATATGCTGTCTACAAGATACCCACATCAGACCTAGGGATACATACTGACTGAAAGTGAGGGGATGGAAAAAGATATGCCATGCAAATGGAAATCAAAAGAAAGCTGGAATTGCAATTCTCATATCAGAAAATAGACTTTAAAATAAAAACTATTACAAGAGACAAAGAAGGACACTACATAATGATCAAGGGATCGATCCAAGAAGATATAACAGTTGTAAATATGTACGCATCCAACTTAGGAGGACCTCAATATGTAAGGCAAATGCTCACAGCAATAAAAGTGGAAATTGACAGTAACACAATCATAGTCAGGGACTTTAACACCACACATTCACTAATGGACAGATCATCTGAAATGAAAATAAATAAAGAAACATGAAAATAAATAAGGAAACACAAGCTTTAAATGATATATTAAACAAGAGGGACTAAATTGATATATAGAGGACATTCCATCCAAAAATATCAGAATACACTTTCTTCTGAAGTGATCATGGAATATTTTCAGGATAGAACATACCTTTGTTCACAAATCAAGTCTTCTTAAATTTAAGAAAATTGAAATCATATCAATTATCTTTTCTGACAACAACACTATGAGATTAGATATCAACTACAGGAAAAAAATCTGTAAAAAATACAAACATATGGAGGCCAAATAATACACTACTAAATAACCAAGATATCACTGAAAATATCAAAGGGGAAATGAAAAAATACCTAGAAACCAATGAAAATGAAAACATGATTACCCCAAATCTATGGGATTTAGCAAAGGCAGTTTTTAGAAGGAAGTTTATAGCAATACAATCTTACCTCAAGAAACAAGAAGTATCTCAAATAAGCAACCTAAAATTAAAACAAAAACAAATAGAGACAGAAGAATAAAAACCCCCAAACTTAGAAGAAGGAAATAAATCATAAAGATCAGATCAGAAATAAATGAAAAAGAAATAAAGGAAACAATTGAAAACATCAATAAACCTAAAAGTTGGTTCCTTGAGAAGATAAAAAAAATAATAAACCATTAGCCAGACTCATCAAGAAAAACAGGGAGAAGACTCAAATCAATATAATAGAAATGAAAAAGGAGATGTAACAACTGACACTACAGAAATACAAAGAATCATGAAAGATTACTACAAGCAAGCTTTTGACAATAAAATGGACAAGCTGGAAGAAATGGACAAATTCTTAGAAAAGCACAACCTTCTGAGACTGAACCTGGAAGAAATAGAAAATATAAACAGAACAATCACAAGCAGTGAAATTGAGACTGTGATTAAAAATTTTCCAACAAACAAAAGCCCAGGACCAGATGGCTTCCCAGGTGAAATCTATCAAATATTTAGAGAAGAGTTAATACCTATACTTCTGGAACACTTTCAAAATATAACAGAGGGAGGAACACTCCCTAACTCATTCTACAAGGCCATCATCACCCTGATACCAAAACCAGAAAAAAATGTCACAAAGAAAGAATAATACAGGCCGATATCACTGATGACATAGATGCAAAAATTCTCAACAGATCTCTAGTGAAGAGAATCCAACTGCACATTAAAAGGATCATACACCATAATCAAGTGGGGTATATCCCAGAAATGCAAGGATTATTCAATACACGCAAATCAATCAATGTGATAAACCATATTACAAATTGAAGGAAAAAAGCATATGATCATCTCAATAGATGCAGAAAGCTTTCGAAAAAATTCAATACCCATTTATGATAAAAACCCTCCAGAAGGTAGGCCTAGAGCAAACTTTCATAATAAAAACCATATATGAAAAACCAACAACCAGCATAATGCTCCATGGTAAAAAACTGAAAACATTTCTTCTAAGATAAGGAAAAAGACAAGGTTGTTCATTCTCACCACTATTATTCAACAAAGATTTGGAAGTTTTAGCCACAGCAATCAGAGAAGAAAAATAAGTAAAAGAAATCCAAATTGGAAAACAAGAATTAAATCTGTCACTGTTTGCAGATGACATGATACTACACATGGAAAATCTTAAAGATGCTGCTAGAGATTTCTAGAGCTAATCAATGAACTTGATAAAGTAGCAGGATACAAAATTAATGTACAGAAATCTCTTGAATTCTTGTACACTAATGATGGAAACTCTGAAAGAGAAATTAAGGAAACACTCCCATTTACCATTGCAACAAAAAGAATAAAATACCTTGGAATCAACCTACCTAAGAGATGAAAGACATGTATGCAGAAAACTATAAGACACTGAGGAAAAAATTAAAGTTTTTTTTTTTTTTTTTTTTTTTTGCGGTACGCGGACCTCTCACTGTTGTGGCCTCTCCCATTGTGGAGCACAGGCTCTGGATGCACAGGCTCAGTGGCCATGGCTCACGGGCCTAGCCGCTCTGCGGCATGTGGGATCTTCCCAGACCGGGGCACTAACCCATGTCCCCTGCATCGACAGGTGGATTCTCAACCACTGTGCCACCAGGGAAGCCCAAAATTAAAGTTTTTACAAACAGATGGAGAGATGTACCATATTCTTGAGTTAGAAGAATCAACACTGTGAAAATGACTCTACTACCCAAAGCAATCTACAGATTCAATGCAATCCCTATCAAACTACCACTGGCATTTTTCACAGAACTAGAACAAAAATATTCACAATTTGTATGGAAACAGAAAAGACCCCAAATAGCAAAAGCAATGTTGAGAAAGCAAAACAAAGCTGGAGGAGTCATGTTCCCAGACCTCAGACTATACTACAAAGCTACCATAATCAAGACAATATGGCACTGGCACAAAAACAGAAATATAGAACAATGGAAGAGGATAGAAAGCCCAGAGATAAACCCACTGACATATGGTCAACTTATTTTTGAAAAAGGAGACAAAGAATATACAATGGAGACAAGAAATCCTCTTCAATAAGTGGTGCTGGGAAAACTGGACAGCTACATGTAAAAGAGTGAAATTAGAACACTACATAACACCATACACAAAAGTAAACTCAAAATGGATTAAAGACCTAAATATAAGGCCAGACGCTATAAAACTCTTAGAAGAAAACATAGGCAGAACACTCTATGACCTAAATCACAAAAAAATCCTTTTTGACCCACCTCCTAGAGAAATGGAAATAAAAGCAAAAATAAACAAATGGGGCCTAATGAAACTTAAAAGCTTTTGCACAGCAAAGGAAACCATAAACAAGACCAAAAGCCAGCCCTCAGAATGGGAGAAAACATTTGTAAATGAAGCAAGTAACAAAAGATTAATCTCCAAAATTTACAAGCAACTCATTCAGGTCAATGTCAAAAAAACAAAAAAATCCAAAAAGGTGCAGAAGACCTAAATAGACATTTCTCCAAAGAAGATATACAGGGACTTCTCTCATGATGCAGTGGTTAAGCATCTACCTGCCAATGCAGGGGACATGGGTTCAAGCCCTGGTCCAGCAAGATCCCACATGCCATGGTGCAAATAAACCTGTGAGCCACAACTACAGAACCTGCACTATAGCGCCTATGTGCGACAACTACTCAGCCCAATTGCCACAACTACTGAAGCCCACATGCCTAGAGTCTGTGCTCCACAACAAGAGAAACCACTGCAATGAGTCATGCATCACAACGAAGAGCAGCCCCCACTTACCGCAAATAGAGAAAGCCTGTGAAGAGCAACGAAGACACATACAGCTGAAAATTAAAAAAAAAAAGAAGATATATAGATGGCCAGCAAACACATGAAAGGATTCTCAGCATCAATAGAGAAATGCAAATCAAACCTACAGTGAGGTATCACCTCACACCAGTCAGAATGGCCATCATCAAAAAATCTACAAACAATTAATGTTGGAGAGGGTGTGGAGAAAAGAGAACCCGTTTGTACTGTTGGTAGAATGTAAATTGGTACAGCCTGTATGGAGAACAGTATGGAGCTTCCTTTAAAAAACTAAAAATAGAAGTACCATATGGCCCATCAATACCACTACTGGGCATATACCCTGAGAAAACCATAATGCAAAAAGAATCATGCACCACAATATTCATTACACCTCTATTTACAATAGCCAAGACATGGAAGCAACCTCTGTGTCCATTGATAGATGAATGGATAAAGAAGATATGGGACATACATAGAATGGAATATTACTCAGCCACAAAAAAAAACCACGAAATTGAGGTTTTTTTAGTCAGGTGGATGGACCTAGAGTCTGGCATACAGAGTGAAGTTAAGTCCAAAAGAGAAAAACAAATACCATATGATAACACATATATATGGAATCAAAAAATAGATAAATAAAAAATAAAGTTTCTGAAGAACCTATGGGCATGACAGGAATAAAGACCCAGGCATAGAGAATGGACTTGAGGACATGGGGAAAGGGAAAGGTAAGCTGGGACGAAGCACGAGAGTTGCCTGGAAAAATATACACAACCAAATGTAAATTAGATACCTAGTGGGGAGCAGCTACATAGCACAGGGAGATCATCTCAGTGCTTTGTGACCATCTAGAAGGTTGGGATAGGGAGGGTGGGAGGGAGATGCAAGAGGGAGGAGTTATGGAGATATATGTATACGTATAGCTGATTAACTTTGTTATACAGCAGAAACTTACACTCCATTGTAAATCAATTATACTCCAATAAAGTTGTGAAAGAAAAAAATTACACAAATAACTCTTAAATAAGAAAATAAAAGCTCAACTTAATAATTGATCAAAAGACCTGGACTGACACCTCTCATTGGAAGATATATAGATGTCACATAAGCATATGAAAAGATATTCAACATCATATATTATTAAGGAATTGCAAATGACAACAGTGAAATAGCACTATACACTATTAAAATGTCCAAGAATCGGAACCAAGATGGCAGAGTAGAAGGACATGCTCTCACTCCCTTTTGTGAGAACACCAGAATCACAACTAGCTGCTGGACAATCATCTACAGGCAGACACTGGAAGTCACCAAAAATGATACCCCACATCCATAGACAAAGGAGAAACCACAATGAGATTGTAGGAGGCACAGAACCATAGTAAAATTGAATCCCATAACTGCTGGATGGGTGACTCACAGACTGGAGAACACTTATACCACAGAAGTCCACTTACTGGAGTGAATGTTCTGAACCCCACATCAGGCTTCCCAACCTTGGGGTCTGGCAACAGGAGGAGGAATTCCTAGAGTCAGACTTTGAAGGATAGTGGGATTTGATGGCAGGACTTCGACAGGACTGGGAGAAAAAGAGACTCCACACTTGGAGGGCACACACAAAGTAGTGTGTGCATTGGGAGCCAGAGGAAGGAGCAGTGGCCCCAAGGGAGACTGAAACAGACTTACCTGCTAGTGTTGGAAGGTCTCCTGCAGAGGCGGAGGTGGCTGTGGCTCACCGTGAGGACAAGGACACTGGCAACAGAAGTTCTGGGAAGTACTCCTTGGCATGAGCCCTCCCAGAGTCTGCGATTAGCTCCACAAAAGAGTCCAGATAGGCTCCAATGTTGGGTTGCCTCAGGCCAAACAACCAACAGGGAGAGTACCCAGCCCTACCCATTAGTAGTCAAACAGATGATAGTTTTACTGAGCTCTGCCCGCCAGAGCAACAGTCAGCTCTACCCTCCACCAGTCCCTCCGATCAGGAAACTTGCAAAAGCCTCTTAGATAGCCTCATCCACCAGAGGGCAGACAGAAGAAGAAAGAAGACCTACAATCCTGCAGCCTGTGGAACAAAAAACATATTCACAGAAAGATAGACAAGTTTAAAAGGCAGAGGGCTATGTACCAGATGAAGGAACAAGATAAAATCCCAGAAAAAAAAAACAAACTAAATGAAGTGGAGATAGGCAACCTTCCAGAAAAAGAATTCAGAATAATGATAGTGGTGATGATCAAGGACCTCAGAAAAAGAATGGAAGCAAAGATCGAGAAGATGCAAGAAATGTTTAACAAAGACTTAGAAGATTAAAGAACAAACAAACAGAGATGAACAATACAATAACTGAAATGAAAACTATACTAGAAGGAAGCAATAGCAGAATAACTGAGGCAGAAGAACGCATAAGGGACCTGGAAGACAGAATGCTGGAATTCACTACTGCAGAACAGAATAAAGAAAAAAGAATGAAAGGAAATGAAGACAGCCTAAGAGACCTCTGGGACAACATTAAATACAAAATATTCACATTATAGGGGTCCCAGAAGAAGAGAGAGCTAAAGACCAGAGAAAATATTTGAAGAGATTATAATCGAAAACTACCTTAACATGGGAAAGGAAATAGCCATCCATGTCCAGGAAGCGCAGAGAGTCCCATACAGGATAAACCCAAGGAAAAACATGCCGAGACACATAGTAATCATACTGGTGAAAATTAAAGACAAAGAAAATATACTGAAAGCAGCAAGGGAATAATGACAGATAACATACAAGGTAACTCCAATAAGGTTAACAGCTGATTTCTCAGCAGAAACTCTACAAGCCAGAAGGGAGTGGCATGATATACTTAAAGTGATGAAAGGGAAGAACCTACAACCAAGATTACTCTACCCAGCAAGGATCTCATTCAGATTTGACGGAGGAATTAAATGCTTTACAGACAAGCAAAAGCTAAGAGAATTCAGCACCACCAAACCAGCTCTACAGCAAATGCTAAAGGAACTTATCTAAGTGGGAAACTCAAGAGAAGAAAAGGACCTACAAAAAAAAAAAAAAAAAACAACTAAGAAAATGGCCATAGGAACATACATATCGATAATTACTTTAAACGTGAATGGATTAAATGCCTCAACCAGAAGAAACAGGCTTGCTGAATGGATACAAAAACAAGACCCATCTATATGCTGTCTACAAGAGACCCACTTCACACCTAGGGACACATACACACTGAGAGTGAGGGGATGGAAAAAGATATTCCATGCAAATGGAAATCAAAAGAAAGCTGGACTAGCAATACTCATATCAGATAAAATCGACTTTAAAATAAAGAATGTTACAAGAGACAAGGAAGGACACTACATACTGATAAAGGGATCAATCCAAGAAGAAGATATAAAAATTAAAATATATATGCACCCAACAGAGGAGCACCTCAATACATAAGGCAACTGTTAACAGCTATAAAGGAGGAAATCGACAATAACACAATAATAGTGGGGGACTTTAACACCTCGCTTACACCAATGGACAGACCATCCAAAATGAAAATAAATAAGGAAACAAAAGCTTTAAATGACACAATAGAAAAGATAGATTTAATTGATATTTATAGGACATTCCATCCAAAACCAGCAGATTACACTTTCTTCTCAAGTGCGATCAGAACATTCTCCAGGATAGATCACATCTTGGGTCACAAATCAAGCCTCAGTAAAATTAACAATATTGAAATCATATCAAGCATCTTTTCTGGCCACAACACTATGAGATTAGAAATGAATTACAGGGAAAACAACACAAACACATGGAGACTAAACAATACATTACTAAATAACCAAGAGATCACTGAAGAAATCAAAGAGGAAATCAAGAAATACCTAGAGACAAATGACAATGAAAACACGATGATCCAACACCTATGGGACACAGCAAAAGCAGTTCTAAGAGGGAAGTTTATAGCTATACAAGCCTACATCAAGAAACAAGAAAAAACACAAATAAACAATCTAACCTTACACCTAAACGAACTAGAGAAAGAAGAAGAAACAAAACCCAAAGTTAGCAGAAGGAAAGAAATCATAAAGGTCAGAGCAGAAATAAATGAAATAGAAACAATGAAAACAATATCAAATATCAATAAAACTAAAAGCTCATTCTTTGAGAAGATAAACAAAATTCATAAACCTTTAGCCAGACTCAACAAGAAAAATAGGGAGAGGACTCAAATCAATAAAATTAGAAATGAAAAAGGAGAAGTTACAACAGACACCACAGAAATACAAAGTATCCTAAGACACTATTAAAAGCAACTGTATACCAATAAAATGCACAACCTGGAAGAAATGGATAAATTCTTAGAAAGGTATAACCTTTCAAGACTGAACCAGGAAGAAATAGAAAATATGAACAGATGAATCACAAGTAATGAAATTGAAACTGTGATTAAGAATCTTCCAACAGGGCTTCCCTGGTGGCGCAGTGGTTGAGAGTCCGCCTGCCGATGCAGGAGACACGGGTTCGTGCCCCGGTCTGGGAAGATCCCACATGCCGCAGAGCGGCTGGGCCCGTGAGCCATGGCTGCTGAGCCTGCGCGTCCGGAGCCTGTGCTCTGCAGGGGGAGAGGCCACAACAGTGAGAGGCCCGCCTACCGCAAAAAAAAAAAAAAAAAAAAAAAAAAAGAATCTTCCAACAAACAAAAGTCCAGGACCAGATGGCTTCACAGGTGAATTCTATCAAATCCCAACCTTCTCAAACTACCCATCCTTCTCAAACTCTTCAAAAAATTGCAGAGGAAGGAACACTCCCAAACTCATTCCATGAGGCCACCATCAACCTGATACTAAAAGCAGACAAAGATACTGCAGAAAAAGAAAATTGCAGACAAATATCACTGATGAATATAGATGCAAAATCCTCAAAAAAATACTAGCAAATAGAATCCAACAACACATTAAAAAGATCGTACACCATGATCAAGTGGGATTTTTCCCAGGGATGCAAGAGTTCTTCAATATATGCAAATCAGTCAATGTGATACACCATATTAACTAATTGAAGAATAAAAACCATATTATCATCTCAATAGATGCAGAAAAAGCTTTTGACAAAATTCAAACCCATTTATGATAAAAACTCTCCAGAGAGTGGGCATAGAGGGAACCTACCTCAACACAATAAAGGCCATATATGACAAACCCACAGCAAACATCATTCTCAATGGTGAAAAACTGAAAACATTTCCTCTAAGACCACGAACAAGATGAGGATGTCCACTCTCACCACTATTTTTTAACATAGTTTTCAAACTCCTAGCCACAACAATCAGAGAGGAAAAAGAAATAAAAGGAATACTAATTGGAAAAAAAGAAGTAAAACTGTCACTGTTTGCAGATTACATGATACTATACATAGAGAATCCTAGAGATGCCACCAGAAAACTACTAGGGCTAATCAATGAATTTGGTAAAGTTGCAGGATACAAAATTAATTCACAGAAATCCCTTGCATTCCTATGCACTAATGATGAAAGATTGGAAAGATAAATTGAGGAAACACATTTACCATTGCAACAAAAAGAATAAAATACCTAGGAATAAACCTACTTAGAGGGACAAAAGACCTGTATTCAGAAAACTATAAGACACTGAAGAAAGAAATTAAAGATGATACCAACAGATGGAGAGATATGCCAGGTTCTTGGATTGGAAGAATCAATATTGTGAAAATGACTATAATACCCAAAGCAATCTACAGGTTCAATGCAATCCCTATCAAATTACCAATGACATTTTTTGCAGACCTAGAACAAAAAAATCTTAAAATGTGTTTGGAGATACAAAAGACCCCGAATACCAAAAGCAGTCTTGAGGGAAAAAAAAAACAGAGCTGGAGGAATCAGACTCCCTGACTTCAGACTACACTACAAAGCTACAATAATGAAGACAATGTGGTACTGGCCCAGAAACAGAAATTCAGATCAATGGAACAGGATAGAAAGCCCAGAGATAAACCCATGCACCTATGTTCAACTAATCTATGACAAATAAATGCAAGGATATACAATGGAGAAAAGACAGCCTCTTCAATAATTGGTGCTGGGAAAACTGGACAGCTACATGTAAAAGAATGAAATTAGAACACTCCCTAACACCATACACAATAATAAATTCAAAATGGATTACAGACCTAAATGTAAGACTGAACACTGTAAAACTCTTAGAGGAAAACATAGAAAGAACACTCTTTGACATAAGTCACAACAAGATCTTTTGTGATCCATCTCCTAGAGTAATGAAATAGAAACAAAAATAAACAAATGGGACCTAATGAAACATCAAAGCTTTTGCACCACAAAGGAAACCATAAACAAGATGAAAAGACAACCCTCAGAATAGGAGAAAATATTTGCAAATGAATCAACAGACAAAAGATTCATCTCAAAAATATATAAACAGCTCATTCAGCTCAATATTAAACAAACAAAAACCCAATCCAAAATGGGCAGAAGACCTAAATAGACATTTCTCCAAAGAAGACATACAGATGGCCCAGAGGCACATGAAAAGCTGATCAACATCACTAATTATGAGAGAAATGCAAATCAAAACCACAATGAGGTATCACCTCACACCAGTTAGAATGGGCATCATCAGAAAATCTACAAACAACAAATTCTGCAGAGGATGTGGAGAATAGGGAACCGTCTTGCACTGTTGGTGGGAATGTAAATTGATATTGCCACTATGGAGAACAGTGTGGAGGTTCCTTAAAAAACTAAAAATAGAATTACCATATGATCCAGCAATCCCACTACCTGGCATATACACAGAGAAAACCATAATTAAAAAAGACACAATCACCCCAATGTTCATGCAGCACAGTTTACAATAGCCAGGTCATGGAAGCAACCTAAATGCCCATCAACAGATGAATGGATAAAGAAGATGTAGTACATATATACAATGGAATATTACTCAGCCATGGAAAGGAACGATATTGGGTCATTTGTTGAGATGTGGATGGATCTAGAGACTGTCATACAGAGTGAAGTAAGTCAGAAAGAGAAAAACAAATATCGTATATTAATGCATATATTTGGAACCTAGAAAAATGGTACAGATGAATCAGTTTGCAGGGCAGAAATTGAGACACAGATGTAGAGGGCAAACATATGGACACCAAGGGGGGAAACCGGGGGTGGGGGGTGGTAGTGGGGTGTGATGAATTGAGCGATTGGGATTGACCTGTATACACTGATGTGTATAAAATTGATCATTAATAAGAATCTGCTGTATAAAAAAATAAATAAAATTTAAAAATAAAAATAATAAAAATAAGTAAATAAATAGATAAATAAGTAAAATGTACAAAATCCAAAACACTGACAATATCAAATTCTTGCAAAGGAGGATGTGGAGCAATAGGAACTCACATCCACTGTTTGTGGGGATGCAAAATAGTACAATCACACTGAAAGACAGTTTGGCAGTTTTTTACAAAATTAATCATACTCTTACCATATGATCTAGCAATCACACCCCTTCGTATTTATCCAAAGGAGTTGAAAACTTACATCCACACAGCAACATAGACACACATGCTTATAGCAGCTTCATTTATAATTGCCAAACTTGGAAGCAGCCAAGATGTCCTTCAGTAGGTGAATGGATAAACTGTAGTAGATCCAGACAATGGAATATTATTCAGTGTTTAAAAAGAATTGAACAATTAAGAAATGAAAAGATATGGAGCAACATTAAATGCATATTGCTAAGTGAATGAAGCCAATCTTAAAAGGCTGCATACTGTATGATTTCAACAATATGACATTCTGGAAAAGGCAAAAGTATGGAGACAGTAAAAAATCAGTGGTGTCCAGGGTTTAGGGAAGAGGGAGGAATGCATAGGAAGAGCATGGAGAATTTATGGGGCTGTGAAACTATTCTATATAATATTAATATGGTGAGTACAGGTTATTATATATTTGTCAAACCCATATAACACACAATACCAAGGATGAACCCCAATGAAAACTATAGACTTTTGTTGATGATGACGTGTCAATGTAGGTTTACCAATTGTAACAAGTGTACCACTGTGGTGGGGGATGTTGAATGTGAGGGAGGCTGTGCACTATGTAGGGCAGGGAGTATATGGGAACTATCTACTTTCCTCTCATTTTTTTTTCTTTTTAGTTTCTGCTTTATAACAAAGTGAATCAGTCATACATATACATCTGTTCCCACATCCCTTCCCTCATGCATCTCCCTCACTCCCACCCTCCCCATCCCACCCCTCCAGGCGGTCACAAAGCACCGACCTGATCTCCCTGTGCTCTGCGGCTGCTTCCCACTATCTATCTACCTTACGTTTGGTAGTGTATATATGTCCATGCCTCTCTTTCGCTTTGTCACAGCTTACCCTTCCCCCTCCCCATATCCTCAAGTCCATTCTCAAGTAAGTCTGTGTCTTTATTCCCGTTTTACCCCTAGGTTCTTCATGACATTTTTTAAAATTCCATATATATGTGTTAGCATACGGTATTTGTCTTTCTCTTTCTGACTTACTTCACTCTGTATGACAGACTCTAGGTCTATCCACCTCATTACAAATAGCTCAGTTTCGTTTCTTTTTATGGCTGAGTAATATTCCATTGTATATATGTGCCACATCTTCTTTATCCATTCATCCGATGATGGACACTTAGGTTGTTTCCAGCTCCACTCATTTTTTCTGTGAACCTAAAACTACTTTAAAAATCAAAGTCGGTTTACACACACACACAAAAAGTAGGATAACCCATCCTGTTAGCAAACCAATGAGATAACACACTGTTTTCAAACATTACTGGCCAACATGCAAACCAATACAGCCCTTCTGGAGGGGAGTTTAGCAAGACCTAACAAAACTACCTATGAACTTATATTTTGAACACACAATTCCACTCCTAGGAATTTACAGCATGAAATACATATATACACAAAGTTATCCATTGCAGCATTGTTTACTATTACAAAATATTAGAAGTGATCTAGATACTTCTACAAAAAGTTATTGAAAAAAATATGGTACATCTACACAATGGAATAATAGGTAGTTATAATAAAAATAGTGGAAGACCTTTTTAACTAATGTGACTTTCAGAACATAATGTTATGTGAAAAGTGCAAAAGTTTTACCTATAGTAAGCTACCTTTCATGTAAAAAAGAAAAGGATATAAGAAAATGTACACACACGATTTTGCAAAAGATATACAGGAAGGATAAACCAAAAAATAAAGAGGTTGGTTACATGCAGAGGTTAGATAGGAAAGGGCTGGAAAGTAGCATGGAACAGGAACAGGTAGTAGGGTTAAGAAGAAAAGGATACTTCTTAGTATAGCTCTAACCCTTAGAATCACAGGAATATGTCCCAAACCCCCACCATAAATAATAAATAATTGAAATCAACCAGAATGCAAGGGAATCCAAAATGAAATAGAAACAATACCAAATGAACTTAATTTCATTTAAAAAAATTGAAAAAAAATAACACTGAAGGGGTTGGGAAAGCAAAGAACAAGCTAAACAGTCTTTGAAAACCTAGAATTTGGATGAAATATTTAGTAAAGTGAAAGATGGTAACTGTACACAAATGCTGTAGTTTAGTTAGTAAAAGTGCTTCTCATAAGGAGTAGGTTAGCAGTTCTGGAAAATAAAGATATCATTAATATTTCAGAAAGAAATTTGATTGTTGAGGGAAAAAAAACAAAGTTGACAACCAGATGTATGCAAACAGGCTATCTCTGCCAATGAAATTCCAGCCCTATTGTTCAAAATGTCATTTATCTGTTGATAGATGTTCTTTCCACTTAAGTCAAATAGTAATTGTAAATAACACAGATACACAAAAGAAAGTCTACAGTACACCTTTGTTTACATAGAACTGATTTTTGTTTTCTAAAAGTAAAGCTCTAAGATGATCTTAAATATCAATTTCTAAAATTAAATAGAAAAATAAAAGGCTATTCCTTCACTGAATTCTTCAAGTTGGAGATCTTGGTTATTCTTAGAAGGCAGGAACAAAGAATTTGGGGAATAAGATAATTTTTTCTAGCAGCTTCAAAACTCTAGTTTTTCTTTAGAAATAGTTGAGACTATTATCATTCCAGGATAAACATCCAGTATAAAAGTATCATTTAAAAATAAACAGCAATTATTAATGTGTAAAGAAAAATCTATTTTATAAAAACGAAAATGAGTAGAGAATTTTCTGAAAAAGTTACTTTGCTTTCAGGTTACTTTTATCAATATGTGTATTCAACAAAGACCCTTTAAACATTTGCTTCGGACTGGCCCCACTCTCCTTCTGGTTCTGAGCACACATCAATGAATGAGACCAAAAGAGCTTGAACTGTAAGAAATTCTTACAAATCCAGCCCCAGGAATTTAGAAAACAGACACATCTTTCTTCCATATTGAAGGAAGGGTTATGGTGAATGTGAAGAGTCTTCACCCTCCTTTATTCAGCATGCAGAGAGAAAGGGTACTAACACTGGCTAAAAACCCAAGCACTTCACAGATAGCACTTTGTCATAATCATGAACTTTCTCTATGGCATGTAATTTCTCTGTTTTACAGTCCTGGACACTATGGTTCAGAAGCTCAAGTAACTAATAAAGATTAGATGAAAATAGAGATAGAGACATTTAAAGAATGATGAGAAGTTTCTGGCTTGAGCAGTAGGTCCTTCACTCTCATGATCATGTTCAAGAAAAAAAATGAATGAATGAATGAATCAATCAATCAATCGATCAATCACTCAATGAAAGGACATAGGTATCCCATTCTACAGCTATTCATTGCCCATGTATGGGTGAGTTTCAAGTTCTACTTTAGAGAATAAATGGTTGTCCCTTAAGTTCTGGGAAGAGAACTTCTATGGCAGTATTAAGAAGTTAGATTTAAAAAGATAAGATTTTTACACAAGTCTGATGAAGTGTCAAGGAGGCAGACAACCTGGGCACTGACTCTACCTTATTTCCAATTACTACATCTTGGTTGAAGAGTTAACATCTTGGACTTCAAAGCCTCATCTGTAAAATAAAAATAATGAAACAGGTCTTGTAATACAGTTGTGAGAGAAAGAGAGAGAGAGAGAGAGAGAGAGAGAGAGAGAGAGGAAAAACAAAACAAAACAAAATATATTGAAAGCAAATTGTCTGGGGGACAGTTAGCATTTGGTTACCAGTACCTCCCTTCATGGGTCTTGAGCAGAGGTCAAAGCAGAACCAGCAGAGACACTGACTTGGCTGCATGCTGCTTGACCTGGAACAAGTCCCTGGGGGAGAGGGCTATGGAGGAAAGAAGCTGAGAGAATAGGATCTGGGTGAGCAGAGTCTACATGGCATCATTTTTGGACAAAGCCACAGATGTCATGATTGAATTTTTGAGTTATCCTCTGCAGGTCTTCAAAGTCAAGCTGACTCTAATCCAATGAGTTTCACCCAGAAAGAACAGATGGTCTTGATGTTTTTTTAAGACACCTTCTAACCCTCAGGCTCTGTGATAAAATTATCTTTAAAAGAGCCAGTCTTTAATTTTTTTCCAGTGCTTTCTTTTGTAAAGTTGGAGCATGCAACTGATTGCTTACCTTCCATTGCCTTTCAGTGGGGTTTATTATAGAATAACCACATGACAGCCAGAAATACCTTCAGATCAGGAAGGACACTGGCCATCTGTTCTTCGGATAACATGCTTCGAGTGATTTCTCCAGGATTCTGGTACTTAACAAAATGTTGCCACAACATCATCCAATCTGTGTATTTATAGGAAGGAGAATGTGTGTACGTTACATATTTGGACTTGTTTCTTTCAGCGGAAGAAATATAGCCTCTGCCATATGTTTGCCATATACATAACTACCTTCCCACTCCATATATCCAATTTTAAATATTTCACTATTCATATAGTAGCAGGTTAGAATCTTCACCTTGAGCCCAGATACTCTTAAACTCATCATCTTGGAAAATAAACCCTTTGTGCAATGATCATTAATCAGATAATTACTAACTTTCAAGCTGATTCTCTAAATAAACATTCCCTATCTTGGAGCTAGGAGAGAAGACCATGGTTCCCATGCTGTTTCTAAGGCATGTGCTTTCACAATCTCCCTGGTTTCCCCCAAGCCCTACTGCTCCTTTTGTATAAATAAAAGAGTTGTTGATAGTAATTAAAATCATAACTTTGCTAACTGAGTTTGTCCCTTATGCCATGCTGTGCTACACATGTTATGTGCATTATCTGATTTTACTTATCACAACAGCTTTGGGGGGTGGGGCTCAGTATTCCCATCCTACAGATGAGAAAACTGAGGCTTAGGGGGCTTAGCAGATCATAAAGATCACGGTTGGCATTCAAGCCATCTGTCTTTCTAAGGGGATTTAATTTTGTTGAATACTTTCAACATTCATTGATTCAATCAATATTTACTGAAAACACCAAACATTGCTTTAGTCTCTGGGAATACAGTGTTCCATAATGAAGGCAGAGTCCCCTCTCTCATGGGACTAGTAATTCTGGTAGAAAAAGCTGGACAATAAATGAAGAAGAAAACAGCAAGCAGTCATAAAATTTGTTGCCCAGTAAAATAGAAACAACAACATAGAAAGCATTTTTCTTTCATAGCACTAACAGCTAAAAAGCATACAGCATATCATATTTTGACCTTGAAGTGAGTAATCATGGAAGTTCCAAGATTATATCCACTAGGTTAGCCTGAGTATTCATCTATAAAAATATTTTTTTTCAAAAACATGTAAACGAAAGTTACTGAACCAATGGGATTACATCGGGACCAGCAGAAGACAGTGATACAAGACTGCACATGTAAGACTAGATATGGATTTTCACATGTACTTTTTAGGTAAAGGAAATATCTCTAAGTTGATTCCTGCAGCCAACACTAGCTGTGATAGTAGGATTTTCAGGAATCTTGAGATGGGCAGTTAGCGTGAGTTAAACCCTAGATAAGTACTCCAAGTAAAAAACCTCATTAAGCCTGCAGGACTGAAGTAGCTTTTCTGGTCATCTGTCTGCTTGGATTTAGTACATTGGTTTAGCACAATGTTTGATAGAACATTACTGACCAGAAAACATGATGTCATATCTCTAGAAAGAAAAAAACATAGTAGTTCAATTCCCAATGTGTACCTTAGTTTTGTTTTTATTTTTATTTTAAAATAAGAATCTCTAAAAAAAAAATCATAAAGGTTGTGATGGAAGCAATAGGGGGCAATTCCCAGAGACAGACCTGTGGCCATTTCAATTTTTGTTTTCATGGATTGAGCTGAGATCAGAATGAGAAGAGGTCAGGTAAGTGAAGCTCCTGGGGAAGAACATTCGAGAAAGAAGGATCAGCTCATGGTTGAGGTAGGGACAAACTTATCCTCTTACAGGTTCAGATGGAAGCATGGTGTAACCACAGCCTCTGTGTGGGAGGGGATTCAGTATGGAAAAGTGCACCAGCAACAAGTAGTCATGCAGATACTTGTAGATCAGGGTAGGGAGACTGAATTTTATTAAGGTGTTTAAGTGGCCACTCATGGGGCAAGAGGTGTTTACATGGAGTATTTTTATAATCTGATTTACATTTTCAGAATTTGGAATTGATTGTAAGGTGAGGTGGAGTTAGTAAGAACAGAAGCAGGAAGAACCATTAAGAGCTATCACAATGGTACTGAGCCCAAGCTAGTACTGCTTGCCACATGACAGGCCAATAAATTAAGAGATGAGTCACTGGGGCAAGAAATAGCAATTTTATTCAGAAAGCAGACTGAGAAGATGGTGGACTAGTGTCCCAAAAAAACATCTTACCTGAGTTAGAATTCAGACTTCTTTTATACTAAAGGGTGTGTGGCTGGTTGTTGCAAACTTCTGATGCTAGAATCCTTTGTTCTTGCAGCTGTCCATGTAGGTCTGGTCACAAAGTTCCTATAAACCTCCAACAAGACAGATGCTCTCCTCTGTTTGTGTTTATGTGAATGGAAATGTATTATACCTTTAAAGATCAGAGCCTTGAGAATGGGCTATTCTGTATATTTCAGGCTGTAGGCAATTCCTTTACAAAAGGTGCAGAGCCAGCATGACTAAGTACAGGCAACAGAGCACAGGGGTTAGAGCTAAAGGAATAGATCCAACATGGAGTCAGGTTTGTTCTTCTTTGTTACAATAGCAACACCAGGTCAATGGGAGGAGTGTTACTTCTGCCTGAGTGGGGAGTGCTCAGGCAGGGGACAGAACATGCTTCTCTTTTGAGTTCTATCTAGAAAGATAAACAAGATCTCATCAGGCAGGGAAAGGAGGAAGACTATTCCAGTTAGAGGGAACAAAGATTGCAAATGTACAGAGGTTTCTAAGTACAGAATATGTTTGGGAAACAGAGAATGGTTGTCTCCAGGCTATGGTGGGACCTAAAATGTTGGAAACAGAATATGAGGGCCTTGAGCAAGTACATCCTTATCTCATGTGGTGCTCTTCACTGTGCGAATAGGGAAAATCAGAATCTGCATTTCAGCAAGACTCACAGGTGAATTGCATGAACATTTGATTCTGAGAAACACTGGTTTAGATAAACATGTTATTGCTCACAGTACATTATGTCTAAGAAAGACAGAGAGGACCTGGAACTGGGCAGAAACCCACAGTGTGACAGCAACTGGGTCCTGAGGTGGGCAGTGCTCTGTCAGGGGCACAGGTGGGCACTATATCTTCTGATTCCTCCTTCCAGGTGTGCTTCTGAAACAGAGTTGTAGCCTGAGGAGTGTTCTCAGGGTCTTTCTCTGCCTGTGTCTACCTGTGAAGGTATTTCTTTAAATGGATGCAAAGACAAGCTTGGAAGGTTCAACTAATAAATAAATGAATTTTCTTGAAGAAACACACAAACATTTCCCTTGACTGTCATCAGAAGAACTTAAAGTACACTGGAAAAAGGAGAGATATTTTTCTTAAGTGAGAAACTGTCTAAATCACTTTATGGATGCAAGAAATGTCCTGTGAAGTTATCTATCTGTATGGAGTGTCAGTCATTCTTTTGTGTGTTTGAGGAGTCTGTTCTTTTATTATGTTATGTTATTGCTATACAAATGGAAGTCCCTTTTTCTTATACTATGTTGTTCATAATACTTCTCTTTTAACATACTATATTATTTTTTAATTATAGTACTGTTTGGGTCTGAATATTTAGAGTGTGATCTCTGTCCAAGGTGGACTCCAGTTTGAGGTGCTGGGTCAGCAGGAGGAAAGTTGAAATAAACCCTAAAATGTTAAATTACTGCTCAATATATGTGAAATGTGTCTTTGAAGCTCATGCAACTTTTTTTATTTCAGTGCTGGATGATATGTCAGTCTGTCTTAAATCTCTGCAAGAAAAAAATCAATTAGCATCGTAGTGCTGGTAATTCTACACTCTATTCTGCAACAAGGGGAATGACAGAGAAAGAGCAATTTAGGCTGATAGCTACATCAACTGCAGTACAGTTGATTAAAAATTTAACAGTTTTTTCTGATGAATGTCCTAGCTCAGATTTGGAAAACACTGACAGATTTAATTTTCCACTGACTAAATAATCATTTTATAATCCATGTATAATTCATAATGGCAATGTTATGGGCTTGTTAAAAATGACTGCTGCTAAACAGTTAACACTCTCTAGTAAGCAGAGACTTACAATGGATTTTTACTGGAATTAGTTGGCACCCATTAATGAGAATGGGGTTTTGCCTTCTGAATCTTTAAAATGAAATGAGTTTAACCTATTAGCATGAGTAACACCCCACCTCACCCCTTGGCCACAACCCCAAAACACATGTTTGGGAAAAGATGGCATCTGTTTGGTTCTAATGATATTTATCAGCCAAATAACATCAAAAAAGATCTTCAGCTTTCCTAAGCTCAGTTTTCTTACCAGAAAAATGGTAACAGTGGTGCTTACTAAACAGGGTTTGGGGGAAGAAAATGAAGTGATGCTTTTTTTTTTCTTTTTTAAAAACACTTTAGTTGTATTTTAACAGAAATAGGAAAAAAATACTAATTGAATATGGAACCACAAAAAACTTCAGATACCTAAAGGAAGTTTGAACAAGAACAAAGTGGAAAGAATCATGATTTCAAAATGTATAACAAAGCTACAGTAATCCAAACAGTATGACACTGGCATAAAATGAACGCATACAACAATGGAACAGAATAGAGACCCCAAAAATAAACACACGCATAAATGGTCAACTGATCTTTAACAAGGGTGTCAAGAATATACAATGCATAAAACACAATACACAATTTACTTTGTAAAATATATCAATCAGTACATCTGTAAGACTTTAAGCGGAGCTACATTTTTATACTAAAATGTAAGATTTCTCTTTCCTATCTGGTGAAAAATATGGGTTCTAGTTTAGCTGGATCCATAAAACTGATGCAAATAGACAATTCAAGTTTGTGCCGAAAAATCAGTTACCTTAGAGGGTTCCCTATTCTTCTTCCACACACTGGGGTATAAGGAAAAAGGAACTCAATCAACTCATAGCATGTAAGATAATACAACTGAATTGCTCAGTTGGAGTTTTCATGAATCACATCATCATTTGGTATCATATGATTTTTTCCTTTGCCTGTTTAATTTTCTTGCTTGCTCACTTCATTTTTTCTTCCTTCTTTACCCTCTTTCTTCCTTCCTTCCTCCCATCCTCCCTTCCTGCCTCCCTCCCTCCCTTCCTTCCTCTCCTTCTTCCCTCTCTCTTCCCCTTCTTTCTTTCTCTTTTGTTATGGGAACCAAGCCAGGGCTTGGGATACAAAGTTGAATAACACATAAGCTTCGGAGGGTTTGGAGAAGATGGTGGAAGAGTAAGATGCAGAGATCACCTTCCTCCCCACAGATACATCAGAAATACATCTACACGTGGAACAACTCCTATAGAACACCCACTGATGACTGGCAGAAGACCTCAGACCCTCCAAAAGGCAAGAAACTCCCCACGTACCTGGGTAGGGCAAAAGAGAAAAGAAAAAAAAAACAGAGACAAAAGAATAGGGATGGGACCTGCACCAGTGGGAGGGAGCTGTGAAGGAGGAAAGGTTTCCACACACTAGAAGCCCCTTCGCAGGCAGAGACTGTGGGTGGCAGAGGGGGGAAGCTTCAGAGCCATGGAGGAGAGCACAGAAACAGGGGTGCAGAGGGCAAAGCGGAGAGATTCCCACAGAGGATCGGTGCCGACCAGCACTCACCTGCCTGAGAGGCTTCTCTGCTCACCCGCTGGAATGGGTGGGGGCTGGGAGCTGAAGCTCCGACTTTGGTTGGATGCCGGGAGAGGACTGGGGTTGGCAGTGTGAACACAGCCTGAAGAGGTTAGTGCACCACGGCTAGCCAGGAGGGGGTCTGGGAGAAGTCTGGAGCTGCCAAAGAGACAAGAGACTTTTTCTTGCCTCTTTGTTTCCTGGTGTACGAGGAGAGGGGATTAAGAGCGCTGCTTAAAGGAGCTCCAGAGACTGACACGAGCCGTGGCTATCAGAGTGGACCCCAGAGATGGGAATGAGATGCTAAGGCTGCTGCTGCCACCACCAAGAAGCCTGTGTGCAAGCACAGGTCACTATCCATGCCGCTCATCCTGGGAGGCTGTGCAGCCTGCCACTGCCAGGTTCCTTTGACATAGGGACAACTACCCCGGGAGAACGCACGGCATGCCTCAGGCTGGTGCAACATTATACCAGCCTCTGCTGCCGCAGGCCTGCCCCGCATCTGCATTCGTACCCCTCCCTCTCCCCAGCCTGAGTGAGCCAGAGCCCCCGAATCAGAGGCTCCTTTAACCCCGTCCTGTCTGAGCGAAGAACAGATGCCCTCAGGCGACCTACATGCAGAGGTGGGTCCAAATCCAAAGCTGAATCCTGAGAGCTGTGTGAACAAAGAAGAGAAGGAAATCTCTCCCAGAAACCTCAGGAGCAGAGGCTTAAACCTCCACAATCAGCTTGATGTAGCCTGCATCAGTGGAATACCTGATTAGACAATGAATCATAGCAAATTGAGGAGGTGAACTTTTGGAGCAAGATATATTTTTTTACCCTTTTCCTCTTTCTGTGAGTGTGTATGTGGATGCTTCTGTGTGAGATTTTGACTGTATAGCTTTGCCTTCACCATTTGTCCTAGGGTTCTGACGGTCCTTTTTTATTTTATTCTTTTTTTTAATTCTTAAAATTATTTTTCTTAATAATTATTTTTTATTTTAATAACTTTATTTTATTTTATCCTCTTACTTTCCTTCTTTCTTTCTTTCTTTCTTTCTTTCAATTTTTTCTACCTTTTATTCTGAGTTATGTGGAGGACAGGCTTTTGGTGCTCCAGCCAGGTGTCAGGGCTGTGCCACTGAGGTGGGAGAGCCAAGTTCAGGACACTGGTCCACAAGAGACCTCCCAGCTCCACGTGATATCAAATGGCAAAAATCTCCAAGAGATCTCCATCTCATCACCAAGACCCAGCTTCACTCAACGACCAGCAAGCTACTGTGCTGGACACCCTATGCCAAATAACTAGCAAGACAGGAACACAGCCCCATCCATTAGCAGATAGGCTGCCTAAAATCATAAGGCTACAGACACCCCAAAACACACCACCAGACATGGAACTGCCCACCAGAATGACAAGATCCAGCCTCATCCACCAGAACACATGCACTAGTCCCCTCCACCAGGAAACCTACACAACCCACTGAACCAAACTTAGCCACTGGGGACAGACATCAAAAACAATGGGAAGTACTAACCTGCAGCCTGCGAAAAGGAGACTCTATACACAGTAAGATAAGCAAAATGAAAAGGCAGAAAAACACAGAGCAGATGAAGGAGCAAGGGGAAAACCCACCAGACCTAACAAATGAAGAGAAAACAGGCAGTTTACCTGAAAAAAGAATTCAGAATAATGATAGTAAACATGATCCAAAATCTTGAAAATAGAATAGAGAAAATGCAAGAAACATTTAACAAGGAACTAGAAGAACTAAAGAGGAAACAAGCAATGATGAACAACACAATAAATGAAATTAAAAATACTCTAGAAGGGACCAATAGCAGAATAACTGAGGGAGAAGAACAGATAAGTGACATGGAAGATAAAATATTTGAAATAACTACTGCAGAGCAGAATAAAGAAAAAAGAATGAAAAGTACTGAGGACAGTCTCAGAGACTTCTGAGACAACATTAAATGCACCAACTTTCGAATTATAGGACTCCCAGAAGAAGAAGAGAAAAAAAAAGGGACTGAGAAAATATTTGAAGAGATTATAGTTGAAAACTTCCCTAATATGGGAAAGGAAATAGTTAATCAAGTCCAGGAGGCACAGAGAGTCCCATACAGAATAAATCCAAGGAGAAATACGCCAAGACACATATTAATCAAACTATCCAAAATTGAATTCAAAGAAAACATATTAAAAGCAGCAAGGGAAAAACAACAAATAACACACAAGGGGATCCCCATAAGGTTAACAGCTGATCTTTCAGCAGAAACTCTGCAAGACAGAAGGGACTGGTAGGACATATTTAAAGTGGTGAAGGAGAAAACCTGCAACCAACATTACTCTACAAAGCAAGGATCTCATTCAGATGTGATGGAGAAACTAAAACATCTACAAATAAGCAAAAGCTGAGAGAGTTCAGTACCAACAAACCAGCTTTAAAACAAATGCTAAAGGAACTTCTCTAGGCAAGAAACACAAGAGAAGGAAAGACTTACAAAAACAAACCCAAAACAATTAAGAAAATGGGAAGAGGAACATACATATTGATAATTACCTTAAATGTAAATGGATTAAATGCTCCCACCAAAACACACAGACTGGCAGAATGGATACAAAAACCAGACCCGTATGTATGCTGTCTACAAGAGACCCACTTCAGACCTAGGGACACATACAGACTGAAACTGAGGGGATGGAAAAAGATATTCCGTGCAAATGGAAATCAGAAGAAAGCTGGACTAACAATTATCATATAAAAAAAATAGGGCTTCCCTGGTGGCGCAGTGGTTGAGAGTCCGCCTGCCGATGCAGGGGAAACGGGTTCGTGCCCCGGTCTGGGAAGATCCCACATGCCGCGGAGCGGCTGGGCCCGTGAGCCATGGCCGCTGGGCCTGTGCGTCCGGAGCCTGTGCTCCGCAATGGGAGAGGCCACAACAGTGAGAGGCCCACATACCGCAAAAAAAAAAAAAAAAAAATAGACTTTAAAATAAAGACTATTACAAGAGACAAAGAAGGACACTACATAATGTTCAAGGGATCAATCCAAGAAGAAGATATACCAATTGTAAATATTTATGTACCCAACATTGGAGCACCTCAATACATAAGGCAAATACTAACAGCCATAAAAGGGGAAATTGACAGGAAAACAGTCATAGTAGGAGATTTTAACACCCCACTTTCACCAATGGACAGATCATCCAAAATGAAAATAGATAAGGAAAAAAAAGCTTTCAATGATATATTAAACATGATGGACTTAATTGATATTTATAGGACATTCCATTCAAATACAACAGAATACACATTTTTCTCAAGTGCTCATGGAACATTCTCCAGGATAGACCATATCTTGGGTCACAAATCAAGCCTTGGTAAATTTAAGAAAATTGAAATCCTATCAAGTATCTTTTCCAGCCACAACACTATGAGACTAAATATCAATTACAGGAAAAGATTTGTAAAAAATACAAACACATAGAAGGCAAACAATACACTACTTAATAACGAAATGACCACTGAACAAATCAAAGAGGAAATCAAAAAAATACTTAGAAACAAATGAAAATGGAGACAAGACGACCCAAAACCTATGGGATGCAGCAAAAGCAGTTCTAAGAGAGAAGTTTATAGCAATACAACCCTAACTTAAGAAACAGGAAAAAATCTCAAATAAACAACTTAACCTTGCACCTAAAGCAATTAGAGAAAAAGAACAAAAACAGCCCACAAATTTAGCAGAAGGAAAGAAATAATAAAGATAGGATCAGAAATAAATGAAAAAGAAATGAAGAAAATGATAGCAAAGATCAATAAAACTAAAAGCTGGTTCGTTGAGAAGATAAACACAATTCATAAAGCATTAGCCAGACTCATCAAGAAAAAAAGGGAGAAGACTCAAATCAACAGAATTAGAAATGAAAAAGGAGAAGTAACAACTGACACTGCAGAAACACAAAAGATCATGAAAGATTCCTACAAGCAACTCTATGTCAAAAAAATGGAAACCTGGAAGAAATAGACAAATTCTTAGAAATGTACAACTTGCCAAGACTGAACCAGAAAGAAATAGAAAATATGAACAGACAAATCACAAGCATTGAAATTGAAACTGTGATTAAAAATCTTCCAACAAACAGAAGCCCAGGACCAGATGGCTTCACAGGCAAATTCTAACAAACATTTAGAGAAGAGCTAACACCTATCCTTCTCAAACTCTTCCAAAATATAGCAGAGGGAGGAACACTCCCAAACTCATTATATGAGGCCACCATCACCCTGATACCAAAACCAGACAAAGAGGTCGCAAAGAAAGAAAACTACAGGCCAATATCACTGATGAACATAGAGGCAAAAATCCTCAACAGGGCTTCCCTGGTGGCGCAGTGGTTGAGAGTCCACTTGCTGATGCAGGGGGCACAGGTTCTTGACCCCATCCAGGAAGATCCCACGTGCAGTGGAGCAGATGGGCAAGTGAGACACGGCCTCTGAGACTGCATGTCGAGAGCCTGTGCTCCATAATGGGAGGAGGGGGTCACAACAGTGACAGGAGCGTGTACTGCAAAAAAAAAAAAAAAAAATCTTCAACAAAATACTAGCAAACAGAATCCAACACCACATTAAAAGTATCATACACCATGATTAAGTGGGGTTTATTCCAGGAAGGCAAGGATTCTTCAATATATGCAAATTAATCAATGTGATACACCATTTAAAAAAAATTGAATGAGAAAAAAACATATGATCATTTCAATAGATGCAGAGAAAGTTTTTGACAAAATTCAACACTCATTTATGATAAAAACCCTGCAGAAAGTAAGCACAGAGGGAACTTTCCTCAACATAATAAAGGCCATATATGACAAACCCAAAGCCAACATCATCCTCAATGGTGAAAAAATGAAACCATTTCCATTAAGATCAGGAACAAGACAAGGTTGCTCACTCTCACCACTCTTATTCAACATAGTTTTGGAAGTTCTAGCCACAGCAATCAGGGAAGAAAAAGAAATAGAAGGAATCCAAGTTGTAAAAGAACAATTAAAGCTCTCACTGTTTTCAGATGACATGATACTATACATAGAGAATCCTAAAGATGCTACCAGAAAACTACTAGAGCTAATCAATGAATTTGGTAAAGTAGCAGCACACAGAATTAATGCACAGAAATCTCTGGCATTCTTATACACTAATGATGAAAAATCTGAAAGTGAAATTAAGAAAACACTTCCATTTACCATTGCAACAAAAAGAATAAAATATCTAGGAATAAACCTACCTAAGGAGACAGAAGACCTGTGTGCAGAAAATTATAAGACACTGAAGAAAGAAATTAAAGATGATACAAATAGATGGAGAGATATACCATGTTCTTGGATTGGAAGAAACAACATTGTGAAAATGAGTCTACTACCCAAAGCAATCTACAGATTCAATGCAATCCCTATCAAACTACCACTGGCATTTTTCACAGAACTAGAACAAAAATTTTCGCACTTTGTATGGAAACACAAAAGACCCTGAATATCCAAAGCAATCTTGAGAACGAAAAATGGAGCTGAAGGAATCAGGTTCCCTGACTTCACACTATACTACAAAGCTACAGTAATCAAGACAGTATGGTACTGGCACAAAAACAGAAATATTCATCAATGGGATAGGATAAAAAGCCCAGAGATAAACCCACGCACATATGGTCAACTTATCTTTGATAAAGGAGGAAAGAATATACAGTGGAGAAAAGAAAGCCTCTTCAATAAGTGGTGCTGGTTAAACTGGACAGGTACATGTAAAAGTATGAAATTAGAACAGTCCCTAACACCATACACAAAAATAAACTCAAAATGGATTAAAGACCTAAATATAAGGCCAGACAATATAAAACTCTTAGAAGAAAACATAGGCAGAACACTCTATGACATAAATCACAACAAAATCCTGTTTGATCCACCTCCTAGAGAAATGGAAATAAAAACAAAAATAAACAACTGGGACCTAATGAATCTTAAAAGCTTTTGCACAACAAAGGAAACCATAAAGAAGACCAAAAGACAACCCTCAGAATAGGAGAAAATATTTGTAAATGAAGCAACTAACAAAGGATTAATCTCCAAAATTTACAAGCAGCTCAAGCAGCTCAATAACAACAACAACAAAAAAAACCCAATCCAAAAATGGGCAGAATATCTAGATAGACATTTCTCCAAAGAAGATATATGGATTGCCAACAAAACACATGAAAGAATGCTCAACATCACTAATCATTAGAGAAATGCAAATCAAAACTTGAATGAGGTATTATCTCACACCGGTCAGAATAGCCATCATCAACATATCTAGAAACAATAAATGCTGGAGAGGATGTGGAGAAAAGGGAACACTCTTGCACTGTTGGTGGGAATGTAATATGATACATTCTCCACTATGGAGAGCAGTATGGAGGTTCCTTAAAAAACTACAAATAGAACTCCCATACGACCCAGCAATACCACTACTGGGCATATACCCTGAGAAAACCATAAATCAAAAAGAGTCATGTACCAAAATGTTCATTGCAGCTCTATTTACTTTAGCCAGGACATGGAAGCAACCTAAGTGTCCATCAAGAGATGAATTGAGGGCTTCTCTGGTGGTGCAGTGGTTGAGAGTCTGCCTGCCGTTGCAGGGGACACGGGTTCATGCCCCAGTCCAGGAAGATCCCACATGCCGCGGAGCGGCTGGGCCCGTGAGCCACGGCTGCTGGGCCTGTGCGTCCAGAGCCTGTGCTCCACAACGGGAGAGGCCACCACAGTGAGAGGCCCGCGTACTGCAAAAAAAAAAAAAAAGAGATGAATTGATAAAGAAGTTGTGGCACATATATACAATGGAATATTACTCAGCCATAAAAAGAAACGAAATTGAGTTATTTGTAGTGAGGTGGATAGACCTATAGTCTGTCATACAGAGTGAAGTAAGTCAGAAGGAGAAAACAAATACAGTATGCTAACACATATATATGTAATGTAAGAAAAAATATATATATCATGAATAACCTAGGGGTAAGACAGGAATAAAGACACAGACCTACTAGAACATGTACTTGAGGATATGGGGACAGGGAAGAGTAAGCTATGACAATGTGAGAGAGTGGCATGGACATATATATACTACCAAACGTAGAATGGATGGCTGGTGGGAGGCAGCTGCATAGCAAAAGGAGATTGGCTAGGTGGTTTGTGACCACCTGGAGGGGTGGGATGGGGGGTTGGGGGGGAGGGAGATGCAGGTGGGAGGAGACATGGGAACATATGTATATGAATAACTGATTCACTTTGTTGTGAAGCAGAAGGTAACACATCGTTGTGGGGCAATTGTACTCCAATAAAGATGTTAAAAAAGAAGAAGAAGAAGAAGAAGAAGAAGAAGAAGAAGAAGAAGAAGAAGAAGAAGAAGAAGAAGAAGAAGAAGAAGAAGGAGAAGGAGAAGGAGAAGGAGAAGGAGAAGGAGAAGGAGAAGGAGAAGGAGAAGAAGAAGAAGAAGAAGAAGAAGAAGAAGAAGAAGAAGAAGAAGAAGAAGAAGAAGAAAGAAAGAAAGAAGAAGAAGAAAGAAGAAGAAGAAGAAGAAGAAGGAGAAAAATAAATAAATAAATAAATATAAAAAAAGAAAAGCAAAACAAGCAAACAAAAAAAAGACACATGAGCTTCAATGAGCTTTCAGTCAGGTGAGCGAAATATACCTTTCAAACACAATTCAATGAGGTAAGTGCTGCAAGAGCACAGAGGAGAAAGCAATATCCTCTTTCTGTTATGTTCAAGGAAGTCTTCCCAGAAGAAGCGACTTTCAGTTGGGCATTACAAAATGAATAAGGGTTCTACACATACAAAGAATGGATAATGGTATCTTGTGTAAAGAGAGCAATGCACAGGGTCAATGAATGAGAAGTATCAGGTTGCTGCATGAAGAGACAATACTTATTGAAAGTATGAATACTTACTGAAACATGCCTTATTATTGCATATTGAAGTAGCATCACTAAGTATCAGGCAATATTCCAGGGGAACAAAAGGAAAATCTCAGACCTGATCCTTCTCCTGGAGTTCATGGTTGAGATAGAAAGAAAATCACACCTGCACCTATAGTACAGAATAAAAAGTGCAATTCCAAATGTGTGCATGAGTTGCCATGGAAACACGGAGACACCGAGTGATTAACTCTGCCTGAGAACGGCGAGAAAACTATGCAGAGAGAATGACCCTTGTATTATGAGTTCATCAGGCATGGAAGAAGTAGGCCGTGGCATTCCAAGCAGTTGGAGCATCTTGTGGCATCAAGCTTGGAGTTGAGGCAGTCCAAGACTTCATAAGGAATTGTTCAAAAATTATTAAGGATGTCAAATGGTGACAGCAGAGCATTAAACCGAGGTCAGAGCTCTTCTAAGCGTGGAGAGTTTTGTGATTGCATAGTCTCAACAAAATTGCCCTGCCTGGGGAGGAATGTAGGTGAAATTTACCACTGCTGTTTTCACCTCCTCAGAATTCTTCAAATCCATCCTAAGGTCATTGGAAGTGACTCCAGTGTTGTTACTTTTCTGCATAATGAAACTTTGATGTCGGAAAACATTCAACCAAACAACTCTTTATTGCTATAAAACAAGTGTAGTTAAGCCCCATTGAAACTCACTGCAATAAACAATGGAGAAACACAAAAGGAAGTAAGAGCAACCACAGAGAATTCAAAAGAAACCAAGAGGGTAAAAACCCAACTAGAGCAACTCCTGTCATGCAGAACAATTGTCGAAGATCAGAGGAGTTAAATGACTCCTCCAGTCCCAGATTCTCTCATGGTAATTGAAAAACAGTTCAGACTTTCCTGAAATCATTGCATTTCCCCTCCAAGCATGGCTTGGAAGTAGAATGCAAGATAAACAGAAATACCATGAAAAATAGTCTAGGGATTAGAAATGTAAAACATTTTATGTTTCAGAAATAAAAGCCATAAAATGAAATCTCTATATTTAATTGTTCCTGTGGATGTTAGTGAGATATTTTTAGAAGAGAAAAAGCTTATATGGCATATATGCACTCCCTTGTTTAGACCAGGTTAGATTACAATGTAATGACTAACCACTTCAGGTTTTATGATTAAACAAATCTTCTAATTTATGTCTGTTCTCCTTATTGCTGTACAAAATTTCTGCTTCATAGCATTGAACATGGACTGAGCACTTGTCTGAGATTTAGGAAGGCCTGATCTATTTTTTTAAGGAATAAAGTGTATCAATTAAAATAAATTGGCAAGGCAAAGCAGTCTTGGGGTTATCAGAAGAGATTTCAGTCTTCTCATTCCACTCCCTTGGAGATGTGCTCCTGAGCTAAGCCACAGAACATCTGCCCAGGCTTCAGTTTCTCCTTGGTCCTATGCAGTTCTCTACTTCCATGTCCCAGGTTCCTCTAAAACTGTCTACAAGTGGGATCCACCTGAATATCCCCAGACCTACCCCAACTCCTATGCAAGTTCTTGGGAACAAGGCAGCAACCTGATTTTTCTATTCAGTGGCGCTTAAAATAGGGAGCAGGAGTTGACAAGGTGGTAGATATATTATTATAGTAATGATGAATAACAGTCATCATTTACTGAACATTCACATGTGTCTGCAACAGGTTTTAGCATTTTACATAGATTACACATTTTGTATTTCATTTACTCATCACAACAATGCTATGATGTAAGTACTATTATTAGCCCCATTTTTAAATAAGGAAACTGAGTTTCAGAAAGCCCTTTCCCAAGGTCACTCAACTGGTTTGTGTCTGAACCAGGATTAAAACCCAACCAGTTAAACTATAAAGCTTTTATTATCAGCTACTGGGTCAGTGGTACCCAAACTCTGATCACTTTTGTGACACTGCTAATGTTGGTGGTCTTTAAACTTTAAAATTTTATTCATCTATTCATCCAAGTTCCATCTTTATTAACATTAAAGTAAACATTAATTTATTAAAATACAAATTGTTGATCCACATACCCCAAGGTCATCTCGCCTGGATTCATTTGAAAAGCATTTATTACGTCTTCACTGGTGGGCCAGGCAGGGCACATAGCATGGAATTCAGGAAGGCAATAACCTTTGGAGAAAGAGATGACTGTCAAAGAACAGAAGACTCTGCAGACATCAAACAAGAAGCCCAAGGGGACAGTTACTCTGGGAGAGCCCTGCTGGGTCAGGGTGCAGACAGGTTTGATGGTAACTAGGGAAATGCTATATTAGTCTGTTTTATGAGTGGTTGGGGGCTTTCAGGACAGGGCATGAGAAACCAATAGCAGAACTCAGTGCTAGTGTAAGTAGCCCCCAGCTGGGAGGAGGTAGGGTCCTGTGCTCAATGCACCAGTGGACATAGGAATCTGGACTCTCCCTCAACTGTCCCTTCTGGTAGCTGGATGGGTAGCAAGGACCAGGATGAAACTCAGCTTTCCTGAAAAATATCCAAAGGAAATAAATGTGTACAAAGGCTTAGGATATTCACACCTTAGAGAGAAGGAAAATAAAATCCATTCTCCAACATCCAGTAACTCCACAATAGGCAGGAAGCACAGAGATGAACATTAGTAACTACTCCAATGAGTTACACTAGGATAAAAGTTCTCTGAAGGCAGGGAATTCTGTCTACTATATCTCAATTCTTGGAATAGACCATTGCATCAAAGTATAGATGCTCAATAACTATTTGCTGAATTAATGGATAAATTAGAACAGATGCCTGCCTTCCTTTGAGACAGAGAGTTGAAGAGGTAGACGAGGGATATGGGTGAAAACTCACTGACATACTGTAAAGTCTTAACATCATACTAAAAAGTCCAGATTTTCCCTGTAGACCCTGAAGAGGTATATGTATCCTAAAAATGTGACATCCAATCTGGTTTACTGCTGGTGTAAATTATTATACTTTCCCAGTATGCCTCATCCACCAAAGTCCCTCTCCCATCAAAATAACTGAAATTTACTGGGGGTTTGATGGTCTGAGTGAGTCACATATATTATATAATTATTTTAATGTTTAGACTAGGACTTTCATAAACTTTAAAAAGTCCTAGCTTAAACTAGGACTTTTTTACAACAACCCATGAAGTAGGTGCCATATTATCTCAATTTTACAGAAGAGAAATTTAGATAATTAAAAAAGTGTTTTCAAAACACACAGTTAGTGATTGGTGACACAAAAGATTCAAACACAGGCAAGCTATGCTCTTAACCACTGTGATTTATTGCCCTTTCAATTCTATGGAAGACAAGCCCATAGCAAAATTGCGAGGTTGCATCACTTACATTTTGGGAACTCATCCTCTCTTCTCTGTTACCTTTCGTCTGTTTCAGCCCTTTTGTCCTTTATTACCCTCAGGGCTTTGTCTAGATAGAGCTCCACCAACCTACTTTTATTTATAAAGAGAGAGATATTTGTTTTATCAGGAATGCAGTTCTCTGGGTCATGATTCTCCAGGTTTACTGCCAGGTATCAGCTGATGAGTAGGAAGAAAATTGATTTTTTTTTAATTAACAATTTCTATCCCCTCTTCCTCCTTCTATCCTGAGCACTGCAACACTAAGATAGAAACAGCATGGGTGAACTAAACTAGGACTGCAGTTAGACCCAGTCACATGGGGTCAAGTTCATGTCCACCAGATTTCATGTTAATCACTTCCTCTTGTGCTCCTCTTGTGATGTTTCTCATTCAGACTTGATACTCAGTTCCAGCCTCATTCATCCTGTGACTTGAAGACCATCCTAGAGGCCTGTTTACCTCCTTGAGTTTGTCAACTAAGAAAATGGCTCTCCTTTCTGGTTCTGATGTCTGCTCCTGGCCCTGTTAGTTGAACAATTTTGCTTGAGTCCCTCAGTCTCTCTAGGAACTGATACATGGAGGTTCCACTACCTGATTCCCTTCATGAGCCAACCAGCTTTCCAAGGTTATGACTAATTAGAAGAGCTCATGTCTAATGCCTTCTCCCTCACTCAGGTTCCATGAGTCTATCTACTATGGGACAGCTTTTAGAAATGTTACCAATTTGTCACTTCATTATCTTGATAACCAGAAGGAGCAATGAGTCAATGAAAAGGTCACTGAGATTGAAATAAAAAGAACTAAACTCAAATCTCTGCTTAATTACATCAAGTCCCTTAGATGCAGTTGTCTCATTAATGTAAATGATAATATAGCCTGATTCACTAATATTTTAAGCCTTCAATAAGATAATATACATGAAAGTGTGTGTTAAGTGTTACAAGCTACAAAAATGTCAAATATGTTTTCATTATTTTCTGCTTCATTCTGTGTTGATAACATTTTTCCAGACACCATTTGAACTACAAGAGCAGATTGATTCAAATAAACACATTTCTTGGTCACCCACTTCTATGCGGGGCATTGTGTTTGGTGCTGTGTACAAAGGTAAGTGGGCATACCTGGAGCATACAATTTGTTCAGCACTGCAGAAATGGCAAATATCCTGAATTAAGCTTTGGAACATACCAAACTATGCCTAAAGTTTGTTGAAGATTCATTTCATCTAGAAGAGGGAGTTAGGCATGTGATTCTACAAATAAAAACCTTTTAAATCTGTGTAAACCACATTTAAAGAAAAGTGCTTCCCCCTCTGCTGACTGGTATCACTTCATGAACTAGATCTGGTTTATAGGGAGCCCTCTAGAGGTCAGCTGACATTATTGCCTGCATTTTCTGGAAGGAGTCCTTAGGTCTTGCTTTAGTTGACATCTAATTTCCAGATGTGGACTCCTGAATCTCAAACAAGGTAGCATTCACTGTCCACTTTAAAAATATTAATATATATTAAAATTGTGAATTTTTTAAATTAATTTATGTGATTTTCATTTATATTTTCAGAAAAAAAATTGAAGCAGAATTTAAAGTACAATTCTTATGTCCTCTAGTACTTTTATCCCTAACTTGAAGCTGTTTCGTTCCTTGCTTTATTTCTTTGTTTTATCCTTTTACTATTTGGAAATGTATTTTCATGGATTTTGAAGTTTATGAGACAACACTGTTTGTTAGATATTTGTTCATGTTCTTGATTGACTCATACATAAATTTTCATTCACCTATCATGAAAAGCTCTAAATTAACTATTTAGAGTTTAGAAAATGGAACTTTTATGGGTCTTTTTAATATGCTATATATTCCTGTGTTCCTGTTCATGCTTATTTTGCAACAGGTAAAATTTTTGCACAAGGAGGAAGATTTTTTGTTTGTTTGATTTTGTTTTTTTGTTTGTTTTTATGTTTCTTCCTCTATCCTTATATATTAGTCATATAACTCATCTGACAGTTGATCCTGGGCCATCCTTTAATGATCTTATCTTGTGCTCTTAAATATCTTTTAAAAAATATGTGTATCAATCAAACTTAATTTTACTCTACTTGAGGTAAAATGTCTTACATAAGGTAGGAAGTCAATGAATATCTGTTGACTTAGTTGACATAGTTCTAGTTTCCTAACCACTTTCTTCATTATAAACATTAGAAAAAAGAAAAGCATTTTAGTGATTCTCATATCCATGGGATAGTTTCCCAGTGATGACCAAAGATCTCTCATCCCAAAGGTCTTGAAACTATTTAGTCATAATAGCTACATTAAGATAATGGATATTTAATTTGGAAATGATAGACGATATCTTTGCTAGTTATAATTTTTAAATATCTCTTGTCTCAGGAAGAGAGCAAGGATATTGAGACACTAGGACAGAAACCCAAAGGCAAGATAGGAAAGAAAGCAGTTGCTGGAATAGAGTGGGATGGGGGGAGGGGTTGGGAGGTGTAGAGGCTTGTCATTCATGCTTATGTCAAAGGAGTAACCAGACCAGAACTTGGTTTCTTTTTTTTTTTTTTTCCGGCAGATTTTCTGTTTCCTTCCTCCTTCTTCCATTTCTTTCTTTATATACCTGTTAGGGAAGAATTTCCATGCCTCCATAAGCCTGGGTTTCTATATGAAAGGACTTGTACTAGACAAAGAGTGTTGGTTTCTTTTCTGACTTCCACTGTTCTCAGGATCTGACTTCCACTGTTCTCAGGAGATGAGGAGTGATTCATCTGAATGGTGAACAAATTAGAAGAAATTGAGAGGGCCCTGCTCAGCCCTTTCCAGAGGGTGCCCACCTATGACAATGACTGGGTTGACAAGTCTGTGTAATGTCGAAATGAAATAGAAGCAAGACTATCTGGCTGTAAACCTAAAGTCATATTCTACCCCAGACTTTCTCCTACATCTTACTCTCAATAGTTCTAAACTTAGAATGGGAAAGAGAGTACTATCTGTGACCACCTGAAATCCTAACAATTCCCTTCCTTTTCCTTTTGAGTTGAGGTGGATTTCAAAATTATATACAAAACAACAAGATAAAATACTAGTAAGTAGGGAAACAGAAGAGAAGAATAAAATAGTTAGAAAAAGTAGAATAAAGCCAGATTTATTTTCTATTTATTCATTCAACATATGTTTATTGAGAATCCACAGTGCCAGGCTCTGTTCTAGATGGGTATGTGTAATGATGAAAGGGACAGGCAAGGTTCCTGCTTCATCAACTTTACAGAACACACAAACTTCACACCATGTGGTCTTACATTTTTCTCTAGAGGTGGGGGCAAAGTGTGCATTCATGTTATTAAAAGTCAAAGAAGAGGGGAAATCATCTTCAATTACATGATGAACAGGAGTTTGTCAACCCAAAGGATTGCTTCTCGCCCCAGGTTTCTGGGGGATACTATTGTTTACCACAAGGTTACCACTGAAACCAGCATTTTCTTTACTAGGATACCTAACTTTTGGCTCTAATGATTCATCCAGTGTTAGGTATCTAACCTACACCAGGTCAATCATAGCCTTGACTCAATATTTTTAGCCTTTTGTTACGGGGAATCCAAGTAATCTCTTGAAGCAGGTGAAACTCGAGTTGTCAACAGCCATGGTTCTGGATCAGCAGCAAAAGGGGAGAAGTTACTGAGAGACAAGAGCCCTGCCTTGTTTTAGCTGTGCCCGATAGTGTGCCAGTGGCTTGCCAGTTGAACAACTCTGTGAAGCATGTCCGCATTCTTCCAATAAAAACACTGAGTTTTAAAACATTTTGACTGCAGTCATAGATAGGTAGAACATAGCTGTTTTCAAGCTCTGTCATCTTGAGTTTCATATGACATTTTCTACATACATACCTGTCTCATGCCCCTCCCATAAAAATATCTTTCAACTGTACTAAAATCTGTGACAATTTTGCCACGGTGAGCTGCAAAACCCTAAAATAATTACTTAATCCACCTTTGTATGTTTTTAATATTTATCATAATGCAACTTTTGCTTCTCTTTTCTTTCTCTTCCAGTCCTGTCTTGTGTTAATTTAAAAAGGGATTTCCATCCATTTATCCTCAATCATCCAACCTGGACTCTCTTTAAAAGGCACCAACTGAAGCAAGGAAGTTATTTAGCTTTTCAGAACACATCAGGGACTTAGACTTTCATCTCTCTGTGTCTAATTTCTGACTGTCATTAGTGTTGATTCTGAATGATCACTACTTACCCCCAACAATCTTTAGCATTTGGAATAAAAAATATATCTTGCTTGTGTAATTTAAACCTCACTGGGGGCCAGATGAAATGAGATCTTTGGCTTCCACAACTTAGAAGGAGAGGAAGGAAGACGTTTAGATTAGATAAGATGTTATAGCTCACCCTGTTGTTGCCATTGTCAAAATGATGTTCTTGATGAAAGATAAAGCAGTCCGTGAAATCTGGGCTCTTCTTCCACTCAGGGACGCCACATTTCCTTGACAACACTTGGCCATATTTCACAGTAACTACCTAAGATTCTGATGATGGACTCTAAATGGTTTTTGTTTTGAACTTTCTCAGGTTATTAGGAAACCAAATAAATTTTGTCAGATCTATGATTAAGAAAACTGAACTAAAATAGATCTTCCTCAGATTAAAAGCAAACAACCACAGAAAAAAGAAAAAATAATAAAAAACAGATTCAGTGCTCAGATCTCAGAAGGAAGTGGTAAAGCCTAGAACACAGCTCTATTGCAGCATCTACATACCTAGAAAACTAAAGAGAAAACTTAGGTAAAGAGCAGTCAGCATTGTAAATTCCTTAGCAGTGATGGTCGGAAGTCTTGGCAGTTCAACAAAAACTTAGGGATTTACCACAAATCTACATTCTTTTCTCAGTTGTAGCTCTCTTAAGCAAAAATACTCACGGAATTTTGATCAATTGCAATGGAAAGTATTAAGCTATTAGCTATATAAATGAATGGATTTTTAACAGCAATACAAAAACAGTCTAAATAAACCTAATCAATTTTACTCTTAAAAAGGTGTGCTGCTTTAGGTCTAGTCATAGTCACTGACCAATTTTGATCAAGTCAATCAAGATGTAACTGTTGAAAGTGGAATATTTTGTAAGACACCAGCTCCAGGCTAACTCCAAGCCTGTACCCTATTGAAGGTGGCTCAATGTCTCAGTTTCAGTCATTTTATGAAAGGGAATACATAGTCTAATACAGCGGTCCCCAACTTTTTTTGCACCAGCGACTGGTTTCATGGAAGAAAACTTTTCCATGGACAGAGATTGAGGGGTCGTTCAGGCGGTAATATGAGCGATGGGGAGCAGCAGATGAAGCTTTGCTTGCTCACCTCCTGATGTGTGGCCTGGTTCCTAACAGGCCATGGACCAGTACTGGTCCACAGCCCAGGGGTTGGGGACCCCTGTCCTAATAGACCCAAAATCTGTTCACACAATTACAAATTTTTGGATATCTCTGAGATTTTTTATATCTCCCAAATTTTTGTGCTATGCCGTCTCCTTGACAAACATATTTTGCTTTGGGTCAAGTGAAATTTTCTGGAAGCTCAACCTCAAAGATGAGGCAGATGCTAAATGACTGAGATACATCCTAAGAGTTGGAATCTAAAGGTAGACACAGAAACATAAGACATGATTTGTGCCCATCAAACCTATGAGTTGTTTCTGAAATTAGGGTTTCATTTCCACTAAATAGCTCTACAATTCTTTGACAGCTGTGACTCCATTGACTTCAGGGCAGTTTAGCAATGGGAATTAGATGCCAACTCAAGTCCCCCTCTGCTCAATCCACATGTCCATTTTGCTTCTGAGTGCTTGTACTTCCATTTACAAATGTCTTCCTCCAGGGACACCTCCTTGTTTCTGTAGCCTCTTCTCATTAACACTCACTAGCATTGGTTTTTTTACCTCCTTTTGAGTTTCCATACCTACAATCTATGACCTGTGTCAATATTTGGAACTCACTAGTGATCCGATTCCTCACCCTACTTTCTCCACTTGTTTTGGTCACTGTATGTATATTGTGCATTACTGAATTGCTTAAACTATCCTTGTGGGGCTTCCCTGGTGGCGCAGTGGTTGAGAGTCCGCCTGCAGATGCAGAGAACGTGGGTTCGTGCCCTGGTCTGGGAAGATCCCACATGCCGCGGAGCGGCTGGGCCCGTGAGCCATGGCCGCTGAGCCTGCGCGTCTGGAGCCTGTGCTCTGCAACGGGAGAGGCCACAACAGTGAGAGGCCCACGTACCACACACACACACACACACACACACACAAAATATCCTTGTGACGGAAAGTGGACTGTACCCATTTGGAACTTTGCTGTTTCTAGGTATGAGTGGTTACCTCAATGGTCTACCTCTTTACTATGGAGGAGCTATGATAATCACCATAACATCACAGTGGAGAGCATGAGCTGGAATGGGAGTCAAACATAGGTGAGATTCAAGCTCTGTCCACTGCCTGCTAAAGAAAAACACTTTTGTTTGCTTGCTTCCTTGTTTATGAAATTTTATTTTATTTTACTACTGTCTGGATGGTCACAGTGAAACAAACACTCTGAAATTAAATTCATTTTTCCATCTGATGATAACCTAAAACACATTGCCTTATACTCTCTTAAATACACCATTTTAAACAAGAGGAGGAGGTGACAAACAGGGCTTTGGAGTCAGAGTGCCCTGGCCCATAACTGCAGTCCATTCCCCAACTTCTTTAAAGAATTCATGAGTGCTTGAGCTAGTTCCTAAGCCCACACTGTGCCAGTGTTCTCAGCTGTATAATGGATATAAAAGCCATACCTACCTCATAAAGTGTTATGAGTATTAAATGTGAAACCACATTTAAGCATCAAGCCTGGGATAATTATGATGATAACAACTTAAGGCATTCCTTGTAGAGTTACTTCTTACCAGGCTCTATTCTCTAGTACTTTACATACACTTGCTTTTAAAGCCTTGCCTCTGTTATTTTGTTCTTCGCTTAATAGGTAAAGAGACTGATGTTCAGGGAGGTTAATATAAATTTTCCAATATCACAAAGCCAGAAAGTGAAGAGTTTGATATTTGAAACCATATCTGTTTGGTTTTATGGGTTATGCTCTAAGGATAGTGCTATCTTTCTATTAGGTGGTGAACAAAAGCCAGACTACTGGTGAGAAATTGTGTTAGGGAATTGATTTTCAGATTAGTGGGCTTTACAGTATACTGGGAAGGGAGTTTAAAAAATAATGGTGGGCTTCCCTGGTAGCGCAGTGGTTGAGGGTCTGCCTGCCGATGCAGGGTACACGAGTTCGTGCCTCAGTCTGGGAAGATCACACATGCCACGGAGCGGCTGGGCCCGTGAGCCATGGCTGCTGAGCCTGCGCATCCGGAGCCTGTGCTCCTCAATGGGGGAGGCCACAACAGTGAGAGACCCACGTACTGCAAAATAAATAAATAAATAAATAAATAAATAAATAAATAATAATAATAATACTGGTAAGATAACTGAATTCTCAAAAGTAATTCTTGATATCCCAGTAGCCTTTACGCTATGTGTAATTTCATGCAATTGTGTAACATTTATCAAATGTGTACTTGGTGCCTGGTAGTATAGGATACCAAGGTTATAAATAGGAATAATTGTGACCTCTACCCTCATTTTTGCTGACCCCATTCCCTGAACCACATCTTTTTCTTTTCCTTTTTTTTTTTTTTTTGAAGTATAGTTGGTTTACAATATTGTGTTAGTTTTTTGGTGTACAGAAGAACATTGTATATAGTTCCCTGTGTTATTCAGTAATAGCTTGTTTCTTACCTACTTTATGTACAGTAATTTGTATCTTCTAATCCCACAGTCCTAATTTATCCCTGCTCTACCCACCTTTCTCCTTTAGTAACCATAAGTTTGTTTTCTATGTCTGGGAGTCTGTTTCTGTTTCATAAATGAGTACATTTTTGTTATATTTTAGATTCCACATATAAGTGATATCATATGGTATTTGCCTTTCTCTTTCTGACTTGCTTCACTTAATATGATAATCTCTAGGTCCATCCATGTTGTTGCAAATGGCATTATTTCATTAATTTTTATAGCTGAGTAGTATTCCATTATATATATACATATGTATATATGTATTCCATTATATATGTATCACATATATATTACATATATATACATATATATGTATTACATATATATTCCATTACATATGTATTCCATTATATATATATGTATTATATATAACTTATTTTTTATATCCATTCATCTGTTGATGGACATTTAAGTTGCTTCCATGTCTTGGCTATTGTAAATAGTGCTGCTATAAACATCAGTGTGCACGTATTTTTTTTTTTTTTTTTTTTGCGGTACATGGGCCTCTCACTGCTGTGGCCTCTCCCGTTGCAGAGCGCAGGCTCAGCGGCCATAGCTCAAGGGCCCAGCTGCTCCGCAGCATGTGGGATCCTCCCGGACTGGGGCACGAACCTGTGTCCCCTGCATCGGCAGGCGGACTCTCAACCACTGCGCCACTAGGGAAGCCCATGTATCTTTTTGAATTATAGTTTTGTCTGGATATATGCCCAGGAGTGGGATTACTGGGTCATATGACAACTCTATTTTTAGTTTCTTGAGGAACCTCCATACTGTTTCCTACAGTGGCTGCACCAATTTACATTCCTACCAACAGTGTAGGAGGATGAACCACATCCTTTATCATGGCCTCTCAGTGGTTAGAAAAAAGTTTCCCAGATTGAAAAAGTAAGAAGAAATTGATATGGATTTGGGGCTGAGATCAACTCACACAAATAAAATCTGATTTTGAAAATCCTAATCCTTGGATGTGAGAAAGCAGTGATCATCATATCTGCTAGCTTTGCTGTTATGACTTGAATTTTGTCCTCCCAAAAAAAGATGTGCTGAAGTCTTAAATCCAGCACCTGTAAAGATGACCTTATTTGTAAATAGGGTTTTTGTATATTTAATCAAGTTAGTGGGGTCATTAGGGTGAGCCTAATCAAATATGACCGGTGGCCTTATACAAAGAGGGAAATTTGGACATGGACACACAGGAAGAACACCATGTGAAGACACAAAGACACACAGATGGAAAACAACCATATAAGAGATGGAAGCAGACATTGGAGTGATACAACCACAAGCCAATTAATGCCAAGGATTGCCCTTAGCCACTAGAGGCTAGGAGAGAGGCATGGAGCATATTATTCCTCAGATCCTCCAAAAGGAGCCAACCTTGCCAACACCTTGACTTAAGACTTTTAGTTGCCAGAACTGTGAGACAATAAGTTCCTGTTGTTTTAAGCCACCAGGTTTGTGGTATTTTTATGGCAGTCCTAGGAAACTAGTGCATCTGCCAAATGACAAAGTTGGGAAATAATTCCCCAGGGAGTCTAACATTCCAGAAGCAGATAGAGAGAACTAACTCTTAAGTGGGTTTTTATGTCAAATAATATAATTCAAGGCACAGTACATTGAAATCTAGTCTCTAGTGATGACAAGCAGATTATACATAGCCACCATTCTCCCCTAATCAATACTTTCCTAAAGGAATATAACTCTCAAACCCACCAGTCCACTGATCCCACCTTCTCCAACATGCACAGATGTCTTCATTTCCCTACCCTTTTGCTTATAGTTTTTTTTTTTTATCTTTTCAGTCTACCTGTGCCCTCAACCACATTTTTTCTTCTACTGCCCCTTGTCACTTTAACATGGGCACATATGGGCTACTATTGTAGCCAAGAATTCACTTTATTATTTTCTCTTTGTCCTTCCAAATAACGTGTCCAGGATCCCACCAACTCTCGTATTTCACTCACTCCTTGAAATGCCTGTTTTAACACTTTTCTAAATAAAAGGAAGCAATCCCTGAATGCGTCTTTCTTTGTTGAAAAAAAAAAAGCTAAGAGGAAGAGGAAATGGAAGCTTCTTTCCATATTGCCTGAAGAGTGAGCTTTGATGGGTCCAGGATTCCTTAATTAAAATAACATTAGTGAGATTTAGACAACGTGGTTTTGAATCCCTGCTCTGTCACTGACTAGCTCAGTACCCCTAGATGTATTACATAATTTACATGTGCCCCAGCTGCCAAACTGTAAGATGGGGTAACAGTGCTGCTTAACTTAAAGAACTGTTGTGAAGGTAAATTAAGTAATCATGTATATATACTTCATGCCTGATACTTAGTAAGGACCCAATATACATGAGCTCTTCCTATTAGTCATCTATATTTTTGGTACATATTTTAGTTTTACAATAATGTGTTCACCAAGTTCTGTCTATTCCTTGTTTAACTGGGACTTTTGCATAAATTTTTTATGCAATCTCTTAATAAGAAATTAAAGTAGTAAAATTGAAGAATAAATATAATAAAAAATAAAATAAAGTACAATCAATGCCAATAAATATTCCTTGATGCAGGTTTTCTTTTTTAACTTGACTTGCTGCAATTGATTTTACACCTGCATTTTATGAAGCATATTTCATTCTTCTAAGTATTCAATTACACTGAATAGATGTACTAATACAGGCTGATAGCTATGCCATAACTAGAAATAGCAGTAAATCCACATTTAGGAAATCTTCCAAAGCTACTGTTGAAGCATTTCCTTTGTGTCTGAGATTCTTCATCTTGGGAAGAAAAGGAAAGAAAACTTTGAGGAGTACACTGGAAGTCAGCTATAGTCAGTGGTGAGGCCGAATCTGGCCTCTGTACTCTGACACCGAATTAAATCTTGGAGACAGAATTTTGGGTGAAGTAGAAAAGAATAGCTTTATTGCTTTGATAGGCCAAGGGAGCCACAGTGGGCTAATGCCTTCAAAACTGTGTGTCCCTACCTGGACTGGGTAATAAGAAGTTTTATAGTAATGGTTCAGAGAGAGTGTGCGCAGCTCTTGGACATCCTTCTGATTGGTTGGTAGTGAGGTAAGTGGGTGAGTCAGCATCATCATCCTTCTGGTTCCAACAGATCTGGGGTCTCTGTGCTTGAGAGCACCATAACGTTAATTTATCCCACTTGGTCGGGGGACTCAGTATCTGCAAAACAGTTCAAAGATATTGTTATGTATATCCCTGAGGGAGAACAAGGACCGTACCACAAGGCTGCACTACTGTTTTGTTTTGTTTTTTTGTCTTTCCTTTGTCTCTACACCCCCTCACTTCCTTAATAACATCTATTTGAACCTGCTTGATGGAACTCAGGGAAGATCCTTGAGGCTGAATGTAGCCTATTTCCTGTAATCAAGAAATTGGGGACACAGAAAGGCTTTTGTTCCCAGGAGCCCCACAGGGTCCTGCTCAGTATCATTGGCATGAAATATAGTATATGCAAATGCAAGGAATGCAGTCCAATGTGCCAAGGCAATTTTGGGTTGTTGTCACTATAAAAACTCAACATATAGTATAGGTATATGTTTATTGAGTTAATTGTTGGCCCCTACTAAGACACAGAAAACATAAATGGGGCAATATAATTTCAAGAAGATAAGTCTTCATCTTAATTTCAATATATTAAGTCCAAAGGGATTTTATTTGTATTGTTTGTTGGGGTTTATTTTTTTCTTCCTTTATTTTCTTTCTTTGAAGGGGACCCTATTACATATGATTTCGCTCTTAAATGACTTAAACTGATTAATGATTAGAAGAATGGGTAGATGGCTGGATATATGGATAATAGTATGGACAGTAGTCTGAATAGTAGGATGTATGGATGTATGATAGGATGGGAGGTAGAGGGATGGATATATTAATAAAAGTCAGGTTTCTCCAAATACCCTAAAAGGCAATTACCAGGTGTCTGGAACATAGAAGACACTCAAAACATCTTGCCTAACTCAATTTTATAGGTACCTATTCTCCCAGATGTATAGTAAATTCTGCACCAAATGTGCATCAAAGTTGGCTGCTGATTGACTTCCATTTGGCATATATCTAATTGTCTTCTACAAAAATAAGATGATAGGAGCCAGTGTCAGGGTGGACAGATTCTGCTCACCAAGGTCTACTCCCAAAGAAGAGGTGACAATACAGGACATAGAAGTACCAAAGGAAAGAGGACACATTTCTTTTCCCAACCAAAGGCACTTAAATGGAGTGAGACAAGCATGAGATTTAAAATGAGAAGACATGAGTTAGTGTCCTCATATATTGCCTGCTTACAGGTCCCTAAGGCAGGTCCCTAAGCTATCCTGAGTATCATTTTTCTCAAATGTAAATTGGAAAATATTCCCTCTTAGGGAATTCAATTAAAGAAAGCTCATGAGCTTGTGTGTTAAACTTTAGAGTGCTCCACAGATTTAGTCAATATCCCTATCAGATGCAATAGGGAAGGTCAACTTCCTAAACTGTAAAAGTATAAAAGGTGAGAGACCTTCCACAGGCCGCTGAGGTTTTGAGACATGTGACTTCACAGGGCTATAGAGTTCTGTTAAATACATTTTTCAATATTTTGTTCTTGAAGCAGTTTGTATCAAATACAGTTAAACAGCAAAGCTTGGGAGCAAAAGGAATAACAAAGGCATATTTCAACATATCTAACCTCTTGCAAATCATTCCTACAATTTCAAATTGTATTTTTACTAAGTAACGGGGGAGGTGTTTTTTCCTGGAAAAAACCCACCAGCCACAATCTGGACTGTGCCTGGAATCTCAGATGCTGTGTAGGACATAAATACATTATAAAACATGAGCTTGCCTCCCCTCGGTGCAGCTTTATTGCATATTTATGCCTGTGGCTCCACTGTGCTTCTGAAACAGGAGATATCCTTGTTTACTGTTTGGACTGACTCCACTGCCACTCACCTGTGCTGAGCTTAATCTGGCAGCCCCCTTCTGAGCTCAGTGAAGCTTTTTTTTTTTTTTTTTTTGAGCCAGAAGGAGGCTGGGGAGTCTACATAAATTCAAAGAGTCCACAACAAGTATTGGCAGGAAGAACATACTGAGCTCTGAGGCCTCTCCAGCATTTGCAGGATCAAAAATGCCAGGGCAATATCACAGGTGCACGGTGTCACAAAAGTTGGCCGCCAAATCACACATGCTAATCAGAATGCCTGAAGGTTGGCAGAGTTCAGGCAGCAATTTCTCTCCCACCCATCTCAGCTCGACTTTTCTGGGGAACAAACAGGGAGATGTTGAATCTGATTGTTAATGAATCAGGACACACTTTATTGGTCCTAAAGCACATTTGTCATGGAAATTTACATGAGTTAGCACCAGGCTACCAAAGCTTGCTGCAGAATCTAGCAAGCGTTCATTTTAATGAGCTAACACACGCACAACAACATACACATTTTTTATGGTATTTATTACATATTGTCATACACACTATTAAATTAAATTATGGGACCATTTGCAAACTGAAAAAAAAATAAAGTGTTCCTCATTAGAGCAAAAAGGAATCTTAAGAGACACCCACTCCAGCAGCTCTTATTCTGTTGGATATAAAAGAAATTCTGGTGGTATTCTATGCTTCATCCTAGCTAAAAGGAGACCCAGAGATTGCACCTAAGGTGAGGTCCTGGAAGTCTGGGATGGGAAGGATAGGCCCTTGGATTATACAAGGCAGAGTCCAAGAGAAAAATAAACTTTGACAAATAGGTAACCAAGTTATCAATTCTTAGGAACTGAAAGAAAAATCTGAATCATGGGCAGAATGGGGGATAATACACCAGAACAAAAGGATTCAACATGAGGAGTGAGTAGAAGACACTGGAGAGACTCCTTGAGTAGGTGAAACACTAGATCAAGGTGGCAGGACGTTCTGACAACTTAGACTTTAACTTTTCATAAAAATTATTAATAATATCCTCGCTCTCAATGTACACGTCCACTTGCAGTTGGAATAAACTGGTTTGATGTGATTTCTTTCTCTAGGACTTTCTGGAATGTTGCTATTTGCCCTCCTCCACATTTTCACTAATTGCCCATACTCTAAGCTCCTGCCTTTCTGAGAATCAGTGTAGCATGATGATTTAAGAACATAGACTCTTGGTTCAAATCAGACCTACACCTACTGGCTATTTTCCCTTGGGAGACTTACTTAACTTCTGTATCCTGTGCACTTGTAAAATGGGAACAATGATAGTAACTATCTTTAGAGCTAGTGTGAGGATTGAGCTAAAATATGACAGGCCCTTAAAAGAGTGCCTGATAATTAATGAATGCTATTTAGGTGTCTCTAATATTTATTGATATTCATTATGTATCTTCTTCTCCTCTATTGTCTAGGGCTAGCCATGTGGAGGAAGGCAAGAATAACAGGCTGAGATAAAATAAATAAATAAATAAGTGTTAACATAACTTTCAGTTGAATATTGTTGATTTTTTTTAATGTGGCATTTTGAAATAGGGATAATTAGGTACATTGGTATAAATAAGTAAAATGTTTCTGAATGCAGACTGACATAAGTGTGTTAAATTGGAGACTCAAATCATATGAACAATATCACTGTCATTAATGTGATTTTTCAAAATGATGATCAGTTATATAACTCAGAGTAAAGTTCTGAAAAAATAAAAGTACAATTGCTTATTGATTTGCATATTCATTGCATTCTTGGACATCCAAGGTATAATAAAAATAAACAAAAATTTCTTTGGGATTTTATGAAAAACAGACATACTTTCTGGGTCCACACAATTATAATCAGGTTTTTTACTCACATGGATGGCAGAATGGCAAAATCATACAGAACACAGAACAATTCTGTATTGTGCGGGAGGGACTGTGCAATGCACTGCACTCCCTGGGCCCTGCCTTCTAAATACCAGTAGTTCTCTTCCCCCCATTCATCATGATAATAAAAAATATCCCCCCAAATTTTCAAAATGCCTCATCAGGTAAAGCATTGACCTAAAGACTGTCCAGGACTGAGAGGAAGTTTATTGATAGAGAGAAAGCCACAAGCATTTGACCAGGGAGTTCATACAGAGTAATAACAGACCAGGAACAAAATCCAGTGAAATACAAACATTTCATAGACAAGAAAGGGTGAGAAGCAGCCTGCAAAGACTGGGAACACACAGATGGAGGACCACGACCAAGGTCAAAGGAGAAGAGGGAAAGACAGTTTTCTAAAGAAGAGAATAGTCAACAGTATTGAATGGAGTAGGTTAATTAGGTTAAATGAGAGACTGTTGTAATTCCACTGAATCTGAAAATTGAGGTCATTTCTGAACTGTCCCAAGGCTGTCAGTGCTGCCTTTGTGGGTAGAGAATATATTGTAGCTCATTTAAAACTGGACATCAAAAACTGGTGACAGTTTGCTGTCAACTCTTTCTGAAAGCCTAAATGAGAGGAGAGTGGGATGGGGAATAATGATTGATATGGCTCATTGGTTCAAACCACCTGAGTCTTAACTCCCATTCTTTCACATTTCTTTCATGAAGTACCTTACCTTTCCATGCATGTAAAATGCAGAGCAATGTCTGACTTCAAGCAAACTTGCAGATGCATTTTTATCTGTTTTTAAAACCAAAGACATTTCAGGTTTAAACAAGAGACACTTTTTCTTGAATACGTTCTACAAAGGGACAGTGAACATATATAGACCTTATCCTCTTCTTGAAGTCCCTGTCAATATTTTTAGTCATGTTCTGGATATAACCACAGGTCATGTAAATAATAGCACATTCCTTTCTATTTCCCCACCATTTGCCAATCTGGCACATTTTCTGTTTCTTTCCAGGAGAAAGAGGCCAATATTGCTGTGTCTGAAACCATTACAGCTTCTCCCAATAACTGTGCATAGCCTTAGAAATGTCAACAATTTCTGGCTGTGGAGAATCTGATTGCCAACATTTGTCTTCAGTCTTGCAGTTGAAGTGGCAAAGAAGAGCATCCTCAGAATATTATCTTATGGATGGAAGAGAGTTGAGTATATGCTGAAGAGGGCAGGGTAAAGAGACTGATAGAATGGAACTTAAAGTGGTTAATTGTTGAAATAAGAACATCAACAAGGCTGCAGGGAAGGAATCCAAAACACCCATCTTAGACAGAGGGAGAGACCCCTTTCTCACTCCATAGGAGGAAAAAAGAAAAGTATAGTCATGGCTATGGTGAGTGGGGGATGGGTGGATGAGACTTTTCAGAAGCTCATGTACAGGTCTATATCACTTAAGATGCTTTAATAGATGTCCCAAGAAAATTTGAGTTAAACAGTAAAGATATTTATTATCTCATTTAAGAAGTAAAAAAAAAATCCAGACTTAGATAATAATAATAATGTGAAGTAATTAATAGAATTATCTGAAAAATGACCCTAAAATCTCACTCTTAATTGCTAGGAAAACAGGTCAGCTGAGGCAATGGAGGAAGGTTGCTACCTTCTCCAAGAGGGAGGAGCAGTACCCAAGCTAATTTCTATGCTGGGGGACCATTGGTTCCCTTCCCCTAGCACTCCTAGGCAGTTTCTGTAAACCAATGGTTTTCAATATATAATCCATGGTCCATGGGCCAGCAGCAACAGCAGCAGCAACATCATCTGGGAACATGTTAAAAACATAAATTCTCGAACCCCATCTCAGACTACTGAATTAGAAACCCTCAGGGTTTAGTAATCTGTATTCTAACAAGCTAATGTTTGAGATCCACTGCTATAAACAGCTGATACCCCAAATCCAGATGCAAAGACCAGATTATTGAGGATTTCAAGGTCAGTTATAAAGACTTTATAGAGACAAACAGGAGAATAGCTCTGTGTGATACCCACGTCATGTTGCTAGTAGCCATCCTCCTGGAGCCATTTCAAATGAATCCTCCAATTTAGTTAGGCAAAGTGAAGATTGCTGGTTTTTAGCAAATGTAACACAAATTTGATCAGTCACAAGGATATTCACAAGAGCACTGCAGAGACAATGTCCTAAAGGTCATGCTGATTCAGTTTTACCTGAAAATTTGTCTCAACATTCTAAAGCTCAGACATTCCTTATGGTATGAGAACATGAGACAGACCTAAACTTGCAGGCCAGCTCTGCCTTAGACTAGATGTGAGGCCTGGTGTATCTTAGCCACTCTGAACATAACTTTCCTCATAAAGCTCATACATACTGAACTCTTAAAGTTATTGTGAAAAAAAAAACAAGATAATGTATATTATACTTAGCGCAGTGTTTGAGGTGTCATATTAACTCAATAAGTGATAACAAAATTGCTCATTGCAGTGTTGTTTTTGTTGAGATTTTTGTGGTTGATGGCACCTGATCTGGGTGTCATGCTGAAGCTACAAGGAAAAACGACAGTAGATAAAAGGGGAGTATACAAAACCAGTAAGAAATTCAGTCTGGGAGAGAAGGGTCACAGAAAAGGCTTCCAAGAGCATGATACTTGAGTTACAACTTGATAGTTGAGTAAGAGAGAGAAGAGGCATGAGGAAAGGTGACTCAGAGCTGAGGGTGCAGCTTGGAGATAGGCACGAAGGCTGAAGACAGTTAAGCCATTTTGAGGATGTTCACGGAGTGCAGCTCCAACAAGGAGTAGGACTCATGCCAAAAGAGGATGAGATGAGACTGAAAACTAAGCCGGGGACCTTGTCATGAAGATGATACTTGGCCAAACGAAGATATCAGCCACCTTTGAAGAAAATGGGAATAGATCGGTGGGCTTTCAGCAGGGGAATGAGATCTGCTTTAAAAACGTTACCCAGGCTAAAGGGAGGAGAATATACTGAAATGGAAAAGAACGTTGGAGTCAATGGATTTGTTTGGAGCTTGTTAGCATAAATCAGGACTTTAGTTAATAACATATTAGTTAATCAATTGTGATAAAGATACCACATGAATGTCAATAATAGAGGAAACTGTGAGGGAATGGGGGGTAGTTGGAAGAGCAGAGGGGTATTTAGGAACACTGTAGTTTCTGCTTAATTTTTCTGTAAACCTAAAACTGCTCTAAAAAGTAAATTCAATTAATATAACAACAACAACAACAAAAAAGAGAACAAGGATGAGGGCTTGGGTAAGGCCATGGGAGGAGAGTGAGAGACAGTTTTAAGAGATTGTGATGAAAAATAATGTTTTGATAGATAACAGGAACCTCGTGATCAAGACTTCCCACATTAAGAAAAAAGAATATATACAATAGACTCTTTGAGCACATCTTATATGACTAGCAATGTGCCAGGAACAATGGGACTTGGTTCCTGAGTTTAAGACCTCATGGCATCACTAGGAGAAAAAGCTACATGTTCTGGACACTATTTGAACATGCTGAGGACAGCTGGTGCTAAAAGCTAGAGCAGATGGAAGAGACCCATTTAAAAAAAGGTCTTGAAAAAGCTATTCTTGACCCAAAACCCAGAGTCCCAGGATCTAGTCCTAACTGTCATTGTCTTGAGGGGTAGTGACCTTGAGCAAGTAACTAACCCTTTCTGGCCTTAGTTTCCTCCTCTATATAAATGATGAAATTGAAATTGAAGATATAGGGAAATGACCCAAGACCATGCCCCTCCAAACACAGTTTACACCTGCAAGCTGGCACACTGAAAGTTACGGGGTAAGCAGGGTGCATTTTCCTAGAAAAGCTATTTTTTTCTGATAATAAGTAATTCAAAACATTACCTTTCTATTAAAATAAACATAGACATACTCTGGCATAAAATATAAATATGCATACATTTTAAAGATAAAACACAAAGCTTCAAAGACATATTTGGCTTGCAAGGTGTGATACGTAGACTTCTAAGATGGTCTCAGTGATCTCCACCTCCTGGTATTTGCATCCCTGTGTAATCTTCTCCCCCTGAAGATATGCTAGACCTATAACTTTCCTCTAAAGAATAGAAAACAACAAAATTTATGGGATAACATTTCTGAGATTAGGTTATAAGAGACTGTGACTTTCCTTCTCTGTCTGCCTATCTCTCTCTCTCTTCACTTAATCACTCTGATAAAGCCAGTTGCCATGTTGTCAGCTGCCCTGCTGAGATGTCCACATGGCAAGGAAGGGCCAGCAAGGACCTAAAGCCCTTAGTCATACCATGCACAAGGAACAGAACCCTGTTAATAACTGTGTGGCTGAGCTTGGTAGTGTATCCTTTCACATTTGAGTCTTGACATGAATGAAACCCTGGTTGACCCATTAATGGTGAGACACCAGATAACCCCAGCTAAACTCTTCATGGATCCCAGCCCCACAGGAACAATGAGATAATACAGGCTTGTTTCTGGTGTAATTTGTTATAAAGCAATGGGTAACTAATAGAAGAGGGATCACTTGAGGCCGTGGCCAGAGATACCCATTGAAGTCATGTCTCCTTTGCCTCTGCCTTTAGTAACACTTGGTGGAAATGTCTATGAAACACCCTTAAGAAGAGCAACCTTTAAAGAAGGGGGGCAGGTGGAGGGGTGTTTCATTGTAAGCATAAACTCCAAGATTTCAGATCTCTAGAATGCAAACTTCTCTGGGTCCAAGGAATGTAATGGAAACTAAGCTATTTGCCCAAGATTTCCTGACTGATTAATGATGAGCTGGAACTAAATGCAGGTCTTCTGATACCCATGTAGTCTTCTACCAAATGACACTGAGCCCTGGCATATGTGAGTTTATCTGCATATATGTGATTACACTAATGATTAATATTGTATATGATATATGCATAAAACTATAGCATTATCCTTACTGAATCCACAAATCCTTTTCTGGACATTTGCTGGTTCTCTTATTGGTTTGAAGCATCTGAATGCAAGGTTGTTTCTCTTTTTTTTTTTTTTTTCCTGTTTGTATTCAGTGACTCCTAAAGGATACTATCAAGACTCTTTGGATGATGATCACACAATGTTGAGTTGAAAGCATTTCCAAAAGCCCCAAGACATATTTTAACACTCACCTCCAGATACCATTGTTACATGGCTGCCCAAGATAAGGCTGGCCCTACTTTATAATTCGACTCTACTTCAGGCCAGAGGGAGTGAAGCAGAACATCATAAACCCAGCCAATGGAATGTTCTTCCACCCTAAAGACAAACTGTAGAGAAATGATATGGTAAATATGGATAGACAGTCCCTGCTTTTAAAGAACAGCGAGTTCTTGGAAAAGCCAGTGTAACCCTCAGAGAAACTATAATTGCCATGGATACCCAGAGAGCAGGGGACAAATCTACTGTTGTTTTTGCTTCTACTTGGCTACTGAAGCTATTCCTGTTGTTACATTACTGTTTTTGTTGCTGTCCTTTTAACGGCCCCCTGCCCTTGGCATGTGTCCTTCAACCACCATGGAATGTCTTAATAATGTGGAACCCGATGCTATTTACTTATGTATTGTGTTTGTCAGGATGATCTAAATTATGCTGCAGTAACAAACAATCCCATATTTCTGATTCATACTAAATGCTCACCATGGATTAGCTGCAGGCTTCTCTGGGTCCTTTTCACTCCAGAGCTCAGGCTGTCAGAGCAGCCATCTCTAAACCATTGCCAATTATGGTAGCACAGGGAAAGACAACGTAGCAATTGTGAACTTGTTCTAAAGTGCTTTCCCAGAAGTGATACACCGACATTTCATTGGCCAAAGCAAGTCACACAGCTGTGCCTAACTGCAAGGAGAGAGAAAAATGCAATCCTAGCATATGCCCAGGAGGAAGTGAGTTATAATACTTGGAGGAGTCTGAATATCTATGAGACACATACCCTCAAGTTAAGGTTATATTAGAGGCTTATGAGCAGAAAGTATATAAATATACACATCAACATTAAATCTGCAAATTTTTTAACAGGGCTGAATGGTTTGCAAAGTCCCATTCTTTTTGGTCAAATGGCATTCTCCCCAGTTTCAATCATACTTAGCGGAGACAATGCAGGCAAACAAGTAAGACATTGTTTCATGGACAATCTCTTCTTTACTCTCGGCTCATGTTCTCAGCCTCGTCTCCCATCTCGATCAGGGATTTTGTTTCATCAATTTTTTTCTGCCTTCTGTATCTCTAAACACATTTTGTATCTGGCATCCCCCATCCCTGCCATCACTCTTTCTTTCCATCTTTTCATAGCCAAGAATCTTAAGAGTAGTCAGTGTCAATTCTCCTCACTCTCTAACCTCACATTCTTCATACTTAGAGGTTCTACCCATACTCAAAGGGGAGGAAACTAAACAAGAGTGAGGGACATTAGGGTCATCTTAGAATTCTGCCTGCCACAACTAACAAAGAGCCACAGATCAAGAAAGTTCAACTACAGGTGGGAGCTGCATCTCACTTGCTTAAAATCTCTAACCGATAGGATAGTTCCTGTTGAATGAAAGAATGAACAAATCACTGAGGACTCTGGGTCATCTTCTACATGGGTACCTGTACCCCTAACAGGCACTAACATCACTGATGTCTTGATTATCTGGAAATCCTGGCATCTCAACAGGAATGCTTCTCTTTTTCCTGCCCTCAGTATAGTATAATGCACGGGTACAAAATCTCTGGAATCTACTGGCCCAGGTTCAAATTCCACCTTTTTCTTTTAATGCCTTGGCATGCTACTTGAAGTCACACGTAAACTCACTCAGGCTGAGCCTTTTTCTAAGGATAATAATAATAACTGTCTCAGAGGTTTTCACAAGGATTAACTAGGATGTGAAGCACACACCTAGGCACACACTAAGCATTCAACAAATGCTAGTTATTATTGTTATTATCACTTCCACCTATACCTTTATGCCATCAGTATCTTGTCTTTCACCTCTTTTCTCTTTTTTCTCTTTCTATTTTTCTCCTGTTATAGAAGTAGCCAGAAGCATGTTACATTTGTCAAAGTGCTGATAATAACAAAACCAAAAAAAAATTGTCGGCTAACATACTCTCTTAAGAGGTGATATGATTAGCCAGTGTTCCCTCCCTGCCATGCCCCACCTAAACCCGGACCTGGACCACAGGATAGCAAGTTGAGAGTTTAAAACAAGGGGTCTGAGTATCCTTTTTTTTTTCTTTGTTTAAATACAGTGATGTAGAAAGAAAAGTCCTAAGGCGAGGCTAAATTTTAGAAAAGAAAAACACAGATGGTTTACTAGAAATGGCTTTTCCATTCACAATCTGTGTGACCTTGGGCCTGTTACATTTCACCACTGCAAACCTGTGTGCCCTACCCTGTAAAAAGAAGAGCTTGGCCCTTGAGACCTAACTTCCCACACTGACTTTTGACAATTCTTATCTGACAACAGCACCAGAATTAGCCAGAGCCTCCTGTGCAGGAATCAAGGACACATTGTGCTGATGGCTGAAGCAGGCTAAGCTCATGCGTTTGACCAGCAGAGGAAAATGTTGCCTCCATGAGATAAGGCTGAAAATCATGGATGAGAAAGGCAGCAGAAATGGAAACTCATGCCAAACTCTTTAGTTCTGTATATTGGATTTTTCAACCATCTTCCATGTATATTGTTAATATGGATTTCACAAGCAAGGCCATGGTTAGGTAGCATGGTCATTATCTACATTTATGAAAGACACTTAAGTTCAGGTTCTCCCCCAAGATGAGAGAACAAGAACGAACACCAGATGTAGCATTGTAAACAAGTTTAAAAGATTTCTGGTCTATAGTCCTAGATTTATGTCTATTGTTTTTCTGCTACTTGACCTTGGAACATGACCAATAAGAAATTCTCTACTCTGAACCTTATAGTCTCTTGACCTGTAAAAGGGAAATAATAATACTAATAATGACTTAAATGTCAGAGAGTGGTTAGCAAGGCCCACATCATATCATGCATATGATTTTACTTTACAAACTCTAAAATTTGTGTGTAGCAAGTTGTGTTGAGTTGTCCTGACACGTGGATCACATTCTAGCCACTCTCCCATGCATGATCACTCAGAGATGGGCAAAATAATCAACATAATCTGTATGGTAGATACACATTCCTGAGGCTATTCCTTCATCTGTCCTTTCCTGTGTGTCACAACACCTACTCACATACTGCCTTCACTCTTCTTCCCAAAGGTATGTCCATTTCTTAAAAGTTGTCATAATCTTCAACCTCACCAAGGACCCTTATGGTGATTAGACCCTCACAATTCAGCCACTGGTCCCTGCTCTGGGCTCATAAATGTCTGGTCTCCTGTCAATCTGGCCAGTTGGGCAATGTAACACCACCTATCTTGTCTATCTTGTCTTTGTCAGGTCACAAGTGGGAAACAGAACACAGAATTTGGGAGGATTAATTTGAAATCCAAGCCCTGCTACTAATAATCCAGGTGATTTAGAGGAAATCATTGAATCCACTAGAAGCAAATTTTCCTTGTCTACAAAGTTAAGAAAATAATCCCTGTCCTTCAACCCCATAGATTTCTGAACATCTAGAGAGGAGAAGTTGTAAAAGTGTCTTACTACCCATATAATGCTGGTCAGATAGTCCTTGATCTTTTTTTATTTAAATATTATAATTTTATTTAATTTTTTTAATTACAGTCATATGAAAACTTCCATCTGAAAATAATCTCTGACTCCATGAACTTTCACAGTACTTTTTTAAGACAAATGAAAGACAGGTTTTCTGGTTACCTAATGAAAGCCAGGTGATGTATTAAATTTATTTGAATTGCTTATCTCCTTTTATTCCTGCAACAACCCTCCAAGGAGAATATTACCCTCCCCTAAGAGAAGGTAAGGAATTATCTCCAGTTTCTGGCCAGGTGGTTGTATGTACAATCGTGCCAGTGACAGACATAAGAGGAAGGGGAGATGTAGGCTCTGAGCAGATCCTTTGGGAGGTACTTGCTGGCACATGTGAGTGGCATTGTCTAGGAAGAAGCAGAACTTCAGGTCTGTACCCAGAAGGGGTCTTGGCTGTGCCTGGACACTTGTGGATCTTCCATGAGGAGACAATTGAGGTTGATTGTGTAAATGTGATCAGCCAGGGAAAATGAATAGACTAATATGTAGAGACCATGATGGAACACTGGGAACTAACATTTTAAAAATGGGCTTAAGAAGAGGTTGAGATGGAGAAGATTAAGGAGCAGCTGGGGAAGGAGGGGGAATATCATGATAATATGCTGTTGCAGAATTCAGAAGAGGAGAGTATTTCAAAGAGGAGGAAATGTTCAACAATGCAATTGTTTAATTTTGTAAGACAAAGATTGCTGTACCCAATAAATGTGGCTGTTGATTCTTTGTTAACCACAGGGAGCTCATTTTAATGGCATCATATTGGTGAGGGAGGGATATGTCCCTACAGTTTAAGGGATGAGTGGGAATTGAGGAGGATGCAGAGAGAGTGACAGATGACAACTCCATGTGAAAGTGAAGACCCATGAGTGATAACTGGGAGAGAATGATGGCTCCAGGGAGAGGTTCAGACATGTGGAATAGCTGATAAACTAACAGAAAGCTAGCCGTTATTTACCAAGGAATGGTAAATTCATTAATTAACTCAGGAGTTCTTCCATCTTCTTCACTGCTCAGGGATATCTGGAGAAAAGTGGTCTCATCAAGTCCCCAAAGTTGAAGAGAAACAAAGATAAACTATAGAGCATACCCTACACAAGAGATTAACATGAGAAAGGGATTCCACAATCCTGATGATACACATGTACACAAAGAGCACACACTACAACATGCATAAAACTCACACATGTAAACTTATATAACACACATAACATGGACATCATACACAACATACATAAATATGTGACATGCATAAAACTTTCAATGCATATCTAACACTTGCAACACACTACAGACAACATGCATGACAAACATGGGTGCATGCATATATCACACACATTCACACACAAAACACATACACACCATAACACACATGGAACACATATACAAAATACACCATGTGCATATCACATACACACACAACATACTTAAAGCACACAACACACACACGTACACAGCACACATAATCACTCACCACATGTACATATATATGATACACATGTGCATATACATTATGCATGCACCATCCACAGATACATGCATGCCCATGTACCACATGTATAACACACTCACATAACACACATGCACACACACACACACCCTACAGTAGAGTTGCCTAGCAATGCAAAGTTATACACACCATGTACCCTGTGAACAGCATGGGAGGGAGGAAAGAGAAGCATGTGTGCTGGTCCTCAAAAGGCTAAGACCAAACATTTAACCAAATAAAGAGGAGAAGGGAAGGCAACCAAGGGAAAAGGACTTGAGAACAAGATGCGGCCACCTCTACTCTCTGCAGATGCAAAGCACTGTGCTCCTGAAAGAAATGAAGCTGTAATCCTCTGACCTCACCCTTGGACGTCCAGCCCCTGAGTCAGAGCCTGGCACAGCTGCTTTCAAGGGTAGAAACCTCCCCCCACCCTTTTTCTTTTGACTGGCCATGAATGAGGGGCCTCTATCTTTGAAACTCTCACAGGTCTGCTTCACAGTTGCTGTTTGAAATACTGAAGGCAGAGACAGGCGATCACAGGGACTACAGGCTCTTAGTTCTGCTGTTAGAAAAGAAAAGCTTGGAGAAAGGGCCAAACTTACACTAGAAAGAGTGAGGTTTTCTGTCATCAATGGGCACCTTCATTTTACACTGAGATGATTCCCCCCATGACCAGACTCTGAAAATTTTTTTTGGTTTTTCTGACTGACTCTTTTACATAAGAAGAATCCTAGCCAAAGATGAACATTCACTCATTTCTTTTTTGCCTTCAGTGAAAATGGGTGAAGATGGGGGGAGAAAAGTACCCTCCTTTGAAGTTTTTTCCTATCTTCCTCTTTACCTCTGGGGTAGAAAATTCCAGAATATACCTCCAGACCCTCAGCAGTGATATTTGGTCCCATTTCTTACTGCACTCCCTTTCTCTTCCAGGTCTCTTCTGACAGCTCCAAGTTGCCTGCTGGCCTGTCATAGAATGTTTTGAAGTCGTGCAAAAGGAACTGGCACACACAAAAAAATAAAATTTTTCTCCACTGCTTAAACTAGTCATTGTCTCCAGCAGGGATGTTCATCCCCTCTCACTTTCCTTGTCTTGCTTCCTTTTCTTCTTCTTTTTTTTTTTTTTAATTCTGATGTGAGCTCAGTATAGACATCCACCCCTGAAGGCTCCAAGATGCCAAGAAAGATCCCCACTAACAGGTCCTTTTATGCTCCTTCTTAGTTGGAGAGGAGGTTTTGTCACTCTCTAGATGGCTATGGAGCGACTATTCTCGCACACATCTGTCTTTGCATTTCTGCACAGTCACAACCCAATAATGCACAGTGATAAGGTGTCCCAACTGGCACAAAATTAAAGAGTCAAAATGCCCTCAGCTGTCAACGGCTAGCCAGCTAGCTTGGCAACTGTTTTTTTTTTTTTTTTTAACATCTTTATTAGAGTATAATTGCTTTACAATGGTGTGTCAGTTTCTGCTTTATAACAAAGTGAATCAGTTATACATATACATGCCCCCATATCTCTTCCCTCTTGTATCTCCCTCCCTCCCACCCTCCCTATCCCACCCCTCTAGGTGGTCACAAAGCACCGAGTTGATCTCTCTGTGCTATGCGGCTGCTTCCTACTAGCTATCTATTTTACATTTGGTAGTGTTTTAAGGTTTGCCTTGATCTCAAATAACTGGCCCAAGTTTCATTCATTCTTTGAAAATACATTGACTGATCAACATTTCTTCATTTTGCAGTCCCAGTTTAGGTCTATTTTCCAGGCATAATTATTAATAGCACCCATTTCACTCTCAAGAGTGTCTCCATTTGCACAGGAAGTTATGCAGTCATTCTACTGCGACAAGACTCAACTAGGCATTGCAGACACAAAGAGGCAAATGGCAGAGTAGTGCTTTAGAGGAACTCAGTCTCTTTTGAAAAATGGGTAATGGACCATTATAATATGACATTCAAGCTAAGAAAAATGTGCTCAGAGATTCATGCATCTTTGTGCCACTGGGTCAGTGGCCTCTGTGTCCAGCATAAAGCCTAGAACAAAGAGGTGTGTGACACTCTTTGTTTTCGTGGTTTTTATTCAACCAGTCACAGCGTTCTGTAGATAGGAGGTTCCGCTTAATGATTTACCCTTCCTTCTGTCTCATCTTCTTTCCTGCCTCGTTTCCTCTCCTCCATAATTCTTGAGTGTGCTGGACACATAAGCTTAGGGAGATGGTTGGGGGAATCGGGGACAATCACAAGGGTAACAAACATACATTCCACTCAGAGTCCCTCCTCAACCCCTGAAGCAAAATCACTGGGACTGTTGCTGCGGCCCTTTCCCACCTGTTCTCTGCCTTCCTCTATTAGACGCTGGATCCTCTTTTTGATGGTCTTATTGGTTTCCTGCTGCAGCTGTGAGTGCCAAGGGCCATCCCTTTCTGATTCTCCCAGTTGACAGCTATTTTTCCTGCTGTTTCTTTTCCTGCAGGCTTGGGTATTGCTAACGTAGGCAGGTCTTACTAACAAGTGATCAAGACCAGTACTGATGGTTTGTCCAAACAAGGTCGAGTTGGTGCTGGGATTTGACCTAATGGCTCCTGTTACCTCCAGCGAAGGCATGATTCCCACCAATGTCACTGACAATGGACTCCCCACTCTGCAGTCACTCATAGGGGAAGTGAAAGGGCAGGCTTTCCCTAACCTTATCCACAACTCCTCTTTTTCTCTGAAAAGAACGACTTCACTCATCATTTTCTTATAAGATTCTCTTCTCCAACCGCTCTTGTGTATGACTCCCAAAAATGAATGACTCCCAAAAATGAATCATACAAGCTGGAAGTTCCATCTGAGTAAAAATGAGCCACCATTCTACAAATTTTAAAGGTTCCCAGGCTTATTATATATGTTTGATATTTATAGACTAATTAAAATATCATCACAAATTTAAGAGAGAAGTAAAGGGCAGGGTAGGGTGAGAGGGGCGTTTTAGAACATATCAGGTGGTATAAGATGTTTCTTCATTTCTTTATCCTCAAAGTGTTTGGAATTTTTGACATTTCTGTATTTTTAGCAACTTCAAATCCTGAAGTTCATGGGTTGAAAAATCCTGAAGTTTATAGGTGAAGCACTGACTTGCCAAGTGACAAGGATATGAAAACAAATGATAAATTGTTAAGTGAACAACAGCAATTTTTTGAGATAAAGGCTGGAGCTGGGGTGAGAGGAGGGGTCTCAGAGGGCACTGAAGACAGTGTCTAAATGAAGAACAGAGGGAAGAAAGAGCACAGGACTTCATTATCTCTCTTAGTTTTTCTGTGGTTGGAGACAACATTGTCTCCTAAGACATCTTGTCTCTTAAGATTGTGGCTTCTTCCAGGAGAAGGACAATGTTTTATTTCACTGCTGCACTTTCTCCATATTCCACAGCACAGTGTGTAGCACACAGTGGGAGGAAATGAGATAATTTAGAAAAGTCCTAGACTAGCAGACTCTTTCTCCCAAAGCTGCAAGTAAATTTTCACATGACCTTGAAGAATCATTTACCTCTCTGTTTCTTCAACTGTGAAATAAGTATGATCAGATAATCACCAAACTGCAAACTAATTTTAAAACTTCATGAGTCTATAACTATCACTGTTGGATCAAGTTAGGAGAGAAACTCTAGGTCTTGATGACTTGTAGGCAGAAGTTGTTTCAAGGGGTAAATTTGGGTTTCAGTTTATCTATCTGTAAATCAGGGACACTAGAATAGATGATCTTTTTCATTCTATTTTACTCTAAAAATGCAAGAAATATCTGAATTAAAATGCTGAGCCTTCATTCTCAAAGATCAAACCCTAAATGGCACTGTATCAGGCCTCAGTATAAGGAGGAGGAATAGAACTTATTCACATATAATTCACCAGCCTGTTGATAAGAAACCTGTATTTTCAATGGGCTCATTTTTATATCAGCCATAAAATCTCAATCCTGTCTCAAACATGATATTTTCCCTTTCAATATAAGAGGCAGCTTATTTTATTGTTACTTGAAACTAAGGGAATCCAATAAGCTGGTTTGGAGCCAAAGAAGATCATAATGACAAAATGATTGATCTTTTTTAAGATTCACTGCATTGCTATTCTCAAATTGGAGAAATGAAATATAGAAGATATTCATTTGTACCGCGGACCGGTATTCATCTCTGTAACAGAATATAACACTCCTTTGTATTTATTAAGTACCTGTTACCACTAGAAATACAAAGTAAAATGGTTTCCCTGATAATTTCTGGACATCGTCAAATGCTAGTTGTTACACCCCACTGAAGTGAAAGATCTATATGGGATCTTGAGGCAGAAATATCAGCTCTACTGAATTATGGGAAATAATAAGTGTTGTATCCAGGATCCATTGGTAGAAGTGTAAGTTAAGTAAACATATACTATTCAACAAGACAAAAAATATATATATATATATGTATGTGTATATATATATATATATATATATATATATACATATATATATATATATATGTATATATATATATATATATATATATATATATGAATAAAAACTGCTCAACAATTAGGTCTGGTGAAAGAGCACTAACCCCAGAGGTCTGGTTCTAGGATGTGGGTATTACATACCATCTTGCTAAATCCTCAAAGCACCCTTCTGAGACATATCTAATTACTCCATCACACTGATGAAAGAGCAGAGATTTGATAAAGTTAAGCTCTTTTCTTGGGCCGTTGAGCTAGTGCAGGCATACTTTGTTCTGCTGAGCTTCGTTTTATTACACATATTGTATTCTTCACAAATTAAAGGTTTGTGACAACCCGGCATCAAGCAAGTCTATCAGCATCATTTTTCCAATGACATTTGTTAACTTCTTGACTTTGTGTCCATTTTGGTAATTTTTTGCAATATTTCAAACTGTTTCATTATTATTATATTTGTTATGGTGATCTGTGATCAGTGATCTTTGGTGTTACTTATTGTAATTGTTCTGGCTTTTTTCAGCAATGAAGTATTTATAATTAATAATTAACTAATTATTTAAGTTGTTTGGTTTTTTTATTTGTTTGTTTGTTTGTTTTGTTTTGTTTTGCAGTACGTGGGCCTCTCACTGTTGTGGCCTCTCCCCCATTGCGGAGCACAGGCTCCGGAAGCGCAGGCTCAGCAGCCATGGCTCACGGGCCTAGCCACTCCACAGCATGTGGAATCTTCCCAGACCGGGGCATGAACCCGTGTCCCCTGCATCGGCAGGTGGACTCTCAACCACTGCGCCACCAGGGAAGCCCCAGTATTTTTAATTAATTAAGGTATGTACATCGGTGTTTTTAAGCATAATCCTATTGCAGACTCAATAGACTATAGTATAGTGTAAATATAACCTATATATGCACTGGGAAACAAAAAAAAATTGTGTGACTCGCTTTATTGAAATATTCACTTTATTGCAGTGGTCTGGAACTGAACCCACAGTATCTCTGAGATATGTGTTTGAGTGAAGACTTGAAATGCATTTTGACTGATTCAAAAGCCCATGCTTTTCTCATTATATCACAGTGTCTCTTTATGAAGTAATCATGTTCCAACACCTGATGACCAAAGAAAGGCCAGCTGATAACAGGAATATTCAATAATGAATATTTACTAACTTCTTAATGTCTGCCACCCTTGGTCAATAATAGTCTTGAATGAAGTTGGATTTGGACAGTGTGAGGTCTTCAGGAACACATCCCTCCTGACCCTCCTGAGTATTCTATACCAACCCAATGGAGTAGGTGTAATAATTGAGAATTGTCAAAGGTTTTATAAATCCTGAGAATGAGTAGGATCATCATGGGAGGCTGCCTAGAGGAATAAGAAGGCAGAGGATGGTCAAGTTCCTGTACCATGAGTTGGTCGCTATTCCAAACCTTTACTCAGATGCACTAAGATTCTCTGATTCTCAAATCCCTCCCAGCTACCTACTGAGATGATGCTAGGGAAACTTTCCTGGTTTTCCTACAAGTGGTGATACTTTCCTTGAATCCTCACAGTGAGAGAGGACTCAACACTTCCCCAAAACTGTGCTCATTAAATTTTAATCAATGGCCTGCTGACCTGTTTCATCTTTGTACAGCTCGGATGCCTAGAAATATTTTTCCATACATTCAGCTGAATTTTCTCTTTTATAACTTCCCTTCTTTGACCTTTTTTTTTCATTTAGAGTCAAGTAGAACAAATTCACACAAACCTTTAAAGTATTTAAGAAAAAGATAAATCTCCCCAAGTGTGTGATGGTAAAGATGATGAACATGTCACCCAGAAGTTACAAGTTTACTCTTAGTTTTGCTTCTCACTTGTTCTACAAGCACTTGACCATAGGTGAATCCCCAGTCCCTCCACCCCAAACTTCAGATTTCTCCTCTGAAACATTAGTGATTGAATGTGATAAATTTCTAAAGTTTAGCCTAACTTGGATTTTAGTTGACTCTATGATCCTTTAGGAAAAAAACAGTTAGATCTCTACATCCTTCTTCAGCTGGTTTCTCATGATTTCACTGGGGAGTGGAGTTCAGTTCTGGTACTATTTTCCACACAGAATCCAAGGATATTTTCATGAACCCACTCCCATTTTGCTCTCATTGTCTGATCTCAAGGATTCAAGGCAATGAAAACTATCTCCTCTCTTCCCACAAAGACACAGTGTTTCCAGCTGTGCTGAACCCTAAACACACACCAGCCCCACCATCACTGCCACCTACATCACCATCACCACCATCATCACCAGTCTGGGCCCACAACTTGCACTAATAATTCCAAATATTTTTCTATCAGATTCCCTTTCAAAAATATCAGATTCATATTTTGAAGACTTTCTTATCACACAAAATGTGTATTTTAGGTAATGATACTTAATTTTTTGATTACTATTTATATCAATTAATGGTCCATGTCACTACCCTTCAGGAATTTCATTCTTCTGGAAGGCTATCCATACCTGGAAGTTACTGCAATTCCAACTATAAGCTGAGGCAACCATTATGTCCATTGACAATTTTGACATTGATGCTGGCTAATATCTGATTTCTGTAGGACTTTTTGATGAATTTAGTGGCTAACAAACTTTCATGGATCCCTTTACTGATGCTCAGGAGAAAGAGGACCCTACAGGGGCAGCTTCTACTCAAAGCCCACCATGGTCCTTCTTGAGTTCCAAACTTGCAACAACCTTGTCTTACGAAGACTCAGGTTTAAGCCACTAAGGCAAATCACAGATGTGTCTGGGAGAGGGTGGGAGGGGTGTACTATTTGAGGCAATCACTTATCTTTGATAGAGAAAGAGAAGGACAAAACACTCAGTGTAGGTTTTTTTGTTTGTTTGTTTGTTTGTTTTCTGTCAATGGGGTGACTCTTTGATGAGAAATCAGGCAAAGATTGCATTTGTTCTGATTGCCCACAAATGCAGAAAGTGGATTTAACTCCCAGGAAGCACCAAGATTGAGGAGTCTACAGTTGACAGAGGGAACTTGTTTTCCCATGTCCTGTAGTGACCAACTTCTGGAGACAGTCACAAAAGCCTGATTCTCCTTGTTCAAGACTCTGTGAGGTTCTGTTTGGTTTCCCAAAATCCAGATGTCAGGCTGAATCCCTCACAGAAATGTGTTCCTTAGAGCTGCAGGCTTCTTATACTCCCTTTTACCTTTCATATTTATTTGAAACAGAATTCAGCTTCCTCTCACAATTGTGATTAATTTTTTAAAAATTTACTTTTCTATTGTGTGATGAAAGAGATTAATTTTTTTTCTTCCCAGCCATTTTATAACTACTGGAATGTTCCTGGGATTTGCTCTGGTACATATGTCCCATTTTAACTAATAAATCATCCAAGATTTTGGTGACAGTGAGAAGCCAAGAATTACACTTTGAATTGTACCAAAGCTTCCAAATATTAAATTCCAAATTTAATATTTTAGTCCGACCACCACCCCCTTACTTATTCTGATGACTGATCTTCCTTCCCTTCCCCCTTCCATTTCCAAATGAGCACATGACCCAAGATGGGGTAATGATAGTACTCCACTTCTGGGTAAAAATAATTCATCCATCGAGTAGCCACAAGTCAGGCCAATCACAGTCCTTCCATGGTAGGGAAGGAGCTCTTTCCACTCAAGTGCAGAAGATGTAAGAAACTTCTAAAGTTTTGAGTCCAGCCTTATGGAGAAAGGCAGTCTTCAAGAAGAAAGATTGAAGCCAGATGCAGAGAGAAGCAAAGGTGAAAAGAGAGAGAGCTCTTATTATAGTTTTCTACACACACAACCTTGCCCTTCCCACCACAGAGGTCAATAAATGGCCTTATTTGTTTCAGCTAATTCAAGTCTGGTTTCTCTCTCTTGCTACTAAAGAGTGTCTTGAGTAGAATAGTTCATGGATGAGAAGTACTTTTCATATAAACAAAGAGGACAACTGTTGCTGATAGCAGATTGGAAAGTCTACCAGTCTGAATTCCACGTTTTTTCCCTCTCACTATCTGAACCTCTTCAAGCCAATTAACTTCTAGGAACCACATTTTCCTTGAGAGAAAAATATGAATAATCACTTCTCTATATTAATCATGTATTTTTATTGACTATATTTTTGATGCTTTGACATCTTGGGGCCTTACTGACACTGGAGGGTCCACCCCTCCCAGGATAGTCAATTCCTAGAGATAGTAAAGAGCTTGTGTGGGACCGTTCCTTTCATATAAGCAAACCGATCAATCCAAAATTCATATTACCCAACTACCTCCTCTATCATGATCTTACACTCCAGGTCACTCTTTCCCTGTCCTAATAACCCCGGATAGCAAAGGTCAGCCTCATGCCCCCAGAGTGCCCTGAAATTATTCAAATTAGCTAATCCTAAACATGCTTGCCCTGCCTTACCCAATCCTTCCCACAGAAAACACAAGAAAAGTTCTTGTCCTCATTTTCTCCTCAGTCTCTCTGCCTCCTGACTGACACTGATGCTGCCCCATGTGGCCTCCCCATCCTAGTTTAGATGCTTCTGAAAAATAGATAGAAGAAGTCTATGGCAACTGGAAGTCGCCTTTCTCCTTCACATGCTATATCTTTGAGGATGTTACACGTCACTCTCACCCTACCAAAAATCAAGTTCACGCAATGTATGGGAAACACCTCACAGTTCGGGGTCTCTCCAGCTGTGATAGATGACGAATGAAATCAGCCTTATGTGATGCATAAGACTCAGAAGTTGGTCCTGAACCAGCTTGACTCCAGGGAGGTGAACTGTCAAAATCCATGTCCCTGCTGCTGCTGTCTCATGAACATTAGGGTCCTGGAAGATGAGAAATTCTCACTATGAAAGTCAGATTCCTTTACAAATTAAGGGCTCATGGTGAAAATAAGAAACTTTCTGCTAGAAGCAGCACCCTTTTGAAAAACCAGGCAGAGTGGCAACCTGAAAGGAAATATTAGCTGACTCTATGTAGCCAGCACTTCACAGACTGCTCGGTCTGAAAGCAGCTCAGAATTGCACCACCAACCTGCAAGTGAGGAGACCTGAATACTATCAACCAAACACCTGACACTATGAGACAACCCCGCAACCCTGATCTGTGTCCTGTGTGACCAAGGTTGATTCTGACTGCTTTAATCTTGAGTCATAAGAGTGATTTATGGCTAAAAGATAGATAGAAACTGAAAATCTTCCAGCAGAACAAGTCCCAAGAGATCGCAGTTAGAGTAAACTCCTGATGTCATTCAGAACAAGAAAACCAGGACTTTGGAAAATCCTGATAACTGACAAATTTTCACACAGGGAAACTTTGCACACATAAAGTTCATAAATTATTTGAGGAAAAAATTGTTGATATTGAGCCACTTAAGCAATACCTGATGATACCATGATTGATTGAAAAATAAAATACGGTGCCCCCTGTGGGCAATGCTGTGCTGACTTCACGAAATTGCTACAGCTGGAAGCCCAGAGAGGCTTGCTGCTCAGTGATGGGTGAATCTCCTGAGGTTTCGAGTTCATGTTCAGTTTGGGTAATGGCTTAGCTGCTTTCATGCTTTCAGAAGCTTAACTGAGTCTGCGGGAGGAAAAGAGGTTTGGTAAAAGGGAACTGCTTTGAGCACCTGACTGCAAATGCACAGATCAGAAACCCAAGAAGAACAGCTGTGGAGGCATGATTTTAGCTCAGGGTTGGCAAGCGGGGGTTGGCAGGAGGACCAGTCCTTAATAGCAGCAAGTGACAATGGGAAAGAAAAGGTATCTGCTCTCTTGTTTATTATTCTAAGGTCTTGAGTCAAATTAAAAAGATGAAGGTTATATGTGTTGTTTCCTTTGATCCACTCCACATAATCAGCACAGTGCTTAGCTGATTTCTCTAGAACAGCATTGACTTATAGTGCTGTATCATTCATCCCCTCAACAAGCATATGTTTAAGACTCACCCTATGCCATGCAGTATTCTAGGAGCTGGTCTTAGAGCCAGACTGTTCAGGCTCAAATCCTGGCTTCATCACTTATTTCCTGACTATGCTTGTGGATAGTGATATTTCTCATTACCTTGGGCAGGATGTTTAACCTCCAAGAATGTCAGGTCCTCATCAGTAAAACAGAGATAATAATTGTACCTACTTACTGGGGTTATTGAGAGGATTAAATGAGTTAATATGTGTAAAGTGCTTAGAATAGTGCCAGGCATGTAATCAGGGCTACATTAGTGGGGAAGACAGATCCTGATTAAATAATCACCAAAAAAATGAATAATTATATAACCTGTGATTTATATTATGAAAGAAACACATGTAGGTCTACGAGACTTGGATTAGTCTGCAAGAGGAAGAAACAAAGAAGGCTACTCAAAAGTGATAATTGTGGAAGTGAGAAATTAAGTTGAGTGAGAGTTTAGTGAAAAGAAAACAAAGATTTGTGAGGGTATTCCAAACTGTTCCACAATGATGTACCTTCTATTAGGTCAGTGGTTGGCAAACTTTTTTTCTGTAAAGTTCTAGATCATATGACCGTGAAGTCTCTGTTGTTCCTGGAAAGCAGCTGCTCAGCACAGTTCTTTTTACCAGCAAACACCCTCCCCTTGCATCTTAGGCACATGGACTAATTCTCACCAATAAAATGCAAACAGGAATGATATATGTACTTCCAGGACAAGGATCTGGAGACGTGTTATGCCTTCCCCACATTTTTTCTCTATCTTCCAATTATGTGGTGAAGAGCATGGTGAAGCCACAAGATGGGAGGAACCCAGTGCTTCTAGTCACCACACAGGAAGCTACACATTGGCCTAGGATAGCCACACTAGATTTATCTGTGAGTCAGAAGTAAACTTTATCATGTTCAATCACTATAACATGTTTTGTTGTTGTTGTTATAGCAGCTAGTATTATCTTAACGAATACATCTTCTACTGGAATTTGAAATCCAGGCTAAAATTCGAGGCAGATTTTCTGCCCATTTTTTGATTGGGTTGTTTGTTTGTTTGTTTGTTTTGATATTGAGCTGCATGGTGGGAATGCAAAGTGGTACAGCCACTATGGAGAACAATACAGAGGTTCCTTAAAAATTTAAAAATAGAGCTACCATATGATCCAGCAATCCCACTCCTGCATATATATACAGAGAAAACCATAATTCAAAATGACACATGCACCCCAATGTTCATTGTAGCACTATTTACAATAACCAGGACATGGAAGCAAACTAAATGTCCATCAACAGAGGAATGAATAAAGAAGATGTGGTGCATATATACAATGGAATGTTACTCAGCCATAAAAAAGAACAAAATAATGCCATTTGCAGCAACATGGATGGACCTAGAGATTGTCATATTGAGTGAAGTAAGTCAGAGAGAGAAAGACAAATATTGTATGATATTATCATTTATATATGAAATCTTAAAAAAAAGGCTACAAATGAACTTGTCTATGGAACAGAAGTACAGTTATACATGTAGAAAATAAACTTATGGTTACTGGGGTTTGGGGGGTAGGGATAAATTGGAAGATTGGGACTGACACATACACACTACTATAAAAAAATTAAAAAATAAAATTCAAGGCAGATTCTCAGCTCCTTAAGGCCAGAGTCTGTGTCTTTTGTCTTTGAAGCACCCCTTATCCTAGGGCCTGGCACCAAGCAATTCTCAGGATATGGTTGTTGGAAGAAGGAATTGATGAAGAACTGAATGCAAAGGATATTCACTTATCTCTCCTGGAATGGACAGCACACTGGTCCAGTTGGTGGGTGTGCCCAATTGTGGATTCTATCCATCCTTGACATTCTGTACCACCTCTTGGTAGTTTTTCCTGGGAAGCAGCCATAGGCTCCCTCCTGCTGTCTGTAAGCCTCTCTGTAGAAGTACCTACAGGCTTAATCTCTCAGAAGACTCTGCAGTAGGCAGGTCTTTTGAATATGCCTTTTCTGTGGTTCTGCTCTCCTTTTGGAAAATAAAATAAAATAAAATAACTTCTTCCAGGGACCAGCCAGTTCATCTAGTTATCTCAACAATATCACACCAAGAGAACAGCCCTTTGGAACCTTTTAAGTAACACACACACAGAGTTTTAGAGTTGCTTTAGAGAATCAAGCTTTTGGATATCTTGGAGCAGAAAATAACTCCTCCAATTCTCTTTTAGCTCAAGATGAGCTGATGCTACTCTAGAAATATCTGTCAGTGTGTTTCCTTTTCCTCCATTCTTGTGACATCTGACTCTCATTAAGACCTTCAGGTCTCAGTGAATTTCAGCTGATCTCCTTGTCTACGGTCTCTCCCCTTCCAACCCATCAAACAGAATGATATTTGTATCTTGAATCTTTCCACATTACTGGAGGAGATTAAGACCATTACTCCTCACTGTATCTTCAACTTCTCCCCTCTCCTGCCTCACATCCCTGCCCTCCCATAACATGAAACTCCTTAGAATTATTACCTTCACCCTATGGTTTGTCACCTCTGTGTCTGTGCTTCCTTTGCTCCCTCTGCCTGTAAGGCTTTTACCTACCTCCTTATCATCCTCTAGACTCAATTTGGCATCATTTCTCAGGGAAGACTTCCCTGGTCCCGCCCACACTGGGTTAGGTCCCCTCTCTGGCCATAATTCCCTATGCAGGTCTCTATCACTGAAGTCACTAGATTGCATGGTATTTCCGTACTGTGTGTTCATCCTTCCCACAAGATCATGAGCTTCTCCAGAACAGAAGCAGTGTGAGTCATCCTTAAAGCTCTTGTGCTCAGGAGAGTCCCTTAAACAAAGTAGAAGCTGAGCCAATGCTGAATTGAGCTCTTAATTCCCACGTCCCAAGCTTAATATCCCAACAGCTCCAAAACACAAGGCATAATGGTTTCAAACCAAGATTCACAAGGAATTGACAATAGTTTCAAGTCCTTCTTCATTTGTCATATCTGATGGCTCAGGGGCACAAATACAACTCAGATCTCAACTGAGTTTATCAGTTAATGATAAACTCAAGGGAGTTTATCATTCCCCAAGGTAAGCATATAAATTAAACACAAATACTATCTCTGGACTTTGCCAACCATGGAATTATGTTAAAAAGACAGAAGAGGACATATAACTCTCTCTTTGCCTGCATTTTGCTTCACTGACAGTTAATATGGATTCTCGAGAAGCTCCATGCCTCAGTCTGTCTTTCAACTAAGTATCATCCATATTTCCTTATCCTTGGCTTGGTTTCACCTGAGAAACAAAGTGGAAATTGGTCGCCCAAATGCAACTTGCACAGAGACCTCGTTCTCTTCCTTTTTGTGAAACTGTGAGCTGTAAGAAGGGAAGTGTCTCTTTTAGACATAAATTTACTGAGAAAATTTGCCTCTGTTGATTGTGTCCAAAACATGACTGTAAAAGCATGACACAACCCTTTTTCAGCCAGTGCAGCCCAGCTGTCCCAGGTGCCAATAGGTTAGCTTTCCATTGTCTCCTTGGGAAGGCCACTTTATTATACAGGAAATATGGACTTTGAAACTAGAAAGGGAAAGCATTTTGTTTCTCAAGCATCCTGTGCAAATGAGGTTTGCTTCTCTGGGAGGCAGAAAAGTCCCCAAATACCTGCAACAAAGGTATTTCCAAAGAAGTTTCTTCCTATTGACTATGCTGAGTATCTGTGTCCTTCAAAATTCATATGTTGAAATCCTAACCCATAATATGATGGTGTCAGGATATTGGGACTTTGGTAGGTGTTTAGCACATTAGAGGAAAGCCCTCATGAATGGGATCAGCACCTGTATAAAAGAGACCACTAGAGAATTCTCTCTGCTCTCTACCACATGAGGATACAAAGAGAAGTCAGTAGTCTGCAACCCAGAAGAGGGCTCTCTCCAAGGTGTGAATGTCCTGACACACTGATCTCAGACTTCCAGCCTCCAGAACTATAAGAAATAAATATCTGTTGTTTATAAGTCACACAGTCTAATTTTTTTGTCATAGCAGCCCAAGCTAAGATTGCTCTGGGTCCAGAGGTCCTCTGAGCTGTCTAGAGGCTGAGGGAAATCCCTGATACCTCAGATATCTGGGTGTATGTAGAGGGGCAAAATCACCTCATCACAGAAGGCACCAGCTCTCTGACTTACAAGCAGTATTGCATTTTAATAGTAACAATCTTAATCTTGAAACCAGGAGCTAGATCTGCTTTCAGGGCACAGGTATGGCATCAGATTAGGCTGTGGCCTTGGGACAGTCACTTTCTTCCTCTGGGCTTCATCTTCCTCAACTCTAAACAAGAAGGAATATACTCAGTGCCAGTCAACATTTTTATCAAAGGAAGGTCGAGGTGGGGAGGAGTAGAGTATCACAGAGCTGTTTGAGAATCCAGAGAAGACTGTAGAGTCTAGAAAAGTGCACATTTTGCATGTAATATCGCTGGGGAACAGATTTCATAAAGCCCGTATATCAATCCCACAGCTACCCATGGAATCCAGGTACAGAACCTCTGGGATAGATCCCCATCTAGCAGTAAAATTCTATGACTCCAAGGGGAAAAAAATGCAGTATTAGGCAATAATAACAACAAAACCCTGGGAAGCTTGAAACTCAATCCTATTTTTCAAAAGGCTCTGATTTTTTTTGGGCGGGGGTACGCGGGCCTCTCACTTCTGTGGCCTCTCCCGTTGTGGGGCACAGGCTCCAGACGCGCAGGCCCAGCGGCCATGGCTCACGGGCCCAATGGGGCATGAACCTGTGTCCCCTGCATCGGCAGGCAAACTCTCAACCACTGCACCACCAGGGAAACCCAAAGGCTCTGATTTCTGAGCAGGATGACTGGCCTTAACTTGCATTCAATTTCCAAGTATGTTTCAGAATATAAATTCTGAGTGATTTGATGGATAGAAATCTCCCCAGTGTCTACATGTCCTTCTCCATATCTCACCATAATGTTCTGCATGTTCCTCAGCTCTGGATGTTATAGTACACAGAGGGGCCCCAAGCAGATCTGTGCTATTTCTTTCTGAAAGCTCTCCAGACCTCACCCTCACCCATCTTCCCTTCTCCCCATCACCATTACTACTCAAAATCTACTAAGCAGATGTAGTCCCACTTTTTAATTTATATATTTTATTCATTTCTTACTTCTTTCTGAAATATATTGGGAGTAACTTAAAAATTGAGAAAATCCTAAATATATTCTAAACACAGAAAAACAAACTCAAGACTAAAGAAAGATAGAGAAGGAAAACATTTGAACCACAAGTGTTAATAACATTACCTTAATTATGTGTCAGATTTGACTTTACAATTCCCTGCAGATAGGACACAGAAGAAAATCTAACATAGTTCTCTTCATAGGAAAAATAGAGATAGACAAATTCCTCTTAGGACAAAATTACATTTTTTATCCTGCTACTAAATTCTGAAAAATATTTCTCATGTGAGCCCTTATGAAAATAACAGCATGGTATAATAAGCAGTATTGTTGGAATATTAACAATTATATGCACACACATTTCCTGGATGTGTATTGAGAGCCTGGCAAGCTACTCGTTTCTGGGGATTCAAAGTGGAAACAAGGGGTTTCAAACTTCCAAGGGATTCATGAATGGGACTGACTGTAAACTGATCAATTCCAGAACAGTAAGTGCAGAGGAACAAAGTTGAGGAAGATACCACAGAGGATGATGCACTTCATTCATTCATTCATTCACATAATAGATGTTGACCTCCCAGTAAGAGACAAGCATTGCTTGAAGCCCTTAGGATATGTCAGTAAACAAGATGGACAAAATCCTTGCCCTCTGGGAGCTTACCTTACAGTAGGGGGGACAGAAGTAAACCAGTTTATGCATATGTGTGTTTATAAGGTCAATGATGAAAACAATCAAGACAAAGAACAAAGCAAGAGAGAGAGAGAAAGAAAGGGAAAAAGAGACCAGAATTGCTTTTTTAACAATGATCAGCCAGTTTCCTCTGATGAAGCATATCTGAGCAGATGAGAGAATAAAATGAGGGTCAAGGCATATAAATATATGAGGAATGAATGTCCCAGGCAAAAGGATCATAAATTACAATGACCCTGCTATGACTTGAGTTGTATCACCCCAAATTTTGCATGTTGAAGTCCTAATCCCAAGTATGTTAGAATGTGACTGCATCTGAAGATAAGGTCTTTAAAAAGATAATTAAGCTAAAACAACGTCATTAGAGTGAGTCTTAATCCAATAGGACCATTGTCCCTATAAGAAGTGGAGATTAGGACATAGATATAGATATATACAAAGGGAAAGCCATGTGAAGACACAGGGAGAACACCCCATCTGCAACCCAAGGAGAGAGGCCTCAGAAGAAAACAACCCTATTGACACCTTGATCTCAGGCTCTTAGAATCCAGAACTGTGAAAGGATACATTTCTGTTGTTGAACCCCATCCTTCCCCCCAGTGTGTTGTACTTTGTTAGAGAAGCCCTAGAAAACAAAGACAGACCTGGTATGGGGATTTATTTGGCATTTTTGATGAAGAGCATGTTGCCAGAGAAGAGTGAATAAGGGGCTGGGTCTCTGTAGAAAGAGGTGAGGGCTGAGTGAAAGTCCTCATAGACCAGGAGGACACTGGGGTTTCCCTGCCTCTCATGCCTTTGCACCAACTGTGTTCACCTGCAACTACAGGTAAATTCACCATCCATGCTGGTTTCACCTCACCCTGAACACCTGCTTCTCTTTGCTAGGCTGCCTGAGGGCCTTGTCTTACACCATGGAACATGTTTAATCCACATCCAGCTTTCATGTGCCAGAGGATTAATGCACCCAGGGGCAACCCTTGACAAATAAGGAATGGACACGCACAACAAACACCCAGATTCACCAACCCTAGGTGGGACAGTTCTGAGGCATATTACACAAGTTTCTTCAAAGTGCAAGAATGATTAAACTCCAGTTGCCCACAGTGATAATCTATTCATCAAGACACTCTTTTGTGGCTTTTTCCCTTCCCTATCTCACGTTCATCCCAATAAACTATTTGAATTCACACCCTTGTCTTAGAATCTGCTTTGAAAATATCCCAAACGAAAATACCAGTGTTTTGGAGGATTTTGAGCAAAGGACACGTAACATGATCAGATTTGTCATTATTGATGACGACTCTTGGGGATACCAGCAGCTTAGGCTGGAGCTTGAAAGATGAGTAACATTTTTAGGGGTACAGGGGTTTTCCTAATCATAAGAATGTAGCATATGAAAAAGTTCCTTGTGGGTCAAAGTTGGGTACATCTGGAGGAGGATCAGAGCTAGCTCCTGAGTCTGCCTGAGAAAATGACAACTGAGAGTGGGTGACATTGTCATTTCCTCCACTAATGAATGTCTTTCCTTGTCTCCTAAAAGGATGTTTAGACCTTATATCAACTCTCAGTCCTCTTGCAATGCTGCCTGAGGCTCAGTCTGCTGCTCTAAGTGGACTTTCCAGGTTGTTAGAAGACTAAAAGCAGACAGAAATTACAAAACCACAGACTTGTACAAACTTCTGGCTCTAGGTTTGAAACTGGCATCCTGCACCCAGCTTTGCCCATAACTTGCTCTATGATTTGGGAAAGTTTCATCTTCTTCCTAAATCTCCATTTCTCCATCTTTAAAATGGAGACTGAATCATTCCATCACTAAGATTCTTTTTACTTTTAACAACCACAGAAGACATTGTGTGTGCTAACACTGGCCTTGTAAGAGCAGATGTTCATTTGGTGTTTACTACATCATGCCCCATACTTGATGTGCTTAAACTTATTTAGTCCTCACAGCAGCCCTGTGAGACAGGCCCTCTTATCATCCCTATTTCACAGAAGGGAACAGAAGCACAGAGAGTTTAAATGACTGGCTTAAGATCACAAGAAAGTTGTGATCTAAAGTTTTCCAAATTCAAAACCAGGCAATCTGGCTCCAGAGCTCAGAGCTTCTTTTGCATAAATGTTCTCTTTGAGATAGATGTTTATCTAGCCCCATTTTAAAGGTGAGAAAACTGAGTTTCAGACATTCTCCTAGGGTCTCAAATAAGTGGCAGACCCATGACATTTACCTAAGACTTTCTGCTACCAACACCTGCCCTCTTGAACATTATGGGAGAAGACTTCCTTGCCAGGAAGTCTGCCTCAGCTGACATTACAGTTTCTTCTTGGAGCCTGGCTTCTGATCTTGTGACTTACATCGGGCCAGGCTGAGGTTTGTCTTGTTTTTACAGTGTTCTCTCCTACCCTACTCCTGAGCTGGCTGAGGAGGAGGGAGTCTGTCAGGAAACCAGCAGATTCCTCCATTTTAGATTTATGAGATTCTGGATCAAGTCCCCAAAGAAGCAGATTAATCACAAGAAGTTATTTTCCTTTTAATTAAAAAATATTATCTATGGTGGCTCTGTCCCTGCTGATTCTCAGAGCAGACGATAAGGGTGAGCATAGCAAGCAAGCAATATTAATTTTCCCAACTAATTTAAAGATAATATCCCTCACATGTGCCAACAGCTAACAAGTTTGTTTGTGCACCAGGTCATCTGTTACCTCTGGGCTCTGTTTGAGTTTCCTCTGCCTTTTTATTGACTATGGCAGCATCCCCAAGGAAGAAGATGGCAGAATACATGGCAAGGGACATGATTAGATGTAAGTATTCTTTTTAGGAACAACAGTCATCTGGGAAGCAGAAGAGAAGCAATTTTCAGCTAAAAGCCAAGAGGCTACATGTTTCATGGAGAAAAGCCCGAACTTCCAGATTCACCTCAGATTATGTGACCATAGTTTTGTGAGGTGAATTGTGATCACCCTCACCAAATGCATATGATAAAGTCTCAACCCCCCATTATCTCAGAAGTGATTGTATTTGGAGATGTGGCCTTTAGAGAGGTGATTCATTAAAACGAGGTACTTAGGGTGGCCTTAATCCAATCTGACTGGTGTCCTTATAAAAAGAGGTGATTAAGATATAGACAAGCACAGAGGAAAGACTGTGAGGACATAGCAAAAAGGCAACCATCTACAAGCCATGGAGAGGCCCCAAAAGAAACTAAACCTCCTGAGACTTTGATCTTGGGCTTTCAGCCTCCAGAACTGTGAGAAAACACATCTCTGTTGTTTAAGCTCCACAGTCTATGGTATTTTGTTGTGGAGTCCTGGCAGACTAATACACAGGGGCAAGCCTATCTCATTCCCAGTCTTCAAATCTATGAGAATTGATCTCCAGGATCCCTGCTGGTTCTGATTTTCTTAACTGGTATATCAGCATGGTCACATAGCTTGCCTGATTGTTCCCTGACACCTAACCAGGAATAAGAGATAAAGATCTTGAATATTTTGTACACCTCTCTGGAGAACCATTTTGGTAAAGGAATAGTCATTCCCTTCTCTCCTCCGTGCAGGCTCAAGTCATCCATCTTCAGAATCCACATCTAAGTGAAGTTTTTCCTGATCCCTTCTTATGCTATTTCCATTCTCCATGCCCTTCGGATGCCTCGAGATCATAAAATATCCTTTCCTGCACCCCATAACTCAACACACTTCCCACACTGCATTGACACAGATGGATTGTATAATGGCCAAAAATAATGGTCATTTTGTATCCCTGTCCTTTGCAGTGTGACCTTGCACCTTCTCCCAACAAAACTTGAGTCTACTTCCTGAACTTTTGAATCTTGGCTGGCCTTGTGACTTGCTTTGCCCAAAAGAATGCAACACAACTGACTCTGTGTCAGTTCCAAGTCTACGCCTGAAAAGACTCACACACCCTCTCTTGTTCTCTTGGACTTCTATTTCGGCTATGAAAGCAAGTGAAGGATATCCCTCTGGTGAATGAGAGATCACATGGTGGAGAACCATGAAGCTCCAGCCAGGGTTATTGTAGAATAGCCTACAGCTAGCCAACCCCCAAACAAGTGAGAAAGCCCAGCCAAGATCACCAAGTCATCTGCCTGATCAAAACTGGCCAGTAACTCATGAGTGAGCATGACTGAAACTAGATGGACATCTAACCAGAGCCCAGCCTAAATTACCAACTCACAGAACCATGAGACAAAGAAACACTGTTTTTAAGCCACCAAATTTTGAGGAGCTTTTTTACACAGCACAACCTGAGTGATAAAACACTTTTCTCACCTCTGGCTAGAACGTTGCCCCTTGAAAGCAGGGAGTATGCTTTGGTCACTTGTATGATGTGCACGTTATAATAAAGCTATGTGAAGAAAATTTATTTAATGAAGGAGAAAAGGTATTTTTCTCTTCATATCTTCAGCTGGTCCTATATGGTTTGTGACAGATTATATTTTCCAAATTGGCTATAGGAGTAATTCAATTCCCACATGTTCTTCTGCAAGGTGATTTTGCCTTCCACCATCAAAAGGTAGAGTCTATTTCTCCAACCCCTTTAATCTCAATGAGCCCTACAACTGCTTTGACCAATAGAATACAACAGAAGTAACATTGTGCCAGACCTGAACATACCTCCTGAGAGCCAACTGCAATAGAAGAAGAGATGCTACCATACTCTGTTAAGCCCAAGTCAAGTGGAGAATCCATGGAATGTGAGATGACAGAGAGAGACAGAGAGGCATCAAGGAGCACCAAGGCACATGGTCATTTTAAGCCACTAAATTGTGTGATTGTCTCTTACATAACAATAATGTCTTAGTTCATTCAGTCTGCTCTAACAGAATACCATAAATTGGGTGGCATATATGAAACAGAAATGCATTTCCCATAGTTCTGGAGGTTGAAAATCCAAGATCAAAGTGCTGGCAGATTTGGTTCATTGATAGCCACTTCCTTCCTGATTCATAGATGGCTGTCTTCTTGCTGTTATTCACATGCAAGAAGGTGTGAGCTTCCTGTGGTCTCATTTATAGGGGCACTAATCACCTCCCAAATTTCCCACCTCCAAATATCATCACACTGGGGATTAGGCTTCAGCATATGAAATTGAGGGAGACACATTCAGTCCATAGCAAGTAAATAAGCAAAACATGAATAGCAAGTTGCAGCTGAAAATCTAACTCTAAAACCTTTACTATGGATTTAGATCCTGTTTTTACTTTTTACAACTGTGTGAAGATGAGGATCTCACTTAAATTTTCTGATTCTCAGTGTCCTTGTCTATATGATAGATTTGCATTCACTCATTTAATAAACTCTATCAAGAGCATGGAGTTAACATGATGAATAAGCCACAATCTCTGCCTCAAGTTGTTCACAGTTTGTTGGAGAAAACAAGGCAAAAGTCCAGAAAATCATAGTGCAGGGCTGTCAGTTCTTCTACTTCACTAAGTACAGCAACCCCTGGAACCCATGAGATGGGTGGAAGGAGTACTAGATTCACTGCTAGGGCTGGTAGGGGAAGTGATGGAAGAATTAGAGTATAAACTGGGACCAGCAATGCAGGGAAGTTAGCCAAGTGATGGAGATAGGATGGATCAGAATGAAGATGTTTAAGACAAAGGAGCAGCATGTATTTAGAGTTCAGAGCTAAGAGAAAGTTCAGGGCCTTAGGGAAGAAATAACCAGTTGGATTGAGAGTAGGTGTGAGAGCACAGGGTGTTTATATCCATTTTAAATCCATTATTACAGAATTGACCAATCTAAGAGACCTAAAATGAACTTCTCAGAAATGAATTATGCAGTAAATTTTAACCTTTAGGGAGGACACAACTTGATGAGTGTGCTGTGAAAAAAGCGTTATTTTAAACATTCCTGGGAGAAAAAAAAGACTTTATTCTAGAAGAGAAGATGGTTTTACAATTCAGAGATGTGTTCAGGGAAGCAGTGGAGAATATATGTCAATTAAGAAATGCAAACTTTTTTGTTTTGCTTTAAATAGAAAAAGTCCAACTGAAATAGTGCTCAAAAGAAAGGATTCCATTTAAGTTGGAAAGTGTAAGTCCCTGAAAGAATTATCAGTGAGAATAAACATTGTGAAAATTATATCTGCTTTTGGATTATACCCATTTAATACAGGGACAGAGGATAGAACAGTGAAGCATTAATTGAATCAGGGGTCAGTAGGTTACAATAAGACTTTCCAAGCACAAGAAGTATGATGCACAAACCAAGGAGGGGAGATGAATGTTTCATTCAAGTGGTGGAGGATTGAGTTTCAGGGAAGCAGAGTCCTCAACCCAAGGAAAATAGAGTCGGGGGGAAACCTGCCTTTACTTGGGAGCCTTGGGTCAGGCTATAAAGATATCATTCATTAAAGCAATGCTGGGGAGTTGCCTGGGTCCCTGCCTTGGCTCAACTATAAACCTCTCAGGAGGATAAAATATCAGGAAAATGAACATTGCAAGTAAATGACCTTAAGGAAATCAGTGTTCCTATCCTAGGCCTGTGGGTTCCCTGCCTGCATGTTCCCTTCTAGACCACATTCTGGGTTCTGGGAACCTGGAATTCCATTCCCAATGCATCCCAAGCCTGTTTCCAGGGCCTGTACAGTCTTTTTTGCTTAGGTCTGTCCTAATAAAAATTACTCAGGGATGAACTAAAAATGTTTCACACACAATGTTGTTTTAACCTCAGATCCTCTGGAAGTGCATTATCTATTCTGGTACAAGCCATGGACTAAGAAGAAAAAAATGCAGGAAATTTCCCCTGATCTCTGTATACTTCAAATATGGACTGGTCCCAGAATAATTCAGTAAGTGTTGTGAACTTACATATTAATTAAGGGAAGTTGCTTAGTGTGAAAGAACCAATGCAAAAAATAATTAAATCTCTCCAGGAGGGAGAAGCATAGAACAAATAAGTATTGAATGCCTTTGTTTAAGTTTACCTTTCCATGAATGTGTGATGAGTACAGCAGCAAATATATGCAAAGTACATTAGGAACATAAACACACAGACAATTAGCACTAGTGTACCCTGCACAATGCAGAACAATTGTGACACCTTCTAAATGTTTAGATCACTCTTTGAAGATTAAATTTGGGAAACTGCCATGGGTGAGACCATCTCTAGAAGTCACTATTGACAGCCAGGTTCCCCAAGAGTTTTAGGGAGTCTCAGATGGAGATTTGAAGAAGCACAACAGGAACATGATTGTTCCTGAGAAAATTTGAACATCACCAGGTGAAAAATTCTGGTTTTGAATTAACAAATGAGCCAACAGAGAAGGGATGTCCAGTACAAAGGTGAGAAATGGACAAATGAGACAGAGAATTGACACCAATAAGTCACCTACCCTGGACGTTCAGAGGAAAGGACATTGGAATGAGAGCATTTGGCAGTAAGGCATCTGTGACAGGCACATGGAGAAGAGTGCTTGAAACTTCATAGCTTGAAGACATTGGCCATTATCATTATCTCTCTATCATTTCTTGGATTCCATGATTACTCATCAAGTAACGATTTGACTATCATTTGGATTCCCATGTAGGCTAGCCAGTAGGGAAATGACTGGCTGCTTGTAAAAGTGACATAGCAGATGCACCCAAAGATGAACCCAATGAGTCATGGCCTTGAATATTGCCTACCCTTGAGTTTGGCTTATAATCAATACTTTGTTTTGCTTCTTACCAATGAACTATGGCAAAGATGATGGATGTCACTGTTGTGATTGTTTCATTATCTAAGACACTGCCTTAGCAGACTGGACCTAGAAAGATTCCCTTGCTGGCCTTGGAGAAGCAAAAAGTCATGTTGTGAACTGGCTCTGAAGAAGCCCACATGGAAGAGAACCATGGGCAGCCTTTAGGAACTCAGAGTGGACTCCAGTCTCCAGCCAGTAAGAAGTGAGGCCTGTAGTCAGACAGTCTCAAGGAAATGAATTCTGACATCATCCTGAGTGGGATCAGAAGCAGATTTTTCCCCAGTCAAGTCTCCAGATGAAAACCCAGACTGGGCTGACATCTTGATTGCAGGCTAAGGAGGCCACGGGGCAGAGGACCCTCAGCTGTTCCCAGACTCCTGACTCACAGAAAATGAGATAATAAATATGTGTTGTGTTAAACTGCTAAGTGTTTGGTGACTTGTTGTGCAGGAATATAAGACAAATACACTGAGTTTCAAGTCTACTTCTTATAACAAAGAGCAGGCAGGATGTGCTGTGTGTACTCATAACAGCAACTGGCAAGTGTAGTGTATCTGTGTGTGTGTGCATGCATGTGTGTGCCAACAAGCTTTGCATACAAACACAGATTAAATGAAGACCTAGTACTTAGAGAAACCAATAGGCTGGGGATGCTTCCTATTGGATAAGGTAAATGAAGAGGAGCACTTGGCATTCATAAATCTAAGATGCTTTCCACCCTGATATTGTATGGAATTGAGATCAGTGGTTAAGAGCATGGATTTGGGTGTCAAAAGACCAGGTTTCAAATATTTTTCTACTGTGCGACTTTAGAACAATTACTTAAAGTCTATAGCTCAGTTTTCTCATCCATAAAATGAGAATGATAGTAGTTAGTACATACCACATAGAGTTGACAAGTACATTAAATGAGCTAATATATGTTAAGTGTTTAGAATCATGGTTGACATAAACTGAACCCTACGTAAACATTTGCTATTGTGAATCCACAGCTAAAAAGTGAAGGTGTCAATTATGAACCCAGGAATTAGGGTGTGTGATCTCCATATTCAACCTCGTTGTCCAGTGCCCTCAAGAAGACCCAGGAAGAGGCCCAACAAGCTTCAACATTATGGGTAGAAAAGAATGGGTTCTTTGACTTTGCACAATCCCAGACATACAACCACATGTCTATCACCACTGAGATTGTTTCCTATCTTGTCTACTGTGTACCTGATAACAGCAAATATAAACAAAAAATAATATAAGTGTGAAACTACTCTGTCTTCCTGTACATAACGGATGGTCATAAATCATTCATCAGCAGAAAAACAAGTGAGTGATCATGCATCTCAGCAAATAAATCACCCATCAGCAATGTTTCTGGAAACTGAAACAAGAAACTTCTGCAGGGAATTGAGCAAGCCTACCGAGATGGATAAGTCAGGCACACCATTAGTCTGAATTAGAGTCTTGACTTTAAAGGAAAGTCCATCTCCTAACTGAAAACTCCAACCTCAGGTGTTACTATATAATTCGAACTTGTCCTACTGAAATCAGAGTCCTAAACAGTCTGGTTCCTGGCATGTAAGAGAAATTTATAACTGGTATGAAAAAGCAGGCTTCCTGGACATCAGCTGGGAAACTGTCATTTCAGAAGCCACCCAGACCAGAGATGTGCTTCTGACACATTTTGGATACAAGTTGAAACACAGGAAGGTGATTCTGACAAACCAAATATATAATTTTAGTAATGAAATATTTTATCCTAAGGAAATATTTTAAAAATTGCCTATCAAAAAAGTCATAAAATCTTGAAGCTGAAAGAGGCCTTAGAAATTAATGAGCTCAATGTTAGTGTAGTAAGATTAAAGTGGTTTTTCCCAAGATCACAAAGCTAGTAAGGGTCAAAACTGGGAATGGGACTTAAGTCTCTCATTTCTCAGCCCAGGCTAAAATAAGACAAATAAGGAAACTGAGGCTCAGAAATGTTAAGTAACTGGCCCAAAGTCAAACTGTGAATAGGAGAAAGATTTATGGCTGGAACTTGTCTTTCTAATATTAATATTCTTGATTTTTATATCTTCATTATAGTACCTCCATTGTGAGGATAAGATATTATGTTCTGTTCCCAGGACGTGGCTTATAGCATGACATACATTCAATAAATTTTATCTAATATTAAAATGATAAAAATGAGAAAGTAGGATCATTATGTTAAATTGTCATTTTTCAGCACTACTTAAAATATGGAATGCTTGAGTCATAGACATATAATCCCATACAACATAGTGTCTAACCAGGATATTTTCCCTCTTTATGATGAAAGAGACATAGGAGTGGGTCCAGGACGATGGGGTCTACTGATTAAATCACTGGTAGAGTGGTGTTGGAATAGTGTGTTAAAGGCATGACTGATGCATTAACTTGGACACAACACCTTGTAAGGATAGTAGGCTATGCTCCTGTGTTTAGTACATAACATTAAATAAGAGACCTTTAATATGACCCTGTGTCCCCAGTAGGAAGAATACATGAATCCAGACAACAAAAGGTGGAGGTAGGAGTGGTCCCTTTTATTATCATCCCCAGCGATGCACGGTGGGGGGAGACACACTTCCTTGATCCCCAGCTCTGGGATCTACAGCATTAGAAGTCTTCTCCTCCAAAGAGGTGCAAGGATCACAATGAACTCCAAACTACCACTGGCTCTTGCGCACTTTGGGTTTCTTGCGTCCAGGACTCATCAGGCAAAAGTGAGTCACCTCTTGTCACAGGTAATTGACTCTGATCAGCAGGAGGCAGTAGGACTCCTGTTACAGGATAGATGCAAAGAGGAATATGTGTCAATCTTGGGTAATCCACGCGGGCACCTCTTGGTACTATCTTGCCAAATGTGACTGTGACTGGACAAGTGGAGCAATCTTGGCTCAAGAAGGGAATGATTATCAGGATCTGAGACCCATGAAGAACGAAAGTTTGGGTTGTACACAGGTAACCCACCAAACCCAGTAGAGGTGATTGTTGAAGGTGAGATATTTAGAATCGATAGTGGAAGAAAGACAGGACAAACACCAGCTCTGGTCCCACAAAAAACTACAGCAAAATAGTCTGCAATTCATCCCACTAACCTCCTTATTATAAGTTTCCCCTCAGACAGAGAGGGCCACCTTCATAAAATCAAAGAGTAGAATGGTTACCAGGGGCTGGGGAGAGGGGGAAAAACGGGAACTACTAGGCACCAGTAATAAAGTTTCAATTCAGCAAGATGAGTAAGCTCCAGAGATCTGTACAACATTGACCCACAGTTGATAACATTGTACTGTACATTTAAAAACTTGAAGGAGTCAAAACTCAGCATTCATATAAGCCACATTTCTAATTAAATATATGCATGAGCCACAGAATATATATATATATATACTCATATATATGAGACTACTACAGACATAGAACATTTAGCCAATCATTTCCATTATAAAATGCCCCAAATAAAGTGGGTGATGGGCTCGTTCCAAATGGACAACTATTTTATAAGAAACTAATATAACATTTCATATCATCTCATTGGTAATTGGGAAAACAATGATAAGACAGAGCCCTTGGCCTTAGGTAGCTTCAGGCCAGGAGAGAGAAGCACGCTAACAGATTATTTTGGTTTCCTAAACAGCTTATTTTTGATTTGGAGCTATCAGGTTGTGGGGAGATTCCAATTTATTTTCACCCACAACTATTTTTTAGTTTCATATTCCAGTTATGCCTGTACAAATGGAAGAGCTAGAAAAATCTGAATGCTAAATGTGAAATAAACTTTGCTGTCAGGCATAATTTAGTGACCCATGTCTTGTCATCCTCATTGGTCAGATATTTTAGTTGTCACTAACTCCCACTTGTTTTAGCCCAGTCAGTTCCCAAGAGAGAGCCCTCTTCTCAGAATTATTTGTTTCTAGGCAGCAAAAATTACCGATATTTGAGATGATTAAACTTGATAGTTCACCAAAGCAAGGTGGAATGGAAATGGCTTAAGTTCAAATTATTGATTAAAAAAAAAATGGTCTGAAACATAAGAATTGGGACCAGAAGGGCTAAAAATATATTCTTGTGCCATGAGGGGCAGTGCTCTAAAGGGATTATTTTGTACCATAAACAACAGACTCCTCTGAGCCAGCATCATTCTCTGCTGCAGGAGTTGCATGTATATCATTAATCCCTTAGTCAGCTGACTTCCAGTCACATGGGTCCTGCTTGAGTCTGGGCCCCCTTTGATTTTCATGAGGCAGGGAACTTGCCTCTGAATGATGAGTTATTGGAACTCTGTTTCTCTCAGTTTTCACATTTGTGTGATCTTACAGGGGTTTTGTTATTAGACTTGTTCTATGAAATGCAAAGTGAAGCCCTTTAGCAACAGCCATCCTTTTTTGATAGAGTCAAACAAATAGTTTCCTAGTCTCTTTCTTCTCTAACCTTTGTAAGTGGAGCACAGTTGTCTGGTCGAAGCTTATATCATTACTCCTACATTCCCCTCACTGCAGTTTTTCAAAAAGAGGAAATGGGGGTAGAGTAGGAGATGGGAGGGAAGGGGTAAGGAGGCAAGGAGAGAGGAATGGAGAGAAGAGGAGGAGAGGAGAGGAGAGGAGAGGAGGGGAGACAAGAGGAGGGGTGACGAGAGGAGAATAGTATATGATGTTACTCCAGCTATGCCCCAAGGACATACACACCTTATAGTGGGGGCTTGAAGGTAATTATACAAAGTGGGTTTTCCATTTATTAGGTATGTGAGTTTCATTATTACCATTAGGGGTTGAGTACATTTTTAAAGAATCTTTTTTGAAAAACAATATTCAGAATAATGCAATAAGAAATTTTGCAATTTTTCAATACTCAGAGAACAAATAGGCAATCTATTAATTGTCCATTCCAGTGGAATTTCTAGGAAATCTTCACAAATAAACACTTCTTGAACTTCTAAGAAAATGTTACATCATGCATAAATATATATATATATATATATATATATATATATATTTTTTAAAAAGCAATGTCATCACTGTCTTTTTAAAAAGTATACTTGAAATTTTTAATGTAAAAGCAACTCTCTTTCCCAGTGACTAGGCTGAAATAGGACTGAATAAGTTTTGGGACAATAAACATGGCAAAGGGGAAATATTATCAGACAGTAATTTATTCCATTTCCTTAAAAGCCAAAATAGATTCTAACCAGAATTGCTTAGTTTCAGATTGGCTCTTCCTACAGTATTTATGAATATAATTTTTAAATTTTTCTAACCAGAAGGAAAAGAAGATTATTTTCCAATAGCTATGTGGTCCACGGGCAGGTATAGTTTTCTGAACCAATTTTCTGGTAAGTGTCAGAGATCCCAAGAAGAATTTCTCCAAGTCCATACTTTATCCACTCTCCTGCTTCTAGCATCCCCTCAGTAAAGACTAGAAGAGAAAGAAAATATCTCTGATCTTTTCAAAAAACAAGATGTCAAAAAGATGAAAAACAGATCAGGCTGTGCAACTTTATATGTCAGAAAGGTAAAATTAGAGTGGCAAAAAAAAAAAAAGAAATTCTCATAACTTGAACATCAACTATGTACCAGACACTATTATAAGGATGTTTACTTTGTCGAAATAAATGAACACCATCCAAATGAGAACAAAAAGGGCTATTTATCAAGAGCTGGCTATAGCAAGGGAGTCAGCCACTGTCACTTGCATTTTGTCAGTGTTTCAAAAACAGGCAAAGGAGTGGGAAAGTTTTATAGTAGAAAAAAGAAAGTCTTTAAATATGCTCTGATTGCAGGCTGTGGGCACAGGGAAGATGTAGGTGGGATAACTAGAAGAGGGACCTTCTATGTGATTAGTTGGGGTGCATATTTGGCTTTTTCTGGTTGGTCCTGAGTTGGAAACAGAAGTAAAAATTAGGGAAGCTGGCAGTTATTCATCAGATCTTGCTCATTTGGGATCAATTGTTACAGGGGTTATTGTTTGACTTCCTGTATTTTTACTAGAGACAGCAGTCTGACTTCCTGGAAATCTGACTTCTAGAAGCCTGGCATCCTGGGCTGTTTATTGTATAAGGGATTAATTTCCTGGGCTGGTTGCTGCAGGTTATGGATCCGAATGAAATTTTATATGGTCTGGCCATTCGTTGTCCATTGGTATATTCAGGCTCTCAACAGATATTTGAGATAATTTGAGATAATTAAAGACTATCTTCCCATTTTATGAAAAAGTAAACTAAACCTCAGAAAGATGTCAAAATCTTGTCTATAATGACTCAGTTGGCAAGTTCCTGAGAAACAGATTTAAACCAAGTTCGTCAACATATTTCTCTTTGTGGAAACAGAACACTTCTGGTTGGTCCACTGTTTTAAATCTTGGATTGTCAGGAAACATAAGCTTTCTTACTGATAAGAGTACTTAGGAGAATGTTTCCATGGTCCTCAGGGTCAGCAGTTCTGCATACCATACCCTAACTGCTTCCAAAGAAGCCTGTAGATCCAAGAAAGATATAACGGATGTAGAGCTACTCCTTTTCATCGATGTGTACATGTTCTCTGTCCATCATTGTTTTCCTCTGCTCATCAGTTTAATATGACGAACACTATTTGAGAACTTAAGTGCTAGAGGATATCAAAATGAATTAATTCACAGTTGTAGCCTATGATTAATTCTTATTATCATGGGTGGGAAAGATATTTAAATACATGGTATAATCAGCTAAGGGTCATGTGAGAGATAGGCCAGGCCATTGCAGGAGCTCACCATCAAGGCACATTGCTTCTGGGAGATCATGAGTTCAGGATCAAGGAAAGCTGAGTCACAAGGGCAGCAGCATCCAGCTGGAGGAAAGTCATGTGCCTTTGTCCTAAGCTATTTACTACCTGTTGCTTGGGCAATGCACCTTCTCCCGAAGCTAAGCTATTTCTTATAAAGTTTGGTATCTTCCTTTGTCAGTATCTGTTTCCAGGACTGCCCTGATATTGGTGATAGGAAGGGTTTGGAGTCAAATGTCAGAGCCTCAATTCCATCAGTTTTCCCTTCCACAGGACATATGAGCTCAAGTTCATAATGGCAAACAAAATACACTTTTTCTCAGAAACGGGTAAGTATTCAATAATTACAACTTACTGCAGGGCTCCTGGAGTAGGTGGAAACTGAAAATCAAGCTTTGCTAAGGCTGCCATAACAAATTATCACAGACTGGGTGGCTTTGAAACAACAGAAATCTATTTCCTCACAGTTCTGGAGTCTGGAAGTCCAAGATCAAGGTGTTGGCAGGGTTGGTTTCTTCTGAGGACCCCGGTCTCCTTGGCTTGCAGATGGGCCCCTTCTTCCTTTGTCTTCACAGGGTCTTTACTCCCTGAATGCCTGTATCCTAATCTCGTCTTCTTATAAGAACACTAGTCAGATTAAATTTGGACCCACCCTAGTGACTTGATTTTACCTTAATGACCTCTTTAAGAGCTCTATGTCTACATACAGTTACATCTGAGGTTCTTGGGGTCAAAACCTCAACATAGAAATTTGGCAGAACACAATTCAGCCTATAACACAAGGCCTAAGCTTAGGCATCAAGGTGGGTCTTTCGGAATCTTCATCCCTGCATCTCAATGTTTGGATCAAACTCTAATTCCTCTTCTATAAGCCACAGCCAAGTAACCAGGAGCTGGAAGTGGGAAATCTGGATGCTTGCTTCCGCCCACAGGACAAGGAATGCCTGACCTGGAGGCTAGAAGCTAATATCTTGCCCAATGCAAATATGCCCAGGAAGTAGAAATGGGAAGCAAAACAAGGTCAGGTGTCTTTTAAACATAACACCCTGCCCAGTAATAAAGGGAAGTTGGATACATCTCAAGTTTTGTACAATCTGGTGAGCAACACTGCCCCTCTAAAGGAAGCATTGGAGGATAAAGATGGGTTGGGGAAAAAGGAAGAAACTTAACTATAAGATCTCTCTACTACATTCAGAGGCTAAATTAATGTGGGAAACAGGGCAGGAATTGCCTTCTTGCTCTGTCTGCTCTTTGGGTCCTGGCCATGACCTGCATTCTCAAGACCATCCACATTCTCCTCCTGCCTCCACCTTGACTTCCCAGCCTCAGTGCTTACCAGAGTCTGGCTTCTCTTGCTCACCACCCAGCAAGATATTTTCTGTCTGTTTCATAATTTTGGAGCAAAGCATCCTTATCAACTCCTCAAGATCCAAGCCCTGCCAGGAACACGGTCTACATGAAATGTATGGATCAAAATCCCAAAGAGTTTGACATTTATATTTTTAATATATTTTTTTCTTTTTTAAAACACCCACAGGCTGTGACTGAAGTGGAAATGTTTGCTTTTAATTGCAGCGTGTACTCTATTGGCTCTGAGGCTGCGAGTCCTCCCTCTCCTCAGAAGCATAACGTTTGTATCAAACAGAGCTGGGAATGCAGAGAGGAACAAAAGGTCTGAAATGCCATTGTGATAAGAAAACTTATTTTAAAACTCTTCAATAACAGGCATCTGGAGAAAGTTTAATTCACAGAGGAAAAATATTTAGCATACAGAGCTACTATAAACCCTTTAATGATTATTTTTTTCAGCCCCAAGCCCCTATTTGGAAACATTGCATTTCTCTGCATCTAAAACATAAATACTGGCAAGTCTGTAGCAGCATCTTTATGTAACAATCGCTTGTTGAGTGCCTCCTAGGTTCTGTGGGGTACACAAAGGTGAAACAGGCGTGGCGTTAGCTTCAAGTGACTTAGAACCTGGCATATTCAAACTGGTTCTCCATACAGTTTACATGCCCGGGGAGACAGACGAGAAAACTTCCATCTGGGTCCAGGTAGCTTTGTGACCCAAGTTCTCCTAAAGGTTTTGCTTCCAAAATGTTCAAGCAACCTGTTCACACATCTGAATCTAATATGTTCCACTGTGTTATGAGTCAGGTTTAGTTACAAACATTAAGAATCCTGCTTTCTTGAATAAGAGGATTATAAGCCTTCTTTAGAGGTCTCAGAATTCTATTACTAACATCTCTGCATAACAATAAGGACTATTTTTTCACCAGAAGTATTTTCATTATGATGAGCAAAGCTGGGTTGAAGGCTGCTCAGGAGATACCACAGATTTGTAGTCCCAACAGCCTGCATCTAAACAGAATCTGAGCAGCACTTTTGAAAGTACTTCCTGTACAGGAGCCAAGTGCATGCAAGAGACCACCCTTATCTCCTCTGCCTCCTCCCAGTTTCTGACCTTGGTGTTCCTTTGCCCCCTCCTCCCTGATACCAATAATAAACTCAAGCATCTTTATGCCAGAGAAGTTAGCATATATTTGGTTGTCCCCACCTTGCATTCAGACTAACTAAACTCTAATCTAAAATGACACAACTATCTCAGATGGGTAAGAGTTGGCCCTTATTTTCAAGCAAGGCATGTTGGTTTGGCACCTCATATGCACTCTACCCTGTACTGATCCTGCTCGAATACAAGTTGTAGAAAACAAGTTCTCTCTCCTCTCAACAGCACCCTTAAACTACTGTCACACAGTGCACCTTGTCACACAGAGACATCTGTTTTCTGGTGCAGATGGTTCTCTCCTTCTCATATCCTAACATTTATCTGTGCTCTTCCACTCCATTCACCATTCCCACCCCGCCCACCTAGTCCCCACCACCTGTGCCAGCAGATGTGCTTTGCTAACACTGTCAGATCACACATGTAAAAATATTGTTTCCATTTTAGAGATAAGAAAACTGAGGCTCAGAGAATATGTGACTTACATGGATGCATACTGGTTGTGAGTGGTTGAAAATAATTCAGCTATTCTAACCCAACAATTCATGGTCTTTTTGCTATATGACGAATTCATAGTGTAATAATATCTTGTATTTTAGAGCTTTGTGGGAGGGATATATTTTTAGGAATATAATTTCATGTTGCTGTCATGACCACAGCTGTTTGAAAGGTAGTATGGTTCTGCACGTAGGAGATATCCATGCATGGGCACTGGAGTCCAACATTCATGGATTCTGATCTGGACTGTATCCCTGACTAGCTGAGAAAACTTGGGAAACCCCTATGATACTTGAGACTCACTTTCCTTATCTAGAAAAATTGAGAGGTGGGGACATAGTAATAACCTTCCCTTGAAATTCTGACATATGGAGTAAGTTAGAAGGAATGTTGAACACATTACCTGGCACTGTGTAGTGGTCCAGTTGAGTTCAACTCTTTTCGCCTGTCTTAATTCCATACTAGGCTAGGTTGAATTACATCATCAGTAAAGGTTTCTTTCCAGGTTTAAAATTTTATTCAAACGCCCTTAGCCATTTTTTATCCCCTTCCTTCTTTTAGCTACGTGACTATGTTTTGTTCCCAGAGTTCTTCAGGGGATTTGATCAAGATTGATAGGCTGGGGTTTTAATCCAAGCATATGGATGTGGCTTACAATTGTGCTGATTCTAGATGTGTCTAAGTGACATCGAGGGAAATTTCTCTCCTCCTCCACCTCCACTTCCCAGGCTAATATTATTAACATAACCCAGAGGCAAGAAAGTGATAGGTACAAGCAACAGACATGGCAAATGAATTATCTCAAGGCACTTATTCCTTGGCAGTGAGACAAGCAACCTAGCAATTCATCTGCAATAAAACTCCAAGTTTTCCAGAAAGAGTTGGCATAGTGCCCCCACTGGCTTACATTTTCAGCCTAATTTGTAAAGAAATATTAAGGACATTCTGTTCACATTTTCTTTTTCCTTTCTTCTTTCTTCCCATTAAAAAAAATAAGTACTTATTAATTCCAGAGGTCAATTAAAGAGTAGACAGGAAGATTGATAGTCAGGAATAGAGAAAATGTGAGGTTAAAAACAAGGTCTGCATTAGACCTGCTTTTACATAATGATGCCAAAGTTACCCAAGCTTATTTGAGGTTGATAGTTGATGATGGAGCTACTCAGCTTCCCCCATGATGGAGATTAATGTTCCTCCTTTGCAAAGAACTCCACCATTTAGTCAGGGCTTCACTCTACTGGGCTTGTTTTCTCTCTTTTCATTTAATCTAATTTGATGAAGCAAATTCTTTGCACCAAACCATCTCCATCACTCACCTTCCCAACCCCACAAAAAAGAAAAACAACAATAGTTGAAAATGTATTCAATACACCAAAACAAATGTATTTCGAATTAAAGATTATAAATACTGGTCACCCTTTAGAACAAGCAAACACAAGTCAAACATTATTCTTCTTGATTTGTTCTAGGTCATTGTTCTCCTCTGCCTGGTTGCAGGACATTAATGGATCATCTTGATAAAAATTCATTTTTCCATCCGTCTGTTATATTGTACTCTTAATGTCAATTTCACCTAATGTATCTTGATTTTGCTGCAGCCCCAGCTGCAAACACACCACATTTTATTAAAATACAGTCTCATGTCTCCTATCCTCTAAATAAGGGAAGTAGCTGCAAGATCATTTTCTCCCCTTGTATTTGCAGTTTTAAATTTCAGCATATGTTAGCATAATGATTTCATTCAATATTGTTTCCAAAGGCAGAGGCCCTTCTGAATCAATTTCTTGACTCAGAATCAGGTCAAAGCAAATAAGCAGTTTATACACAGAAAAAAGGGAGATCTGATAGCAACAAATGTCAAAAGCAACAGAGAAGAGAATATTTCATTTGGGGAACAATTCTTAAAGCATAGGAAGTTTTGTTCTATCCTAATCAAAAGGGAAAATGCAAGGGACAAAAAACCCTCTAACTCTTCCACAGCCATCTGACAAATCTAGGACTGATGAAAGTTTTTAAAGTATGAAATGTGCACACAGTTTACTTCCCAAGTTCAAAAATAAATTATAATTTTTTTTTACTAGAAAGGTGAAGGTGGCTCTGAGCAAACCCAAACCTAACATCCTTCCTCCAGCCGTTAGAAGCCAGACAAGAGGCAACTTGGCAAAGAGTCAGAGGAAGATGTGACTGAAAAATCAAGGACACACAGTCATGTAAGAGGAAAGGCAAGGCAGATAAAGCCAGACACTGCTTGCGGATGAGGAAACTGAAACACGGAGAATTTAAATGAATTGGTGGAGATTGACATCAGCAGCAACAACAACAACAAATCACATTGTTGGAGCTGGGTCATAACTTGTAGGCTTTGGGACATATTGAAAGGATTTTAAGGGAGTACACAATGGGGACTGTAAAAATCAGTGTTTTAGGCAATGAGTAAATGTGTTAGTTAAGGTTCTACAAAGAAACAGAACTAATAAGTGATATCTATCATCTATCTGTCTATCTATCTAACTATCTATCTATATGTCTATCTATCTATCTAGATATATAAACAGTCAGGCAGAGGGTGAATTCTCCCTTACTTCATTTTTTGTCTTATTCAGGTCTTCAATGGATTGGATGAGGTCCACCCACATTGGGGAGGACCATCTGTTTACTTAATCTACTGATTCAAATGTCAATCTTAACCAGAAACACTTCACAGACCCACCCAGAATAATGTTTAATCCAGTGTCTGGGTACTCCATATCCCAGTCAAGGAACACACACAATGAACCCTCTCGGTGAGTACAGCCCATCTGTTCTTAATGCACTGAGTCATATTTCTTCAGGACTTAGGAGAATAGTCTATCAGTTTCTATTCTTTCTGGGGATTGGTGGTCCCAAAGGTGATTATAAATCTAAAAATAATTCTGTTTTCCTTCTTCTTTCTGAAATACAGTCTCCATTCCTCCTCATGATCTATAAAACCTATGAGACTTTGGTACCTCACCTCCCTCTCCACACTGCCCACCCCTTCCTCCATGCTACTCCACCAACACTGGTCTTTTTCCCACCATAGGAAAGTACCTTATGTAAAGTATTCTTCTCCATCACTCTTTGCCTGGTAGTAATTCTTTGTATTGGGCTTAATGCTATCTGATATGTTCTTGTTTATTTACTCCACACAAAAACACACTTGTACAGGAAAACCTTGGAGATATTGCACGTTCGGTTCCAGACCGCTGCACTAAAGCAAATACCACAATAGAGTCACACAAATTTTTCAACTAAAATTATATTACAATGTACCATAGTCTATTAAGTGTGCAATAGCATTCTATCTAAAAACATAATGCACATACCTTAATTTAAAAATCCTATTACTCAGCCATAAAAAGGAATGAAAGAGTGACATTTGCAGAGAAGTGGATGGACCTAGACACTGTCATACAGAGTGAAGTAAATCAGAAAGAGAAAAACAAATATCGTATAATATCACCTATATGTGGAATCTAGAAAAATGGTACAGATGAACTTATTTGCAAAGCAGAAATAGAGACACAGATGTAGAGAACAAACTTATGAATACCAAGGGGGGAAGTGGGGGTGGGATGAATTGGGAGATTGGAATTGACATATACACACTACTATGTATAAAATTGATAAATAATGAGATCATACTGTGTAGCACAGAGAACTCTACTCAAGTCTCTGTGGTGGCCTAAATGGGAAGGAAATCAGAAAAAGAGGGGATATATGTATACATATAACTGATTCACTTGGCTGTACAGCAGAAACTAACACAACACTGTAAAGCAACTATACTCCAATAAAAATTAATTTTAAAAAATCATTTATTCCCATCAACAGTGTACGAGAATTCCTTTTTCTCCACACCCTCTCCAGCATTTATTATTTGTAGACTTTTTGATGATGGCCATTCTGACTGGTGTGAGGTGATACCTCATTGGAGTTTTGATTTGCATTTCTCTAATAATTACTGATATTGAGCATCTTTTCAAGTGCCTGTTGTCCATGTGTATGTCTTCTTTGGAGAAATGTCTATTTAGTCTTCTGCCCATTTTTTGATTGGGTTGTTTGTTTTTATTTTGATATTAAGCTGTATGAACTGTTTGTATATTTTGGAAATTAGTCCTTGTCAGTAGCATCGTTTGCAAATACTTTCTCCCAGTCCACAGGTTGTATTTTCATTTTGTTTATGGTTGCCTTTGTTCTGCAAAAGCTCTTAAATTTAATTAGGTCCCATTTGTTTATTTTTGTTTTTATTTCCATTACTGTAGGAGACAGATGCAAAAAAATATTGCTGCGATTTATCTCAAAGAGAATTTTGTTTATGTTTTCCTCTAGGAGCTTCATAGTATCCAGTCTGGGTGCAATCACTGTGTAGAACAGTATGAAGATTCCTTAAAAAAACTACGTATACCATTACCATACGATCCAACAATCCCACTCCTGGGCATATATCCAGAGGAAACTATAATTCAGAAAGATACATGCATCCTAATGTTCATAGCAGCACTATTTACAATAGCCAAGACACGGAAGCAACTTAAATGTCCATCAACAGAGGAATGTATAAAGGAGATGTTGTGTCTATATGTATATATAAATGGTACAAATGAACTTATTCACAAAACAGAAATAGACTCACCGACATAGAAAACAAATGTATGGTTACCAAAGCGAATTGCGGGGGGGAATAAATTAGGAGTTTGGGATTAACATATACACACTCCTATATATAAAACTGGTAAACAACAAGGACCTACAGCATAGCACAGGGAACTATACTCAATATCTTACAATAACCTACAATGAAAAATAATCTGAAAAATTATATATACACACACACACACACATATATGTATATATAACTGAATCACTTTGCTGTACACTTGAAACTAACACAACATTGTAAATTAACTATACAATTTATTTATTTATTTTTTAATTTTTAAAAATGCAGATAATAACCCTCTACTCCATGGAGTTCTTCTGACCACTAAATGAGACCACAAGTGTGAAAGTTCTTAGCACACGCATTTTGAGAAGAACAGTTACTCAGAAACTGTTTATTGTTCAACTCTGAATGATTTTGAATACTGGTATTTACAGAGTCAATTAAGAGGATGCTATATAGTAAATATCTATACCACTGCAAAAATAAATCCTAACCATCATCTGAAAATACAGGGTTTCCACAAACCTTCAATTTGTAAGAAACACAATGTCTGCAAAGCACAATGAAGCAAAGTGCTTATACTGCAGCTTATACAGGTATGCCTGTACTACAGCCTCCTAGAGAAGAAAACCTATTACTGATACCTGACACATACTAGAATATTTGTAAATGTTTCCTGAATGAATGAATGAACTTGTTAAGGGGTGTATCAAGTGAACACCTGAATAGGTGTAGCACAACCACAGACAAACTGATTGGAAGACAAATGCCACCTCAGTATTGGTGCACATTCTGATTTGAAAGAAAAGGGATTAAAAAAAAAACATTTCTTCCTTTCTAGTATCCTACTACAAGTACCCACTTCCATTATGTTCCCATTCCCCTAACGTGGTCAGTATTCATCTTTTTGTTTGCATGTGTCCTTACAAAACAGTAGATTTTTTATACATTTAAATTTGTCTAAATGACATTGTGCTATATGTCTCATTCTATTTCTTACTTTTTTCATTCAGTGTTATTTTGTTAAGATATGACCATTTTTTAATTGCATGGTAATTCATAGCATGCATCCACAATATCTCACATTTCCATTCCCTTGTGTTGGGTAACTCCTTTTTGCTATAGACACATTGTGACAAACCCCCTTATATGTGTTCTGTTATGGGCCTGAGAGAGGATTTCTCTAGGACTTTGATAGAGAAGTAGGATTTTTGAGTCATAGGGCATCTGTATGCTTAATATGACTGAGTGGTACATAACCACTGGGTTTCTGAATATCAACTTGCCTAGTATACCTGGAATTATTGCACTTTTATAATTTTTGTGAATCTGATAATTGTAAGTAATATATCTTTGCTGCACTAATTTTAAACTTCTATTTACTAATAAGTTTAAGCTTTTCATTATATGCTTTATATATGTCACCTTTACATTTTCAGTTCTATTTTTTTGTTCATATTCTTGATTTTTCAAGCTAATGATCAAATCACCTAAATAAATGGTACTCTTTTCTCTTATGATTTTTACTCCTCTGATTTTTTTCTTCTTATAATGGGTGGCAAAACTTCCAGTCTATGCAAAGAGTCATTGTGATTACTTTTTTTTAATCTTAGAAGGAACACATCTAATTTCTAACCTCTTTAGTTTTAAAGAGTTTTGTTGTTAATCTTTCTTGTTTTTTATAAGTGTATTCAAGGTTATAATACTATAAAAGTTATTTATATGCTCCAGCTCTGTCCCACAACCTTTTCCAGTTATTTCCAAATATTTTATAATTTTTATAATTTTCTTTATAATATAAAATTATTTAGTAGTATGCTATTTATTTTGTACACTTATGGGATGTTCAAGCTATATTTACACTACTGATTTCTAATTTTACTGCATTGTGACCATAGAATGTATTCTATATAATACTGAGATTTAATTAGTGGCTTAATACTCTCTCTGTTTTAGTTAGACTAGGACATGCTTGCTGTGATAACAAATTAACTTGACAGCTCATTTATTTAACAGAACAGAAATTTGCTTCTTGTTTAGGTCAACAGAAGCTCTCCTGCATCTGCTAACTCGGGAATCCAGGTTTCCTCTATGTCATGGCTCTGCCATCAACATGACCCTATTGTCCACTCTAGTTCTTAAAATCTACATATATTTTGACTCTGAATCATTTTTTTAATCACCAAGCAATACATACAGCTCCTGTTCAAAACCAGCTGTACAGGGAAATGTCTTTAGTTTGGATTCAAGGCAATCATATAGCTTTAGGATGGCTTCCCCATGATAAGATTGTGTCTGGGATAATTCTGTATGTTGTATAAAACATTTTCTCTATTCTTCATTATACCTTCTTTTGGATCTCTTAATTCCCCCAAACATTCTGATTCTCACAAATGGTCCAGTTTGTGTTTGATTCAACTAGCCTCAGGCTTTTATCCACCACGGATCTTCTGTTTTGATGGCCATCTAGGCTCTCCATCCTACTCTTGTCATGGTTGCCATTTAAGTCTTGACTTTTATCTACTTCCTGTTTCTATCATAGTTCTGAGACAGGAAATTCTGTGAGAAAAATCTGTCAATATGCTTTCCATACATTACCTAGGAAGGAGGAATTCTTATGTATCCCAATTTTTTTCAAATCCCCAGAGAGTATAAACCCTGGTTATAATCACATGACCTAATTACTCCAGCCATCTCCCCACTATTGATGTGATACGGAAATGGTAACATTGTATAACTTATGATGAATTTGGCAAAAATATATGATAATACAGAAAAATATCAATGTGATTAAATAATTTGTTGAACAACATTCATTAAGTCTGTTCTGTTCCTGGCCTTGGTAGTGGGAATTCAGGAGGAATAAGATACAATTTGGAGGAGCTCTCAATCTAGAAAGGAAAAATCCATTAACAGCAACTAATTTTTAAAATATGTAAGTTCAATGATAGATATATGCACAAAGAACCAGACAAAGACACCTACTACATAAAGCAAATGGTAACCAAGATGGATCTTGAAGGTGGCTTTGTTAGGGGAGCCCGCTTCAGAAAGAGGAAAGAGCATGAGCAAAGACATAAAGATGAGAAATAGTATGAGGTAGGGAGGGATATCTGGCATTAGATAGTGTGGAGGACAAGCATGAAGGAAGGAGTGATGGAAAATGATTCTGGAGATGGTAGGCAGGCCTGAAGGAAACCTGGGTGCCATAAAAGAATCCTGGACTTAACCAATAGGAACGGTAGAGACCTTAAAAAGAATTAAGCAGAAAACAGACAAGGAGTGACATAGATAAAACCTTTGCTCTTCATTTTCCTTACTACATGTGTGCAGTTTATTTTCAGAAACAGTGCTTTTCAGAAATCACTTCCTCAGTACTCCTCTGTGTTATACATCATCTGTTTACCTTCATCAGCCAAACCAAAGAGGAGTTTCAGTCTGAGTAAACAAGCAACTGTGCCAGCTGACCATAAAAAGACTGTCTGGAGAATCCTTCTTATACCTGTAGCACACCAGTCAGGCAAAATCACATGAACAGAACAAGAGCAAAACTCCTCCCCATCAGACTTCATATGGTGAACTCAGCTGAGAATTTGGTGCAAATTTATCAAATCTTCCCCTAGAAAAGTCAGACACTTGTATATACACCAAGTTTCTACTTTTAAATATGTTCTGAATTTCATTAATTCCACAAGTATTTGCTAAGCCCATCTGTGCCTGGGAAAACCAAGATGAATAAAAGAATGTTGATCATTGTCAGATTCTCCAGGAGGAGACCCTGGGACAGGATTCCTGTACATATGATTCTTAAGGAAATGTTCCTAGGAAAAAACACTAAAGGCAGTAGAAGAAACAGAAAAGGGAAGGAAGGAAGTCAAGCAAGGATGTGATTTCAGGCAAAGTCCCAGAGAAGATGGATACACCTTGATCCTCCAGAGCCCTGGAATATAATTTAAGATCCAGAGCTGGTCCCAATTCAGGGCAAGGGAGCTGGCATTTCATATCCTTTAACAAGTCAGTCATTGACAAGGGACTGTATACTCCCAGCAACTTCAGGCTCTCTGTGCTGCATACAAACCAGCTCCAATAACCTAGGGTCTCAGTGTAGGTCCTTAGAAGCAAAGACAAATAAGCTGGGGCAGAGAAACAGAGAGAATAAAAATGGTCTGAGCAGATCTGGGCAGAGTAGCAACAGGGTCTTCTAGCGCCATCAAAGAACTCATAGTCTAGACAGACATGATCAGAGAGGTGTAATTATGAGTTTTGGAAACTGTGAATAAAAATGTTTCCTATACAACTCGAGCAAAGACTGAAGTGATCAGTTTTCCTTGGGGGTTTGAGGAAAGCATTAATTGTGGTGGAGACGTTTGTTTGCTCTCTGTTCCACTACATTTTATCTTTCCATGTTTCTGCTCTATGAAACTTGATTACTTTATTAACTACTTCTCCTAGTTTACAATCACACATACCACAAAGGAACTCCAGGCATTTGGGTTATCTGTGATGAATGTGACTAGCAGGTATTAGTTATTTGACTCCTTTCTTCTCGTGGTATAGCCTTCCTGTCACCAAAAACTTTCAGATGCTGCAAATAACAATTGGTCATAAGCATCCAAGTCTATCTACAAAGCTACTTTGAGTAGAGCAACTACAAATAAAAAATTCATAATTTTCAGTAGGACCAGGGTCTTTTCTTTATCTTTGTTTCATATGTTTATCAATGCCAAATTCAATATACTGATCAGAACTAAAATAAATCCTTATCGACTCTCACCAGTTTATGGGTCTGATTTCAGCCTATCTAGAATTTCTTACCATCACAGTATAGCACATGGCTAAGAATAAAACACTAGTTTACACATTTAGTAAGAACAACAGTGATGCTATTTTCTTTCCCAATCAATTGATTCTATCCCAAATGGAGCAAGAGGAGATTAAATGACTCTCCCTAAAATGGTACCTATTGTAATTGTCCATTTTTTGACTTAAAAATCATCTCATCCTTGAAAGACATAAAATTCTATCAAATTTAATCATCACACATCTAAGAACACAAGAAATTGCAGTCCTTTAGAATCCTTAGGAAATTTGAGTGAAAAATTTAGACTAATATTTGTTCCAATGAATATTTAATGTATCTTCAGAAAATATTATTCCTTCACATGATGACTTCTCATGGGCCAAAATAAACATTAGTTCTGTGCTTTGCTTTATTCCCACAAATCTCCAGAACTGTTTTTGGGCAACTTATAAGATAGTTTAACACACTTCCGGGGAAGATGGCGGAAGAGTAAGACGCGGAGGTCACCTTCCTCCTCACAGATACACCAGAAATATAGCTACACGTGGAACAACTCCTACAGAACACCTACTGAACACTGGCAGAAGACCTCAGACCTCCCGAAAGGCAAGAAACTCCCCCACGTACCTGGGAAGGGCAAAGCGGAGAGATTCCCGCACAGAGGATCAGTGCCAACCAGCCCGAGAGGCTTGTCTGTTCACCCGCTGGGGCGGGCGGTGCTGGAAGCTGAGGCTCGGGCTTCGGTCAGAGCACAGGGAGAGGACTGGGGCTGGTGGCGAGAACTCAGCCTGAAGGGGGCTAATGCACCACAGTTAGCCGGGAGGGAGTCTGGGAAAATTCTGGAGCTGCCGAAGAGGCAAGAGACTATTTCTTCCCTCTTGGTTTCCTGGTGCGCGAGGAAAGGGGATTAAGAGCACTGCTTAAAGGAGACCCACAGACGGGCGCGAGCTGCGGCTGAAAGCCCGGAGCCCAGAGACGGGCGTGGGACACTGGGGCTGCTGCTGCCGCTGCCAAGAGGCCTGTGTGCGAGCGCAGGTCACTGTCCATGCCGCCCTTCCAGGAGCCTGTACAGCCCGTCACTGCCGGGGTCCTGGGATCCAGAGACGGTTTCCCTGGGAGAACGCACGGCGCGCCTCGGGCTGGTGCAACGTCACGCCGGCCTCTGCCGCTCCAGGCTCGCCCTGCACTCTGTGCCCCTCCCTCCCCCCCGGCCTGAGTGAGCCAGAGTCCCGGAAGCGGCTGCTCCTTTAACCCTGTCCTGTCTGAGTGAAGAACAGACGCCCTCCAGCGACCTACATGCAGAGGCGGGGCCAAATCCAAAGCTGAGACCCGGGAGCTGTGGGAACAAAGAAGAGAAAGGGAAATCTCTCCCAGCAGCCTCAGAAACAGCGGGTTAAAGCTCCACAATCAACTTGATGTACCCTGCATCTGTGGAATACATGAATAGACAACAAATCATCCCAAATTGAGGAGCCAGGAGTCAGTGCTGTGCCTCTGAGGTGGGAGAGCCAACTTCAGGACACTGGTCCACAAGAGACCTCCCAGCTCCACATAATATCAAACGGCGAAAAACTTCCAGAGATCTCCATCTCAACACCAGCACCCAGCTTCACTCAACGACCAGCAAGCTACAGTGCTGGACACCCTATGCCAAACAACTAGCAAGACAGGAACACAACGCCACCCATTAGCAGAGAGATTGCCTAAAATCATAAAAATTCCGCACACACCCCAAAACACACCACCAAACGTGGACCTGCCCACCAGAAAGACAAGATCCAGCCTCATCCACCAGAACACAGGCACTAGTCTCCTCCACCAGGAAGCCTACACAACCAACTACACCAAACTTAGCCACTAGGGACAGACACCAAAAACAACGGGAACTACGAACCTGCAGCCTGCAAAAAGGAGACCCCAAACACAGTAACATAAGCAAAATGAGAAGACAGAAAACCACACAGCAGGAGAAGGAGCAAGATAAAAACCCACCAGACCTAACCAATGAAGAGGTAATAGGCAGTCTACCTATTACAAGAGGTAATAGGCAGTCTACCTGAAAAAGAATTCAGAATAATGATAGTAAAGATGATCCAAGATTCTATTTCCATGATCCAAAATCTTGGAAATACAATAGATAAAATGCAAGAAACAGTTAACAAGGACCTAGAAGAACTAAAGATGAATCAAGCATCAATTAAAAACACAATAAATGAAATGAAAAATACTCTAGAAGGAATCAATAGCAGAATAACTGAGGCAGAAGAACGGATAAGTGAGGTGGAAGATAAAATAGTGGAAATAAGTGCTGCAGAGCAAAATAAAGAAAAAAGAATGAAAAGAACAGAGGACAGTCTCAGAGACCTCTGGGACAACATTAAACGCACCAATATTCGAATTATAGGGGTTCCAGAAGAAGAAGAGAAAAAGAAAGGGACTGAGAAAATATTTGAAGAGATTATAGTTGAAAACTTCCCTAATATGGGAAAGGGAATAGTTAATCAAGTCCAGGAGGCACAGAGAGTCCCATACAGAATAAATCCAAGGAGAAATATGCCAAGACACATATTAATCAAACTGTCAAAAATTAAACACAAAGAAATCATATTAAAAGCAGCAAGGGAAAAACAACAAATAACACACAAGGGAATCCCCATGAGGATAACAGCTGATCTCTCAGCAGAAACTCTACAAGCCAGAAGGGAGTGGCAGGACATAATTAAAGTGATGAAGGAGAAAAACCTGCAACCAAGATTACTCTACCCAGCAAGGATCTCATTTAGATCTGATGGAGAAATTAAAACGTTTACAGACAAGCAAAAGCTGAGAGAGTTCAGCACCACCAAACCAGCTTTACAACAAATGCTAAAGGAACTTCTCTAGGCAAGAAACACAACGAAGGAAAAGACCTACAATAATGAACCCAAAACAATTAAGAAAATGGGAATAGGAACATGCATATCAATAATTACCTTCAATGTAAATGGACTAAATGCTCCCACCAAAAGACACAGATTGGTTGAATGGATACAAAAACAAGACCCACATATATCCTGTCTACAAGAGACCCACTTCAGACCTAGAGACACATACAGACTGAAAGTAAGGGGATGGAAAAAGATATTCCATGCAAATGGAAACCAAAAGAAAGCTGGAGTAGCAATTCTCATATCAGACAAAATAGACTTTAAAATAAAGACTATTAGAGGAGACAAAGAAGGACACTACATAATGATCAAGGGGTCGATCCAAGCAGAAGATATAACAATTGTAAATATTTATGCACCCAACATAGGAGCACCTCAATACATAAGGCAAATACTAACAGCCATGAAAGGAGAAATCGACAGTAACACAATCAGAGTAGGGGACTTTAACACCCCACTTTCACTAACGGACAGATCATACAAAATGAAAATAAATAAGGAAACACAAGCTTTAAATGATACATTAAACAAGATGGACTTAATTGATATTTATAGGACATTCCATCCAAAAACAACAGAATACACATTTTTCTCAAGTGCTCATGGAACATTCTCCAGGATAGATCATATCTTGGGTCACAAATCAAGCCTTGGTAAATTTAAGAAAATTGAAATTGTATCAAGTATCTTTTCTGACCACAGTGCTATGAGACTAGATATCAATTACAGGAAAAGAGCTGTAAAAAATACAAACACATGGAGGCTAAACAATACACTACTTAATAACGAAATGATCACTGAAGAAATCAAAAAGGAAATTAAAAAATACCTAGAAACAAATGACAATGGAGACATGATGACCCAAAACCTATGGGATGCAGCAAAAGCAGTTCTAAGAGGGAAGTTTATAGCAATACAATCCTACCTTAAGAAACAGGAAACATCTCGAATAAACAACCTAACCTTGCACCTAAAGCAATTAGAGAAAGAAGAACAAAAACATCCCAAAGTTAGCAGCAGGAATGAAATCATAAAAATCAGATCAGAAATAAATGAAAAAGAAATGAAGGAAATGATAGCAAATATCAATAAAACTAAAAGCTGGTTCTTTGAGAAGATAAACAAAATTGATAAACCATTAGCCAGACTCATCAAGAAACAAAGGGAGAAGACTCAAATCAATAGAATTAGAAATGAAAAAGGAGAAGTAAAAACTGACACTGCAGAAATACAAAAGATCATGAGAGATTTTTACAAGCAACTCTATGCCAATAAAATGGACAACCTGGAAGAAATGGACAAATTCTTAGAAATGCACAACCTGCCAACACTGAATCCGGAAGAAATAGAACATATGAACAGACCAATCATAAGCACTGAAATTGAAACTGTGATAAAAAATCTTCCAACAAACAAAAGCCCAGGACCAGATGGCTTCACAGGCGAATTCTATCAAGCATTTAGAGAAGAGCTAACACCTATCCTTCTCAAACTCTTCCAAAATATATCAGAGGGAGGAACACTCCCAAACTCATTCTATGAGGCCACCATCACCTTGATACCAAAACAAGACAAGGATGTCACAAAGAAAGAAAACTACAGGCCAATATCACTGATGAACATAGATGCAAAAATCCTCAACAAAATACTAGCAAACAGAATCCAACAGCACATTAAAAGGATCATACACCATGATCAAGTGGGGTTTATTCCAGGAATGCAAGGATTCTTCAATATATGCAAATCAATCAACGTGATATACCATATTAACAAATTGAAGTAGAAAAACCATATGATCATCTCAATAGATGCAGAGAAAGCTTTCGACAAAATTCAACACCTATTTATGATAGAAACCCTGCAGAAAGGAGGCATAGAGGGAACTTTCCTCAACATAATAAAGGCCATATATGACAAACCCACAGCCAGCATCGTCCTCAATGGTGAAAAACTGAAAGCATTTCCACTAAGATCAGGAACAAGACAAGGCTGCCCACTCTCACCACTCTTATTCAACTTAGTTTTGGAAGTTTTAGCCACAGCAATCAGAGAAGAAAAGGAAATAAAAGGAATCCAAATCGGAAAAGAAGAAGTAAAGCTGTCACTGTTTGCAGATGACATGATACTATACATAGAGAATCCTAAAGATGCTACCAGAAAACTACTAGAGCTAATCAATGAATTTGGTAAAGTAGCAGGATACAAAATTAATGCACAGAAATCTCTGGCATTCCTATATACTAATGATGAAAAATCTGAAAGTGAAATCACGGAAACACTCCCATTTACCATTGCAACAAAAAGAATAAAATATCTAGGAATAAACCTACCTAAGGAGACAAAAGACCTGTATGCAGAAAATTATAAGACACTGATGAAAGAAATTAAAATGATATAAATAGATGTAGATGTGTACCATGTTCTTCGATTGGAAGAATCAACATTCTGAAAATGACTCTACTACCAAAAGCAATCTACAGATTCAATGCAATCCCTATCAAACTACCACTGGCATTTTTCACAGAACTAGAACACAAAATTTCAAAATTTGTATGGAAACACTAAAAAACCCTGAATAGCCAAAGCAATCTTGAGAACAAAAAATGGAGCTGGAGGAATCAGGCTCCCTGACTTCAGACTATACTACAAAGCTACAGTAATCAAGACAGTCTGGTACTGGCACAAAAACAGAAAGATAGATCAATGGAACAGGATAGAAAGCCCAGAGGTAAAGCCACGCACATATGGTCACCTTATCTTTGATGAAGGAGGCAGGAGTGTACAGTGGAGAAAGGACAGTCTCTTCAATAAGTGGTGCTGGGAAAACTGGACAGGGACATGTAAAAGTATGAGATTAGATCACTCCCTAACACCATACACAAAAATAAGCTCAAAATGGATTAAAGACCTAAATGTAAGGCCAGACACTATCAAACTCTTAGAGGAAAACATAGGCAGAACACTCTATGACATTAATCACAGCAAGATCCTTTTTGACCCACCTCCTAGAGTAATAGAAATAAAGACAAAAATAAACACATGGGACCTAATGAAACTTAAAAGCTTTTGCACAGCAAAGGAAACCAAAAACAAGAGCAGAATAGAACCCTCAGAATGGGAGAAAATATTTGTAAATGAAGTAACTGACAAAGGATTAATCTCCAAAATTTATAAGCAGCTCATGCGGCTCAATAACAAAAAAACAAACAACCCAATCCAAAAATGAGCAGAAGACCTAAATAGACATTTCTCCACAGAAGATATACAGACTGCCAACAAACACATTAAAGGATGCTCAACATCTTTACTCATTAGAGAAATGCAAATCAAAACTACAATGAGATATCATCTCACACCAGTCAGAATGACCATCATCAAAAAATCTAGAAACAATAAATGCTGGAGAGGGTGTGGAGAAAAGGGAACACTCTTGCACTGCTGGTGGGAATGTGAATTGGTACAGCCACTATGGAGAACGGTATGGAGGTTCCTTAAAAAACTACAAACAGAACTACCATATGACCCAGCACTCCCACTACTGGGCATATACCCTGAGAAAACCATAATTCAAAAATAGACATGTACCAAAATGTTCATAGCAGCCCTATTTACAATAGCCCAGAGATGGAAACAACCTAAGTGTCCATCATCGGATGAATGGATAAAGAAGATGTGGCACATATATACAATGGAATATTACTCAGTCATAAAAAGAAACGAAATTGAGCTATTTCTAATGAGGTGGATGGACCTAGAGTCTGTCATACAGAGTGAAGTAAGTCAGAAAGAGAAAGACAAATACTGTTTGCTGACACATATATATGGAATTTAAGGGGAAAAAATGTCATGAAGATCATAGGGGTAAGACAGGAATAAAGACACAGATCTACTAGAGAATGGACTTGAGGATATGGGGAGGGGGAAGGGTAAGCTGTGACAAAGCGAAAGAGCGGCATGGACATATATACACTACCAAACGTAAGGTAGATAGCTAGTTGGAAGCAGCCGCATACCACAGGGAGATCAGCTCGGTGCTTTGTGACCGCCTGGAGGGGTGGGATAGGGAGGGCAGGAGGGAGACGCAAAAGGGAGGGGATATGGGAACATATGTATATGTATAACTGATTAAATTTGTTAATTAAAAAAAAAATTTCAAAAAAGTAAAGTAATTCGGGATGACTGAATTTCTATTTTCTGAATGATATTATATGTGGTAAGCCCTCCTGTTCAGTAAAAAACAATGATTATGGCAGTGGTTCTTCTTATTTTTAAATTTTTATTGGCGTATAGTTGCTTTACAATGTTGTGTTAGTTTCTGCTGTGCAACAAAATGAATCTGTTATACTTATACATGGCAGTGGTTCTTAAACATTGGTGGAGGGCTCGATCCAACACAGATTTCTGGGCTCTACCCTAGCCTTTCTGATTCTAAAGTAGGTCTGGTGTGGGACCCTAAGAAAAAAAAAAAAAAGATAGTTTAACAGTTAACAGGATTGCAAACATTAAAGGTAGAGATAAAGAAAGTTGGCAAACAAGGGCAGGTACAAAGTGAAACTGGTAAAAGCACAACATAGTATATTATAATGTTCTACATATCTATTGTGGTAAAACTAACCATAAACCATATTAGTTTGTGTGAGTTAGAATAATTTTTCAGGAAAATGCAGACCGATCAGAGGAAAACATGATTTCTGCAAAAGCAATAAAAGAAAAAAAGTGGTGTCTATATAAGAGAAAATTAACATCTGATTGTATAACTTTTATCGCACAAGTATAATATTACTTGCACACACTTGGAACAAAATCAAATTCTATTAAAGTCAATGCTGAGTAAGGATTAACTGACAACTCCAAAGTACTTATCTTAAAAAGACATGGTTTTTTTTTTTTAAGGATGAAATACGCAGTTTTGTGGAACCCTGTGGAGGTGGCATAAACCACCCCAAGGAAAGCTGAGAGGAGCTAAAAGAGCGACCAGAAAAAAAAAAAAAAGAAAAGCGTGTTTAGGATTGGAAACGAACACACTTATTTTAGCATGAGTGATTGAAATCTTTGGTGGCACTGTCCTGCTTCTCTCATGGCACTTAGGTAGGTCAGAGTGTCAAAGAATCACATTATTGAAAAAATCCACACAAGGATGGGCTTTATAATGAGTAAGCTTTGTTGAACGGGAAAAGATGGAGCCTCATGCTCCTGAAACTTTGGAAGAATTCACTCCATAAGTAAAACCTACTGTAGATGAATTAGAAATTTAGCTTGAAGCTTTTCGGCAAGCAACACAAAAATAAAAAACTTATCTATACAAGATTCGAAGTATTCATGAAATAAAAATAAGCCGGTGGCTCAGGAGAATTGCAACTTTTCTTGATACAAAGCTCCTATTGGAATTTCTCCTAGGGGTTCTTAAAAAAAAAGAAAGAAAGAAAGAAAGAAAGGAAAAAATCTTGTAATATGATGAATACAGTGACCTGTACAACTTCCTTACTATATATCCCACTAAGGTTTCAGAAGGTTATTTCTTATAATATAAAAATAGGCTGAACAGATATTATAGCAAGATAAAGTTCAGTTTAAAAAAATTATCCTTCTAGGCAAGGTCTTGGAAAAAGTTCTTCAATTATTCTATGTGATCCAGGTATATATTTAAGGATAGTTGAAAGAGAGGACAGACTAATGTATCTCAGTCCTCCCTGGATACCATTCTTCTCGGCTCATCTTTGTGCAAACATGGAGTAGCAATCAGCTTGGTACAGTTTCTTCCTGTGAGATGCTTTGAGTTCAACTTGTCCGTGTTTTCTGTAGCATACAGAACCGTGTGCCTAAAAGACCAGCAGATCAAAGGAAGGGAAATAAGCACTTATGAGAATCGAGGAGACATATTAGAACAAGTGTCTGAAGGCAAGCCCACCCCATTTCCAACCAGAAGAGAGGTGAGGAAGAACTAACCTGGAGGCAGCATTCTCACTGAAGATTATTTCCAGTCTGCTCATGAAGACCACGTGACTAGCTAAGTAAGGCCCTGCATTGCTGAAAAAAGATGGCCTAAGTAGATACCAACCTAGCACAAAAACAAACATATTTTTTTCAAACACATTTTTTTATTTTATTTTTTTATATTATTTATTTATTTATTTATGGCTGTGTTGGGTCTTCATCACTGCACATGGGCTTTCTCTAGTTGCAGTGAGCCGGGGCTACTGTTCGTTGTGGTGCATGGGCTTCTCATTGTGGTGAGAAGAGCACATGCTCTAGGCACGCGGGCTTCAGTAGTTGCAGCATGCGGGCTCATGGGCTTAGTTGCTCCGTGACATGTGGGATCTTCCTGGACCAGGGCTCTAACCTGTGTCCCTTGCAGTGGCAGGTGGATTCTTAACCACTGCACCACCAACGAATCCCTTAAATTGTATTTTTATACAACTTTTAAAGCTTACTTTCCCTTAAACTTATTACAAAATATTGACTATATTTCTCATGTTATATAATACATCCTTGAGCCTATCTTACACCCAATAGTTTGCACCTCCCACTCCCCCACCCCTATATTACCCCTCTCCTCCCTGTGGCAACCACTAGTGTGTTCTCTATAACTGTGATTCTGTTTCTTTTATGTTGTATTCACTAGTTTGTTGTCTTTTTTCATTCCACATATAAACAATATCATACTGTATTTATCTTTCTCCACCTGACTTACTTCACTTAGCATAACGTCTATCCATGTTGCTGCAAAAGACAAAATTTTGTTCTTTTTATGGCTGAGTAATATTCCATTGTATGTATGTACCACATCTTCTTTATCCTTTCATCTGTTGATGGACTCTTAGATTATTTCCATGTCTTGGAAATCAAATAAAATTTTAAAACAATTTAAGCCCAAGTCAGGTATATTTGGACTATCCTACTTTCTAAAGGACTGTCCAAAATAGACTGTTTAGGAGATATACAAACAGATAACTCCGTAAAGCAATTTGTTGAAGGGAATTACAATGTATAAGCAATGTAAAATGACTATCCTGCATCTCCACACTAATTTACATTCCCACCAGCAGTGAGTGATAGTGTCTAATTAGTCCACACCCTTGCCAGTACTTCTAGGATAATTGTGCCATATCTTCTGAAAATAAAATGGATTTTTCTATTTACTCAATAATGCCATTTCTAGGAATTTACATATATACATGCAAACGTGATGAAATGTACCAACTGAAATATCTGCTTCTGCAGAAAGGTGGAAATAATTCTGTCCCCTGAAGACTGATTGAAGTTTATTCATACAGTGAATTCTACACTACTATCAGAGGGGATACATTTATATGGACTGATGGGGAAATATTTATTAGATAAGGTGCACAAGTGTGAATGGTATAACTATTGGTTGTATGTGTATGGGTCCGTGTGTGTATGTGTTGAAAACCTACCACAGCAAACTATAAATAGAGTATGGGTAAATGAAAAACCAGATTCAGCCCACCAGGCCTCTCACCATTAATATCTGTGCTCTTTCGACCACATGAGAGAGTAGATATGTTTGGCTTCCATTTTCAAACCACTCAGCTAGTAAATGGTACATGGACACGTGTCAAATGGCAAACCCCATGGTCTTTTTTCCCACACATTGTTTCCTACAATCATTGCTGTATCTTAGAGATTTGTTTGTTTGTTTGTTTGTTTGTTTTAATTGCCATAGAATCAAATCTCCTAAGGGATAGGATTTTCATTTCAAAAAGACATCGTCCCAATCTCTTTTAAGTCTTGCTTTTCTGGCAAAGAGCCTCATTTGTTGTTATTATTGCCTTAGTTCAAGATTTATCACCACACTCAGGGAAAGCACAACTGTTCAGTAAGAGTGCCCTCCCGTTGGATGGATGGTCTGGCCTTTGATCTTAATTAACTTCACCATCTCACTGCTTCCCTGGTCCATCGTCAGCAACACCCCCATTTTCTCACAGCATCATTTGCAAACCCAGACAAATGTTCTCACAAACACCCAATGAGCCTGATTATTCACATGGGGTTTGCATTCAATTAGGCTTTCACTCACTGATATCAAGCTTGTCCATTTTGTAGCACTGCCTTATGAGGCTATTATAAGTATTATCATATAATGCTTGTGTTTTTATAGGCATTATGTACCAAAATCACTAAATAAGGAAGTTCCTTAAAAAACTAAAAATAGAACTACCATATGATCTAGCAATCTCATTCCTGGGCATATATCCTGAGAAAACCATAAATCAAAAATACACATGTACCCCAGTGTTCATTGCAACACTATTTACAGTAGCCAGGACATGGAAGCAACTTATATGTCCAATGACAGATAAATGGATAAAGAAGATGTGGTATATGTACACAATGGAATATTACTCAGCCATGAAAGGAACAAAATTGGGTCATTTGTAGAAATGTGGATGGACCTAGAGACTGTCATACAGAGTGAACTCAGAAAGAGAAAAACAAATATCATGTATTAACTCATAGATGTGGAATCTAGAAAAAATGGTACAGATGAACTTACTTGCAGGCAGAGATAGAGACACAGATCCAGAGAATGAACTGGTGGACACAGGGGAAAAAGGGGAGGGTGGGATGAATTGGGAGATTAGGATTAACATATATACACTACCATATGTAAAATAAGTAGCTGGTGGGAGCCTGCTGTATAGCACAGGGAGCTCAGCTTGGTGCTCTGTGATAACCTAGATGTGTGGGATGGGGGGGCAGGTGGGAGGGAGATCCAAGAGGGAGGGGATATATGTATACATATAGCTGATTCACTTCATTGTACAGCAGAAACTAACAAACACAACATTGTACAGAAATTATACTCCAATAAAGGAAAAAGAAGAAAATCAAAGATGGTTCCAATGACACTGAACAAATACCCAAACACAAGGTAAGGTAGTAGCCAACTTTAAGGTATATTTTTACAAAATGATAATAAGAAGAATATCTTAGAATTATACTTATTACAGTGAATTAGTCACACTGTAAGCAGAATGAGGGAAACTACTGACTGAAGGATGAGCAAATTCACTTAGGTGGATTTTCAATTGTTCTTCAAAAGCTCGAACATTTCTAAAATTCAATTGAGCAGGAAAGAGCAGCATTCTTTGCACTTTGATGCCGAAGTATCTTATACTCAACATCCACTTGTCCCCAAAACAAGGCTGTAGTCTATTTACTTTAAATGTAGTATTTATTTTTTATATAAATTTTAACAATCAGAGCTTCTTTTGATAAGTAGATGTCTGTGTCAGACTGACTGAAATAACAAAGTGCAATAAAATGGGTAGCTTATGAACAACAGAAATTTATTCTTCACAGTTCTGGAGGCTGGAAGTTCCAGATCAGAGTACCAGCACCAGGTCAAGTTCTGGTCAGGGCCCTCTTCTGTGTTTCAGATGCTCATTTTCTCACTGTATCTTCCCATGGTGGAATGAAGCTGAGACAGCTCTCTGAGGTCCCTTTTATAAGGGCACTAATCCCTTTCAAGATGGTTCTACCATCATAAATTAATCACCTCCCCAAAACCCCATTTCCTAGTAACATCACATTTTGGATGTTTCAACATGTGAATTTTGGGAGAATACAACATTACATCCATTGCAGTAGAATACTTAAACTTGTTTGGATGCAATTATGATTATATGTGCCCAATGACAGTTCTATACTTATAGTCGCTCCATAGATTTCTTTTTCCTTTTTTTCTTCTTCCAGTTTTATTGAAATATAATTGACATATAGCACTGAATAAGCTTATGGTGTACATTATAATGATTTGACTTACATACATCATGAAATGACTATCATGATTATATTTTAGTGAATATCCATCATCTCATATAGATACAAAATTAAAGAGATTAAATTTTTTTGCTTATGATGAGAACTCAGGATTTACTCTCTTAACAACTTTCATATATAACATACAGCAGAGTTCATTATATTTATCATGTTGCACATTACATCTTTAGTGTTTATTTATCTTATAACTGGAAGTTTGTTTTGACTTTTGACTGCCTTCATCCAATTTCCCATCTCCCTACCCTCACATCTGATAACCACAAATCTGATCTATTTTTTCTTTGTTTTGTTTGATTGTTTGTTTGTTTTTGATAACTAATTGACCAGCAACACTACATTAATTCCTACATTAGTTACACAACATAATGATTCAATACTTTTATACATTTCAAAATTATCACTGTGATAAGTCTAGTTATGATATGTCACCATAAAAAGATATTACTTAGTTATTGACTATATACTCCCCATACTGTACATTACATACCCATGACTCATTTATTTTGCAACTGAAAGTTTGTACCTCTTAATCTCCCCCTCACTTATTTCTCTTTCCCCGACCACCATCTCTTCTGGCAACCACCTGTTTTTTCTCTGTATTTATGACTCCGTTTCTGTTTTGTTATATTTGTTCATTGATTTTGTTTTTAGATTCTGCATATAAGTGAAATCATACAATATTCATCTTTCTCTGTCTGACTTATTTCACTAAGCATAATACCCTCTAGGTCCATCCATGTTGTCGCAAATGGCAAGATTTCATCTTTTGTTATGGCTGATCCATACAGAGATTTCTTAATCCACCAAGAATATTACATACTCATGATGATATGTTCCATCAATATTTATATTCATATTATCATCACAAATATAATTTTTCTTTTAACTGTATTTTCAGTAGCACTTATAGTAATGTCAGATGTGTCATCTTTGACAGAATTAAATTCCCAAAGCTTCACCCTTACTTACTGAATAAAAAAACAATTGACCAATTTTGAGGATGATCTTAACTGACTTTTGGTTTACTTGAAAGATCAGATGATATCATTTAACTGTTGGCAAAGATTGTTTTTTCTTCTAATGTAGCCAACATATTAACAGCTATGCTTTTTTTGATACATACGAAAAAATCAAAAACAAAGAAAATAAATTTAGAACAATACTCAGTTGATCTAAACAAAAAGCCTTATTTCACACCATCTGTGGTTGGAAGTGTTAATTTGTCACATCTATGCAGAATCTACAGTCAGTGTTAGCACTATGTCCTTTTTGGTGGATGGTTAAATATCAACAAATATTTTGAACAAGTATCACAATTATTATTAGCTTTCCAAAGAAATTTAAATCTACTGCTTAATTTCTCATCAAACGTGTACTTTTGCTTTTTGAGGTCATTGCTGGCAAATAAAAAAGTGTATTGCAAGACAAACAAAAAGAAAATATCAAACAATAAAATAAATAAGGTTAAAGATTTACACCACAAAACACATGACAAAGCCACTGTAACAAGGGAGTGAAACTACTCTCTATGTGTTCTGCCTTTGTGCTGTTCAGTAGCTAGCTACAACCTGAAGGTATTGAAGGAACACATAGCCTATAATTTCCCATGTTCCCTACTGATGACTGCTGGCTGGAAAACCAAGTGGCTGGCAGGAGAGCAACAAATACATCTCCCACCTCCACTGGAGAGCAGAACAAATTAGCTGTCTTTACTAGTAATCACATTCAAACACTTCATTTCACTATAAAATGCCCTGCATGCTCTCCTTGAAAAGCAGGTGTTATTTTGAAACTGGAGAGGATCTGGAGAAGGGAGACAGGTTATCACTGGTTGTCCTTCAAATTTAACTGCATGTTAAGGAGAGAACTCTGTTTACTGCACGTAGTATTAGACGTCATGAACTCTGTTTACTGCACGTAGTATTAGACGTCATGGCAGAAAATGTATTTTTTTACATAAACCCAGCATAATTAGCTGGAGGTTCACAGAGTGCCTGATATACTGACATATGACCTTTTTTTGGACCAAGAAACCCCCCTTTAATGGGATGTATCTGGTGGCACAAGATCCTTTGGTCCTTTCACAGAAGATGCTAACCTGATGGAATGATGGTATAGCTTCTTAAAGATGGAGCTAATGTACCAGCTTAGAGATGATACCCTGAAAAGATCTATCATGTACCTTAAATCAACAGTATATGATGTAATGCTCTCCGATAGGTAGAATATGCAGGTCTAGGAACCTAGGTGTGGAAGGAGTGGTCTTATTATCAGCATTCCCCGTGACACAGTTGGGAAATTTATGCTTCCTCTCCTCATAAATCTTGGCTCTATGAGTGTAGCGTTTCTTGTCCCAGAAGGGGGAAGACTTTCAAGGGACACACAGGAAATATCCTACCCAACTTAAAGTTTCTTGTTACCTTGGGTTCCTCATGTCTGTACATAGCAGGCAAAGAGAGGAATTTCCATTCTGGTAGATGTAATGGACCCTGATCATCTTAAGTAGGTAGAATTGCTGCTACATAGAAGAATAAGGAGAAAAAATTAAGTGACTCACTAGTACCCCCATGCCCAGTTTTATTATAATTGGGCAAATAGACAACCAGGACTAAAAACTCAGAGCAAGGGCAGGGAAGGAATGAATAATTGTGAACTAATAATACCATCTATCACAGCAAGTTAAACCAAAAATAATTTTGATTTGATCTGGCTTGGAGCGTATTTCCTCCAGGTTCTACTTTGGCCTATTAATTAATTTCCATTATCATTAATAGTTGCCTTACCAGAAGCATTAATTTCCCATTTATCCTCTTATAATACTAGGACAATGCCACATAATCCTGCCCAGGCTCAACATAACATTGTAGAAGGAGATTAGAATGCTGCATAGATTATTATTTTTACAGAATTACTTTCAAGACAAATTGAATTTCATTGCTTAAGATGAATTTTTATGCTTTTGCAGAGAAGGGACAAATAGGTGTCAGCCTTTACAAAGTACATGGTAATGACATAATTGAAAGAAATCAAACAGATTTTTATACATGAGATTTAATGCTGTCTTTGAATGAGCTTAAGGAGGTTTCTGTCAAGTTCCAAACACATGATTCATCACTGCAGAATACTAGTGACAAAATTAAGATTACTGTATTTCAATGGAGAGATAAAGAAGCTAATTCTCATCATCACAGCTACTTTTCGAACTCAAATACCAAGACAGCCTTGGAGTGAAGGGAATTGAGACTTCTCCAACAATTATTCCTCCCTAAAATCTATATGGTTCCAACTATTTTTTATTAGCAATATTAAACAGAGTTTCATTTAAAAGTGCAACAGGATTGTTGAAGAAATAAGTCATAGAACACAGGATGTGTCTTTTCACTATAGAACAAGTCCTATTATGCTGGATTAGTCCTCTCTGGGATGTAACCTTCTACAACCTGAGGGCCACCAAGAATGTTTGGATGCTTCTCATTAGGACAATCTGACTCTCTCAGTGTTGAATTGGAGGGGGATTCATTGTGGATGATGAAGAAAAAAGAATTGAGAATATCTCCCAGGTTTTTGGCTTGAGCTATTGAATGGATATGATGCCATTTGCTGAGATAAAAGGGGCTAGGGAAGAAAAGAAACCATAAATCCATTGTAAATATACCTTCCTACTTCTTAAGCTATTGAGAGCTAGAAGTTTTGCTTTATTCATGAGGTTTAATGATGGACTGTTTGAAAGGGAATTACTTGTCTTTCTCTTCTGCAATTCCTTTGATGGGACTCTCTATCTGAAACACTCCAGACAATGATTCTGAAGCTTGTTCTCTCTCTTCTCTGCATTCACCAGTATCACTCAAACTATTTTCATGGGGTTTTAATTCTTTTTTTTTTTTTCCTTCGAAGAAGTTTGTAGTAATATTGTTGTCTCGGGCTTCCCTGGTGGCGCAGTGGTTGAGAGTCCGCCTGCCGATGCAGGGGACACGGGTTCGTGCCCTGGTCCAGGAAGATCCCACGTGCCGCAGAGCAGCTGGGCCCGTGAGCCATGGCTGCTGGGCCTGCGTGTCCAGTGCCTGCGTGTCTGACAGCCTCCGCAACAGGAGAGACCACAACAGTGAGAGGCCCGCATACCGCAAAGAAAATATATATATATATTGTTGTCTCATTTAATTTCAACTATTTCCTCAAGCTGAAATGTGTGCATAAATTTGAAAGATGGTATTTCAAAGGCCAGACTTACTGATGGAAAACAACACAAAACAGAAGGTTTCTTTTTATACAAGAGAAGTTATATGAATAGAGGTAACATATTTAGACATATCTAGGATCAGAAGTAGTCTTATTTATGGTCAAGAAAAGATAATGTAATTTGAAAAAAATTACATCTGATTTCTGGAATTTTTTAAAACATTTTTTTGTTGAAGTATAGTTTATTTACAATGTTGTGTTAGTTTCAGATGTACAGAGACAAATAGCATGTGACATTGCTTACATGTGGAATCTAAAAACAGAATTTAAATGATACAAATGAACTTATATACAAAACAGCAATAGACCCACAGACATAGAAAACAAACTTATGGTTACCAAAGGAGAAAGGGGGGGAGGGATAAATTAGGAGTTTGGGATTAACACTATATCTGATTTTTGTTCCCAGATATCAATTCTATTTCCTGCCCTTCATTCATTTCAGTTTTTTTTTTCTTTAGATCTTGAAAGTTGCTCTTCAGTTAATAGTATTTTCCCTTGCTTGGTAACCTCTAATCTCTTCAAAGACTATGGTCCAGGAAACTAAATGTACTGTCTTTGAGCATACAGACCAGAGTTAGAATCTAACCTTTCCTTCTTATTATCTAAAACAGTACCAGGAAATTGAACCACTCAGAGTGAATGCAAGAAGCAAGATCAAGGAAACAAGTGCTGTGACCTGACCATGAAGATATTATTGAAATTGGTTTTAAGAGATTTCACTCTTCTCAGGAATTGGCGCCCTTCATATTCTTCTAACGATTGGCAGCACTTCAAGAATAATAAAGAGAGAAGAAAGAAATATTGCAATATTCTAACAAAGCAACTGAAGGCTACTGTGGTTCATGAATTTATATATGTTAACTTGTTTAAACTTGACAACAACCCTTTGAGTAGGGTGTTTGGAGAGTTAGAGGAGATTGCAGAGGCTATAAAAGTTACACACTTAGTAGTCAGGTAGGTAAGATTAAGACCCAGATCTGTATATAATGTACCTATCACTCTCTCAAGAGGAGAGATGAATGAGCTGTAGACCTTTGTCTTAAAGGTTTTAAAGAGCATTGAACTACAATTATTTTTAGAGGAGGAGGTAAATTTACCACAAATTTGAGAACTACCAAAAAAGTTGAGAGTGTATTAATCAGGAATTTTCCAAGGAAATAAAACCAATAGGAGATAGATAGATAGATAGATAGGTATATTGATTTATGATAAGAAATTAGCTGACAGTATTATGGAGACTAGCAAGTCCAAAATCTACAGTGGGGGCCAGGTTCAAGACCCAGGAGATCCAGTGGTACAAATGAAGTCTGAAAACCATCAGTTGGAGAATTCTATCTTGCTCAGGGAGGTTGTATTTTTGTTGTTGTTGCTGTTGTTCTTCTATTCATGCCTTCAACTGATTGGATAAGGCCCACCCACATTATCGAAAGCAGTCTGCTTTACTCAAGTCCACTGATTTAAATTTTAATTTCATCCAAAAATACTCTCATAGAAATGCCCAGAAAAATAACTGGCCAACTATCTGTGAGTCCTGGAAAAGTAGTAGTAGTCCAGGAAAGTTAGCATATAGAAGTAACCATCACAGGTGATTACAATAAAAACTGGCTCAATAAAAACTAGCTAAGGGAACCCTCTTGCACTGTTGGTGGGAATATAAATTGATACAGCCACTATGGAGAACAGTATGGTCATTCCTTAAAAAACTAAAAATAGAACAACCATAAGACCCAGCAATCCCACTACCCGGCTTATACTCTGAGAAAACCATAATTCAAAAAGAGTCATGCACGACAATGTTCATTTCAGCTCTATTTACAATAACCAGGACATGGAAGCAACCTAAGTGTCCATCAAAAGATGAATGGAATATACAATGGAATATTACTCAGCCATAAAAAGAAATGAAATTAAGTTATTTGTAGTGAGGTGGATGGACCTCGAGTCTGTCATACACAGTGAAGTAAGTCAGAAAGAGAAAAACAAATACCATATGATAACACATATATATGGAATCTAAAAAACAAAACAAACAAAAAATGGTCATGAAGAACCTAGGGGAAGGACGGGAATAAAGATGCAGACCTACTAGAGAATGGACTTGAGGACACGGGGAGGGGGAAGGGTAAGCTGGGACAAAGTGAGAGCGTGACATGTACATGCATACACTACCAAATGTAAAACTGATAGCTAATGGGAAGCAGCCATGTAGCACAGGAAGATCAGCTCGGTGCTTTGTGACCACCTAAAGGGGTGGGATAGGGAGGATGGGAGAGAGGGAGACACAAAAGGAAAGAGATATGGGGATATATGTATATGTATAGCTGATTCCCTTTGTTATAAAGCAGAAACTAACACACCATTGTAAGCAATTATACTCCAATAAAGATGTTAAAAAAACAAAAACAAAAACAGTGTGCTACTAGTATAAAGACAGACATATAGACCAATGGAATAGACTACAGTGTCCAGAAATGAAACCTTGAATATATGGTCAAATGATTTTCAACAAGAGAGACCAAGACTGTTCAATGGGGAAAAGACAGTCTTTTCAGCAAATGATGCTGGGAAAACTGGATATCAGCATAAAAAATAATGAGTTTGGACCCTTTTCTAATACCATGTCCCAAAACTACTCCAAAATTGACCCATGACCTAAATATAAGACCTGAAATTATAGTTCTTTTAGAAGAAAACAAATCAAAATCTTCATGACATTGGATTTGATTTTTTGAACATGACAACAAAATACAAGCAATAAAATTAAAAAATAGACAAATTGGACTTCATGAAAATTAAAAGATTTTGTTCATCAGAATATACTATAAACAGAGTATAAAGGCAACCCATAGAATGGGAGAAGATATTTGCAAATCATATATCTGATAAGAAATTAATATCTGGAAGATACAGAGAACTCCTAAAACTAAAAAACAAATTAACAAACAACCTGATTTTAAAATGGAAAAATGATTTGAAAAGACATTTTTCCAAGGAAGATATACAAATGTCCAATAAGCATATGAAATGAAGTTCAGCATCACTAATCATTAGGTAAATGCAGATCAAAGTTATAGAGAAATACCACCTTGCATCCACTAGGGTGGCTACTATCCAAAAAAGAAAATAACAGGTGTTGGTGAGGAGTGGAGAAATTGAAGCCTTTGTGCATTGTTGATGGGAATGTAGAAAGGTATAGCCAATGTGGGAAATAGTATGGAAGTTCCTCAAACAATTAAAAATACAATTACCATATGACAGTAATTCTACTTCTGGGTATATACTCAAAAGAATTGAAAGCAGGGACTCAAAAAATATTTGTACACCCATATTCATAGCAGCATTTTTCACAATAACTAAAATGTGGAAGCAACCCAAGTGTCCATTGACAGATAAATAAATAAAAATTATATATTTGTATATATATATATATATATATATATATATATATATATATATATATATATGTGTGTGTGTGTACATATATATACACACATAGATATATTCACACACACACACATGATGGAATATTATTTATAATATTCCTTATAAAGGAAGGAATGTCTGATACATGCTACAACATGGATAAACCTTGAGGACATTATGTTAAATGAAACAGTCATCAAAAGACAAATACTGTATGATTCCACTTTTACGAGGTACTTAGAGTACTCAGAATCAAGAAATAAAGTAGGAGGGTGGTAACCAAGGGCTGAGGGAGGATAAGAATGAGGTGCTATTATATATTGGGTATAGAGTTTCAGTTTTGCAAAATGAAAAGAGTTTTGGATGTGAATGATGATGATGGTCGCACAAAAATGTGAATCCACCCTATATTGCTGAACTATGCACTTAAAAACATTCTTTAAAATACAAAACTTAATAGTGTATATATATCAATCCCAATGCCCCAACTTACACACTACTTTATATAAAATAGATAACTAATAAAGACCTACTGTATGGCACAAGGAACTCTACTCAATACTCTGTGATGAACTATATGAAAAAAGAATCTAAAAAAGAGTGGATATATGTATGTATATATATATATATATATATATACATATATATATATGTATATATATATATATATATGTATATATATATATATATATAACTGATTCACTTTGCTATACAGCAGAAACTAACACAACATTGTAAATTAACTATACTCCAATAAAAATTAATTTAAATTTTTTTAAAAAGCACTGAAGTTTATAGACCTGAGGGCTGTTACGAATAGCTAAAGTAACTTTCCCAGTTGAATCATCCAAATTGACTCTTACTCAGTTGTTCATAAGATACTTATTGAGGTTCTGGTACAACACTGGAGATGCAAAGAAGAGATACCTTCAAGTGTCTCAGGGCCCTGTGGGTAAACCCAGAAATCACAGAGTAAAGAAAACAAAAATAGAAGTGTGTAGAGAGTACAAACAGAGCAAGACATGAGGGAAAATTCTGATTTAAAGATGAGTAAATGGGTTCAAGAAAGCCCTCATGGAGGACTGCAATAGCTGGAGCTAGTCTAAAATGAACCTAGGGACTTCTCTGTTGGTCCAGTGGTAAAGAATCCTCCTTCCTATACAGGGGACCTGGGTTCAACCCCTGATCTGGGAACTAAAATCCCACATGCTGCGGGACAACTAAGCCCGTGTGCCACAGCTACTGAGATTGTGCTCTTCAACAAGAGAGCCCGAGTGCCACAAACTACAGAGCCCATGCACTCTGGAGTCTGTGTGCCACAACTAGAGAGAGAAAACCCACACACCACAACCCTCTGCAACGAAGACCAACACAGCCAAAAACAAAAAAGAAAAGAAATTTAAAAAAAATAAAATGAACCTAGAATTTAATGAAGAGGAATAAGTAAAAAGAGCACTTCATGCAGAGAGAAGATTCAAGGCTAAGGACTAAAACATCAAAGGACAATTTTAGCTATGCACCACATAGAGAGAAGTCTAGTGTGGGAAAAACCCAAGTAATTCCACCTTGAGTGTTGACTGTGTATTGTAGGGTGAGCCACTAAATCTTTCTAAAATTCACCCTCCCCATCAGTAAAATAATGATAACAGTGCCTACCTTATAAGGATATTGTGATAATTAAATGTCCTTAGGGGTGTTTATAGTGAGGTACAGATGCTGTCACATGGGAAATGCCCACTCAATTATAGCTTATGACTATATATTCCTCAGAGAATACATGCCAGACAAGCCTCCTGACTGAGCCTCACAACCTGTCCATTTGGACCTTAGGACTACAGCTGACATGGAAAATGCTGAAATGTCCTGTCAAAGAAGCTGATCCCTGAGCTTTCCAGGTGAAAGTTTAGTGAAGGCTTCAGAAGGTCAGCAGACTCCTTCAGAGATATAAATCAACACCCTCAGAGCTATAAATCAACTCCCTCCACTCCAGCCTTGATAACTTTATGTTTAGGAGCCTGGGCTGCTTTTCTTTCTCCAAACCAGGACATGGCAATAAGTTATTGATTCCAACTGGTGCAGGGCCAGATCAGATGACCTTTCACACAGCATAGGGCACTGACCTAGAGGAGAATGTGCATCCATGTGAGAAATTCTTAAACATGACACAGGAAGTGAGCTTAAAAAAAAAAAAAAAAAAAAAAACAAGATCTCCAGAGTCCATGTTTCTCCTTCGGGATGGAAATTCCTCCCAATACGAGCAACATTAGCTTAGTCTTGATCTAAACCTTGTAATCTTCCTGACCCCATCCCTTACTTCTCTCACACCAACCTTTTGAAACTACTTCCAGGTCCTAATATATTAACTTTTATTTCAATTCTCCAAACATTTGCAGGCGAGAATCCCTTGGACTGAAGCACTTCTCCACCTTCTTTCAGCTAGTTAATTTCTATGTACCCCTCCAGAAACACTCGGCTCAAGCTTAACCTCTCTTCTAAGAAGTTTTCCTGGTCATTCCCTTCCCACTCAGATTCTGAGGTCCTACCTCTGAGCTGCATCACCCATCAACTGACGATCCCGACATTTTCCTGGTATTCTGTGCATGTTAACTGTCAAATAATATCATGCTGTTTTATAATAATTTATTTCCTTGCCTTTCCTATTTGAAGAGTTTTCCTTAATGACAGGCACCAAGTTCCATTCATCTCAGTTTCCTCAATGCCTAGTATAATGCATTCAATATGTATATGTTTTCCTTCAAGTTTTATTGATATTTAATTAACATACATCTCTGTATAAGTTTAAGGTATACAGCATAATGATATGACTTACATGCATCATTAAATGATTATCACAATAAATTTAGTGAACATTTATCACCTAATATAGATATAAAACTAAAGAAATAGAAAACAACTTTTGTGATGATAATTCTTAGGATTTACTCTTAACAACTTTCATCTATACATACAGCAGTGTTCATTATATTTGTTATGTGTACCTCACAACCCTAGTAAGTATTTATCTATCTTATAACCAATAGTTTTTACCTTTTGATTGATTTTATCCAATCCCCCCAACAGACACACACCTCTGGTAACCACAAATCTGATCTCTTTTTCTATGAGTTTGCTTGTACGTTTGTTTGTTTGTTTTTGAAGTATAATTGACCTACAACACATGTTAGTTCCTGTTACACAACAACATAGTGATTTGTTCCTATACATTTCAAAATGATCACCATGATTAGTCTAGTTATAATATGTCACCATGCAAAGATAATACTTTCAAAGGAAAAAAAAACACTAATTAGAAAAGATGTATGCACCCTTATGTTCATTGCAGCATTACTTAAAATAAGTGCCCAGCAACAGATGAATGGATAAAGAAGATGTGGTATACATATGCAATGGAATACTACTTAGCCATAAAAAGAATGAAATCTTGCCATTTGTGACAATGTGGATGGACGTTGAGAGTATTATGCTAAGTGAATAAGTCAGAGAAAGACAAATACTGTATTTCACTTATATGTGGAATCTAAAAAACTAATTAACATACATTAAAAAAACAGTTATAGACACAGACGACAATCAAGTGGTTACCAGAGGAGAGGAGGATGGAGGGAAAGAAATAGGTAAGGAAGATTAAGAGGTACAAACTTCCAGTTGCAAAATAAATGAGTCATGGGTAAGAAATGAACAGTGTGTGGAATATAGTCAATAACTAAGTAATATCTTTGTATGGTTATATATTGCATTAAATATATTTTTAATGCATGGTGAAGGGATAGAAGAATAGAAGGAGAGAGGAACAAAAAGAGGAAAGAAGGTAAAGAGGAAGCATGAGCCTCTCAAATTTCCCCTCCTTCCCACTACCTACGACCACAGTGGAGAGACCCATGTTCCCAGCCAGTTTCCTCTTATTGATGTGATCTACACCTTGTTTATTGGTGCCATTCCACTGAAAGTTTTCTCAAGCCTATAATTTGCTCTAAACAATCACCTCTTTGGACATCTTTTGATATGATATTGCAGAAAAAGCATGTGTTTTGGACTCCTCCAGACATCTGTTTAATCCCTCTCTGCTACTTAAAATCTCTCTGATGTTAGGAAAGTTATTTCACATTTTTGCCTCATTTTCCTCATCTGTAAAAACAGTATTTATTATACCCATCTTGAAAATAAGAGTAAAAGGACATGAGGAATGTTTGAGTTGTGGGGACTTTTATTAGGACCTAAAGCAATCAGCAGGGGATCTCTCAGCCCTTGAAGTTATTATGAGGTTTTTCTGTTTCATCCACTTTTTGAAACCCCAAGGAAGTTTTGTAAGTAAACACTGTAAAAATGTCTTCTGCTTCTTGCAATCACACACCTAGTGAACTAATAAAATTAGACCTCCTCTTGGCTCAACTTATGACTCCTTTAGCTTAAATATTTCTTGCTAAATGGATCCTTTAAAAGTCCTTGGGAAAAATATTTGTATTAAATATGCCAAGAAAATAAATACATACCAACATAAAATTCAAATTAGTGAGAAAAAAATCAAGTTCACAATAAATAAATAGGCATTGCATATGCATACCTGCTAGAGGCAAGTAATCGTCAGTGAGGTTCAACAGAGCAAATTCCAAACGTGGTTCCATCATCAAATACTCTGACTTACACAAAGTTAATTAATTTCTCTCAGCCTCAGTTTCCCCATCCATAAAATAGAATCGAAACAATATCTTTGTAAGAAAGGTAAGGTGAAAATTAAATGAAAATTCCCTCGTATTCAAAGATAGGTAAATTTAAATACTAATGAGATGAAATTTACAACTACTATATTAACAAAATTTTTTAAAGTGGCAATACCCACTGCTGGCAGTGTAGTTGGGAAACTAATCTGTTTGTACTTTTCTGGAAGCAAGGCAAATGATTTCAATGCTTTGAAAAAATACACAGGGGAGAGTCATATAGCGATTTCAAGAAATATTTACAGATTTTCACCCAAAATTCTATCCCTGGTTATTTATTCTAAAATAGGAATTTTCAGCTGTTTTGAAGAACCCTGGGACTACCTCTCAGAGGTAGGGGAGGGTGGCAAGTAAGCTTTATTTTTACTTATTATATATATTGCAAGTCTACAATATTTGAGAGAGAGGAAACATATTTTTACTTAAAAACAATTATCCTTTGGAAACAGTTGTTCAAAGGCCATAATCCAAAAGGTAAAATGTTATAAACACAATAAATTTAATGAAGCAATAACTTATATAAGATTGAAAATAATGTGAGTTGACTAAATATCCAACAGAGTGTAAATTTTTTAAATGATTGTTCACTTGATAAAATGCTTTGCAATTTTAAAAAAGTAATCACTATGAAGAATATATTCTAACACAATAATAGGAATAGATGCAGGAGGAGGAGTGGAAGGAAAGCTAACATTTTAACATTTATTACTGATTATATGTCAGACACAGAGCTAAGCACATGTACAGAATGTTGGGAAAGCTTATGGTATCCATTATGTGAAAACAACAGAATTCCATACACTGTATATCCATCATCATTATAACTTAACCAATTATTTATTTTAAGTTCTCTTATAGTTCCCGACCTCTATGCTCATGGTCGGGAACTATAAGAGAAATTAAAATAAATACTTGAGTTTCTAAGATGGAGAGGTGAATTGTTTTCTTTATTCTGTTTCCTTTCTGTTTCTTTAATATTGGTTTTATAATAAAAGAAAATTATACTCTAATCTGAGAAGAAATTTATAATGAAAAGCCATAATTTCCAGTTTGAAAGAGAACAACTGAAAGGTTTTCCAGTTTTCCAAAAATGCCTGATAAACAGATTGTTGAAAATAAACCCTTTATAATAAAAAAAATATTTTGTTGTTGTTATTTTTTTAATTAATAGAAGCACACCAATTCTGAGACTCCAAATAGAAACTGAGAATTACAATAGCCTCCCAGCTTCCATGTCTGTCCTCCTCCACTCAATTCCACTCAGCAACCAGAGTGATCTTTTTAAAATCAGATTGTACCACTCCCCTGATAAAAATTTCCAAAGGCTTCCCCTGGCACTTATAAAATAATCTAAGCTCCTTACCATGAACCAAGAGCCCTACCTGACTTAGTCCTCATCTCTCTCTTTAGATTTCTCCTTCCCATCCTGCCTTGTGTTCTCCATATTCTAGCCACATTGATCCTCATTCTTCTTTCTCAAGATGAATGTACCTCAGGGTCTTTGCACTTGCTCTTCCATTGTCTTGAACATTTTTCCTCCTAAGATTTTCTCCAGATGGGGCCCTTTTCATTTCTTAGATCTCTTATCAATAATCACTGAACTGTTGGACTCTTACAATGTACCAGGCTCTGTATTCAGTGCTAGTGGTCAGCAGCTTACAGGAGCAGACCCAACACTTAAGGAGATCAAGACTTTGTGGAGCACTCAGGAGGTAAACTTGCAAGCACAATTCACTGTGATATGTGCAGTGGGTGCTGAGAAAACAGGAGACATGGCAGGGAAGTTGGAGTTGAAGAACTAAGGCTTGCAGGATCAGGAAAACAAATTTCAAAAGAAGTTATATCTAAGCTGAAAGATGAGCAAGAGAAAGCAAGAGAAGTGGTAAACATATTGCCCCAGCCACAGGGACCAAGAGAAATGGTGTCTCATTCAGGCATTGTGAGTACTTTGCTCGAGACTCTAGAACCTAGTGGGTTCACCCAGAACTCTGCATACACAGGTAGAGGAGTTCTTAGTCATCTTATTTAAGAGGTAGGAATTCTTGGATCTCAACCAATTCACCTAAGGGTCAATTGCCAAAAAAAGAAATGATGTGCTGCTGTCCTCATAGCTCTACACATTCCCAGTGCTGACCTGACTTTCCTCCCATTCAGGTTTCTCAGGAGAGTGGTGGTGGATTCTAAGTTTTCTGGATGGGATCCTAACAGCTTCCCTTCTCCTTCTAGATTAATCAAGGGTATCTGGGTCAGTCTGCTCACCCAAACTGCCTCAGAGATAAGAAAGTCCAGAAGCACCAAGGAGATTAGATTTTATGCTTAACACCCAGGACCCAAAGGGAAAAGAGGACAAAGACTTGACCATGGACTTTGAAAGGCACTTCATCCTACCATGCTTAGCTGCATCTTCTGAGCTGTGTGCAGATGGGGACTATAAAGAAGGACTGAAAATGTTTTTCTTGTTTTCTCACTAGTATAGACTAATACTAAAATAAGGGGCAGATTGGGGTGAAGTGGAGAACAGAAATCACCCACATCCCAACAATAAACAACCCTTGGGAAGAGCCTGAAATTCCATAACCTGGTTCCTACCCTTCTATTATATCTGAAACTGCTATAACAAAATACCATAGACTGGGAGGCTTAAACAACAGACATTTATTTCTCACAGTTTTGTAGGCTGGAAAATCTGTGATCAGGGTGCCAGGGTGGTCATGCCCTGATGAGAGCTCTCTTCTTAGCTTGCAGACAGCTGCCTTCTTGCTTTATCTTCACATGACTTAGAGAGGGGGAGTAAACTCTTTGGTCTCTTCTTTTAGGGCACTAATCCCATCCTATGGACCCCATCCTCATGATATCATCTAAACCTGTGTATCTCCTAATGGTTCCATCTCAAAATACATCACGATGGGGGATTAGACCTGCAACATATGAATTTTGGGGACACACAATTCAGTCCATAGCACCTACTGACTCTGACTTTCTTGGGAGTTCTCTGTTTCTTCCCTTTTCTGTTCTTTCCATCCCCTCCCCCTGTCAAATAAACAGTACAACACAAACAACAGCTACTTATAGGTATAAAACACAGTATGCCAGATACTGTTCTAGAAGCTTGATGTGTATTAACTCTTTTAATCCATGCATAAGCCAAAGAGGCCAGAACCACTATTATCCTAGTTTTACAGATTATAAAACTGAGATAGAGGTTAAGAAACTCCAACAAGGTCAACCAAACACTGCCACAGAAGGAATCCTAAAGATGTAAGGGGCAGCTGGATTTGAGAGATCCAGACTGAAATGAGGAGGGTGTTGCAGGCAGGTGGAGAGGTGGTGAGTGGGGGTGTGGCCATAGGGAGTCACAAAGCAGGTTCAGAGGAGCATGAGGATGCACTAAGCACTCTGGACCGTACCTCCTCTGACTGTGCATCCTTTCACAATGCTTTGCATGGGCTCAGCCCACAGCACTCAAATGATTAGGTCATCTGTTATGGAATCCAAATTCTACATTTTCAGAGCTCCTTCAGAAGGTCCATGTTTCCGTGTCCTGAAAATAATTTTTGACTCCTCTCATTTTTAAAGTATCTGAAAAGAGAAACCTATTAATAAAATGGATAAGGAGGAAGACAGGTCAACTTGAAGCTAATATCTAAGGAAGCTTATTCATTCAGCTTTTGGAGAGGGTGTATCCATATTTGTGGAAAGGAAATTTGATGGCGGCAGTCCTGGGAATTGTTTTCTAAAACATAATTGACAAAGGATCATTTTGTGAATGCAGCTCTAAACAGAATTGTCAGGGGAGGAGCCCCTACAATTATGGCCACTGTAGATGAACTATCTATAGTACATCACTTACCTTACCCTTGTCTCAGTCCTGGTCTTTCTCCAGGTTTTGAAATTTCCAAGCCTTGAGTCATACTTCTCACTGTGACATCCCTATTGCTTTGGGAGAGCATGCTACTAGTTCACCACTTCTCTCTACACTGTCCCTCATCCTTCCCAAAAAGTTTGGCTAACTTCCAGCAATTTAACCCACATCTTAGGCAGGTCCTTCTTCTCTTAAAAGACACTGTTTGTTGGATATAAGCACCTTCCTTTCTCATTTTGGCTGATCTCACAGCTTTCTGGGGAAAGAACCAAACTGCACACTTGTGGTCCCTGAAGGATACACATCTTACTCAAGATTAGTATTAGGACAGTGTTTATCAGCCTTTTAAAATTATTACCATCATCTTCTGGGCCAGCTTTCTAACACACATATTTTCAATAGGGGAAATACAACTTCCCCCAGGAGCTTTTTAGACATATTTTTGTCCTGCTTCATCCTCCCCTCACAGAATTTTAATAGTACAGGTATACTAAATGCATGTTTATATTGTCAAGTAGAGTTCAGCTTTGGAGGGCAACAAACTGTTGTGTTACTTAAGATTTTTTCACCCTCATCACTCTAAGGATGGCCCTTAGGGGTGATATTGTCCCCATTGAGAGTGAAAGTATTTGGGAGCTGTCCCAGGAGGATGGTAGCCATATTCTCCTTATGTGCTGTTCATCTCTTACAAGGGATCACAGTGTAACCCTTATTCTCACAGTGTAATCCCTGGTTGATTACAGACTTAGTGGTTAAGCTCCATAGGTTAAGAGAACTAAATTTTCAGGAAAGTTTTAGGCAGTGGGGGCCTTCACTTTTCCATATTTTCTCCCAATCTTGTGGTTTCATGTGGGTGTTTCCCTGGTTTTTCTCCCCAGCTGGTAGAGGAGATCAGGAGGGTTTAGTAGTGACTGGTCCACATTTCTTTCTTGGTGTAGCTAATCTATTAAGAATCTAGACGGGGAGAACACCTTCCTCCCCACGGATACACCAGAAATACAGCTACACGTGGAACAACTCCTACAGAACACCTACTGAATGCTGGCAGAAGACCCCAGACCTCCCAAAAGGCAAGAAACTCCCCACATACCTGGGTAGGGCAAAGCGGAGAGATTCCCGCACAGAGGATCGGTGCCGAGCGGCACTCACCCGCCCGAGAGGCTTGTGCGGGCGAGCGGCGCTGGAAGCTGAGGCTCGGGCTTCGGTCAGAGCGCAGGGAAAGGACTGGGGCTGGCGGCGAGAACTCAGCCTGAAGGGGGCTAATGTGCCACAGCTAGCCGGGAGGGAGTCCGGGAAAACTCTGGAGCTGCCGAAGAGGCAAGAGACTTTTTCTTCCCTCTTGGTTTCCTGGTGCGTGAGGAGAGGGGATTAAGAGCGCTGCTTAAAGGGGCTCCACAGACGGGCGCGAGTCACGACTGAAAGCGCGGAGCCCAGTGACGGGCGTGGGACGCTGGGGCTGCTGCTGCCGCTGCCAAGAAGCCTGTGTGCGAGCGCAGGTCACTGTCCACACCGCCCTTCCGGGAGCCTGTGCAGCCCGCCACTGCCGGGGTCCAGGGGCAGCTTCCCTGGGAGAACGCACGGCGCGCCTCGGGCTGGTGCAACGTCACGCCGACTGCTGCCACTGCAGGCTCGCCCCGCACTCCGTGCCCCTCCCTCCCGCCCGGCCTGAGTGAGCCAGAGTCCCCGAAGAGGCTGCTCCTTTAACCCTGTCCTGTCTGAGCGAAGAACAGACGCCCTCCGGCGAACTACACGCAGAGGCGGGGCCAAATCCAAAGCTGAGACCCAGGAGCTGTGAGAACAAAGAAGAGAAAGGGAAACCTCTCCCAGCAGCCTCAGAAGCAGCGGATTAAAGCTCCACAATCAACTTGATGTACCCTGCATCTGTGGAATACATGAATAGACAACAAATCATCCCAAATTGAGGAGCCAGGAGTCAGTGCTGTGCCTCTGAGGTGGAAGAGCCAACTTCAGGACACTGGTCCACAAGAGACCTCCCAGCTCCACATAATATCAAACGGTGAAAATCTTCCAGAGATCTCCATCTCAACACCAGCACCCAGCTTCACTCAACGACCAGCAAGCTACAGTGCTGGACACCCTAAGACAAACAACTAGCAAGACAGGAACACAACGCCACCCATTAGCAGAGAGGTGGCCTAAAATCATAAAAAGTCTGCAGACACCCCAAAACACACCACCAGACGTGGACCTGCCCACCAGAAAGACAAGATCCAGCCTCATTCACCAGAACACAGGCACTAGTACCTTCCACCAGGAAGCCTACACAACCCACTAAACCAACCTTAGCCACTGGGGACAGACACCAACAACAACGGGAACTATGAACGTGCAGCCTGCAAAAAGGCGACCCCAAACACAGTAACATAAGCAAAATGAGAAGACAGAAAAACACACAGCAGGAGAAGGAACAAGATAAAAACCCACCAGACCTAACAAATGAAGACGTAATAGGCAGTCTACCTGAAAAAGAATTCAGAATAATGATGGTAAAGATGATCCAAGATTCTATTTCCCAGATCCAAAATCTTGGAAATAGAATAGACAAAATGCAAGAAACAGTTAACAAGGACCTAGAAGAACTAAAGATGAATCAAGCATCGATTAAAAACACAATACATGAAATAAAAAATACTCTAGATGGGATCAATAGCAGAATAACTGAGGCAGAAGAACGGATAAGTGAGGTGGAAGATAAAATAGTGGAAATAACTGCTGCAGAGCAAAATAAAGAAAAAAGAATGAAAAGAACAGAGGACAGTCTCAGAGACCTCTGGGACAACATGAAACGCACCAACATTCGAATTATAGGGGTTCCAGAAGAAGAAGAGAAAAAGAAAGGGACTGAGAAAATATTTGAAGAGATTATAGTTGAAAACTTCCCTAATGTGGGAAAGGAAATAGTTAATCAAGTCCAGGAAGCACAGAGAGTCCCATACAGAATAAATCCAAGGAGAAATACGCCAAGGCACATATTAATCAAACTGTCAAAAATTAAACACAAAGAAATCATATTAAAAGCAGCAAGGGAAAAACAACAAATAACACACAAGGGAATCCCCATCAGGATAACAGCTGATCTATCAGCAGAAACTCTACAAGCCAGAAGGGAGTGGCAGGACATAATTAAAGTGATGAAGGAGAAAAACCTGCAACCAAGATTACTCTACCCAGCAAGGATCTCATTCAGATTTGATGGAGAAATTAAAACGTTTACAGAGAAGCAAAAGCTGAGAGAGTTCAGCACCACCAAACCAGCTTTACAACAAATGCTAAAGGAACTTCTCTAGGCAAGAAACACAACAGAAGGAAAATAACTACAATAACGAACCCAAAACAATTAAGAAAATGGGAATAGGAACATACATATCGATAATTACCTTAAATGTAAATGGACTAAATGCTCCCACCAAAAGACACAGATTGGTTGAATGGATACAAAAACAAGACCCATATATATGCTGTCTACAAGAGACCCACTTCAGACCTAGAGACACATACAGACTGAAAGTAAGGGGATGGAAAAAGATATTCCATGCAAATGGAAACCAAAAGAAAGCTGGAGTAGCAATTCTAATATCAGACAAAATAGACTTTAAAATAAAGACTACTAGAAGAGACAAAGAAGGACACTACATAATGATCAAGGGATCGATCCAAGAAGAAGATATAACAATTGTAAATATTTATGCACCCAACATAGGAGCACCTCAATACATAAGGCAAATACTAACAGCCATAAAAGGAGAAATCGACAGTAACACAATCATAGTAGGGGACTTTAACACCCCACTTTCACCAATGGACAGATCTTCCAAAATGAAAATAAATAAGGAAACACAAGCTTTAAATGATACATTAAACAAGATGGACTTAATTGATATTTATAGGACATTCCATCCAAAATCAACAGAATACACATTTTTCTCAAGTGCTCATGGAACATTCTCCAGGATAGATCATATCTTGGGTCACAAATCAAGCCTTGGTAAATTTAAGAAAATTGAAATTGTGTCAAGTGTCTTTTCTGACCACAATGCTATGAGACTAGATATCAATTACAGGAAAAGAGCTGTAAAAAATACAAACACATGGAGGCTAAACAATACACTACTTAATAACGAAGTGATCACTGAAGAAATCAAAGAGGAAATTAAAAAATACCTAGAAACAAATGACAATGGAGACACGACGACCCAAAACCTATGGGATGCAGCAAAAGCAGTTCTAAGAGGGAAGTTTATAGCAATACAATCCCACCTTAAAAAACAGGAAACATCTCGAATAAACAACCTAACCTTGCACCTAAAGCAATTAGAGAAAGAAGAACAAAAACACCCCAAAGTTAGCAGAAGGAAAGAAATCATAAAAATCAGATCAGAAATAAATGAAAAAGAAATGAAGGAAACGATAGCAAAGATCAATAAAACTAAAAGCTGGTTCTTTGAGAAGATAAACAAAATTGATAAACCATTAGCCAGACTCATCAAGAAAAGAAGGGAGAAGACTCAAATCAATAGAATTAGAAATGAAAAAGGAGAAGTACCAACTGACACTGCAGAAATACAAAAGATCATGAGAGATTACTACAAGCAAATCTATGCCCATAAAATGGACAACCTGGAAGAGATGGACAAATTCTTAGAAATGCACAACCTGCCAAGACTGACTCAGGAAGAAATAGAAAATATGAATAGACCAATCACAAGCACTGAAATTGAAACTGTGATTAAAAATCTTCCATCAAACAAAAGCCCAGGACCAGATGGCTTCACAGGCGAATTCTATCAAACATTTAGAGAAGAGCTAACACCCATCCTTCTCAAACTCTTCCAAACAATATCAGAGGAAGGAACACTGCCAAACTCATTCTACGAGGCCACCATCACCTTAATACCAAAACCAGGCAAGGATGTCACAAAGAAAGAAAACTACAGGCCAATATCACTGATGAACATAGATGCAAAAATCCTCAACAAAATACTAGCAAACAGAATCCAACAGCACATTAAAAGGATCATACACCATGATCAAGTGGGGTTTATTCCAGGACTGCAAGGATTCTTCAATATACGCAAATCAATCAATGTGATACACCATATTAACAAGTTGAAGGAGAAAAACCATATGATCATCTCAATAGATGCAGAGAAAGCTTTCGACAAAATTCAACACCCATTTATGATAAAAACCCTGCAGAAAGTAGGCATAGAGGGAACTTTCCTCAACATCATAAAGGCCATATATGACAAACCCACAGCCAACATTGTCCTCAATGGTGAAAAACTGAAACCATTTCCACTAAGATCAGGAACAAGACAAGGCTGCCCACTCTCACCACTCTTATTCAACATAGTTTTGGAAGTTTTAGCCACAGCAATCAGAGAAGAAAAGGAAATAAAAGGAATCCAAATTGGAAAAGAAGAAGTAAAGCTGTCACTGTTTGCAGATGACATGATACTATACATAGAGAATCCTAAAGATGCTACCGAAGAACTACTAGAGCTAATCAATGAATTTGGTAAAGTAGCAGGATATAAAATTAATGTACAGAAATCTCTGGCATTCCTGTACACTAATGATGAAAAATCTGAAAATGAAATCAAGAAAGCACTCCCATTTACCATTGCAACAAAAAGAATAAAATATCTAGGAATAAACCTACCTAAGGAGACAAAAGACCTGTATGCAGAAAATTATAAGACACTGATGAAAGAAATTAAAGATGATACAAATAGATGGAGAGATATACCATGCTCCTGGATTGGAAGAATCAATATTGTGAAAATGACTCTACTACCCAAAGCAATCTACAGATTCAATGCAATCCCTATCAAACTACCACTGGCATTTTTCACAGAACTAGAACAAAAAATTTCAAAATTTGTTTGGAAAAACAAAAGACCCCGAATAGCCAAAGCAATCTTGAGAACGAAAAATGGAGCTGGAGGAATCAGGCTCCCTGACTTCAGACTATACTACAAAGCTACAGTAATCAAGACAGTGTGGTACTGGCATAAAAACAGAAAGATAGATCAGTGGATCAGGATAGAAAGCCCAGAGATAAACCCACGCACATATGGCCAACTAATCTTTGATAAAGGAGGCAGGAATGTACAGTGGAGAAAGGACAGCCTCTTCAATAAGTGGTGCTGGGAAAACTGGACAGGGACATGTAAAAGTTTGAGATTAGATCATTCCCTAACACCATACACAAAAATAAGCTCAAAATGGATTAAAGACTTAAATGTAAGGCCAGAAACTATCAAACTCTTAGAGGAAAACATAGGTAGAACACTCTATGACATAAATCACAGCAAGATCCTTTTGGACCCACCTCCTAGAGAAATGGAAATAAAAACAAAGATAAACAAATGGGACCTCATGAAACTTCAAAGCTTTTGCACAGCAAAGGAAACCATAAACAAGACCAAAAGACAACCCTCAGAATGGGAGAAAATGTTTGCAAATGAAGCAACAGACAAAGGATTAATCTCCAAAATTTATAAACAGCTCATGCAGCTCAATAGCATAAAAACAAACAACCCAATCCAAAAATGGGCAGAAGACCTAAATAGGCATTTCTCCAAAGAAGATATACAGACTGCCAACAAACACATGAAAGAATGCTCAACATCATTAATCATTAGAGAAATGCAAATCAAAACTACAATGCGATATCATCTCACACCAGTCAGAATGGCCATCATCAAGAAATCTAGAAACAATAAATGCTGGAGAGGGTGTGGAAAAAAGGGAACACTCTTGCACTGCTGGTGGGAATGTGAATTGGTACAGCCACTATGGAGAACAGTATGGAGGTTCCTTAAAAAACTACAAATAGAACTACCATATGACCCAGCAATCCCACTACTAGGCATATACCCTGAGAAAACCATAATTCCAAAAGAGACATGTACCAAAATGTCCATTGCAGCTCTATTCACAATAGCCCGGAGCTGGAAACAACCTAAGTGTCCATCATCGGATGAATGGATAAAGAAGATGTGGCACATATATACAATGGAATATTACTCAGCCATAAAAAGAAACGAAACTGAGCTATTTGTAATGAGGTGGATAGACCTAGAGTCTGTCATACAGAGTGAAGTAAGTCAGAAAGAGAAAGACAAATACCGTATGCTAACACATATATACGGAATTTAAAAAAAAAAAAAGTCATGAAGGACCTAGGGGCAAAACGGGAATAAAGACACAGACCTACTTGAGAATGGACTTGAGGATATGGGGAGGGGGAAGGGTAAGCTGTGACAAAGTGAAAGAGAGGCATGGACATATATACACTACCAAACGTAAGGTAGATAGATAGTGGGAAGCAGCCACAGAGCACAGGGAGATCAGCTCGGTGCTTTGTGACCGCCTGGAGGGGTGGGATGGGGAGGGTGGGAGGGAGGGAGATGCATGAGGGAAGGGATGTGGGAACAGATGTATATGTATGACTGATTCACTTTGTTATAAAGCAGAAACTAATTTAAAAATTTTAAAAAAAATTAAAAAATAAATTAATTAATTAATTAAAAACAACAACAGAAAAAAAAAACAATGGGACCTAATGAAACTTCAAAGCTTTTGCACAGCAAAGGAAATCATAAACAAGACCAAAAGACAACCCTCAGAATGGGAGAAAATATTTGCAAATGAAGCAACGGACAAAGGATTAATCTCCAAAATTTATAAACAGCTCATGCAGCTCAATAGCAAAAAAGCAAAGAACCCAATCCAAAAATGGGCAGAAGACTTAAATAGGCATTTCTCCAAAGAAGACATACAGACTGCCAACAAACACATGAAAGAATGCTCAACATCATTAATCATTAGAGAAATGCAAATCAAAACTACAATGAGATATCATCTCACACCAGTCAAAATGGCAATCACCAAGAAATCTAGAAGCAATAAATGCTGGAGAGGGTGAGGAGAAAAGGGAACACTCTTGCACTGCTGGTGGGAATGTGGATTGGTACAGCCGCTATGGAGAACAGTATGGAGGTTCCTTAAAAAACTAAAAATAGAACTACCATATGACCCAGCAATCCCACTACTAGACATATACCCTGAGAACACCATAATTCCAAAAGAGACATGTACCAAAATGTCCATTGCAGCTCTATTCACAATAGCCCGGAGATGGAAACAACCTAAGTGTCCATCATCAGATGAATGGATAAAGAAGATGTGGCACATATATACAATGGAATATTACTCAGCCATAAAAAGAAACGAAACTGAGCTATTTGTAATGAGGTGGATAGACCTAGAGTCTGTCATACAGAGTGAAGTAAGTCAGAAAGAGAAAGACAAATACCGTATGCTAACACATATATATGGAATTTAAGAAAAAAAATGTCATGAAGAACTTAGGGGTAGAACAGGAATAGAGACACAGACCTACTGGGGGTGGGCTTGGGGATATGGGGGTGTGGGCTGTGACGGGGCGGGGGAGAGGCATGGACGTGTATACACTGCTGGGCGTGGGGTGGATGGATGGTGGGGTGTGGCCGCGTGGCACGGGGGGATCGGCTCGGGGCTTTGTGGCCGCCTGGAGGAGTGGGATGGGGAGGGTGGGAGGGAGGGAGACGCAGGAGGGAGGGGATGTGGGAACAGATGTATATGTATGACTGATTCACTTTGTTGTAAAGCAGAGACTAATAAAAAAAAAAAGCTGACAATCAAAAAAAAAAAAAAAAAGAATCTACAAGTCTTGGGAGTTCATTCTCCCATTTTCTTTCTACCCAGATCTGGCATAAGGTGATGATCCTGCATAGCTGTGTCTGTCTTGTGGACCTAAACTTTCCTTCGAGAAATCGTCCTAAAGTTTAGACTTGAGGTAGAGTAAATGAGCATACTCATTTGGCCACAGCTCTAAAGCCACATTCTCCAATTATTCACCGGTAGTAAAACTAATAATTTGACCTCCACCTTTTCCATGCCTTATTGTCTTCATGCTCATTAGGTTCTAAACTCAGGAAGGGAGAAAAAGAGGTGTTATTTGTATGTTTCCTAACACTCTAACACATAACTTCCTCATGTAGGTTGTAGGCTTTCAAGAGTACAAATCATGAGTTATATTCCATCCACTGTCCTGGAATCTAATATAATATATTGAAGATAGTATGTTTCATTAAATATGTTTGGATAATTGACTGTTTGATGAATGAAGTATTTCTTTGAACTTTGAAATGGTGCTCAGAAATATTTATTTCAGTCTTGATTCTGAGATAAACAGGCTGTGTGCTCCTGAATAAGTCACTTCTGTGGTCCTCAGTTTCTCCACATGAGAAATGAAGATCAGTGCTCTGTGTATCTGAAGGTCCTTTCAGCTCTGCTTTTCTAGACTGCTGTGGCACAAATGCATAGATATGATGTAAGCTAAAACTTAAGGAGATGGGGTATCAGGCAAGGAAAGAAATCCCATGGGATGTCCATAGTCCTAAACTATAATTGTTTAGTAAGACAATATTGCTTCTTATCAATTTCTCAGGACCTGGGTAAGAGCTACTCAACCTTTCCCAGGAATCCTGAAGCAACTAGGAAAGGAGAACAAGGTGGGAGGAAAGGGATGAATGAGAGAGGGAAGGAAGGAGAGAGAATGAGGGAGAGACCAGAGAGATGGTCAGAGAGACAGAGGCAGAGGGGAAACCACAGAGAGGCAGAGAGAAAGAAACATAGAGGGAAATGGAGACAGAATCAGAGAGTGAGATACAGGAAGAGAGAGAATCAGAGAATCTGAGAGAGAAAGACTGATAAACAAAGACACATACAGAAACAGGCAGGGGAGAGAAAAAAAAGAGAGAGAGACCAAAAGACAGACTCAGAAAGAGATAGAAGCATAGAGAGAGTAACATAAAGAATCAGGGAAAGAGACAGAGAGGAAGAGATTGAGATAGAAACAGAAAGCGAGAGTGAGCTCAGGACCTGCTGGTGAGACATAGCCACTGAGAGATTTCCAGGGACAAAAAGGAGAAAAAGAAAAAAGCCATTTTATAACCTTTTCAAATGATCACCATTACTGAGATTTTTCCTTGCAGGTACCCTGGGAGGGGGTGGGAGCCTTGTCGCTCTCCTTCTCCAGTGCTCTGCTTATGCACAAAAGACAAAGTTACTTGAGTCCTGGGTGCTGTTAAATGCTCTCTTGCCTTCATTTACAATGTGTTAGAACATGATGTTCCTCGGGAGATCTCGTGTAGGAGAAAAGTCCCCGTAGCCAAGAATAGCAGGGGCCTCAAGCCTTCCTCCCCAACCATGGCACCACTAAGAGTGGGAGCATGTTCACACTTCAACTTCATGAGTTTGCAACCTCAGTTTAATAGGCCCAGCAGTGCCAACACCAAACAAATCCCTCCCTGGCCCAGAAGCAACCCCATCCCCAGGTTGAGTGCCTAAGAAAGCACTTGCTTAAAGTAGGAAGCTGCAATTCTGGTAAGGAGACCACTTGCTGCCGGGAGTTGTTGATTCGCGTGTTCCCTCCAAGGAGCCTGTGAGTTCTTGATTCATCTCTGCTTTTCTGGACTTCAGGAGCTGTCAGCTTGAATGGTACCTTCAGTCACTTGTCTCAGTTTGTGTTCAAGCATCAATAGCAGTCCACACATGACTCCGCTTTTCTGTTTGCCTTTTTAGCCCCATCCTACTTCTCAATCTTTCCTTTCTCTTCGGGATCCATTCTGCGGATTAGTGGAGATTAGGAAAAAACAAAAAGAAACTGAAAAACCACCCTCCATGCATTGACTTTTATCCATGTGCCCCCATGAACACAGACTGTATTATTCTGCCGGGGCTGTCATATTTCTACTTAAGTGATACTGTGCTATACATTGTGCTCATTGCATGTCTATAGTAAAAGAACCTAGCATGGTGCCTGCCATTTAGTAGGTGCTCCACAAATATTTTGAATAAAGTAATGACCTTTGATCTCCATTTTATCATTCTTCCTTACAATAACACATGGCCAATGAGTGAGGTTCACACTGAAGCAGGGCTTCAGTGGGCTTCCTACAGGAAGTAGGAGGGTTTTAATTCCCTTCTGACTTCCTGGATGTGCCAAAGAGGAGTTGAATCATCTGTGACCACCAGGGTACAATGTAAAGGCCATGCATTGCAACAAAAAGAATAAAATATCTAGGAATAAAACTACCTAAGGAGACAAAAGACCTGTATGCAGAAAATTATAAGACACTGATGAAAGAAATTAAAGATGATACAAATAGATGGAGAGATATACCATGCTCCTGGATTGGAAGACTCAATATTGTGAAAATAACTCTACTACCCAAAGCAATCTACAGATTCAATGCAATCCCTATCAAACTACCACTGGCATTTTTCACAGAACTAGAACAAAAAATTTCAAAATTTGTTTGGAAAAACAAAAGACCCCGAATAGCCAAAGCAATCTAGAGAACAAAAAACGGAGCTGGAGGAATCAGGCTCCCTGATTTCGGACTATACTACAAAGCTACAGTAATCAAGACAGTGTGGTACTGACACAAAAACAGAAAGATAGATCAGTGGATCAGGATAGAAAGCTCAGAGATAAACCCACGCATATATGGTCACCTTATCTTTGATAAAGGAGGCAGGAATGTACAGTGGAGAAAGGACAGCCTCTTCAATAAGTGGTGCTGGGAAAACTGGACAGGGACATGCAAAAGTATGAGATTAGATCATTCCCTAACACCATACACAAAAATAAGCTCAAAATGGATTAAAGACCTAAATGTAAGGCCAGAAACTATCAAACTCTTAGAGAAAAATATAGGTAGAACACTCTATGACATAAATCACAGCAAGATCCTTTTGGACCCACCTCCTAGAGAAATGGAAATAAAAACAAAGATAAACAAATGGGACCTCATGAAACTTCAAAGCTTTTGCACAGCAAAGGAAACCATAAACAAGACCAAAAGACAACCCTCAGAATGGGAGAAAATATTTGCAAATGAAGCAACTGACAAAGGATTAATCTCCAAAATTTATAAACAGTTCATGCTGCTCAATAGCAAAAAAAAAAAAAAAAAAAAACCCAATCCAAAAATGGGCAGAAGACTTAAATAGGCATCTCTCCAAAGAAGATATACAGACTGCCAACAAACACATGAAAGAATGCTCCACCTCATTAATCATTAGAGAAATGCAAATCAAAACTACAATGAGATATCATCTCACACCAGTCAGAATGGCAATCATCAAGAAATCTAGAAACAATAAATGCTGGAGAGGGTGTGTAGAAAAGGGAACACTCTTGCACTGCTGGTGGGAATGTGAATTGGTACAGCCACTATGGAGAACAGTATGGAGGTTCCTTAAAAAACTACAAATAGAACTATCGTATGACCCAGCAATCCCACTACTAGGCATATACCCTGAGAAAACCATAATTCCAAAAGAGACATGTACCAAAATGTTCATTGCAGCTCTATTCACAATAGCCCGGAGCTGGAAACAACCTAAGTGTCCATCATCGGATGAATGGATAAAGATGTGGCACATATATACAATGGAATATTACTCAGCCATAAAAAGAAACGAAACTGAGCTATTTGTAATGAGGTGGATAGACCTAGAGTCTGTCATACAGAGTGAAGTAAGTCAGAAAGAGAAAGACAAATACTGTATGCTAACACATATATATATGGAATTTAAAAAAAAAATGTCATGAAGAACCTAGGGGTAAAACGGGAATAAAGACACAGACCTACTTGAGAATGGACTTGAGGATATGGGGAGGGGGAAGGGTAAGCTGTGACAAAGCGAAAGAGAGGCATGGACATATATACACTACCTAACGTAAGGTAGATAGATAGTGGGAAGCAGCCACAGAGCACAGGGAGATCAGCTCGGTGCTTTGTGACTTCCTGGAGGGGTGGGATGGGGAGGGTGGGAGGGAGGGAGGTGCGTGAGGGAAGGGATGTGGGAACAGATGTATATGTATGACTGATTCACTTTGTTATAAAGCAGAAACTAATAAAAAAATTAAAAAAATAAATAAATAAAATGCCTTATTGAAGTCCCAAAAAAGGCCATGGGAATTGGAATATGGAGAGGTGAGATATCCTCCTGCTGCTACACATTTGTTACTTGATGGATGTCAATTCCTTTATTTCTAAAATATGGGTAACAAAACCTACCTTGCTTACATTTCATGAGGGTCTAAGGTTTGTGTAAATGGTAAGAACTTAATCTCCTGCCCTTGTTTTAGGTTGTCTCCAGTGTCATTAACTCAAGGCCAATAAAAATGAGTTCATTTTAAGTTCCGTGGAGAATAGTGCCTGGCTACATAGTAGGCACTTAATCAATATGTATTGAATAGAGGAGTGTTCTTAGTCCCCTCCCCCAACTCTCTTTCAGTCTGTCCATTGTATACCTACCTGACTTCTGGATGCACAGCTTTCTCTTCCTTTTCAATCCAGACCCTTGTGTCCTTGGACTAAAGGATAAAAGAATTTCCTCACTTCTCCTGATCTTCAGTGTTCCCCTGGGCATGGACAGTATTTATCCTCTGATCTCATCAACACCACTATCTCTAGAACTCATGTTCTTTGGGGGATTTTGACCACATTATCTTCCTCACTTCAAACTCGCATTTCATATCAAATCAATAGCCAATAAAAATAACCTCTCTCTGTGTGAAACAGGCCATGAGAGATGAAGGAATTTCTAACCCACACTGGTATCAGAGATTTAAAGGGAAACACTCTGCCCCTGGGGTCTTAGAGAAGTGGGAGGAAAAGGAGTTAGAGGGCTGGCCCCCAAAGGAAGGGGTAGAATTGAAGTTACTTGATCAATCACCCATTCTACTTAATAGTGTCCCTCTCAGTCCTTTTAAACTCAGATCTGGGTCTCAGAGGTCAGTCTCTTATACTCTCCAAGGAGAACAGCAATGCCCCACCTGTGAGGATGAAGAGGTTTTCTAAATATCTGGAAAATTTCTAAGGAGAAGCAACACTGCTTTTGTGCTCTCTCACCACTTCCCCAGGCATAACCCGCTAATAAAAACAGCCTCGAAATTCAGGCTACATCTGAGTCCAAATTTTCAAGCCTTCACTGTTAATCCTTTTTTAATTGACATGGAATGTATCCCCAACTATTAATGGAAAGTGTACTTTCTGGAGTCTAATTAAATGCTCTAATCGCATTTCTACCATTAAAAATGGTTTTAGGTTTTGTTGGCTTTTTTTTTTTTTTCCTGATGAGCTGTTTATTCTGCTGATAACTACAGTGTGGATGAAAGGGGAAGATTCAAAACAGCTCCAAAAACTCAAAAAGAAATAGCTTTGCTATTGATAAAATTAATAATGTCCTGGAAAGCAGGGGGTGGTAAGAAATGCTAAATTTATTGCTGCTGTATTGAATGCACAAATGTCACTTCCTTAAAGAGAGAAAATTAGTTTTTAAGCCTGGTTTAGCAGCCAGAATCTCGGGCTGTCTGCATAATATTGGATTTTCCAAGGCTTCTATGATGCCCCAATGTGGGGTGTTTTGCATGCAAATTGCAAATTATATAATGCTAAAGATGTTATATAAGGAAAAAAATGAAAACTGTGTTTTCATTCCTTTTTTTTTTTTTTCAGTCTCCTCTTCAACCTTTCTGGTCCTTTGACTCCAGCTGACATTTATTGAGCACTTACTGTGTCTTAAGTGCTCTTATATCATTTAAAACTTGTGACAATTATTTGAAAGAGTTACAATTATTCCTTTTTAGTGGATGAAAAAACTGAGGCTCAGAGAGTTTAAATGATTAAGCCATCCCCTAAGGAAGAGGTATTGCTCATTCTCTACACTAGAGCTTTTCAAATTTGGGCATGTATAAAAATCCTTCAAAAACACAGTTTCCTGGGCCCCACCCCCTGAGCTTATGATTCAGTAAGTCTGGGGTGGAGCCCAAAATGTGCATTTCCAACAAGTTCCCAGGTGATGCTGATGCTTCTGGTCAGAGACCCACTTTGAAAAGCACTGCTCTCCAACATGCTACCTCTTCCTCAGGTACATTGACCTTGCAGCAAGAAGGGATTCCAAGATGTCATTCAATCCATGTCCCTGCTTTAGATAGGTAAAATATTAATTAGACCTGTTTTATAAATGTGTCATTAGAGAATTGTTGAGAGCAGAAAAGAATGTCCTATGCAGAGTCAGCCAGGTAGTAAGAACCAAGTTACTAACATTTATCATTAGGTTAACATTTAGCAGATAGGACTTTTTTTTGTTTTCGCGGTACGCGGGCCTCTCACTGTTGTGGCCTCTTCCGTTGAGGAGCACAGGCTCCGGACGCGCAGGCTCAGCGGCCATGGCTCACGGGCCCAGCCGCTCCGCGGCACGTGGGATCTTCCCGGACCGGGGCACGAACCCGCGTCCCCTGCATCGGCAGGTGGACTCTCAACCACTGCGCCACCAGGGAAGCCCAGATAGGACATTTTTAAAGTAGGCAGTCATCTAATAAATTAATTCCCCATTCTACCCCCTATCCTGTGAGCCAAACCCCAGTGAGAAGTCAGTAGGCTGGTTAGAACCAGTTCCTTCCAGACACCATGATCCAAGCCTATCACCCATGATGGGGGCATGGGGAGTGAATGAGGTTAGGGGTGGTAGGTAAGAGGAGTCCCTTAGTCCAGGCCTGGACCTCAACTTCTCCAAGGCCTTCATCCATTCCAGAAGGGGCTGCTCAGGTTCCTCACACAGTCCCAGTGACAGACTGGGAGGTTGAAGGAAAACATTCATCATTTTATCTTAAACTTGTATATGCCCCCTGTAATACACTATGAACTATTTTTTTAGTAATGACTTAAGCTATTTCCTCTTAAGCTATTTGTACTCTTGCATTTACAAAAAGTTTAATTGAAAAAAAGGCTTAAATGTTTCAATATAAACATTTAACTAAGGTACAATTGTTGTAACCCTATTATATTTCTTCAAAAATGAGTGGGCTGGGCCTCTCTCTCATTGTTAAAGAAATTCTAATTACGGTACCTGTGGGTGTACAGCAATCACACTTCACAAAGCAGCATTTATCAATGTCTAAAGGAGAGAAGAATTGCAGGAAAATTGTGGGTATGTGTGCAAGCCCACAACTCTCAGGACAGCCCCCGCCTGCCCTGGTGAAGTAGGATGAGCATGGCCTCGTACATTGCCTGGCTATGAGATCAGGGAAATCTCTGTCGGCAGAGCCTCCAGTGTCTCCCCCCATCCTCCCGAAACCTATGCTCCACATTGCACCAGGGTTGCTGCAGTAAAAATCAGGTCTGAGCACTGCATTCCCCTTTGGCACCCTCCATGGGGACACTGGTGTAGGACAAAGCCCTCATCCCTGAGCAAAGGTTTCTCCTCTAATCGTCAGTGATTGAGAGTGACAACTTTGTTTGCAAGCCACCCCAAGGTTTTCATGAAAATAATTAGTGTATAAAATCACGATCAAGAAAAACAGATATTACCATTTAGGGTTTCACTTCTGTTTGGATATGACTGCAACGAAGAAGGGAAAGTTCAAATTTAATCACTATATAAACATAAATACCTTTGCTTCTCCATATCTCTGTTTTCCACATTTGCAGATTCAACTAGCAGTGGATCTAAAATATTTGAAATAAACATTCTAGAAAGTTCCCAAAAGGAAAACTTGGATTTGCCCCATATTTACATAGCATTGGCATAGTACTAGGTATTATATGCAATTTAGAGATGATTTAAAGTACATGGAGGGGGGCTTCCCTGGTGACTCAGTGGTTGGGAGTCCGCCTGCTGATGCGGGGGACGCGGGTTCGTGCCCTGGTCCGGGAGGATCCCGCGTGCTGTGGAGCGGCTGGGCCCGTGAGCCACGGCCGCTGAGCCTGTGCTCCACAGCGGGAGAGGCCACAGCAGTGAGAGGCCCGCGTACTGTTAAAAAAAAAAAAAAAAAAAAAAGTACATGGAGGTTGTGTGTAGGTTATATGCAAATACACACCATTTTCTTTTTTTATTAAAACATCTTTATTGGAGTATAACTTCTTTACAATGGTGTGTTAGTTTCTGCTTTATAACAAAGTGAATCAGCTTACATATATATATATATATATATATATATATATATATATATATATACACACCCATATCTCTTCCCATATCTCTTCCCTCTTGTATCTCCCTCCCTGCCACCCTCCCTATCCCACCTCTCTAGGTGGTCACAAAGCACTAAGCTGATCTCCCTGTGCTATGCGGCTGCTTCCCACTTGCTATCTATTTTACATTTGGTAGTGTATTTATGTCCATGCCACTCTCTCACTTTGTGCCAGCTTACCCTTCCCCCTCCCCATATCCTCAAGTCCATTCTCTAACAGCCACTATGGAGAACAGTATGGAGGTTCCTTAAAAAACTAAAAATAGAACTACCTTAAGACCCAGCAATCCCACTACTGGGCATATACCCTGAGAAAACCATAATTCAAAAAGAATCATGTACTACAATGTTCATTGCAGCTCTGTTTACAATAGTCAGGACATGGAAACAACCTAAGTGTCCATCAACAGATGAATGGATAAAGGAGATGTGGCATATATATACAATGGACTATTACTCATCCATAAAAATAAACAAAATTGAGTTATTTGTAGTGAGGTGGATGGACCTGGAGTCTGTCATACAGAGTGAAGTAAGTCGAAAGAGAAAAACAAATACCGTATGCTAACACATACATATGGAATCTAAAAAACAAACACAAAAAGTAGTCATGAAGAACCTAGGGGCAAGACGGGAATAAAGAAGCAGACCTATTAGAGAATGGACCTGAGCACAGCATTTTCTATAAAGGACTTGATCATCCATGGATTTGGGTATGGAAGAGTTGGTCCTAGAACAAATTCCCCATGGATACTGCATAATGACTATAATTTTTTCTTCATCTTACTCTTTAAATAAAGTCGCAGTACTCCTCCCTTTGTGTTCATTGAATTTGAACTTGTACCTTTAAATGTCAGTATATCTCTAGGACTGTTAATGCTGAATCCAGAGATGTGAGTGAACCAGAAAATGGGAGAGTAGAGGCACTTACCAGAAGACATTCATGTGGGAAGGTACAGAACTGAGACCTACCCCCATCCCTTTCATTTCAGCTTGTGCTTTTGATTCCCAAGCCACATGTCTACACCAGGTGGGACAAGGGAAAGTTATATCAAGGCAGATTCTGGGACAAGGCCCCGACCATTCACAAGTCCAGTGTGCTAAACTCACTGCAAAAACCTGGTCAATCTCTTTGTCCATTTTGGGGCCTCAAACTCCTTATCCCTTAATTTCCTTCCAGCTCTGAAATTCTGAATCAATAAAACACATTTGTCTTTCTTCATCCTTACAGATTTCATAGTCAAGAGGTAAAGAAAATGAACCTTTTTTAAAATTCTTACAGATCTAAAATACAACTTAATTTCTTTAATGTCATAGCTGTTCCCTCCCATTCTCTTTTTCTGTCCTTTCTTATTTTTCTTTTATCCATTCTTGTCCCCTCTGCTTTCCATTTTCTCCCCTTTGCATTCTGTGGGTGGCTAGCATCTTCCACCCCTCACTGCCCCTCAGATTGCAAAGTGGACAAAACTACTTGGTCAAATCTCACAAGTTTGTTAGGTGATCTAGGACAAGCTATGTACCTTTCTGGGAATCCTCATCTATAAACTGGGAGGTTTGAACCAAATAATATTTTTTATTCTTTTGTCTATATAATAATTTTGGAATATTTCTCCCTCCATATGAGGATAGAAGCATCGTTGATGGCACTTTTGTGCTCCTGCCCACCTTCTCCAATGTCACTATCTCCTTTACCTTTCATCTTTCTCTGTAGATGTGAGATTTCCCAGGACTGCTGAGTGCCCCAACTCTACCTGGGAGGAGAGTACATGAAGGCCTCAGACACTTCTTGGCAAGTGAGCAGAGCAGGTAAATGGTACCACCGGTGACTGATGAGCAAGTTGCAATTCAGCAACCAGAGGAGTTTAAGGACACCTCAATAGATCTCAGACAACGGACTCAAGAGCAATAAGCAGTATAAATCTGTTAACGACAAATCTTGTCGTGGAAAATGGATGAGGCTTGGGATGAGCTTTATAAATGAGGGCATGAAAGGGACAGAGTGGCTTTGATGTTGCATAACTGAGGGACACTTCTGGCCAAGACTAATGGAATTATGGGATTGACAGGCAAGAGCTTAAAGGAGAACACAGTTCAGATGAAGACATAGATGTGCAAAGAATACAAATTAACCATAAGCTCAGAAGCACTGCATGCTATAGTCTATATTACTGCTTTAATTCTGAATGATTTTTTGTAACCATGTTCCCTATCCTCAGAGTCTTGGTAAGTTCTTTGCTCAACAGCAACTTTGTTCATGGTGGAAAGAGTAGGCAGTGGTTGTTCTGATTCAGCCTGGGTATGCTATGAAATGCAAAGCCTCAGATCACAACATGAACTCCTCTTTGTCTGGTTTTTGCTTTCTCCTCAGACCTAATCTCTATACGGGACTAATATTATGCTGATATACACTGATTCATACATTCCAGTTGGCAGAAAATTGAAATGTTTCCTACTATTTGCTAAATAGTCATGGCCTGAGCTCCCAGAATGTCCCTACCACTTGCCTGGTCTTCCCCTTAGTAGTCCCCAGAATTTTCCAAGATCCATTAACTAGAGTGATTGCCTGATTCTGCTGTGTATCTCCTGTTCCTGTGTTATGTCTGCCTTCTGCTCCAGTTGGTTGGAGTTTGTGGCAGACAGAGATGGACTGCCCATATCCTCTTTCAGTGAAGCACTTACTATTTCTTTGCAAGAAATCTCTCCAGGACTTGTTTTGGCTGCCGAGAACAGGGGGCATGCTCTTCCATATCAAATAAATAAGCAAGATGTGGTTTAAGGGCTTGGACATTTCAGCTCAGTGGGGACCCTTCTGATACACAACATTTTCTCTAGACCTCCCTGTGGGATTGGCCAAATTTTTTTTGGACTTGGATCTTGGTGCAACATCTCTCCCTGCCCAATCTCCCTTCCTCCTTCTTCCTGTCACAATGAACACATAATAAACATTTGGCACAACTAATTTTGTTTCAGTATCTGCTTCCAGAGAACCCAGTCACCACAAAGTAGGGTTTTTGAATATTTTTACTACTGGCCCTGTTAACGTAAACTAAGTTGTTTTCAGTTCCTAAGCCACTTCATAATCTCTCTTGCTTCTAAACCTTAGCATTTTCTATGCCTTCATTTTAATATATGCTCCATGCCATCATTCCTTACCTGAATTATTCTACTCATTTTTTCAGAACTCGTTCTTATAGTCAGAAGCTATCAGTCCTGGGAAGACCCTCAAGACCGTATTAGAGTTCACTTGCTTCGTAACAAACTATTACACACGTAGCAGCTTAAATGAATAAATTGACTGTATGAGTTGCTTATGGGCATCAGTTAGCTGAGTAGTCTGTTCATAATCTCACAGAGCTGAAATCAAGGTCCTGACCATGACTGTAATCTCATCCAAGGCTTAGGGTTCTCTTCTAAGCTCATTCAAGTTTTGTGGTAGAATTCAGCTCCTTATGATTAAGTGATCAATGTCTTCATTAGCTGTTTGCTTTCTTTCAGGCCAGCAGGGAAGTGCCTCTCTAAGGCTTTACCTTCTTTGAAAGAGCTCACCTGATTAGGCCAGACCCACCCAGGATAAACTCTCTTTTGATTAACTCAAAGTAGACTGATTAGTAATGTAATCAAAGTAGTCATATCCCATTATATTCACAGGTTTTATTCACACTCAAGGGGAGCAGACTATGTCCAGCACAGCCAGCCACTGTGGCAGAGGAAATATATAAAGCTTTGTACTAATAATGAACTGTTCTCACATGGAGTGATACAAGCACTTTTGTTCACAACTCATGGCCAGAACTAGCCACGTGACTCACCCAACCACACAGCAGCCAGGAAGTGCCCAGAAGGGGGACAACTGGAAATGTTTTAACAGTCAGTCACTAAAAACTATCACAGAGGGTAAATATGTTGTCTTCTATTTCTGGATCCTTAGTACTTACCCAGTGAATGAAACATGCCAGCAAATATGAATGTCAAGACAGAACTTTACCAAGATATCTTTATGGACCTTCTTTCCTTCCCTCTTCTACCATCTTGAAACTCAAAAAATGACAATTCATTCAACTGCGTTTTCATGACTGTTTTGTATTTATTATTGTCTTGATAAAAGTTTTGCTATTGAAATTAAGACAAACAAAATCCATATTTTAGACATAGAAGGACATAAAAACACTTCAAAGGTATTATTATTATTATTATTTTTTTTTTTTTTTTTTTTTTTTGCGGTACACGGTCCTCTCACTGTTGTGGCCTCTCCCATTGTGGAGCACAGGCTCCGGACATGCAGGCTCAGCGCCATGGCTCACGGGTCCAGCCCCTCCATGGCATGTGGGATCTTCCCGGACTGGGGCACGAACCCGTGTCCCCTGCATCGGCAGGCGGACTCTCAACCACTGCACCACCAGGGAAGTCCCAAAGGTATTATTTTTAAGTGAAATATGGATCTTTAATAAGTATATGATCCTTATCGAATGTTGGTCCTTAGGAGTCTTCAAGGGACTGCCTCCTTGCCCATGTGTCAAGGGTAGCTATTCCCTCTACAATCCTGAAAAATAGATGTTAAAATATGGTTGAAAATTAGGTGTGGTGTGAGTTAAATATTCATAGCCAACATTTTCATTATCCTTATAAGAAAATGTCCTTGAAGAAGCAAATTCAGTACATTCCCTACATTGTGGTATTTTTTAATCTTGTTATCAGTATGATACAGATAAACCTCAGAGCAGTGATGCACAAAGGTTCATTCATGGAACCAGGGCATTGGAATGATGCTTTTGGAAGGAACAATGAGCAGACTAAAGCTCTATCAGCCTTCCCCCAAACCACTGGTTTAAAATAGAACATTGCAGTTAGTACAACATTTTGTCTGCATAAAATATGTCTAAAGAATCATCATCAGTGACTTCACTTTGATTCTTCTTGTAGAGTTGAAGATTTTAGACATAATTGTCAAGTTAATGCATTTTAACATCCTGTACAATGGACAAAGTAGAGTAGCAGATAAGTAGATATGGAAAAGGTGGTCCTTCTGATATTAATATCCAAGAGTCCCAGTCTGTCAACACACAAGTCTAATTCTTGTTCTGTAAAAGGAATACCAGTCATGGGGATGAGAGCAAGAGTTAGGAGTTCTGTCAAAAAACCTGTCTGCCTAGTGCCCATCTCTTGGTATTTAGGCAACAGAAAGAGATGTTATTACCCAAAGTTCCAGTCACTGGAGTAGAAGATCCTTAAGTATTCAGGTTCTAAAAGTTAGAGATCTCAGATCCAGGTGAGGAGGGAAGGGAGAGGTGAGTCAAACCAGTCAGCACAGAACGTCTGAGTGAATAATACAAACCCAGGCTTGTAGGAGCTACACTCCATGTAGCAAGACCAAATCATGTGCAGGCAGGCTAAAGCAATAGATCTGGACAAATCCAGATTATTGGTGTGACACTGAGATGTGGGCAAATAAAACAGGCTATAGGGACAAGAATACACTAGTTTGGGGCCATGGCTCAGTGACTATTCCAGGAAAGAGAAGCTTATCAAAACTTAAGTGGAAAGAAGAAAAAAGAGAAAGAAGAGAAATAGAAATGGTGTAAAAGACACAGGATTAATGCTAAAAGGAATGATAAACAGGTATGCCATAGGACCTAGGATTCAGGTGGAAATCATGTCAGTTTCCTGCAAAAGCACATTTTTCTCTTGTTCCCTTTTTGAAGATTCAGGGATTCTTTGCCCTTTTTGTGCCTTAAAGCTAAAGATCATTTCCAAAATTTATGCAGTAAGCAATGAACAGGTATAATAATCACCAAAGAGTCTGAGGTTAGACCACTGTAGTTACATGGGAACAAGTGAGCATGGTGTCAATAATAACAAGTTGGAAGAGTGAGGACACCTGAGTAGGGCAGGCCCTCCTTGCTTGCCGTTAACAATATTTTTGAGCATCACTTTGGGGTCATGCTCTGTGTGACAAAAAGATGTGACAAAAAGATAGATTCAAGGCAAACAGTAAGCAGGTGCTCAATGAATACTTTTTGAATGAAAACAAAGCCTATCTTTGTCCTCAAGGAGCTCACAAGCCAATAGAACAGAAAATTGAGTATAACTATGTAGCATTTCATTGGGGTTCTCTCAGCTTCCTTGGTGAGTGGCAGTAGCCTCTTGACAATTGCCCACAAGATCTGTAACCCTGTTATAATGATGGGAATATTTCTGACAGAAGTATAGAAGTTTCTATGTATTGTTGGTGTGACACTGAGGAAGCTTTGGGGAGGTACCTGAGATTGCACATTGTAACAAGTGCCACCGCATCTGCAGCCCCAATAAATTTCACAAGGAGAAACCCCCCAGAGCTGTAGCAACCGCCTGATTCAACAGGATGATGGAGGCACTGTGGTCCACCCAGCAAAAATTTGAGCAAATAGTCAAATGGGCTGTACATATCTGGTGGGCTGTTTGACAGATTCTTATTTTAGGAAAAGGAGATCCTTGAACTTGAGAAGCAAGACCTTCCTTCCACTCTTCTTCCTTTGAAAATAAATCCAGTTTTTACTCCAAACAGACTACACAAGGCTTCCTTTGTCCCCAGTTTTCAAATGACCCAAGGGGCTTTATGGGGACTTGTTAATCATCAACACTGACAGAAGATTTCACAGCTTCATCTGATACTGTCCATTTGATCCTAAATTCAAGTCACCTTCTCTTTGCTGATTGTTAATATAGAAGCAAAAACCAACAATTACCAAAGACCCCCTGAAGTTAAGACTCTACTCTTGGGGGCGCAGACCATATAACGTGAGCTGTGGGCCATGCTGGGAGCTCTGGAATAAGATGAAGAGGGAATAAGATGAAATCCAGGATGAGAGAATCTGAGTGGTAGGAAAGTCAATCATTCAAATCATCAGGTCCTAGAGAGGTAAAGCAGCTTCAGGTCCCATCTGAACCAGGGTTTTTTACCTTGGACAAATTATCTAAGAGTGAGGTCTGGGGTGAAGGAGAATTACTTTTCATAATAGTGGCTCTCAACATTAAGTTGAGGGTGGAGGACCAGTCACCATGCAGTGGTCAGTAAACAGCCAAACTCATTACTCCAAGAGTTGATGCAAGTGGAAAACACAGAAACTCAAGGAGTTAGGAAAACAACAGTGTTGTCTTTAATACCCATAATAGACTGTTTGCAGTTAAAATCTGGAACAGTAAAAGACCTTTCCCAAAGCTGGTACTATAGGTAAGTAGAAAAGCAGTGTTGGCTATAATCCCTATGTAGTCTGATTCTTGTCTAAGGAGACCAAATCTAAGGAATATTGGGTCACAGGTGTCCCTTGTATGGTGATGCGCTTGATCTATATTTCTTACCTCTTCCCCAGGCACTCTGTACCTGACTTAGGCTTTGGACAAAAGGAAACTTACCTGATGAATAAACCATTCTCTTGCTCCCAGGTTCCTTTGCTTATGCTGCCCTTGATTTTTTTTTAATGCCTGTACCTGGATTACTCCTGATTATCCTTCAAAATTCAGCCTGAAAGTTTTCTCTTCTATTTATACTTCCCCAATCCTCCAAAATGTTAGCATATCCCTTCTCTGTTTTCCAGAGCATCTTGGGCTTACTCTGCATACATTTTTATTCATTTGTTATTGATATATACTTGTCTGTGCCACTAAGCTGTGAGCTCCTCAAGTCTGAACTGTGACCTCTATCTTCAAGCCACAGCATTAGGATTAATGCCTGAAACATTAGTAGCTGCTGAATAAATATTTGTTGTGTGTATAAATAAAAGAATAAATGAAAATTTAAAGGAGTTGAGATCTCTGAAACATTATGAAATTTTTTAACATCTTTATTGGAGTAAAGTTGCTTTACAATGTTGTGTTAGTTTCTGTTGTATAACAAACTGAATCAGCTATACATATACATATATCCCCATAGCCCCTCCTTCTTGCATCTCCCTCACACCCTCCCTATCCCACCACTCTAGGTGGTCACAAAGCACCAAACTGATCTCCCTGTGCTATGCAGCTGCTTCCACTAGCTATTTTACATTTGGTAGTATATATAAGTCCATGCCACTCTTCCACTTCGTCCCAGCTTACCCTTACCCTTCCCCGTGTCCTCAAGTCCATTCTCTATGTCTGTGTCTGTATTCCTGTCCTGCCCCTAGGTTCTTCAGAACCATTTTTATTTATTTATTTTTAGATTCCATATATATGTGTTAGAATAATGTATTTGTTTTACTCTTTCTGACTTACTTCACTCTGTATGACCATCTCTAACTCCATCCACCTCACTACAAATAACAATTTCGCTTGTTTTTTATGGCTGAGTAATATTCCATTGTATATATGTGCCACATCTTCTTTATCCATTGATCTGTCGATGGACACTTAGGTTGCTTCCATGTCCTGGCTATTGTAAATACTGTTGCGATGAACATTGTGGTACATGACTCCTTTTGAATTATGGTTTTCTCAGGGTATATGCCCAGTAGTGGGATTGCTGGGTCATATGGCAGTTCTATTTTTAGTTTTGTAAGGAACCTCCATACTGTTCTCCATAGTAGCTGTATCAATTTACATCCCCACCTCAGTGCAAGAGGGTTCCTTTTTCTCCACACCCTATCCAGCATTTATTGTTTGTAAATTTTTGATGATGGCCATTCTGACCATGGTGAGGTGATACCTCACTGTAGTTGTTTTTTTTGCTGTTGTTTTTGTTTTTGTTTTCTCACTGTAGTTTTGATTTGCATTTCTCTAGTGATTAGTGACAGTGAGCATCCTTTCATGTGCTTGTTGGCAGTCTGTATATCTTCTTTGTAGAAATAACTATTGAGGCCTTCTCCACATTTTTGGATTGGGTTGTGTTTTTTTTTTTGATATTGAGCTGCATGAGCTGTTTGTAAATTTTGGAGATTAATCCTTTGTCAGTTGCTTCATTTTCAAATATTGTCTCCCATTCTGAGGATTGTCTCTTTCACCTTGTTTAAGGTTTCCTTTGCTGTGCAAAAGCTTTTAAGCTTCATTAGGTCCCATTTGTTTATTTTTGGTTTTATTTCTATTTCTCTAAGAGGTGGGTCAATGAGGATTTGGCTGTGATTTATGTCATAGAGTGTTCTACCTATGCTTTCCTCTAAGAGTTTTATAGTGTCTGGCCTTACATTTAGGTCTTTAATCCATTTTGAGTTTATTTTTGTGTATGGGGTTAAGGAGTGTTCTAATTTCATTCTTTTACATGTAGCTGTCCAGTTTTCCCAGAACCACTTATTGAAGAGGCTCTCTTTTCTCCACTGTATATTCTTGCCTCTCATATTAAAAATAAGGTGACAATATGTTTGTCAGTTTATCTCTGGGCTTTCTATCCTGTTCCATTGATCTATATTTCTGTTTTTGTGCCAACACCATGCTGTCATGATTACTGTAGCTTTGTAGTATAATCTGAAGACAGAGAGCCTGATTCCTCCAGCTCCATTTTTTGTTCTCAAGATTGCTTTTGCTATTCGTGGTCTTTTGTGTTTCCATACAAATTGTGATTTTTTTTGTTCTAGTTCTGTGAAAAATGCCATTGGTAGTTTGATAGGGATTGCATTGAATCTGTAGTTTGTTATGTGTAGTATAATCATTTTCACAATGTTGATTCTTCCAATCCAAGAACATGGTATATCTCTCCATCTGTTTGTATCATCTTTAATTTCTTTCATCTGTGTCATACAGTTTTCTGCATATGGGTCTTTTGTCTCCTTAGGTAGGTTTATTCCTAGGTATTTTATTCTTTTCGTTGCAGTGGTAAATGGGAATGTTTCCTTAATTTCTCTTTCAGATTTTTCATCATTTATGTATAGGAATGAAAGACATTTCTGTGCATTAATTTTGTATCCTGCTACTTTACCAAATTAATTGATTAACTCATACTAATTCATTGATTAGTAGTTTTTTGGTAGCATCTTTAGGGTTCTCTATGTATAGCATCATGTCATCTGCAGAGAGTGACAGTTTTACTTCTTCTTTTTTGATTTGAATTCATTTTATTTATTTTTTCTTCTCTGTTTGCTGTGGCTAAAACTTCCAAAACAATGTAGAATAATAGTGGTGAAAGTGGACAGCCTTGTCTTGTTCCTGATCTTAGAGGAAATGGTTTCAGTTTTTCGCCATTGAGAACAATGTTGGCTGTGGGTTTTTCGTATATGGCCTTTATTATGTAGAATTAAGTTCCCTCTATAAATATTTTCTGGAGGGTTTTTATCATAAATTGGTGTTAAATTTTGTTGAAAGTTTTTCTGCATCTATTGATACGATCATATGCCTTTTCTCCTTCAATTTGTTATTATGGTTTATCACATTGACTGATTTGAATATATTGAAGAATCCTTGCACTCCTGGCATAAGCCCCACTTGATCATGGTGTATGATCCTTTTAATATGCTGTTGGATTCTTTTTACTAGTATCTTGAGAATTTTTGCATCTCTGTTCATCAGTGATATTGGCCTTAAGTTTCTTTTTTTGCGACATTTTTGATGTTGGTATCAGGGTGATGGTGGCCTCATAGAAGGAGTTTGGGAGTGTTCCTCCCTCTGCTATATTTTGGAAGAGTTTGAGAAGGGTATGTGTTAGCTCTTCTGTAAATGTTTGATAGAATTTGCCTGTGAATCCATCTGGTCCTGGGCTTTTGTTTCTTTGAATATTTTTAATCACAGTTTCAATTCTGGTGCTTATGATTGGTCTGTTTATATTTTCTGTTTCTTCCTGGTTCAGTCTCAGAAGGTTGTGCTTTTCTAAGAATTTGTCCATTTCTTCCAGGTTGTCCATTTTCCTGGCATATAGTTGCCTGTAGTAAACTCTCGTGTTCCTTTGTTTTTCTGCAGTGTCAGTTGTTACTTCTCCCTTTTCATTTCTGATTCTATTGATTTGAGTCTTCTCCTTATTTTTCTTGTTGAGGCTGGCTAATGATTTATCAATTTTGTTTATCTTCTCAATGAACCAGCTTTTAGTTTCATTGATCTTTGCTTATGTTTCCTTCTTTTTCATTTATTTCTGATCTGATCTCTATGATTTCTTTCCTTCTACTAACTTTGAGGGTTTTTTGTTTTTCTTTCTCTACTTGCTTTAGGTGTATGTTTAGGTTGTTCATTTGAGATCTTTCTTGTTTCTTGAGGTAGGATTGTATTGCTATAAACTTCCCTCTTAGAACTGCTTTTGCTGCATCCCATAGGTTTTGGGACGTTGTGTTTTCATTGTCATTTGTTTCTAGGTATTTTTTTACTTCCTCACTGATTTCTTCAGTGATGTCTTGGTAATTTAGTAATGTATTGTTTAGCCTCCATGGGTTTTTTATTACTTACAGATTTGTTTCCTGTAATTTATATCTAGTCTCAGAGCATTGTGGTTGGAAAAGATACTTGATACAATTTCAATTTCCTTAAATTTACCAAGGCGTGTTTTGTGACCCAAGATATGATCTAACCTGGAGAATGTTCCAGGAGCACTTGAGAAGAAAGTGTATTCTGTGTTTTAGTTGAAATATCCTATAAATGCCAATTAAGTCCATCTTTTTTTTTTTTTTTTTTTTTTTTTTTGCGGTAGGCGGGCCTCTCACTGTTGTGGCCTCTCCCCTTGCAGAGCACAGGCTCCGGACGCGCAGGCTCAGCAGCCATGGCTCACGGGCCTAGCCGCTCTGCGGCATGTGGGATCTTCCCAGACCGGGGCACGAACCCGTGTCCCCTGCATCGGCAGGCGGACTCTCAACCACTGCGCCACCAGGGAAGCCCAAGTCCATCTTTTTTTATGTATCATTTAAAGCTTGTGTTTCCTTATTTAATTTCATTTTGGATGATCTGTCCATTGGTCAAAGTGGGTGTTAAAGTCCCTTACTGTGATTGTATTACTGTTAATCTCCCCTTTTATGGCTGTTAGCATTTGCCTTATCTATTGAGGTGCTCCTATGTTGGGTGCATAAATGTTAACAATTGTTATATCTTCCTCTTGGATTGATTCCTTGATCAATATGTAGTGTCCTTCTTTGTCTCTTGTAATAGACTTTTTTTTTAAAGTGTATTTTGTCTGATGTGAGAATTGCTACTTCAGCCTTCTTTTGATATCCATTTGCATGGAATATCTTTTTTCATACCCTCACTTTCAGTCTGTATGTGTCCCTAGGTCTGAAGTGGGTCTCTTGTAGACAGCATATATACAGGTCTTGTTTTTGTATCCATTCAGCCAGTCTATGTCTTTTGGTTGGGGCATTTAATCCATTTACATTTAAGGTAATTATTGGTATGTATGTTTCTATTACCATTTTCTTAATTATTTTGGGTTTGTTATTGTATTTGTATTTGTTATTTGTTATTTTTCTCTTGTTTTTTCCTGCCTGGAGAAGTTCCTTTAGTATTTGTTGTAAAGCTGGTGTGGTGCTGACAAATTCTCTCAGATTTTGCTTCTCTGTAAAGGTTTTAATTTCTCCATCAAATCTGAATGAGATCCTTGCTGGGTAGAGTAATCTTGGTTGTAGGTTTTTCCCTCTCATCACTGTAAATATGTCCTGCCGTTGCCTTCTGGTTTGCAGAGTTTCTGCTGAAAGAACATCTGTTAACCTTATGGGGATTCCCTTGTATGTTATTTGTTGCTTTTCCCTTGCTGCTTTTAATATTTTTTCTTTTTACTTAATTCTTGATAGTTTGATTAATATGTGTCTTCGCATGCTTCTCCTTGGATTTATCCTGTATGGGACTCTCTGTATTTCCTGGACTTGATTGACTATTTCCTTTCCCATATTAGGGAAGTTTTCAACTATAATCTCTTCAAATATTTTCTCAGTCTTTTTTTATTCTCTTCTTCTTCTGGCACCCCTATAATTTGCATGTTTTTGCATTCAATGTTGTACCAGAGGTCTCTGAGACTGTCCTCAATTCTTTTCATCTTTTTTTCTTTACTCTGCTCTGCAGTAGTCATTTCCACTATTTTATCTTTTCAGGTCATTTATTCACTCTTCTGCCTCAGTTAGTCTGCTATTGCTTCCTTCTAGAGAATTTTTAACTTCATTTATTGTGTTTTTCATCATTGTTTTTTGCTCTTATATCTTCTAGGTCCTTGTTAATCATATCTTGTATTTTCTCCATTATATTTCCAAGATTTTGGATCATCTTTACTATCATTACTCTGAATTATTTTTCAGGTAAACTGCCTATTTCCTCTTCTTTTGTTTGGTCTGGTGGGTTTTTACCTTGCTCCTTCCTCTGTTGTGTATTTCTTTGTTTTCTCATCTTGCTTAACTTACTCTGTTTGGGGTCTCCTTTTTGCAGGCTGCCTTTGTTTTTGGTGTCTGCCCCCAGTGAGTAAGTTTGGTTCAGTTGGTTGTGTAGGCTTTCTGGTGGTGGGCACTGGTGCCTGTGTTCTGGTGGATGAGGCTAGATCTTGTCTTTCTGGTGGGCAAGACTACATCTGGTGGTGTGTTTTGGGGTTTCTGTGAACTTATTATGATTTTAAACAGCCTGTCTGCTAATGTGTATGGTTGTGTTCCTGTCTTGCTAGTTGTTTGGCATAGGGTGTCCAGCACTGTACCTTGCTGGTCATTGAGTGGAGGTGAGTCTTATCCTTGAGATGGAGATCTCTGGAAGAGCTATTGCCATTTGATGTTACATGCGGCCGTGAGGTCTCTGGTTGACCAATATCCTGAACTTGGCCCTCCTGCCTCTGAGGCTCAGGCCTGGCACCCGGCCAGAACACCAAACCCTGTCAGCCACATGGCTCAGAAGAAAAGGGAGGGGAAAAAAAGAAAGAAAGAAAAAATAAAATAAAATAAAATAAAAAATAATTTTTATTAAAATAAAAAATACATTAATAAAAATAAAAAAAATTAAAGTAATAAAAATTTAAAGAAAGAAATAAAGAAGAGAGCAACCATACCAATAAACAAGTCCACCAATGATAACAAGGGCTAAAAAGTATACAAAAATTAAAAAACAAAACAAACAAACAAAAAAACGGACAGACAAAACTCTAGTTCAAATGGTAAAAGCAAAGCTATAGAGACAAAATCACACAAAGAAGCATATACAAATACACTCATAAAAAGATAAAAAGAAAATATATATATATATATATATATATATATATATATATATATATATATATATATATAAAAGGAAGAGAGCAACCAAATCAATAAAGAAAACTACCAGTGATAATAAGCTCTAAACACTAAACTAAAGTAAACGTAAAACCAAAAACAAATTAGATGCAGAAAGCAAACCCCAAGTCTATAGTTGCTCCCAATGTCCACATCCTTAATTTTGGGATGATTCATTGTCTCTTCAGGTATTCCACAGATGCAGGGTACATCAAGTTGACTGTGGAGATATAATCTGCTGCTCCTGAGGCTGCTGGGAGAAATTTCCCTTTCTCTTCTTTGTTCACACAGGTCTTGGTGTTCAGCTTTGAATTTTGCCCCACCTCTGCATGTAGGTCTCCTGAAGGCATCTCTTCCCCACTCAGTCAGGACAGGGTTAAAGTAGCAGCTGATTAGGGGGCTCTGGCTCACTCAGGCCAGACACATTATGAAATTTTGAATCTAGAAAAGATTTTTAAAATTCTTCATTTTACAGCTGTGGGACAAGTTTCTGATAATCTTCAGAATTTTTTTTTTATAATCTGTGTATTTCAGATGTGAATGCAGTTCATCCAAGTTGTTTTCACTGATGTAAGACCTGTTTCTCAGCAGCAACCACTTGGAAAACTACATTGATTTGGATGTTATGTATGCTGATACCAAGTTCATTATTTAGACACTTTCTTCTCTGTGAGTTTGTTTAGTTTCAACTACTATACAAGTAGTGAATAAACTGTGAGATCTCCAAAATTATATAACCACAGGTCTATTGGTGGTTTGGTTGGACCCTGATAAGAAGAGGAAGGGACTTCCTTTCCTACAGCCAAGGATATAGACCTAAGAGATAGATCTATCTCATCATTATTTTTGTGTTGTTATATACTTTGAACTTTCTAAAGTGATGTATAAGCAGCATAAAGGAGAAAAATGGTGTGGGTACCATGCTCTATATAACTTCTATAAATCTCTTTCAACCATTTCCTCATCAAAGAGTCCATTACATTTTGTGTCTAGCCAATCTTGCACACTCCCCAGGAGACATAAGTTTCATCATGGAAAGGGTCAGCAATATGTCCCAAAGTTCAGAACCTCAATTTTTACCCAAGGTCCCAGGAACAATTTTTTTTTGTGACTCCCATGACTTCCATTTACTTGTGACTTGGGAATCAGAGAACCAAGTTCAAGCTCTTTCTAGACTTATCCTGTCAGAATATTTTCCTGACAGATGCAGATCTGAAGTCCAAAATCTTTCTTTAAAATAATTTATTCCTTCAAACGTTAAATTTCAAAACTTGAAAAACTATTTCCTAATTAGCCATGTTATTAGAAGGATACAATTAAGAAATTAATATAAAAGAGCAGAAAACTCCAAAACAACTTTATTTTTCTTCATCCCTAGCAACCAATCTTCATGTTTTTGTTTGACTTCTTACACTTATAGGATAGTGAGCTTGTATTTAGTGACTGCATGGTACCCTGGGGCAGGAGAGTAGGAAAGAGGTTCTAAAATATATTCATAAAGATAATGACGATGCAGTATGTTTAAGTAGATTTCAGAATTCATAACATGTTTTCATTTTCTTTAACGTTCACAACTGCCCTGTAAGGTTTGGCTAGGTGGATAAGCAAGACTTTTTTCCTGCTTATAAAAGTTATAAAATTAGAAAACCTAGCCTCCAATTCCAGCAGTACCATTCATTAGCTCTGTGATCTTCATCTGGTGGCTTGTTCTATCCCAGCATATTTCTTTATATCTAAGATAATGATATCAATCTCACACCTACATCATTAACTCAAATAAGCACTTACTGAATGTCTATCATGTTCCAGGTGTCTGTATAAGTTTGGGGGTGCAATGATGAAAGGTTACATTCATAAAAATTTTAAAAGAGGAGTAAATTAACTAACCAACATGAAGTGTCTTGCATATGACAGATGTTTGTTAAATATGGTGTTCCCCTACAATTCTATTTTATAGGTAAAGTTATTAAGTTCAGAATAGTTCTATGATTTGTCCTTGGTCATACACCTAGTAAGTGACCAAAATCAGCTCTTAAGACAACATATCATTCAAGGTTCTGGCAGAAAACCAAACCTTCAACTGGGATTTTGGAAGAGATTTTATAAGGATGTAACTATTCACAGAATTCTTTGTCAGGTAAGGTCCCAAAAGCAACGTTGAGCCACCCAGAGACTAACATCAGCTGGAGGTCCTTAATAGCCCCTAGTACTAAATGGGAAGGGGGGAGGGGTGTAAAACAGAATGTCCACCTGTAGACCTGTAGCTATGGAAGAACACTGACACCACCAAAACCGCTGTGAAGCAGGGAGGGATCAGGAAGAATAAAGCCTTAGTCTTGCTCACCTCCTGCTCTCTGGTCTCATAGTGGCACCTCCCACTGGCCAAACTTAAGGAAAATCATAGGACAAAGAATTCCTTGTGCTGCTGCCTGCAGAGCTCGGCCTTGTGATGCACAGAGAAGTACAGAGAAAGGAAGCATTTGCCCTTTTGTCCCACTGATTCACACCCCCTGACATACAAACTACACCTATCCTCTCTCAAGAACCCCGCCCCCAAATCCCATCATTCCATGATCTCATGCTCTGTCTCAAGTACTGATGTGGATGAGGATACCTGGGGCCAGACCCTTGTGTGAAGGTCCTCTTGAACTAGAGATCTATAAACTAAAATAGCAAGTTACCTTTTCCCCAAACACCCAGCATGCAAAAGTGAGACAGTGTCTTAGTCCATTTGGGCTTCTATAACCAAAATATTGGGTTGGCCAAAAAGTTCATTTGGGTTTTTCCTTAAGATGTTACAGAAAAAACCCTAATGAACTTTTTAACCAACCCAATATTATAAACTGGGTGGCTTACTAACAATATCAATTTATTTCTTACAGTTCTGGAGTCTGTAAAGTCCAAGACCAAGGCACTAGCAGATTCAGTGTCTGGTGATAGCCCACTTTCTAGATGTCTTTTTTTTTTTTTTTTTTTGTAACGTGACATGATGGAATGGACAAAGAATTTCTCCAGGGTCTCTTATATAAGGGTGCTAATGTCATTTATGAGGACTCTGCCCTCATGACCTAATCTCTTCCCAAAAGTTCCACCTCAAAATAACCCTCACATTGGGGATTAGGTTACAATGTATAAATATTGGGTTAAACACAAATATTCAGTCTACAGCAAATAAGAACAAAATAATAACAATATACAGATTAAAAAGGGAGGAACAGGAGATTCATAGAAGTTTTGGTCCATAACAATTCTGAAATCCAGTTAGGAACATGTCAAGTCCTCTGTTCCTAGGCCAGGGAATTTTCTTTAATTAGAAAATCAGCTTTGTAACCTGAGAGTGATTCCCTAGGCCATTGTTCTTTTCAACTCTTGGCTCCACCCTTTTCAATAAATGAAAATGAGAGTGGTTTATCTCACTATAACTTTCAAAGAGCCAGTAAAAATTGTGTCCTCCTGTACCACCATCTTGAGCTCAGCTGGTCTTAGTTCTCTATGGGTAATGCTTCTATTGGGGAATACAACTATAATACCATTAAATAAGAAGCAGAAAAACTACTGCCTGGCCATTTGGGGGTTCCTTATACCATTAAAACTATAGGCAAAAGGGAAAGAATACTGAACACACTGAGGTTACTGATTCTAACTATCAAAGAGATAATAGTTCACAGTAACCCAGGAGTCAGGGAGGAGTATGTCTGGAATATAGGTACTCCTCTGGGGTACTTTTAATACTCCTGTGTGTTGTGATAAAAGTTAATGGAAAACTACAACAACCCAATAGAGACAGAACAGCAAATAGTACAGATTCTCCTGAACGAAGGTTTGAAGAAAGAACACAAGGAGTCATGATCACTTGAGGTGATTACTGAGAGCAAAAGGAATGAGGAATGAGTAATGGAAAAAGTTGTAAATACCAGGTATGATCATGTCACCATTTGCAGACCTGAGGACTGTGCAGTTTCTTCCTTGCTTTGATATATTTATTAATATTTTATGTATAATAAATAATTATTTTGCCCTTTTTCTTTTTCCCTATCATTACCTTACTATCTGATACAAAGTGTTTTTATAGGAGTTAACTTTATATCTCATTATTTAACATACTAGAGACAAAGGGGAGAGTGCGATTCAGCTAGGAGAAGAATGAGCACCACATAAAGGAGAATAAAGTGACACAGAAGACTTTTGCATCTTATTTTGGGGCTAGACAACATATTTTTAGTTATAAAAGGGATAGATGTTACTATGTAAAATTGAAATATGATTTTGCTATTACTTAATTTAAAAGTTCAGTATTACAAAAAAAAAAAAAGAAAAAGAGGGTTGTATGCACTATTTCATAGTTTACATGTAGTTGTGCCAAAAGGCAGAAGGATGATATGACATTTAGAGACATCTTTTCTGAGCTATGTCTAGTCCTCATACAAGTTTCTCATAGGTGTGCTAAGTAGCATACACTAGTTAAGGTTTGTTAAAGCAACTAATTTGATAAACCATACATGTAACATTGGCAGAATAATACATTGTTAAAATAGTAAGTGTGATTTTTTGACTTTCTAAATGATTTAGGACAGCTTGATATATATGTATAAACAAATTTGTACATTGTGATCATTTGCTTAATATGCTATGTTTTAATAAAAATGGGAAAATTTCTTTAAAAATAAAGAAAAGAAAATAAAAGAAAAAGAGAGTTGTATGGATGCCACACTGACAAGGGGTGGACTCTGCTACATTTTCCTGCTCCATCAGCTAAGCTAGGAACTGTATTTTCTCAAATCACCTTCCCGGTGTGGTACTATGTTAGAATTGGCCAAAAGAGGAGCTTGTATGGGATTTGGAAGGCCTCTGCTTTTTAAATTCTTTGTGACCAGACACAGTGACAAACAAATGCAGAGAAGGTTGGTGGATTCCATGTTGTCCTCACCCTCTGCTCCTCCACATCTCACTCTTCTTCCTGTCTGTTGGCCTAAGTAAGAGTCAACACTAACTGCCAGTTATTCAAGGCCATCGTAGATCATCCAGCACAAATAAAGCATCCAGATGACTGCTACCTCATGAGGGGCCCCAGATGAGACCAGCAGAAGAACCACCCATATAAGCCCAAACAAAATTGCAGACCCACCATGTTTGTAAGTAAATAAAATGTTTGTTTTTGTTTTAATGTTTAAACCACTAAGCTTTGTGTGTGGGGGGTTGTTATATAGCAATAGATAAATAATAAATTTGGTATTCATAATGGCAGATGTCATTAAGTAGATATTTTAAACAGATAAAAGAAATATTTAAATACAGGTTTGAAATGTGTTTCTGAGCCAGTGACATAAGTAACTAAATTTATTAATGGAAACTATAAACCCCAAAGGATCTTTTTTCCACCAGATCAGTGAAAATGTTCTTTACATGACCCTGCAAATGTTTATTTATCTTCTTTCCTTTTCCCTTTCCCAGAGGTTTTAGAATTAACCAAAGCAGGGATGTGCATGCTGCTGAAGAGAAAGTAGGGCTCTCTCCAAAGCATCCATCTCTAGGGCAAATGGTTTGTTTAAATACTTGGCCTGTGCCTCAGTGTGTTCATCTGCAAAATGAGTGTTCTAGGAGATCTAGAGCATCAGATGGTTCTGGATGAATTTGATTGGGAGGAACACCACAAAACTAGAGAGGCAGAAGGATAATGCAGAAACCGAGCTCTGGTCATGTCAATCCTCTGTTCCAAACTCCTCAGGGTCCCCTCATTGGGGAAGGGCAGAGGACAAATTCCTTAAAGCCTGCCTTCTAATGACTTCTGCAATCTAGAAAAGACACATGTTCAGCCCAAGTTCGTCCCAAACACTACATTCTTCCTCAGTACCAGAATACCTGCTATTTTCTCAGTGTGTTCTGGACTTCCAATTTTTCAGGTCTTAGTGAATGTCTTACTTTACTCCTGAAGACTTTTCCCTGAGATTTTTCTCCTGTGGCAAATCTCCTATTGAAGCCTTCATGATACCCCAGTCAAAAGGTTGTGAGTCCCTCCTATTTATTCCCATTATACCTAGTTTGTGCCACCATGCTAATACTAATTAAATTCTATCAGGGATTAAAGTGCAAGGGAAGCTTCTCCTCTACTTACTCATTTATTTTTTGAGAGAGGAGTGATATCTTACTCATTTATTTTTTCTTGCCCATTTTTGACATTCCTTATTGCAGTTAGTGTTATTGCCTTGCACATATTATATGTTAAATAAATATTTCTCTATGAAAAGATAAGTAAATCAATGGGTTTGAAGAGAGATCTCACATATAAGGAATAGTTGTGTTTGGGAAGAAAAATGTTAAGTCATAAGCAATTTCAAAACTTTCTTTAAAAGAGTTGAAGTCTAGAACTTATCGAGTTACAGAAAATTGGATACAATAGAAAATGATAAATGATAAAACAAGGGCTTTAATTTTGTTTTCAGACTGTCTGGTTACAACTTGACCATTATAGAAAAATAAACAATTACTGTCAGGCTTGGTAAATTGTAAATGCTAACTAAACAGAGCAATTTGAATAGGATTGCACCATGTAAATAGTATTGATTTTTTGTGTGTTTGTATTAGAGTAAATCACTGTTAGAAAATAGCCTTCCTAGTCGATCATTTTAATTTAAACCTAATTATTTTAAGTATTCCCCAGAGCAATCACATTATATTCTATCCACATATTCCAGGAGAGTATACTGAGCATATGTACATATACACACACACTAGAATCCAGACAGTTTGCAATTCATCCTGTCTCATTGTAGAAACTCTTCTTAGGTCAAACCCCACCCCTTCTTTAAAACCCCACTGTTCATGCCCACTCAAGTTCTCTTGTAGAACACTTCGTGTCACTACCATAGGTTGGACCCAGTATCTGTATTTGCATCATCATTTAATTCCTGTGAACGAATTCCTGGTTCAAGTAAAGGTGAGAAAATGTGATAGTGATGGGCCTGGAAAATTTGTTCTATGTACTGGGGTGGGGGGTTCCAACTTGAGGACAGATGACACACACACACACACACACACATATATATATATATATATATATATATATATATATATACACATATATATGTATATATACACATATATATGCAGAAAAGACTGCACACATATATATGGATGGATGGATATATATGTATATATGTGTTTCTCTGTATATATATATATATATATATATACACACACACACACAAAAGTGTGGGGTAACAAAAAGCAACCCCTATAAACAAAACTAGGAAAATATTTTTGCATATGCATTTGGGGGGTGGTTCAGGAACAAGAGGGAATGCTCTTTGCTGTTATTCAGCCACCAGCCCCATGGACTTGTGGCAGCCCTGAAGAGAGAGGCTGTTTTCACTTAGCCCTGAGATACAGGGACACAGCATCACTGCTTCAGTGTCTAGGGGAAATGATGTTGGGGAGTGAGGCTTCCACAAGGAGCTCAAAGTGCTCTGATGTTCTGCGGTGAGAGCAAATGCCCCATGGACCCCACAACACTGACAGCTTCTGGAGAAGCAGCTGCCTTGACAGAGACTTCAGTGTTCTATACCCAGTTGTGGCAGAAGAAAGTGCAGCCCTCAGTGCTTTCTCCAGTGGATACTGACAAAGGAGAAATAGAGCAGATGAATGACCAAAGAAAGAGCTGGAGAACTCATGTGACACAAAATATTTTTTAAAAAATTTTTATTGAAGTATAGTTGATTTACAAAGTTGTGTTAGTTACAAGTGTATGGCAAAGTGACTCAGTTTTATATATATATATATATATATATATATATATATATATATATATATATATATATATATATATATATATATATATATATATATATATATTCTTTTTTCAGATTCTTTTCCATTATAGTTATTGCAAGTTACTGAATATAGTCCCTTGTGCTATACAGTAAGTAGGTCATTTTTGTTTATCTATTTTATATATAACTGTGTGTGTCTGTTAATCCCAAACTCCTAATTTATCCCTCCCCGTTCCTTCCCCCTTGGTAACCATAGGATTGTTTTCTATGTCTGTGAGTCTATTTCTATTTTGTAAATAAGTTCATTTGTATCTTTTTGTTTTATATTCCACATGTAAGTGATGTCATGATATTTGTCTTTGGCTTACTATACTTAGTAAGATAATCTCTAGGTCCATCCATGTTGCTGCAAATGGCATTATTTCATTATTGTTTATGGCTGAGTAGTATTCCACTGTGTATATATATACTACATCTTCTTTATCCATTCATCTGTCAATGGACACTTAGGTTGCCTCTATACTTGGCTATTGTAAATAGTGGTGCTATGAACATTGGGGTGCATCAATCCCTTCTAACTAGAGTTTTCATCTAATTTTGTCAAAAATTCTTAAGGTCTCCAAGAATGCAGGCCTAGGGTTAAACCAGAGAAACAGTCATTACATGGCTTTATTTTGACAGGCCAAATGATAAATCCTGGAGAAATTCTTCACATAAGAAACAGTTGAAAGAACCATTGACCTGGGGAAAAGAATAAGGATTTTATTACTTTACTTATTTTATTATATTTTATTATCTTAAAGCCCATTTGCAGAAGGGGAATTGGAATTTTAAGCAACTCTAGGGAAGTCACTGGTGCAAGTACAACGAAAGGCCAGTCAGTTTGGCTGCAGCATTGACCAACATCAGCACTGACCAACAATCAGAAAAACTGCCTCAGGAAGTATTGAGCTCACTCCCATTGGAAGTATGTAAGCAAGGAGACAAATCCCATGAACAATGTAGAGCTAATTCTTTTTTTTTTTAACATCCTTATTGGAGTATAATTGCTTTATAATGGTGTGTTAGTTTCTGCTTTATAAAAAAGTGAATCAGCTATACATACATATATATATATATGTATATATATATATATACATATATATATATATCCCCATATCTCCTCCCTCTTGCGTCTCCCTCCCACTCTCCCTATCCCACCCCTCTAGGTGGTCACAAAGCACTGAGCTGATCTGACTGTGCTATGCAGCTGTTTCCCACTAGCTATCTATTTTATATTTGGTAGTATATATAAGTCCATACCACTCTTCCACTTCGTCCCAGCTTACCCTTCCCCCTACCTGTGTCCTCAAGTCCATTCTTACAGAGCTAATTCTTGAGCCATGTGGAAGAGTAGCTGTCATATGGAAGTAAAAGAGACTCATTCAGCATGATTCGAGAGAGGAGCGAAACGGCTAGTCAGTTGAAGCTATAAGGAAATAGATTTTAGCTCATTAGCAAAAGCTTATTACCAACAAACAGACAGCCTTACAAGTTGGTGCAATAGCTCTTTATCACCAGGCATGTTCAAGCAGAGTTTAGCTGACTACATAACAAGGTTGTTTTGTTCTGGATAAAATTAGAAAAATACCAGAGTATCTTTGTAAAGTATTTTCTAAACAGCTAACCCCCTCTCATCAGATGAAGTGATGTGTAGATGATGATGTGATGTAGACATTATTAATAATAACAGAAAAGACTTCATAGCCCTTACCATATGCCTTCCACCATTCTAAGCACTTTAAATGTACTCACACATTCAATTCTCACACAATTCTATGAAGTAAGCATTTTTTTAATTATTATTTCTGCCTTACAGATGAGTAATTGGGGCACACAGAGGTTAAGTAACTTGTTCGAGGTCTCATAGCTAATAACCAGGATCACACCTAGCAAACCCAGCTCTACTATCCACCCTCTTAACTAACATGCTATGTTAGCTAAAATGGGATTGGGAGACTAAGCGACTCACCCATCAGCCTCAGCAACCTTGAGGTACCTCAAGGTACCTCACTTTAGAGCACAATTTGGACAATCACTGAACTAAAAAGACTATTAGTGCTTTTCTGACTCTAATTTCTATATGAAGGGATTCACAAATGCAAATCTCAGAAAACTTGGACACTGTAGAGCAAAATGAATTTTTTTCCCTCTTTACCTGGACCAGGTTCCCCAGAAGGGGCCATCCCTCAGCAGAGAGAAGACTCTGAGCCAGCTACAGAGAAAACCACATTGCCTGTGACCTCTGTTTTTTTTCAAGTTTCCAGTAGATAGAACATGTCTCATAGAAAAATCTCTCTTCATCTTGGGGCCACAGGTTAGCAAAAAGGAGAGGGAAGGAAGGAAGGAAGGGAAGAAGGGAGGAAAGCAGGGAGGGATGGAGGGAGGACACAAAGGAGGAAGGCTCAAGAAAGATACAATGACAGACAGATACAAAGAACAGGAAGTGAAGCATGGTTCTGAATGCTAAATGTCAGCCTCCTCAGAGGGTGGAGAAAAGCAGACTTCACTTATGTAATAACCCTAACTAGAATAGTCTCCTAATTCTACTCTCTCTTGTGTTATTTGCTAGAACTGGGAAGGCACATGAGCCAAGGAACTTAACAAGAATCCACATTTTATTTCAAAGCTACCATATGCTAGGCTTGAAACCAAACTCTAGCATATGTGCCCAAGCGCAACTGAATGCGAACAATTACACTGAAACATCAAGCACAGAATGGCTTTATGCATTTGTCTTCAGGAATTCCCAGAGCCTTTCTGAGCACTGTAAATCCTGCCAGCTTACTTTGGTCCTCTTTGGGGCACTACTCAATTCATAGACCCTGAGGCTATAAATGCTTTAAACTCTCTAGGAATTCCTCATAAATTAATACAACCCACCAGCTTTACCAACATTAAACAAACACATGAGAAAGAATAAGGTAGGATATGAGAGCTGAAAGGGGTGAATTTAAGAGACTATCATTTTTCAGATGAGCCTTAAGGATAAAAAGATACTAGGGCAGAAACTTGAATTTCTGGTCTCTATTCTAGCATTTAGGGTTGAGTTTTTTTCCCCTGTCATTATTCCACATGATATATGTCTTTCCAGATCATTGCATGCTTCCTTTTTCTTTAATCCTTCCCTAATCTACAGGCTCACAGAGGATATTCAGTCAATGTTGCTGATCAGCCCTATGTTCCATCTATTTTGAAATAAGACAAAATCTACAAGAGGTCTATTTGGCCAAAGATAAATTTCATCACAGAGGAATCCTCAATTCTTGCTCATTTTTTGTATGTTATAAGTTTGCTGAAGGTCTAAGAATGATTTCTCAGGATAATAGATACTGACTCCAGAATGGCATAGATGGTCTCTGATGCCTACCTCTATTCAGTAAGCAGTTCTAGACAAAGCTGACTCTGTTCTCTCTCCTTCCTAGTTCCATGTGGCCTCTTAATACTCTCATTCTCTCTCTCTTTCCTCCCTCCCTAACCTCTCTCCTTCATGTTCTTATCCTCTGTGCTTTATCTCAGTATCCACAAGCAGACCTGAATATGCTGATACAAGTATTTTGATATAATGGAGGACAAGACTCGGTTTAGACCTTGAACTTAAATTGCCCCTCCAGTCATCTTTTCCCATTCTCTTTCTAATGCAATCAGGGCAACTGTGAAGAGAGTGCTGCTTATACAGATAAATACTGGTATTATTGGATTTTTACCCATAGAAATGTACAAGTATCCATGAATTTTACTGATATAATAATGTCAAATCTTAAATAAATACATAGATAAATAAGTGCATACATACATACATAAATGGATAGCTCTTTCTCACAGTAGAATTCCAATTAATAAGTGTAGAAGGGAAGGTGGAAATCTAGACTCACCAGTAAGCAAGCAGTAAAAAGTATTACAGACAAGGTCCATGAGTTAGAGGGTGAGAGTTTGAGGAGAAATAGGATTTGCATAATCTCAAAATATCTCAACCAAGATGTTTTTCAACAACAAAAGAAAAGATAATAATTTTATAGTGGGAAAACTTGGCAGATGTTAAGTTAACCAAGTGATCAAAGTAATCATCACCCATGATGAGATATATCAACATCATGAACCCATCGATATGGTGCATGGAGGACACCACAACATTTTTGTGGCATTCTTGGCAAAAATTCATAACCATTCCAATGTCAAGAAAACATTGCACAAATTCACAGTGAGGGACATTCTACAAAATAATTCATCAGTATTCTTTAGAAGTGCCAAGGTCATGAAAGACAATGAAAGAATGAGGAACTGCTACAGACTGGAGGGGGGCTAAGGAGATATAACAACTAATTTCAATGCGATCTTGAATTGGATCTTAAAAGGGAAGAATGATATGGGAAAATTTGGTGAATTTTGAAAAAAAAAACTCTGTAATTTAGTTAATAATATTGTACCAGTGTTAACTCTCTGGTTTTGATAATTGCCCTATAGTTATATAAGATGTTAACATTGTTAACATTTGGGGAAGCCTGGTAAGGCATATAAGGAAACTCTTTGTTTTTTACTTTTGCAACTTTCCTCTAAGTCTAAAGTTAGTTCAAATTAAAATGTAAAAAAAAAAAAAGAGCATGCTACTTTGATTTTCATTCTGCTCTTGTACCTTGCATGTGTCTTCCAGAAGTATGACTGTCCCTGGTCATGATACTAACAAAATAGCAACCAATCCCAACATTGATTCCTTGGAGAGTTCATAAGAAAATTGAGGGGAAGGTTTGATTCTAATTCTTCAACCCAAGCTACTATTTATAGATGTCATGAAGGAAGATGAAACAAGTAATGGGATTTATACTTGCCTCCCTAAGCCTCAGTTTTTTATGACTGTGATAACAGCAATGTTTACAAAGGGAAGATAAATAATTTAATCTTGACAAATCACTTGTGCTTTGGAGTTAGATGTCCTCTATAACATTTATTTGCTTTTAAAATACATGTAATGTTATTTTATTGTTTATCCCATAAACCCATAGTTTTTGTTATATCATGATTTCACTAGCAACTATCTTTACCAACAATAACATTTTCCAGAATGTAATCCCTATGATTGACAAGAGTTATTATTTCTAGAAAGATGGACTAACACGTGCAGATGAGCTGTTTCTACAATAAGCTACATATAGGATCATATTGTAAAAAAGATGTTTTATGCATGCATAATGGGAACTCAACTGCCATTTCTTCGAAAAAAATCCAAGAATGTCCTACAAGGACAAACTTATGATAACTACTGTTCATTGAGTGTTTTCTGGATCCCAGGACATGCTTGATACTTGACCTACATTATCATAGTTAATCTCATCTTGGACCTTCAAGATAGCCATTATTATACCCATTTTAAAAAGTGAGAAAATTTCACCAAGGGGGGAAAGTGGGGGTGTAGGGGGGAGGTGGTGTGATGAATTGAGAGATTGGGATTGACATATATATATACCAATATGTATAAAATAGATAACTAATAAGAAACTGCTGTATAAAAAAATAATAAAATAAAATTCAAGAAATAAAAAATTGAGATTCAGTTTTCACACAGCTAATAGGTAGTGGGAACCAAGAGCCAAGTCCTGATTCCTCTGCCTCCAAACCACACAAGTCTCTTCCTCATAACAGGAAGTCCAAGACATCAAAAGTCTATCATCTTTAGCAACAGGGTCAAGATGATTTAGCCAAGTGAATGCCTTAAAAATATAGAGCGACTTTTTGTCTGAGAGTATTGATGATGCTGTTTGTGCTGACTGTGTCAGAATTATCTGAGCACTTGCTGTTCCCTAGCTGATGTCACAGGGAACAGTTCTGCATCCTGTCCAAGAAATCCTGAGAGCATGAAGAAGGAAAACTTAACCAGTGCTCCATTGGCACCTTCCAGAGGAGGTGACATTTAAACTTAGTCTTGAGAAATGAGTCATACAGCCAGACAAGTGTGGGAACTGGATTCCAAGCAGAGAAAACCACACTCACAAATGTACAAAGGCATAAACTGGGAAGAATTGCACATAGACAAGTGTAGATAGAGTAGAGGGACTTCACATTGTGCCTATGTGCATGTAAGAAACACAGAGAGAGTTCAATCACTATTGGTACTTTTATAAAACTTGCAATCTCACCAGGGAAACCCAACTTCTACACAAGAAGCTGGTGAATTTTCAAATGAGCAGTAAAAACTCATCTCTTAATACCCTGCAAAATGCCTCTCAAACATCTGACCTTCTCCTCACTCTTTTCTACCTCTACCTGTACAATACAGCTTAATTTGAGAAACAAAAGGCTGTCTACTTCCCAACATTTATTAGGCCGAAAATTTAATGGTATACTTTATTTATTTATATTTTTAATGAAGATAGCATATAAAGCTGTTATTCTTGCCAATCAACTTCCTTGATATAGGAGCCTGATTCAGGTGAATGGATTTGCCAATTTTGCTCTGAAAACACTACTAGGGGCACCTTACTCATGTGTTATGCCACCTTAAGCAATGACAGAACAAATACCAAGCAGTGGGAAACAGGATTGTTATTTATCATCAGCTACTTTGTCTTAAGCACTGAACATAGTCAGTGAACATTTATTGAATGCTCACTCTGTGTCAGAGTTTACTGCTTCACAGGGATCTTCTTGTTTAATCTTCACAATCACTCCAAGAGGAAGGTTCTAGATTTATTGTACTCAGTTTACAAAAAGAAAGTGAGGCAAAAAATTGTCCAAGAGCACCAATAAGTAAGTAGCAGAACCGAGAATTTACATGAACTATATCTGACAACACAGAGACTCATGCGATCTATCTGAAAACAGTACTATTTCCTGAATGATTATCCTGGGGCAGATGTGTGACCCTGGACTCCCCAGACCTAGCTAGTTATAGGCAAAGTTGAGGATGACTTTTATAAATCTACTATGCTCTAGCCCCCATCCAATTTTTATTATGGGTACTCTAACTTCCTCTATGAAGAAATGTGATCAGTCAGAAGCAGCCATGGGTACTTGGAGCTTTCATAAAAAGAGAACTAGGTACTCTAATGGCACATCTTCCCAACGTAAAGAGGCCATCTCGCTGGTGGCACAAATCCTCTAGGACTCAGGCATCTCTACATGCTGGGAAAGAAAGCTAGATCTCATGTCTCCCAAGGATATCACAGGAGGAACACTGTGTTTCTCACAGGAGGAACAAACTGAATGTAGGGCAAAGGAAACATTTCAAGTGAAATGCTTTAATTCTATTTGTCTTCTACTGAGTGTCCAACTTTATACTCCTGCACTCCAGTGGTGCTATCTAAGACTTAAAGAGTTTGAATAACTTGCCAAGGATACACATAGTTGATAAGTAGCAGAACAAATGCTCCAAAAAGCCTTCTATTTCCTTGTCTGTTGTTCTAATGTCAGAATTGTGCTGTTTTTCATTTGATGCTTGCAACCTTATGAGAAAAATGAGAGGGATGGTCAGAAGTCATTCTGCCATGAGAAAGTTCTATCATGCTCCAAACCTCATTTTCTCTCCTCTCTTCCCTCTCATAATAGGGGCATAATCTCTCCTTCTAAAGGGTTTGAGGGCATTAAATGAGGTGATATATATATTAGCATGATAAACAACACAGGACAAGTTCAGGACAAAAGAGGCTCAAACTGATGTTTAGATTCAAATAGAGCCTCATTTGTCTTCATCTTGGAAAAAGGACGAGAGTGGCAATAAAAAGATAAGGAAGAAGAAGAGGATAGAAGGTAAGGAAAATAACAAGGAAAGAAGGAAGGAGAAAAAGTAAGTGCATTGACCAAGGAACTTCCAACCATCTGAAGCTCTCCCAAGACCAGTGATTCTCCTTCTTCATATCATTACACCCTTTTCTCCTCTCTGAGGTGAATCTAAAACCAGTTCTTCAGAGAGTTTCAAGAGCCATCTTTACTAATTGCATGAAATAGTTAAATAAAGCATTGTTGAGATAATGGTTTAGCAAAAGTTTGGAAAGTATGGGTTATACTTTGACAATCTATGGTCTTTAAAAAGGAGAATGGGCCAGAACTAAGGTTACTTGGAGCCAGACTATGTAGTAGCACTGTGAAGCTACTTACACATGACACTGGTGAAATACTATATTGATCAGAGTTCTTAAGTACAAAGAGCAGAACCCGACTCTGGTCGATTAAAGTAGAAAATGAACTTATTAAAAAGCTATTGGGGGAGATCAGCTTGGTGCTTTGTGACCACCTAGAGTGGTGGGGTAGGGAGGGTGGGAGGGAGGGAGACGCAAGAGGGAACTGATACGGGTATATATGTGTATGTATAGCTGATTCACTTTGTTACAAAGCAGAAACTAACACACCATTGTAAAGCAATTATACTCCAATAAAGATGTTAAATAAATAAACAAACAAACAAATAAATAAATAAATAATTGGGAAGATCACAGACTCGTCAGAAATCTGGACAACCAAAGTTTGAAAATGGACAAGAACAAAAGATTGTAACTCTCATCACTGCCATCAGAAGTCTGGTGAGTGAGAATCTTGCTGCCTAAGAAGCCAAGTGGGCTTGGCAAGAGATTTAAAGATCAGCAAAAGTGGAATATCAAGTTCAGACCATTCTCATCTCCTTTGGCACAGGTTGGAACCAAAAATGGCAGCTCCTACTAGTGTGACCTCTTTTATGTTCTAAAGGACAGATCACAAAGCTCCAGCTGTGGAATCAGAAACCCTAAGTTTCAGCTGCATCGTGGCCACTAACCAGATGTGTGGTGACCTTTGGAATCACATAACTTTTGTCCAGTCCAAGTTCTGCATTTTTCAGGTGGTGATAGTAACCCCCAACTTGTTCCTGCACAGGGCTGCTGTAAGAAGTAAATGGGAAGTGAGATATAAATGGTCCTGAAAACTCTTAAGTCCCTGCAAAATGCTAAGAATCTTCCTCATGATCATTAGTTTTTAATTATTACTAGAAGGTGATATAGCACATGTCAAAAGCAGTCCCCAGGGACAGCCACCCCAGGGTCAAACTCTGGCTTCACCTCTTACCACCTTAGTGACCTTAGAAAAGTCTAGTTAACTTTCTGAGCCTCAGTTTCCTCATTTAGAAATGGGAATACGATTAACTATTTCACAGGATTAGTGTAAAGATCAAAAGAGATATTACATGTGATGCAGAGTGCCTGGGACTCAAAAAGAGTGGTAAGTAGTAACATTAGTAATAGTAATAAGAATACATCAAGCCTCATCTTCCCCTGGTTGCTGCTAACCCTCTCATCACCTATAGCAATTAATCATGTATGATTTTATAACATCTTTGAATTACTGTTTGGAACTAATAAATAAATTTTTATTTTTATTTATATTTTGTTGCTGTTGTTGTCACTAACTTTCCATCTATTAGAGGTCTGTTTGATTGAACTGATTTTCTCCCCAACCAAGAAGGATAAAAAGCTTTCAAGAATCCCTGCCTTTCTTCTGTATCAATCACAGCAAATAAGGGGTTACTGGGGATTTGGAGCACTTGCTAAAACATAAGGCATCTAACCTTGTCAGGAGCCCTCGGGCTTTTGCCAGTACTTCTGCTCTTCTCTGCACACAGCCCTCTGTGGAAAAGTACTGCCCAGACTTTATGAATTATTAATCTTATCATGACATCAAATACCCACTAGATAAAAGGAACCAGTGGCCTCCACAATGAGAATCTCAGAGAAAGCCAAGAGTCAGTGATACCCTTTTGACCACAATCAGGATTTTTTCTTCTCCCCTCTGAGGTGGAGGACAATCTCACGTATTCTCAGCTCCTTCATACACATAGGTTGAGGTCCATCAGGTGTTTTAAAATACAACTGATTCCTTTTGGGGGCTGATCTGGAGGAAAAGGCTTTAAGTAACCCTCCCTTCAGTTTATGATACCACACCAACTTTAAATGTTTCAGTTTTGAGTTCACAAGAACTGGAGCATAAGTAGAGACTTGACGTCTTTTCAATTGTCTGTTTTCCCTTCAAAGACCAGTTGCTGTATCTAACCAGATCAAAATCACCAGAGAATAGAAAATTATTGACACATGGAAAATTCCAGTAGTAAAAGATAATACATCTGTCATATTCCACATTACTTGACAAGGCTTTGAGCCAAGTTCTTAGTATGGCTAACCTTTGAAAGAATGCATTTATTTTTAAGTCAGAGAGAGAAAATGTCAGGACAGAAAGATCACGGCTCAAGAGATTTGGACTCTGTAGCTTTGAGCTTTCTTTCAAAAGCATTTACTGAGCACAGGTACTGTGGAGTATACAGACATACCCATCAGGGAAAACTATCTACCACTTATGCAACACCAAGTTTATATCAGACTCTACCAGGTGGTTTACTCATACCATCTAATTTACCCTCACAACAACCAAAGGATATAGGGTTTGTGACCCTTTGCTTTTGAAGAAATTGATGCTTAATAAGACATGCACTGACTAGGGTCAGCTGAAATTTAAGCCTAGATTCATCTGGATCTAGAAATCCTTAATAAACATAATTTATCAGGAGAGCCTGATGAGTAAACAGCTAGTGCCAGAGCAATACACAATTAGCAAGATAGAATTAAATCTGTAACAGCTAGAGAAGATCAAAAGCTGTAGGGAGGTGGTAGAATGAACAACTGCCCTGGTTTGTCCAGGACTGAGGGGTTTCACAGGATGCAAACTTTCAGTGCTAAAGCTGGGGCCATCTTGGATAAACTAAGACAATTAATCACCCCAGAGGTAAGGGGCAAGGTACTAAAGGACAATTTGTACCCAGGTGAGGAGTTTGACCTTTGTCCTATAAAGAACAAAATGACTGATACGGGTATGTGACTGTTTTAAAAGAGGAGGGGACAGAGAGAACTCTGGCTGCTTCTTTTGAGTGTATAACGAATTAGAGATGGTGAGGCTTATAGGGCTTGAATAAAGAGGGAAGACTGGGAGAGGGACATAAGGAGGAAGGAAGTGAAATAAATGACATATTTCCTTTTTGCTTGAACACTGTAATTCTAAGATTAGATTTCTCAAATGATGAAATCTAATCTAATACAAACAGAAGTCTATATGATATACTGACTAAATAGACTAGAATATTTTTAGCATATAATTCACTATTTATTGTTACAGGTTGTATTGTGTTCTCCACCATCCCCCCCCATACAAATATATATTGAAGTCCTAACCCCTAGTACCTCAGTATGTGACCTTATTTGGAAATAGGATCAATTCATTGCACATATAATTAGTTAAGATAAGGTCATATAAGCATAGAGTGGACCCCTAATCCAATATGACTAGCGTCTTTATAATAAGACTGCTATGTGAGGACAGAGAGACACAGGGAAAGTGTCATGTGATGACAAAGTAAACACTGGAATTATGCAGCTGAAAGCCAAGGAAAGCCAAAGACTGTCAACAAACCACCAAAAGCTAAGAAGAGGCAAGGAAGGATTCCCTTACAGTTTCCAAAGGGAACAAGGCCCTGCTGACACCTTGATTTAGAACTTCTGGCCTCTAGAACTGTGAGACAATACATTTCTGTTCTTTTAAGGCATCCATTTCGTGGTAATTTGGTATGGCTGCCCTAGGAAACTAATACACTAGCTCAAATATGTACAAACTTTGTTTTACCAAAAAGGAATAGAATGGAGATAGGGCAGAATATCAATAATCTGCTAAGAAACATATAGGAAGCAGGCACCAAGCTGAATGCTTTCTTGGGACTTTTTTAGTGAATCATGTAAACAGTCCTATAAAAATCCAGGCACAGGTGGAAAACTCAGACTCAGAAAGAGGTTGCAGCTCATCCACAAGTACATAGCTAAGAAGCAGCACACCCAGGGTTTGAACTCATATCTATCTGACTTCAAATTCCTCCCTTGAGTTTCCTAAAAAGAGTGACAGGGAAGCCAAGGCAGTGAGCCAGATGGCTCTGAGAACCTGGCAGAGCTCTAAGCAATTTACAAAACATGAGAAAACACAGTTTTGAGGGTACTGGGATTGGGGTTGGGGGAGGGCAAGCAGAAGTAGAACTTCTTGCCCCACAGCTCTGGAACACCAAAACATGATGACATCCTTATCATCAGGACTTGCCTTTCATCTTCACTTTGGGCTCTGGAACACAGAGGGAGGCAAAGACAAAGCATGTTAAGAGAGAGTTGAGAATAAAGAAGTCTTTTTAGAAGCCCTGGACCTTACAAGGAAGACACTTTCTTAATTATTTTCTGGATGAACATCTGATTAGAAATATCATTTGCAAGCCCCACCTGCTGTGATGTCTCCTGTTTTTAAAGTTGATGTTCAGAGAATGTTAGAATCCTAATATATAACTTCATTTCCCATGGAAAACAGAACAGTGATTATTTTGGGCCTTGGGAAGTTAGGATCCAGTCACGGAATTCAACATTACCCTTATATAATCTAGGAGAGCAGTGAACAGAGCCAATGAGAAATCTCAAAGGAAAACATGCCGCCTGCAGAATTAGCCTGAGTCATTGCTCAAAGTAAGAAGCTGTGTTTAAATCAGGAATTATTTTTAAATTTCAACCAATGACCCCTTCACCCTGACAATGAGGCTGTCATCTTTGGAAATGAGCCAGTATATTTTTGTCTGTGTATTAAAGATGTTCTTGCTACAATATTCATAATATAGAGGAAAGGCCCAGGGCCTAAGGCCAGGAAACAGAATTCCAGTCCCCACTGTGCAACTTAGTACATCATGTTCCTCTCTGTGTCTCAGTTTCCTCATCTATAAAATTTTTGATTCCAACATGTTTCTCTTTCTCCTGGTTCCACTCCCCTGTCACGCCCTCCTTCATCTCATCTCCTTTCCTTCTCAACCTACACTTTACCATTGCCATGATGAAGAGAGAATGTAAGTTGAGGGTTTAGTGACAAGACACAGGAAAAGCCCATATAATGAATTCATTCATTAATTTATTTCACCGACCACCCACTACATGTCTCAGTCAAGTACTAGGCTTGGGACTAAGAGAATAGAACATCATCCCTGACCACTAGGATCTTACAGTCCTGGTGAGGAGAGAGAGAGAGAAATAAATTGTTAATTATAAATGAGTGATATAGGTGAGAAAACACTAAAATGCAGTGGAAGCAGGTATTACAGGGCTTTAGCCAGTCCATTTGGGGTGTGGAAAGCTTCCCAGAGGAAGCAAATCTGGGGAAGAGAGTGAGAAAGAGAATATTATAGAAATAAGGAGCACTGAGGATAAGAAAAAATTCAGGAAGTTCAGTATATCTACAGTTTTAGGGCATGTGGCTAAAGCAGAGAATAAAGGGTCAAATGACAACATTCCTTATGGGCCTTGTTAAGGAAAACAATTGACTTACCAATCATGGTCCACATAATCACTTTGCTGGTGCTGGCATTTCCAGCAGTGAGTCCAGAACAGTCAGATCCCTGAACATGAAGGATGTCGCTTAAAAGAGTGATAAGAACTATTGGGTAATGTTCCAAAGGACTAGAACTGAAGAGTAGAAACTACAGAAAGCAGGAATTTTAAACAATCAATGTCATTACATTGGAAAAGGATGCCTAGCAGAATAATAAATTCTCCGTCAATGACTGGCCTATCACTCGCTAGAAATGTATCGTAGTTGGACAACATAAGCTTTAAAATCTCTTCCAAACCAGTGAAGCTTATTTTGTGTCCATTTTTCCTCCCAGTGGACATCCACTGAATCATTTATAAAAGAGAATACAGACCAAATTGGTGATATTTCTGAGAGTTTTCACCAACAAATTTTTAAATACATTATTTCTTCCTCACTTACCCAATATGGCCCCAATCTTCAGAAGCTTTCTATCTATTAGACAAATTGTATTTATCAAGCAGTTAATTAACTTTATGTTTCAGTAGTACAAACCCAACAACAGTATTGTGATTTAACTAGAGATTTCTGAATATTTAAACTAGCTTGAAGTCTAACCAACTGGGGACTCAAGATTGGAAAACTCCAGAGAATATAATCTTCAAGGTCCCCTCTAGCAATGACAGTATATGACTCTAGGGATTAGAGTGAGAGAGGAGTGAGAAATTGGATCCCCTCAAGATTTTGAAGACATGTTCTGAGAAGAGAAAGGAAAAGTGGGTATGTATGTACCTCAGTGAGGAGGGAAAGCCATTGGTAGGGAAGATGTCAAGAACAGTCTAGAGTAGCAGGGAATCATGGAATACTGTGGATAGAGCATGGGGTGCATGGATTTGCAGATCTGGCTATGGGTTGGCTACTTATTGACTCATTAGAGACAAGTATTTCACCACTCTGAGTGTCATTTCCTCTTTTGTGTATCGGGCCAATGATTCTTAGCTTGAAAGTGTCATTGCAAAGATTAAACAAAATACTTTATGTAAAACAACTAACTATCCTCAACACACAGTAGGTTTTCAAAGGACAGTAGTCATCATAAGACAATGATGCTTTAATCAAGAAGTTTAGACACCAAGGAGCAGCTTAATTTGTTTACTGTGCAGAAAGATGAGAATCTTTATTGCTCTAATGACAGTTAGATGCCTTTAGAAGCTGCCTAGGGATATTGTGCAGTTGTCATTCCGATAATAAAAGCAGAAATGAGAGGAGAATTAATGAGGAAACCAGACAAATCCAAAATGCTGGGCCATCATCTGTCTGGATCGCATCAATGCAGGGGAGGGAGGGATGACGTAAGTGTTTATTTCTAACTCTCCCTCTCTGAGAATGTTGAGTGTTTTCAGTCTGGCTTCTGCATTTAGAGCTCCCAACACACCTTGACTCCAAACTGCATTCCTTTTTAAATCTTTTGCTGCTGTTTTTGTTAGCCTGGATCCCTAAAGCACCTGTGTGCATGATTATATTCCTGGTACGTGCGTAGGAAGGTAATAAAGATATGCTCCCCAAGAACTAGGAAATATGGCAATGAGATTGTACTCCTAAGAGTTAAACCAAAAGGTCAGTACTGTTAAAATAAGATATGCAAAGTCACCTCCCAAAGATGAGCCAGCAGGATGGGGGTTAAGCTCAATGAATATATTAAAGTATCTACAGAAAAATTATTTGGTCAGAAGGAAACTGACTAGCATGGAAACAGAGAACCACAGAAGCAATGTGTGCAGTGTGATCCTCGCCCTGTCCGAGGTCATGCCACTTACCAAATGCATTGGAATCTCATGGACACCAATCACCTTGAGGACAAACCCCCAAATTCCTTACATGGCTCATGAGATCCTACATCATTTAGCCCCAACACATCTCCCCCATCTCACTTCTCTTCACTCAGTTCACTCTCTCCCTGGCCTTCTTGTTGTTTAGGAAATGTCTGTTCTCTTGCCCGGGGATTCTTTTTTTCCCAAATTTTGCATGGCTCCCCCGACCCCTCACTTCATTCCTCAAATTTAACTCCACCTATACTTCCTGACCACCTATCTAAAATCCAGCTCACAAAGAGCCAGGGTCCCGCAGCATGTCTGTAGCTTGTGAAATGGCCAGACATTGTCCTGAGACCTATGAAAGCAGTGCAAAAAGAAAAAATTCAAGTGCAAAAGCCAACAAATATCATGCCAGGAAGAGCTGGTTTAAAAGTTGAAAGAGAGGTTCACTCTGCACAACAGAAAGCTGGTGAAATATTCAGTCTCACAGATTGTGAAACTGCAGCAATATTTCCTGAACAGGGAAGAAACTCATCCAGAAGAAGCTTATTTATTGAAGCAGGGTTTCATAGTTATGAATCTGGCTCGCTAAAGCAAGTGAATATCTTCTAGAATACTTATTCACTGTGTCATTTAAATATATTTAGTAAATTTTTTAAATTGTTTTTCCCCAATCCCTCATTTTCTGAGACTTTAATTTTACCAAATGAGGTCTGTGAAATAATGGGTCTTTAAGAAATGGAAAGTGATAACTCGGTTTCATTCCAATTTGGCAAAAGCATCCCAAATGGAAGTTGGAGATATCAGACGATCCTATGACTTTCAAATCCAATAAATGCCTTTTGTTCTGATTGCATTCTCACTAAGAAATGTTCTGATTATGACTAGGCTGTTCCCATGGCTCTGCTAGGGAAAGAAAGATCTAGTAATTTGGACCTGAACTTTCTGTCTTCCTATGTCAATTGTATTTCTCACTGTTAATCAATACATATCCCAAATGCCCTACTGAGTAGTTAACTTGTGCTTTTGTATTTGTTTGTTTGTGTCTGTAATAGTGTAGCAAGAAGTTTACTTGAGCACTCTGATGGGAATGAAAAGGATAATCCTGTGGACCTTTACATCAGGGAAAAATTGAAGGCGAGGGGAAGTTAAGGACTTTTTGGTTACCAGCTTCTGAGCGCCTCCTAATTACCATCTAGTTCTATGTGGATCATCTGTGGAAACATAAAGAATGTGGGGTGTGTGTGTGTGTGTGTGTGTGTGCATGTGTATGTGTATGTATTACTGTTCCAAAATATGATTTGCGAAGGCAGAGGTGGGAGGAAATTATGGTTGGAATTCTGGTGGAGCCCATTAGACTTAGAGAAGAAAAAGAGCAGTCCATATTCCAGTATGGTTCCTCTGAGGAACTGAGGTTTGGAGAAGAATGGTTCTGAGAACCAGACAGCCGGGATCCAAAGTCCAGGGCACCCATGGTCAAGCTTGGTACAGGGGGAATAAAGCCATCCTCCTCTAAAGGACCCTGGGAGACTGAACAGGAACCTGGACAAGTGAAACAATCCAGTAGGAGAAGCTTGAGTCAATTCTAATAATTCAAAGGTCAAAAATGAATGGTGATGTGAATATCTGAGAATCTAAAGATCTTCACATTTGTTACAAATGAATTGGCATCTCACATACACTTCTCTGCTCTCACTCAGCATGCAGACCAATGAGGATTCTGACTTTGCACACTGAGTGTCACATAATGCTACTTTCCCTTGCCAAAAAACACAGTGACCTGGGAAAATTATAATGGTGGAATCATTTTTGTTTCTTCAGTATTAGGACCCTGCCCTCCTTTCTTTCAACCTATATTTATTGAGCATGTACTATATGCAAGGATATTTCAGGAATTTTATAGAAATAAAAATAAGAGGGCTTCCCTGGTGGCGCAGTGGTTGAGAGTCTGCCTGCCGATGCAGGGGACGTGGGTTCGTGCCCCGGTCCGGGAGGATCCCACATGCCGCGGAGCGGCTGGGCCTGTGAGCCATGGCCACTGAGCCTGCGCGTCCGGAGATGTGCTCCGCAACGGGAGAGGCCACAACAGTGAGAGGCCCGCATACCGCAAAAAAAAAAAAAAAAAAAAAATAAGAGACTCCTGCTGTAAAGTGAATTCACATAAGTAGAATAAATGCATCATGACTGGATGATGATAAGAATTCAGTCCATGTTCAAAGGTAATTTCCTAAAAGAACTATAATGTTATGCACCCCAACCCTCCCAGTTGTGGTGTGCACATGTGTGCATGCACACACACACACACACACACATACACACACACACTTTCCCCTTCCTTTACAGATCAGGTGAGAGTATAAAGATACAGAGATGAGAATTTTGTTGGCTGATAGATAGATGGAAGATGATGTCTCTAAAAATTACCTTCAGGGAAGCAGAAGAAAAAAGATCCAGACTGATATTTGTAAGAAGGATACATTTGTATAATAGTGAAATGGTGTAGACACCTTCCTAATCTTACGGAATGCAATATCCTGGGTGTTTGGCTATCTTGCCTTTCAGCATGTTTTGGTTTGGCAGAGGCCATGGGCTTCAGAACATACTAGTAAGCTTGTTAAAATGCAGATCCCTGAGCCCCAGACCAGACCTCCACTGAATCAGAACAGCTACAGTGCCCAGAAATCTTTCATTTCAGCCAGGCTTCCCAGGGGATTCTCATCCAGGTCATAGTTTGAGAACCACTATTGGAACTTTTGTTTCAGTAGATTGATCAGAGCTAATAACATACCAGGAACTTTGTTCTGATTCTCTGTTGATGGGTAAGAGTGTTTATTTTACTAAAATAAAATGAATTATTAAAAAAATAAATAAAAGAACTCAGTCCATGTTTAATTCTATATAGAAGAGTTTTATAAGGAGGGGATTCAACTTATTGCTGTAGCAGAGCCTCGTTGGCTGTTTAATGACAGTCTAATGAGGTCTCCGAGTGTCCTAAAGGAATGATTCTGTCCTGCTGCTTTCCCTTTAAGGAGGGGCCTTTGAATCTAGGTCTGCATTAAGTATGAATCAAGCTTTCTGTCTGTGTCTGATGCATATATGAGTGAAATCCACCTCCATATCACTTGTTCCTGGGGGGGATTTTCTCTCTGCATTACACCTGCCGAATGCTATCCTCTTTTCTCTGGCAAGCTTGGATACATGATTAATATTTTAAGCCTCCCAGGTCCCACTTTCCCTAGTTTCAAAAGTGCCTGAATATTGGACTTTTAAAAAATGTATTTATCTCCTTACCCAGACTGTTGAGGAGGAATTGCAAGGAGAAGGCACAGCCACGGGGGCCAAAGCAAATCCGGGCAAATCTTTAAATTGCTTCTGCAGTCATCTGGGTTTTCTTTCATTACCATCGCAGATGCTACTTCTCTCCCCTGCTGACCTTCATTTTGGAAAGGAAGAGAGAACAGTTTTAAGAAGGCATTAGATCTTTTCCTTCCAAACAGACTTGAAATATATGGTGAGTGTTGTCAGTTCAGAGAGAACTCTGTCTGGCTTCCCCTCCTGACCTGGGCACTGCCATCCTCCCCAGCTCAGCTCCCAGGAGATTCGTCTAATTTATCCCTCCTCTCCAGGAAGCACTGCTGAAGTTTCCCCCACAAGGCTTCTTGCATTCACCTCACGGATGGCTGCAGGCACCTGGTTATCTCCCAATCCACAGTCTCCTTACAGCATGGCTCTTTTTGCTCAAGAAGCAGAAAAAAACCTCAGATACAGAAGCAGGAAGGGCTGGCCACACACCCCAGAACACAGGATATGAGTGTTTATGTTCAGATTCAGCTCTGACCCTTACTCCTAAACTGGGGCACATAGGCTGATCACGTTATGCTTCAATTTATTTACCTGTAAAATTGAAGGTGGCAATAAAGGAAATAAATAATAAAGAGTAAATAAATAATAAATGACGATACAGGCAAGACTCAAATGTTACAAAATTTGTACAATCTACTACACAGATCCAATTGTTTGCATCTGCAGTACAGGTGAATGGAGTTTGGGAAACTGGTCTGGAAAGATGCTTGCTAAATTCCCCTCCCTCTCTAAATTTGTAAGGGTTGACCCACATAATAGGTAACTATTTATTGAGGTACCATGTCTGTGTTGGATAGTAGAGATACAAATAACAATGAGGGACAGTGTTTGCTTTTGTGGTGTTCATAGTCTAGTGAGTCAGACAAAGCTACAAACAGCTACAGGAGAAGCTCTGGCCACTGCCCTCCACTTAGCCAAGTAGCCGGGACAATGGAAGGTGTCCCTTCACTAGGCAAAGTATACTGACTCATTCCCAGAACATGCTGAATGTTTGCAAACAATAGAGTCCTCTCTATTACACAGTTACACTGTGTGCTTCTGCTCCCACCAGCTTTTGATTGAACACCACTTGTCCTGATTGCACCGAATCAAAGATCTCTATGTATTGACAATATATTATGATAAGCTGGAATGAAAACAGGTGCAAAGAAGCAGAGGCACCTGCCTTCAAAGAGCACTGCTGCAGAGCTAGGCAATGACAGGTTTGAAGCTAAGGACACAGCACCAGCTGCGGCTCTCCCTGGTACTGTGACTTTGGGCAATGCACTTGACCATTTGAGCCTGTATCCCCACTTGTAAGATGGAGATGAGTCTACCTGCCTGTCAACAGTGTTGTGAGAAATAAATGAGGTAATACACGTGAAAATGTTTTTTAGATTGTCAACATTCTTACAGTGTTATTTTCAGAGCCTGGCATAAAGAAGAAGCTAAAGAAAATTCATGGAAGGAATAATGGAAAGACGTGAGGGAGGAAGGGAAGGAGGAAAGAGATAAGATACACAGACGACATTTTTAAAAACTATAAAATAGAGAAACACCTGCCAAGGACTGATAGATTATAGGAATTCAGAGCAGGAAGAGGTGACAGAAGAGTAATAGGATCATGTTTGCATTTTAGTATTAATTTAAAATTATTTTAGTAACATTAAATACGATAGATTTGTGAGGAGCAATACCAGAGATAAGGAGACCAGTTGAAAAACAGCTTGAATAGTCACTAATAATAAACTGAAGCAGTGTCAACGGGGTGAACTCAATATATTAAAGCCAGTCTAAGGAGGAAGACATTTCAAGGTGCAGCGAAGAAGGTGTTAGAAATAATTTCCAGATTTCTCACTGGGGTAGGTGGCTGGATGAGTATGTCATTTAACTGGGACAGGGAATATCTGAGAGAAAGAAGGTTTGGGCAGGAAATGGTGAATTCAGTTATAGACACATTGAATTGAAGTTGCTATAGGACAGCCAACCTAAGACAGCAGATAGCTGGATATAGAGTGCTGAAGCTTAGATTCACAGATGTGGGACTGATGCAGAGAAAATGACTGAGATCATCCCCTGATAACTGTGTAGGGTGAGAATAACAAAAGTGGGCTCAAGAGAGTACCCTGAGAACTCCATATTTATAAGGTTTAAAAATTTGTTGTTGGGCTTCCCTGGTAGTGCTGTGGTTGAGAGTCTGCCTGCCGATGCAGAAGACACAGGTTCATGCCCTGGTCTGGGAGGATCCCACGTGCCGTGGAGCGGCTGGGCCCATGAGCCATGGTCGCTGGGCCTGCGCGTCCGGAGCCTGTGCTCCACAATGGGAGAGGCCACAACAGTGAGAGGCCTGCATACTGCAAAAAAAAAAAAAAAAATTTGTTGTCAAGGTTAGACAATTCATATGTAATGGTCAATGATATTTTGAAAGAAGTGAATCTGGAGTCAGACTAATGGTCTCCAGTCCCAGCTCCATCACTTACTGACCTGAGTAAGTCAGTTCAACTCTCTGAACCTTGGTTTTCCTGTAAGTAAAATGGGAATACAAGTGGAATCACCTGTTGGGACGACTAAACAAGATAATGGGGGTAAAGTGTTTATCCCAGTGCCTAATTCATAAATACATACATATATTTAAAATGTTAGATGTTTTAAGGGACTTTGGAGAAAAGAATTTTATTTGTTTGTGTTTTTGATTTTTTTCTAGTTTCTGAATGACAGTTGTTTTCCAGATCACCAGTGTAGGAAAAGACCACTGAAAGATCTGTCATTTTTTTCTCAATTGGCCATTAAGCAGCCTCCAGCATCCCTGATTCCCTTTCCCTCCCCTCGGCAACCTTAAACCCCACCTCAGGCATCAACACTTTTTCTCCTTGCTCTCAGAATGCGTGACCTCTGTGCATGCTGGTCTTGAAGGCCCATGGCTGTGCCAATGGGGGCCCCAGGCTGGAGCATCTGCAGCCCACCATGCAGCTCACTGGTTGCCAAAAACTCCATCATCACAGACTCTGGTCCCAGAGAACCATACTCTTCACCCTCTCTGTCCAAGCTACTCTGCCACTTCCTGCTGCTGTTGCTTCATCTCTGCCCCCAGATGCTACTTCTTGCAAGCAGTGGCCTTGTTACCATTGCCTCTGTCTCCAAACACCCCTGGGATTTGGGGATTCATTCATTCATTCATTCAAAAAATAATTATTGAGTTCCTACTATGATCCAGACACTGAGCTAGGCATTGGAGATACTGAGGTAAATAATATCTGTCCTCTTGGAGTTTATCACCTGTTAAAAATATAATAATCAATCAAACACATAAATCAAACAATAAGATAATTTCAAATAGTGATGAATGTGATAAAGAAAATAAACAGAGAGATATGATAGGAATAGGGTAGGTTTGAGATGGATCTTTGGTAGCGACATTTAATTGAAACCTGGACCCTAAAAATATTGTGAATATGAATGTGAGTGGATGCATGGAGGAGAGCTTAGAGACTAGATTTTCTTATTTGAGAAATTATTAAAGCCAGGCACGCTGCTGAATATCTTCTTAAATTTGCATTTCTCATTTGCAACTTTCTTTCTCCTTCTCGAAGCAAGCCCGATGAAAGTAATGCTCTCCACACCCTTTCCAATGAGCTACAGAGAGGAGGATGCTTTGAATTAGGTGGTAGATTTTTCTGTTCCTGCCACTCTAGGTGCCTCCATATTTTAAGGTGTTTGATGAGTGAGAACATGAGATTCAAAGATGTTACCACATAGAACATGTACTAGAAGAATTTCTTTCCACCAACTAAAATCCACAGGAGATCCAACCAGTTGGAAATAACCACCTCTCAAATCTGTGCAGGGCTTGATAGTTTGCAAAGTACTTTTATAGACTTGATTATATTTAAGATCCACAGCCAGCATGTGAAATAGTATTTTTTTCTAATTTACAGATGAGGAAACTGAGGCATGGAGAAACCACGTGACTCTAAAAATATGCCACTTGTAAGTGATGAAGCTGAGATTTAAAGCCATCACCCAACAGTCTTTGGGTATATTTTCTACCACTGTTATTCCAGGGCTTCTGAAATAGTCTCAGGTAAACTTATAACATTGGGTCTGTCCAATTTGCTACTGTTGGCTTGTATTCAGCCATAACTTACGTTGTCCGTGTTTCCTGAGGTTTTGCTGTTGTGAGGGTGAAAATAGACACCACTGTTTTTCTGGCTTATTTAAAGCTCCCATGGACACCTTATTCTTGCTTCCCATAGCCAAAAGCTAGCTTCATCTGACTCTTCCCCTGATGGTCCAAAGAATGCAGCAGCTGGGAGGTGAGGGCACCGCCACCTGTATTGGCACCATCTATCAGACCCTCCCTTCCATGCCCACCTCAGATCCCAAAGCATCAGTGCAAGTTACCCTGGGGTGAACCAGATTCTTCTTCTCCTTACATCACTTCATTTAGGCCTTTCAGCTGCAATCTGGTGTGGTCTTACTCTGAGCATCTCTCTGTTACAAGTGAGGAAGCCAGAACACAGCAAGATTGAGCCATTTGTTCAAATACACATGGGTAGTAAGTGGTAGAAGGGGTATTAACCCCTATTCTCCCCTTTCTCCCTTAGAGAAAGCACTCAGCCTCAGAGAACAGATGCAATCACACAAGCTTTGTCTAGCAACAGTGCCTCTGCCATCTAATAAGGTACACCACTCAGAGTTGCCCCTTATCCATCCTCATGGACTCAGGTCAAAATGCCTGAGATAAAGATGTTGCAGATTAAAAAATCAAAAGAAGCAAGCAAACAGTGCTTGGTCATCAAAATATGAATCTGTCTTCACACACACACCAATGGGATGTTTGGAGCATTTTACCTGTCTGCCCCACCCTGCCCAATAATTTGATAGTGTGTCTAAGGAGCCAGCACCTCTCCAGTTCCTAGCTCAGGGCATGGTACATAGTAGTCACTCAAAATTCTTTTTCAGTGAGTGAACAGAACATGGAGTGTCTAGATATTAGTGACTTCTTATTGAAGATTTTGAACTAATTATTTTTGATCACATATATTTTAATAAAGGAGCAAAGTTACAAAGGCAAGAGCCAAGTTTAGCATAGACCTGGGTTTAATTGTGACATTTTATAAGCTATTTTGTTTTCTGAATCAGAGCATACCAAACTGCAGTAAAGGGCTGGTAATGTGATGGGGATTATGCATGTATTGATAGCTAAGTCCCTCAGCCCAGTGCCCCCTGGGCACAGTGGACACTGGGTTAATTCTCGTTCCCTTCCTTCACCTTCTTTATTGGTAAGTTCAACTCTCAGTGACTGCTTCTTATCTGACCCTTCAAGGTGTGAACAAAGAGAAATGGTCTTAGGAATCAGGATAGCTAATCTTCATTCTGAATCTCTGGAAGTCAAACTATTCAGACCTGCCTCATCTCACGTTCCTAATCAAAGAATAGGTATCTTAACATGTATTTGTGAGGAGGAAATTGGACTACACCTTGAAAAGGAGGTACAACAAATCACTTTTATCAACCTCAGCAGTATTGACATTTTGGGCTGAACAGTTCTTTGTTTTGGGGGCTGACCTGTGTGTCACAGGATGTTTAGCAGCAACCCTGGCCTTTACCTACTGGATACCAGTAGCACTTCCCCTCCCAGTTGTGGCAACCAAAAATGTCCCTAGACATTGCTACATGTCCCGAGGGGGAGGGGGAGTAGACAGATGGTGGGTGCTATTATTGGTCTTTTTCCAGCATAGAATTAGAATAAGAGGTGTGTGACTGTCAGTGTGGAGATAAGTAAAACTCCTGCTTGGACACGCTTTCTCTTCAAGCCGCTCACCCCATTACAGGTGGGGTTTAAGACAGGAATGCTTTACTTATTTTTTTTCTCTATTTTTTTATTGAAGTATAGTTGATTTAAAATGTTGTGCTAATTTCTGCTGGACAAAACTGTAATTCAAAAAGATACATGCATCCTTATGTTCATAGCAGCAATATTCACAATAGCCAAGACATGGAAACAACCTAAATGTCCATCAACAGATGAATGGTTAAAGAAGATGTGGTACAAATATACAAAGGAATGCCTTACTTCTAATAAGTGTGTGATATACTCTTGTTTTCAGTGAACCATATATGTCTTGGCTTTTCCCCTCTTTGTGTTAAACAAAAGATCTTATATTGATACATCTTTAACCTTACCTTTTACATACAAGCAAATGTACACTCCATTTAGAATAAAAATTAAAAGCAAAGCACACTCCTGGGTACAAATTGAGTCCTCACCACCTTTGATTCCCTTCCCATCTGAGAACAGGCAGGAATCTTCTCCCTCCTACTCTTACACCCACCCAAAGCTCCAGGCTCATTCCGTAGCCTCTGGCAGCTCTTCAGTGATGAGAACCTCATTGCCTCCCATATAACTTTGTTTGTCACAGTTCAAAAGCTCAGTCCTGTTTCTCACCCTCTGGAAAGGCAGCTTTTCAATCCTAAGAGCCCCAGAAGACATCCTTACTCTGCAGACCTGTAGATTTCTGATCTCTGACTTCTATTTAATCTCCTTAACAATATCAGGCTTTCCTTTGTCAAAACTAAGAAGCCCTGATCCAGCATTTCCACTTCTGGATATGTACCTAAAAGAACTGAAAGAAAGGTCTCCAAAAGACATTTGCACACCCATGTTTATAGCAGCATTATTCACAACAGCCAAAAGATGGAAGTAACCCAAATGTCCATTGTCAGGTAAATTAATAAACAATGGAATGTTATTCAGCCTTAAAAAGGAAGAGAATTCCGACATATGCTGTAACATGGAGAAAGTCTAAGGACATTATGCTAAGCAAAATAAGCCAGTTAGATATAGATATAGATATAGATATAGATATAGATATAGATATAGATATAGATATAGATATAGATAGATGAGAGAGAGAGAGAGAATGATTCTGCTTATATGAGATGCCTAGATTAATCAAATTCACAGAAGCAGAAAGTAGAATGGTGGTTGTCAGGATCTGAGGAAAGGGAGAATGGGAATTTAGTAATTAATGGGTACAGAATTTCAGTTTTGCAAGATAAAAAAATTCTAGAGATTAGCTGCACAACAGTGGGACTATACTGGACAGTATTGAATTCTACACTTAAAAAATGTTTAAGATGGTAAATTGCATGTTTTGTGTACTTTGTGACAATTAAAAATAAAATTAAAACAAGCAAAAAAAACTGAGGGACCTATGTCCCCTCCCCATCTCTACAGCATGGATTCTATTTCCTCAATGGTTTCATGTGTCTACGTCTTTTCTTCCTCTTTTCATGATCCTTCCTTGGCCCTTTAGGAGGGTTCATCCTCTCCACGTCCTTATATCCAGTTCTCACCAGGAGGCAAGACTTACTTACTAGAGAGTTAAGAGAGTTAAGGCACTGAGTCTCTCCTCCTCTTCTTCCTCTCTTTTCTGATACCTCATGCTCTCTCTATTTCCATCTTCATTGGGGTCATACTTGCTCTATTTCCTACATCCAGCCTCATGGAATATAATTTTTCCAGGCCCCACATTGGGTAGTTTAGCTCATTTCAGCCACTGGAGTTAAGCTCCATTGTCCAATTCAAGTTTTACCTGCAATAAATCTGACTTCTTTTTAATCATTATCTGGCTCCTGGGGCTATTTTTCCATTGGTTCAGAGCCCACAGAGGAGGGCTGTGATTAATTAGTGCCCTCAACTTGATCCAAGTGTCCATAGAGTGCTAGAGAAATATTTTTTTATTTTGTGTCAACCTAGAATTACATGAAAAGCAATAGACCAAACTTGATCCCCAAATTATATAACATATTCCACTATATAAGGCCCTTACTCAACAATTTTGCAGGTGGTTGTCCATTTTCTTAGCATCATTTGAAGTTAGTACCTCACTGAGAACATTGTAGACCCCTTTCACAGCTCTGAACTCTGTGTCAGGTGCTGAGTGGAGCTCCTGCCTGTTTGCTGATTGGCTGAGTGTTGTTACAACACAAGAGAGAAATGACTCTCTAAACACTGACTGTTTGGGTCATTCTTGACTTAGATATTATTCTCAGTAGTTTGCAGCATGATAGGGCAAAAAGAGTGTATGACTGAGGATAAAAAAATGTCTTATCTTACTGATTTAGATAAAACATATGTCTAAATTTGATGAATTTAGGCAACAAATATCTTGCTCTTTTGAGTCTCCATTCCCTTGTCTATAAAATTAGGGCTTTTTCATTGATTTCTAAGCTCTCTTCTATTTCAAACACACTCTTAACTCTATGGTTCAATTGTAGATTTAGCCCAGTATTAACAGATTAAGGCAAAAATGCTCCACCCTTCGCTCCCCACTGACTCTGGCCTGCAGAAGAGTCCAGCAAGTATTTTTTTTTTCCCTGTGGGCACTGCAGGATCCAGCAGACTGTTGAACCATACTATCAAACTCCAGTCATATGATCCCCCACTGGGTTTTTAAATCCACATGGAATGGTTCTGGCCCAGTGTGAGGGTGGCTGAAATTGACAATCCAAGGTGGGTGTGGGAGGTGTCCCAAGGAGCACTCTTGATAATCAAAATGAACAAAGCTGTTACTTTCATCAAGGTATTAAAAATAAATCTAAACCATAGGTTGTTTTTGTAGGAACACCATCCAATGTTAATCTTATTCATCCCTACATTCCACTGTTCTTCCCACCCTGGCTTGGCAGCTTGCCCTAGGGGAGAAGTGAGCTGTTAGACTCTGCATTTAAATATTACTCACCCAGCTCAGTTCAAGGTACAGGTCAGCCCATAGGATTAAGTTAAGTACACTGGGAAATACATTATCTTTTGGGTCACTGGGATACAATTCAGTGAACAGCAACAGGATTTCCTGGTTGATATATGATTTCACAAGAGGTTATAACTTGTCTGCCCTATAGATAATAGTAAAAATCCCCTACATTCATAGTCCACTCTAGAGTTTGTGAAGGATTTTTTACATCCATTACTGATTAGGAAATTCTCAGTGGAGTCAGCCCAGCCCAGGAGAGAGTTAGACACAGGCTCAAGTGCCTGTTTCCCACTTTCCAAGCTGTGTTACCTTGAGTAAATCACATCATCTCTCAGAGCCTCAATTCTCTTACTATAATTAGGAAATGCCAATAATATCTGCTTTGTAGGGGAATCAAGGAGATCAAATGAGGTGATGTTTGTGCATAGCATATGTTTCTTTTAATTATATCACAGAAAAGAACCTGTTAGATATGCTCCTTAGAAGCAAAATTAATAATCATGAAAATAGGTCCCAATTTACATTCTAAAACCTTAAAAACATAAACACAGTAGACCTAAAATAGTTTTTAAATGGCCTTCTCTATTTTTCTTTTGATTGTCATTCATTCATTGGGTACATTAGCACAATAGTTGTAAAACTCAATCTCTGCCTTCCAGGAACTTGTAAAATTAAGACATATACAGATATAGCTACTACTATGACTTTAGGTAGAGAACAGAAATGGAGAAGTGAGGTCAGTCTAGCAAAGGCTAGATGTCAATGACTGCAAATGATATGATGCCATTAAAGGATTCCCAAGGAAAGAGATTACACTGGACCATGGTATTGATATAAAAGCATTATCAACTGTCTTATTTTTAAATAAGAAAAATATTCTTATTTTTAAATAAGAAAAATAATTTAAAAATCCATCTTCTATGTGACTAGACATCACAGCATGTGAGTAATTAGGCTTTTTTTTTTAACCTACAAATGTAAAGTCAATGTGTCAGAAGTAAGATGTCAAATTTAAATTACATATGAAATTTGGAATAACTTTAATAAAAAGTACCTAAAAAATGCAGAAAGTGCTGGTCCTGCTTTTCCCTGTGCTGGTCAGACTTTACTTCAACTTAGTACAACATTTAGTTAAGCATATGCTACATGTCAAATCCTTGGAGTAATGTACACAGATTTTAAAAGAGATCCAGCACACAATATCCTGGAATAGAAACAAGATTATGAATGGGTTTGAAAAATATGACATATGGGAAATTGTTAAAAGGATGGGGTCATCTGGACTGAATTCACAGAATTAGGTACCTATAATTGTATGCAACTCTGGTTAAGGCAGAGCCCTCCTCCTGAAAAGGAGAGAAAATTTACAGCAAATATATTGTAGCTTTTGGAAGAGAAGTCTTTGAGACCATGGCAACAGAGTGACTTGGGCACAGCTAGTTTTGCCATTAGCTAGAACATCAACTGTGCTGTATCTTTCACAAAAGAACCCCAAGGTACCTTGTCTTTGGAATGGGAAGATTAAAAACTCTTGCCTAATATCTCTACCACTTTCCAAGGAGTGTTTTCTTCTAAACTAGAATGAAAAGAGTGAATACAAAGGACGAATGTGGAAAAAACACATACTCAAGCCTCTCCATGTGGTCTGGGCTTCCTCACAGCATGGCAGCTTGGTCCATAGGCAAGAGTCCCAAGAGACAGCCAGGTGGAATTACATAGCCTTTTATGATCTAATATTGGAAGACATGGAGGGTCACTGCTTCCACGTTGTATTCATTGGAATGGAGTCACTAAGACCAGCCCATATCCAAGGAGAGAGGAATCAGAATCCACCCCTCAATGAGAAAAATGTCAAAGAATTTGCAGACTGTTGGGAAGGAAAACACCACAGTACAGCCTCTAACTGCAAGTGTTTAAATTCCTCGCATATGAAAATTACCTTCATCCTCTCCTCAGACATCTCCCACTCCAAGCAGTTTCATTTATCATTGCATTAGGCTGAAGCTCCAGGCCTGGGATCTAATCACCAAATTTCTATGTAATGGAAATTATACCTTCTCCAACAACATAACATGACTATACGAAGGATCACATTAAAAATATGTGTACATGGGCTTCCCTGGTGATGCAGTGGTTGAGAGTCCACCTGCTGATGCAGGAGACAAGGGTTCGTGCCCCGGTCCGGGAAGATCCCACATGCCGCAGAGTGGCTGGGCCCATGAGCCATAGCCGCTGAGCCTGCTCATCCAGAGCCTGTGCTCCGCAACAGGAGAGGCCACAACAGTGAGAGGCCTGTGTACTGCAAAAAAAAAAAATATATATATATATATATATGTGTGTGTGTGTGTGTGTGTGTACAAACACACATGTACACACACCATTCATACACACACATAAAATCATGATGCCTTTTTCAGAATAAAAACTTAATTATACAGAAATCACCTCCATTCATGAAATTTTTTATAACTTCCTCCAGGTAATCAATTTTATGGAAATTTATAATCCTTGTCCTCCTGCTTGCACCCCTCCCTACACACACAGAACCCCTAGTACTCTTGGGAATATTGGGCAAACACTCTCACTAAGATATTATATTAAGAAGTCAAATTACCATTAAACATTGTATGACTCATGCATCAAACAGGATATTGTTTTAGACACTGAGATTTTCTAGGCAACCTCCATATGCTAATATGTTTAACCTCAACCATTGATTCCTTGTTCTGAGATGGCACTTAAGACACTGAGATATACCTCCTTCTGAATTCACCCTTCCAGCACTTATGGAATTTCACTGCATTTTGCTGAGTTTGGGCAGTAGCCAGAAAAAATGTCTCCTATGAGACAAAGATGGCTTCTTATTTCTCCAGTATCTATTCTGCTCTTCTCCTGAATAATAAATATTTTAGCTGGGCACATGGCCATCTAGATAAAGAGTTCATTTTCCAATTTCCCTTGAAGGTAGCTATAGCCACATGACTATATTCTGGTCAACATTATGTGGGTTCAAGTGCTGAGTTGTAACTTCTGGGTCAGGCCCTTAACATACAATGAGCATATTCTTCCTTTCTCTTTTCTATTTCTGTTGACTGGAATGTAGATGTGTTAGCAGAGCTACAGCAGCCATCTTAGACCACAATGTGAAAGCTACATGTTGAGGTTGGCAGAGTAATAAAAAAGTCCACATCAGCTTAACCTGATATGGCTGACTGCTTATACTCAGTCAGGTACCTAAGAGAGAAAGAGCTTTTATCTTGCTTGACAACATTATAGCAGGAAAAGAGGATGTTAACTGGTAGACCCACTCAGACTACAATCATCTTCCAGATATGACCAGCATTGGCCCTACCCCATTCTTTACATTATGATGTCTCATCTTCCTGCCCTCCAGGAAGTCATGGTCCACCCAGTGACTGTTGCCTGCCTGATCTACACTCTACCTGACCCACACTTGCCACTAAAACTATCTCAGAATCCCCAGAGGGAAGGAGCTTAGAAACTCTCTTGATCAACACTTTGCTTGTAGTCTTCTCATGTGTCTAACAGGTACTCCAAAGTACTGTTGACAGACATAAGAGTGAAAATACAACTAGAAAGTTGCAGGAAATGAGCAATCAGAATGAACACCACTCACAAGCAATCACTTAGGCCACTATCCTGGGCAGTAGCATGGCTATCAAATACATGCCTGCTAATTTCTACAAGATGATCTCTCCTGCCTCCAGGCCTGCTCAGTTCTTCAACATCCATCCCTCTGCATAGTACAACACTGTTGTAGAGACTTGTTACAAACAACAAAAAAAGACATTTCAGTTAGAAGATAGATGTCATCCATGATTAAAAATTAAAAGGCGTGTGAACTTAAAATGGGCTACAAGACAGAATATCTCTTCTGGGTTTTCATTTGTACCTATGGAGTCCCTAGACAAGTATTAACATTCGCATAAACTCAGACTTGCTCCAGCCCACAAACTATAGCCCTTGCACTCTTAGTTTTAAATTGTTACTGGCATATCAAGACCAGCACACTGTGACCACAAGCAATCCTGCAATTAGCAAAATATTTCAACATTCAAGCAGAAGTACAGTGTTTGCACAAATGAGGCACATTGATATTCCAAGCAGCAACTGTCACAGCAAAACAAGAGACCAGCATCATAAGGAATGGGTATTTCAGTCTCAATGACATGATAACTGTTTTGAGTACCTCAATTTAATCCAATTAAATATTCATTAACTGCTTCCCTGTACCAGGCCCTGACTCCACCAGGTTTTGGGGAAACAAAGGTGATGAATACAGGGTCCCAACTCTCAAATGAACAAATTGATAAACAAAAAGCCTGTAATTTTCTGTAGGTACCATAATAGGTAATGTCTAGAAAATGTTATGGGAACACAGATGATGCAGCAATCACCTCTGCCTGGCATCAGGCTGCCTAGAAATGTTCAGAAAGGTCACACTTGAGTCAGGCTATAAGGAGTGAATTGGTACTCAGAAAAACAAAGAAAGAAGAACATATCTGGTAGTGGGAATGACAGAGACAAATGCTGTGCAGACCGGAAAAGGTATAATGTGATGGGGAGGGCACCAGCAGGGTAGGTGATGAAGCTGTGAGATGCGGTTCTCAAATATTGGTGCAATTAGAACCCCAGGAAGCTTATAGGAACCACCATGCCAGCACCAATCAAGACTATTAAATCAGAATTTCCATCCCTAGGTATCAGGATTTTGTAAAAGCTCCCCAGGGGATGCAAGCATGCAGTCAAAGTTAAAAACCATTGCCCTGGTTCTGACCAAGAAGGTCAGAATGTCACATCCTGAAGAACTACCCTGTCCTCCAGGTTATGGGAATCCTAAGAACTCCTGTCTACAGCATCTTCAGGTTTTAGATGACCCATATAAGGTTGTGCACTCTTGTATCACTAGGTGAGGGGCAGCTGATGGGTGGCCAAGGAATTCATTTCCTGGAGGAAATCCAAGTATCTCAGTTATAGACAGAGTCAAGTTCCCCTAGGAGGGATGAGTGCTCCATCCCAGTCCTGTGAAACTCTCTTACTTCTATCAGAGTAGAGTCTAAATCCCTTACATTGACCTCAAACACACATATCTTTCCTGTATCTTAGTCAATTACTTACCTTCTCCTAAGAAGATGGAGAATTCTTTGTGGAACCATTAAAATAAATAGCTAGTTCGTTGATGGTGTTTACTCTGTGTTGGAAGGAGCTGAAGGAAAAAGTAACTCTAATTCTCATAACCTCAGGAGGTAGATACTAGAGTTAATTCCATATCCTAGATAAGGCATTTGAAATAAAGACAGGTCTGGGACTAGAGTGCCTCACTTGCCTCACCTTAGCCCCAACCCTACCGAGGGAAGGACTGAGAGCAGGAAGGAAGAGGAAGCAAGAGTCAAGCCAGGGAACTGAACTCAGAACTTCCATTCATAACAACCCACCATTAGTCTTTCTTGTGGACCCTCATCCTAGAGTTGCAGAGAGGAGCTGTGAGCACCTGGGAGTTCAGAAGGTCCCAAGACCACCCTCAGGTTCGATAATTCACTGGAAGGATATACAGAACCCAACAAAGCTGTTGTACACAGGTTATGGTTTATTACAACAGAAGGACAGAGATTAAAATCAGGAAAGAAAGAAGCACATAGAGCCGGGTCCAGGAGAGTTCCAGACACAAACCTCCAGCTGTCCTCTCCCAGTGGAGTCGCGGCCAGAGCTACTTCTCCTAGCAACAATATGAGGCAACACACATGGAGTATTACCAACCAGGGAAGCTTCCCCGAGACTTAGTGTCTAAGAATTTTACTGGGAGTTTGTCACATAGACATGGCTGGCTGCCCACATGGCTGAACTTAGTCTTCAGCCTCTCCAAAAGGTCACGCTGAAACTGCCTGGCCCAAGACCCCTATGATAAATCACACTGTTAGCATAGACTACGTGGTGTGGCCCAAGACCTGACCTCAGGTAAACAGAGAGGGTATTCCAAGGGCTTAGAGGTTACATCCCAGGAGCAGTCAAGGGTCAAACTTTTCTATGGGCAAGGTTAATCCTTTACTGCCCAGAACCAGTCCCACCTTGGAGTTCCATAAAGAGGATTTACATCCAACTGCTATCACTTCCTGGCTGAGTGGCCTGCAGAAGATTCCTCAAGCTCTCTGAGCCTTTTTTGTTTCACTTGTAAAGTGACTATACCATCTCAGGTGACTGTTGAAAGGCTAATATGAGGTTAAGTATAACCAGGATGTTAGGAACTATAAAAGTAATGAAAATTAATTATATCCTGCCTTAACCTAAAGTGAACCAGAGGTTATTCTTGGGAGAAAGTCCTAGAAGTTGCAGTACTTGGGACACGGGCCTCAACTAAGAGAAATTCCATTTCTACAGGAACACAATCATCATTTCATTCAACAGGCATTTCTGGGGTATCTATGGGCCAAGTCCTGGAGATGCAAGGATGAGGAGGCTACATTTCTAAGCAAGCTGCTGTGATTTGGAAAGTAATGAATGGAAGGGAGTTAGTTAGCATGTAGATTAGCTCAGGTCCAAGGAGATAAGAAGCAACATGCCTCTCTGAACTTCTCAAACTCCCACAGTCAGCTCTACTCACCAGCACACCATACTGTTGGGCCCAGGGTGCTGGAACAATCTATGAGATATTAATACTTTTTTTTCTCCTTAACTATAGCTTTTAAAAAAATACCTTAAATAATGTACTAGCAGCACATACACACCCTCTTTTCTGATACACTAAGGACTCAGCTGTCAGTATACTGCAAGCTTTGGCATCAGACAACTCAGAGGAGGTGTTTTAAATCCCTTATTCTCCCTTGCAGATGTTTTGTAAGCTGCTGGATTCTAAAATTTTAAAGAAGCATATTTTTCTTTGCTGTTTTATATTTTATTGAACTTAAAATTTTCTAGTCCTCAAGACTTAAAGCCTATAGAGTTCAGCAGTATTAGCTCACAGATCCAACCAATTTTTATCAAGCACCTACTATGTGTCATCAATGTTGTAGGCACAAAGGAAAGAAATCAATGAGAAAACAAGGTGTTTTTTTGTGTTTTTTGTTTTGTTTTGTTTTCTTACTATCTCTGTCTCTGTGGAACTTATATCCTTGTAGACTCTTGACAGAATATCAACTTTGGAAATTTATGAACTGAGCACAAATCACTTATCTGCTGAGGCACCCTGGACACCTGACCAAACCCATCTGAGTCTGTTTCATCATCTTGAAATGGAACTAATCAATACCAACTTCCTAGGGTTGTTGTGAAAATAAATTAAACAACCACAGCAAAGCACCTAGGACAGTTTTGTCTCATAGAAGCTACGTATATATGTTAGGTCTCCTTTCCTTTCTATCTTTTTTTCCAAGGACCCCATACAATCTCAGTTATAAAACCAAGGGAAGAGAAGGCACTATTAGGTAATAGATTAACTAGAAGCACTAAATGATCATCACTGGAAAAACTCAGAAATAAAATCCAAGTCTGGTATTTTAATCAGATTGCCTGCTACTTCACCCTTCCCTGTACAAATTTAAAGAAGACAGTATGAGGTAGAGGGAAATACTCCAGGCCAGGTTAAGAGATCTTGTTTTTATTCTAGCTTCTCCAACAATAGCTGTGTGTCTTTGGACAACTCACTTTCCCTTTCTGAGTCTCCATTCCCTGAGTTGCAAGAGGAGGTCCTGCACTAGATCAGTGCTCTCTATCCAAGCAACACTTCAGAATCCCCTGTGGAGCTTTTACAACATCCAGATGCCCAGAAAATTAACCAGAATACCTGAAGGGATTTTTTTTTAATTCCCTGTTATGAAGCCAGGACTGAGAACTTCTGGGCTCCTCTTTCAGCTCTGACACCAAAGACAGAGCTTGCAAACTCAAATACCTGCAGAGACCAAACAGGTAATGTAAGTGCATGGAACCAGGCAGGCACACCTGCCACATATAAGAATAGTGGGGCTGTGCTGACAGGTAGACACACTGTGGGAAGGGCAGCAGGTGATCCCTGCCAGACCATTGTTTCCCTGTGGGGTGCTGGAGGTGGGGATCAAGCTAGAGGTTCAGGGCTGCCAAATATTCCATTATGCAAGAGAAGCTGGCTATCTTGTGTATGTGTGTGTGTGTGTGTGTGTGTGTGTGTACACACGCACGCACACATGCAAAATCTCCAAAATTTAAAATGGTGACTCAACTTGGACTGTTTTCAATTCCTTCTCTTTTTTTTTTTTTTTTTTTTTGCGGTACGCGGGCCTCTCACTGTTGTGGCCTCTCCCGTTGTGGAGCACAGGCTCCGGACGCACAAGCTCAGCGGCCATGGCTCATGGACCCAGCCGCTCCAAGGCATGTGGGATCTTCCCATACCGGGGCACGAACCCGTGTCCCCTGCATCGGGAGGCAGACTCTCAACCACTGCACCACCAGGGAATCCCTCAGTTCCTTCTTAATGTTGTTTAAGCAAAAACAAAAAAACAAACAAAATCAAAAGTCATTGTGTATCCTGATAGTGCTAAAGTCTACCAGTTGCTGACTCATTCTCTAAGACTTTGGACAGACTCAATTCTTGGAATATGGAGGCCATACTGAAAACTTGGGGCTTAGAGATTCCTTTTCTTCCTTTCTTTATATTCTCTCATACCATTTTTTTTCATTATTTCTCTGCCTCCAGAAGCTATATTTGACATTTTTCTCCCTAATCACACTTCCCATTAAATTTCAATACTTATGTACTTCAATACTTATGATCTGCTTATGTACTCCATGTGCTTATATATAAAAAGAGTATGATTTCTTCACCGCTGCTTCCAAGAATCAATTTTTGCAAGGTGCCCCCATTGAGAATGCATGCTTTTCATAAGTGAATTGAGACATCTTGACCTGTCTGCAGGTAACTAAAGTCTGGGTTTGGTCTTGTGTTCTCTATTGTGTCCACCCTCCCCCCACATATTGCACCTCCTACCCTTCTAAGAGAGACTGACTGAAACAGGAGAGCTGAGATCTGGGTTTGCAAGCACAGAGGATCAGTTAGGTGTGCAGCCTTCAGTAAGCTTCTTACCTTCTGCAAGACACTTCTCACACCCACACTGATGTCACAGAATTGTTTTAAGTGTGAAGTGAAACCAAGGCTGGGGCGGAGACTGGGGGTTGCTGAACACTGTGCTCTGCCATCCAGACCCTCCTTCTGTGTACACATTGTTGCTGGGAGTGGGCAGCCTTCAGCTCTCTGCCCCTTGGGGGATGGCTTCAGGTTGCCCACATCCAGTGATCAATGAGGGAGCATATAGGCCTGATCATCTCAGCCCAATAGTGAACAACCCTGAAATGCCACTCTAGCTAGCTCCAGGGTGTCGCTTGGGTCAGGCCAAAGTTGTTCCTGAGCCATCATCTCAACTCATCTCCTTCTGCCTACTCCTGCCTTATTCTGCTTCTTCTACAAATCTGGGGTCCAAGGATGCACCTGTACAAATATCCTACACACAAGACTCCATTTCAGAATCTGCTTACCAGGGAAATTAAACTGCCACAAGTGGTAATATAAAGGCAATGCAATAATACTACTGTTGACATTGTTCATGAATATAATTTCTGAAGCTTCAAGTATTTGCACACAAAGCTGTCAACTGAATTTGCAGCTGGAATTTTGCACAGTCCAATCTGGACATGCTTAACACCAGGCTTCCTGGCATCAGAGATGCTGTGAAACATGAAAGTGACCACAGCAAAAATCTCACAGTTCTGAGCCAACCAGAGACTTGAACTCAGTAGAGTAGAGGGCCTTGTTTAGTGTACTTTCTTCTTTTTTTTTTTTTTTTTTTTGGTTATCTATTCAGCCCTTTTTATTCCTGTTCCGGGAGACCTGCATAACTTCCATCTAAGTGATGTGTCTCTCTCTTGACAGGCAAGTAAATAAATTCATCTTCACTTTGGATCACTGTTTGATATCTTTGTTCTTGCTATTGAACATCACAAATCACTGGGGGAGGGAAGGCTCACTGGCTTCACATCCCGTTACCTCATGCCAGGGGGCCAGCATCCTGAGGAAGATGCTGAGATGGACAATCACACAAAGGGCAGTGCATGCTGAGATGGGGGTGCTGAGTCATCAGACTGAAGTCACTCTTGGTCCAGAACTGAGGGGAAATGCCCAGTCCAGGGAGAGGACTAGGTCCACAGTTCTGAATTTGGGATGATTTTATGTCTCCATCCCAGAATCCAGTAGTTCTCAGCTAAGAGGGCCCTGGGTCCTGTGCAAGAGACTGTCCCTCTGCCTTGGTCAGCCCTACATTGGAACTGGAGTCTCCTATCCAGGGCTGGTGGGGAGGAAATCCACCCCATTCTCAGAGGAACCCCGTTAAAGTTAGGCACTGAACATGTCACTTTCCTTTAATATTTAGTGTTCCTCAATGCCAAGCCCACTACTTTTTGACTGAAGTTTCTCAGACTTGAACTTTTCATTTTTAAGACACCCAGTATGTCAACATTCATTATTTTATTCCAACTGTGCCTATCAAGGGTTTTTTAAAAAGCCAGCATGAAGGACCAAATAATAGGTTTAACTTTGCAAAGGGTTATGTAAATGGCCCATTGACACATCTCCGGAGCCTGGCAAAGCTGGTGGCCAAGCTCCAGCAGAGCCTGAAAATGAATGTCCCTGTACTCTGGTTCCAAGGCTGCAAGATGCAATTTCCCCCCTTGGCAGTCAAATGACTCCCTAAGCCTACCCCCTTTCTTTCTACACCATTTCCCTCATCTGGAGGATAAGGAAGGAAAGGTAACATTTCAACCTTTGGCTTCCTCCCGGTGTGATTATGGATAGGACTCTTGTCCTAGATTTACTAACACAGACAGCCCATTTGTCACTTACTCATTATACGTAAGCTCTTACGGCATGCAGTAACTGAAAGTGAGAATGAACTTTGTGATCACACAGATCTCTCATTTTCACTTTTGCTGGGTGTCCTTAGCAAATTTCTTAACTTCTCAAGATGTTCATTTTTCCTCTACATGTTGAAATATTAAGCAAAACTGCTTTTTGTGTGTATCATTGAAAAGATTAAATAAGTTAACATGTGAGAAGGGTCTAGAAGCTTCACATGGGCTGATAGCTGCTGGGAGAGGAGGTGCTGGTGCTGGTATTAAAATAACAATGGAGGGACTTCCTTGGCAGTCCAGTGGTAAGGCTCCGTGATTCCACTGCAAGGGGCATGAGTTCAATCTCTGGTCAGGGAACTAAGATCCTGCATTCCGCGCAGCATGGCCCAAAAAACAAACAATAATAATAATAATAATAATAATAATAATAAAATATAAAATAACAATCGAAACAATCATGTGTGGGAGTTTGTTTCCCCCTTAGAGAGTCTACCCTAAATCTCTGATCTTTTCTGACCCTTGGGAGCTAGGTCAGCCTAAAAGGAAACATTTGTTTGCTAGCACCCCCTCTTGAGATTAGAGTTTTCCTTTTGACTCAGTCTTGAGCACCTGGTTCCCTGTTCCTCTTGCCTGAGAGGTCCCTATAAAATTACAGGAAGTTCCCAAGAAGCAAGTACTCCAAACAGCATGCAGAGATTTAACCCAAAAGTCTGCCACAATGAACCTGAAACTACCTTCCAAAATGTGTCACACACACACACACAAATCAACAAAAAATAAACTCCACTTCTTTCTGGCTCCAGGGGAGAGTTCTGCCTCTGCTTTGGGGGTGGGAGTGGAGGTGGTCCCTCTATCTCCTCTGAATACCATCAACATTGCTTTGAACTTGTCTGAAAGCAAGAAATAAAACATTAATTGAGAACTTGTCACATACTTATTGTTTAATCCACATGAAAATCATATGAGTTGAGGATTATTATTCTCATCCTAATTTTCATACTGAAAAAACTAAAGCTCAGAGCAACAAAGTAAATGCCCCCAAAGCAGTGTCAAAATGTGTATTCCAATCCCCACCCCTAATTTAAATTTCAGTATTCTTTCTGTGATGTCATATTGCCTTTCAGTGGTGTTTCTCTCAAGTCTATTTAACACTGATTTAACAGGGCTTGAAAGTGGAGAGGCTTGCCTGGTGCAAGAGGCTGGATTTTGTCATGGACTGGATGGTGAATTTCATGTTAGGTATTGTGACACCTGCCTGAAAATTACTAGAGGTTTTGTTTTTGTCTTTTTTTTTTTTGTCTTTGTTTTTAAGACACTGCAGGCACAAAGTTCACAAAGGAAAAACTAAAAAATGTCAATGAAAAGGCAGATGAGTTTTATTCCCTCACCAGAATACAGCTTAACCTCCTCCCAGTCCATTGGTCTCACATCTTTGGCTAACACTTGATTTCCTACTTCATTCCTTTCATTGTACATCTCTCTTCTCCTCCCTCTCTGGGCCTTAATTGGCTTTGAATTGCAAGTGTCAGATACCCAACTCAGACTAGTTGAAGTGAAAAGGTAATTCCTTGGCTCACATGACTAGGAAGTCCATGTGATCTGTCTTTCACACCATGTATCTACCTTGGTTGGCTTTGTCTGCTGAAAGGTTCTCATATTCTTACTCCCATCTCTAAAACCACGTCTTCTTAGTTTGGCAATGCCAATGGAAAAATAACTCAACTCCCAAATCCCACATAATAATCCTGGGAAAGATGCTGGCTGACCCTGCTTGGGTCATGCATACCTAGCTGTAGGCAGTCATTCTACCCAGGGGGGATGGGGTGCTCTGCCCAGTCAGGGTCAAGTGTCCCCTCTTTAACTGGGGGTAGAGCAGAATGATTTCCACATGCTAACAAGACCACACAGATTGAGGGAGGGGTTTTCCAAAGGGATCAAAAGAAAAGAGATTGGAAACAAACAAACAAACAAAAAAAATATGACTACAACTATCTGATATAGCAATAAAGAGAACAATTTTAATATCTTTACAACTTAGATACATGCACCCCCATGTTCATTGCAACACTGTTTATAAGACCCAAGTCCTTCCTGCCCTGCAGCCTCCCTGCTATCTGTGAACATTTGGAAACCTGGGAACAGTCCAATTCCTTCTTCCCACAGTCCCCTGAACAAGGTGCTGCCAGGTATTATTCCTTATTGTGTCTGCCTCATCCTGTGGCCCAATGTCAAGCTATAAGATATGGGTTGGTCTTCCCTGGTGGCGCAGTGGTTGAGAGTCCGCTTGCCGATGCAGGGGACACGGGTTCGTGCCCCAGTCCGGGAAGATCCCACATGCTGTGGAGCACCTGGGTCTGTGCACCATGGCCGCTGAGCCTGAGTGTCCGGAGCCTGTGCTCTGCAACGGGAGAGGCCACAACTGTGAGAGGTCCGTGTACCGCAAAAAAAAAAAAAAAAAAAAAAAAAAAGATATGGGTTTTATATGGTGCTGCTGCTTACTCATGAAGCTTCTATTGAGGGCTTTCTGGTTGGTGATAAACAATAAAGCATTTCTGCGATGCCCCTATTTCATTTTCTGGTCTAAAATAATCACAAAATGTAGATCTGCAATATTTTGCCCAAAATAAGTTGAGTTGATGCTGAATGATAAAGTGCAAAATTCAGAGTGGCATTACTGTATAAAACCCACTCCTTTAGAGTTGATTCTGGTGAGAATTATTTTAATATGAGTCATGATGAGCAGGATGTGAGAAATGAAGTGAGGTGATGAAGAAAGTCCAATTACTGTGGAGGGTACTGAGGGAAGAGTCAGTCCTATTATTCCAAGAAGGCAGTGATTAATGAAACTGTACAAAAGAAGCATCCATCCAACCGCTATTGTAATAGAAAGAACAACATTTCAACCCAAGCTTCTCAGGGACTTCATATTTGCTATCATAAAATATTATGCCCAGGTAACGTGAAAGATAACATGAATGCAGATTCAGTTACACTATTATACTTGATCTGTTAAACTTAGTTTTTCAAATACATATTGAAAGTCCCAGTGAAAGTGTCATTCCTCAATAGATGGTACTAACTCTAAAGACTCCCAGAACCAGTCAAGGAAAACTGAATTGTTCATTGTCTCCTTCTTTGCTTTAGCTACCAAAGCAAAGGTAAAATTTTGAGGCAAAATTTTGCCCTCAATTTTTCAAACTTTACATGCAAGTGCTTTTACATTCATCATGTCAATCTTCATCACAGATATAAGGTGCTTGTTCTTATCCAGAATATATAGATGTAGAACTGAGAGACTCAGAGGGATGAAGATCCTTTGGTGGTAGATCCACAGCTAGACTCCAGTCTGGAAAAGTCCAATTTCAGTGCCCTTTTCCTGAAACCTCTATTCTGAGCCCAATTTGAGTTGGCCTCTGCCCTGGCCTCCCCCAGATTGGTAGACATGCTACATACAGTAGGCTACTACATGGATGAATACCAATGGATCACCACATTAAGTCCATATTTTTAGAGGTTTTTAACAACACTGATGTACTTAAGTTGTTTAAGTATTAAGCATGTCTTCTAATTTTATAAAGCCTCTATGCTTCAATTCTATTCAACCTTCCAAACATTTATTGCATCTGGGTAAATAAGCTAAACTTATATTTTTCCAGAACATGAGTTTTATGTTACTAATATTGGAGGCTCAGAGGCAGCTCCGATTTTAATGCTGAGGGTACATCAAAGAAATGACTCTTTGGACACTGTGCCAGTTGCATGCTTATTATCATACTAATGTTGCCCCTGCAAAGCTTTCGGTGACATCCTCAGATATATGTAAATATGCATTGGGAAAAATGGAAATGTATGTAAATGACACAGAGGTTACACTGGACTATTAACATCACAAATCCCCTTTACAGCCCACTTTTAATTTAAATGATCTTTCTATTAGGAGGACCACTTATGAAGTTAATCTGGAACAGAATTGCAGCATGTCAATTAAAATGGTGTGACAGTGAGACTACCATCAATTGGTAACTCTTAGCAGATGTCTTAATTAAGCTTCTCAGTGGCAGGTTGACCGATGACACTCTGTGAAAGTCATTTTCAAATTTGCATCTGAGGTCTCTCTTCTCCTTCAAACTTTTCCTCTTTTTCTTCTTTCTGTTTAAATCTTAGCCATTATGAGGTTTTCCCTTAGTGCATTTTTTCCCAAAGACATGATTATTTTTCTCTTTTCTTCTTACTGTAAGAATATTCCAGAGAGAATATTCCACCCCCAGGGGCTGAGGCACTACAAGCTTTATTTTATTTGAAGTCTTTTGTTTTATCTTAAATATTCATATGAAATTTGCATTTTCTTTCTTAAAATATCCAGGCTTATTTTAATACAAAAATTTGCTTCAAATCGTATACTGTCTAGTAAAATTGAAGCCATGTAACTCTGTATTTCTGTATATTCTTGCCTCATGCTAATGCTACTTGGGGAGTATTAAGGGTGGGGCTGCACATCTCTCAATTTGGAAAGCACAAGTTTCATGTAAAGGGAGTTTTGGAACAATTCAGATATGAGTTTAAAACCTGGCACTGCTATTTATTAAGTGTATGACTTGGGAAATGTTATTCAATCCAGACTGACCTCTCCCAGGCTAGGAATTATTTTCTTTTTTCCTTCCCCAGCTTTACTGAAATATAATTAACATATAACATTATGTGGTTATCAGGTGTATGATGTTTTGAATTGCTTCACTTATATATTGCAAAATGATTATCACCATGTCTTTAGCTAACATCTGCATCAGGTCAATTTAAGATCTACTCTCTTAGAAGTTTTCAAGTATATAATGCAATACTGTTAATTATAATCACCATGCTGTACATTTGACTCTCAGAGCTTATTCATTGTATAACTAGAAGTTTATACACTTTGATCAACATCTCATTCTCCCCAACCCTTAGTCCCTGGTAAACAGCATTCTACTCTGCTTTTATGAGTCCAAATTTTTCAGATTCCAAATATAAATGAGATCATACAGTATTTATCTTTCTCTGTCTGACTAATTTATAATGTCCTGAAGTTTTATCCATGTTGTCACAAATGGCAGGATGTCCTTTCTCATGGCTGAAAAACATTCCATTATATATACATCTTTTTTATCCATTCATCAGCTGACAGACACTTAGGTTGTTTCTGTATCTTGGCTATTCTGAATAATGCCACAATGAACATGGGAGTACAGAGATCTCTGAGATCCTGATTTCATTTCCTTTGGATATATAACCAGAAGTGGTATTGCTGGATCATATGGTAGTTCTATTTTTCATTTTTTGAGGAACCTCCATACCGTTTTCCATACTGGCTGCACCAATTACATCCCCACCAACAGTGCACAAATATCCCTTTTCTCCACATCCTCGCCAACACTTGTTATTTCTCGTCTTTTTGATGATAGCCATTCTAACAAGTGAGAGGTTATATCTCATTGTGGTTTTGGTTTGTATTTCCCTGATGATTAGAAGTGTTGAGCATCTTTTCATGAACCCATTGACCATTTGTATGTCTCCTTTGGAAAAATGTCTGTTCAGTTCCTCTGCCCATTTTTAACTTGAATTGTTTGGGGTTTTTTGTTTTTCTTTTTTTGTGTGTGCACTGTTGAGTCATATGAGTTCTTCACGTATTTTAGATATTAACCCCTTTTAGATATATGATTTGCAAATATTTTCTCTCATTCTGTAGGTTGACTTTTCTTTTTGTTGATTGTTTTTTTTTTTGATGTACAAAAGCTTTTCAGTTTGATATAGTCCCACTGATTAATGTTTTTCTTCTGTTGCTTGTCCTTTGTGGGTCATATCCAAAAAACTATTGCCAAGACCAATGTCAAAGAGATTTTTTCCCCTATGTTTTCTTCTGGCAGTTTTACTGTTTTAGGTCTTACATTTAAGTTTTTAATCCATTTCAAGTTTTATTGAAAGTTGTGTAAGATAGAGATCCAATTTCATTCTTCTGCATGTAGTTGCCCACTTTTCCCAGCACAATTTATTGAAGAGACTGTTCTTTCCCAGTGAGTATTCTTGGCTCCCTTATCAAATATCAGTTGACCATATATGCAAGTGTTTATGTCCAGGTTCTCAATTCTGTTCCATTGGTCTGTGTGTCTATTTTTATGCCAGTACCATGCTGTTTCAGTTACTTTAGGGAGTCTGTCTCCCCTGCTTCCCTTCCATCCCTAACACCTAGCTGAGGACCTAACATCATAACAGGCACCCAGATATTTTTTTTGAAAAATGAATGCCGTCTCTATGTCTAGATATGTTTTCTTTCTAAAATGGAGATAAGAACTACATCACAGTGTTTTGGTGAGCACTTTAAAGAAATGTTCCCCTTCTTAAAAAAAATAATTTCCCTGTAGAAGTAAATAAGTATTTTCTGATGAGGAAATGCCTAAGCAAATTAAGATACTATCAGATAAGACAAATGTTTTATGGTTTCTCTTGAGAAAGACAGGATGACATGGTATGTGTAGGACCTAATTAGAAAGGTAAGATTGAAATAGCTCCTGTTGTCATAGGCCAGGAGTCAGCAAGCATTTACTGAAAAGGATCAGGTAGTAAATATTTTTAGCTTTGCAGGCCATACTGTCTTTGCTGCAACTACTCAACTCTGCCATATATTGCAAAAACAGCCAGAGGAAATACTAAAATAATAAGTGTGGGTAGCTATGTTTCAAGAAAACTTTATTTACAGAAATAGGTGGTGATTTGGTTTTGGTCCCAAACCTTATAGACTGCATAGACCCCTGTATAGATTATGCAAATATTTTGACCTTGAATTTGTATTAGACATATATAAATTGCTGTTTGTAATTTTAAAAATAAAGATAGCAGATAAGCTTAAAAATAATTGTAAAACACAAAATACAATTCAGAACACATGATAGGTTATCTTTAATATTACTGACCATACTTTTCATCTATAAGACATGGTATTCATCCTTCCTTCTTTAAATAAACTTGATCCTAGAACATTTTGCATTGACTTAGCAAAGTCTAGTGTGAAGTTGCAGTACTGTTTCTACACATATTTGAAGCCCTAATCAAAAATGGTTTCAGGGTGTGAGATTGTTGTCTAATGGTGAGAAGAGACAGCCAGATCATGCAAAGGCTTGACTCTTTGGTGACCTTGTTTAAGTCACTAATCCATTGCCCCAAAGATGGTAACAAAGGTAAAATAAAAAATATTTCTCTTGAGCATTCAGAGAGCCAGGGTAGAAAGTGCTTTGTCAAGAGAAAAAGCAATGGCCTTAATTTCCCTGCAGTGGTGTAGTGTTTCAACATAAACCACAAGTAGCAATTTAGTGGAATAGAAAAAGCATGGGCTTTGCAGACAAAGATCCAATTTCAGATCTTATTTTTGTCTCTTAGCTTGTGATGAGGACACAGTTCTTTAATCTCTCTAAGCCTCAGTTTCTTCATGTACAAAGTACAGATGATAAAACCTGTCCTTAAATGGTGTGGTTTGTTGGGAGATTTCAATGAGCTGGTTGTATGAGCTAATATTTGTTCTTCACATAGTTGATGATGTACAGTATGAGCTCCATAAAAGTTCATTTCTTTACGTTCCCATCTCCTTTCCCCAACAACGCATAATATAAGACCTTTCTTCTGCTCTCAACCAGACCATCTATTTCCCCTGCTAATAAATCAGTTTTATCTCTCTTTTCCAGATGTGAAATTATACTATTGATATCATGCCTACTGTATCTTAATCCCTTTGCTAATGTACCATTTTACCTTAAACTGTTACACAGTGCTTTGCCCCTCCTACTCCTCTCCTAGCTTACTACAAAGTCATGAGTCAATTCTTTTCAAATATTATTGTTCTAATAATAGCACTCTCACAAAACATCTCAATCATCTTCATCTCATCATATTATACAATTCTTAAATCATCTAGTTATCTGTTTCTAATTGTTCATTTTCCTTATATAGTTGTAGCAATCCATGTAAAATCTTCAGTTCAGTGTGTGTGTGCATACACACACAGGTATACCTTTATATATATATATATATATATATATATATATATATATATATATATATATATATATATCTTCATATATATATATATATATATATATATATATATATATCTTCATATATATATATATATATACACATATATTTCCTTCCTCTACTCTTTTGAGTCTTCATTTTGGCAAATAAATTATTAGCAAATGAGATTTGAGAGAAATGCATTAATATATGTAAGAAATTACTAGCTTTTAAGGCATGGTTAAAAGTGTGCTTTAGCTGCAACATCTGCATCCTCTTGATGCTTTAAATTCCAATTGTTTCTTATCTATTCATTAAAGCAGAACAAATAAGACTTGATTTTAACAAATTCTAACTTTCCTACTTCCTTTACAGCATACAATAAAAGCTTAATATCTAAGGATTTCACCTTCAATGTTGATATCACACACAAGCATAAATTTGAAACCATTGGGCTAAAGGTCTGCTATGCCAAAGAGAATCCTTCAGCTGGGATATGAGATTAGTTGAGTGAAAATTTAATTTTGAATATATTTAAGTACTCACACAAGTGGACAGAAATATCTAGAGTGTGTGTCAAGAGTCCACTGAATTCTTAGAAATGGTAATTATCCCAAGAATGACTAAATGAGTTTGGAGATGAGCAGATCTCAACAAAATGTTTATCTCACAAAAAACACTTTTAGTTTAGCTTCTACTTTTCACATTACAATTGAATGAGATTAGGGGAAATCTAGGATGAGAGTTTTCTTGTTTAAGAGTGAGGTCCAATGTGGACAGCTTAGGGAACATTTCTGCACTCAAATTGCTTAAATGCAGCAAAAGGGATGCAAAAACATGTATGTCTTGTAATATCTCCTCCTCCTGGAAACATCAGCTTGGAGAATGGCAGAATCACTGGCCTGGTCATTCAAACCAGAAATGGGGAAGAGGGGCAGGGGCATTCTGAAGTCCCTCTTCTTTCTCACCTCCCTCATTCAACCTCTTCTCAATCTTTGCCAAGTGATGTTAGTGCCATCTCTCCATCTCTCTACTGCTTCTTAAATCAGGTGCCCATCTGGTCCTGCTGCCTCTGGTTCTGTTCTTCTGTCATACAGTATTCTCACTGTGACCAGAATTAACTTTACAAATTTCAAACTCAATCGTGTTTCCTTGCATAACATATTTCAATGGCTCTCTATTGCAGGCAGCAAGACATTCCAATTTTTAAAGATGATTTATAAAATTTTACAGTCCCTGCCTATATTTATAACCCCATTTCCTAATATTCCTTATGCATAGGTTTGCCACACATAGCAAAAAGGGGGGGGGAATTTGTATATGTATGCCCCATGCAATATTTGGATGTACTTACACTAGAAAATTATTGTTTATCTGAAATTCAAATTTAACTAGTTGCTCTGCATTTCATCTGGCAACCTCACTTATATAGATACCAAAATCAACCGAACTGAAATACTTTTTCATTTTCTTAAATGTACTCTTCTATCTCACTCAACTCTAAGTTTTGTGAAGGCAGGGCCATGCACTCAATCCCACATGCTTGACATATGATTGATATAGACACTCAAACGTGTGTTAAAGGAAGGAAGACAAGGAAGGAAAGAAGGAAAGAAAGAGATAAATGGAGAGAGGGAAGGATGGGCTGAGAAAAAATATCTTTAATATGACAGACATATTCTCTTTAAAATAAAAACCTTGTACTTCTACGTTCCTCTGGAAATCCTTTCCTAACTCCTCTTGATGGAGTTAAGTGTTTCTTCTTCTGAGCTTCTGTAGCATCATGGACATACAGCTGTAAAAGCATTCACTATAATCCTGCTATTATTATTTAGGAATCAAGGATTCCGAGTAGACCATGAATTCATAAAGTAGCAGAGAGTAAGATTTCCTTATTATTTACTCATCCCATGGTGCCTGGAACATTGTAGGCATTCAACAAATGCTTGGTTAAATGCCTGGTTAAATGAAAAGTATGTAAAAATAACTAGCAAATCCTGTGATTTAAAAAGAAAAATAGGTTCAGAAAAATCATTTTTGAAAAGAACTCAGGAACAATTGAGAGAGTTTTCTTAGTCCTTCAATGATCCTTCTAAGTCAAAATGGAGTGTTGATAAAGACTTCCTGGTCCTACCCCATGGGAAAACAAGTACTTCAGGGCAAGGAGCCTGCCAAGGCTGGCACTACTTTGAGTGTTTCTCCATAAGTGGATCAATTCAAGGCCACCAGACACCATTAGTGGCTGATGTCTTCTTGTCAACAGCATTCAGGTGTGCTGCATGGAATGCAGCCAAGATGACATGTAGACTGCCATCTGGAAATACAAGTACCTCTCATAGATTTTCCCATGACAGATTTCCTCTGCAGGCAAAAACCTCTTCTTGAGGTGTTGTGAGTGGTCCAATTCCTGAGGCTTTTTCTCCCTTAGACTACTCTGTACATCTAGTTTATGGACATCTGGAGTCCCAAGTCCAGTGTCATTGGCCCTAGCCTGAAGCTGAGGATTGCCTGTATCTATATGCACAATAGAGATTGCACCAACAAGTCCTAAATAAGCAGCTGCCAGACTGGTCCTATTAACATATGATTCTGATATTATCACTCTTTTGCTCAACACCATCTTGTGGATCTCCATCCTACTATTACCAAGCTCAGATCCAGCTCCTTGTTGCTCAAAAGCCAATACTCAAGAGGCAAGTGTTGGTAGAAAGGAAAGTTTGTTGTATTCAGGAGGTCTGCAACCAGGGGAGAAGTTGGACTTATGTCCAAGGGCCATCTCCCCACTGTTGATCAGTGGGCAGGAGCTTTTAAAGGAAAATGTCAGGGGTGTATTGGTGAAGGGAGAGGGCTACATACAGAACAGCACAGTTAGCTCTGACAATTATCTTGAAATTAGTCATGCACTGGTCTGATCAGTGTCATCTTGATTGTTTTAAGTACAGTCAGTCTTTAGTTCCAGGGTTGATTTGTTCCCATTTCCTTGAGGTCAATTCTCAGAAATGTGGCAGCTTATGTAATGAATACAATCTGGTCATCATATAGTTAACTTCTTCCACTTTGTGGGGGTTTCCGTATCTACAAGACAGCTCAAACAATGTGGATGATAATATTATCTATAGCTCTTGGGGAGGAACAGAAGTCCTTGACTTTGTTTAATCTCTCCACTATTATTATTTGGTGTTGTTTGACTGCTTTCCTTTGTTTCTGCATTTTCTCACTTACTTGATTGAATTTATTTTTTGGCTAAAGTTTTTCTACAGACAAAATGCAGGAAGAGGACATGGGGAGTGGGGGTGTCTGTCCTGGGAAGGATCCATCGGGTCTTGCTTCATTTCACTACCCAGAATAAAACCAAAATACCAAAATGACATACATGACTGACACTTTGTCACCTTTCCACATCCTGCTCTCACACTGTTCCAACCACAGTGGCTTCCTACTCTTCCTGAAACTCTGCAGCACCTCCAGCACATGCCCCTCTCAGGGCTCTTGAACTGGCTGTCCCCTGGGCCTAGGACATTCCTTCCCAAGAAATCCACATGGTTGACTCCCTTACCTCTGTCAGGTTTTCCTCAACGTCACCTTCTCAGCCAAGCCCCTCCCTGTACCCCCACCTCTTCATATTTCTTCATAGACATTACCATTTCCTATCTTACTATATTATATTATAATATATTTTGTTTGTTGTCTTCTTTTAGAATGTAAGCTCCATGAGGGTGAGATTTTTGTCAGCTATATTTATATTCCCAGAGCCTAGAAAAATTCCTGGTCATAAGCTCACTTAATATTTGTTGAATGAAAAAGCACCTGCATTTATTTTGCCTATTGGCTTTAATCAACAACAGCAAAAGTATGGAAAAGTAAAAAAAGATGATAGGTATCAAAATTCAGAGAAAGATCAGGTCAGCTTGGCTTTTCCTCTCGTGTTGGGTGCCCAGAGCCTTTGTGAGTCTCAATTTCTTCTTCAGTGAAATGGAAATATTTCCTGCTTTACCTAATTAATTGTAGTTCTGCCTGTCCCAGCCCATCAAAGCTGTAGGTTATAGATGGTTCTCCAATCTAGATTCTGAAGCAGCTCTGAATCTTGGAGTGGGGTCTTCCCTGAAGGTGGAGTCTACACTTTGTCTGGAAGCTGTTAGAACAGTGACTAATGTGGCTGAGGTGAGTTGCTGGAAACCACCAAGCTGAAGACTCTCAGTGGCCCTTTTGCACACACTCAGTTTGTAGGATATGGCATTAGTCACAGTGAATAGATCTGAAGCCAATCCCAGTTCAAGTCCTAAAATCCTGCTCAGATATGTCAAGTTCTTCTCTCTAGAAACTGAACCCTAACCCTACAAATCTATATACTAGACAAACTCAATCCCAAAGAGACCAGGATGCCTTTCTACTCCTGGGAAGGGGTGAAACATGAGGTAGAGTCAGACACATTTCAGTTCAAGCCTTGCCCTCTTCATCTGCCATCAGGATCATCTTGAGCAAGTCACCCCCATAGGTCTTTGTTTCCTCAGTTGTTAATGGAAGTATTATCCAGATCTCAGGGGGATTGTAAGGATTAACAAGGTACTACAAGAAAATTTCTCAACACAGTGCAAGCACAGAGCAGGCATTCAGCAAATATGAGGTATTTTCTCCTACTTTTAGGAAAGGCAAGCTATTCTTCCCTGTCCCTCCTCCTCTACTACCTCCTGGTTGACCCTTGGTCATCAATCCCAGCCTTCTTGCTCTGTACAAAGCTCAACATACCTCACTCAAACCTCAGATTGAGCCTGCTGGTTGCCCCTCTTGGGAACACAATTTGTGTCCTACTGAGCTGTCATTTGATCCTCATGAGACCTCCTTACATGCTCCCGATACCTGAGACATTTTGTGAGAAATATAGGGTATGTGAGATTGAGTTGAAAACTGAAGTACTGCACCAAATATGATGGACAATCATTTTTGTTATAAACTTTTAATCTTGCAGGTAAAGACAAAAAGAGGAGAAATATCCATGTATCAGGAACCTCTACAAAGTTATTGTGATATGCACTTTCTCACACTATCCTTGATTCACAATGACTTAGCCAGTTCAATACTAATATCCACATTTTAAAAATGGGACAACTGAGACCTGGATAATTTAATTCTTGGGTTTACATGGCAAACCTGGAGTAAAGAAGGATTCAAATCTAAATAGGTCTGACTTTGGGAATTCCCTGGTGGTCCAGTGGCTAGGACTCCGCACTTCCACTGCAGAGGCATGGGTTCAATCCCTGGTAGGGGACCTAAGATCTTACAAGCCACACAGCATGGTCAAAATAAATAATTTTGTTTAATTTAATTAAAAATAAAAACAAACAAGTGCTTATATAAATTAAGTATTGGATATTCTAGAGCTCTCAAAAATATTGAAACTAACCTAAAAGCTTTTTTTTTTTTAAATAGGTCTGACTTTATATAGATCATAGCTTTTGAACTTCACCATGCTTCCTGCCAGGATATGTTTAATAGATCGAATATTATTCCAAGCCAATTCAGATTGACCAAAGAGCCCATCTTACTGCTGCTCTCTTTCAGTGAGAAGTGATTCCTCCCTTCATTTTTATGTGGACAATTAAGAAAACAATAGTTCATGGAATAGAAACCACTGGAATAAAAGTGCTGTGACTCACTCATGTGTCTAAGCACAGCAATCTTGTCACCTATAAGTTACCATAAAATTCTTGTTGAATGTAGTCTTTATATCTACAATTTTAAGTTGTTTTTCATAATTAAAAATAGTAAGGTTTTTATAACATATGAAGAAAGGAAAAAACAAAACCACTCCACTTTTTACTATCCAGATAGAACTACTGTTAATATTTTAGGGTATTTTCTTCTAGTTTGAATGATGTGCATGTTTTTTAATTGTGGTGTTAGGGTATATTAAAATTAAATGGACTGTCTACTTTTCATTTTAAGAGAGCAAATTTCATTCTTGTAGAAAAGTTGAAATTTCAAAAAGTACAAAAAAGAATAAAATACACAGTGTGACATTTTAAAAATAATGATAATCAACTATATAACTAATGATAACCAGAGATTGCTACTTTTGTTTATGTACTCAACTTTTTCTATGTATTTTAATGTGTTTGAAGTAATGGCATACATATTGCTTTTAAGCATAAAGAACTCAGACATAGTTCATAGTTGCTATATGAAAAATAAAGAGTGGCTTAATGACAGATAATATCTGCCAGTGGGTGGTATATTTCTTTCCAAAAACTCAGGTGCTTCATATAAATTTTAAAGATGCAGAAAATCACTATTCAGTTTCTGTAGTGTTGAAAATCACCATATGTCACTCTCTGCAGATCCAATTTTGTAGGGATGAAATGGATTTTTTATTATTTTTTATTAATCCTCTCAGAGGTGTTTTAATCATCCAATATTTTATCAATAATTACCAAGTGTTTGAACAGAAAATAAGAATTATTATTTAAATGAGCATCAATCACAGACACAGAATCATATTCATTGAATTCACTGGTCTTACCATGTTCCAGACCATTCTGAAGTAGCTGGCTTAATAGAACAGTGGAATGGCCTTTTGAGGACTGTTTCAATGCCAGCTAGGTGGTAATACTTTTCAGGGCTTGGGTAAGGTTCAACAGGAATCTGTACATGCTCTGATTTACTGTCCCATATGTGGTTCTCTTTCTCCCATATCCAATATTCACAGGTCCAGGAATCAAGAGGTGGAAATGGGAGTAGCATTATATTGCTCCTAGTGATCCACTAGCAAAAATTTGCTTCTTGTTTCTGTAACACTAACTCGGTTGGCATAGACATCTTAGTTCCAGAGGGAAGAATGCTTCCACCAGGAGACACAAAGGTGAATCCATTGAAATGGAAGTTAAGATTGCCACCAGGTTACTTTGGGCTCCTCATGACACTGAATCAATAGGCTAACAGTAAAAAAGAGTTACTATGCTGGCTGGGGTAATTGATCCTGACTGCCAAGGGGAAACTGGATTACTACTCCACAGAGGAAGTAAGGGATAATATGTCTGGAAAACAGAAAATCCCTTAGGGGGTCTCTTAGTATTACCACATCTTATGATGGAAGTCAATGGAAAACTACAACAACTCAAATTAGGCAGAACTAATAATAGCACAGACTCTTCTGGAATGAAGGTTTGGATCACCCTACCAGGTAAAGATCATGACTGGCTGAGGTGCTTGCTGAGGGCAAAGGGAATGCAGAATGGGTAGTGGAATAAGATAATTATAAATACTAACTATGACTATATGACCAGTTACAGAAACTAGGGCTGTAATTGTCAGAAGTATTTCCTCCTTATTTTGCTATGCTTTTATGTGTGTGTGTGTGTGTGTGTATATATATATATATATACACACACACACACACACACACACACACACACACACATATATATATACTTAACATAAAAAAGTATTTTCTTTTATATTTAATCAAAATATATAAAGTTGTTTACTTTGTTTGCTTTGTTTGCTTTTCTACTTAATTCCTTTATCATGTAACACAAGAAGTATTGACTTTATATCATAATATTTAAGTACTGTTAATTTTACATCATAGTACTTAATTTATGAGATATCAAGGAAAAGAGAAAACATTACTCAAGGACTTTACTTCTTTTTTTGGAAAAGTTAGTACATTTTTGGTTGTACTCAGGATAGTTGTTTCATGCTAGGCAGAATTATGACCTTGTTTTATATATATATATATGTATATATATACATATATATATATATATATATATATATATATATATATGTATATATATACCCTATTGGTTTTGTTTGTCTGGAGAATCTTATTATAGTGCACAGTATCTTTTTCCACTTAAAAATGTACAGATGAAATTCTATTAAAAGATACTTTGGGGGGGACCTTCATGATGGCAGAGGAGTAAGACATGGAGATCAACTTCCTCCCCACAGATACATCAAAAATACATCTACATGTGGAACAACTCCTACAGAACACCCACTGAATGCTGGCAGAAGACCTAAGACTTCCCAAAAGGCAAGAAATGCCCCATGTACCTGGGTAGGGCAAAATAAAAAGGAAAAATAGAGACAAAAAAAAACAAATAGGGATGGGACCAGAACCTCAGGAAGTGAGCAGTGAAGAAGGAAAGGTTTCCACACCCTAGGAAGCCCCATCACTGATGCACACTTGGGGTGGGTGGAGAGGGAGCTTCAGGGCCACGGAGGAGAGTGCAGCAACAGGGGTGCAGAGGGCAAAGGGGAGAGATTCCCACACAGAGGATCAGTGCCAACCAGCGCTCACCAGCTTAAGAGGTTTGTCTGCTCACCCACCAGGGCAGGTGGGGCCTGAGAGCTGAGGCTCAGGCTTCGAAGTTCAGATCCCAGGGAGAGGACTGGGGTTGGCTGTGTGAACACAGCATGAAGGGGGATAGTGCACCACAGCTAGCTGGGAGGGAGTCTGGGAAAAAGCCTGGAACTGCCTAAGAGGAAAGAGACCATTGTTTTGGGGTGTGTGAGTAGAGGGAATACAGAACACCACCTAAATGAGCTCCAGAGATGGGCACGAGTCACAGCTATCAGCACAGACCCCAGAGACGGGCATGAGATACTAAGGCTGCTACTGCAGCAAAAAAGAAGCCTGTGTGCAAGCACAAGTCACTATCTACACCTCCCATCCTGGGAGCCTATGCAGTCCACCATGGCCAGTGTCCCGTAATCCAAGGATATATTCCCCAGGAGAACAAATAGCACACCTCAGACTGATGCAATGTCATGCCAGCCTCTGCCACCACTGGCTCCCCGCATTCCGTACCCCTGCCTCCCCCTGGCCTGAGTGAGCCAAAGCCCCCTAATCAGCTGCTACTTTAACCCCATCCTGTTAGGGTGAGCAACAGACACCCTCAGGTGACCTATGAACAGAGGCAGGGCCAAATCCAAAGGTGAATTCCAGGAGCTGTGCCAACAAAGAAGAGAAAGGGAAATTTATCCCAGCAACATCAGGAGCAGTGGATTAAACCTTCAAAATCAACTTGATGTACCCTGCATGTCTGGAATACCTGAATAATCAATGAATCATCCCAAAATTGAGGCAGTGAACTTTGAGAGAAAATGTAGGCTTGGGGTTGGCTTTCTGCATCTAATTTGATTCTGATTTTATGTTTATCTTAGTTTAGTATTTAGAGCTTATTATCATTGGTAGATTTGTTTATTGATTTGGTTGCTCTCCACTTTTTTTATGTATATATTTTTTTCATTTTTCTCTTTTTGTGAGTGTGTATGTGTATGTTTTTTGCATGATTTTCTCTGTATAGCTTAACTTTTACCATTTGTACTAGGGTTCTGTCTGTACTTTTTCTTTTTCTTTTCTTTTAGTATAATTTTTAGTGCTTATTATAATTGGTGGATTTGTTTTATGATTTGGTCTCTTCTTTTTTTGACTTTTTCATTTTTCTATTTTTAGTAATTTATTTTCATTTTTTATATAATAACTATTATATTTATTTATTTTTTCCTTTCTTTCTTTTTCTCCCTTTCTTCTGAGCTGTGTGCCTCACAGGGTCTTGGTGTCCTGGCCGGGTGTCAAGACTGAGCCTCTGAGGTGGGAGAACCGAGTTCAGGACATTGGTCCACCAGACACCTCCCAACCACACATAATATCAAACAGCGAAAGCTCTCCCAGAGATATTCATCTCAACGCTAAGACCCAGCTCCACTCAAAGAACAGCAAGCTACAGTGCTTGACACCCTATGCCAAACAACTAGCACAACCGGAATACAACCCCACACATTAGCAGAGAGGCTGCCTAAAATCATAATGAGGTCACAGACACCCCAAAACACACCACTGGATACAGTCCTGCCCACCAGAAAGACAAGATCCAACCTCATCCACCATACCACAGACACCAGTCCCCTCACCCAGGAAGCCAACACAAACCACTAAACCAACCTTAGCCACTGGGGGGGGACAACAAAAACAACATTAACTACGAATCTGCAGCCTGTGAAAAGGAGATCCCAAAAACATTAATTTAAGCAAAATGAGGAGACAGAGAAACACACAGCAGATGAAGAAGCAAGGTAAAAACCCAAGACACCAAAAAATAAAGAAGAAATAGGCAGTCTACCTGAAAAAAAATTCAGAGTAATGATAGTAAAGATAATCCAAAATCTTGGAAATAGAATGAAGAAAATACAAGAAACATTTAACAAAGACCTAGAAGAACTAAAGAGCAAACAATGATGAACAATAAAATAAATGAAATTAAAAATTCTCTAGAAGGAATCAATAGCAGAATAACTGAGGCAGAAGAATGGATAAGTGACCTGGAAGATAAAATAGTGGAAATAATGACCACAGAGCTGAATAAAGACAAAAAATTTAAAGAATTGAGGACAGTCTCAGACACCTCTAGGACAACATTAAACACACCAATATTCGAATTACAAGGGTCCCAGAAGAAGAATAGAAAAAAAATAAAATAAAATAAAAAGAAGGAACTGAGAAAATAATTGAAGAGATTATAGTTGAAAATCTCCCTAATATGGGAAAGGATATAATCAATCAACTGCACAAAGTGAAGAGTCCCATACAGGATAAATCCAAGAAGAAACATGCCAAGACACATATTAATCAAACTATCAAAAATTAAATACAAAGAAAAAAATATTAAAAGCAGCAAGGGGAAAACAACAAATAACATTCAAGGGAAGGCCCATAAGGTTAATAGCTGATCTTTCAGCAGAAACTCTGCAAGCCAGAAGGGAGTGGCAGGACATATTTAAAGTGATGAAAGGGAAAAACCTACAACCAAGATTACTCTACACCATGAGGATCTCATTCAGATTTGATGGAGAAATTAAAATCTTTACAGACAAGCAAAAGCTAAGACAATTTAGCATGACTAAACCAGCTTTACAACAAACACTAAAAAAACATCTCTAGGCAGGAAACACAAGAGAAGGAAAAGACATAGAGGAACAAACCAAAACAAGAAAATGGTAATATGAACATACATATTGATAATCACCTTTAATGTAAATAGAATAAATGCTCCAACCAAAAGACATAGACTGACTGAATGGATACAAAACAAGGCCTGTATATATGCTGTCTACAAGAGGCCCACTTCAGACCTAGGGACACCTACGGACTGAAAGTGAGGGTAATGAAAAATATATTCCATGCAAATGGAAATCAGAAGAAAGCTACAGTAACAATTTTCATATTAGACAAAATAGACTTTAAAATAAAGACTATTGGGCTTTCCTGGTGGCGCAGTGGTTGAGAGTCTGCCTGCCGTTGCAGGAGACAAGGTTTCATGTCCCTGTCCGGGAAGATCCCACATGCTGCAGAGCGGCTGGGCCTGTGAACCATGGCCGCTGAGCCTGCGTGTTCAGAGCCTGTGCTCCACAATGGGAGAGGCCTGCGTACTGAAAAAATATATAAATATAAATATAAATATAAATATAAATATAAATAAAAAAAATAAAATAAAGACTATTACAATAGACAAAGACACTACACAATGAACAAGGGATCAATCCAAGAAGAAGATATAACAACTGTAAATATATATGCACCCAACATAGGAGCATCTCAATACAGAAGGCAAATTCTAACAGCCATAAAAGGGAAAATTGACAGCAACACAATCATAGTAGGGGACTTTAACACCTCACTTTCACCAAAAGATCATCCAAAATGAAAATAAATAAGGAAACACAAGCTTTAAATGATATATTAAACAAGATGGACTTAATTGATATTTTTAGGACATTCCATCCAAAAACAGCAGAATACATTTTCTTCTGAAGTGCTAATGGAATATTATCCAGGAGAGATCATATCTTGGGTCATAAATCAAGCCTTGGTCAATTTAAATAAATTGAAATCATATGATTCACCTTTTCTGACCACAACGTTATGAGACTACATTTCAATTGCAGGAAAAAATATTGAAAAATACAAACACATGGAGACTAAACAATACACTACAAAGTAACCAAGACATCACTGAAGAAATCAAAGAGGAAATCAAAAATTACCTAGAAACAAATGAAAATGGAAACACAATGACACAAAACCTATGGAATGAAGCAAAAGCACTTCTAAGAGAGAAGTTTATAGCAATACAATCCTACCTCAAGAAACAAGAAACATCTCAAATAAACAACTCAAACTTACACCTAAACCAATTAGAGAAAGAAGAACAAAAAAGCCTCACAGTTAGCAGAAGGAAAGAAATCATAAAGATCAGATCAGTAATAAATGGAAAAGAAATGAAGAAAACAATAGCAAAGATCAATATAACTAAAAGATTGTTCTTTGAGAAGATAAGCAAAATTGGTAAACCATTAGATAGACTCATCAAGAATAAAAGGGAAAAGATTCAAATCAAAAAAATTAGAAATGAAAAAGGAGTAGTAAAAACTGCAGAAATACAAAGGATCATGAGAGATTACTACAAGCAACTAAATGCCAGTAAAATGAAAAACCTGGAAGAAATGGACAAATCCTTAGAAGAGCACAACCTTCTGAGACTGAACCAGGAAGAAATAGAAAATATAAACAGACCAATCACAAGCACTGAAATAGAAACTGTGACTTAAAATTTTCCAACAAACAAAAGCCCAAGACCAGATGGTTTCACTGGTGAATTCTATAAAACATTTAGAAAAGAACTAACACCTATCCTTTTCAAACTCTTCAAAATATGGCAGAGGGAGGAACACTCCCAAATTTATTCTACAAGGCCACCATCATCTTGATACCAAAACCATACAAAGATGTCACAAAAAAAGAAAACTACAGACCAATATCACTGAAGAACAGACATTCAAAAATCCTCAGCAAAATATTAGCAAACAGAATCCAACAGCACATTAAAAGGATCATACGCCATGGTCAAGTTGGGTTTATCCTAGGAATGCAAGGATTCTTCAGTATAGGCAAATCAATCAATGTGATAAACCATATTAACAAACAGAATTGTAAAAATCATATGATAATCTCAATTGTTGCAGAAAAAGCTTTCAACATAATTCAACATCCATTTATGATAGAAACTCTCCAGAAAGTGGGAAGAGGGAATGTATCTCAACATAATAAAGGCCTCATGTGACAAACCCACAGCCAGCATCACTATCTGCAAAACTGAAACCATTTCCCCACGATCAGGAACAAGAAAAGTTTGCCCACTCTCACCACTATAATTCAACATACTTTTGGAAGTTTTAGCCACAGCAATCAGAGAAGAAAAAGAAATAAAAGGAATCCAAATTGGAAAAGAAAAAGTAAAGATATGACTGTTTGCAGATGACATATTATACATAGAGAATGCTAAAGGTGCTTACAGAAAACTACTAGAGCTAATCAATGAATTTGGTAAAGTACAGGATACAAAATTAATGCACAGAAATCTCTTCTATACCTATGCAATAATGATGAAAAATCTGAAAGAGAAATTAAGGAAATATTCCCATTTACCATTGCAACAAAAAGAATAAAATACCTAGGTATAAATCTACCTAAGGAGACAAAAGGCCTGTATGCAGAAAACTATAAGACACTGATGAAAGAAATTAAAGATGATACAAACAGATGGAGTGATATACCATGTTCTTGGATTGGAAGGATCAGCACTGTGAAAATGACTATACTACCCAAAGCCATCTACAGATTCAATTCAATCTGTACCAAACAACAAATGACGTTTTCACAGAACTAGAACAAAAAATTTCACAATCGTATGGAAACACAAAATAACCCGAATAGCCAAAGCAATCTTGAGAAAGAAAAATGGAGCTGGAGGAATCAGGCACCCAGACGTCTGACTATACAACAAAGCTACAGTAATCAAGACAATATGGTACTGGCACAAAAACAGAAATATAGATCAATGGAACAGGATAGAAAGCCCAGAGATAAACTCACACACACACACATGGTCACCTAATCTATGACAAATGGGGCAAGAATATACGATGGAGAAAAGAGAGCCTCTTCAATAAGTGGTGCTGGGAAAACTGGACAGCTACATGTAAAAGAATGAAAATAGGACACTCCCTAACACCATACACAAAAATAAACTCATAATGGGTTAAAGACCTAAATATAAGGCCAGAGAGTATAAAACTCTTAGAGGAAAACATAGGCAGAACACTCTATGACATAAATAACAGCAAGGTCCTTTTTGACCCAACTCCTAGAGAAATGGAAATAAAAACAAAAATAAACAAATGGGACCTAGTAAAACTTAAAAGCTTTTGCACAGCAAAGGAAACCATAAACAAGATGAAAAGACAACACTCAGAATGGGAGAAATAATTGCAAATGAAGCAACTGACAAAGAATTAATCTCCAAAATATACAAGCATCACATGCAGCTCTATATCAGAAAAACAAACAACCCATTCCAAAACTGGGCAGAAGATCTAAATGGACATTTCTCCAAAGAATATACACAGATTGCCAACAAACACATGAAAGGATGCTCAACATCACTAATCATTAGAGAAATGCAAATCACAACTACAATGAGGTATCAACTCACACCAGTCTGATGACCATCATCAAAAATTCTACAAACTATAAATGCTGGAGAGGGTGTGGAGAAAAGGGGTCACTCTTGCACTCTTGGTGGGAATGTAAATTGATACAGCCACTATGGAGAACAATATGGAGGTTCCTTAAAAATCTAAAAATAGAACTATCATATGACCCAGCAATCCTACTACCAGGCATATACCCTGAGAAAACCATAATTCAAATGCAGTCATGTGCCACAATGTTCTTTAAGCTCTATTTACAATAGCCAAGACATGGAAGCAACCTACGTGTCCATCCAGATGAATGGATAAAGCAGATGTGGCACATATATACAATGGAATATTACTCAGCCATAAAAGAAACAAAACTGAGTTATTTGTAGTGAGGTGGATAGACCTAGAGTCTGTCACACAGAGTGAAGTAAGTTAAAAAGATAAAAATACCATAGGCTAACACATATATATGGAATCTAAAAAAAAAAAAAATGGTTCTGAAGAACCTAGGGGCAGAATGGGAATAAAGATGCTGACGCAGAGAATGGACTTGAGGACACGGATAGGGGGAAGGTTAAGCTGGGACGAAGTGAGAGAGTCGATGGACATATATACACTACCAAATGTAAAATAACTAGGTAGTGGGAAGCAGCCACATAGCACAGGGAGATCAGCTCAGAGCTTTGTGTCCACCTAGAGGGGTGGGATCAGGAGGGTGGGAGTGAAACACAAGAGGGAGTAGATATGGGGATATATATATATACATATAGCTGATTCACTTTGTTATACCACAGAAATTAACATACAATTATAAAGCTTCTGTACTCCAATAAAGATGTTAAAGGAAAAAAAAAAGATGGACTTCAAAAAAAGAAAAAATAAGACACATTTATATTGAATACTCCAGAATTTCTAAATTTTGTCTCTCATAACACAATATAATTTTCTGTAACCTCAGTTATGTTTTTAACTGCTTCTTAATGCTCACTGTACCTCTGCAGTTGACTTTTAATTTCCTAGAATTTCTTCCTCATCTCATCCAGATCCTTTTCTATGTCATTTTATTGTTCTTTCTTTATGATATCTGCCTTATTTTTATGAGGTGATCATTTCTTGCATCTCATCTAATGTTGCCAAAAAATCTCCTAAAAAAAGAAAATCCATTTCCTGAAGTAGATCTTTGTCAAACATTATTTTTCCTTTGTGTTTTCATAATAATCTTTGATAATCATTGTTCAAAATTCCTGCACTGTGACTGTTGTCATTGTTGGGGCTCATATTCTTTGTGTTTTTTTCAACTTTAAATAAAAGAAGATATATCAAAGCCCAGTATTTGCCAGAAGACCTCGAGGATGAATACTTCCTGACCTCACTTCCTTCTGGTCAATTCCTCTTTTCCAAAGTACAGCTACCCACTACTTGAATGGTCACTTCCAAGATAAATTCTCCCTTCCAGCAGGCTTTATTAACTGTGGCTGCATGAGACTGAAATGGAATTCTTTTCACATTCCTTCAGGATTCCTGGTGAATCTAACAGTATTGAATATGAAAATAATCATCAGCTCCCCCACCACATGTACTGTTATTAGGGTCTTCCTAGTTCTCCTCCCAACCAAAGGGGCAGGAATTACATTTTTCCACCTCAGGTGGCTGTGTATCACTGCCATTAAAGCTCTCCTTTTCTTTTATCTTTGGAGATTGGCCATCTGTGAAGTAGTAAAATGAATAATTGGAGAGGAGAGAGACCAGAGCTTGCCTCAAAAAAGATGGAAGAGCCATACAGGAAAAGGATGGCTACCAAGAACAGACAGGAGGCAGCAAACCAGCCACCCATGGGAGGAATCTGATGCTAAGACACGTTAAAAATGGTTAGCACCATTTTTAAAGTAAATATTGGTGCAATACAAAAAATAAATAAATAAGAGCATACAAATAAAATCTAGATATCCAGCTTCTCTTGAACTATGGGAAGATGTGGCAAATTTGTTTCTGTGTTCTTGCAAGACAACAGTTGGTTGTCTTTACATAAAGCACATCTTCTCCAGTTTGCCTCAGTCTTTACCCTGGTCAACCTACTCATTTTTGTTACCTTAGGTGTTTGAATTTTCAACTCCTGATATAAAGTGAGTTTTCCAGTATGTATTAGTTTCCCAGAACTGCCTTCACAGATTACCACAAATTTGGAGGCTTAAAATAACAGAAATTTATTCTCTCACAGTTGTGGAGGTCAGAAGTCCACATCAAGATGTCAGCAGGTCCAAGCTGCCTCTAGGGGCTCCAAAGGAGAAAGCTTTCTTGCTTCCTTCAGCTTATGATGGCTTCTGGCATTCTTGACTTGTGACCGTATCACCCCAATCTCTGCCTTAGTCTTCACATAGCCAACATCTCTCTGTGTGGCTCTGTGTGTCCTTTTCTGTCCCCTATAAGAGCACTTTAATTGGATTTAGAACCTACCCGAATCCAGATGATCTCATCTGGATCCTTATCTTAATTATATCTGCAGATACCCTATTTCCAAATAAGGTCACATTCTAAGATTATAGGTAGACATGAATTTTCACCTGGGAATCCATTCAGGGATATATAAAATGGGGGATACACAACAAAGAAGGATAATCGTCCTATCCAACTTTTTTTTCTATAGAACAACCACCCAAAAGCATGCCCAAGCCATGGAATGTGCTCTTCTCTCCAGTTCCATTGACCTTAAAGGTGGCAAAAAAAAAAAAAAAAAATCCTCCTGGATCCAACTTTTAGTTAATTGTCAGTCCAAGTTTATGGCTGTGTTTTGGGTTTACATTTTCTTCTAAACCTTATTGCACATTACAGAGAATCTGTGCCAGGAGCTGTTGGCAGATACCGTTTTAAACCAGCAGTCTGTGAATCAACTTTATAAGCTACAATTTAGAAAATAAGAAAAGGATGAAGCATCTTCCCCCTCCAACTACAGTCCTCATTTTCTCCACACTCTCGCCCCTCCTAATTCTTCTCTCCAAATGCATTAATCACATGGGTGACTTTCAAGTAATATAGGAAGAGGGATACAGTAATTGCCATCTGAGTGTACAGCAAAAGACTAGATGAGACTGAGTGAGACATTGTGATACATGTGCTAAGATCTTTAAATTCTGAGCTCTGAAGCTTTCATTTGTTAATGTTGGTTAAATAATGAAAACAATTCCAGGTTAGGAAAATGTTAGTAATCAGCTCTGCACAATAGCTATTTTCACTGATTTGTATATTTAATGAAAAAACTAAGTACTGTATATTCATTATTTTATTTTGGTTAATATACCATAGCAAATGTGGAAAAATGAAAGTCTTTAAGAACAGGAAAAATGTCTTACTCTTAGGAAGACTAAAGGAAAAAAACATAAAAAAAAAGAGCAAGTACCTTACCTGTTCTATAGCTCAGCTCTGTAAACTGAGGTCTAGAGTGGTAAAAGGACTTGCCCTAAGTCACCCAGCTAATTGGCAATGAAACTGTAACCACAGTCCAGGCCTCCTGCCATCCAGGTTACTGTTCTCTACAGAAATAGTACAGTTAAATCATTTAAAGCAATCTAAGAATATATCATTTTCTATACTAATTCCATTCATTCATATATTACTTTGCAGTTTCCAAATGCTTTTACAAAGGACATTATGTCAGTTGATTCCCACCAAAATCCTCTGATATAAGAACAGTAAGTATTACCATTCTAGTCTATAGGTAAGGGGATTTATATTTCTTCTCTTATCCACTTGGTGAACAAAGAGTAGATGTTCACCAAGTGGATAAGAGAAGAAATCCATCCCAGTTGGAAGGAGAGAATTACAGTGGGTGAGAGACATGGATGTACAACATGGTACATCCTTTTAGATGGCTTCTGGGAAGGGCATGGTTTAGAAAAGAGATCCCCAGAAAGATTGAGATCAGGTTATGATGACCTTCCAATGCTAGTGTGAAGAGTTTGAAATTAATATGTCAGATAAGCAGGCTGGTGAAGGTTTTGAAAGCAAGAGTGTGACGTGATCAGAATTGTGTTTTAGAAAAGTACATCTGTAAAGTAATACTTTAAATTTCAAATACTCCCCCCACCACCACCCTAGGTTCAGGCGGGTAACAAAAAAGTAGAGTATAAAATAATAGTAAGGCAGAAAGATTATGACAAACTGGAGAGAAATATGATGCTCGAGCTAAAAGGAAGGGCCACTATTCAGCTTCACCCATTTGCTGCTCTATGTGGACCAGTGAAGTAAGATAGTGTGAGCCCTCAAGAGACACTGGAGGGGATGGAGGAAGATGGCAGAAGAGTAAGACACGGAGATCACCTTCCTCCCCACAGATACATCAGAAATTCATCTACACGTGGAAAAACTCTTACAGAACACCTACTGAATGCTGACAGAAGACCTCAGACCCCCCAAAAGGCAAGAAACTCCCCACATACCTGGGTAGGGCAAAAGAAAAAAGAATAAACAGAGACAAAAGGATAGGGACGGGACCTGCACCAGTGGGAGGGAGCCGTGAAGGAGGAAAGGTTTCCACACACTAGAAGCCCCTTCACGGGGGGAGACTGTGGGTGGCGGAGGGGGAAGCTTCGGAGTAGCGGAAGAGAGCACAGCAACAGGGGTGTGGAGGGCAAAGCGGAGAGATTCTGGCACAGAGGATCGGTGCCCTCAGGCACACACCAGCCCGAGAGGCTTGTCTGCTCGGCCGCCGGGGTGGGTGGGGCTGGGAGCTGAGGCTCGGGTATCGGGTTTCAGTCGGAATGCAGGGAGAGTACTGGGGCTGGCGGCAGGAAGAGAGCCTGAAGGGGTTAGTGCACCACGGCTAGCCAGGAGGGAGTCCGGGGAAAAAGTCTGGAGCTGCCAAAGAGGCAAGAGACTTTTTCTTCCTTTTTGTTTCCTGGTGCACGAGGAGAGGGGATTCAGAACACTGCTTAAAGGAGCTCCACAGATGGGCGCGAGCCGCGGCTAAAGGCGCGGACCCCAGAGACGGTCGTGGGACGCTGGGGTTGTTGCTGCCGCCACCGCCAAGAGGCCTGTGTGCGAGCGCAGGTCACTGTCCACACCCACTTCTGGGGAGCCTGTGCAGCCCGCCACTGTCGGGGTCCCAGGACCCAGGGACGGCTTCCCCGGGAAAGCACACGGAGCACCTCGGGCTGGTGCAACGTCACGCCGGCCTCTGCCGCCGCAGGCCCGCCCCGCACTGCGTGCCCCTCCCTCCCCTCTGCCTGAGTGAGCCAGAGCCCCCAAATCAGCGGCTCCTTTAAACCCGTCCTATATGAGCAAAGAACGGATGCCCTCCGGCGACCTGCGCGCAGAGGCGGGGCCAGGTCCAAGGCTGAGACCCGGGAGCTGTGAGAGCAGCGAAGAGACAGAGAAATCTCTCTGTGCAGCCTTGGAGGCAGCGGATTAAAGCTCCACGAACTGCTTGATGTGCCCTGCATCGGTGGAGTGCATGAATGGACAGCGAATCATGCCAAATTGAGGAGGTGGACTTTGAGGACAAGACTTAAGATTTTTCCCCCTTTTCCTCTTTTTATAACGAATTATCCCAAATTAAGGAGGTGGACTTTGAGAGCAAGATTTTCGATTTTTCCCCCTGTTCTCTTTTTGTGAATGTGTATGTGTATGCTTCTGTGTGAGATTTTCTCTGTATAGCTTTGCTTTCACCATATGTCCCAGGGTTCTATATGTCCGTTTTTTTTTCAATAATTACTTTTTTATTTTAATAACGCTACTATATTTTATACTTTATTCTTATTTACTTTATCTTCTCTCTTTCTTTTTTTCCTACCTTGCCTTCCTCCCTCCCTTTGCCGCTCCTTCCTTTCTTTCTCTCTTTCTTTCCTCCCTCCCTCCCTCCTTTCTTTCCTTCTTTCTTTCTTTCTTTTTTCTTTCTTCCTTTCTTTCTTTCCTTCCTCCCTGCTTCCCTCCCTTCTTCCTTTCACTCTTTCTCTTTCCTTCCTCCCTCCTTCCCTCCCTTCCTCCTTTCACTCTTTTTCTTTCCTTCCTCCTTCCCTCCATCCTTTCTTTCTTCCTTTCTTCCTTCCTTCCTTCCTTTCTTTCCTTCTTCCTTTCTTTCTCTCTCTCTCTCTTTCTTCTACTAATTCTTTCTTTCTACTTTTTCTCCCTTTTATTCTGAGCCGGGTAGATGAACGGCTCTTGGTGCTGCAGCAAGGAGTCACTCCTGTGCCTCTGAAGTGGGAGAGCCAACTTCAGGACACGGATCCACAAGAGACCTCCCAGCTCCACATAATATCAAGGGCCGAAAATCTCCCAGAGATCTGCATCTCAACATCAGCATCCAGCATCAGTCAACGACCAGCAAGCTACAGTGCTGGTCACCCTATGCCAAGCAACAAGCAAGACAGGAACACAACCCCACCCATTCGCAGAGAGGCTGCCTAAAAACATAATAAGGCCACAGGCACCCCAAACACACCACCAGATGTGGACCTGTCCACCAGAAAGACAAGATCAATCCTCAACCACCAGAACACAGGCACTTGTCCCCCTACCAGGAAGCCGACACAACCTACTGAAACAACCTTAGCCACTGGGGACAGACACCAAAAACAACGGGAACTACGAATCAGCAGCCAGGAAAAAGGAGACCCCAAACACAGGAAGAAAAGTAAAATGAAAAGACAGAAAAACACACAGCAGGTGAAGGAGCAAGATAAAAAACTACCAGACCTAACAAAGGAAGAGGTAATAGGCAGTCTACCTGAAAAAGAATTCAGAATAATGATAGTAAAGATGATCCAAGATTCTAATTCCAAGATCCAAAATCTTGGAAATAGAATAGACAAAATGCAAGAAACAGTTAACAAGGACCTACAAAAACTAAAGATGAATCAAGCATCGATTAAAAACACAAAAAATGAAATGAAAAATACTCTAGATGGGATCAATAGCAGAATAACTGAGGCAAAAGAACGGATAAGTGAGGTGGAAGATAAAATAGTGGAAAAAAACTGATGCAGAGCAAAATAAAGAAAAAAAGAATGAAAACAACAGAGGACAGTCTCAGAGACCTCTGGGACAACATTAAACACACCAACATTCGAATTATAGGGGTTCCAGAAGAAGAAGAGAAAAAGAAAGGGACTGAGAAAATATTTGAAGAGATTATAGTTGAAAACTTCCCTAATATGGGAAAGGAAATAGTTAATCAAGTCCAGGAGGCACAGAGAGTCCCATACAGAATAAATGCAAGGAGAAATATGCCAAGACACATATTAATCAACCTGTCAAAAATTAAACACAAAGAAATCATATTAAAAGCAGCAAGGGAAAAACAACAAATAACACACAAGGGAATCCCCATCAGGTTAACAGCTGATCTCTCAGCAGAAACTCTACAAGCCAGAAGGGAGTGGCAGGACATAATTAAAGTGATGAAGGAGAAAAACCTGCACCCAAGATTACTCTACCCAGCAAGGATCTCATTCAGATTTGATGGAGAAATTAAAACGTTTACAGAGAAGCAAAAGCTGAGAGAGTTCAGCACCACCAAACCAGCTTTACAACAAATGCTAAAGGAACTTCTCTAGGCAAGAAACACAACAGAAGGAAAATAACTACAATAACGAACAGAAAACAATTAAGGAAATGGGAATAGAAACATACATATAAATAATTATCTTAAATGTAAATGGACTAAATGCTCCCACCAAAAGACACAGATTGGCTGAATGGATACAAAAACAAGACTCATATATACGCTGTCTACAAGAGACCCACTTCAGACCTAGAGACACATACAGATTAAAAGTAAGGGGATGGAAAAAGATATTCCATGCAAATGGAAATGAAAAGAAAGCTGCAGTAGCAATTCTTATATCAGACAAAATAGACTTTAAAATAAAGACTATTAGAAGAGACAAAGAAGGACACTACATAATGATGAAGGGATCGATCCAAGAGGAAGATATAACAATTGTAAATATTTATGCACCCAACATAGGAGCACCTCAGTACATAAGTCAACTACTAACAGCCATAAAAGGGGAAATCGACAGTAACACACTCATAGTAGGGGACTTTAACACTCCACTTTCACCAATGGACAGAACATCCAAAATGAAAATAAATAAGGAAACACAGGCTTTACATGATACATTAAACAAGATGGACTTAATTGATATTTATAGGATATTCCATCCAAAAACAACAGAATACACATTTTTCTCAAGTGCTCATGGAATATTCTCCAGGATAGATCATATCTTGGGTCACAAATCAAGCCTTGGTAAATTTAAGAAAATTGAAATTGTATCAAGTATCTTTTCCGACCACAATGCTATGAGACAAGACATCAATTACAGGAAAAGATCTATAAAAAATACAAACACATGGAGGCAAAACAATACACTACTCAATAACGAAGTGATCACTGAAGAAATCAAAGAGGAAATAAAAAATACCTAGAAACAAATGAAAATGGAGACACAACGTCCCAAAACCTAGGGGACGCAGCAAAAGCATTTCTAAGGGGGAAGTTTATAGCAATACAATCCCACCTTAAGAAACAGGAAACATCTCGAGTAAACAACCTGACCCTGCACCTAAAGCAATTAGAGAAAGAAGAACAAAAAAACCCCAAAGTTAGCAGAAGGAAAGAAACCATAAAGATCAGATCAGAAATAAATGAAAAAGAAATGAAGGAAATGATAGCAAATATCAATAAAACTAAAAGTTGGTTCTTTGAGAAGATAAACAAAATTGATAAACCATTAGCCAGACTCATCAAGAAAAAAAGGGAGAAGACTCAAATCAATAGAATTAGAAATGAAAAAGGAGAAGTAACAACTGACATTGCAGAAATACAAAAGATCATGAGAGATTACTACAAGAAACTCTATGCCAATAAGATGGACAACCTGGAAGAAATGGACAAATTCTTAGAAATGCACAACCTGCCAAGACTGAATCAGGAAGAAATAGAAAATATGAATAGACCAATCACAAGCACTGAAATTGAAACTGTGATTAAATATCTTCCAACAAACAAAAGCCCAGGACCAGATGGCTTCACAGGCAAATTCTATCAAACATTTACAGAAGAGCTAACACCTATCCTTCTCAAACTCTTCCAAAATATAGCAGAGGGAGAAGCACTCCCAAACTCATTCTACAAGGCCACCATCACCTTGATATCAAAACCAGGCAAGGATGTCACAAAGAAAGAAAACTACAGGTCAATATCACTGATGAACATAGATGCAAAAATCCTCAACAAAATACTAGCAAACAGAATGCAACAGCACATTAAAAGGATCATACAGCATGATCAAGTGGAGTTTATTCCAGGAATTCAAGGATTCTTCAATATATGCAAATCAATTAATGTGATATACCATATTAACAAATTGAAGGAGAAAAACCATACGATCATCTCAACAGATACAGAGAAAGCTTTCGACAACATTCAACACCCATTTATGATAAAAACCCTACAGAAAGTAGGCATAGAGGGAACTTTCCTCAACATAATAAAGGCCATATATGACAAACCCACAGCCAACATCGTCCTCAATGGTGAAAAACTGAAACCATTTCCACTAAGATAAGGAACAAGACAAGGTTGCCCACTCTCACCACTCTTATTCAACATAGTTTTGGAAGTTTTAGCCACAGCAATCAGAGAAGAAAAGGAAATAAAAGGAATCCAAAACGGAAAAGAAGAAGTAAAGCTGTCACTGTTTGCAGATGACATGATACTATACATAGAGAATCCTAAAGATGCTACCAGAAAACTACTAGAGCTCATCAATGAATTTGGTAAAGTAGCAGGATACAAAATTAATGCACAGAAATCTCTGGCATTTCTGTACACTAATGATGAAAAATCTGAAAATGAAATCAAGAAAACACTCCCATTTACCATTGCAACAAAAAGAATAAAATATCTAGGAATAAACCTACCTAAGGAGACAAAAGACCTGTATGCAGAAAATTATAAGACACTGATGAAAGAAATTAAAGATGATACAAAGAGATGGAGAGATATACCATGCTCCTGGATTGGAAGAATCAATATTGTGAAAATGACTCTACTACCCAAAGCAATCTACAGATTCAATGCAATCCCTATCAAACTACCACTGGCATTTTTCACAGAACTAGAACAAAAAATTTCAAAATTTGTTTCGAAAAACAAAAGACCCCGAATAGCCAAAGCAATCTTGAGAACGAAAACTGGAGCTGGAGGAATCAGGCTCCCTGACTTCAGACTAAACTACAAAGCTACGGTAATCAAGACAGTGTGGTACTGACACAAAAACAGAAAGATAGATCAATGGAACAGGATAGAAAGCCCAGAGATAAACCAACGCACATATGGTCAACTTATCTTTGATAAAGGAGGCAGGAATGTACAGTGGAGAAAGGACAGTCTCTTCAATAAGTGGTGCTGGGAAAACTGGACAGGGACATGTAAAAGTATGAGATTAGATCATTCCCTAACACCATACACAAAAATAAGCTCAAAATGGATTAAAGACCTAAATGTAAGGCCAGAAACTATCAAACTCTTAGAGGAAAACATAGGCAGAACACTCTATGACATAAATCACAGCAAGATCCTTTTGGACCCACCTCCTAGAGAAATGGAAATAAAAACAAAGATAAACAAATGGCACCTAATGAAACTTCAAAGCTTTTGCACAGCAAAGGAAACCATAAACAAGACCAAAAGACAACCCTCAGAATGGGAGAAAATGTTTGCAAATGAAGCAACTGACAAAGGATTAATCTCCAAAATTTATAAACAGCTCATGCAGCTCAATAGCAAAAAAACAAACAACCCAATCCAAAAATGGGCAGAAGACCTAAATAGACATTTCTCCACAGAAGATATACAGACTGCCAACAAACACATGAAAGAATGCTCAACATCATCAATCATTAGAGAAATGCAAATCAAAACTACAATGAGATATCATCTCACACCAGTCAGAATGGCCATCATCAAGAAATCTAGAAACAATAAATGCTGGAGAGGGTGTGGAGAAAAGGGAACACTCTTGCACTGCTGGTGGGAATGTGAATTGGTACAGCCACTATGGAGAACAGTATGGAGGTTCCTTAAAAAACTTCAAATAGAACTACCATATGACCCAGCAATCCCACTACTAGGCATATACCCTGAGAAAACCATAATTCAAAAAGAGTCATGTACCAAAATGTTCATTGCAGCTCTATTCACAATAGCCCGGAGATGGAAACAACCTAAGTGTCCATCATCAGATGAATGGATAAAGAAGATGTTGCACATATATACAATGGAGTATTACTCAGCCATAAAAAGAAACGAAACTGAGCTATTTGTAATGAGGTGGATAGACCTAGAGTCTGTCATACAGAGTGAAGTAGGTCAGAAAGAGAAAGACAAATACCATTTGCTATCACATATATATGGAATTTAAGGGGAAAAAAATGTCATGAAGGACCTAGGGGTAAAACGGGAATAAAGACACAGACCTACTTAAGAATGGACTTGAGGATATGGGGAGGGTGAAGAGTAAGCTGTGACAAAGTGAAAAAGAGGCATGGACATATATACTACCAAACATAAGATAGATAGATAGTGGGAAGCAGCCGCGTAGCACAGGGAGATCAGCTTGGTGCTTTGTGACCGCCTGGAGGGGTGGGATAAGGAGGGTGCGAGGGAGGGAGACGCAAGAGGGAAAGGATGTGGGAACAGATGTATATGTATGACTGATTCACTTTGTTATACTGCAGAAACTAATAAAAAAAGAGAGAGGCACACTGGAAATGTGGATGTTTATGTAAAATCATCTGATTTTTCAATTTTGACCTTTTATTCGAAAAAGTGTTTTGGACAAAAGTGAAAAATAAAATGCATCAGTAAGCTGCCTTTATCCAGCAAGTCATCATTTTGTCACTTGACCTTTGTACAGTATGGGAAGATGCTTTGAAATCTATTTCAAAAGTATAAACCTAAGGCAGGGCCAGGGTGGAATGAAAAGAAAGTGGATGGCTGACTGTCAGAATTTAGAATCCAGAAGAAAGCTACTAGGTGATAGATGAAGCAATCTGACCAGTTGTTTGGACTCTGTGATTTTAGTCCTTGGTGTCATTGTTGTGATTGCAGATACAGGTTTTACTTTTTTTTCTGTTACTGTTAACACAGAAGGGAGTAGCAAAGAATGGGCTCTGTAAAACAAGCCTCCAATACTACCCAAAACTGACTTCCCCTGAGCCCTCCAAGTTCAAAATGGTGCACAGCGGTTCCAGTTTGGATTCAGAGCCAAGTTGAGAAGGAAGACAAGTGTTCTCTCTGTTTCTTTGCCTCAGACTCTGAGGTATTCAGTTAATGTTCTCTGCCATAAAAAAAAAAAAAGAAATGGTTGGTCTCCTTTCCCTAACTGCTCTCTCTGATTTAAGTACTTTTCACCTGTGAATGTCCTTGGTTACTTCTGAACTATATTCTGTCCTATAAAAGGCACTAAATTAAAGATGGCTTTTGCTCTATGTTTTAGTGAAGTGATTTTTGTAAAGTGTTATAACACTTCTCCTCCCTACAGAAAGCCGGTGAAGTTCACCTTAAATGCCACCTTCTTTCTGCAACTTGACCCAAAACCCACCCCTTTGATACTCAGCTCAGATGACTTCTCCCCCACAAAGCCTTTTCTCACCACACCAGCACCACCTTGCAACCTCCAATAGGCTCAGTGCACCTAGACTGCATAAATCACCATCATATGTCACCATCTAATTCACTTCCACTCTTGAAAACCTATACACCATGCTCCATGCAGCAACCAGAGCAGTCTTCTTAAAATATGAGTTCAGATCGTATCACTGCTCAACTTGATTCTCCACTGGCTTTCCTTTGAAGTTAGACTAAAATCTAATCAACTCTTTAAAATGTTTTGCAAAATCCTGGATTAACATCCTGTCTACAACTTCAGCCACTCTTCTCTTTTTCTGATAACATTCCAGTCACACTGGCCTTCGAGGACCCTTGTATACTGCCATAGGGCCTTTGCACAACTGTTTCTCTATTTAAATGCTTTCCCTAGACTTTTCACGTAGCTGGATCTTTCTCATTCTTCTGGTCTTAGGTTAAATATCACCTCCCCAGAGAGACCATCCATCTCTGATCATCTAAATGCTCACTTTCCCAGGTTATTGTCTCTCAGCATCTGGATGGCTTACTTCATTGTTGTGACAGTTATAATAATCGCCTTGCAGACCTCCAAATTCTGGAGTACAATTGTCCAAGGGTGTCCACTGTTGCTTTCTGAAATCCACCCATATACACGCTCTGATGCCACACTTCCCATGGGTTGCTCTCAGCCAACAGCTAAGCAGAGCAGGGCCACTAATGAGGTCTGTTTCTGGGAGACATGGGACTCCTCTGACCAGTGACTTTGGCTTGGGGACTCCCATTGGTTTGCTGACATTTTCTTAGACTCCATTGCAGTCTGAGGCTTTCCCTACCTGACCAAATTTTCTTCCTTTTTTCTTCCCTTTTCTTTCTTTCTTCCTTCCTTCCTGTCTTTTTTTCTTTCTTTTTTCCTTTCTTTCTTTCTCTCTCTCTCTTTCTCTTTCCTTCTCTCTCTCTTCTTTCTTTCTTTTCTTCCTTCCTTCCTTCCTTCCTTCCTTCCTTCCTTCCTTCCTTCCTTCCTTCCTTTCTTTCTTTCTTTCTTTCTTTCTTTCTTTCTTTCTTTCTTTCTTTCTGTCTTTCCTTGTTGAGTTTCTCCAATAAAACACTATCTCCTTGAAGGAAAGGCTCTCATTGGACTCACTACCATGTCTGCAGCACTAGCACCACCCTGGCATAGAATAGGTGTTGTTCAAAATTTGTCCAGTTTTGTACATAGGTTTATCAACACATTGACACTTATATTGAAATTATCTATGTGCCCACCTTCATCTCTCACTAGATTGTAGAATTTCTTGAGACTATTCTATGATTGGGGTTTGTTCCCAGCAGATAGCCCAGAGTCTAAGGCACAGTAGCAGCTCAATGTTTGTTGAATTGATTCAACATTTCCTCCTTCCTCACTCACTCCCTCCTACCTAATGCTTCTCATACACCCCAGGCAACACACTCTGAATCCCTATCTGTCTTCCATAATGCAGTCTACTTTACCCCAAGCAGTTCCTCTTACTCTGTCTTATATCTCTGTGAATGTCCCCACTGTTATGTCAGGTTTCCATGAATTCTTCTGCAGTGCTGGCCTTCTACCTCCCCACAGCATTCCAGGTTATCCAAACAATTACTAAGTCCCACCCTTTCACCTCCTAAGTAATTTCTCATTTAATGAACTTCCCTCCATTTCTACTGCAACCACCTGGGTCCATCACCTCTTCCCTTGACCAATACAAACACTGCCTTAATAGGTTCCTCTTCCTCCACATTTGTATCCCTACTACACAACCCTTATCTACCAGCAAGAATGTTCTTCCTAAAAGGTAAATTTGACCAGGCCACACCCTGCTTAGAGCCCTTCAAGTTGTACCAGTATGTTGAAGAGGCCTCTTGAGGCCTGCTGTACAGTTCATTCATCCCTCTCTCACCTTTACCCTCACCCTACACATGTCTCACCCTGTCCCCCAGTCACACAGAGCACTTTTCTATGCCCCAAGCCTGTCTCCCTCCTTCTTGGAGAGCTGTTTTCCTCTAATGCACCCCCACTTTCATTATGCTAATTTTGCTCATGTCACTTTTCCCAAGAAGTCTTCAGTAGACAGGTTCAGTCTGGATAAAGCAGTTTTCCTTTAAATTCCTATAGGAACCCAACTACTACTCCGTCACAGTACTTGTCTTAGTCAAATTGGGCTGCTATAACAAAAATACCATAAACTGGGTGTCTATAACAACAAATATTTATTTCTCACAGATAGAGAGACCGTAAAGTCCAAGATCAAGATGCAGGCAGGTTGGATGTCTGGTGAGGGTCCTCTTCCTGATTCATAGATGGTGTCTTCTTGTTGTGTCCTCATGTGGCAGAGAGAGAGAAAGAAGGTCCTCTGGGGTCCTAATTTTATAAGGACACTAAGGATACTATTTTATAAGGACATTAATCTCACCTATTCATGAGAGCTCTACCCTCATGACATGACCTAATTATTGTTTTTTTGTTTGTTTGGTTTTTTTGTGGTACGTGGGCCTCTCACTGTTGCGGCCTCTCCCGTTGTGGAGCACAGGCTCCAGACGCGCAGGCTCAGTGGCCATGGCTCACTGGCCCAGCCGCTCCGCGGCATGTGGGATGTTCCCAGACCGGGGCACGAACCCGTGTCCCCTGCATCGGCAGGCGGACTCTCAACCACTGCGCCACCAGGGAAGCCCTCATGACCTAATTATTGATACTTCCCAAAGGCCCCACTTCCTAACACCATCACATTGGGGTTAAGATTTCAACATAGTAATTTGAAAGAGGACACAAAGATTCAGTTCATAAGAGTACTTATTACATGGGCTTGTTTAATTATCTGTGCCCCAATGAAACCATGTGAACCTTGTTTCTAAAACAAATATCTGACCAAGTCATCTCATTTCATCAAATCCTTGAAAGATTTCCTCATAGCCTCCAGGTGTGAGCATGACCAGATACCTCTCTAGCCTCACCTCTTTTCACTCCCCAAATCTCTCACCATTCCCAGTTATAAACAGAGCCTCACCCATGCGGCACTAACTCATAAATCTTTGCATATATTGCTTCTTTTGCCTGGTCTACCTTTCCTCATCTTCCTTCTGGTCAATTAGTCTCCATCCTCCAATGCCCATCTTGAGTATTTTCTCTTCCATGAAGTCTTTCAGATCACTCTGTCCTCTAGGTAGCTTTGAAGACTTCTTCAACCGTGGCCTCATGTTATTCATACAAATTTCTATTACTTATCTCCTGGCATTTCTTGGGTTAGAATTCAAAATTTGTGTCTGCACTTGACTACAAACTTTTCAAGGGTACTGACAAGGTCTTATTTAGCTTTCTTTCCCCAGTGCCTGCTACATATAAAGAAGGTGTTCAATACATATTTATTGAATGAACAATGAAAGACTCCATGCATTCTTCAGGGTTCTACAACTGTCACCTCTCCAGTTATTCTGTCTCCCATGAACTGCAATCGATCAGCTTGACCTATTTTCTGAGCTTTCTACATGCATAGTCATACGATCTTTTTTAGTAGATTCTGAGTATCTAAAGAGCAGGGACAAAGCTTTAGTCTCTTTGTCTCTACCTCTAAGCCTTGCAGATAGAAGAACTCAATATTCTTTTGCTAATTGATTGTTATTGTTCAATCTACTATGTCTCTTTGATTCAGCAATTTACTGAAAACATTTTAAAAGAGAGCCCTCTCAGAAATCAAACAACTAAAATCACAAAATTTTCTTTTCTAAAAATAACATATCCCCAAAATACTCAAGGCAGAAACTCTTTTCTCCTCTCCCATTAATGAGAGAAAGATGTGACTTCCTCCATTTTTATTTTATCTGTGTCATGTCTGTGCTGCCTGGAGATTTGTGGCTGTTGTTTCAAAAAAAGATCAAATGAAAACAGGAGAAGGATCATCTTCTTGATTAAAAAGTGGCACTCGGAAATATCGTCTTCCTCAAATTCAATGAGGAGAGAGTTATTTCACAGCTAGTGCCTCCTTCAGAGACAAGAATCCCCGGGAGTAGCTGAGGCTGGCCGCAGCCCACTCAGATCTGCTCACACAAATCTCAAGGGCTTAGAATTTATCATTGACTAACTCAAGATCATCTTTTGAGAGACCAAACGATTGGTATGGCATAGTCAGACCAACCTGCTTTCAAATCCGTCTCTGACAGTTATTTGTAGCCTTGCTAAGCTTTGGTTTTATCATGTGGAGAATGGGGGTGATAATAACTTACCAGTGGAAGTGCTGGTGTGGTTGAATGAGATAACACAAAGTGTTTATTTGGTTCCTTAGTGATCATTAATGGTAACCACTATCATTAAGTAGCCAGAAGTCCATTGGTCATGATAGCTACCAATGTTGAACGCTTACTGGGTGCTATACACTATGCTAGCTGTTTTTATATTGATTTTTTTTACTTATAAATCTCATAACAGCTCTTCAAGCAGATACCATCCTCATTTTTTAGTTAAAGAAGCTAAATTTTTAGGAGTCTAAGTAACTTATCCAATATCACCCAACTATTGAGGTGGTCTTTTTAGCAAAATAATTTGTCCCTTTTTCCATTGTCTCATGCCTCTGTTTTCTATCCTAAAGAGGGTAAGTTGTTGTCAGGACCTCTAATCTCATCCATATTCCACAACTTCCAAGGGATTTGTGACAAAGGGGCAGGCTTGCCCAGTGAATTCTCATTAATACCACTAATTTAGGTTTTAACCCCTAATTTCTCTTACACTGGACCCACATATGAGCTTCAATAGCCCCTTTAATCACTTTAGCTCAAGAGCACTGTTCCTCAGATCTTCCTACTCCGAAGGAGGAAAAAGAACAGAGCTGAAAATCCCCTCACAACATCACCACCAACCTAGAAGAGAACTCAGCTGTCCCCTCCTCACCCCTTTTCCCATGTACAGGATCCTGGCCATAGGTTTCCAAGGACAAAACTGTCTGCAAAGTAGGAAAGATTTCTAGGTCTTGTCTTGTCCCCTTTGGACTCATAGATAAAGAGTGAACCACTAGCCTTCCCCCCTTCAAGAAAACCTAAGTCCTCCTTTTTTCTTCCCACTAAATATTCCCATCCACCTAACACTGTGGCTTTTTATTTTCATCATTTAATCCTTACTCCATCAGAGTATTTTCTTCCTTGGGCAAAAGTTGTGGGACATGGAAACAGGCTTTGAGCTCCCTCTAGAGGTTTCAATGCAACCAATATACAGGACCCTGCAAGGGGAATGGCCAGGGGCAATGTCACATTCATCTGTGTGTGCCAAGAGCCCAAAAGAAGTGTATTCAAACCGGCATACCCTCCCCTGAAAAAGTGATCTGGGGCCAAAGTAGCAAACCCAACAATCCCCTCCAAGTGAGCAGATACAGAGACAACTGCCCTCTCCAATGAGAAGACAGATGACTTCAGCCCCTGGAGCCTCCTGCTTCACAGCAGAAAAAAAAAATGGGAAGCAACAGATGGGCCAGCCATGCCCCAGGTCTGAGCTCTGAGGCCCTACCTGGCCTCCAGAGACAGGAAAGGAGAGAGGTCCTTCCTCCTGGCACCAAATGCTGACTAGTAAGATGTACCCAAGGTAACAGCCTGCCCAGTGCCAAGCCCTGGAGGTGGACTGAGGCTGCCTGCCTCAGATTAAAAAAAAAACAACAACAACAAAAAAGAAAGAGCTACAGAATAAAGCAAGCTTGTATCTTGAGAATCACTGGCTGCATTTCCTGCCCCTGTGCTCAGTCCATGCATGGAAAATATTTGGTGCTTGGTAAATTCATTTTGGAATAATTCCAAATGAAAACACACCTAACAGCTGTCTAGGGTCTGCCTAAGTAGGGGCTGCTCTCTCTATCTAGTACAGAGTGCATTTGTTGTGGGTAGAAACATATACCCCAAGAGAGATATATTCCATTCTTAACTCCTAATACCTATGAATGTGACCTCATTTGGACATAGGGTCTTTGTAGATATAACCAAGTTAAGAGGAGGTCATACTGAATTAAGGTGGGCCTTAATCCAAAGACAGGTATCCTTCTAATAAAAGGAAAATTTAGACACAAATACACAGAGACACATGGGAGAACACCCATTTGTGACTACAGAAGCAAAGATTGGAGTGATGTGTCTAAAAGCCTAGGCACACCAAGAATTTCTGGCAACCATCAGAAGAGGGGAAAAAGGCAAGAAAGGATCCTCCCCTAGAGTCGTTGGAGGGACATGGCCCTGCAGACACCTTAGATGCAGACTTCTAGCTTCCGTTACTGTGAGAGAATAAATTCCTGTTCATTTAAATCATCCAGCTTATGATAATTTGATATGGCAGCCCTAGCAAACTAATACAACACTTCACACTTTTTTTTGCACAGTGAAATAAAAATTTCAGGGCACTAAGAGAGATGATTTTTTACTCATTTTTTTTTCCCAAAAAGCCAAACGACACCCAGTTATTTCACAGCTTCCAGTCCTCTGCCCGAACATAAAACTTTTCAAGCATGTAATGGTTCTGGGACTCAGAATTCAAGGGCACACCATGGAGGGGTTGCTGGTAACTTCTGCTAAGCTCTGCAGGCCCCACAGGGTTTCTGTTCTAAGCAGTAGGTGAGAGAGGAGAAAACAGACGTTATGGGCACACCTCAATTGCTTCATGTAGGACACTGAACAGCAGTTTTCTCTCTAATCTTTTTGTAAAAGTGTATTTTGAAAAAGCAGGCATATTTTCCAACACCATGACACCATGACACCCGTATAGGTCACTTTAGACATTACATGCTCTCTTACCTAGTTGCAGAAATAGCTTATCCTGTGCTTGAGGACAATAAAAAAATCATCAAGATTAATCTCATCTGCTTCCCAGGAGAAGGGAAAATCATCACATGGAAGTGACAGAGGGTCTCAACACCCCCCCCCAAAAGGGATTATTCTCAGGGGCTTCCCTACAAAGGACCCTGGAGATTCAAGAGAGAGGAACAGTCTGTTTTTCTCTTTAAATCCATGATATCCAGCACCAGGCCAGCATCTTGTGGGTTCTCTGAGAAAGTCTGGGGATGGGAGGGATGGAGATGGAAAGGGTCCTCTCAGTTGGCAGGATCTGAGTCCTGAAAAGTTTCCTGTTCCATGCCCTTCTTATCAAAGTCTGTAAAGAGAACTTTTCATCTGAATTTTCTTTACCAGTCAGCATTAATTCAGGGTTAAATCCTCTATAAAACCCCATTCATATAATGACTGGGCTTCAATCAAGCCAGCTGTACAGCCAAAGACCACATGTTTGAAAAATTCTTTCTGTTTAAGGGGACAAGGTAAGGTGAACACAGCATTGTTAAATCTACCCAGGTCCAGGAAAGTCATTGCTAATCAGCTGACTCCTAGCAATCTCTTCTGTCAGCACTGAACTTGGGTCTCTGCATCTGCTGACTCTCTAGACTGCCTGATATGTTTTCTTCCCAACAGGGCTCCTGGAAAGCTCCCATTTGGTCCAAGCTCCAAATTCCCTCTGATCAGCTCTCTCAGCACTCATCTTTCTGAGTATGACATCTGCTGAGTGGGATGGCTACCCCACTCCCCACCCTGATTCTGTAAACTGAAGTCTCTACATTGACTCAGGAGGGAAGGAGTCCCAGGAGAGCAGCTCTCCCTAACTTGTGGCTTCTCAAAGGTCCTCCTTGGATGGAGTCTTTGACCAGCCAAACAAGCAGAGACGTTCAGGTAACTCTCCAGAAATGTTCTCCTTTCATTGCATCATTTAGGTTTTCAAAGGAATATGAGTCTTTAGGAGACCTGACTGGGCCAGACTACAGAGAATGTTTTATATGATCTTGGATAAACTTGGTGATGGCTAGAAGAAGATAATCAGAATGAAAAAAGAAAAATAAAAAAAGGAGGAAAACAAGTGGGAATGTAGGAATAACTGCTTTTGCAAATCAGCCTGTGGAAAGAGTGGGGAATTGCATTTTCTATCTGGTGGGGAGATGGATTTCTGATTCCAGTGGGGAGAGGGGTAGGTGGTAGCAGGTCCAAGTATCCTGAAGTACTCTCATGGAGCATGAATAAAGATATACATGCACACATAAATACACACACACACATGCACACACACATTCCCTAGCTTAAGCATCCAGGTTATTTGGATCTCTGGGTTCTAGAAGATAGGAGCCAGCCTAACAACCTGGAAAGGAGGCAGACCTGAGGTTACTGGTAGGAGCACAGTGGAGCAATTGCAGATGGAATTGGTGAAGACAGTTTGTGAGGGCAAGTGAGAAGGTCACCAGAATTCAGCAGCAACGTACATCAATCATCCTATTACAATGATGATGACATCGACGTCCCAGGAGGATCCAGGAGGAGGCTGTTTCTGAACCTAATGCAATTCACTTGAAAAACGAGTTGATAATGACAGCTTTCCATCTACTGAGAGGCACTTGGCAGAATTACATAAGACAATGCTTGTTAGGAAGATTTGAAAAGTATTAATTCCAAACAAGTAGAGAAGCTTATAAAATTCTCATGACAGATTCCTCCTCACCTGCTGAAGGCATAAAGCTTGCTTATGGGGGGAAATGGAGCATTACAAATTTGAGGTGTGGTCTGGGTTAACCAAGGTGCTTATAGAGTGAATCACCTCACAATCAGATAACCTCGTTATATAGTTTCAGGTGAAACTATTTGGTGACATCAGTAGAATTTCCCTTGAATCATGGGCCTGTCATCAAGAAAAGCACACAGTGAAAGCTCATTTAGAGTGGAATCAGGTGAAGAGCCATCAGCGGAGAATCAGGAGGACTGAATTATCATACCAGGTGTGGCAAAGCATTGGCCTTTGTAGACCGTCACTGTACCTCTTTGCTCCCCTGAAATAAAAGTGGCATCTCTTAGTCTCCTCCACTTGTGGCCTTTCGTGTGTGCATGTGGGCATGTGTTATAATGTTTATGGGAGAGGCAGGGCCTAACTCGTGCTACACCCTAGATTTTGTTTTACTCTTTCCCAACAGCAACACATTTTCATGAAATTCTTAGTGTGTTGTCTTCTCTTTTGAGTTTACAAGAGCAGGCTCCAGCCAAATGAAGAGCAACTCTACAAGCCTTCATTCAAGTGCTCATGTATTCATTAAACATGCGCTGATTGATTATCCCTCTGACCTTATCCAGGTCCACTGGCAGCTGTACATTCTCTGACCAACCAGAAGAGAATGTACATTTGAAGTTCAAGGTCTTGCATTGGGGGAAAAGTGTGGGTCTCCATTTAGTTTTCAGTGACCTGTATGTGGCTAATAAGAGACCAATGCTGGGAGCTCTAGGAATGGGCCTGTTCTCTCCCTGGAGGATATGTATTAGGCAGGGGTGGGGGGGATGTCACGTGGAGGGAAGGCCATGAAGACGCAGAAGTTATTAAGAAAACATTTAGGCTTAGGGTCTTTACTAGTTCAAAAATTAGCCCATAGTGGATTGGGAGGGAAATGGATTCAAGTAGACATGATGGGATAACTCAAAACACTTTTAGAATACAAACTTGCTTATTTCTCTACATAAAATTTTCTCCAGAAAACTTTTGTAGTCAGATTCCTCAGCAAAGGCAACCAGAAATAAGATAAGCCATAGAGGGCCTGTGTGCGTGTGTGTGTGTGTGTGTGTGTACAAGGTCCTGCGTATGTCAGTGCAACAACCTGGAAAAGACTAAATTTCCTTCCACAGCATATACTCTGACCCTTATTTGACTCACCAATCTCTGCAGCTCTGTGGTTCATGCAAAGGGATGTGAAGTATGGAGATATCATCCTGATTGCCCAAGGAAGTGCATCTCTTCCCCCATACTCCACCAGTATAGACTGTGTAAACTTGGCTAAGTTACCTACCCTCTCTGGGCCTCAGTTTCTTCATTTGTAAAGCAAAGATGGTAATTGTATGTAGTCTACAGGAGTAGGATGAGAATTCAAATAAGATACTTCATGTAAATTATTTAGTACAGTGCCTGAATTTTAGAAAATGTGAAAACAATGTTATCCCAGCAATAAATAGTATCACTATTATTATTATTACTATTAAAATCCTTATAGTGTTTTATACCCCCCACATCAATACACATCCCACCAAATTATTTACAGTTTATATATACTTGCGAATTTCTTGTGTATTTACTTGTTGGAATCTCCCACTAAATGGAGAACTCTATGAAGGCAAGGACCAGGCCTGTCTCCTTCATTACCCTATTCCCAGTTATTTGCTGAGTACCTGGCTTACAACAGGTGACTGGTACACATCCTACTGGATGAATGAAGGGTTTAAAGCAGTGGTTCTCAACCCTATTGCCCACCAGAGTCACCTGAATAGCTTTAACAATCTTGACCTCCAGCCCCAGCTCCAGAAATTCTGATTTAATTGATCAAGATTGAGGTCCTGACATGAACAGTTTTTAAAAGTTCCCAGGGATTCTCCTAGGCAGCTTGAGTTGATGCCACTTCAGTCTCAAAGATCATCCAGGCCAGTGATTTCCAAACTTTTAACTTTATTTTACAGTAAAAAGTTTTTTTTCACTATAACCCCTTAGGCTGAAACCTAATGCATAAAAGAGAATGAAGCAGGGTGCCCCGGTAGAGCTGGGGAAGGTGGGCCCTGAGGCTCTCCCTCCAGTCACTTGGCTCTGAGGTGGTTCACAAAGCCAGCAAGCACCTAGGGACACAACTTGCTGGCATTCGAAGCATCCTGCCCTGAATTCTACGCGGTATCTTCCCACAACACAACACTGCTGGCCTCACTGCAGCCCCGTAGAACATAATGCTGTTGTCACCCTAAAACTTGTCCTAAGACAAACTGCAACTGTTTTCCTCTTATAGCCAAATCCAGGCACTCTCAGCCCTCCATGAAAATCATTTGCAGGCTTTGCAGAATAAGAAAGGGAAAATAACACCTAAAATATATAAATAATTCAAGGCTGAGTTTATTCGTGATGTTGTGTTTTCTCCAGGCAGTGGTTTGTATAATCTCTCTTACACTACCAGTCGGACTGCCTCCGTAGCATTTATTACTGCAGACAACCCGTTAGAAGCTCTTCTGATGCACCTACATTCTATTATGGAGGTAAGTTTTTGTAGCACACAGCCGTTTCTGCTGTTGACATCGTAGGAAGAAGGTGGGGAAAACAGACAGTAGAGGAAAGAATTGGGAATAGTCAGTCTGCCAGTCTAAGGAGGGCAAGAGAAATGCACCTATATACCTGTATAAAATATTCAGTTAGTTATCTGATAAACATACACACACTCACACACATGCCTGCATAAGACAGAAAATGTTTATGGAACATCTACTAAGTGCCAGCTTACTCTTCTTGGTGATGAGGACATATTGGTGAATTAACTAAGCAGAATCCCTGCCCTTATATAACATATTCTTGTTCCTGCCAATATGCTCCTGGTGAAAAGATGTTACCACCACCTTTGTCTCCCCAAACAATGTTTAGCACAGTGTTGACAGATGGTAGATACCCCATATCTGTTGAATGAATGAGTGAAACCAAGGTGAGGAATAAAATGAATTTATGTTGCAAGGTCACTTTTCAGTTACCTCTCTTCACAATAATGCTACATAAGAAAAACTACACAAAACCTCATAGAGTCATAAGTATTTATTGCTCATGTCTCTAGGATGTTAGGCTGGATGGCTCTGTTCATCTTTGCTTGGCTCACTTAAAGAGTTTGGAGATGGCTGGCTGTCCACTAACCAGGTCAGCCTCTTCTGGGACAAAGTGGGTGACTCAGCTCTGCTCCACTGTCTCTCTTCATCCAGTAATCTACAGGATGTCCTTATGGGCATGTCAGGAAAAACAGAGAGTAAGTAGAAACTCACAGGCCTCTTGAAGTCTAGGCTTGAAACTGGGGAACCATTACTTCTAACGGATTTTATTGGCAAAAACAAGTCACAAGGCTAGCACAAATTCAAGGTGTAAACCATTCCATCTCTAGTGAGAAGATCTGCAAAATGACATAACAAAGGACAAGGCTGAAGGGGTGAAGAATTGAAATCACCATTTCAACCTGCCAAAAGCACCCAACAAATTAGCAAAAGCTATTCTTGAAACCAACTTCCTAAGAAAAGTCTACTGTCCTTTCCAGTAGTGCCCAGATGCATTCTGACCCAGACCCTGAACCAGGCTCCCTGGTAAGTTTAGGAAGAAAGCATGTATGCGTTGGAAAACAGTCCAATGTGCCCTGAGTATCCCCCCCACCTTTGTCACTGGTCTCTTCACCTGGGCCCCACCTAGGTTTGGCACCAGCCTCTGATGCCCTCTCCTTAACCACACTTATTCTTCCTGCTCCCTTCTTAACCCATCACCTGAGGAGATAGAATGTGCTTATAGTAAAATAATGAGACAGAATTTCAGCTACACTGTATTGAGGGCTTACCAAGTCCCAGGTAAGAACTTTGCACATATTAACTCATTTAATCCTTACAAAGACTCTATGAATTAGTTATAATTACCCCTTGTTTTACCATTAAAAAAAAGAAAAAATACTAAGAGAGATAAAGTCATTGTCCAAGGTTTTACAGCCAGTGAATAATCAAGTAAGATTTCAAATCTAGTTTGTCTGAATCAGAGCCCATGTGTCTAACCACTAGTATGAACCCCGTTCCTTAAACCCAGAAGGTCTCCATCACTAAACCATGATACCCTGGCAAATAATAACTACTTTCTTAAAGCAAAAAAAAACATTATCTTCTGCCCTGCATCTTCTCATCAGACACTGGAAAGGAAGGATCCAAGTTCATATAGCTTCTTGGGTTATTTTCCTCTGGGGACAAGGGGTTTAGGGATGTGGGGGCAGGTTGTTGAACTTTCCATCCTGTATAATTTCCACCAGCCCCCATCGGAATATCCCAGGCTTTGTTAGAGTGACTGTAAATGAGACCATAGATTTCATTCTTCTTTGGGCCAGTTGGATTCCATGTAATGCATGGTGTAATTTGCTCACTCACACTGGCACCAATAAGTCTTTGTGTAATTCCGTATAGTTGGTCAGAAAAAAAGGCTGGTTGTGAACCAGAGAGAAGGTATGAGAATCCCATCCATATTGATGCAAAAGTATTGAGTTCCTACAGAAGTACCTTGATGTGGATCAATGGGTGTGTGTGACCAGGGGAATGAATGGCAGCTCATTCCAAAGTCGAGCTGTGGAAAGACACTAAGTTCCCTTAAATAGACTCTCTGTCCAATATCTGTCTTCTTTAGGGTGTGTCTGGCAGCCTCCCTTATCACCTCCATTTGACATTTACACACAAAGGGCAATGGACTAATGGAAACCTTCCTCTGGAGCCATAGGTCTCCAAGCTTGTGATTGTTCTAATGCAGAACCCAGGTGAAAGCTAGATTAAAAATCATGGCTTAGACTGGAAGCCCTGAGAGGAGCATGCTCAGGGATGCTAGAGAAGAAAGGAATATATACAACTGGTCAACCAAAAGACTTGATGCATTTAGCCAGCCGACTGTGTAGGTGAGAAAAACAGGCCTGCTTCACTCCACTGCTCAAAGGAGAGAATTCAGTGGGCACAGCTTGCATTGGGGAGGAAAGATAATCCTTAATAAGGGTTGCTTACTACATTAGAGAAAAAATGTGGAAGAGGACATATTATGCCCCAGCACAAGGAAGAGTGGAGATTGAAACCCTGTCTTTAAGGTACAGTGACCTCGTCCACCAGTAAACATGCTTAGATCAGTCACACTGGCCATTCCTCTCCCTGTGGGATAAAGTGAGTGAGGGATTAAGGAGAGGATTAGGGAAATGATTAGGGAGAGAGGCATATTTCCCCTTCTTAGTGTTCCTCACATGGGAAAATGGACAGAAGTCACTTAACTTTTGAAAAAAATATAAAGAAATGGACATCAGCATACCTTCTCTCAGTGGCCGAGTAGAGGGAGGCTAAATTTGAGGACTGGTCAAGAAAACAGCAGGGAATGTGAGAACATGGTCAGAGAGAAGCTAGAAAGATTGAGGGACAGCCAGTTCATTGTGGCCTTTGTCTCCTGGGAAGTCGACCTGTCTCTTAGGCACAGCTGTGGTGTGTGGATAAGAGTTGGGTCCATGGGAGAATACAGAGGCATTATCAGAGGAGCAGATGCTAAATGGTTCTTAGAACAAGGCAGGAGCTGAGGTGTGAGCCAAGTGGGAGGCAGGGGATCAGAAAAAAGAGGGAGGAGACCACCAGAGAGGACAAAAGGAAGGTGGTGGGAGCTCACTCTGGACATGGCCGCCTTCCCTTGCAGGCGGACTACTACCTCCCCCAGAGGGCTAAGGCTAGGGTGGGATGGACAGTGTCCAAGGGAGGCTTAATGACATCTTCATTTTGGTTTCTTTGTTCTATAAAGGCATGTACAACTGCATCAGTATGCTCAGGAAAAGGTCTCCTTTTGTTGTGGCAGGTGCTGTAGGAATTCAGAGCAGCTGATGTTTTATCAAATCATGAGCCTGCAGGGAGCCCTGGGAGGTCAGAAAGCCCAAGCTCCTGCCCCTCACATCTGCTTCATCAGTTGAACGGTGCTGCAGCTCAGAAATATTTTAAAAATCCTGTTTATTGTACTTCATCTTCTTATTTCAAGAGTGATATAATTTCATTGGAGAAAATAGGGAACATGGCAGTAAAGCACAGAGGGAAAAACAATAATTATTTCTAATCTGACCACCACCCAGTGGGAGCTGCTGTTAACATTTTGGTGGAGAACTTACTGCTCTGCTGCTCACTCTCTCTTGATCTCTCACCTGTGGGGTATAGGTATCCATGTATATCTGTATGTGTGTTGTAAATATATAAAAAGTAAGTGGGACTTTTCTTATTACTCCAGAATTAGCAAATAAAAATGTGAACAGAGAAATAGTAAGGGTCACATAGTCTAAATAGAGCCAAACACCTCTCTCAAGCCTTACCAAGAAGTGGCTAAATTAGCATTGCTCCCATTAGCCATCACCCAACACCATCAGCACCTCCCTTCCCATCAATAAAGGAAGCCTGAAGAGAAAGGGGCAATATGAGTGCTGAGTGGAAATGTTGGGCTCTAGCATAGTCAAGATCTAAATAGGGAGTCTGTGAGGTATGCAAGGGACTTTCCAAGGAAATAACTCATAAATATTGAGAACACTTGCAAGAAGGGACTACTAACACCACATTTCTTGGTTGGCCAACTCATGATACAGAAGCTTTGTTGATTTGTTCTGTTCCTGCCTAAGTAGAAAAACAGAATAGTGAGAGAGCAGGGCAGAGAGAGGAAATCTGTGGAGCAGCCCATTCCTCCATTTTTCATGCCAAAGATGCATCAACTTTCTGAAGGTCAAATGGACACTATAAAATATAGCTTTGACCCAACTTTCTAGCTCTCCACCTAAAAGAACGGGTTGTCAAGAAAGAAGACCTGAGAAGCAGGAGGCTGAGGGTGGACCTCCAAGGAGGGCATCTAAGGGAGAGTTGGAAGTTGTCAACTGGCATTAGGTTCTCAGAGGAACCTGAGAATACTGACAATGCACTCACCGCTAGTGAGCCATGAAGAGGGGACTCTGCCATGGTGAGGGCCCTGAGGTCCCATCAGTGTGAACCAAAGAAATCATGATAACCAACAGAGTGAACTGCAGTAGCAGCCGGCTCAATACTCATCGTTCGTCCTTGCCTTCTTTTTCCACCACTGCCCCCATACCAGCTGACCTTTTCCCTATCTGAAGGAGCAAAGAGAACTCTTCTCAGAGAAATGAAGGAGAAAGAGTAAAGAGAAATCAGACAAGAAAAAGAAAAAGGATCCAAACTGGAAAGGAAGAAGGAAAACTGTCACTGACTGAAGATGACATGATACTGTATATAGAAAACCTAAAGACTCCACCAAAAAACTATTAGAGCTAATAAATGAATTCAATAAAGTTGCAGGGTACAAAATTAATGTGTTGAATTTCTATAGACTAATAACTATCAGAAAGAAAAATTTGAAAACCAGTCCCCTTTACAATTACATCAAAAAGAAAGAAAAAAAAAATATATATATATATACACAGGAATAAATCTAACCAAGAAGGTGAAAGACCTGTACTCTGAAAACTATAAGAAATTGATTAAACAAATTGAAGATTACACAGATGGAAAGATATACTGTCCTTGTGGATTGAAATAATTCATATTGTTAAAATGTCCATACTATCCAAGGCAATCTACAGATTCAATACCATTTCTATGAAAATACCAATGACATTTTTCACAGAATAATCCTAAAATTTCTGTGGAACCACAAAAGAGTCTAAATAGCCAAAGCAACCTTAAGAAAGAAAAACAAATCTGGTGGTAACATGCGTCCTGATTTCAAACTATATTGCAAAGCTACAGTTATCAAAACAGTATGGTTCTGCCACTAAAAGAGACACATATATAATGGAACAAAGTAGAAAGTCCAGAAGTAAACCCATATTTATATGGTCAATTAATCTATAACAAAGGAGACAAGAATATACAATGGAAAAAAAAAACAGCCTCTTTAATAAATGGTATTGGGAAAACAGGACAGCTACATGCAAAAGAATGAACTAGACATGTTCCTTATACCGTATACAAAAAATAAACCCAGAATGGATTAATGTCTTAAATGTAAGACTTGAAACCATAAATTTCTGGAAGGAAATATAGGTAGTATGTTTTTTTGATGTTGATCTTAATGATATTTTTTGGATCTGTCTCCTCGGGCAAGGGCAACAAAAGCAAAAATAAACAAATGGGACTACATTAAACTAAAAAGCTTTTGCACAGTGAAGGAAACCATCAACAAAATGAAAAGGCAGTCTAATGAATGAGAGAATATATTTGCAATCGACATGTCCAATAAGGCATTAATACCCAAAATATATAAAGAACTTATATACTTTTGACATAAATTGCATTTTTCTGATCCATCTCCTAAAGCAAAGGAAACAAAAGCAAAAATAAACAAATGAGATCCAATTAAGCTTAAAAACGTTTGCACAGCAAAGGAAACCATCAACAAAATGAAAAGACAACCTACTGCGTGGGAGAAGATATTTGCAAGTGATATGACCAATAGGGATTAATACACATACATAACATACATACATAAATAACTTATACAACTCAGCATCAAAAATGAAAAAAAAGCAACCTTATTAAAAAGAACTGAATAGCCATTTTTCCAAAGAGGAAATACAGATGGTCAACAGGCACATGAAAAATGCTTAACTTCGTTAATCATCAGGAAAATGCAAATCAAAACCACAATGAAATATCACCTCACATCTGTCAGAATGGCTATCATCAAAAAGACAAGAAATAACAAGTGTTGGTGAAGATGTGGAGGAAAGGGAACTCTCATATACTGTTGATGGGATTGTCAATTGATTCAGCCATTATGGAAAACAGTATGGAGGCTCATCAAAAAATTAAAAATAGAACTACCATATGACCCAGCAATTTCAACTCTGGGTACTTACCTGAGGAAAACAAAAACAGTAATTTTAAAATATATATGCACTCTTATGTTCACTGCAGCATTATTTACAATAGCCAAGATATGGAAACAACCTAAGTGTCGATGACTGAATGGATAAAGAAGATGTGGTATATGTATATAAAGAATACTACTCAGCCATTAAAAAAAGAAGGAAATGTTGCCATTTATAAAAACATGCATGGAGCTTGAGGGCATTATGCTAAGTAAAATAAGTCAGACCGAGAAAGACAAATACTGTATGTTATCACTTACATGTTGAATCTAAAAAATAAAACAAACAAATAAATATAACAAAACAGAAACAGACTCATGGATACAGGGAACAAACTAGTGGTTATCAGTGAGGAAAGGGAAAAGGGGAGGGGCGAGGTATGGGTAGAGGATTAAGAGGTACAAACTACTATGAATAAAATAAATAAAATAAGGATACACTACAGAGATAGGGGATAGAGTCAATATTTTATAATAACTTTAAATGGAGCATAATCTATAAAAATATTGAATCACAATGTTGTACACCTGAAACTAATATAACATTGTAAGTCAACTATACAACTCTCTCTCTTAAATTAATTAATTTAAAAAAAAAGCAGGCTAGGTCCTTCCCACTCACACTGCCCCAAGTCTCAAGCCTGGATAGCACTGAAAGAAGAAGAGAAGATGAGGATGATTTTTTAAACTAGAAAAACTCATTATAACAAAAGAGAATAGGAAATTATGGAATCTGCTACCCATTGGATAAGAGAGATTTGACACACATCATTGGGAAGCATAACTTGGGGCACAGTGGCTAGAGGGAAAATCCTTTGATGTTTGTAACTCAGCAAGTTGGTATGCTTCCATAAACCTGAAACACAGGCACACACACATGTATATCTATATCTATATATATAGTATATGCTATATATATATATATATATAAAGTATATATTATATATATATATATATATATATATATATATATATATATATATATATATATATATTCTGGACAAAGAAAAATACAACAAAAAACAACTTAATTTTTTCAACATCCCCTATCATTTTTCCCTGATCTTGTGACCCTCCCTTCCCAACACCTGTGAAATCTCATGCAGTTTTCATCATTTCTCTACTCACTTTCACATATAACAAAATCCAGTCTAGCCTCATACAATGTCTCATGTAATTTAAAGTTTCTCTCCTCCCTGCAGCTCACACCTGCCTCCGGCTGGGAAACCTGGATGAGGAAAGACATAGTGGTTACGAGGTCAGTTTCTTCACTCTGACTTGCTACCTTTATCTTATTCTCCCTCACTTTCTAACTGCTGTTTAGGACCTTATAAAGAGATTAGAGGGCTGGTGGCTTTATTTGTCAACTTAGCTAAGTGGAAAGCCAATTTCCAAAATTCGTGTGAGGTTGGAGAGCTATAAGAGAAACGTACAAGAGATATATTGGGTTGGCCAAAAGTTCATTCAGGTTTTTCCATAACATCGTAAGGAAAACACAAACTTTTTGTCCAACTCAATAAAAGGCTGCAGTGAAGCATCGACCAATTTTTGCTCCTTGAAGTTTGGGCACAGGGGACTATGGAAGCTTCAACACGTTGTCACTGCAGCTCACCTTGTTGGTGTGAAGCAGAACCAGGGCCTGAAGCTCCTCTAGCTCCCTGGATTTCTTCCTTCAGCTTGTCTAAGTCCTGAATAAGAAGCATTCACAGCTCCATGGCACATTTTCTCCAAATGTTCTATGTCCCTATCTTTGTCTTTGGTTTTCTCCAAACATGCAGAGTTCTTCAGGTTGAAGGGTGTCTACATGAAAACACATAGCTATTCTCAAAGGATTTTTTTAAACCTACATATAATTGGCCATAAAGCATCCCAGAACCCTCTGGAATAAATATTAATAAGCATAATGTAAGTAGAATTGATGGCCTCGAGTGTGTACCTTTCTACACTGATCTTTAGGAATGATAGTGGGGAAGCACAAACTTCCTTCAACAGTTACCACACAATCATGATTAATGTTAACAATAACAGCTATCAATGATTGATTAATTATTCAAGCTAGACATGGTTTTACCATTTAACTCTTACTACCAACAGCATTCTGTGAGAGGTACTTTTAATATCTGCACTCTACAGATGAAGAAACAGGATCAGGACAGTTTAATGACTTTCCCAAGAGTCCCCAGATGGTAAATGATGGATCCTGCTCTTGCCCTGACTCCAGAATCCACACTCTTATCTGTGTTTTATGCCTCAAACCCCATCTCACTGGCAGACAAGAGTAAAAACAGTATTGGCTATCATTCATTAAGCCCTGCTGATTGCACCTTATCATCCTTGGTGCTTATAGATGTGTGCAATGTTAATTTATATCACACTAGCATACAAGAAATGCCATATCATTTTGTTTGTCTAAATCAAGTGAATTCTACCTGGACTTTTTTTCAATAGATCTTTATTGGAGTATAATTGCTTCACAATACTGTGTTAGTTTCTGTTGTACAACAAAGCGAATCATCCATATGCATACACATATCCCCATATCCCCTCCCTCTGGAGCCTCCCTCCCATCCTCCCTATCCCACCCCTCTAGGTCATCATGTTTCTTAGTGCTCTCTCAAAACCAGATGCCAAAAGGAAAACTAGCTTTACTCTAGCATTTCTAATGATATATTTGGATAGCTTCTTCCTCTCCTCAAAAACTATACATTTCCTTCAAACTTGGTTTTATAGTATTTATATGCTAGCATCTAGAAGAGTCCCAAAGGCACAGGAAGTACTAAACAAACATCAGCAGAATCAACATGAGTTCCAGCATGGAGTTAACCAGCCCCTATCCCAAAAGATTAGTTTCCGAATTGGTACCAAGTGTGTTACAGGAGCGGATCTACAAATCCCAAAGCCAGGCCGCAGAGACAGAAAGGTTCCTCAAGACTGGGTCATGCAGGGGAAGCAGCTGCTGTTTCTTCTCTGCCTGTCACAACCAGAGCTACTGCTCTGTCTCAGCTGTCAACCAAAGTACAGGCCTCCACACACACAAAGCCAGAATGACCTCTGTTTCGGGAAGCATTGGGGAAGTCCCCAATGGACAGAGTGGCAGGAATCTCAACAGCAGTTATTATTGGGGAGCCCTCCTCTTCTCTAATGCTGTACATGTGCCTTATCATACTTCTTGGTCTAGAACATTTGGGGACGGGCCCTCTAGTCTTCACTCTGTGTCATCCCTAAACTGTGCTGACCTCCCTAGGGGCCATTTCCAAGTCTCTGCCATTCCCAGAAGCCCCAAAATCCTTTTCTTCTCCAAGTCAGAGAAATGCCCAGTGCCAGTGTATAAACCAGTGTTCAGAATCATCCTTTTGGGGCTAGTGCTTAAGAACAATAGCTTTCCACTTTAAAGATCTCTGAGAGAAGCTTCAGGAGGTTGGACACATGAAGGGACTCTTCAGTCAACCATGGATAGAGAAAGGAAAAAAATATGTGTTGAGCAGCTACACTGTGCCAGATACTCTGCCATATCTTGTTCTATTTCCCCTACAACTGCAAGGTAGAAATTATTATAATTGGTTGTTAAGATGAAAAAACAAATGATCAGAGAAAAGTCCCCAAATCATACAGCTATTTCATTCTTGGGAGATGGCCTGGGGGAATCTTGTAGCTCGTCTTAATAATAATTACCATTTCTTGAGCTCTCACTCTGTACCAAGGCATTTCACCCAGCACTTTATATCCACCGGTTCCCATAACAACTCTATAACTTATTTCTTTATCTCAACCTAAGTTATGAGAATCACTGGAGCTGAGAGAGGCCAAGTTGTTTGCCGAAGGTTGTCACACATCTGGGGTATGTTGGAGCCTGGATGTGAAGCTGCTGTATTAAATCCAAAGTCTGAGTTTCCCCAGTGCACATCACAGCTTTCCTCAAGCCTTTAACATGGAGGTGCAGCCCCAGTGAGGCTGGGGCATTTTGGGAGGGGTGAATGGATAAAGTAAGCAGGGAGGAAGGGTAAGGAGAACTGACTGGTGTCCTGATGTTCTCTCAGCCTTCCCACTAAGTATCTCACAGGAGCGAATCACAGAACAAAAAGGCAGAGGCCTTGCTTAAATGTTTCACAAATCACACACTGCAGAATGAGAAAACTTATTAGTCATCTGTGAGGTTTGTGATGCTGGTGGCTTAGTCATTCAATAAGTATTCTAGATCACATATTCCTAATCCTCTAAGTAGAGCCTCAAGCCACCTATAGAATCCTTAAACAAGCACCAACTTCTCAGATTCCCCTGGGGCAGGGGGTGGCTGCAGACACACTCTGAAGAAGCTGTGCATTCTTCTTATTAAAAGATGAAAACATTTTGGTCAATAGCATTGTGAGAAGTTGCTCAACAGAATGCACAGGATTTCCTTCCCTGTTTTCAACAAAGTTCCTTTCCAGCAAGACAGATACTCCAATCAGTTTTAAGTCTCCCTTAGGGCACAGGAATTTCAATCACAGCTATGTTTACTTGAGATTTATGAGAGATCCTATATATGTGAAAGAGATAGGAGAAGAAAATACAACAGGCATATAAATGGGTAAGGATACCCAAAAAAGCACTGGAGTTGATGGAAGACAGAAAAGCACATGTAACCTTTAATCTGGTAGCACCACTCCTGAAAATTAATCCTATAGATATCATTTAAACTGTCCAAAAAACTTTAAGCACATAGATACTCATCAAAATGTTACTTACCAACATCAAAACGTGCATATGAGGGCTTCCCTCATGGCGCAGTGGTTGAGAGTCCGCCTGCCAATGCAGGGGACACGGGTTCGTGCCCCAGTCCGTGAGGATCCCACACGCCACGGAGCGGCTGGGCCCGTGAGCCATGGCCGCTGAGCCTGCGCAACGGGAGAGGCCACAAGAGTGAGAGGCCCGCATACCGCAAAAAAAAAAAAAAAAAAAAAAAAAAAAAACCTGCATATGAAACTCCAACACCTGCATATGAAACTCCAAGACCTTGTTTAGGTAAAGTGTGCTATGTCCAATCAGTGGATTATAGCCTTTAAAGTGTATGTTTTTAAAGGCTTTATAACATGTAAAAAAAAAAGTTACTGAAAAACCCCATCTTTTGAAGGGAAGGAAAAAAAGACTGAAGGGAAATAGACCCAATGTGCACAGTAGTTGCTTTGGAAAGTGACTCAAAGGTCAACCCTTTTTCTTTCCATTTTTGGGCATTTTCCAAAATGTTTATAAAGAGCACATAGTGCTCTTACAATGGAGAAAAACAATAAAAAAAACACCAATGTATTATTTGATTGATTATTTTTGTTAACTCCGTTCTACCTATAATTAATCCATATTACAGTTGGTGACAGCAATAATCCAAGTGTTTAAGAATGAACCCTGTTGGCATAGTTTGGTATTCCAAGCCTCACTTCATCTTATCAAGTCTACCTACCAATCCAAACTTCTCTCTTGTTATGGTCCAAAGGACTATGACACAGAAGTCTTTGCAGAACCTGACCCGGGCTTTCTGTCTCCCTGTTTTTGTTGTACCAATTCCTCTTCCCAATGTGTCTCGCCTCCTTTACACCATCTCCTCCAGCAGCTAATATCAAAGAGCTCAGCCCAAACATCATGTCTTCATGAGTGATCTAAGGCATCTAATTGTGCCAGCTAGCTCAGTGCCTGGCACATATAAATCACTTGGTTATTGGATTAAAACAGGTACTATTTGTGATGATAGCAGACTCTGGCATATAAGAACCTGTTGTTATATGGTTTTAAATAATTTGTCTCCATAAGAAAACACAAATTAAGAAGGTAGTCAAAAAAGAAAACATTTTTCCTACATAGGAGAAGAGCTTTATCAACTTTGATCAGAAAGAGGCTTTGGAAAACCACCTGCAGGCAACACTGGAAATCTTCCCATACAGAGCAAAGAACAGCAGAAAATAATATGGACATTTTCCTCATCCTCTCCCTCCCCTATCTCAAAAGGAGGATTTGGCTGTGTTTTAAATAAGCTTTTGCAGTTTTTCAAGAATCAGCTAGATACCAGTGCATCTCCACAGCTGAATAAGCACAATTACGATAAAAGATATATCCTGGGGGCAGCATAAACTGTGATCCAGCTGCCCCTCAAGTTGTGTAACATCTCTTGTTTGCTGAGAACAGAGGAGGGAGCAGAATGTCCCAGTATCCTACATCATGCAGGGTTAGCAGCCTCAAAGTTCATTTTAAAAGGAGAGCCACGATGCCTAGGAACCTTCCTGAATTTCATCTGGATCTTGTTTACTCAGAAAATCCATGATTCTAATGATAGCGAAGATTCTTTGGCTCAGCTTTTATAGAGAAACCAGTCTGACCCACAGGCAAACAAAGAAATCCTTTTCTTTCAATCTGCAAAACTAGATGCAGCTCTTTAGCATAAAGTAGTCACTCAAACAAAAAAAAATAAAATATTATACCTGCTGTATCTTCTTATTGTTAGATGGTTCTAAGGGAAGGGCGCTTAATGGAATAATGTTTCGAGGAGAGACCCAGGAGAAGGTTGAGCACAGCATTTGTAGAATATGCTTTGGTTCAGTGAAAAGCAGGATGCTTGACAAATTTTCTTCCAAATCTATTAAATTATACATTCATTTAGCAAACACTCAACAGCAAACTACTTTTCATTTGCTTTTTCATTTATTCATTCAATAAACATTCACTGAGCACAGAATGGATACTATGTATTGCCCTTTGTGTTATGAAGAATATAAATAGTAAATAGGAACATTTGTTGAGTGATTACAATATGCCAGGAATAGCTAAGATCACACAGCTGGTCAGTAGAAACTCTCAGTTTGTATCTAGGATCCTGACCTACAACCCATACCCCCTGACCATATGCTATATTGCTTTCCAAATATGTTAGATATCCAGATGTTAAGATACAAGCCTTGACCTCAAGAAGCTTAGATTTTAGGAAAGCTGAGTCCTATAAGTGCTTTAAGAGAGACTCAGGAAGAACTACCAAGAACATGTGGAGAAAGAAGAAACTACTTTACTGGAGAAAGAGAGAAGTCTCCTTAGAAATAGTGGAATTTGAGGTTATTCTAATGGACAAGTAGAATTTGAATAAGCAACGCTGGGAAAAGGTATTCTAAGCTAAGGGAACATCATCAGCAAATTACAAAGGAAGGAAAACAGGAGATGTGGAAGAGAGCTCGTTGCTCAGTTTGCTTGGAGCATCAATGCCTGTGAAGAGCGATATGTGGGGAAAGAGCAGGAGGTTAAGGCAAGTGTGTATGTGAAATTTGCCTTTTCTGAGTATCTTCCCAGATAACATTCATTCTGCGAAAATATATTCTGCAAGCAGTTATTGACCCCTACTGACGGTATTTGTTTCTTTAGGGTGAGTAATAAGGTATTACTCTAAAAATTCCATGAGAAAGTTTTCCATTTTAAAAATTAGCTAACAGACTCAAGCAAGACAGTTATGCTGGAGTTTCTAAGTCCTTCTGTCCATCCTGGGAACCTGTTAATATGATAACTGTTCTGCAAGTCTGGACAAGAAATTTGAGGAAAGGCTCCCCTTTCACTGAAAAAAATTGCCTACAGGGTCTGACCTAGTGGAAGTAACTGTTGGGTTCATTCCCAGAACAGAGAAGGAAAATTGTGCTGTCCACACCTAATATCTAGTCTACTGCCTCTTGCTTTGTGCTCATCAAGCAACATTCAGAGATCAATTTGACCCTACTGGAGCATCTGTGTTGGACAGGGGAAACATGCTCAGAGAATCAGTGTTTTATTTATCAGTACACATGAGAGAATTGTCCTTTGAGTTTGTTCATCATGGGTCAGTCCCCTCCTGGCACCATTCTATCCAATCTTTGCTCCAACTTAAAGAGAGGGAAGCAGACTTTATATGGGAAAGGAATGCACATCCAGTTATATGATCAATAATTATGTTCACTCTGTATAAGAGAAGACTAAAGAGGAGAGGGGGCAAGAGGTATCTTCAAATGTTTAAAATATGATCATATGTAAAGAAGGAGTCTATGTGACTCTAAGAGACAGAACTTCAGCTAATAGGTGGACTGAAATTTGGATGTATTTTGTACTAGGCATTGATAAATAATTATACATGAAATCTTATCTAATTATTACAAAAACTCTACACTATTTTGGGTATTAATATTCTCATTTTTTTCAACTAAAAGTTCACATTATTCAAGAGTCTTAGAAAGGTTGAAAAATTCACTTGAGGTCCCACAGATAACAGGTGATGGAGGTGGAACTCAAACCTATATCAGCCTAACTCTGTCCTCCAGCTCCCCAGGTTGTGCCCTCATTATAACATGTCTTAAGGCTCTTTTCTGTAAATTACAATAGGGAATAAACAGGAAGGAACTACAGAGAGGCAAATTTTAGATCAACATAAGTAACTCTGTCACACTTAACTGAATGCCTTTGGGAAGGAATATGTCCACTCTCTAGATCTCAGATTCCCTTTCCAATAACCAGAGTAGTACACATGAGCCCATTACATCGTTTCTTGCAGTAGCTCTTCATAATCTATAAGATGCTCTTGAATAGAGACCTACCTTCCTAGTAGTTCTCCATGATCTATAAACATACCTTACTGGATAAATAGAGAAGACTTGAGTAGCTCTCCATATCTGCAAGACCCTACTGGGATAAACAGAATCCCCTCTACAAGGCATTCAAACACCTTCATGATCCAGCTCCTTCCCATCTCTCCTCACCCACCTTCCACCCATTCTAGACACTTGTCTTCTCTTCCAACTCCCCCAGATCACTCACTAGTCTCTAAATGCAGGGCCACACCTCTCAGGCTTCAGACATCTTACTCCCTCCACTTGGATAAAACTAGGCTGTTGGCCTTCCTACAAGCTGATATTCCTTTTTCTTTTTCCTTTAAATATTTTCAGGTGAAGTTTTTTTTTTTAATTTATTTATTTTATTTATTTATTTTTGGCTGTGTTGGATCTTCATTGCTGTGCAGGCTTTCTCTAGTTGCGGTGAGCGGGGACTACTCTTCGTTGCAGTGCACAGGCTTCTCATTGCGGTGGCTTCTCTTGTTGCAGAGCACAGGCTCTAGGTGCATGGGCTTCAGTAGTTGTGACATGCAGGCTCGGTAGTTGTTGCACAGGGGCTTAGCTGCTCCACAGCATGTGGGATCTTCCCAGACCAGGGTTTGAACCCATGTCCCCTACATTGACAGGCAGATTCTTAACTAGTGCACCACCAGGGAAGCCCCAAGCTGATATTCTTAAATATTTTTCAATATTTATTGGCATCGGTGGAGAGAAAATAATTTTCTATCAATTAAGATGTTAAGTACATTCTTCTTTAGGTCAGTTAATAATGTATCACTTACCACTTCACCTTCTTCTTTAAACTCCTTTAAAACAAAATGCCACTCCTGTAAGTGTATGAGTGAGTGACCAAGGTGAATCTACTCAACATTTCATAGAGAAGATGGAGGAGGGCATTTATATCACACAGAACGTAGCATGTTATGGGAAACAGCACCATGCTACAAGTCTTGGCTTAGAGGCATCTTTTCTTAGCCACAGTAGGACTGGGTCTTCTCCTGGCTCTTCCCCATCCCCATTCCCAATACAACAGCTCCCCAAATCACGTACCCCCTTCTAAAACAATGATGAAAATTATGTTTATAAGTAGCAAAGAGGAACTCTATATTTTTATAATATATTAAATTCAAAATAAGGGTTTTATTATAAAGAGGGAGACCAAGTTACTTTCCTCCAAACACAGCAGGAACCACATGTAGAAATATAAGTCAATCGGCACTTTATTCCAATTTATCTACAGATATTTTGTACCCATTATATAGAGTATGACCCTGCTTAGTTGCCCTGTATCTTTATCCAGATCCGTGCTGGCAAACTCCTGCACACTGCAAGATTTAGCTGAATGAAGCATTGCCTCTCTGTGAAGCCTGGCCTGACTCTACCCATCCTTAACCACCCTGCAGTCTCCCTTTGATGTTCTCTCAATTTCATGTAGGCTTCAGTACCACAGTTATTTATACCACCTACCAATATTGAGGCATTTATCAATTTATTGGCCTGTCTGCCTCAGCTAGACTGTGAAATCCTAGGACAAAGATTTTGTCTAATTCAGCTATGATTCTGCATAGTCCTAAAATAGAGAATAAAATAGGGTTTGTTTTAAAAAAAATGTTTGTTACATTAAATTGAACAATTAACTCTCTGCCAACTTCTATTTACATAGATGTATACATACATACATGCACAAATATATACATGTATATATACATACATATATGTGTATACACACACGCACACAAACACAAACACACACACGATCTGATTCTAGGCCAAGTTGACAGCAAATTGACTTTGACAGCAAAGCCTGACCAGTATTTCCCTCTTTTAACCCAGGGAAAAAGAAGCAGTCTTGACCCAGTCCCAAGAAAATAATTCTCTGTAGGTGGGAGAAATATGATGACGAGAAAACAGGAGGTGATTTGTAAGGGAAAACGAAGCACACGGCAAGTTAGATTCCCCAAGGTTCCTAAACTGGTAGTTAATTGAATCCAGTGTTCCAAGACCTTAATTTCAAACAAGGTCTTTGGGAAAAACAGTCAGTTGTTCTCCCTCAGGCAAAATGAAAGAGCTTTTCCTTAACTCTGAGACCCAACAAAGCTCCCAACTCCTGCCTTAATCCTTGTGCACCCGGCGTAAGGTTGCACCTTCGGGAACTTTCAAAGGCAAGCCCTGAGCTTCACTTCCTCTTGCTGCTCCTGCACCCCAGCTTATCTTCAAACCCCTATAAGTATTCTTTAATTCAAAGCTCTCTACATAAAAACAACAGACTTCCAGGATGCGAATCCTTGCCAACCTGGCCCAGGCCATATGTGGCCCCTAGATCTTGATTTGGAGCCAAGGTCCAGACTGAATCTGTCCATCTCTATAGCAATTTGCTTTGTCCTTTATTATCATTCCCTTGTTCCCTCTTGCGTTAGACTGATCTCATTCATTCATTAATTCCTTTGAAAGTAAATATTTATTGAATGTTTACTATGTGTTAAGGCTGAAGAGACGCAGAATAATAATAACAGCTGACATGTATTGAATTTATTATGCCCTGTAACAAAAAATAGGTAAAAAGAAAACACAATCACTATTATTCTCCATCTCATTTAATTCTCACAAAAATCCTGTGGGGTAGGGACTAGTAGCCTTGCTACTTTAGAAATGAGGAAACAAGGAACAGAGAGAGTGAATTACTTGCTAAATCAGTTTAGAATAATTTTATCTGAAAGTAACAGAAAAATCAACTCAGTGTGTTTTAAACAATGAGGGTACCATATTAACTAACACAACAGGAAAACCAGAATGAAGCAACTCCAAAACTGGTGAATTCTGTAACTTCATACCTGGGTTATTTGTAACCGTTCACTGTGCCAGCCCCTTAGTCGTCAGGTAGGGTCTCCTCAGAGCTGCAGCAAAGTTTCAATGATTCATCCAGACACAATAATCCAGTGATGATACTGAGAGCACATCTTTTCTTAGCTTCTGTTAGTTTCCTGGAGCTGCTATAACTAAGTACCACATACCAGGTAACTTAAAACAACAGAAACATATTCTCTCACTGTTCTGGAAGCCAAGAGTCTGAAATCAAGGTGTCAGCAGGGCCGTGCTTTCTCAGAAGGCTCTAGAAAATGAGATTTTCTTACCTCTTCCTGACTTCTGGTGGTTGCCAGCAATCCTTGGTTCTCATTGGCTTGTAGACACATCACTCTAATCTTTGCCTCTGAGAAGCCGTTATCCCTGTGTGTGTGTTCCTCTGTCTCTTTTCCCCTTCTTATAAGGACGCTAGTCATGTTGGATTAAGGGCCCATCCCACTCAGTATGACCTCATCTTAACTTGATTACATCTGCAAAGACCCTATTTCCAAATAAGGTCACATTCTCAGGTATGGGAGCTAGGAGGACAAAATCCAACCCACAGCAGTGTCTTATTTTAAGAGCTAGAAAAACTTTCCTGAAAGCCCACTTGTCAACTTCTTATATCTCATTGCTCACAATTGCTTCATATGCCCAAGCCTAAACCAATCACTACCAAAGGGATTGGGCACCACCATGATCAGCTTAGACGAATCAGGACCTACGCTAGAGCATGGGAAAGGGACCAATCTCCCCCAAAGCAACATGTGGCTAGAAGAGGAGAGTAAATACCTTAACATCACTGAGGAAGAAACAAGTGAAAACTGATGAAGTTGATGTCTCTAGGAAAAACAACCAGCAGTGTCTGCTATACTTGCCCATGGCTCCACAGGAATATCTGGTCCCAGAAGCTAAAGTCTATGAGCTTTCAAACCTCCATTTGAACACCTGCTATAGCACCATTCTTTACATTCTGCAAGGCTCTGTGCTGTGGGGTTTATAGATATCTTCTCTTTTAGCCCATATCACTATGTAATGAGGTATACATCATTATCCCTATTTTAGAGATGATAAACTGAGTCATCAAGCCCAAGGATGCACAGCCCTTGGTAATAGATGTTTATGAAATGCAGCAGTCCATGAGAAATTCAAAGCCAAAAACCACATTTAACTCATTTTTGTAAACCCCTCACCCAGTACCATGCCTGATATAGAAAAAATGTTTGGTAAATGTTTGCTGCATGAAGACCTGGCAGTTCCCTCCCAGAAAATCCTTTGTTAATTTTAAAGAGGATATTTGAATTTTAATTTCTGCAAAGCATTCATTTCTCATTCATCTGGTCCACCACGATACCTAAGAAACTCTTATTTGCACACCTAAATGGAACGTTGTTCTTTTGATCAGTGGAAATTAATGTTTGAGTTGAGGTCCTTTGCTCCTCCTGACTTGTTTGAGCCTTTAAAAATGTCCCCTGCCTCATAGATGCGCAGTCAGTTGTTTCTCTTGAGGAAGGAATGGCCACTGTGTAATTCATCTCCCAAATTCCATATGATGAGTGCTGTAACTGGAAAGCCATGTGTTCCATGATCAGGGACAAGGCAGGAAAGCATAGAGGGGAAAACCTGAAAGGAAAGCTTCAGATGATTTTTTTTGTCAAGGAATTTGAGAGAATGAGCACTGGTCTTAGACAGACTGGATCATTTCATAGTTCAGGAGCTAATTAGCCTGGCTCATGACCTTTGGCAAGTCACTTTCTTCTTCAGGACTCAGTTCTCTCATTCTACAAAATGAAGGGGTTAAACTAGATTATGTTTAAGTTCTCTTTAGCCATGACATTCAAAGCTTGGAAATCATATATCCCTAGGTTTACTGTGAGCATTTCTACTCTGCTTCTCCCTCTGCCTTTCTTCCTAGGTCTATTTGTTGATTCATGGATCTGTATGGTGACAATGATGTGAAGGATAATAAGTTAAAATTATGTTTCCACTGAAGAGCTTGGTTTAAAATTGCTTTCATGTTCACTATCTTGATTCTTTATTATGATAGTCCTGTGAAGGTACTGATTTTCCCATTTTTAAAAATCAATAAATTGGAAAATAATAAGGCTTGCCAAAAGTTACTCAGCTAATAAGTAACAAATCCAGACCTGCAGTCATGTGTTTAGCTACCAGTTAGTACCCTAGAGTATGACTCCTCAGCACACAGAATCTCACTGCACACAGGACACCCCTGTCTCACCAATGCTGGGAAAACCCTGACTCAACATTTATCCTGAGGAGACAAAATAATGTACATAAAATCACTAACTTGTATCACAGATACCTTTGCTATTTTAGAATTAAGTTGTAACTCATCCACAAGGAATCCAGTACAAGGAAAAATTGTCTAAAAGCAAAGTTGTCTAAAAGACAATGACTTGCTTTGTGAGATAGTGAGTTGCCTATAACGGACAATATTCAAGCATAGGATAAATAAACTCCTGATGGGACTATAGGAATCAGACTTTGGTTAAAAAATTGTATTCAATCTTCTGTGAGATGTCATTTGTGCTGAGATGATTTGGAGACTTGTTCTGAGCCTGCCTGGAGATTTTTTTCTGATAAAAGTAAATAAATCTATATACAAGCAATGAACGTTGGAATTTGAAACTGAAAGCACAACACCATTTACATTAACACCAAAAATATATTGAGTTCTTAAGTACACATCCAACAAAGTATGTATAAGATCTATATGAGGAAAACCACAAAACTCTGATAAAAGAAATCATGAGAATCTAAATAGATGGAGAGATATTCCATATTCATGTATAGGAGGACTCAATATTGTCAATATGTCAGTTCTTCCCAACTTGATCTACAGATTCAACAAAATCCAATCAAAATCTCAGCAACTTATTTTATAGCTATCAACAAACTGATTTTAAAATTTATGTGGAAAGGTAGAAGATTCAGAATAGCCACCTTTATTCTTCTTCAATGAGAATTTTTAGAGCAGTGAAACTATTCTATATATGACACTAAAATAGTGGATACATGACAATAAGTATTTGTCAAAACCCATAGAATGTACAACATCAAGAATAAATCCTAATGTAAACTCTGGACTTGAGTTAATAATAAATTATCAATATTGGTTCCTTAATTTTAACAAATGCACCATGCTAATGCAAGATATTCTAGGGGAAACTGAATAGAGCCAGGAGAGGGAGAAGGTACTTCATGTATGCTGCGATGATCTAGCTGAAACTGCATGCAAACATGTTGTGAAATCTTGACAGTTAGAAACATGCCTCTGACATTTGAAAACTGCCAGCAATTCTTCTGCTTCTTTGGAGATGAAGGCTCAAATTCTCCATGAAAGAAGATAATGCCTTTGTTTAGGGAAAAATACAGTGCATTTTAATCAGACAAAGGTAAAGTAAGAGCCTCTTCTGAAATAAAATTGAGAAAACAGTTACATCTGTGAAACATGTTTTGGGGCCAAAGTTTTCGAAGGAGGCTTCGTGATCCTCCCTCAAGGCCTCCAGATGGTTGAGGGCGGGGCTCAGGTTAGGAGAAATCCACCTACTCAGGGCTCTCCTTCTCAAGGCTCAGGAGAGCACAGCAGCGCAGGGCTCCCCTACGGAGAAACTTGGGCTTAGGCCGTACCTCATAATATTCACCTGTATTGTAATTTCTTTTTTATTTCACAAGCTTTCAGTTAATGTTCTAGAATTTGCACTCTAGAGAATGAAAGGACAGACTTAGCTTGTGTTTATGGAAAAGCAATATTGAGGGAGTCTCAGCTTCAAGGAAAGGCAGACTTCTGTAAACCAGAGGCAATCTGAAAATACTCACAATCCCAGGAAGGCAGGGCAGTTTTTGTTTGATTAAAGGCACAGACAATAAGGGTTTTGCGGGTCCTGAAAAGGGAGAGAATGGTGCATGATGGAAGGATCAAGGAAGACAGACTGATTGCACACTGAAATATGTACGATTGGGAAGCTGGGGGCGGAGAAGACTTTCCTGGCAGAGGCCCCATGTGAGCAAAAGTGTCACAGTGACCCATTTCATAAAAAGTAACTTCCTTCTGAAAACATCATTTGATACATTTTTCCTGCCAATTTGGTAGCAAAGATATTGCCTCCTTGTGAAAATTTTGGAACCAGTTTGTCAGCCAGAAGATGACCGCTCCCACACCACACACACACAAACACACACACACACACACACACACACATGCTGAGTAGTCACTCAAGGAGTCACAGAGTATGTCCAGCTCACTCTGAAGTTATTTTTTCTTCACAGGCTTGAACTCAAAATTGTGCTTTCATATTTCTTTCAATCCAGGTCCTGTGGATCTGCTTAATAAGATTCAGATTTTCATTTTTTTCATCTCGGAAACTGAAGAAAGAAAAGTCTCCAGGGGTTGGCCCTGCTTGAATTCTCAGCAGACTTGACAATGGAAAAGTTCAAACTTTATTGCCTCCAGTCATTTTCTAAAACAAACAAAACCAAAGCAAGCCTCATAGGTTCTTTCTTGACTTACATGACTAAAATCCTCTCCCTCTCATTTTCCCTGGTTTAATTTTTCTTTTCCTCCCTCCTCCACATATTCTTCAAAAACATGTGAGTCATGCAAACACTTGGAACTCAACTGACAATTCCTCATTTATCAGTGTGAAATGTCAGTAAGCAAATTAAGCAAAAGTTCTGGCTGGAGAGATAACTGGAGGTGACGAGCTGCAGGAGCTGCTTTTTCAGATCTAGTTTCCCGGGGGAGAGAGGACAGGAAGGAGACTGAGATCAGAGAGAGAGGCAATTGTTAAGGACAAAACTCATGGCTAAGGCTGGCCAGAAGACAACATGAGGAGAGGCAGGAAGTTGCGGCAAAGCCAAAGCTGTCAGCACTCCCATGAGGCATGCAAGACCTTGGTGGTGGAGGGAAGAGAGTGGATGAGATGAGACAGGCAGCCACCCTGGGGACTGATCCAGAAAAGGTGTTGCCCTCTGCAGTCTTTGCAATGCAGTTAACCAACCTCCACACACCTACAACCTCTTCCCCAAGCACCCCCATCACTTCCTTGCCTTAAGTGAGAACCGGCTTTCCCCTGGTAACATGATTTCCTTGCAGTCAACTCAGATGGAACCTTCCCATTCTTAACATGTCCCTACACATTCTTCAGAGTTGTGGTCAGCATGTTGGCTCCCAGTGCTACCACCAGCTGCATATGCACTTATGCCAAAGTCCCCCCTCTTCTTGAAGCTCAGGTCTTCCAGCTACCTCAGCCTCTGCCCCCACCATGCTGTCCCTAACCACCACTTAGATATTACTCATTCACCAGTGCTCTAAATGATGTTCTGATGGTGATGGTGGTATCCAGCCTATAGACTCCCCTTCATCCCACATCATCCCAGGTCACTTCCATATTCACAATGATCAGCCTGTATGATCACCAGACTTCTCAGTCCACGGCTCCCTCATCTCAATTTATCTCCTGCCCTCTCCATGGAGCACTCACTTCCATTCATCATTCCACAAACAATAACCAGCATCTACCATTCACTGTGCACTGGGCATGGTGTTGAGGATACCAAAGTGAATACAGTCCCTGCCTTCAAGGAGCTTATGAGGAGAGAATCACATAGGAGAAGGACACATAGGAACTCAATCTGGTAGGAGGGATGCAGCAACAGGGCCCCTCTCCATGGAAGGGCAGGACTTACAGTGTTGAGATGGAGGATAACTCACCTGGGCTCTAGCAGGAACCCATCAGTGGACCTCATCAGAGGAGTCCAACTCCAGTAGAAGTTGGGGGAGATTAGCATTAGCTACAGAGAGTCTCACAAACACTGTTCAGGTTAAGTTTTCAAATGAGGATAAAAGCTGAAATCAATGCAGAAGCCCAATCATAAGCACAGGATCTTATTTATCTGTATAATCTGGCATCAAGTACCATGCTAGCTCATGGCAGGTGCTCAACAAATGTTTTTGAGAAAGAACTCATCTATGATGAACATAATAAGCATGATAAGGGCTTAAGAGGAAAGCTACAGAACAATCTACAGAGCACCAAGCAGACAGACTGGACACCTAAGCAAGACCAGTTCTAGATATTACTTACCCTTGTGGATGGGACTCCTAAAGTACTCCAGAATTTGGTTTTCATCCTGGTTGAGAATACAGGTGGGAAGTGGTCAGCATCAGAAGCTGAATGGGCTCAGGACCACCAGGGCTAACTCAGAGTCACCCTAGCTCAGAAGCAGTATGTGGCACCAAGAGGAACCCAAAACAGAAGCAAATCCACCTTCTGACTGAAGCCTCTTCTACGCTTTTTGTTGTAGTGGGAACAAACCAGTTTACTGGAATATGGACCACCAGATTCTAGAGCAGGAACTCCCAACCTGGGTCCCCAGCAGAGTCCCCTGACCCACAGGAGTCTTCAAAGTGACCAGGGGATTCACAGGGCATTTCTATTATCCTTAGAATCTTAATAGAATTTAAAGCTGTTCAGGTTAATCAAAGTATCCTTGTTTTTCACTAAAATTAGCACCAACTCAGTGTGCTAACATGAGGCATGTAGATCAGAAACTATGATTAGAGGTTATATATGCATTGGATTAAATTTAAATGTGGAAGTGAATTAAATATGTATTATTAAGTGCAGTTTGCTTCACAAAATCTTTCTAAACATATTATACTTTGCAGGGAGTTAATAAAAGAAACCTCTTTGGTATAGAAAGTTTGAAAATCATTTGACAAGAAGCAAGAAAAAGTTGTATATTTTATCAGCTCATTACATGGACCCAGAGCATCTCATTCCCTGCGTGAGTAGATGCTGAAAATGTGTGTTAATTCTGGGCTCTTCTTCAGAGAACTGCATGGATTTAGACAGGAGGAGACTGGTTTACAAATCAAGCATATATCCTGCCTTTTCTGTACAAAACATATCTGAGGGTAATCAAAGAATTAATGAGGGTGTCCTCTTCATAGAAGTATTCAGCTATATTCCTTGCTCATGGTTATACACAGCATTTCATAAGAGAACACAAACATCTAGATATTAACAAATCTGGATTTGAAACCCAGCTCTCCAACTTATTATGTACATGACTTTATACAAACGCATCATGGAAGACATGCAGCTGCAAATACAAAAAAAATGCCAATAAATAGTGGCTAAAAAAACTGGGGATTACCCTCAGAATGGGAGAAAATATTTGCAATGAAGCAACTGACAAAGGATTAATCTCCAAAATTTACAGGCACCTCATGCAGCTCAATAACAAAAAAAACAGACAACCGAATTCAAAAATGGGCAGAAGACCTAAATAGATATTTCTCTAAAGAAGATATACAGATTGCCAACAAACACATGAAAGAATGCTCAACATCATTAATCATTAGAGAAATGCAAATCAAAAGTACAATGAGATATCATCTCACACCGGTCAGAATGGCCATCATCAAAAAATCTAAAAACAATAAATGCTGGAGAGGGTGTGGAGAAAAGGGAACCCTCTTGCACTGTTGGTGGGAATGTGAATTGGTACAGCCACTATGCAGAACAGTATGGAGGTTCCTTAAAAAACTACAAATAGAACTACCATATGACCCAGCAATCCCACTACTAGGCATATACCCTGAGAAAACCATAATTCAAAAAGAGTCATGTACCAAAATGTTCATTGCAGCTCTATTTACAATAGTCAGGACATGGAAGCAACCTAAGTGTCCATTAACAGATGAATGGATAAAGAAGATGTGACACATATATACAATGGAATATTACTCAGCCATAAAAAGAAATGAAATTGAGTTATTTGTAGTGAGGTGGATGGACCTAGAGTCTGTCATACAGAGTGAAGTAAGTCAGAAAGAAAAAAAACAAATACTGTATGCTAACACATATATATGGAATCTAAGGGAAAAAAAAAAAAGGTCATGAAGAACCTAGGGGTAGAGAATGGACTTAAGGATATGGGGAGGGGAAAGGGTAAGCTGTGACAAAGTGAGAGAGTGGCATGGACATATATACGCTACCAAACGTAAAATAGATAGCTTGTGGGAAGCAGCTGCATAGCACAGGGAGATCAGCTCGGTATTTTGTGACCACCTAGAGGGGTGGTATAGGGAGGGTAGGAGGGAGGGAGATGCAAGAGGGAAGAGATCTGGGAACATATGTATATGTATAACTGATTCACTTTGTTATAAAGCAGAAATTAACACACCATTGTAAAGTAATTATACTCCAATAAAGATGTTAAAAAAGAAAAACCTGAGGATTGTTTTCCTCATATAAAAATGAGTCAGGGGCTACCCTGGTGGCGCAGTGGTTGAGAGTCCGCCTGCCGATGCAGGGGACACAGGTTTGTGCCCTGGTCTGGGAAGATCTCACATGCCACAGAGTGGCTGGGCCTGTGAGCTATGGCCACTGAGCATGCACGTCTGGAGCCTGTGCTCCACAACGGGAGAGGCCACAACAGTGAGAGGCCCGCATATCACAAAAAAAAAAAAAGAGTCAGAAACAATAATCTCAGAATGGAGCAATTCTGTGAGAAAATCATCAAGGAACTGGGTACCAATTCGTTTTTTGCTACTACCTGAGTATGTATGTAAATGTTCATCCTCTCTGTGGCATGATCACTGCTACCCCTCCAGTCATTGCATCCACATCCCAGGTCAGAAGAAGAGGGTAGGGAGAAAGGCAGAAATTATGCACTAACTAAATCTGTATATTTTATCAGGAAAATATTAGCTTATTTGGAAGCCTCATTTAGTGGATTTCTGCTTATGTATCTTCATTGCCATACTTCAGGGTGAGTAGAGATAATAACCAATTGACAAAGAATTGACACTTAAAGAAAGTACATAAATATAGTGATTTTATTCAAATAGAAATAAAGGCTCTAAAAAGTAACAAATCCCATTGAAACCCATCAAATGTGTTAAAGTTAGTTAAGGTGTTTTAGTTATAAAATAGTTAAAAATATGTTTAAAAGAGTTAATAATGGGCAAGAAGGGAGGAAGGAAAAGGCGGGTGAAGAAGGAATAAAATAATGAAGGGGATTAAAAAACTAAAAATAGAACTACCATACGACCCAGCAATCCCACTCCTGGGCATGTACTCTGAGAAAACCATAATTCAAAAAGAGTCATGTACCAAAATGTTCAGTGTAACTCTATTTACAATAGCCAGGATATGGAAGCAACCTAAGTGTTCATCGACAGATGAGTGGATAAAGAAGATGTGGCACATATATACAATGGAATATTACTCAACCATAAAAATAAACAAAATTGAGTTATTTGTAGTGAGGTGGATGGACATAGAGTCTGTTATACAGAGTGAAGTAAGTCAGAAAGAGAAAAATAAATACTGTATGCTAACACATGTATATGGAATCTAAAAAAAAATGGTTATGAAGAACCTAGGGGCAGGACAGGAATAAAGATGCAGACGTAGAGAAAGGACTTGAAGACATGGGGAGGGAGAAGGGTAAGCTGGGACGAAGTGAGAGAGTGACATGGACTTATATATACTACCAAATGTAAAATAGCTAGTGGGAAGGAGCCACATAGCACAGGGAGATCAGCTCAGTGCTTTGTGACCATCTAGAGGGGTGGGATAGGGAGTAGGGAGGGTGGGAGGGAGAAGCAAGAGGGAGGAGATATAGGGATATATGTATATGTATAGTTGATTCCCTTTGTTATAAAGCAGAAACTAACACACCATTGTAAAGCAGTTAAACTCCAATAAAGATTAAAAAAAAAAGAAGAAGAATGAAGGGGAAGACCTCATTGATCACTTGTTGTTTGGAAAATTTGGTAAGTAGAAGTAAAAGTAACCAAGGCTTTTCTGTACAAACATATCTGAGAGTATTCAAAGTCTTAATGAGGGTATTCTCTTTAAAGTGGTATTCCAGCTTAAAATAAAAATGAAAAATAGTAAAATTAGAAACCCGCATATCGTGAACCCTAAAAAAATAATGGATTTAGAAAGTGATCATGAATGGCTGCTAACATCACAAAGAGAGTCTATTAGACACGATGGAAAAATACACCATCATGTAAAGATAATAGTGTTCTTGCCAAAAACTCCAATCTGAATCTATCAAGCTTCAAGATCTAACTATCAATTTACAGGAAATAGAGGGTCAGAGGAACATGTGAAATTATGTTACAGGGATTCAATCAGCAAAATCCAGAAAACAAGAAAGGTTACAGATCAAGCAGGTAGCTTTTCAACAAATAAATTACAAGGGGTGGGGGGGAAGACTACAGGGAGATAAAAGAGATTTATAAATACTCAAGGCATATCTAACAATTGCAATGTATGAAACTGATTCGACTACTGATAGAAAAACTATAAAAATAATAGAAAATAATTAGAAATATTTGAACACTGAGTCAATATTTCATTACTCTAAGTAATTGTTTTTAATTACTCAGAGTAAAAATAGTATTGGCATCATGTTTCTTCAAAGAGTACTTACCTATTGAATACATGCTGAAATCTGTATATTTTAAATTATATAATGTCTGGGATTCACTCCAAACTAATTCAGAGGGAAGGGGGAAGTAGATGGAGGCACAGACAAAATAATATTGGCCATGAGTTGATAATTGCTAAGTTGCATTATGGGTACATGGGGTTAATTTATTATACTATGCTCTCTACTCTTTCAGGTGTTTGAAATTTTCCATAATAATTTTTAAAATACTAACCAACCTCAGAATGAATAGCATTAGACAAAAATACCATTAGACTTCACCCAAAGTGAAGAAGAAACCATTCTGAGTCAATCATTTCCCTCATGGAACAGGCAGAGTTCTCCCCAGTACCCTAGTGAGATGAGCCTGAAGTTGATATCAGAACCAGAAGGTCCTTATGCAGAAAGTAACAGTCTAACATAGTGTATGATTTCCATGAAAGCACTTTCCTTGTATCATCTTCACAAAGTTCTGAGTTAAAAATATCTCTTCAGATTTTACTATAAATAGCTACACAATATGATCCCACATTACCACAAAAATCAATGTATGACTGTCCCAAATGATCAAAAGCAGGTAAATAGTCTCTTGGTAGAGTATTTTGACCTAGCAAAGATTCTTTTTTTTTTCCTCTCCCCAGGTATGTTTCAAGTTACACATTCACATATATTTTCACATAATTAGAGGTTTTAAGCAAAATAAAATGTGACCATAGAGAAATAAGATAATCTTCAAGATATCCCAAATTAAATTTGTCCGTTCACTTAGTCAACAATTATTGAGTGTCTCTTCTCCACTGGACATTGTCCTGGGTTCTAAGAGAGAGTGTCAAGGGAAAACAAAAGGTGGGTTTTTGTCTGGTGCAGCTCACAGCATGGGGAGACCTGAGGGGACAGAGCACACACCAAACACATCCACGAATACATGTAAATGAAAGATGAAGTTCATAGCAGAATTATTCTCAGATGCTGAAAAGTGGAAGCAACCCAAGTGTCTGATAGAAGAATGTATAAACAAAATGTGATAACTACATACAATGGAATATTACTCAACCTTAAAAAGTAAGAACAAGAACATTCTGGCACATGCTACAACATGGTTGAACCTTTTGAATATTATGCTAGGGGAAATAAACCAGTCACAAAAGGACAACTATTGTATGAGTCAGCTTATATGAAGTATCTTGAATAGTCAAGTTCATAAAGACAGAAAGTAGTACAGTGATTGTGAGGTGCTGGAGAAGGGGGAAATGGGAACTTATTGTTTAACATACACAGAGTTTCAATTTTATAAGATGCAAAGAGTTCTGTGGATAACACAACAATGTGAATGTACCCAATGCCACTCACATGTGCACTTAAAAATAGTTAAGATAAAAAAAGTAAGATGTAAATTTTATGTTATGTGTATTTTGCCACAATTAGAAAAAAATGTTTTAAATTACAAACTAGGGTAAATACTAACAAGGAGAGTTATACTGTTTAAGTGGACACAGTTAGCTGCCACTCAGTATCTATTCCCCTCTCTCTCCTTTATAATATAACCCATATTTGTTTAGGGGTCCATTTCTCCCCCACATAGTCAGGTGACTCAGGAGATACTAATATCTTTTCTACCTTTATCCATGGATCCTGATTAGTCCAAAACAATCACATCATGATACCACTCTGACAACTATTATTGGTCTGAGGAGTGCTTTGGTACATGAAATATTTTGGGTCAATCACATTGAACTAAAGCTTTTATACTCCATAGTTGGAAGAAATGGAAACAAGGAGAAGGCTGTCTCCATTGCTGCTGGCAACCATTTTGTGAACATGAGGAGAACCTCATGTTTTAGACTGAAAGCAATGCAGGGAACAAATCATGGAAAAACTCAAAGAATGTGGTCACAGAGAGGTCATTGCTATTGCTGAGCTACTAAAAACATCCAACTCTGTAGGCTTTTCTACCTCTAGACTTATTGTTATATGAGATAATGCATATCCTTATAATATAAGACATTTTAAAGTGTCTTTCTGATAGTTCAGCCCAAGTCATCCTATCTGAAGTAATAATACCAAAGAAGCAATGAATAGGAGTAACTGTCCTAGTTGTAGCATTCCTGACAAGTAGCATCCAGGCTGAGGCAACAGCAAATGTCTGTGGCAAAGGAAATAGAGTTCCCATCCAGGAAGTGAAAGAAATCCTGTCCAGCAGAAGTTCAGGAAGGGGAAAAGTGAGCTATGTTACAAGACAGGGTTGAGAGATAGGAGGAGCCAATCCTATATGTAGGTTCTACTAAGCCTTAGGTTTTAGTCTTAATGTCAGAAGTCATTAGAATGTTTTATAACATCATGAGGACATGATCAGATTTGATTTCCAGTAGATACTACAATGCAGAGAGCTGATTGGAGGGAAGTCAAAATGGAGGCAGAGAAATGAGCATTTTAGGCAAAAGATGATGGTAACTTAGACTAAGGTTGTGGTTGTGGAGATGGAGAATAGATATGTGAGGTTTTAAAAAGCAGCATCAGGGCTTCCCTGGTGGCTCAGTTGTTACGATTCCATCTGTCAATGCACGGGACATGAGTTCCAGCCCTGGTCTGGGAAGATCCAACATGCCGCAGAGGAACTAAGCCCTTGAGCCACAACTACTGAGCCTGCATGCCACAATTACTGAAGCCTGCATGCCTAGAGCATGCGCTCCTCAACAAGAGAAGTCACTGCAATGAGAAGCCTGCACACCGCAATGAAGAGTAGCCCCCACTCACTGCAACAAGAGAAAGTCCACATGCAGCAACAAAGACCCAATGCAGCCAAAAATAAATAAATAAAAATTAAAATAAAAAATAGCCATATCAATGGAACTTGGTGTTAAGTCAAATATATGTTGTGGGAGAAGAGGGAGGTGTCAGGGATGATTTCTAAGTGTCTGGATGTTACAGGATGAACAATGAGCCTTTATACTCAAAGACACTGAAAGAAAACCAGATTTCAGGAGAAAGATCTTGAACTGTAAGCAAGGATAGAACTCATACCTAACTTAAGCTTGATTTAGATAGCACTCAATTATAATTAATAGAATATTAATAGTTATCATTTACTAAGTTTTTATTATGTGACAGAATCTATGCAATGCACTGCAGTTTATATTCACCATTGCTGCAGACTTTATTTTCCCAAGAGCTTCACAACATCTCATACTCTTCTACAATGTCACCTCGCCAATTCTCCCATCAAGAAATCGTGTCACCTATTAGTAGGAATGCAAAGTCACTATGGAAAACAATATGGAGGGTCCTGAAAAATCTAAAAATAAAGTTACATATGATCCAGCAATCTCACTCCTGGGCATATACCCAGAAGAGATGAAAACTCTAATTTGAAAAGATGCATGTACCCCAATGTCCATAGCAGCACTATATACAATAGCCAAGGTATGGAAGCAACTTAAATGTCCATCAACAGATGAATCGGAAGGGAGTCAAGGTCAAGATGGTGGAATAGGATGACCTGTGTTCACCTATCCCACACGTACATCAAGAATACATCTACAAGTGGAAAAATTCACAGCTGAGCTCCGCACTCCTGTCCCTTCAGGCTGTCTCCATGCAGCCTACAGCAGCCCTCTCCCTGGGTTTGTTCTCCTAACACCATGCTTTAGCACCCAGCCCCAGCCCACATCAGCAGACACCAGTCTCAGGCTGGGGCATGCAGGGCTGTGGCACAGACCGTCTGTGCAAGTCTCACTCTGTCCTGCTTGCCATGGACTGGCCTCTGTAATTTCTTCTTCTGCTAGCCCCCAAAGCCCACCCTCTATTTGAGCATATCTCGCTGTCAGTGAGGGGGTGTCTCCAGCTGTGGTAACCTCTCCTCTCCTTCAGCTACCCCCAGGTCCCATCCCATTTCCTATTTTCTTTTTCTTCCCTTTCTCTCTTTCATCCTACTTGGTTACACTGGGAACTTTTCTTGTCCTTTTATGTGTCTGAGGTCCTCTGCTAATGTTCAGCAGGTGCTCAGTGGGAGGAACTATGACCCTGCAGCTTGCAGAAAGGAGACCACAAACACAGTAAGTTAGAGAAAATGAGATGACAGAGAAATATGTTACAGATGAAGGAGAAAGATAAAAACCCACAAGATCATATCAATGAAGAGGAAATGGGCAATCTACCTCAAAAAGAATTCAGAGTAATGATTGTAAAGATGATCCAGGATCTCAGAAAAAGAATGGAGGCATGGATCGAGAAGACACAAGAAATGTTTAACAAGAACCTTGAAGAAATAAGAACAAACAAACAGTTATGAACAATACAATAACTGAAATGAAAAATACACCACAAGGAATCAATAGCAGAATAACTGAGGCAGAAGAATGGATAAGTGAGCTGGAATTTAGAATTGTGGAAATAACTGCTGCAGAACAGAACAAAGACAAAAGACTGAAAAGAAATGAGGACAGTCTCAGAGGCCACTGGGACAACATTAAATGCAACAACATTTGAATTATAGGGGTCCCAGAAGAAAAGGAGAAAGAGAAAGGGTCTGAGAAAATATTTTAAGAGATTATAGTTGAAAACTTCCCTAACATGGGAAAAGAAAGAGTCAATCAAGTACAGGAAGAACAGAGAGTCCCATAAGGGATATACCTAAGGAGAAACACACCAAGACACATATTAATCAAACTAAGAAAAATTAAGTACAGAGAAAAACATTAAAAGCAGCAAGAGAAAAGCAACAAATAACATACAAGGGACTCCCCATAAGATTATCAGCTGATTTTTCAGAAGAAACTCTGCAGGCCAGAAGGGTGTTGCATGGTATATTTAAAGTAATGAAAGGGAAAAACCTACAAAAAAGATTACTCTACTTAACAAGGATTTCATTCAGATTCAGCTGAGAAATCAAAAGCCTTACAGACAAGCAAAAGCTAAGAGAATTCAGCACCACCAAACCAGCTTTACAACAAGTGCTAAAGGAACTTCTCTGGGCAGAAAACACAAGAGAAGAAAAATACCCACAAAAAGTAACCCAAAACAATTAAGAAAATGGCAATAGAAACATTCGCATCAACAGTTACCTTAAATGTAAATAGATAAAATGCTCCAACTAAAAGACACATACTGGCTGAATAGATACAAAAACAATACCCATATATACGCTTTCTACAAGAGACCCCCTTCAGACCTAGGGAAACATTCAGACTGAAAATGAGGAGTAGGAAAAGAAATTCCATGCAAATGGAAATCAAAAGAAACCTGGAATAACAATACTCAGACAAAATAGACTAAAATAAAGACTGCTATGAGAAAGGAAGGACACTACATAATGATCAAGGGATCAATTGAAGAAGAAGACATACAATTGTAAATATATATGCACCTAACATATGTGCACCTCAATATATAGGACAGATGCTGACAGCCATAAAAAGGGAAGTCAACAGTAACACAATAATATTGAGGGACATTAACACCACAATTGCACCAATGGATAGGTCATGCAGACAGAAAATTAATAAGGAAACACAAGCCTTAAATGACATATTAGACCACATAGATTTAATTGATATTTATAGGACATTCCATCCAAAAGCATCAGAATACACTTTCTTCTCAAGTGCACATGGAACATTCTCCAGGATAGACTACACATTGGGCCACACATCAAGCTTCAGTAAATTTAAGAAAATTGAATTCATATCAAGCATTTTTTCCAACCACAATGTTGTGAGATTAGAAATCAATTACAGGGAAAAAACTATAAAAAACACAAACACATGGAGGCTAAACAAAATGTCACTAAATAGTCAATGGATCACTGATGAAATCAAAGGGGAAGTCAAAAAATTCCTAGAGACAAATAATAATGAAAACATGACAATACAAAACCTATGGGAAACAGCAAAAGCAGTTCTAAGAGGGAAGTTTATAGCAATACAATCCTACCTCAAGAAACAAGAAACATCTCAAATAAACAACCTATCCTTACACCTAAAGCAACTAGAGAAAGAAGAACAAGCAAAACCCAAAGCTAGTAGAAGGAAAGAAATCATAAAGATCAGAGCAGAAATAAATGAAATAGAAACAAAGAAAAAAAGCACAGATCAAGGAAACTAAAAGGTGATTCTTTGAGAAGATAAACAAAATTGACATAACTTTAGCTAGACTCATCAAGAAAGAAAGGGAGAAGATTCAAATCAATAAAATTAGAAATGAAAAAGGAGAAGTTACAAAGGACACCACAGAAATACAAAGGATCATAAGAGATTACTACAAGCAACTATACACCAATAAAATGGGCAATCTCGAAGAAATGGACAAATTCTTAAAAAGATACAATCTTCCAAGACTGAACTAGGAAGAATAACAAGTATGAACAGACCAATCACAAGTACTGAAATTGAAACTGTGATTAAAAGTCTTCCAACAAACAAAAGCCGAGGGCAAGGTGGCTTCACAGTTGAATTCTATCAAACATTGAGAGAAGAGTTAACACCTAGCCTCTGAAACTCTTCCAAAAAATTGCAGAAAAAGGAATACTCCCAAACTCATTCTACAAGGCCACCATCACCCTACTACCAAAACCAGACAAAGATATCACCTAAAAAAATAGAAAATTACAGGCCAATTATCACTAATGAACATAGATGCAAAAATCTTCAACAAAATACTAACAAACAGAATCCAACAACACATTAAAAGGATCGTACACCATGATCAAGTGGGATTTATCCCAGGAATGTAAGGAATCTTCAATATACGGAAATCAATGTGATTCACCACATTAACAAATTGAATAATAAAAACAATATGATCATCTCAATAGATGCAAAAAAGGTTTTGACAAAGTTAGAAAATGATTTATGATTTTAAAGCTCTCCAGAAAGTGGGGCTAGAGGGGCCCTACCTTAACATAATAAAACCTATATATGACAAACCTACAGCTAATATCATACTCAATGGTGAAAAGCTGAAAGAATTTCCTCTAAGATCAGGAACAAGACAAGGATGTCCACTCTGGCCACTTTTACTCAACATAGTTTTGGAAGTCGTAACCAAGGCTATCAGAGAGCAGAAAGAAATAAAAGGAATCTAAATTGGAAAAGAAGAAGTAAAATTGTCACTATTTGCAGACAACATGATATGATACATAGAAAATCCTAAATATGCTACCAGAAAACTACTAGAGTTCATCAATAAATTTGGTAAAGTTGCAGGATACAAAATTAATACACAGAAATTACTTGCATACCTATAGGCTAACAATGAAATATCAGAAAGAGAGATTAAGGAAACCATTCCATGTACCACTGCATCAAAAAGAATAAAATACCTAGGAATAAACCTACTTAAGGAGACAAAAAAACTGTACTCAGAAAACTGTAAGATACTGATGAAAGACATCAAAGATGACACAAACAGATGGAGAGATACACCATGTTCTTGGATTTTAAGAATGAATATTGTGAAAATGACCATACTACCTAAAGCAATCCACAGATTCAATGCAATCCCTATCAAATTACCAATGACATTTTTCACAGATTTAGGACAAAAAATTTCACAATTTGTATGGAAACACAAAAGATCCCAAATAGCCCAAGCAATCTTGAGAAAGAAAAACAGAACTGGAAGAATCAGGCTCCCTGACTTCAGACTACACTACAAAGCTACAGTAATCAAGATAGCATGGTACTGGCACAAAAACAGAAATATAGATCAATGGAACAGGATAGAAAGCCCAGAGATAAACCCATGCACTTATGGTCAACTAATCTATGACAAAGGAGTCAAGAATATACTATGGAGAAAAGACAGCCTCTTCAGTGAGTGGTGCTGGGAAAACAGGACAGTTACATGTAAAAGAATGAAAATAGAACATTCTCTAACACCATACACAAAAAGAAACTCAAAATGGATTAAAGACCTAAATGTAAGGTCAGACACTATAAAACTCTTAGAGGAAAACACAGGCAGAACACTCTATCACATAAATCACAGCAATATCTTTATTGACCCACCTCCTAGAGTAATGAAAATAAAAACAAAAATAAACAAATGAGACCTAATTAAACTTAAAATCTTTTGCACAGCAAAGGAAACCACAAACAAGATGAAAAGACAACCCTCAGAATGGAAGAAAATTTTTGCAGATGAAGCAACTGACAAGAGACTAATCAAAATATATAAAGAGCTCATGCAGCTCAGTATCAAAAAAACAAACAACCCAATCAAAAGTGGGCAGAAGGCCTAAATAGACATTTCTCCAAAGAAGACATACAGACTGCCAACAAACACATGAAAAAAGGGCTTTCCTGGTGGCGCAGTGGTTGAGAGTCCGCCTGCCGATGCAGGGGACACGGGTTCATGCCCTGGTCCAGGAAGATCCCACATGCCATGGAGTGGCTGGGCCCGTGAGCCATGGCTGCTGGGCCTGTGCGTCCGGAGCCTCTGCTCCACAAAGGGAGGAGCCACAACAGTGAGAGGCCCATGTACCGCAAAAAAAAAAAAAATGAAAAGATGCTCAACATCACTAATTATTAGAGAAATGCAAATCAAAACTATACTGAGTTATCACCTCACACCAGTCAGAATTGCCATCATCAAAAAATCTAGAAACAGTAACTGTTGAAGAGGGTGCGGAGTAAAGGGCACCCTTCAACACTGTTGGTGGGAATATAAATTGGTACAGCCACTATGGAGAACAGTGTGGAGGTTCTTTAAGAAACTAAAAATAGAGCTACCATACGACCCAGCCATCCCACTCCTAGGCATATATCAAAGAAAACCATAATTTGAAATATGCCCTGATATTCACTGCAGCTCTATTTACAATAACAAGGACATGGAAGCAACCTGAATGTCCATCAACAGAGGAATGGATAAATAAGATGTGGTACATATATACAATGGAATATTACTCAACCATAAAAAAGAACGAAATAGTGCCATTTGCAGAGACATGGATGGACCTAGAAACTGTCATACAGAGTGAAATAAGTCAGAAAGAGGAAAACATATGTTGTATAATATCACTTATATGTGGAATCTGGAAGAATGGTACAGATGAACTTATTTACAAAGCAGAAATAGAGTTATAGATGAAAAGAACAAATTTATGATTACCAAGCAGGGGAAGGAGGGGTGGGACAAATTGTGAGAGTGGAATTGACATATAGACACCACTATGTATAAAATAGATAACTGATGAGAAACTGCTGTATAGCATAGGGAACTCTACTCAGTGATCTGTGGTGACCCAACTGAGAAGGAAATCTAAAAAATAGTGGATATATGTATACATATAACTGATTCACTTTGCTATGTAGCAGAAATTAACACAACATTATAAAGCAACTCTACTCCAATAAAAATTAATTAAAAAATAACAGATGAATGTATAAAGAAGTTGTGATATATATATATATATATATATATATATATATATATATACAGTGGAATATTAGTCATAAAAAAGAATGAAATAATGCCATTTGCAGCCACATGGATGGACCCAGAGATTATCATACTAAGTGAGGTATGTCAAAGACAAATATCATATGATATCACTTATATGTGGAATCTTTTAAAAAATGATACAAATGAACTTATTTACAAAACAGAAACAGGCTCACAAATATAGAAAACAAACTTAAGGTTACCAAAGGGGAAAGGGGTGGGGGAGAGGGATAAATTAAGAGTTTGGGTTAACAGATATGTATTACCATATATAAAATAGAGAGACAGCAAGGACCTACTGTATAGTACAGGGAACTATGTTCAGTATCTTGTAATAATCTATAATGGAAAAGAATCTTAAAAAGCATATAAATATGTGCATATATACATATATATATATATGAATCTCTTTGCTGTATACCTGAATCACTGTAAATCAACTATTCTTCAATAAACAAAATAAAATTAAAGAAAAAGAAGTGGTGTCTATGTCCCCACCTTAAACTTGGGCAGGCTTGCAACTGCTTCAAACAATAAAATATGTCAGAAGTGATGCTATTTGATTTCTGAGGTTTTGTCATAAAAAGCCACACAGCTCTGACTAGTTATATTGGGACATTCATTCTGGGGGAAGTCTGACCATGTAACAGTCCAGCTCTTCTGAGACCACCACACTGGGAAGCCACATATAAGCACTCTAGTTGTCAAACTTAGTTGTCAGAGCTCCTAGACAACAGTCAGTGCCAAATTACCAACCAGGTGAGTGGACCACCTTGAAAAAGCATCCTCCAACTCCAGTCTGTTCACTGCAGCTGCAGCCATGAGAAGCAGAAAGAAGCCGTCCCCACTGAGCCCTGACTAAAAGAAAAAAAAAAAATAACTGATTGAGCAAAATAACTGATTGTTGTTGATCTTTTATGGCACTAAATTTAGGGGGGGTGTGATATGTTACACTCTCCCCCCCAGTGTATAGGTGAACCGATGAAGACTGACAGAGATTAATATAACTTGCCCAGGATTACAGAGCTGGGAAGTACAGGAGCCAGAATTCAAGCAAAATCTCTCTAATCCAGAACCTGTGCTATTTCTTCAGTCTCATTGCTTCTACCTTTCTGGTCACACCCCAAAATTAAATGGCAACTTCTAATCAAAACTTTGCACCTTATCCCACAACATGTCTTCAACTGCTAACCTCAAACACATACACTTTGAAAGTAATCTATTCCGCTTAAAAACAGCAACCCACCAGTAGAACATGGACAATTGCAAGTGCTGAAAAAAGGTTTTTGTATGTGTGTCTCCCATCCCTCTTCACAGGCAGTCGGGAATTGATATGAAATTAAAACAGACAACTTCCATTTTCTTTCAAGAGAGATTTACGACCACTGTCTACAGAATTTCAAGCTGTGAAGAGAACTGTAAAACAAAATGTTTTAAAATATGTTTAAAGCAAAGTAGTGTTATATACAATTAATGTAAAAATGATCAGAAGTGATGGTTGCTAAGTAAAAATAAAAATAGAGAAATATGAGCTATAAGGGTAATAGCATTTCATGAAGCACAAATCTATCAGCAAGAAACAAAAATCCAGGGAATAATCATGTATATTAATAATTTCAGAGTATCCTTCTCTTACTAATCAGACATCTTAAAGTGAAACTTGATCCCTTGGCCACTGCCTTAGTCCAGGTCCTTACTATTTCGACCCTATACCCCTGCAGCCTCTCTTCATTGCTCATCCCACACCCCAGCCTCACCCCCAGTGTTACACCAACATCACATTTCCCATCCCACCTCCTCTTTTCCAGGGCCACTCACTCTTCCGGGGATGTCCACCCTCTACAACTGGTCAAGATAAAGCTTGCTGATGCTACAAGTTTCCACTCACATGCCACCTCCTCAGAGCTGCCTCCCTTGGTGTGTTTTCCAATCAGAGATGGGGTACTTTTCCTCTGAGTTCCTACAAAATAGCAAACCTCACTCTGTAGCCCCTCTCCAGCCAGCTTGTTAACCCTCATTTACAAAGTGCTCACTATGTAACCACACTGCTCTAGGGGCTGGAGAAATGATAGAAAACAAGGCAGATTATGTGCCTGCTTCAGGAGCCATACCTTCAAGAGACAGAGCTTCTCAACTGAGGGCAATTCTCCCCCAGGGAACATTTGGCAGTGTCTGGAAACATACTTTATTGTCGTGCCTGGGAGACTGCTACTGGCATCTAAGTGAGTAGAGTCCAGGGATTCTACTAAGCATTGTATACCTCACAGGACAGTCTCATAACAAAGAATGATCAGGCCCAAAATATGAATGCCAAGGTTGATAAGGTTAACCCTCAAATTATACATAAATACACAATATCATTTTGGGAACTGCTGAGGGCCTTGAAAATATAAATATGAAAATGTGATCTAGCAGTGGGGTGAGACAGGAGAAAGGCTGCTCTAGACAGACAGTGAGTGGAGACTGGAGAAGCCATGATTCCAACTCCACCAATCTGGTTCAGGTCCATGAGCTTTCACTACTTCTCTTGGTGTTAATTATTCATGATAACACTTTCTGACCCTGAGTGCCTACCAGGTGCTAAGGACTGGCCCAGAAACACATTTCCTTCACCATCTCATCTCATTTAATCCATCATTTGATGTGAATTTCTTATTTCCCCAAATTGAAGTTAACTTGAGAACATGACTTGGGTTTGTATTTCTTGTAAAATACCTACCACAGCCATTCACATGAATGAATGAATTGGAATCAATGATGGTTGCAGAGCATTGATGAGACACTCAGGAGCTGACCTCTGCCAGCCTGAGGTGACTTAGGGTAATGTATTAGTTTCTTGCAGCTGCTGTAACGAAGTACTACAAATTGAGTGGCTTAAAGCAACAGAAATGTATTGTCTCATAGTTCTGGAGGGAAGAAAGTTCAAAATCAAGGTGTCAGCAAGGCCATGCTTCCTCCGAGACTCTGAGTAGAATCTTTTCTTTCCTTTTCTAGCTTCTGGTGGTGGCTGGCAATCCTTGGCATTCCTTGATTTGTAGCTGAATCACTCCAATCTCTGCCTCTGTCCCCACATGCCTTCTCCCTGTGTGTCTCTGTCTCTTCCTCTTATAAGGACACATTGGATTAGGACCTTATGACCTTATCTTAACCTGATTATATCTGCAAAGACCCTGTTTCCAAATAAGGTCACATTCACAGGTATTGGAGGTTAGGGCTTCAACATATTGGGGGAGGAGGGGGAAACACAATTCAGCCTATAATAGGTAGGAGGGATGAGATGGAGGTGACCTAGCACCTTCTCATACATCATCAAATGCAAGCTGCCCATTAATCCATGAGGAGGCAGAACCAGGACTGTCACTCCATCTCACAAAGCTGTTTCCTCATCTATCAGGTGGTAATTGTAATACTAATCCTCACCTGCTAAGCTAGGATCCCATGAAATAACATATGTAAAAATCTGAAATAGTGGACATTCATTATATCTTTTGTAAATCAGTAAACTACCTAGCACAAATGTAACTTCTATTTCTCCTTCTGGACTCACAGTTTCCTCTAATATTTAAATAGAATGACTTATGTCCCCATCCTGCATATTTCTGCAGGAAAGGCAGGCCCCTCCTGAACATGTCTGTGGACTGGACTGGGGAGAAGGAATTTCTAATGTGTGTGGCCTCTCACTTCCCATTCCAAACACCTCCAGCCTTGTAGTCATCTCATTTTAGCTTCTGCTGGTTGACTACTATTCTCTCTATGTATTTCTTCACCCCAATCATGGATGAAGCTGTCTCTATTTGATTCCCCAAAGCCCACACACACAGTGCTGCTCTGTGAGACAGATTTTCCTGAAAGCTTCAGGATTTGCAGCATGAGATAGGAAAGACATTTGCTTTCAGTCATCACTGTTTCTAAAGTTTATCAAGCAATCCCTCCCAGGCCATTTCTCTCCTGGGTATATACCTCCTACCCAGTCACTGGGACCTGCATTCTCACAACAGATCATCTCTCCCATCAGCTCCTCCCAACTCAATAACCAGGTGACAATGATCATCCTCATCTAATTCACTGTCTCCCACCCTCCAAGTCTCTATAATCTCCAGGAAGAACCTTAAAAATCCTATTATTGTATTATATAGGACAATTTTAGATCCCTTTGATCTATCTCTCCATTCTAAAGTAGGCTCAGGGGCCTTATCTTTTATAGCCTAAAGACTCATTAAATAATAATAAAAAATCATGAATTCTGCTATTGACCCCTATATACCCAGAATGTAGAAATGACTGCAGCCTGATTTTATATAGAAATTCTTCCCTCACACTACAAAGAGTAAGTTCTTAATACATATCAGTTTCTCGTGTACAGATGGGGACACTAAAGCTGGAGAGGTTGGTTGATTTTCCAGAGATGTTCAGTTGAACAAACACACAGCATCCACCTACCTAGAGCAAAGCTCAGGCAGGTGGCTCACCTAGATCAGAACCCAGGCCTAATGACCCAGCACCACTCCAGCTGTGTATGCCTAAAAATGCCTAAAGGACACTTCACAACATGGCAGTGTTGTTAGCATTTTGGAGAAACTGCAGTCCCAAGTAAATATCTCATCCTCGTTTTGATATGCTCATTCAGATGACAAACTCCCACTTCAGTCTGCCACACCAAGTTTTATTCTTCTCAATTTGTCTTTGAGCTGACCTTACTGCTCATTACTGCATAGTGTATTCATCAGAGTTCTTAGATGCCAGTAACAGAAAGAGACAACTGGTCACTTTAGACAGAAAAGGGATGTAGGAAACGATATTGACAACTTGCACTGGAGAACAAGGCTTGGAGCTACACATCCCAAAAACTACACCCAAAACATAGACCCTTAAGGAAACCTGGAGTTATTTGATCAAATATGGTGCAGGGTGGAACTAATGGAGAAGGGAATACTACCAGAAACCCAAGGGTCTGGTGTGAAAGTCCAAGCAAAAATGATGAAAGTCTGAACTAGGGCAGGTGTTATAGAGATAGAGTGAATAGACAGAAATAGTGGAAGGATATTGATAATATCTGCAGACTTCTGAGATGGGAGTGAGGGAGTAGAGAATACTAGGACCACTCCCTAGTTGCTCTTTGGATAATAAGTCTGATGGCAGTGCCACTGACAGCATAGGGAATGAAGTTGGGGAAGTGGGGAGGGGGATGGATGGCAAAAGGAGAGGATGAGAGCAGTCTGGGACACACTGAGGTAGAGATAACCGTGTATGTCTCAGTGAGTATGTCCGTCAGCAGATGTACTGAAGTTAGGGGAGCTGTTGGAAAGAACACAGAATGGGTGAAGAATTGGAAGTCAGTGGAATGAATACATGAGACTTTCCAAGGAGAGATTATAGAGAATAAAAATGGATCAGCGCCAGAACTGAGGTAGCCAGCTCACCCCAGAGTGCTTGAAATTTTCTGGGCTGAAAGTCCCACATCATGGAAAACTCCTCAGACCCAGGTAATTTAAAACCCACTATGTAGGGAAAAAGAAATAACAGACAAGGAAGATGATTTGCCCAGTTGGCTGGAATACCAGTAGGTTGCAAAACCATGGCTAGAACCCAGACTTCCTAAGTCTCAGGCACTTTCTTCCTCTTCTGCCAGACAAGAACTAAATTGAATTAAATGAATAGGAAAGATAAGTCCTAGGGTCCAAATTCTAGATTCCTGACTCACTTGGCAAAGAACCTCAGGTAAACCTGTTATTCTCTCTGAACATCACTTCCCTTATCTAACAAACAAAGGAAATATATGTATACTCCCTAATTCCAGGAAGAAATGTAAATCAAGTAAAAGCATAGAGGTGTTGAGAAATGAAGATTCTGCCCACAAGCTGACGAGAAAGGGAAAGAACCAGGAACACATGGACAGCTCCTTGATTTTGGAATCCAACCCCAAGGGTGGTGGACCACTCATGGTCCAGCCTTCACATTGGTTTGAAAAGTTTAACCCTTGCTAAAGTGCCCTCACCACTCCTTTAAAAACTATGCTCCCCCTACTAAAACTGTCAGAAGTAAAATATATTTCCCATTGAAAATGCTAGTGGATTTATCACAACTGGGCCATTCATCTGTTAAAAAGCAGAATGGCATTTATTGCCAATTGCTCCCTTTATGGGAGAGAAGAAACCGGGAGCCTAATAAGCTTGGTTACGTTTTTTTTTTCTTTTATGGCTCCATCAACTGCACTAAATATTCCATCTGCTCTTCTTACACAGTTTGGAGACAGCTCTGAACTTCGGAAGTGTTACAGGAGGATTCCAGCAGAACCACGTGCTGCTGCTGTGGGAGGAGACAAGTAGAAAAGAGGCTCTGAGAACCAGGATAGAAAAGAGGCTCTGAGAACCACACCCAGGAAATGTCCCTGGGGCATTCACATGATCACTGATCAGTTTACAACATCAAGAATGTAACTTACAATCCAACAGTCAATGGGCAAGTTACCTGTAATGATTGGGCAGAATGATTTTGAAATACACTGGGTTTTTAAGTCAGCTAGAGAAGCAGGGTAGGTTTTTGAAGAGAAGGGCTATGGAGTTGTACCCAGATCTAAGCCCTGACACTGTTTAATGGTGTGAACTTGGTTAATATCTGGTGACATCCAGAAGCCTACTTTAAGTGCTCACCCCTCACCATCCCACAACACTCACATTTCCACCATGGTACTCCTGCTAATCTCATTCATCCTACTTAAGCAGTTTGAAAGCATCTGCTGTAGATCTCACGTGACTTTCTCTGAAGTGCAACACTGCACAAAGAATATCAAAGGTCTGGTTTTCCAATCCCAGTTCTACCATTCAAATGATCTTCCAGGCCAGCACTATCCAAAAGGACTTCCTGAAATGATGGGAATATTCTAATATGCACTGTCCAATATAGCAGCCACTAGCCATTTGTGGCTAACGAGCTCTTGAAATGTGGCTAGGGCAATGAGGAACTGAATTTTTAAGTTTATTGAATTTTAATTTTTAAAAATGTAAATCTAAATTGCCACAGCTTAGATCCAGCCTGCTTGAGCCACAGCCCCTGCATCTGTAAAATGGCAGCTATAAAGTACATTCTAAGCAAGGTTGTTTTGAGGATTGAATGTTATAAGGCATGGAAAACCCCAAGGCTTGTGCCCAGCATGGAGGCAAGGCTTGATAAGATGATAAAATGGGACCCCTCATGGATCTGTCTTCATTTGGCCCTGGAATCAGTACTTCCAGGCTTGATGTTAACTGGGGGTGTCAGGCAGCATAAAGATTCTGACCAGCAGTTATCATAAGGGTAAAGGAAAGCAATCTATCTTTTAGCAAACTTTTCCATTGGTGGCCAAAAATGTTCTGCATGAGGAAATCTATTAACTGCCTCATGTGTGTGAATATTTACAGGAAGTTAGAAAATGCTGACTTTAGCTAAAGAAAATGCTCCTCTGTGGAGTTTCATGGCCGATTAATGCTCTGGAATTTCATTGAAGGGATTTATAGATAAAGGTTACTAACTAACTACACAAGTGTAATTTTAAACACACTCACAAACTGGAGGTTCTATTGAAGGTGTAGCACTGGGTTTCCAATGGGCAAAGGAGAGCTTTTTATACAATCCTGAATTTTAAAAAAACCTATAATGTTCCAAGGTTGTCAGCCATGGGCAGCATTTCACAAAGGCTTAGACTTTTAGCCTCAGAAGAACCTTAAGGATCATCTCATCCCAGCCCCCCTCGAATGCTTAAATCCTCCCAACACATTAGCTTCAGTTTAAATGATTCCTGTGATGGAGATCTCCCTCTGTCCTAAGGCAATCACTGCCTTGTTGGACATATGATATTGTTAGCAAGAACTTCCTGTAGTGAACAAAAACCCAGAGAAGGAACACTGTGCCTTAAAAGAGTTTTGAGCTCTGCCATTTTCAACTCTGTAAGCCTCAGAACCTTCAGACATAAAAAGGAGATATGAAAAGAGTAGTGTAGTGTTGCTGGGAAGACTAAGCTAGATAGATGTGCAAGGTGGTGTGTTCCATTCCATTTCCTTTCACTGGCTCTCTTCTTTGACTGTAGAAGTAAGCTGAAGGCTGTTAAATTTTCACAGTGCCTGTCTTCACAGGTGTAATAGCAGTAGTAATAGAAGTAGATGCACAACTATTGTTATAGCATTATTTTTATTAATATTCCAAATTCCTCTTCCACAAACTTGAAAATATATGGATATGTGCCATCTCCCTTCACCAGGCTCAGCTACCTAATTACCTTTGATGTCTCTTCTGTGCTAGAATTTCAAGTGCTTCATGGTCTTAATAATTCAACAGGCATGGATTGATGTGCTGGTGCCTGGCTGACACAAGGAACTGCAGCATGAGTGACATCTAGAACTTGTCCATCACTCCAGCCTCACTTCCTTGATGGTGATGATAATTATGGTAATGGTGATGGTGGTGATCATATGACAAGTAATAGTGATAATACTGATTTTTGAGGATGGCTATAGGTCAGGTACTATGAGAAGGACTTAGCATAGATAATTGCACTTAATCTTCATAACAATCTACAGATAAGAAAATGAAGCAAGGCAAGTTAACTAACTTCCCCAATAATATATAGTTGACACTGGAAATTAATATGGACAAACCAGACTAATTAAAAGCTCTCCACTCTTTCCCATTGCATAGTAGACATGTTAAGAGTACAAGCTCTGAAGCCAGCCAGGAGGGGCTCCCATCTCAAAGATAAAGAGACTGGCAAGAGATTATTACACAGTAACAGTTTCAAAGACAAAATGATCGTGACCTGAAAGTGGAGAAAGAGAGAATCAGATGCATGGAAATGCTTTTGGAACATAAGATCCACAGAACTTGTGGCTTGATTGGTTAGAGATGGTGAAACCTTTCTCTTAGGGTGGGAATGGTAGATGGATAGCAAGGCCAGTGTCCACTAGGAGTAACAATAAAGTCCCTGCAAATCTGCAACATGCTGGAAAAGCTGACCATTGGACAAGAAAAATGATTTTAAAAAGAAAGGATACAAAACTAAACACATTCTTAGCATGCGATCCAACAATCATCCTCTTTGGCATTTACCCAAGAAGTTAAAAACTTAAGTTCACACAAAAACCTGCACACAGAGCGTCATAACAGCTTAATTCGTAATTGTCAAAACTTGGAAGCAACCAAGATATCTTTTAGTAGGTGAATGGATAAGTAAACTGTGATACATTCATACAATGGTATGAACTCAATGCTAAAAAGAAATGCACTATCAAACCATGAAAAGACATGGAATCTTAAGCACATATTACTAAGTGAACCTTAAATGTATATTACTGAAAAGGCTACATATGTATGATTTCAACTATATTATATTCTGGAAAAGGCAAAAACATTGAGAAAATAAAAAGATCAGTGGTTGAAGAGGGGGAGAGGGGAGGGAAGGAGGGAAAGGAATAGGTAGAGCATAGAGAAATTTAGGGAGTGAAAATACTCTGCATGATTTTATAGTGATGGATATATGTCATTATACTTTTGTCCAAACCCATAGACTATATGGCAGCAAGAGTGAACCTTAAGGTAGACTATGGACTTTGGGTGATTACGATGTGTCAATGTAGGTTCATCCTTGGTAAAAAAGTGCCACTCTGGTGAGTAATGTTGACAACAGGGGAGGCTATGCATGTGTGAGGGCAGGGGGGTTATGGGAAATCTCTGTACCTTCTTCTCAATTTTGTTGTAAACCTAAAAGTGGTCTAAAGAATTGTCTCTAACTTTTTTTAAAAGGACAGTTTCATGAAAATAACTTCGACCATTGGGATCATCAGAACGAGTAGTGTGGAGACAATTCTTCCCTGAAACCTGGTTCCCAAGCTCCAACATCTTGAGCCACTTTTCGCTTGTTAGCTTTCCCTCTGCGCTTTAAGTATGCTCATCTCCCAAGTAAAGCTGAAACCTCTTCTAGTGTTCCAGAGACCTCCTTTTTGACCCCAGAATCTGGTTCTATCCTCAGCTCAGTTCTAATTCAGACTTCAGCATCTGATTTGGATTAATTGAAACCACAGGTACATATCAGATTTCTACATTCTGTGTGTAAGTATGTTCCAAACTTCTTAACCAGCTGGAATCAGCTGGCATCTATTGAGCACCTACTATGAGCCAGGCATTGCTCTAGCATTTTACATTTACTAATGTAAATTTACTCCTTGCCTGACCCTGTAAGATGAGTGCTATCATCATCACAAATGGGGATGTGGAAGCAGATCAAGCAACTTACCAAGTAATAGTTAAGTCAGAATTTGAACACCAGCCACCTTATGCCAGATCCTGTGATTTAAAGCAATTAGTATATTTTTAGTTCAGTTCGTCAAGACTTTATTGAGCTCCAAGCATGTGCTTTTCAATGTGTGAGGGTCTACACCTTCCACTTTAAATAAACAAAGAATCAAACATCATAGAAAAGCAGAGTTCAGGTCAGCTAATCCAGATCCCAAATCAGATAGGAAATCAATACCCAAGAAAGGACAGTGATTTATCTAAGGTGACTTCATCATGACAAAGCCTGGATTCAAATATTGGTCTTTCGTTTCACTGCTCTGTCAATGATACAACGCAGTACATGAAAGTACTTTAAAAAATTCTGCTCTACAAGTTTATGATGTATTTATTATTGTTAACATCATACCTCTCCCACCAGGCAAAATGTTTTTCACACAATAGGTGGCCAACAGACATGTTTAGGCTATAAAAAGTGGACCTAAGAATATAATTTAAAATTCAAGGTCTTCGATAAAAAGGTCTTTTTAGAAATATATATGAAAGGAATTTTTGCAGGGCCAACATTCCATTAGTATTTCAAATCATTAATCATATTTTGTGCTTCAAGTCAACACAATTCCTTTGCCTGTAAACTTCTAACAGATTGGAAACAGGTGACTGGTTTCCTGGACTCTCCTTCATGAGGGAAGCACTTGGGGAAAATTGCTTTGGTTAGCAACTCAGGTCCAGGCTAATGAGGGCCTGGACTGCCAATGAAACTGAACTGTGGAATAGGCTGAGGTATCATGGGAGCTCATGGATCCAATTGAAGAAGTCGGTCGAGGAAACAAGATGACCAGTTTACAGAGCAGGAGACCAAGGTTCCCCAGGGGCTGTGTGCACAGTGACTGAACTAGGAACTGATGGAAATGGAAACCAAACTCAAATCTTACAACTCCAAAATTCTAGAGCATTAATCAAATACTTTCACCCTAAAGTTATAATTCCATTATGGAGGGGAAGTAATCAATAGCTAATTGAAACATATCTATTGAGAAAATGTCTTTTGCCTAAAACTAGACTGACTTGGGATTTCATGTGAACTGTTTGACATGATTTCAGCCCCTCAGAGTGTCTGTAGCAACAGTTAACATTAGAAATGTTTGGAAGAATTCTCTAAGGATCTGTTCCATTTTTACATGATTCTGTTTGATCCTAAAGCCACATGACAAAGTGGCTAAGAGCATGGACCCAGAGCCAAGTTACCAAATCTCTTCTAAGCCTCAGTTCCCCCGCCCCCTGCAAAGTGGGACAATATTAGTACCTATTCCATAAGACTGTTGTAAAGGTTAAATGAGTTAGCATCAAAAAACCCTATGTCATGATTGAGCATATAATAAGCATTCTTTGAATATTCATTATGTCTCTATAGATAGGAAAGTCAGGGTTGAAGAAGTGTCAAAGTCCTCAAAGGCAGTTCAGGCAACAGTGACAATATAAAAGTCGAAGTTGAAGGTCTGTTGCTATGATGACATGCGAGATGTGAGGCAAAGGCAATTGTTGAGCTACCCTGACAGTACTGGAAATGGACAATTCTACTCAAACTGCTTGGCGTAGGTACTTATTTGGATGTAATAATCTGTTTTTAATCTTGTGTATAAATGAATACAGAGGTTAGTTGGTGGGTGCATATTAATCTAAAATAAATGAATATATTTGAATTAATCAGATCTTCAGTCTATGTAAATTGATGATTTATAATGATATTAGCACAAATTGCAATGATAAATCATTTTAAAATTAGATTTAGGGCTCCTTAAAGCTTCAAGGACTCTGGAGATTTGAATATAACTTGAGACAACTTTAAGTTGTAGATTGGTCTTTCTGTAGCTTCATGGCAGAAGCAGGGGACAAGGAGACCAGAGGGCAATGTTGAACCACATTCTATGAAGGGGAGATGGTAACAGGACCTGAAAGATCATGTAAATAAGAAAAGAACAAGAAAAAGTCAACGAAACAGAAATATTTTGAGTTTCACAGTTCATTTTCTGGCTTGGGACAGAAAACCTTAAGACTTTGATTCAACTCAATGCAACGAGGATGAATTAAATTGAGGCAGTTTGAAGAGGAAAGGTTTCCGCTAGTTCCTCCACTTATTGATGACCTTGGGGCAACTGATTTTGCTCAGGCTGGTGATTTCATTTGAAAAATGGGTTTTATCATCCCAACTTTAAAGTAGTGTTATGAAAATTATATAATATTGGATGTAAAGTGAAATTCCCAGTTCATGCAAAGCAGAGTAGTAATTAAAAGAATAAAGTTGGACTGCCTGGGTACAAATCCTGGCATTGCCATTTCCCAGCTGTAAGACATTGGGAAACTTACACAGCCTTTCTGAGTCTCAGTTTTCTCAACTATAAAATAAGGATTATTTTAGGGCAAACCTCTTAGGATTGGTGTGAGAATTAAATGTAAACATGCAGGTCCTGTAACTAAGGAGTCACTTGGCAAATATTATCAGCATAAGTGATTGTCATTGATGTTACCATGACTCCTGAGTAGTGATACTGTGAAACTGACTTAAGAAGAAAGAAAGGAGAGACAGAACTGTGATGAATATACCAATGGAAGAGAGAATATGTGGCCAGAGGGTCAAGAAGAAAAGGAAGAAGATAACTGCGCAGGGAAGCTAACATATGGCAGCTGACCTCAATTCCTTTCCCTCATGCAAGAAATACTGCTAATCACATACATCTTCCCTGGACTTAACCTGATCATTTTTTTTTCATATGTATGAGGTTGGAAAACTACCTGCAGAAACAATCACCTGAAGTTAAGAAATTGAGCAAGATAAAGAATAAAGGGTCAGGATTGCTCTGGGCTTCCTCTTCTGAGAATAGGCCCTGTTGTAAAGAATAATGATGATCTGTGATAAGCCTATGATTAGGTAATCAAATTTTCCCTGGTGTCTCTGATTCTTACCTGTAACTGTTTAGACATAGAAATATCAACGCCCTGAGATCAAGTCAGAATTTATGAACCAACTGGCAATAACATCATTTTGGCATCTTAAGAAGGAAATCCCAAGATGACTGTAGAACACTGCTCCATAGCTATCTTGGGTGGGAGAAGAGAATGTATAAAAGAATAACTGCAGCAAGAAATAATCAACTACAATTTGTGACCCACAAGAAAATCTTTGTGCACATGTTATGAAAGGAAGTACCATTCTCCAAAGAGCTTGGGATGAAGATGAGGTAACCACTTTTTATGGGCTGAATATTTGTGTATCCCCAAAATTCATATTTTGAAGTCCTAATTCCCAATATGATGGTACTTGGAGATAGAGTCTTTGGGAAATAATTAGATTTAAATGAGGTCATGAGGGTGAGGCCCTCATGATAGAATTAGTTCCCTAATAAGAAGAAAACATTTTAAGTGTCCTTATAAGAAATGTCTACCAGAGTTCTCTCTCTACCATGTGAGAACACAGTGAGAAGGTGGCCTCCCTCAAGCCAGCAATATGCTCACCAGGAACTAAATCAGCCAGCACCTTAATCTTAGACTTCCCAGTTTTCCAAACTTTGAGAAGTAAATGTCTGTTGTTGAAGCCTCCCTGTCTATGGTATTTTGTTAGAGCAGCCTGAGCTGACTAATACATACTTATTCTATGATTAGCACTTGCCAGAGTTGGGAAAGAAAAAGAAACTTGTCAGGGTTGGGGAATATGATACCTCATATTTAAATAAAAATTATTCTATGTGTGTAAGCACACCTGCATGCAGACACATACATGTGTGTGCACACACATGCACACATGTGCACACAAACACACATGCTCATATTTAAAACACGCAAACAACTTGACCATAAGTTGCAAAATCACAACATTAACTGCATTCATTCTCCCTAAAAATCTTACTTTCTGAATTATCTTATTACTTATAAAGAAAAATAGAATGTTTTCCTCTAGACAGAAATAAATGGTGGTCATTTGACAGCCAGCCTATTTACCAGCAAATTCTTCCTCATCATCACCTAGTGCATAATTGCTATAGCTTTTGGACATTAGTCCTAAATTAACAAGCCATCACTAAATTAACTAATTCTAGGAGAGTCAAATCAAATATTTAAAGGGACATGGTAATTTTCAGAGACACACAGATCTGTTGAAGTATATCCTCCCTAGAGAAACACTCCCCCATGGGTCCAAAGAGTCATGCACAATACAAAAGGATGCTTATTATATCATCATCTGAAATAATAACTAAAGTTAGGAAGCAATCTAATGTCCATCAATAGGGGAATGTATAAGCAGAAGTGTTTTGCCTTGTTTTGTTTCAATGAAGTAACTCTATAAATATTAGATCTCTAAAAAGTACTGTTGACTGAAAAAAAAAACAAACAAACAAACTTCAGGTAGACATAGAGGGGTGGGATAGGGAGGATGGGAGGGAGGCTGAAGAGGGAGGGGATATGAGGACATGTGTATGCATATGGCTGATTCGCTTTGTTGTGCCACAGAAAGTAACACGGTATTGTGAAACAATTATACTCCCATAAAGATCTATAAAAAAAAACATATACTATGATGTGTGCTAAGTAGTTTACATACATTAATATACAACAGTGTTATTAGGATTTTGTGAGTTTACACAACTTAAATAACTTTCTGAAAGTCCCACAGCTATTGAGAGGCAAAATTTGAGTTTCAATCCAAGACTGTCTGACTCAAGATCATAAGTTCTTACCCCAAAATTATGGAGCCCTTATCAATCCCCAATACTTTGATAAGGCTAAGAAGGTAGGCAGAAACCACAATCACATGATGTTGGAGTGCCCAAGGGCTGTTTTGTAATATAACTCTCCGTGGGGCAGGATACAACATTCCCCTCATTATTTGGTCATTTTTATACAAACTGCCTGGTTTTGAATTTCAATTTTACAGCTTATTAAATGTGGGTAGGTTGGATGCTTTACTTGACAATTTTGTCTTACTTTCCTCACTTGTAAAAGGGGAATAAATTAAAATATGTACCTTAAAGGGTGTTATATTAAATTAAATAATTAAATAATGGGATAATTAATAATTATGTATAATAAGTCTACCTAACATTTATATAGGGTTTACTATGTGCCAGCCACTATTTAAACTACTTTTCATAAATTATCTCATTTAATCCTCACAGGGACCTTTAGACATAGTACTGTTACTCTTCTAAGTTTATATACAAAGAAAATGAGACAGGGATAGTTTAAGCAATGTTCCTCAGGTCACAGAGTTAATAAATAGCAGAAATGGGATCCTAGCTGGGCAATTTGCTTCTTGATATCCATTTTCAAATCAAGAATAGTCTGATTGCCAACAAGAGCAGTGATTTGTGTGTGTGTGTGTGTGGTTGATGTGTTATTTAAGAGAATGTACTCAGGGATTTTATGCCCACACTAGGGTCCTATCACTGGGCTCATTTACCCCCTGCCTGTGAAAGGACAACCTAATGACTAGAACAGAACCAGATAATGTACAGAAGACTCTTAATAGACTGCTCCTAAAGAGGAAAGCTGAAACACCAGGGCTGAAGGGCTCTGACCCAGGCTGTTCCTCTCACTGCAGATTAAAAACAAATAACTCTCAAGAGACCCACTTATGAAGCCTTAAACTAGATTTTCTGGCAAGGAAGCTGAGGAGGCACTTAACACTTAAAGTCATGTCCCTGAAGTGTTTGCTGCTTTTAGGATGATTGATCTAAGTGGTTCCAAATAAATAACAATGAGCTGGAGGTGAAGGTGTCCTCAGCTTCCAGGCTTGAGACGTTGGATGTAAGCACCACATACACACAATCACCTATAGCTGCATTATTGCTCAGACTCCTGTCTTTCCCAAAGACAAACCTTGTCCTTTCTGCTGATTATTTTAAAATGGAGACTGGTGGATCACAATAACAGGGCTTCAGTTTCATCCCATCATCAGAACTAGGAACAGGAAAGCACAAAAAGATTGACTAGCTTACCCAAGGTCATATTGCTGGATGTAGAAGAAGCAATGCCCATCCCATGTTTTCCTGCCTCCCTTGTCTCTGCCCTTGTAGCTACAATAGTGTTTGAGAAGAGCTTGTTACCAAACCAGGTTATTTTTCCCCACTCACAGCAAGCCAAATGCTGAGATGTTGAGGTTTGCAGCAGAGAAAGGGTTTATTCACAAGGCAGCCAAAAAAGGAGATGGAAAAACAAATCTCAAATCCACCTCCCTGAAGATGAGGGCCTTGGGATATTTGCAGGATAAAGAAGCAAGTTGATCTGAGGCATGGGGAAAGGTTGTTGGAGGTAAGAAAAAAGTAATCAGTGTTATGTGCAGGTGTATCTGAGTTACATGTCTCTTCATAGGAACCATGTTCAGAAAATGATGGCATTAGCATGATCTGAGGTTGGAGTTTTTGGCCCTCTGATGTCAAAAGATCATCTATCAGACACTCATGCAGGCCCAGTTGAATGCTCAGTGGCCTCTACCAGTTTGAACTGGGCAAGACTAGCTCCATGATCCAGAGAAACAACTTAAGCAACCTTTATTATAGTGACCCATACATCAGAGGTGTAATCCATAGGGGACAGTTAAAGGAGTCTTGTAATATATTGTTTAAGCTACATGAAGCTAGGAACGTATGTAATTTGCAGGAACATTTAAGGTTAGCTTGACTGGCAAAGGCAAGTTAGAGGGTATTGTTTATTAAGCAAGTTGTAATTTAAGGAATCTAACTGATGACTGCCCTCGATTTCAAGTTTGCCTCAGTAAATGTGATCATCTCTATGAAACTGTGAACCAGAGCCTCTTTGAACCCTTTCCATCATCTATAGAAAGAACAAAAAAGTATCACAGTAAGATGATAAGAGAACTAGATTCAGAAATTCAAAGCAAAACTGTCCTCTATTGAATTTCTATTACTTAATACATTTGTAAGAAGTCACAAATTAATCCTCTAAGCAAAAGGTAGACCCTAAAAGATTTTAATTTATTGGTGAGTCTTGCTCAGTGATATTTAAGACTATCAAGTCAAGTAATAATGTAGTATATGGATTATAGAAGAGTCTAGACTTAGAAAGACAAGTTAGGAAGTAGTAATAAAGACAATTCTGTGTCTGCCACAACATTTCCTCTTCCTGTACATAAAAAAAAAAAAATCTGAAGTTCCCAGTTTACCCTGCAATTTGGCTGAAGACATGAAGCTGAGTTCTGGCCAAAAAAAGATGGGGAAAGTGATATAAGCCATGTCAAGCCGTTCACTATCAGCAATTTATCCTTAAGAAATTCTTGTACAGTTGCATGAAATTATATTACAAAAATGTTCATGCAGCATTATTCATAATAGTGAAAACTTAGAAAGAAACCAGAAGTCCAACAGGGTACTACTAAATAATTAATTGGCATATCCAAAACTTGGAACTGTATACAGCCTCCAAAATGAATAAAATAGCCTCAATTATTATGAGTAACTTGTGACATACTAATCCTCCTGTTGAGAACAAACTAAAAGCTGGATTAAATACATTTTAAAAAGACACTTTTTGAAGGCATCAGAGAGCAACCAATGCAAATGAGAATCAAGGAGTTATAACAGCAAAGAGAAAGTAAAGTACTAAGATGAGATTTACTCCATTGTTGATTTTTTCCTTTGGGGCTTTGCCAATCTGCAGCAAGGGGTACAAAGGATAAACAAAAAGTAGTGGCAGAGAGTTTGCAGTAGTTTCATTGAAAGAGGAATACAAAAATTAGAAATAAGGGTGATTAAGGAAGCCAGGACTAGAGGGGTCCAGATCACATAGTAAAGAGCCACACAGAAAGTGAGCCCAAAATTACTCATGCAATGTCCCCCAAATTACTCCCTGATCCTAAACTGTGCATTTATGGAACTAGATAATGAAATTGATAGCAGAAATCAACTGCTAAGAGGTTAAAATCTAAGCAAGGATTCAAGCAGTCTTATGGTGATGGGGAGAAATAAATTGGAGTCCAGAGTCCATCATGGAAGAAGACCCTATAGAAACCTAAGATTTCAGTTGAGAGCATTACAAACTATGTTCAAAAAGTAAGGGAACACATAAAAAGATAAGTCCTAATAAAACTAGAAACTCAGGCTTAATTGGATCAATTCCCATACTTTACATAGCTGTCAAAAGAAAAGTAAATCCTCTCTCCATGAAATCAATGTCATCCAGAGACTCTAAAATTTTCTATACTCAATGTTGGGTATTTAATAAGAAATTAAAATCATGCCAGGACAAAATAACAAATGACCAGAACCAAAAGAAAAAAAAAAAAAAAAACAGACAATAGAAACTTTCCCAAAGGTGATCTCACAATTGAATTTTCAGACCAACTTTAAAGAAATTATGATTAATTAATTCAATAAAATATAGGATAAGGTAGAGAGTTTTACCATTTGTAAACTGATATCTATAAAAATAGCCAAATACAAATTCTAAAATTGAAAATTATAATAACTGAAATTAGAATAAAAAGTCAGATTAAAGAAAACAAAAGAGAGAATTAATGAACTGAAACAGATAAGTAAAAAAAAAAGTCCATATTGATGCACAGAGTAGAAAGATGAGTATAGAGAAAAAAATGAAGTTTTATGTAACATGGGGGAAATGTCTAATATATGTGTAAGAAGAGGAAAGAGCAGAGAAGAGAAAAGAAAATTGATCAGAAAAGTATTTACAGACAGAATGACTGAGATTTTCTAAAACTGGTGAAACAAACTAAAGATTCAAGAATATCTTGGAACCCAAACAGCATGAATTCAAGGAAATAAATCACAAAAGAAACATCATAGAAAAAGTGTTAAAAAAACAGAAACAAAGTCAAAATCTTAAAAGAAGAAAGAGAAAAAAAAAAGAAAAACAACTCATCATTCTTAGCAAGAATTATGGAAGCCAAAGACAATATAATGAATTTTAAACTGCTGCCAAAAACAAACAAACAGAAAAACAAAACAAACTAACAAAGAAAAAAAAACTTACCAAGCTAGAATGTTTTCTCTAATGAAATAAATATATCTTTTGAAATGAAGGCCAAGTACATTTTCAGAAAAATAAAAATGGAATTTGTGATCAGCAGATCTATAAGAAAGGAAATACTAAATGCAATTCTTTAGGCAGAAAAGTAATCCCAGATAGAAACATATTAACATAAAAAGAAATGAAATACAACAGTAAAGGAAAATATGTGGAATGATAAATGAATATTTACTACATAAAACAAAATAATAAAACATTTTGGTGTTTAAAATATAGAGAGAATCAAAATACACAATAGCAATTGTACATGAGTTGGTAGAGAGCTAAAATGAATTAAAATATTCTTAGGTCCTTGTATTATCCATAAAATGGTAAACATACTAAATTGCATTAGACTTTAATAAGTCAAGGATGCATATTGCAATCTCTAGGATAATCATAAAAAGCATAATAAAATTTTATTGTGTATTATATGCATGTGTGTGTATATATATATATATATGAAATAAACTAATAGAGGAAAATATAATTTGTGAAATATGTTTAATCCTACAAGAAAGAAAAATATAGAAGTGAATAAGACAAATAGGCTAAGCAACTAATAAGAAGGCAAAATTAATTTAAATAAACAAACAACTTATATTAAATATAAATAGATTAACTATTTCCATTAAGAACAAAGATTGTCACACTGGGATAGTCAAGAAACATATCTTAAATATAGGTATAAAAATGTTTGAAAAATCAAAGAATAGAGAAATATACCAGGCAAAAAATTAATTGAAAGAAAACTAATATGGGGCTTCCCTGGTGGTACAGTGCTTAAGAATCTGCCTGCCAATGCAGGGGACACATGTTCGAGCCCTGGTCCGGGAAGATCCCACATGCCATAGAACAAATAAGCCCGTGTGCCACAACTACTGAGGCTGTGCTCTAGAGCTGTGCACCACAACTACTGAAGACCGCATGCCACAACTACTGAAGCCTGTGCATCTAGAGCCTGTGCCCTATAAGAAGAGAAGCCACCATGTTGAGAAGCCCATGCACCACACCAAAGAGTAGCCCCCGCGTGTCAAAACTAGAGAAAGCCCACACACAGCAACAAAGACCCAATGCAGCCAAAAATATAAATAAATAAATAAATAAATGAAAATGAATATATCTATATTGACCTTATATATAACTTTAAGGTAAGAAGTATTACTAAAAATAGTTTTTATAATGATAAAGGAGTAAATCAAAAAAAGATATAAAAATTCTAAATTTCCATACATTGAAAAATGTAGTATCAACATATTTATGCCAAAAATTGACAAAAAGACAAATCTATAAATGTAGTTAGAGGTTTTAACACAGTTTTCTCAGTGACTGGTACAACAAACAACCCCAAAAAAATCAGTAAGGATGTCACAGATTTGAATATCATAATTAACCAATTTAACTAAATGATCCTGTATACAGTATGGCATCCAACAACTGCAGAGTAACATGTTTTTCAAATATACATGGAATATTTACCAAATGATCTCATGCTGACCTATAAAGCATATCAGCAAATTTCAAAGAATAATTATGACAAAATATGTTCTGTGACATCAATGGTATTAAGCTAGAAATCAATAACAAAAACAAAACTAGAAAGATCCACAAGTGTTTGGGATTTAAGAAATCAAGCAATGCCCTTGTAAGCAACATAAGGGTAAAAAGATAAAAAGCACAATGAAAAAATTTTTTTAACATTTTGAACTGAATTATAATAAAATTCCATTATTCCAAAGTTTGTGACAGATGGATAAATCAGTGTTTAGACCCTTATCTTATTCCTCACCTTTCACTGTGATATTTTGCTGCAAGTTTCATATAGGTATACTTTATTAAGTTAAAAGATCCCTATTTCTATCATTCTAAGATTTTTTATATAAATCTCTTTCTCAAAAAAATAAAAAAGAAAAATGTATAGCTTTAAATGTTTATATTTTTCCCCTGCTCTCATTAACCTCAACGTTTATTAGTGTAAATTTGAAACAGTAAATAATCGAGTGTGTTAATTGCCATGTGAGGATAGAAGTTCAGTCTGTCATAAGAGCATGTAGCAGAGGTGCTAACCCAGTCAGGGATTCAAGGAAATCTTCGTGGATGAAATGACTTCTGAATTAGTATGAGGAGGAATCATTAGCTATTCAGGTAGATAGGGAGAGAAAGGGTACTCTAGATAGAGTGAATATTATTCCTAAAGACCCAAGACTGAGTCAGCATGGGACATATTTGGGGACATGAGACAGGTGGAAAATGTATGATAAAATATGTCTGGTAGAATGGAAGGCAAACTCCTTCCACACCTAATTCATCACCCCTGCAAATTTCTAATTATTAAATTCCTTGCAAATTCAATTTTTCTAACCTCACTGACAACATTCAGTCCAGCTAATTTGCCTCTCACCTGGATTCCTTAACCATCTTCCAAGTAGTCACACTCTATCTTAGTTTGCTACCTGCCCCCACTTACAAACCACTCTCTAGAGCATAAAACCCATCGGCCTTTCATTAACCTAGCTAAATTTTCAAGTTTATGTTACTTTATAAGCCTCTCTACACCCTTCATTATGTGGTCTTTGTATACCTGTCTACCTTCCTAATGTGAACATCCTCTTTCCTTCAGTTACCACAACTGCATATATTAAAAAATAAGAATAAAGGCTAAAGATTCATGATTCAAATATTTATCCAAAGTAGTATGAAAAAGAACAGTAAATAAAACTCAAGGAAGTAGAAAAAGGAAAATCATAAATATAAAATATATTATTTTAAAATATATTATTTTATATTTTATATTTATATCATAAATATAAAAGAAAAATCAGTAAAATAAAAACAGTGTAAAAAATCAGTAAAGTAAAAATTTGGTTATTTTTAAAGACTAATAAAATTTATAAACTTCTCGTAATTCTAAGGAAAAAAATGAAAGGGCACAAATAACATATATCAAAAAGAAAAAAAGAGCATTATCACTGCTTGTACAGTGATTAAAAAGATAATAGAAAGATAATATTAACAACTTCTGCCAATAAGCTTGAAAGCTTAGAATAAATAGACAAATTCCTTAAAAGCATAGTTTACCAAAACTGACATAGAATAAATAAGAGATCTGAATATTCCTGCATCTCTTAGGAATTTAATCCATAAGTAAAAGCCCTACCACAGAGAAAACTTCAGTCCAAGATAGCTTAACCAGGGAATTCTTTTAAATATAGAAATAAGAAATCATGCCAAACTTACATCAATTCTTCCCAGGAATGAAAAAAAAAAAAAAGTGTGGTATCTCTTTTTATGATATTGGCACAAACTCAACCCCAAAATCTGTCAATGAAATTACAAAACAAAATATTACAGATCAATCCTAATGAACACACACATACACACAAGTGTCTGAAACAAAGTAATAGCAAATCAAATGCAATGATACCTAAAAGGACAATGCCTTGTAACAATGTAGGAATGTAGGGTTTATTCCAGCAATGCCAAGTTGGTTTAATATTTTTAAAAGTTAATCTGTGTTGTTCACCACATTAACAGAATGAATAAGAACTCCACACGAACATCTAAATTAGTACAGAGGAAGCATTTGATAAAATTCATCATGTAATCATGATTCTAAAAAAAGTATTCTAGAAAAGAAAAAATAGAAGGAAACTTTTCTAATCTGATAAAGACTATCTGGATTAAAAAAAAAAAGAGAAACCTACAGTAAGCATAATATTTGTGATGGAATATTAGAAAATTTTCCCCTAAGATTGGGAATGAAACAAGAATATCTGCAGACTGAGATTTTCTCTGCTGCCAAAATTTTAGTCAAGATCCTCTGAGCCTTCGCTCAACTAGCCCAAACTGTGACCTTCCATGTCTATCCTCGTAGAGTCTAGGTTTAGCAAGAATCCTTCTATCAGTTTAGTCAGAATCCCCACCCTCAAAATCTTATTACCCTGATATTTGATCAAAGTCCTCATCTCCCACCATCTCCCAGGTAATATCTGATCACCCTGCCTGCCTTCAGCAAGAATCCTATTAGGTCAATTTAGCAAAGAATTACCTAATCTACCCTTAGAGTAATTTTTCATTAATCAACACCACCTGCCCTTGATCCTTGGCTATAAATCTTGACTTTTCCTTGTTGTATTCTTAGTCAAGCTGAATCTCTATCCTGTATTGTAAAATCCTATGACAGTCTCTACATCTATCATGATTGTCCTTTACTATTTCAACAAAAGTCATGAATAATTATTTTCATTAACACTGCTATCACCTCTTCTATTCATTATTGCTATAGAAGGTCTAATGAGTGCAATAAGATACAAAAAGAAAGTAAATAAACTTAAAAATTAAAGGAAGAAATAAGTAGTATTATTCATAGAACATGACAATATAAATATAAAATGCAAAAAAACTACAAATAAATTCCGAAAATAAATAAGTAAATTTTACAAGATTTCTAATTACAAAGTCAATATAAAAAATGATTGTATTTCTACATTCTAGAAACAATTAGAAATGAAATTTACAAATTTTAGTATGCCTACCCTTAAAATACATCAATACCTAGGAATAAATCTAATTTTTAAAATGGGCAAGATTGCTACACAGAAAAACACAAATATTACTAAAAGAAAATTAAAGAATTAAATAAATGGAGGCTTACACCATGTTCATGGATTACAAGACTCAATATTCTAAAGGTATCCGTTCTTCTCAAATTAATGTATAGTTTGCTTCCAACAAAAATTTCATGGAAATTGATTATATGATTATAAAATGAATATAAAAATGAAAAGGGTTAAGAATAGTGAATATGATTCTAAAGAAGATCAAAGCTTAATGACTTACATAATAGGATACCAAATCTTATAAAACTACAATTCTAAGTGTTGTAGTGGTGATAGGATATACAATAAAACAAAGAAATAGAAGAGACTCCAGAAAGAGCTCCAATCATATACAGACTTCTGATTTATCACAAAGTTTGACCATGAAATGCAGTGAAAGAAGCATGGTCTTTTCAATAATTTATGTTAAATCAAATAACTGTACCTCTTTCCTCACACCATATACAAAAACAAATTTTAGATGCATCATAGATCTAATTGTGATAGATCAAACAGTAACACAGGAGATAAGATAACAGCTTCATTTGGGGTAGGCAAAAAATTCCTAAATAGAAAACAGGAAACACTAACAATAATACAAGAAAATACAGATAAATCAACTTCATTAAAAGATGACTTAAAGAGCAAAAAAGCAAAACACAGAGCGGGAAAATGTATTTGCAACACATGCATCCAACTTACATTCAGAATTTATAAAAAAACAAAACAAAAACAAAAACAAAAACTCCTATAAGTCAGTAAGAAAGAGGAAAACAACCCAATAAAATAAAGGCAAAAGACTTGTCCAGCCACTTATCAAAAGAAATTGACCAACTGATTCATAAGGTGTTCAACCCTTAGTCATAAGGTTTTCAACCCTTAGTCATAAGGGAAATGTGAAATAGACACAATACATTACAACTAGAAAGCCACAAAATTGTCTGAAAGTTAAATTTTAAAAAAATGACCATACAAAGTGTTGGCCAAGATGTAGAGCAACTAGAATCCTAATATAATGCCTATGGAAATAAAAATTCTTACAGTCACTTTGGAAAAACTGTTGGCAGTAGCAACTAATGCTAAATATGCACATGACTTATGTCATAGCAATTTCACTTCTAGGTATGTGCCCAGGAAAAATGTATATATATATTCATCAAAAGACATGTATAGGTATAAAGATAGGCATAAAGGTATTCACAGTAGCCCTAAAACAACACAATCTAAAAGTCAATCAAAGCACAACAAATAGATTGTGTTACGGTCATACGATACAATACTCTGCAGCAATAAAAATGAACTAACTACTACTCCATGCATTAGTGGAAAAATTTCACAACCATAAAAGCAAAGGAATCCAGACTCAAAAAAGTTAATGCTAAATGATTCAATTTATATTAATCTTAAGAAAAAGGAAAGCGAATCTATGGTGATATAATTCAGAAGAGTGATTTCATTCAGTAATGTTGAATAAAATGACTGGGAGGGATAAGAAAGAGAATTCAGGGATAGTGGTTATATTCTATATCTTAATTTAAGTGGTGACTATATGAATACATTCATTTAGGAAAATCATAAAGACCTACACTAAAATTCTGTGCATTTTACAGTATACCTTAATTTTTTAAAAGTTTACAATGAGACATTACCTCACACTTGTCAGAATGGCTGTCATCAAAAAGTCTACAAATAACAAATGTTGGTGAGAATGTAGAGAAAATGGAGCCCTAGTACACTGTTGGTGGGAATGTGAATTGGTGCAGCCACTATGGAAAACAGTATGGAGCCTCCTCAAAAAACTAACAAATAGAACTACCATATAATCAAGCAATGCCACGCCTGGGTATATATCCAAAGAAAATGAAAGCACTAATTTGAAAAGATACATGCTCCCCAATGTTCATAGCAGCACTATTTACAATAGCCAAGATATAGAAGTAACCTAAGTGTCCATCAACAGATAAATGAATAAAGAAGATGATATATATATATATATATATATATACACACACACAATGGAATATTATTTAACCATAAAACAGAATGAAATTCTGCCATTTGCAACAGCATGGATGGACCAAGAGTGTATTATGCTTAATGAAATAAGTCAGACAGAAAAAGACAGATACTGCATGTTATCACTTATATGTGGAATCTAAAAAATAAAACAGATGAATAAATACAACAAAACAGAAACCAGCTCACAGAAACAGAGAACAAACTAGTGGTTACCGGTGGGGAGAAGGGAGGGAGGAAGGGCAAGATAGGGGTAGGGGATTCAGAAGTACAAACTACCATGTATAAAATAAATAAGCTACAAGGATATATTGTACAGCAAAGGAAAATATATCCATTATTTTATAGTAACTTGAAATGGAGTATAATCTATAAAAATATTGAATCAATATGTTTCACACCTGAAACTAATATAATATTGTAAATCAACTACACTTCAATTTAAAGTAATTAAATTAAATTAATAAATGTTTAAGTTTAGATCTGCATGTATAGACATAGAAAGATGCCCAAGCTATAATATTAAATGAAAACAGCAAATTGTAGGACAGTCCCTATTGTATGAGCCTATGTTGGAAAAGTAAACTTATAAAGCATAATGTGTGCAGATCTGAAAGAATACACTACCTATGGTGAAGGCTATGTGTGATAATTAGACTTCCCTCCAAATCTATATTTTTTATTATTTTAGTTTTTTCACAATAAACACAATTACTTTGCTGATTGGGATTTTTTTAAGCTTCTGAAAAGCTATTAGGCAAGTGGCGGCTGGAAGTGAACTGAAATAAACACATGACATCAAGAGACTTTTAATATTAAAATATAATTTGAATTTGATTCCTTTGCCCTGAAGCATGCCTGAACACATGAAGTGAGAAAGGAGTCTCGATGTCTGCAATGTTTTAAGCAGGGTCCATAACAACAGTATCAAAATTACATGTTTTAACCCAATGCCAAAAATTAAAGGATATATTCAGGTCTTCTATCGACCTTCTCCACCTTTCTTCCAACCGTTTTCTATATGCTATATTTTCACCAACTTCATTTCCCTCCAAAGTCTTCCGTATTTTCCCCCTCAGGAATATAATGTATTCTGCCATATTACTTTCAATTACCATTTAATAATTTATGAAATTACTCAGCATCATACCTGCAGTATTTCAGTCAGGCCCCATTACATTGTAATGAGGTTTGATTTAACATGGTCATTATAAATGCCGCTAAAGGTTAATAGGGAAAAAAAAGTTTCAATCCAATGCATTTTATTTCACTCATTTAGGAATAAAATAAGCATCTGTCACTAAGCATAGGACTTCCTTTTCCTGTAAGCAGCAGGGTATGATTACTCTGCTCACAAAAGCTTAGCAGAATATAAAGGACTACCATCTGGCAGAAAGCCAACTTGTGGGAGGCACAGTTTAAAACTGCCTTTTCCAAGGATTGTGCTATAGAGTTTGGGGGCAGGAAAATTCTTTATTGTGCAGGACTGTCTTTCCAACGGCAGAACATTCAGCATTCCTGACCTTTGTCCATTAAGTACCTATAGCATACCAGTTACTGTTACAGCCAAAAATAGCCCCATGAATTTCCAAATGCCCTCTGAGGGGCAGCACTTCTCACAGTTTGGTACCACTGGTTTAAAATGTTGAGCACTAGTATTTAAAGTCTAGAAAATCTAGTTTTGAAAGTCTAATTTATGCTAAACAGTTCATTTGAATGTAGTAAGAGAAAAAAAGTAACTGTTTATGATCTCAACCATCCTCTAAGGAGGGTGGAGACTTTGTTTTGTGAGCCACTACTGTCACTGGTAGGGCCAGCTTATACCCCCAAGAGCTGGCCATGTGCATCTTTTCCCAACTCTACCTTCAATGACTTCACCTTGGAACTTTGAAATCAGCCTTGGTGGGAATTTTTGGAGATCCAGTTGTTAAACATTCACCAGTCTACCAATGTTCTTAGGGGATGTGACTAAATGCGTGAGCTAAGCAGATCTGAATTACTACGCATAATGGAGAGAAAAGAATCTGCAGCTCCTAGAGAAAAGTTAATTCAGTACATGGATAGAGAAAAGGAACAAAGAGCAGAAAGTTGCAGCTTTGCTGTGTTGTGACCATCAATCTTCAGTAAATTCTTCTCAACTTGAAAAGTGCTTGAAGCAAGGGAGCAACCAAGACAGGTGCTGAGTTTTTCCTGAATGTGGGTCTATTCATTCATTCAACAAATATTTAGTGAGTACCTATCAAGTGCCAAGCATTGTTCTAGGCACTAATCTTACATAGCCATTCAAAGGCAACCGACATAACTGCAGAAACAGGAAACAGGAGAATCATGAAAAAGTATGTAGAAACTTTATGGAGGATATTGAACATTTTCTTGGAATCAGTGAAGTGCCAAGCAAATTATATCTGAATGTGAAAGGAGCAAGGAACTGAATTTCGCATGGAAAATGGCCATTTAATAGAGGCTTAGATGGAATGAAGCATCCAATTTCCTGGCATCCAAGACTGAATTGCTTCCCTTCCCCCAACCCTGAAAGTAGTATCCCTCAGCCATTCACCGAACTCTAGTACTTGGGAGAGGCTGAAATCAAGGGGACACCAGAGTGGTGTGGAGTCTGGAAGCCACATAACATGAAGACACCAGTCTTAGAGAAGCTTGGGGACAGGGGTGGGAGGGACATGAGATCTGTCTTCAAATGCCTGAGGGCCATTGGTTTAGAGAGAAATTACATGTTTCCTCACTAGCTCTAAGGGCAGGGGTAAAATCAATTTGACAGAGTAGGTGGGCAGATGCAATCTGAAAAAGAGAAGAAAAAACATACATATATACAACTACCTTATATAAAATAGGTAAACAAAAAGGACCTACTATATAGCACAGGGAACTATACTCAATATCTTGTAATAACCTATAATTGAATCACTTTGCTGTATACTTGAAACTAATACAACATTGTAAATTAACTATAATTCGATTTAAAAAAAGAGAGAGAAAAAAGACTTCTAGCAGTCACAGCTGACTGTCACTGGAGTGACTGTATCTCAACCTTACTCCATATCAACAGGATAAAGTCCCAGTCCTTCCTGACAAATAAAGTTGTATTTCCCAGAAGAGGGTAATTATTTATGAAATGTCCTTAGCAGGATGTCCATTGTTTAGAATCGCTTGTGGCAAACAAATCTAGAATCTATGGATTTAATGATTTCCCAGGGCACCTAACCTAAGTTGTACAATTATCTGGAGTATAAAATAGAGATAATACAAACACTCTCCTCTGTGTACAGTAACCTGCAAAGCCTCATGATAGGTAGAGACTTTACCTATCATGGTTGGCCAGAGATTTCATATCTGATGCAGGAAGAAAAGACCTGGGGAGCCATACAGAATGTCCAAGACCTCTCCCTGCTTCGCCTATGCCACTTGATTGCTTTTATCCCTGAAATTACTAGTAAATCTTGGTATGGGGTAAGATCTTTGAATATGTAAGTCACATTGGACAATCCAGTCCTCTGTGTTAGCCCACTAGCATAGTGACTGCCTCAATAAATATTGGTTAAACCAAATACCCAAATAGAATGTGCCTTATTATAAGTCAGTCCTCATTTGTAGAATTACTACAACAGAAGCTGAAAGAATATTTCAAAGATACCATCTAGTGGGGTTCTATGTTTGATGACAGCTTGTACTAGATTAAATTTTAACGTCCTCCAATGTTAACATTCCATAATATGATGATCCATCTTTGAAAGCTTGAGCCTCATGCACTCAATCTTGCCTCAGACCTCAGTTAAATAATAAACAAACCTGCAACAGCATAAAGTTCAACTTACATGGCTCCTGCTGCCACAGAGTGACTTGAGAGGAAAAGCCAAGAATGACTGACTTTTATCAAAGCCATTAAAAAAATCTTGAGAGAATTTTGATACATTATTTCTATCTTGGTAAGAACCTTGTAAGGTTATAAGGAGAAAAAGATACTCTTCTCTCTGATTAGGAAATAGACTCATAGAGGAAAGTGATTTTTCCAAACTTACACAGCTAATATTTACCAGAGATGGTATCCTCAAATACAAGTCTTTGACCTTCAGAGGCAATGTTCTTTCCTTAATGTTACACGTAATGCCTCATTCTTACCAACTGTGGACAAAGAAGTAGCCACTAACCTCTCTGAATCTCAATTCTCTCTTCTGCAAAATGGTGACAACAATAAACCCTACCTCACATACAACATTGTAAATGTTTTATGATAGCAAATGTGTGTTCAGTAATCTGAAAAAAATCAGAGTACTGATGGAATATCATCATAATGATTCTATGTCTCCACCAAATTTTGTAATATCATATTCCTTTCACATTCATTATCACTTACTTCTCCCAACCATCTTGCAAGATGAACAGTGTGGATATTTTCCTTTTCTTTATGCAAAGGAAAGCATGACTTAAAAGGTTAAATGAACTGGCTAACCACACAGAACTGAGGGTAAAACCTCTTCCTGTCAAGTTCTAAAACTCTATGCTAGATGTGACAAAGATTTTATAAAACAGCAAGAAATTTTATTTCCTCTCCTCTTGAGAAACTTACAGCATGATGAACATGTAGGGCTATTTAATATGTGATGTATGTTATCTAGAAAATGTGACCCATCTTGAAAATAAGATATGTAACTATGGTTTCAAATAGTGTTCAGATATCAAAAGTAAAGGGAATTTTATTGTTCATTCATATATGAAGAAATCACTCTTCAGTCAGAAAGCTAGTAGAACTATGACCACCACTGGATTCCAAGTATATAGAGATAGTGAACTAGGCACATTGCAGATATTCTATAAATCCTTGGTTTTATGAATAGTTAACTTTTGGGCTGGAATATAAACAAAGAGGTGATAAAATGATCTTGAAATTTTCCCAGATCCATGTACTGGTAGCCAAAATTTTCTCAAAGAATTCACTTAACAAGAGTTTCACTGACTTCTTCAGTAAAATAGAAATTATAGATTACATGTAAGACTTCCTACAAAAAGAATTCCACTCTCCACTAAATCTCTTTTTCCTTTCTTCCTTAGTACAGAACTAAATTGCATTTTCCATCTAGTCATGTGATGGGGTCATGCAATTTAGTCATGTGATGGGGTCTGAGCCAATGGGATGTGAGTAGAAGTGATGTGTGCCTTGTCAAGATCTCAGCCACAAAAACTTCCAGACTCTTCTGTGTTCTCCTTTGTGTGGCCAGAGACCAAGAAGGTCATTGGGATAGCAGTGGAAGCCATGTGTTGAAGATGGAAGAGCCACTACCAACCTGAGTCCCTGAAAGACTGCATGGAGCAGAAATTGTCTCCCCCACACTAACCACCTCTGGTGACCTGGGATATCCCTGCTCAACTCTTAGGAGAGAAGAAATCAAGCCTTCATCATGTTTGAACTGCTACATTTTTAGCTTCTTTCTTGCAGCAATTTAGCCCACATAAACTAATACAAATCATAATGTACTCTGCAACTGGAAAGGATTCTTTTTCTTCAGTATTATTATTCTAAGCTCAGCTCTCTACCAGTTTAATTTTTATGACATATGCCAACCTGCTCATTTTAATAATATGTTCACCATAATGAAAATATCTCTGTGTTGCCATTCTACAATTTCTATTAAACTGTAGCTTTTATCATGACAATTTTAAGTCAAGCAAATTCAGTGGTTCCTAACACGAATTATCCAAGTTTGGAATGATCTGATGCAAGAAACCAGCTAGTCACACCCTGTGAAAGAGGCAGTTCATGAAATAGGCAATTCTCATTTACAACCAAGGAAACAAACCCAGAGAGCTAAGTAATACGGTGTGATTTAGGAGCACCAGAGAAGCTCTTCTCTTTTAGCCTGTCTGCCATTTACAGAGCATCGCTGGTAAGGGTTTCTAGTCTCTCCTACTTGATCCATCCAAATATCACTTTCAATTAGGCTTTGTAAGGCACTACTTTATTCTTTTGTTCCCAAACTCAAAAACTTATAATGACTCCTTAATTGTATTTTACCCTGGCTTTCAAAACTCCCCTGCAGAATCTGGCCGTACTTTGCCTTCAACCTTATTTCCCACCAGACAGACAAAGACCTTTCCATAGAGTGAACCCCCAGGCATGGCCCACAGGAAGTACCTCCAATCCAGGGACCACACATTCTCTCCTAGGAAAGAGTGAGGGGAGGCTGCAAATGTTCCTATGTTCCTACTCCCCTGTGATTGCAGGAGACAGGAAAAGAGTTCACTTGCAATATTTCTCAATGTCATCTCAAAAATGCAATATTAAGATTTAATCTGCTGTGGCATCTAGCACAGCAGAGAGTCTTCCTAAGCTCTTGAAACCATCAAACCATCCACATGCCCCACATATAAATGGGGCTCCATTACCACCCATGACTCTCTGATCTGGTCCCGAATGACTTACAGGATTCTCCTTTACAGACTACGTCCCCACCTGCCTGATTCTGTTATCATCCAAATTATGGTCTTACCCTTCTGGGTTCTATGTTCCTAACTCAAGGTTAATGCCTCTTCCTGAATACAGTTGAGTCCCCCCTTCCAGCTCTGCTACCACAGTCACCTCAGAAAATGCTCCTCTCCCAGTCCCCACCCTCTCAGTTTTTACAAATTTTGCCCATCACCCTGTCCCATACCTGTGAGAGGACCCCAGGGTTCAAACCAGAACATGTAGGAGGAGCTCAGCAAAGGTTTGTTGATCTCATCATTTTGAACAGTTGAGCTGAGATATATATCAGTCTTTATACCCCTCTTATTTTAATTCCTAATAATAATAATACAATCATTTATTAACTGAGCCCACCCTCAGATTTCCCCACTCAGTTGTCTGGGGTGGGGCCCAAGAATTAATATTTCTAACAAGTTTCCAGTTGATGCTGCTGATGGTTGGAGGACCACAGTTTGAAAATGACCATCCTCTGCTTACCCCTGCCCTAAACTAAGTGCTTCAGGTATACTCACAAGGTCATCTCCCTTAGGTGTCAAGAAGAACAACAGTGTGGGCTGGATTTCCACACCTATCAGCCATCCCAGGAACGCCACAAACAAAGAAACAAAAGGAATGTGAGGAAACTGTCCTTTCACAGAGAAACTATTTGTCCCCTGTCCCAAGCTCCTGATGGGTTAATGTGAGGGTAGGGGCACCAGGCTGAGAAGCCCTGGTGAGGGCTGAGCACAAAGGTGGATGAGACTTACAGGTCAAATTAAAGCAGCCACCAAACAGACAGGTGACCGGAATCATGGCAGCGATATCTGAGAAACAACATTATGACGGAACGGATCCCAAGGCCATTGACAGATAGCTCTGAGACAGGCCTTCTTATCCACCAGAACAAAAGTACATGGCGTGCTCTGGGTAAACCTCCAGGGAATGCTTTAGCCCAGATCTCCTAACTGACTAATAGGAGTTTTTCCATTTCATGGCGAGGGAGCCATTCTTTCTTGATGCCTTTCTGAGTATGTCTGTGGCTGATAACAAACTAATTTCCCTCGGAAAATGCCCTTTCCTTCTCTCCCTCTTTCTTTCACCATTCTGTTTCTTAAAGGAGAGAAAGGGAGAGAGAGAATGAATGAATGAATGAATAACAATTTTTCACAATGTTCCTTAAGTCATCTCGTGCTGATGGATCCAGAATAAGAAAGTCAAGGCAAGGGTACAGCCTCTCACTTGCCCAAGTCGTGGAGGTGGGACTGCCTTCCCTGGCGAAGTGGGCACCTGGTCAACCTCATACACTCCCCTGTGGGTACCGAGCTGCCATCATCACGTGGGTCAATCCCTCCCTACTCTGGTTTATCTGGTTAGGTTATCAGGAGCCAGTGGGGCTGCTGCTGAATGCCCCTAGGTCACCTGATAGCTGTGGCTGCTCCTGGAATCTCTGTGGGAAAAGGGAAGGGGCGGGGCCATTCACCCAGGATGCTTCTTGATTTCTGCCTTTAGAGTTCTCCCGGATATCCCACTACCCCCCTTGCCTGGAGCTGTCTGGGTTCCTCAGATATGCAAGTGATTCATTTTCCATCCGTCAGAGATGAGACTTAAATAAATAAAAAGGTACTTCGTGGGGTGGCTGGACCTAATGATAAGCAATTATAGGAAGCCAAATGAAGGCAGTGCTTTGTGCGGGGCCTGTGAAATTGGTTAAGCAAAAAGAATAATGGCCCGTTTCGGTGATTCATCCCTTTGCTCATTTCAGAGGGAGCATTATCTCAGTTAAGTGATGCAATTAATATGAAAATGAGGGAATCATTGTTTAAGGAGATGAGAGAAAAACGGAGTGGGGGTCGGATGCCACAGTGGGAAGAATAAGGGCCACTGAGATGGAAATTTGCATAGGTCAGTAGCAATGTGACGCCTCTAGCACGTATTCAAAGCTTAGCTTGCATTGTAATACGTAGCCATTAAATTCTCATTACAGTGACCTGTGTCCAATACAATTCAATTTTTCAGAATCTTAATGATAAAAAGTTAATTATGTTAAGGTGAAAACCTTTTGTACTGAGCCTTAAAATAAAGCACAGAAAGGGCATTGTGAGTACCTCAGGACACTGCAGGTAGAGCCAGGGGGGCTTAAATTACTGTTTTATTAACCATAACATGATTTGCAAGTTGACTTTTTTGTGAGCTTTGCAGATCTTTTGTAATGAAGTCAAGAGTGATAAATAAGGTATTTGCCTCTCCTCTTCACTTTTTTTTCCTTCCCTGGTTCTCTGATGGTATTTTTCCACTCAGTAGCTGGAAGACCATATTCCAGGGACTGGTTCACATCTTTGGACATAGAAAAGGAAGAGAAGAGGGATCAGAGTGGAGCGTGTGGCAGAGAGCTCAGAGGGTCAGGAGTCATTGGACTTGGATCTGGTGCAGGGCTACCACCAGCTCACTCTGTGCTTTGGGCATGGCATTTCACACCCAAAGGGCTTCAAGCAGAGAAGGGGAAAAGAGCATGACCTGTTTTTTACAGCAAGGATAACTTGTAGCTTCTGCCACTTATCTGCTCTGTGTCCTTGAGCCAGTTACTTAACCTCTCAGAGTTTCATCATCCTCTTGGGAGCAAAAGATAATGTTACCTTTCTTGAAGGAATTGTAATGAGGATTTGGAATCAAGAATATACCATGTTTCATGCCAGGTAGGGGGAAGGGAAAGGAAGATCATCATCATCATCTTCATTCTGGTGTTAGACCCTACACCTCACATGCTACTGGAATGCAATAAGCATCAGCTCCCCTCCCATGGTAAGCTTCCATTTCTTCCTTTTAAAACCAGAGGGCAAATCATGATTTTTACATCTTGACAAGATAAGAAAGTAGCAAAGATTGCTGGCTCCCTTCACATAATCTAACACTGGAAACTCTCAAAACAGAGAAAGAGGAGTTGACAGATCTATTAAACTAGCATAAGAATTGTGTGAATCCAAGAGAAGGTGGTTGCATCCCTTGGGGGCGGGGTGCGGGGGTGGAGGGTGTAGGAAAGACAATAACCCAGAAGAGAAGACATCCAGGGTAGACCACTGCAAGGCAATGGCAACAGGGTAACATCAGGTTGGCATATCGGCCAGCTGAAGTGGAAGCAGCTAACAATGTATGCAGGCCAACTAAAATCTTCCTCCTCCCACACCTCTGTACCCAAAAGCCAGGCATTTTCAACAGAAGAAGAAGAAAATCTTAAAGAGCAACAATGTCAGGGAAGTAGTAGGGTTGTAACTGTAAAATTTATCTGTCTTGAGATGTAATACTCCTTCCCTTCCTCCCTATACTCACTAAGAGAAGCTGCAGCCAAGACCTGCAACTTAGCCTTCAGTGCTAACAGAACCAGGGAAATATCTGTTCCAAAGGGGAAATAACACAATATTTGATCAGTTAAATGACTCTAGTAATACTAGCAAAAGCTTACCAACACTAAGTGTGTGTGAGACATGGTACTATGTGCTACAAATATCAGTCTATTCAATCCTCACAACTGCTCTGTTAACCCAATTTTAAGTATCAAAAAGGAAGCACAGAGCAGTTATTTGCCCATGATTACACAGCTGGGCATTGGCAGAGGTGGGTTTTGAATGTAGGCAGTCTGGCTCCCACTGAAGAACAAAATTCAACTGAGTAAATCTGAAGATCTAATTGGCTTTATTCAACAATTCATGAATCAGGCAGTGTCCCATCTAGCAGACAGAAAGGAGCTCCAAAGACCTATACAAAATGGAAGACTTTTATTTGCAGAAGGGGTTGGGACAAGGAAGTTATTAGCAAGTGGACTGTTTGTGGCAAGGTCTCCTTCCTCTAGGAGATGACAGGGGTCTATCAGGCAGATTACCTCACTAGTGCTAAAGCTGAATCTGGCCTCTGCACACCAACAACGAATTAAATCTCAGAGACAGAGTTTTGAGTGAAGTAGAAACTAATAGCTTTATTGCTTTGCCAGGCAAAGGGGGCCACAGTAAACTAATGCCCTCAAAACTGTTTGTCCAGACCTAGAGGGTAGTGAGGAGTTTTATAGTAATGGTTCAAAGAGGGTGTGATCAGCTTGTGGACATCCTTCTGATTGGTTAGTGGTGAGGTAATTGGGAGTCAGCATCGTCAACCTTCTGGTTCCAACCGATCTGGGGTCTATGTGCTTGTGGGCAGTACACAGTTAACTTCTCCCACCTGGTGGGGGTTTCAGGATCTACAAAACAGCTCAAAGATATTGTTATGTATATGCCTTGAAGGGGAACCAGCTCCCTGCCCCAAGGCTGCACTATTGTTTCTCTGACTGTTCCTCCCTTGTCTCCACATCCCCTCCTTTCCCTAATTAGCAACTGTTTGAACCTGCCCTTGGAACTCAGGGAAAGTCATAGAGGCTGAATAAGCCTATTTCCTGTAATCAAGAAAAGGAGGACACAGAAAGGCTTTTGTGCCCAGGTGCCCTACAGGGTCCTGCTCGGTATCAGTGATGACCAGGTAATTCCAGATTGACTGATTTAAGATTCTACTCCTCAGAGAGGTTAAAACTATAATTAAGTATTGAGTCTTGGTTTGCTGAATGGGCTTAGACCAGGAGACTCTATTGTGGGTCTGTTGTCTCTTTTTTAACTCTCCAAAGCTTATGCTTTTACCAGTACACTTTACTGACTTTCTGGCAAAAATATGACAAAATGAATTATTTGCAACAGATAAAGAAAATTAATTGATCAGATATAACATAAGTTAAAGATCAAATTATTAAATATCTCCAAAGAAATAAGGAGAATATCAGAAACATAAAGCGGGAACATGAAGAACAAAATAAAGACACTATGTTATGAAAAACATGATACTTATGGAATCCAATAAATAGATTGAAAATGAATATAGCTGCAAAACAAATCAATGACCTGAAAGATTAGATCAGAAATGCTATGAATGGCATTAAAAAGGGATAACTGATGAAAAGTATGAAAAAAGAAAATCTAGAAGATAGAATTATAATCACCAATATATGCATAGTAAGACTCAGAGAAAAAATAGAGAAAAAATACCTATACAAGTAAATGACTAATTTCTCAAATTAGAAAAATATTGAAAAGGTTTATAGCATACAAACATATAAGAAACCACCCATATTTTAACTTACTTTAGAGAAATTTATTAACGTTAAAAACAAAGAGAAAAATAACATCAATAAACACTTAAAAAATTATTTTAAAAATCCAAAGAAGGGCTTCCCTAGTGGGGCAGTGGTTGAGAGTCCACCTGCCGATGCAGGGGACACGGGTTTGTGCCCCGGTCCGGGAAGATCCCATATGCCGTGGAGTGACTGGGCCCGTGAGCCATGGCCACTGAGCCTGTGTGTCCGGAGCCTGTGCTCTGCAAAGGGAGAGGCCACAACAGTGAGAGGCCTGCGTACTGCAAAAAAAAAAAAAAAAAAAAAAAAATCCAAACAAGAAACTCACCTACAATGAAATAAGGGTTCTGTTGATATCTCATTTCTCAGCAACAAAATTAACATGCAAAAAACTTTGAAGCTAAAATTTTATATCCATCAAAACAATTATTTGGATACAGAAGTCTTTTTTTCTTTCCTGTGCATCCTTTTTTTTTTTTTTTTTTTACATCTTTATTGGAGTATAATTGCTTAACAATGGTGTGTTAGTTTCTGCATTAGAAAAAAAATAATCAGTTATACATATACATATGTTCCCATATCCCCTCCATCTTGCGTTTCCCTCCCACCCTCCCTATCCGACCACTCCAGGTGGTCACAAAGCACCGAGCTGATGTGCCTGTGCTATGCGGCAGCTTCCCACTAGCTATCTACCTTACATTTGGTAGTGTATATATGTCCATGCCTCTCTTTCACTTTGTCACAGCTTACCCTACCCCCTCCTAATATCCTCAAGTCCATTCTCTAGTAGGTCTGTGCCTTTATTCCTGTCTTACCCCTATGTTCTTCAGGACATTTTTTTTTCTTACATTCCATGTATATGTGTCAGCATACAGTATTTGTCTTCCTCTTTCTGACTTACTTCACTCTGTATGACAGACTCTAGGTCCATCCACCTCATTACAAATAGCTCAATTTCGTTTCTTTTTATGGCTGAGTAATATTCCATTGTATATATGTGCCACATCTTCTTTATCCATTCATCTGTCTATGGACACATAGGTTGTTTCCATCTCCGGGTTATTGTGAATAGGGCTGCTATGAACATTTTGGTACATGACTCTTTTTGAATTATGGTTTTCTCAGGGTATATTCCCAGTACTGGGATTGCTGGGTCATATGGTAGTTCTATTTGTAGTTTTTTAAGGAACTTCCATACTGTTCTCCATAGTGGCTGTACCAATTCACATTCCCTCCAGCAGTGCAAGAGTGTTCACTTTTCTCCACACCCTCACCAGCATTTATTGTTTCTACATATTTTTTTATTAGTTTCTGCTTTATAACAAAGTGAATCAGTCATACATATACATCTGTTCCCACATCCCGTCCCTCATGCATCTCCCTCCCTCCCACCCTCCCCATCCCACCCCTCCAGGCGGTCACAAAGCACCGAGCTGATCTCCCTGTGCTCTGTGGCTGTTTCCCACTATCTATCTACCTTACGTTTGGTAGTGTATATATGTCAATGCCTCTCTTTCGCTTTGTCACAGCTTACCCATCCCCCTCCCCATATCCTCAAGTCCATTCTCAAGTAGGTCTGTGTCTTTATTCCCGTTTTACCCCTAGGTTCTTCATGACATTTTTTTTTAATTCCATATATATGTGTTAGCATACGGTATTTGTCTTTCTCTTTCTGACTTACTTCACTCTGTATGACAGACTCTAGGTCTATCCACCTCATTACAAATAGCTCAGTTTCATTTCTTTTTATGGCTGAGTAATATTCCATTGTATATATGTGCCACATCTTCTTTATCCATTTGTCCGATGATGGACACTTAGGTTGTTTCCAGCTCCGGGCTATTGTGAATAGAGCCGCAATGAACATTTTGGTACATGTCTCTTTTTGAATTATGGTTTTCTCAGGGTATATGCCCAGTAGTGGGATTGCTGGGTCATTTGGTAGTTCTATTTTTAGATTTTTAAGGAACCTCCATACTGTTCTCCATAGTGGCTGTACCAATTCACATTCCCACCAGCAGTGCAAGAGTGTTCCCTTTTCTCCACACCCTCTCCAGCATTTATTGTTTCTAGATTTTTTGAGGATGGCCATTCTGACTGGTATGAGATGATATCTCATTGCAGTTTTGATTTGCATTTCTCTAATGATTGATGATGTTGAGCATCCTTTCATGTGTTTGTTGGAAATCTGTATATCTTCTGTGGAGAAATGTTTATTTAGGTCTTCTGCCCATTTTTGGATTGGGTTGTTTGTTTTTTTGTTATTGAGCTGCATGAGCTGCTTATAAATTTTGGAAATTAATCCTTTGTCAGTTGCTTCATTTGAAAATATTTTCTCCCATTCTGAGGGTTGTCTTTTGGTCTTGTTTATGGTTTCCTTTGCTGTGCAAAAGCTTTTAAGTTTCATTAGGTCCCATGTGTTTATTTTTGTCTTTATTTCCATTTTTCTAGGAGGTGGGTCAAAAAGGATCTTTGTGTGATTTATGATATAGAGGGTTCTGCCTATGTTTTCCTCTAAGAGTTTGATAGTTTCTGGCCTTACATTTAGGTCTTTAATCCATTTTGAGCTTATTTTTGTGTATGGTCTTAGGGAGTGATCTAATCTCATACTTTTACATGTACCTGTCCAGTTTTCCCAGCACCACTTATTGAAGAGACTGTCCTTTCTCCACTGTACATTCCTGCCTCCTTTATCAAAGATAAGTTGACCATATGTGCGTAGGTTTATCTCTGGGCTTTCTATCCTGTTCCATTGATCTATCTTTCTGTTTTTTGCCAATACCACACTCTCTTGATTACTGTAGCTTTGTAGTATAGTCTGAAGTCAGGGAGCCTGATTCCTCCAGCTCCATTTTTCATTCTCAAGACTGCTTTCGCTATTCAGGGTCTTTTGTGTTTCCATACAAATTGTGAAATTTTTTGTTCTAGTTCTGTGAAAAATGCCAGTGGTAGTTTGATAGGGATTGCACTGAATCTGTAGATTGCATTGGGTAGCAGATTCATTTTCACAATGTTGATTCTTCCAATCCAGGAACATGGTATATCTCTCCATCTATTTGTATCATCTTTAATTTCTTTCATCAGTGTCTTATAATTTTCTGCATACAGGTCTTTTGTCTCCTTAGGTAGGTTTATTCTTAGATATTTTATTCTTTTTGTTGCAATGGTAAATGGGAGTGTTTTCTTGATTTCACTTTCAGATTTTTCATCATTAGTATATAGGAATGCCAGTGATTTCTGTGCATTAATTTTGCATCCTGCTACTTTACTGAATTCATTGATTAGCTCTAATAGTTTCCTGGTAGCATCGTTAGGATTCTCTATGTATAGAATCATGTCATCTGCAAACAGTGACAGCTTTACTTCTTCTTTTCCAATTTGGATTCCTTTTATTTCCTTTTCTTCTCTGATTGCTATGGCTAAAACTTCCAAAAGTATGTTGAATAAGAGTGGTGAGAGTGGGCAGCCTTGTCTTGTTCCTGATCTAAGTGGAAATGGTTTCAGTTTTTCACCATTGAGGACGATGTTGGCTGTGGGTTTGTCATATATGGCCTTTATTATATTGAGGAAAGTTCCCGCTATGCTTACTTTCTGCAGGGTTTTTTATCATAAATGGGTGTTGAATTTTGTCGAAAGCTTTCTCTGCATCTATTGAGATGATCATATGGTTTTTCTACTTCAATTTGTTAATATGGTGTATCACATTGATTGATTTGCGTATATTGAAGAATCCTTACATTCCTGGAATAAACCCCACTTGATCATGGTGTATGATCCTTTTAATGTGCTGTTGCATTCTGTTTGCTAGTATTTTGTTGAGGATATTTGCATCTGTGTTCATCAGTGATATTGGCCTGTAGTTTTCTTTCTTTGTGACATCCTTGTCTGGTTTAGGTATCAAGGTGATGGTGGCCTCATAGAATGAGTTTGGGAGTGTTCCTCCCTCTGATATATTTCGGAAGAGTATGAGAAGGATAGGTGTTAGCTCTTCTCTAAATGTTTGATAGAATTCGCCTGTGAAGCCATCTGGTCCTGGGCTTTTGTTTGTTGGAAGATTTTTTATCACAGTTTCAATTTCAGTGCTTGTGATTGGTCTGTTCATATTTTCTATTTCTTCCTGATTCAGTCTTGGCAGGTTGTGCATTTCTAAGAATGTGTCCATTTCTTCCAGGTTGTCCATTTTATTGGCATAGAGTTGCTTGTAGTAATCTCTCATGATCTTTTGTATTTCTGCATTGTCAGTTTTTACTTCTCCTTTTTCATTTCTAATTCTATTGATTTGAGTCTTCTCCTTGTTTTTTCTTGATGAGTCTGGCTAATGGTTTGTCAATTTTGTTTATCTTCTCAAAGAACCAGCTTTTAGTTTTATTGATCTTTGCTATCGTTTCCTTCATTTCTTTTTCATTTATTTCTGATCTGATCTTTATGATTTATTTCCTTCTGCTAGCTTTGGGGGTTATTTGTTGTTTTTCTCTAATTGCTTTAGGTGCAGGGTCAGGTTGTTTACTCGAGATGTTTCCTGTTTTTTAAGGTGGGATTGTATTGCTATAAACTTCCCTCTTAAAACTGCTTTTGCTGCATCCCATAGGTTTTTGGTCATCGTGTCTCCATTGTAATTTGTTTCTAGGTATTTTTTAATTTCCTCTTTGATTTCTTCAGTGATCACTTCGTTATTAAGTAGTGTACTGTTTAGCCTCCATGTGTTTTTTACAGATCTTTTCCTGTAATTGATATCTAGTCTCATAGCATTGTGGTTGGAAAAGATACTTGATACAGTTTCAATTTTCTTAAACTTACCAAGGCTTGATTTGTGACCCAAGCTATAATCTACTCTGGAGAATGTTCCATGAGCACTTGAGAAAAATGTGTATTCTGTTGATTTTGGATGGAATGTCCTATAAATATCAATTAAGTCCATCTTATTTAATGTATCATTTAAAGCTTGTGTTTCCTTATTTATTTTCATTTTGGATGATCTGTCCATTGGTGAAAGTGGGGTGTTAAATTCCCCTACTATGAATGTGTTACTGTCGATTTCCCCTTTTATGGCTGTTAGTAGTTGACTTATGTATTGAGGTGCTCCTATGTTTGGTGCATAAATATTTACAATTGTTATATCTTCTTCTTGGATCGATCCCTTTATCATTATGCAGTGTCCTTCTTTGTCTCTTCTAGTAGTCTTTATTTTAAAGTCTATTTTGTCTGATATGAGAATTGCTACTCCAGCTTTCTTTTCATTTCCATTTGCATGGAATATCTTTTTCCACCCCCTGACTTTCAGTCTGTATGTGTCTCTAAGTCTGAAGTGGGTCTCTTGTAGACAGCATATATATGGGTCTTGTTTTTGTATCCATTCAGCCAATCTGTGTCTTTTGGTGGGAGCATTTAGTCCATTTACATTTAAGGTAATTATCGATATGTATGTTCCTATTCCCATTTTCTTAATTGTTTTGGGTTCATTATTGTAGGTCTTTTCCTTCTGTTGTGTTTCTTGCCTAGAGAAGTTCCTTTAGCATTTGTTGTAAAGCTGGTTTGGTGGTGCTAAACTCTCTCAGCTTTTGCTTGTCTGTAAAGGTTTTAATGTCTCCATCAAATCTGAATGAGATCCATGCTGGGTAGAGTAATTTTGGTTGCACATTTTTCTCCTTCATCACTTTAAATATGTCCTGCCAGTCCCTTCTGGCTTGCACAGTTTCTGCTGAAAGATCAGCTGTTAACCTTATGGGGATTCCCTTGTGTGTTATTTATTGTTTTTCCCTTGCTGCTTATAATATGTCTTCTTTGTATTTAATTTTTGACAGTTTGATTAATATGTGTCTTGGTGTATTTCTCCTTGGATTTATCCTGTATGGGACTCTCTGTGCCTCCTGGACTTGACTGACTATTTCCTTTCCCATATTAGGGGAATTTTCAACTATAATCTCTTCAAGTATTTTCTCAGTACCTTTCTTTTTCTCTTCTTCTTCTGGAACCCCTATAATTTTAATGTTGGTGCATTTAATGTTTTCCCAGAGGTCTCTGAGACTGTCCTCAGTTCTTTACATTCTTTTTTTTTATTCTGCTCTGCAGCAGTTATTTCCACTATTTTGTCTTCCACATTACTTATCCGTTCTTCTGCCTCAGTTATTCTGCTCTTGATCCCATCTAGATTATTTTTCATTTCATTTATTGTGTTTTTAATCATTGCTTGATTCATCTTTAGTTCTTCTAGGTCCTTGTTACCTGTTTCTTCCATTTTGTCTATTCTGTTTCCAAGATTTTGGATCATCTTTACTATCATTATTCTGAATTGTTTTTCAGGTAGACTGCCTATTATCTCTTCATTTGTTAGGTCTGATAGGTTTTTATCTTGCTCCTTCTCCTGCTGTGTGTTTTTCTGTCTTCTCATTTTGCTTATGTTACTGTGTTTGGTGTCTCCTTTTTGCAGGCTGCAGATTCGTAGTTCCCATTGTTTTTGGTGTCTGTCCCCAGTGGCTAAGGTTGTTTCAGTAGGTTGTGTCGGCTTCCTGGTGGGGGGGACTAGTGCCTGTGTTCTGGTGGTTGAGGCTCGATCTTGTCTTTCTGGTGGGCGGGTCCACATCTGGTCGTGTGTTTTGGGGTGTCTGCGGACTTTTTATGATTTTAGGCAGCCTCTCTGCTAATAGGTGGCGTTGTGTTCCTGTCTTGCTTGTTGTTTGGCATAGGGTGTCCAGCACTGTAGCTTGCTGGTCGTTGAGTGAAGCTGGGTACTGCTGTTGAGATGGAGATGTCTGGAAGATTTTCGCCATTTGATATTATGTGGAGCTGGGAGGTCTCTTGTGGACCTGTGTCCTGAAGTTGGCTCTCCCACCTCAGAGGAACAGCACTGACTCCTGGCTCCTCAATTTGGGATGATTCGTTGTTTGTTCAGGTATTCCACAGATGCAGGGTACATCAAGTTGATTGTGGAGCTTTAATCCGCTGCTTCTGAGGCTGCTGGGAGAGATTTCCCTTTCTCTTCTTTGTTCTCACAGCTCCTGGGTCTCAGCTTTGGATTTGGCCCCGCCTCTGCGTGTAGGTCACTGGAGGGCATCTGTTCTTCGCTCAGACAAGACAGGGTTAAAGGAGCATCAACTTTGGAGGCTCTGGCTCACTCAGGCCGGTGGGGGTGGGCACGGAGTGCGGGGTGAGCCTGCAGCAGCAGAGGCCAGCGTGACGTTGCACCAGCCCGAGGCACACAGTGCATTTTCCCAGGGAAGCCATCCCTGGATCCCGGGACCCCAGCAGTGACAGGCTGCACAGGCTCCCCAGAAGGGGGGCGTGGACAGTGACCTGTGCTCGCACACAGGCCTCGTGGTGGCGGCAGCAGCCCCAGCATCCCACGCCAATCTCTGGGGTCCTTGCCTTTAGCCGTGGCTCATGCCCATCTCTGGAACTCCTTTAAGCAGCTCTCTTAATCCCCTCTCCTCGCACACCAGGAAACAAAGGGGGAAGGTAAAATCTCTTGCCTCTTCGGCAGGTCCAGACTTTTTCCCGGACTCCCTCCTGGCTAGCTGTGGCACATTAGCCCCTTCAGTTTGTGTTCACGTTGCCAGCCCCAGTCCTCTCCCTGCGCTCTGACTGAAGCCCGAGCCTCAGCTTCCAGTGCCACCCACCCCTGCGGGTGAGCAGCCAAGCCTCTCGGGCTAGTGAGTGCCAGTTGGCACCGATCCTCTGTGAGGGAATCTCTCCGCTTTGCTCTACCCAGGTACGTCGGGAGTTTCTTGCCTTTTGGGAGGTCTGAGGTCTTCTGCCAGCATTTAGTAGGTGTTCTGTAGGAGTTGTTCCACGTGTCGATGTATTTCTGGTGTATCTGTGGGGAAGAAGGTGATCTCTGTGTCTTACTCTTCCATCATCTTCCCCGGAAGTCCTCCAGAAGTCTTCTTCTTTTTTTTTTTTTTTTTTTTTTTTTTTTGCGGTACATGGGCCTCCCACCATTGTGGCCTCTCCCGTTGCAGAGCACAGACTCCAGATGCGCAGGCTCAGTGGCCATGGCTCACGGGCCCAGCCACTCTGTGGCATGTGGGATCCTCCCAGACTGGGGCACAAACCCATGTCCCCTGCATTGGCAGGTGGACTCTCAACCACTGCACCACCAGGGAAGCCCCAAAAGTCTTTTTAAGTACACAGTATTTCATTTGGACAACCAGACAACACTCTCTTTAAAATGTAATTGGAGAAGTATTTCTAAATGAAAATAAAATAATATTTTATAAGGTATAACTATAGTAAATTTAAAGACAAAACAAAAAAACAGGAAACATAGCCAAAGGTTTTTAAAAACATATAATGACTACATTAAATATTAAGATATTGAACTCATATCTCTAAAGGCAGAGACTCATGGGTTGGATCAAAACAAGATACAATAATTAGCTGTATACAACAGGCCCACATAAAGGACACTAAAAATGTTGAAAATAAATGTCAGGAAAATATGAACCAAGAGAAAGTGAGAATAATAATGAAATACCACACAAGATAGAGTAGAAGGCAAAAAAATATTAAAAAATCAGGAGAGACAAAGAAAAATGTTGTATGCTAGTAAAATAAACAAATCAAGAAGCTATAAAAGTCATGAATGTATCTGTACCCAAGAATATAGCATTTTAAAAATCTACTGATTTGAATGTCATATATTTTTGTTCCTGCAGTCCTGAAAATAGTAATAAGACCTCCAAGTGCCTCCACACTCCATGTTGTTTTCTTAGTCTTACCCACACTTCTTTAAGTGATTCTTTCATTAAAGTATCTTCAACTGAATCATCCAAGTTGAATTCTGTATCTTACACAGATTCTGGCTGATACAACTTTATAATAATAATTTAAAAAACCTAGAAACAAAATTCTATATTTATATGGAGAATAGGAAGGAAAAGGGGCAGTATATGGATTCTGGAGTTAGACAGACCAAGTTTGAGTCTTAGCTCCACTGCTTACCATATGTATGACCCTACACAAGATGCTTAAAGTCCTTGAGTTACGGTTTCCACAAATATAAACATTATGTAGTAATACCTGCCTCGTAGTGCTTTGTGAGTATTCCCAATATTGTAATCAATCAATAAATTTTGGTGGTGATAGGAATACTAGAATAGTAGGAGTGGTAATATAAATACTAACACTGATGCCAATACTAATAATAAAATAATATGAATGTTAAAATTATTATTGGGCTTTTTATAGTGCAAATGATCCTTCATGGTCAATCATACTATGTACATAAAAGCAAGGGATGTATTCTTTCTTCAATAGCAAGAAAACCCAATTTATAATTCTGGTATCTTGATGAGCATGCAAAGCACTCATATATACCTACCCTGATGAATTACTTAACCTAACTTGGAGATAAAATATCTAATATTATGAAGCAACACTCTCAGCAGATCTTACTCTGAATACATTCACATGAGGTTGCATAGAGTCACCTACTCTATATTTGGATGTCAGGAAAAATGCCAGGACCTGGATAACAATGGATCAAAAAGAGAAGAGAGAAATATGCACCAGAGTGGGAAAAAAAAGGGGAGTTCTTTGTAGAGAAGGAAAGAGATATATTCATCAAACTAGCTGTTTGATGGCATTTTGAGGGTGATAAAGAAATGTACAAACATGACAGGCAGTGAAAAATCAACAAGACACAGGAAATCAAAAGGATGAGGCATCAGAAAATAAACTTAGGGACTTCCCTGGTGGTGCAGTGGTTAAGAATCCACCTGCCAATGCAGGGGACATGGGTTCAATCCCTGGTCCGGGAAGATCTCACATGTCATGGAGCAGCTAAGCCTGTGCACCACAACTACTGAACCTGCACTCTAGAGCCCATGAGCCACAACTACTGAGTCCACATGCCACAGCTACTGAAGCCTGCATGCCTAGAGCCCATGCTCCACAACAAGAGAAGCCACTGCAATGAGTAGCCCATGCACCACAATGAAGAGTAGCCCCTGCTCACCACAACTACAGAAAACCCATGCACAGCAACAAAGGCCAAATGCAGACAATAAATAAATAAATAAATTTATATTTTTTAAAAAGAAAGAAATTAAGTCAAATGTGCAATAAGACTGAAATCAAAGCATTCTTCTGCCCCTGTCAAGAAGCCATTTATATTTTTCCTGCTGGGACACGGAACACTCCAGAATCCATTTGTAAGCCTCAAGGATTCATGACTAAGGAAAGTATTGAAAAATATTAGTCCCAGTCTCATGAACATATTTAGCATATCTTCAGCCAACTTGGCTCATTTTATGGATCAAGGCATTCCTAAAGATTCATGACATTCTACATCAGTAATTCCCAAGCATGGTTTAGCATAAAGTCAACTGAACAATCTGGTAAAGCACATATTCCCAAATGGAAAGCTCTGGAATAAGAGCCCAGGAAGCGGTATTTTCAACAAGTAATCCAGATCAATTTAATGCAGCCAGACAGGAAGATAAGTATAGGATACAAGCAATTTGTGGAACCACTCTTTTGTAGAGCCCTAAATAGACCATTTCTCTACAAGTCCAATACTAAATATCTCTCCTCGCTTACTGACTTTCCTGGGATACTGGCATGTCCTATTAACAACTTTATTCACTAGTGTTTACTGAGTATCTACTATGGCATGAGTTAAGAATGAGGCAATTCCTGACCTCCCTCAAAGAATTCAAAGTGCAGAGAAGTTCGGCTCTGGGCACTATGAACCTAACACAAAGTAGAGTAAAACAAGTGCTGGAAGGAAGTACAACAACAGAGAAAAAAGGGGATATGTATCTAGACCAGGGTGATCAGAGAATATTCCTTAAAAGAGGTGGCATTTGAACTGAACCTTAAACAAACAGCAAGATTTAAGTTACAGACAAAAGAAAGAAAAGCATTCTGTGCAGAAGGAATAGTATAAGCAAATGATTGGAAAAGTAAGAAGGTAGAAGACATATTTGGCTAATAATGAATAGTTCAATATTGCTAGAATATCTAGGGTATGTCACCTGGGACCACATTAACAAAGGTCTTGAGCACCTTGAAAGGATAGTGAACCTTTGTTGGTAAGCTGTGGGGAGACATTAAACGTTTTTAAAGATTAAAAAAAGAAATAAGAAGGAGAAGTTACAACTGACACCACCAAAATACAAAGGATCATAAAAGACTACTACAAGCAACTATATGCCAATAAAATGGACAACCTGGAAGAAATGGACAAATCCTTAGAAAAGTATAAACTTCCAAGACTGAACCAGGAAGAAATAGAAAATATGGACAGGCCAATCACAAGTAATGAAACTGAAACTGTGATTAAAAACCTTCCAACAAACAAAAGTCCAAGACCAGATGGCTTCACAGATTAATTCTATCAAACATGCAGAGAAGAGTTAACACCTACACTTCTGAAACTCTTGCAAAAAAGTGCAGAGGGAGGAACACTCCCAAGTTCATTCTATGAGGCCACCATCACCCTGATACCAAAACCAGACAAAGATATCACCAAAAAAAAAAAAAAAAGAAAATTACAGGCCAATATCACTGATGAACATAGACTCAAGAATCCAATAACAAATTAAAAGGATCACCATGTTCAAGTGAGATTTATCTCAGGGATGCAAGGATTCTTCAGTACACTCAAATCAACCAATGTGATATATCATATTAATAAATTGAAGAATAAAAACCATATGATCATCTCAAAAAATGTAGAAAAAGCTTTCAACACAATTCAATACCAATCTATGATAAAAAATCTCCAGAAAGTGGGCATAAAGGGAACTTACTTCAACATAATAAAGGCCATATATGACAAACCCACAGCAAACATTATTCTCGATGGTGAAAAACTGAAAGCATTTCTTCAAAGATGAGGAATAAGACAAGAGTGTCCACTCTCGCCACTATTATTCAATATCATTTTGGAAGTCCTAGCCATGGCAATCAGAGAAGGAAAAGAAGAAGTAAAACTGTCACTATTTGCAAATGACATGATACTATACATAGATAATCTTAAAGATGCCACCAGAAAGCTTCTACAGCTAATCAATGAATTCAGTAAACTTTCAGGATACAAAATTAATACACAGAAATCTCTTACATTCCCATACACTAACAACAACAGATCAGAAAGAGAATTAAGGAAACAATCCCATTTATCATTGCAACAAAAAGAATAAAATACCTAGTAATAAACCTACCTAAGGATGTAAAGGACCTGTACTCAGAAAACTATATGATATTGATGAAAGACATCAACAATGACACAAAGCAATGGAGAGATATACCATGTTCTTGGATTGGAAGAATTAATATTGTGAAAATGAATATACTACACAAAGCAATCTACAGATTCAATGCAATCTCTATCAAACTACCAATGGCATTTTTCACAGAATTAGACCAAAAAATTTCACAAATTGTATGGAAACCCAAAAGACCCCAAAGAGCCAAAGCAATCTTGAGAAAGAAAAGTAGAGCTGGAGGAATCAGTCTCCCTGACTTCGGACTATACTACAAAAGTACAGTAATCAAGACAGTATGGTACTGGCACAAAAACAGAAATATAGATCAATGGAACATGATAGAAAGCCCAGAGATAAACCCATGTACCTATGGTCAACTAATCTATGCCAAACGAGGCAAGAATATACAATGGAGAAAAACCAGCCTCTTCAGTAAGTGGTGCTAGGAAATTTGGACAGCTACATGTAAAAGAATGAAATTAGAACACTCCCTAACACTATACAAAAAAATAAACTCAAAATTGATTAAAGACCTAAATGTAAGGCCAGACACTATAAAACTCTTAGAGGAAAACGTAGGCAGAACACTCTTTGACATAAATCGTAGGAAGATTTTTTTTGACCCACCTCCTATAGTAATGAAAATAAAAACAAAAAGAAACAAATGGGACCTAACTTCAAAATTTTGCACAACAAAGGAAGCCATAAAGAAAATGAAAAGATAAACTCAGAATGGGAGAAAATATTTACAAATGAAGCAACTGACAAGGGATTAATCTGCAAAATATACAAACAGCTCATGCAGCTCAATATCAAAAAAAAACAAACAACCCAATCAAAAAACAGGTGGAAGACCTAAATAGACATTTCTCCAAAGAAGACATACAAGTGGTTAACAAACACATGAAAAGATGCTCAACATCACTATTTATTAGAGAAATGCAAATCAAAACTACAGTAAGGTATCACCTCATACCAGTCAGAATGACCATCATCAAAAAATCTACAAACAATAAGTGCTGGAGAGGGTTGGAGAAAAGGGAACCCTCTTGCACTGTTGGTGGGAATGTAAATTGATACAGCCACTATGGAGAACAGTATGGAGGTTCCTTTAAAAACTAAAAATAGAACTACCATTGACCCAGCAATCCCACTACTAGGCATATACCCTGAGAAAACCATAATTCAAAAAGAGTCATGTACCATAATGTTCATTGCAGCTTTATTTACAATACCCAGGACATGGAAGCAACCTAAGTGTCCATCAACAGATGAATGGATAAAGAAGATGTGGCACATATATGCAATGGAATATTACTCAGCCATAAAAAGAAATGAAATTGAGTTATTTGTAGTGAGGTGGATGGACCTCGAGTCTGTCATACAGAATGAAGTAAGTCAGAAAGAGAAAAACAAATACCATATGCTAACACATATATATGGAATCTAAAAAACAATGGTTATGAAGAATGTAGGGGCAGGACAGGAATAAAGATGAGAATGTAGAGAATGGGCTTGAGGACACGGGGAGGGGGAAAGGTAAGCTGGGACGAAGTGAGAAAGTAGCACTGACATGTATACACTATCAAATGTAAAATAGATAGCTCATGGGAAGCAGCTGCATAGCACAGGGAGATCAGCTCGGTGCTTTGTGACCACCTGGAGTGGTGACATAGGGAGGGTGGGAGGGAGATGCATGAGGGAGGAGATATGGGGATATATGTATATATATAGCTGATTAACTTTGTTATAAAGCAGAAATTAACATACCATTGTAAAGCAATTATACTCCAATTAAGATGTTTATAAATAAATAAATCCTTAAAAAACTAAAAATAGAACTACCATATGACCCAGCAATTCCACTACTAGGTATATACCCAGAGAAAACCATAATTCAAAAAGACACATGCACCCCAATGTTCAATGAAGCATTATTTACAATAGCCAGGACATGGAAACAACCTAAATGTCCATCAACAGAGGAATGGATAAGGAAGATGTGGTATATATATATACACTGGAATATTACTCAGCCATAAAAAGGAATGAAATTGGATCATTTGTAGAGATGTGGATGGACCTAGAGACAGTCATACAGAGTGAAGTAAGTCAGAAAGAGAAAAACAAATATCATATATTAACACATATATGTGGAATGTAGAAAAATGGTGTAGATGATCTTATTTGCAAAGCAGAAATAGAGACACAGACGTAGAGAACAAATGTATGGTTACCAAGGTGGAAAAGTGGGGGGGATTGAATTGGGAGGTTGGGACTGACATATATACATACTATTGATACTACGTATAAAATAGATAACTAATGAGAACATACTGTATAGCACAGGGAACTCTACTCAGTGCTCTGTGCTGACCTAAATGAGAAGGAAATCCAAAAAAAGAGGGGATATCTGTATACATAGAGCTGATTCACTTTGCTGTACAATAGAAACTAACACAACATTGTAAGGCAACTATACTCCAATAAAAATTAATTTTAAAAAGACAAAAAAAGAAAACAAACATGATTTGAGCCTTGTTATGGGAAGATGACTCTACTGCAGCATAAATCAAAGAGGCAAATGGCTAGAAGTGGGGACATCAATTTACTAGCTATTATAATGGTTCAAATGAGAAGTAACAAGGCTTGAATGAGAACAATAGCGCTGGATGTGGAAAGGAGGGGGTATGACAACTGTAATCAGAGCTTTGCCACTTACTCCATGCATGTCCTTGGGCAAAGAAGTTAACCTCTCTGGGCCTGTTTCCCCCCTTTAAAAGGAGATTAATAATTACCTGCTAGGTCTCCTTCCCAGGATTATCATGGGATATGTAATCACAGAAATCACATAAAGTGCTTTACAAGTATAAGGAGTTATTAACATTAATGATGATGATAAAGTCTCTACCTACTGAAGGGAAGGCATTCGGAGACAATTGTGAGACCAGAAGCCCTGGAGGAGAGAAGGCTGACCTTGCCCTTTTCTTTTAAAACACTTTCACCTTTAAACCATATGAAGCTCTTATTAACTCCCCTAACACTCAACTCAGACAAATTCTAAATCAACCATCCCACCTTTATTTTACTAATTTTGGACTTTAAGCTACCCTTTTATGACACTCATGCATCTTAGCTCACATATTTTCCAAATGGGCACACAAATTTCAACAGCTGGGCATATTGAGAAAATAAAGGAAAAATCTACATCTTACCTGAAGCTTAATGTCTTTAGGCAAATGAGAGAATGGTTTCCTTATTAAGCAAATGAGCTGTCTTTCCTGCCAGGAGAAAAGGAGGTAATACAAAATGTAGGTCTTTGGAGACAAGACTTGGGCTATTATTGTGAATGTGTATTTCATTATTTCTGGCAGACAAAGGTGTATGTAGGAGGTGACACTGTTCAGCCTTTTCAATGATGTATTTGGCTTCAGTGTGAGACCCTAAGGAGCCTTAAGCAGAAGTCTCCGTGAAGTTTTCCACTTGCCTTCCATTCATCTTTTCTCCCTCATCTGCTCCAAGATCCCTACCAAATCTCTCTCCCACGGTACAGTGCTGATTGTCCATAGCACAGAAATATCACAAAGAAAGGATATATCTCAGGTTCCGAATGCCCCAAACCATGATTTTTGTTCTCCAAATCTGCTCCTCCTCCTTTGTTTCCTCTCCAAAAAGCCTACTGAAACCCACTTTCCCAGGTCAGAGTCAATTTCCATTCCTCCTTGTTCTTACTCCCAAATACCACCTGGTCTTCAGGTCCTGTCAGTTCCCAATCTGTCCCCAAGTCCATGTGGCACACAGCCAGGATGGATGGGGCCTAACTCACACCCCATTGTACTTTATCTACCACACAAGGGAAACCCTTGACTAACCTCAGCATGAAGACAGCCACTATACAGAACAGTATGGAGGGTCCTTAAAAAACTAAAAATAGAACTACCATATGACTCAGCAATCCTACTACTGGGTATATACCCAGAGAAAACCATAATTCAAAAAGAGTCATGTACCACAATGCTCATTGCAACACGATTTACAATAGCCAGGGCATGGAAGCAACCTAAGTGTCCATCGACAGATGAATGGATAAAGAAGATGTGGCACATATATAGAGTGGAATATTACTCAGCCATAAAAAGAAATGAAATTGACTTATTTGTAGTGAGGTGGATGGACCTAGAGTCTGTCATACAGAGTGAAGTAAGTCAGAAAGAGAAAAACAACTACTGTATGCTAACACATATATATGGAATCTTAAAAAAAAATAATTGATTCTGATGAACCTAGGGGCAGGACAGGAATAAAGACGCAGACGTAGAGAATGGACTTGAGGACATGGGGAGGGGGAAGGGTAAGCTGGAATGAAGTGAGAGAGTAGCATTGACATATATATACTACCAAATATAAAATAGATAGTTAGTGGGAAGCAGCTGCATAGCACAGAGAGATCAGCTCGGTGCTTTGTGACCACTTAGAGGGGTGGGATAGGGAGAGTGGGAGGGAGGCGCAAGAGGGAGGGGATATGAGGATATATGCATACATTTAGCTGATTCACTTTGTTATAAGGCAGAAACTAACACAACATTGTAAAGCAATTGTACTCCAATAAAGATGTTTAAGAAAAAAGAAAAAAAAAGAAAGAATGAATGAATGAAAGAACAAAGTAGGCTCCAACTACCCCTGAATTAGCCCTGACACTAAACTTGGGAATGCAAAGGAGCTGGAGATGGCCTCCTGATTTATGGAGAGACCAGAAAACCAGGATATTAATTAGGGTCATTATATCCCTTAATAACGAAATTCAATTGACTTATAACCAGTTATAAGCTCACTGTCTCACACTACATTTTTAATTGTACTTACTCATTTTTACAGTTGTTAAATTTTGAGATGTGCTATATAGTTGTGAAAGAAAAGGAAGGATTTATGCCTGTTCTATGCTAGGTTGTGCAGTTGAAAGTGAAACAAAGTGTTGAAAGGGTTCTTCAGGAAGCCAATGTTAGTCTTCCTCACTCAGAGTCCCCAGCTTTCCAGTGAAGAGATCGTCGACAAAGAAGAAAGCCTGGAACTGCCATTTCATTCTGCATCCACTGTGACCTGACTTCAGTTTGTGGACCAGGTTTCCTGGAGCAGTTTGTGATTCCAGGATTGGTTCAAAATTTGTTTCACAACCACTTGCCAGGAATCCTAGGACTTCTTCGTTATTCAAACTCTAGGATGAGAGAACTGTCTTCAAAGACCAAAATTATCACCTTCATTCTCATCATCATTATTTTTCTCCAAAATGCTTTGTGACCTTGAGCAGGTTACTTATATCCTTGAGCCTTATTTCCAGGTGTGTAACGTGAATTAAAGTAGCTTCTTCCTCCATAATCCAGTGTTTCACACACACAAAGTGCTCAAGTCCTATTTATTGTTAGTGGTATTAATCACAATAGTATCTCAAGCCAAAAATTACCCATATTCAAATCTACTGCCTGACCAAAGGACCTCGCACTACAGTGTGGTTTCTGTCTTTCAAACAAGCCTCACTTATTCGCTTTAGGAGAGGAGGTTGAAACAAGCAACCATGTTACTCCCCAGAACTGTCCCCACTACACACAGGAAAGTAGACTTACTTCACCAGCCCCAAGTGGATGATAGACTGCCTTTTGTTGATCATAGTCTTATACACATAGACATATAGCATTATACACACAGACAACGACATTGGAGAAAGATTATCTTAGCTGCTATTACAGGAATCTCCCTTGTGAAAGACCCTGAATTTTTGTTTGAGAATAAATAGTAGACAAGACATTTCAGCTAAGGGATGAGGCCCCAAGGAACATGCCCAACCAAAAATAGATGCTTACTTTGTTGCTTTCTAAAGAAGATAGGTTTTTCTGGCTGAGGGAACTTTGTTTCGTTAAACTCCTAGTTGTCTTTGCTCTATAAATCTAGGAACATGACCTGGGAAGGAAGAACTTGCTCTGCTTAATATAAATAGATAAAGTATTTGGAGTTCCCCCAAAGGTAACCTTTGAAGGGATGGAGCCTTCACTTTGGATGGAGAAGAGAAAGGAGGAAATCCCAGAAGCGATGGGACTTCAGTGGATAAAACTTTCTCTAGTATTTAGTTATCAACTAAGGAAGTCACAGCTTCTATCTTCCTGCAGCTTGAAGCAGGATGAAAAAAGTAGACCTAAGGGACTAAGGTAAAATCTACAAGATACATAGTGGAGCCAAATTAAAATAAGTTTAGTGAGGTCTTTTCACACCTTAAGTAATCAACAACAATTTATGTGGATTAAGCTGTGGATCCATAAACTATAGTTTACCCATTCTAAGATGCACATATTTTTTCATCCTTTAATCTCTCTGCAGTCAGGTTTCATCTTACAGTTGATGATGTGTTAATATTACTTGGCAATATTTTTCTTTTTCTTTCTTTCTTAGAGGTAAGGAGAAGAATGGTGGATATTACAATCAGTGACATTTCAGATTTTTTTGAAATATGGCGGTGGTTTCAATAGATGTGTCAATAACTTCAACTCTCCAAACTGTATTTCACAAATACTGGTATTAACTCAGTCCTTAGGGTTGCAGGGTTAGATCCCATGCCCACAAAAACAAGTTCTTTTAATTTTTTTTATTTCAATTGACATCTCTCAGAGTTCAGATGGTTCTTATCTGAGCTCTAACATGAGACAGAGCACAGAGCAGAGGCAAATTTAATTTCACCTGACACTTTTGCCCCAAGCTGATTAACCAGCTAACAACATGCTTTGATTAACTCCATGCGTCATAAGTATTTTGAATCTTTCTGCTTTCTTATCAAGACAGTGAAGGGCAATTCAGAGCACTGCACCTCCATAAACGATTAAGTCCAATTAGGCTATGTCCTCTCTCTGCAAGACTCACTGGCCATTCTCATTCAGTGAAAGAAACTTACCTGATTCTTATTCCACATTTTTCATCTCAAAGAAGAGACCTGAGCTTTCTAAATCTATCTTAGCCAAATGAGACTCTGGAGACCAAAAGCCCAATACAATGTCTTTAACAGAAGAATGAGCACAGCACAATGAGACTCTTCCTCAATGAAGCTACAAATCTTTAATAAGGACAACCAAACGCAGAACACAGAGACACACAGACACACAGACACACAGACACACACACACGATGCTTGGCATACTTGAATTTCTTGTTAAGGCCGTAAGTTTTGGATCTAGATAGAGATAGGGACAAAACAGTCAGCATGTGTGATTGAGGAAACAGCTGGCACCTGTAATGCACAAGCATTAACTAGGGTCATCCATGAACAAAGATTTTAAAAGATGTGACAAACAGAAAAAGGAGGCTACACGAATTTTTGGTGGACCTTGTTGTTTGGGTGACCAAGACAAGATCAGCAATAGTTAGGCTCCACAGATCACTCACTGTGTTCCAGACACTCATATACAATATCACTAATACCCATGACGATACTGTAGAGGAGGTTCTATTGTCTGAGGCTATGTAATGAGCCTGAGGTCACGGAATCAGCAAACACTGGGGCTGAGATTCAAACTCAGGACCCTCTCCTGCCAAAGTTCTTGCCATCTCTTTTCTGCCAAGTCACCTGTCATTTTCAGGCTTTGTTTCGTTTTCCAGCCCTAAAAAGAATTCCCCATGCTTCTCCAAATGAAATTACAGCTGCATCTCCAGGTGGTGGGTGACCTTCTCACTTTGCATATAACCTTGTGTTTCCCATTCAGGGCTGACAGGTAGCTATGGCCCTTCCTTTTTGAAAATGTCAGTGAGCCATCTTCAAGGGAAAAAGGCGATGCTGACATTCTACTTTTCCTGTGACTCCCTGGAGAACGTTTAATCCCCTTGACCTTATGGCTATTTAAAAAGAGTCAATCCCCAGACCTTGTCAGCTGGTGACAGCCAGCATTTTGTCTAGTGGGCACGGTTTGCAATGGGGAAGGGTAACATCTGGCTAGTGTTTAAAAATCAAAAGGGGTTTCTCAATGATTATTATTCATCAACAGTAATCAAAAGCATGTTTTGCCTGTATTGTTGTTTGTAGGCAAAAACAAATCCCAAGCACATACTCAAATTCTACATTGTTTTTATGATGAGCTAGCAAGATGCAGCTTTCTGTTGGAGAAGCAAAGACATCTAATTTTATTTTTATGTCACCAAAAATTTAATATTACAGGATTATTAATATTAAAGCATAATATCTATGGGCATTAATAACTATCACTTATGAAGCCAGACAATGACTTTAGTAATTTACATTATGCACTTGTATCCTCATAATGACTCTCCCATACGTATTTCCAATTTTACAGATGAAAAACTGAGACTAAGTCAGAGACACAGGACTGGGGCTGCTCTGAGAAATATTTGTCATTTGTTTATGACAATATTAGTATAGAAATTGAGAGTGTTTAGGAACTTTTACAGGCATTTGACACCACCATGACAACCAAGCAACCTCTCATTTTGCTAGTGATTTATTTTTACTTTTTGTATTTTCCAAAAGTATCACAAATGGATTGGAAATTAAAAACCAATTTGTCTTTCAGCACAGATGGTTTTAGAAACACTATTCCAAAAAAACTCTTCCTCTGGACTGATGGTCAAAATGTAGGAAAAATTAGATTCAAATAATTCTAACTTGCCATTTAATGATTTGTCATCTTCATCAAAGTGGCTAAGCTGTCAGAGTGGCTGACGGGGTCCAGGCATCTATATTATTTAAAGCTCTACAAAAGATGTAAGGTCTGGGAGGGTAACATCTTTAGTCTGTCTAATATATCCCAAAGGAATGGATACAACCCAAAGGAACAGTGTCTGGTACTAAGGAGATGCTTATTGCTATATATGTGAACAGATGAACGGCTTCTGATGGACAGATGTGCTTGAGAACCATTCTTTTCCACACTCTCATCCACTCTCGAGATTTTACCTATGTCGACATGCTAAAGGTTCCCATGAGCTTACATCCACATACTAACCTCAAAACCTGTGAATATGTTAGTTTACATGGCAAATGAGAAATAAGGCTGAAGATGGAATTAAGGTTGCTGATCAGTTGACATTAAGGTAGATTCACCTGGGATATCTAGGTAGTCCCAATATAATCACAAGGGTCCTTAAAAGTGGAGGAAGGAGGCAGAAGAGGAGAGTCTGAGAAAAATCTGACTACACAAGAATGGCCAGAGATGCAATGTTGCTGGCTTTGAAGATGGAAGAAAGGAATCATGAGTGGGTTCTATAAGCTGGAAAGGGCAAGGAAATGGATTCTTCCTTAGAAAAAGGAACACAGACCCACCAATACCTTGATTGTAGCCCAGTGAGACCCATGTTGAACTTCCAACCTACTGTAAGATAATAAATTTGTACTATTTTCAGCAAGTTTGTAGAGATTTGTTACAGTAGCCATAGGAAATTAATACACTGAGTGACAATATAGAAGGTAAGTAGAGAAGACACTTTGAGGGGCCTCATGAAGTTACGAGAGTCCAGGGAAACACTAAAAAGTAAGAGTCAGCCATAAAAACAGCTGGGGGAAGATTCCAGAGGGAAGAATGGAGTATTGAGTCCCAGAGGGAGGACTCCCCATGGCATATTCCAGGAGCAGAACGGAGGCCTGAGGGGCTGAGCTGAGGGAGTGAGAGGGAGTGTGAATGGGATAGAGCTGGACAGCTGGGCAGAGGTCCCATTCATGGCCTGCAGGGTCACAGCAGGGAGGCTGAGGTTTACTCTAAGAGCAGTAGATTGCTGTCAAGGTTTCAGCAAGGAGATAATACAATATACAAATGATCTTGTGGTTATAATCTCCTGGGTACTTCACAAGCAGCCCAGACTGAACTAAGTTCAAGGCTGGTCAGTAGTATGGAGATTGACCAAGTCACCCAACCCAGAGGCCTGAGAGGCATCCTAGACCTCTCCTTCCCAGCCCAGGCTCATTCATTTCCCCCCCCCCCAACCAGCTCTCCATACACAAACCCCGTGCTACATTCATGCGTCGAGAGAAGTTCTCACAGCTACCTCCCAGATGGGTCCCTGTCTCTGGCATTGCCCATCGTCGCTAACCATCCTCCACACTGTAGCAAAGCCACATGTCCAGTAGGCAAACCTGACCATCCCCTGCTTTAAACACTTGAAAGGTTTCCTATAGAAAACAAGATGAAGTCCAACTCCCAGGGCCTGCACTAGGGTGAGACAAGTGAGGCACTTTCCCTCCAGGAAAAGATTTAAGGAGGTGCCAAAACACTCAGCAATCAAAATGAATAATATATTAACTTTATTGTGATTTAATTTACATACCAAAAAGTTCATCTGTTTGAAGTGTGCAATCCAATGGTTTGGTATATTTACAAAATTGTGCAATCATTACCATATGCTAATTTTATAGCAGTTTTTTTTTTTTTTAATTTTTACTGGAGTATAGTTGATTTACAACTAATTTTGTAACAGTTTTATCACCCCCAAAGTAAACCTTGTACCTATTAATAGTCACTCTTCAGAACTCTTGCCACTCGCTCTAGCCCTAAGCAATCACCTAAACTACATTATATCTCTCTATATTTCCTTATTCTGGACATTTCATAGAAATGGGATCATATAATATGTAGTCTTTTGTGACTGGCTTCTTTCACTTAGCTTATGCTTTCAGGGGTCATCTATATTTCAACATGTATCAGTATGCCGTTCTTTTTTCATGGCCAAATATTATTCCATTGTATGGATATGCCTTATTTGCTGACCCATTCAAAAGAATGGATGGATATTTGGGCTGTTTCTATCTTTTGGTTACTATGAATAATGCTGCTATCAACATGCATGTACAAGTTTTGTGTGGCCAGATGTTCTCATTTCTCTTGGGAGAATACCTAAGAATGGAATTGCTAGGTCATATGACATCCCTCTGACTCTTTGAGGGACTGCCAAGCTGTTTTCCAAAGCTGCTGCACACTATTTTACATTACCATGAACCATGTAGGAGAGTTCCAATTTTTCCATATCCCTATCAGTATTTATCATGCTCTGTCTTTTTTATTATAGTCATTCTACTGAATGTGAAATATTATCTCATTGTGGCTTTGATTTCCATTTTGCTAATGACTAAGGATGTTGAGCAACTTTTCACATGCTTATTATAGCCATTCATATATCTTCTCTTAAGAAATGTCTACTCAAATCCTTTGCTCAGTTTTTAATTGGGTATTTGTTCCTTTATTATTGAGTTGTAAGCATTCCTTATATATTCTCAATACAAGTCCCTTAACAAATATATGATTTGCACATATTTTGTCCCTGTCTTTGAGCTGTCTTTTCAATTTCTTGATGGTATCCTTAGGAGCACAAAGGTTTTTAAGCATGATGAAGTCCAACTTATCAATATTTTATTTTATCACTTGTGGTTTTGTTGTCATATTTAAGAATTTTTTTTTGGCTAGACAAGATTTTATTGGGTACAAGATGATCATTTTTGATAAAGAATTATAGTAGAGATCTTAAATGAAGATAACAAGGCTTAAAGAAGTTTGGTCAAAAGACCAAAGCAGATCCAGACTTGCTACCTGCCTTGGAATATGGGATTATTACCTGTTACCATTTATCTGCAGCGCTTCAAAATTCTATTTGTTACAGAGCTTAAGAAGCAACTATCCCCTAAATAACGGTACCTGCCTCAGAGGGTTATTATGGAGACTGAATAAATATGAAATAGTGCCTGGCATATAATAAGCTATTATTAAAGGCCCCAGGAAACCTATGCTGCTGCTCATACTTCTTGCTTGTCTGAATACTGGAGGGGTAGGTAGCCTGGTGTAGCCATGTCTGGAAGGTGTCTAGAAGGGCACCACATGATATACAGAAGGATTCTCAGTCCTGAATCTGCCCTAGCCTCAAGAGCCCAGGAGGAATCCACCTTTGCCCCACTGACAACCCTCCCTCAGGACAATGATATGAGATAAGAACTACCCTTAAATCAAGGATAGAAACCCAGGGAAGCCAAGAGGTGCTCAACACTGTGCTTTTGACACAGAAAGCCTACCCTATGAACACCAGTGTTGTGTTTGTCTCCCCCTCCCTCTTTTAGTTCCAAAGGTACTGAAGCCTCTAACTCTGATCTTTTTACAGAACCAGTACCAGGCATTTATCAGAAGAGGCCAAGCTTTAGGTTTTCATACAGCCCTCCCAGTAGTGTAAAAGTAAATGTCAGTAATCTCATTGGGCTCTTAACCTGCAACCCAGCCTATAGCATAAATTGCAGTGCCTTGGCCAGTACTGTAGTAGGCCTTGCTCTTCTCCAGATATGGTGAAATGAAAAACCTTGCTTCGAGGTCTATTCTCTGTATCTACTTGCATTTCTCCTCAATACAATTTCTTGATTCTGAGACACTCTCACACCTCATTTTCCCCTAAAGAGGGAAAGCAAAAAGTAAATTCCTCTTACACTCAAAGGCTAATGTCCCCCAAAATGAAGAATCAACAAGGTCTCAGCTCAAGTTTAATAAAACTACAAAAGACCAAAAGTGATATCCTACTACTATACACATCAGTTTGCCTGCCCCATAATACAGCTCAGGCCATTCCTTCCAGAGGAAGAAAGGCTGGTCTCCCCAACCCCTGCAGGAAAGGCCTGTCTTGTCCCACACCACATCTGGGCTGAGTGCAAGGTCTTGTGTTTTAAGCATGACAATAATACAAAAGAGGATTTGTTCTCATGGCCACCTACTGCAGCCTGGCCCTAAAATGGCCCAGTGCTCACTTCTGTTTAGAGAAATATTCTTTGCTCTTCTGGACATCAGGCTTGATGGTATCACTGCCAGGCTTGCAGCCAGCTGGGCATACTTCCCCATGTTTGTCAGTAAACTAGAGGGCCTGAACTAGTCTCAGTGCCTCATCCAAAGAAAGGCCAACAGGAAGGTCATTTATGGTGGTCTGTGGAAGGATACCTTTATCATCAATAATAAAAAGGCCCCTGAATGAGATGCCTTCATTGGTCTTTAAAACCCCATAGTCCTGAGCAATGATGTGCTTGGGGTCTGATATCAAGGGAATGTTCATGGGTCCCAGTCCTCCTTGTTTCTTGGGTGTGTTGATCCATGCCAGGTGACAGAAGTGAGAATCCACAGAAGCACCAATCACTTGGCAGTTGAGTTTCTTAAATTCTTCTGCCCTATCATTGAAAGCAATGATCTCCTTGGGGCACATAAAGGTGAAGTCAAGAGGGTAAAAGAAGAACACAACATATTTTCCTTTGTAGTCAAATAGGCTGATATCTTTGAACTGACCATCTGGCATTACAGCAGTTGCTTTGAGCTGGGGGGCACGGTGCCCAATTTTGGCATTTCCCGAAGACATATTGCAATCAGCACTCCTCACAAGCCACAAAGGACAGTCAGGAAGCACACACGCCAGAAATTATTAATTAACTCATGATCATGAAGATTTATTCTCCATGTTTCCTTCTGGGAGTTTTATAGTTTTAGCTGTTACATTTAGGACTATGATATACTTTCAGCTAATCTTTGTGTATGATATGAGGCATGGGTCCAACTTCATTCTTTTGCATGTGGATATACAGTTGTTTGGGCAAATCTGCTAAAGAGATAAATATGCTTTAATGCAATAAAGACAAGATCAGTAACAGTGTCATGCTGAGGCCTATTGGATCCTGAGGCAAAAGAAAAAAATCAGTGATACTGATCCATCCTTATTTAAAATTTTGCTATTTTTATCTTGATTGCTAAGTTTTTGGAGTCTCTTTAAATGTGACATTTGAAGCACATGCCTCACTCACCTCACGCTAGTCACAGTCCTGATAACACCTAAGCTTAGCATACTAAGTCTTCCAAATCCTCACTCCTACCTGCCCTTCCAACCACCTGCATCTCAGCCCATCATACCTCAGCTTTATCACTAATAGTACAGAATTGTTCATATTTCCTGTACACATCATGCTGTGTCAGGCATTTGTCATTTTGATCATAGTCTTCACTTGGCTTGGAACACATTTCTCACTTTCCATTGCCTAGCTCATTGCCATCATACAAGGTCAGGTGCCAACCCTTCCAGAAGACTTCCTGGAATCTCCAGGTTGGATGAGATGTTTTTCATCTGTGCTCCCACACTGCTCTGTTTTCCTGCAACATCACCTATCACACTGTGTAATAATGACCTATTGCTTGTCTTCTCTCCCTCTGGACTGCAACTCTTTGTCCTTATGTCCAACTATGTCATATCCATCCAGACAGTGCCTAGAACATGACAGACGAGGAAATCAATGTTTCTTTAACAGTTCATATAAATGGGAGTATGTCAGGGAGAAAGCAATTTCATCTGCCTAGAGTGAGCAGAAAAGGTTTCCTCAAGGAACCTTCCTGGTAGGAAGACAGGAGCTAAGCATCTGTCACAGAAAGCCTGCCTGCTGAAAAGAGAGAGAGCAGAGGCTATGCCTGAGGCAAGAGCTGCTTTTCAGCACTCTGGTGATGAAACAAAAATCCCAAAACCACATTAGAGGGGCAGCCCCAGGTACAGGAGGGTGATACAGAAATTCAACAGCAGAAACTGGTCTTAGTGGCCTGCAAGTGAGACAGGGGAGAGGCTGCCTCCAGAGACTGCAGCAGTGAGCTAAAAATAAGTGCAAGTCCCCACTGAGCTCACTGAGTTCATTCATTCATTCATTGACTCACTCACTAGTCATCCCACAAACACTTATGGAGCATCTTTTGGGCACTGGTTGAGCCCTGGAATATAGGAGTCAAAGATCAGACTCTCACCCTAGAGAAAGTCATAGTCAAATAAACTATAACAAAACTACTATGTGCAGGATGGGATACCAAGAAAACAAGGATGTTCATAACAAAGTCTGGCTTTCAGTGGTTTGTTGGATTATTTCATTTGCCCCTCTAAATCCACTCTCCACCTTTATACACTCTGCTATACCCTGGGAGGCTGAATTCCTCAGAGTACACCGTTGAGCTCCTTTGTCCACTGACTTGCAACAGAATTTGGCCAGTATTGCACACCAACATGAGAAGGAAGAGAGAGAAGCAGTTAAGAGTGTGGCATTTATTACCATTGTTGTGGGGTTGCCTTAGGCTGGTTTTGCCCAAAGTCAAGGATCTTGTTGAAAGGTCCATTTCACACAGGCCTCTCTGTTCCCCAATTCTCTTTTTCCTCTCTCCACTACTTTGGACCTATGATGGCCAATAGATTTCATAGCCCTGTAGTACTGGGCTATTCTTTGTGGTTTCCCTAAACCCTGCCCCAGCTTTGTAAATAGTCCTTTATTAAATTCCTCCCAGATTACCCTAATGTGAGTGTACCCTCTGCTTCTCACTGGGACGTCCTTAGGGAGATGTGAGAAGAATATCAATAAACAGAAGATGGGAGGAGGAATCTCTTTGGACAGGTAAATGAATGCATATGGCCACGCACTGGGAATTAAGAGCATGGGGAAGAGTCAAAGTCAATGCCTTGGGATTGTTTGCATTTGTGCTTAGGAGGCTGGAATAGCACAGAGCAAAGATTGAGTGTTTCTGGGAGTCTGCCCCTAAAGGATAGCAGATTTGGAGGGCAAAGAATTTTTTTTTTCTCTCCAGAGAAATGCCCAGGGGTGGACAGCAATGAAGGCTTAATGAGTTTAACCCTTCAAGGTCAGTCCTTCTTCCCAGGTCACCCTGCGACCTCAGAGCAAAAGAAAGGGCAAGCTGATGCACCTCAAGCTCTAAAAAAAAGAAATATGGTTGTTTCCTAAGACCTATAGTATATATCAACAATAAAAGGACAATACAGAGCTCTGTCAAGTTATCTTAAAGGACAAAATGATTTCCAAGGCCTATAAAATTTGCCTGCAACCTGACATATCTAGAGGCTCTCTATGTTTCCAGCATGGGAACATCCACATTAAAAAGAAGCATTCATCAGGCTCTTTTATAACACGATGTCATCAAGCATTCAAATCACACTACTCACATCCCTCTTCTCAATTCCATCTCCCTCAAAAAACCTTAGGAGTATTATTTGTCTCCTTAATTGTTTTCCTGCAAAGGGGGAAAAATTATATATATCTCAGATATAGAGTACCCGACAAAAATATTTCATGTTGAAAATCAATGTATTTGGCATCAGTTATTATTATTCCTCAGTCTTCTGTACACATTGTTAGCATGGGTCAACAAACCCAAGTCCAGTAGGCTCTGGAATACTTGGAGTATGTGGATCCCCAAAGCTGGGGAATAGTCATGAACATCAATATTTGCCAGAGGCCCCTTGGCAGCCACCACTCAGTTGCCCCTGTACACACTAAGACACAATAGTACCTCAGCGGACCCTCTTTCCCTCATCCCCTTCTTGACTAGTTGATTGCTTAACCAAAATTCAGGACTTTACCTTAATCTATTTTCAGTTTCATAAGATGACTTTTGTCCATTGTTCTTCTTGACTGATTCTGTCAGTCACAGTATCTGCTGACTCTGTCAGACTAGAGTAATCCACAAATTTACAAGCAGGCATGACCCAAGTGATTGATAAAATTGTTAAACAGACAGGCAGAGGGGCTCTTCAATCATACCCTGGTTGCTCTTTTTTTAAGACTTGTCTATCTTTTTCCCTTGAAGTAGAGCCCAGAACCGAAATCAGGGTTACAGGTGCGGTCTAATCTGTGCATAACAGAGCATGACCCTCACCTCCCTCACCAATTCTGTGCTCCTACCGACCATGGTGAAGAACAAAATATCTCCCAACTCCATCATGGCTCAAGTTGTTGCCAATGAAACTCCTCAATGATTCTGCTGGTATTACATCACATCAGTCTACCTTGTTGGTTTCCTTTGGGATTCAAGTGTAGGCTATTTGATTCTTTTTCATTTCTGTCTTATTTTCCTCAGACTGCTGCCTCAACAGTCTGCGTTGAGATCTATTGGGAAACTGGGACAATGGATCAGACACTTGGTACCTCTCATTCCTCTGCTTTGGTTTAACTCCCTAGCACCATCCTGTCCCTACTTTTGTCTCTGTATTTTAGTTCTAAACTAAAGAGGCATAAACTGCTCTGGGTCTCTGCAATGCCCTCTAGACTGTGTATATGCTGCAAACTCTTCAATACAGAAAAAGTCTCAGATTAACACAAAAGTCAACACCCAGGCTCTGGCCCACTCCCCTCAAGCACTGGCCCATGCCACAGAAGATCCAGTAGCAAAAGGATATGGGAAGTCTCCAAAACCTATGGCCAGGAGACTGGGGTCTACCTCTCTCTCCACACTTAGAAGGCTATCACAGGGTGGTGAGCAGCATATGGTACAACAGACTGAGGATACACCAGGACTCTTTCTGCTACTCTCCAGCTGTAGCAGAAGTTGTTCTTTGCTCTACAGCATCATTCCCTTCTTCTCTAAAGAATAGAACTCCATTTTTAGCAAAGCACATATGACCACCTGGAATCAAAACATTTCCAGCTCCTTTACAGCTGACAGTGGTCATGAGACAAAGTTCTCATCAATGAGATGCGAGAGATTGGGTCATAAAGGACTCTGAGGAAGGTTTCTTAAAGGGGTGGGTTGGGAGGAGTGATCTTTTGTCCTTACCTGCTGATGCTTGCTGCTTTCCTGGAATGTGAATGTGGTGATTGGCCTTCCATCCACTGGCTTTTCCTGCAAACATCTTGGGACCATGCAGTAAACCTGAAGGTAGAAGTGGGCTGTAGAGGATTATGGAGGAGAAAGATTGAAGCCTGGTCTGAAGGCCATCATACCAGACCTAGATTACCTCAACACTGGCTTCTTTTATAGAAGTAGCAAATAAGCCTCCATTAACTTAAGCCACACTGGGACTTCCCTGGTGGCACAGTGGTTAAGAATCCGCCTGCCAATGCAGAGGACATGGGTTTATGCCCAGGTCCAGGAAGATCCCACATGCCATGGAGCAACTGAACTCATGTACCACAACTACTGAGCCTACACTCTAGAACCCGCGAGCCACAACTGATAAAGCCCATGCATCTAGAGCCTATGGTCCACAACAAAGAGAAGCCACCACAATGAGAAGCCTGCACACCACAACAAAGAGTAGCCCCCACTCACCGCAGCTAGAGAAAGCCTGCGTGCAGCAACGAAGACCCAATGCAGCCAATAAATAAATAAATAAATAAATAAATAAAAATTATTTAATTAAAAAAAAAAAAACTTAAGCCACCTTCCAGGATCTGCTTTCTGCTGTATTCAAGTAAAGTTATCCCTAGCTGCTTGACTTTGGAAAAGGCTTTTGCTGTCTAGCCCTATTTCTCCAGCTGCAAATTGAGACTAACAATGTGATATGGAGGGAAAAAACACACTGGATACCCCACTCTTCCTTATTCACTTAGCACACTTTTACTCAGCACCTGTCATAGGTCAAGCATTACAAGATGCTAAGAATATGACAGCAAAGATACAAGAAATTCAGTCTGCAGGTGTTGTTTTATGACCATTTTTCATTTCTTTATTTGTCTCTTTCTTCCTTTCTTTCATTCCTTCTTTCTTTCAACAAAAACTTATTAAGTATCAACAAAGGTGCCAGCCATGGGACAAGCCCTGGGGCTAGAGCTACCATATTTAGCAAATAAAAATACAAAGACAACAAATAATTTTTTCAGTATAAGCCTGCCCTTTGCAATTGTTTTATACTAAAAGTGTATTGGTTGTTTAACTGAAATTCAAACTTAAATTCAAATTGTCCTATATTTTATCTGACAGTCTTCCCTTGGGCTACTATGGTAAGTTAGACTAAAAGATTTGGTCTTCAAAGAGCTCCCTTCCTAGTGGAGGGGACAGCTAGTAAACTAGTGGGGAGCTGAGCATCATCACTGAAGGTAGGGATGAGCAACATGAAGAAAATAAACCAGCTATGGTGACAGGAGAGGTTGCTTTTCCAGATATCTGGATGTTGACATGGAGCCAACCAAGCCAGAGGAGGCCAAGTCCAGGCAGAGGAGTCAGCAAGAGCAAAATCAAAAGCCCTCAGGTGGGAACATGTTTGGAGTGTCCTGAAATTCCAAGGCCAGTGTGGTCAGTATCAAAGAGGAAAAGGTAGACCCAAGTCAAGTCACGTAGAGTCTGTAGGTGAAAGAAAGGCAATGGACTTTGTTTTAAGAGTAAGAGGCAGCCATTAGAAGGTTATTATCATGGGAGTGGTAAGATTCAGTTTATATATTTTTATTTAGTCTTTTAAATTGTGGTAAGAACATTTAACATAAGATCTGCCCTTTCAATAGATTTTTAAGTGCACAATACAGTGTTGTTTCCTAAAACGCACAGTGTACAGCAGATCTGTAGCACTGATTCATCTTTCACAACTGAAACTTTACACCTGTTAATTAGCAACTCCCCACTTCTTCCCTTCCCCAGCTCCTGGCAGTCACCTTCCTATTCTTCACTTCTATGAGTCTCTTATTTTAAATACCTCATGTAAATGAAATCATGCAGTGATTTTCCTTCTGTGACTGGCTTATTTCACATAGCATAATGTCCTCCAGATTCATCCATGTTGTCACAAGTGGCAGGATTTCCTTTTAGCTTTAAAAGACCTTCCTGACTGCTGTGTGGGGATGATATAGAGCTGGAGGGGTGAAGGCAGCAGCAGGGAAAAGAATGAGGAGGCTTTTCAATAACTCAGCTGAACTGATGGAGGCTTCAGCTGGGGAATAATAGAGTTGCTGGTGAGGATGATCCAATAGGGGATGCATTTTGGAGGTAGAACAGAAAAGACTGGTAAATAGAGTAACAATGGGGGCTGCAGGAGAGATGGGAATCATATATGACTTCTAGGACTTAGTCCTGAGTAGCTGAGAAAAGGGGTTCTCATTTCCCATGATGGGGAACACCACTCCAGTGGGTGGGGTGGAGTAGGACATCAAGGGGTCTGTCTTGGCCAGGTACCTTCCATTAAATATTCAAATGGAGATATTAACTATTCAAAGTTTTTTTTATTACCCCTAAATTATAAAGAAAACTGATGTCCAGAAAAGTTTAAAAAGCAAAATTCACACCCAAATCTGTCCAGATTCAGCTTATTTCACTAGACCACATTATTTCAACCCCCACCCCATGCAGAAATAAGCTGAGTACTAAATGAGGTGATAGATTTTCAACTATAATGACTATGAATGTGGGATGCTGTCTGAAGACGAACCAGGACATGGAATCCACAGGACTGAAGGAACAGGTGAAATGTGCCCAGCTCTGCCTGGGAGTTGGGTCCACCATATGCCAGAGTCAATTACACTTCCCAAGACAGGCTGTTCCAAAGCCAGGAACACCATCACACCATCACCTGTGAATCATTTACACTGCCTTCACTAAATAATTGACCTCCACATAGCAAAATGGGTCCACAAGTTCCCCAAACATCATGAGGCTGGTGCATAATTTGCAGAGCAATGCTCGACATTTCCATGCAGGGAGAATGAAGCTTGGACAGCTGCCAAAGTTGACAAGGGTGTCAGCTGGAATGAGAGGAGCAGCAGCTCCAAGGAAGATTGTGTCTGAGAAGCAAAAGCAACTACTCAATCCTAGATTCCCAAGGCAAAAGCAAGACAGGGAAATATGAGAGTCAGACTACCTCTGTTCAGGAGTGGGAGCCAGGAAGAGGGAGCACATTGTTAGCATGTGTTTTGGAAGTCTAGGAAAATATTATTGGTGCCACACTCTTCCTGATTTCTGAGAATCTGAGACCCAATTAATCAATCCTGTCCTTTGCAAATCATCATTGCCTCTGGCAAGAAGCATATTTAGTAAATAACCAAGCATTTTGAGATGATGGGATATAACAATGTGGGTTTGGGGAAAGGATATTGGAAGTGCAGTTTTCTGTGCCTGGAATTCTTTCTTCTTTCCCCCTTATGCACTTGAAAAATTCCTGCTCCTTTTTCAAGAATCATCTCAAGGATCACTTCCTCCAAGAAGCCTTCCTTCACATACTCAGGCAAACCAAATTTCCCTTCTCATGAAAAACTACATTTTGTAAATGTTGTTCTCCTACAGTGGACTGCAAGATTCTTGTTGACAGGGAACATGCTGAAATCTGTAGTCATAATAAGCAATAGATATATAGATGGTATATGGATAAATGTAGAACAAAAGAATGAAACAAACAAGACAAAAACTGTGACTTACAAGATATTTTCCCAGCCATTGCATAGAGTATTGCTGCTTTAAGGATCAACAGTAATATCAGAAGAGCATGTCAAAATGAGTATGAAAGAAGCAAACACACAGTTTACTCAACATCTTCAAGAATCTTTCTGCAATTTGATCTACATGAACGAATACTTGCCATTTCTGACCCCATGTCGGCTTCAGCCCTTTGAGTTTGGCATCTGGTTGATGCTATAATGACCTGACTCTTAACTGGGTGATTGAATTCTTGAATCGACACATATATTTTTAGAGTGAGTTTCCAGCCCTGTCACCTGGAAGCTGTGTGACCTCAGTTTAGTAAGTTAACTTCTCTGAACTTCAGCATTCTTATTTGTAAAACAAGCACATTACTAGTATATTATCAATATACCTACCTCTTTGTGATGCTGTAAATATTAAATGAGATAGTGTATGTTAAGGTCAGCATAAGTATCTAGCACATAGTAAGCATTGAATAAAATTTGGCTATTACTATGTTTTTGCTTTACTCCAAGAGGTATGGTTTACTCTGTCTCTGTACTTGCCTTCTATTTTCTCTACCAGCACCACACACCTTCAGCTAGGCTCTGGGACTTGCTGTCTGAATACAAAATACCCAATGGGCGGGAAGATGGCGGAAGAGTAAGACGCGGAGATCACCTTCCTCCCCACAGATACATCAGAAATTCATCTACACGTGGAACAACTCCTACAGAACACCTACTGAACGCTGACAGAAGACCTCAGACCCCCCAAAAGGCAAGAAACTCCCCCACATACCTGGGTAGGGCAAAAGAAAAAAGAATAAACAGAGACAAAAGGATAGGGATGGGACCTGCACCAGTGGGAGGGAGCCGTGAAGGAGGAAAGGCTTCCACACACTACAAGCCCCTTCGCGGGCGGAGACTGCAGGTGGCGGAGGGGGAAAGCTTCGGAGTAGCGGAGGAGAGCACAGCAACAGGGGTGCGGAGGGCAAAGTGGAGAGATTCCGGCACAGAGGATCGGTGCCCTCAGGCACACACCAGCCCGAGAGGCTTGTCTGCTTGGCCGCCGGGGCGGGCGGGGCTGGGAGCTGAGGCTCGGGTATCGGGTTTCAGTCGGAATGCAGGGAGAGTACTGGGGCTGGCGGCAGGAAGAGAGCCTGAAGGGGTTAGTGCACCACGGCTAGCCCGGAGGGAGTCCGGGGAAAGGGTCTGGAGCTGCCGAAGAGGCAAGAGGCTTTTTCTTCCCTTTTGTTTCCTGGTGCGCGAGGAGAGGGCATTAAGAGAGCTGCTTGGGGAAGCGCCGGAGACGGGCGCGAGCCGCGGCTAAAGGCGCGGACCCCGGAGCCGGGCGTGGGACGCTGGGGCTGCTGCTGCCGCCGCCGCGGGGCCTGTGTGCGAGCGCGGGTCACTGTCCGCCCCACCTTCCGGGGGGCCTGTGCACCCCGCCACTGCCGGGGTCCCGGGACCCGGGGACGGCTTTCTCGGAAAAGCGCACGTAGCGCCTCGGTCTGCTGCAACGTCACGCCGGCCTCTGCCGCCGCAGGCCCGCCCCACACTACGCGCCCCTCCCTCCCCTCTGCCTGAGTGAGCCAGAGCCCCCGAATCAGCGGCTCCTTTAAACCCGTCCTATCTGAGCGAAGAACGGACGCCCTCCGGCGACCTACGCGCAGAGGCGGGGCCTGGTCCAAGGCTGAGACCCGGGAGCTGTGAGAGCAGAGAAGAAACAGGGAAATCTCTCTGTGCAGCCTCGGAGGCAGCGGATTAAAGCTCCACGGACTGCTTGATGTGCCCTGCGTCTGTGGAGTGCATGAATGGACAGCGAATCATCCTAAATTGAGGAGGTGGACTTAGAGAGCAAGATTTCAGACTTCTCGCCCTTTTCCTCTTTTTACAACGAATTATCCCAAATTGAGGAGGTGGACTTGGAGAGCAAGATTTTTGATTTTTGCCCCCTGCTCTCTTTTTGTGAATGTGTATGTGTATTCTTCTGTGTAAGATTTTCTCTGTATAGCTTTGCTTCCACCATATGTCCCAGGGTTCTATCTGTCCGTCTTTTTTCAATAATTACTTTTTAATTTTAATAATGCTACTATATTTCATACTTTATTCTATTTTACTTTACCTGCTCTTTCTTTTTTCCCTACCTTCCCTTCCTCCCTCTGTCCCTCCTTTCCTTCTTTCTCTCTTTCTTTCCTTCCTCCCTCCCTCCTGTCTTTCTTTCCTTCCTCCCTCCCTCCCACGCTTCTTCCTTTCACTTTCTTTTTCTTTCCTTCCTCCCTCCCTCCCTCCTGTCTTTCTTTCTTTCTTTCTTTCTTTCCTTCTTTCATTCCTCCCTCCCTCCCTCCCTTCTTCCATTCACTCTTCCTTTTTCTTTCATTCCTCCCTCCCTCCCTCCTTTCTTTCTTTCTTTCTTTCCATCCTTCCTCCCTCCCTCCCTCCTTTCTTTCTTTCTTTATTCCTTCCTTCCTTTCTTTCCTTCTTCCTTTCGTTCTCTCACTCTTTCTTTCTTCTACTAATTATTTCTACTTTTTCTCCCTTTTATTCTGAGCCGGGTAGATGAACGGCTCTTGGTGCTGCAGCCAGGAGTCACTGCTGTGCCTCTGAAGTGGGAGAGCCAAATTCAGGACACGGGTCCACAAGAGACTTCCCAGCTCCACATAATATCAAGCGGCGAAACTCTCCCAGAGATCTCGATCTCAACACCAGCACCCAGCTTCAGTCAACGACCAGCAAGCTACAGTGCTGGTCACCCTATGCCAAGCAACTAGCAAGGCAGGAACACAACAACACCCATTAGCAGAGAGGCTGCCTAAAAACATAATAAGGCCACAGGCACGCCAAAACACACCACCAGACGTGGACCTGTCCACCAGAAAGACAAGATCGAGCCTCAACCACCAGAACACAGGCACTAGTCCCCCCCACCAGGAAGCCGACACAACCTACTGAAACAACCTTAGCCACTGGGGACAGACATCAAAAACAATGGGAACTACGAATCTGCAGCCTGCAAAAAGGAGACACCAAACACACTAACATAAGCAAAATGAGAAGACAGAAAGACACACAGCAGGTGAAGGAGCAAGATAAAAATCTACCAGACCTAACAAATGAAGAGGTAATAGGCAGTCTACCTGAAAAAGAATTCAGAATAATGATAGTAAAGATGATCCAAAATGTTGGAAACAGAATAGACAAAATGCAAGAAACAGTTAACAAGGACCTAGAAGAACGAAAGATGAATCAAGCATCGATTAAAAACACAATAAATGAAATGAAAAATACTCTAGATGGGATCAATAGCAGAATAACTGAGGCAGAAGAATGGATAAGTGAGGTGGAAGACAAAATAGTGGAAATAACTGATTCAGAGCAAAATAAAGAAAAAAGAATGAAAACAACAGAGGACAGTCTCAGAGACCTCTGGGACAACATTAAACGCACCAACATTCGAATTATAGGGGTTCCAGAAGAAGAAGAGAAAAAGAAAGGGACTGAGAAAATATTTGAAGAGATTATGGTTGAAAACTTCCCTAATATGGGAAAGGAAATAGTTAATCAAGTCCAGGAGGCACAGAGAGTCCCATACAGAATAAATCCAAGGAGAAATACGCCAAGACATATATTAATCAAACTGTCAAAAATTAAACTCAAATCATGTTAAAAGCAGCAAGGGAAAAACAACAAATAACACACAAGGGAATCCCCGTCAGGTTAACAGCTGATCTCTCAGCAGGGACTCTGCAAGCCAGAAGGGAGTGGCAGGACATAATTAAAGTGATGAAGGAGAGAAAACTGCAACCAAGATTACTCTACCCAGCATGGATCTCATTCAGATTTGATGGAGAAATTAAAACGTTTACAGACAAGCAAAAGCTGAGAGAGTTCAGCACCACCAAACCAGCATTACAACAAAAGCTAAAGGAACTTCTCTAGGCAAGAAACACAACAGAAGGAATATACCTACAATAATGAACCCAAAGCAATTAAAGAAATGGGAATAGGAACATACATATCAATAATTACCTTAAATGTAAATGGACTAAATGCTCCCACCAAAAGACACAGATTGGCTGAATGGATACAAAAACAAGACCCATATATATGCTGTCTACAAGAGACCCACTTCAACCTAGAGACACATACAGGTTGAACGTAAGGGGATGGAAAAAGATATTCCATGCAAATGGAAATCAAAAGAAAGCTGGAGTAGCAATTCTTATATCAGACAAAATAGACTTTAAAATAAAGACTATTAGAAGAGACAAAGAAGGACACTACATAATGATAAAGGGATCGATCCAAGAAGAAGATATAACAATTGTAAATATTTATGCACCCAACATAGGAGCACCTTAATACATAAGACAAAGACTAACAGCCATAAAAGGGGAAATCGACAGTAACACACTCATAGTAGGGGACTTTAACACCCCACTTTCACCAATGGACAGATCATCCAAAATGAAAATAAATAAGGAAACAAAAGCTTTAAATGATACATTAAACAAGATGGACTTAATTGATATTTATAGGACATTCCATCCAAAAGCAACAGAATACACATTTTTCTCAAGTGCTCATGGAACATTCTCCAGGATAGATCATATCTTGGGTCACAAATCAAGCCTTGGTAAATTTAAGAAAATTGAAATTGTATCAAGTATCTTTTCCGACCACAATGCTATGAGACTAGACATCAATTACAGGAAAAGATCTGTAAAAAATACAAACACATGGAGGCTAAACAGTACACTACTCAATAACGAAGTGATCACTGAAGAAATCAAAGAGGAAATTAAAAAATACCTGGAAACAAATGACAATGGAGACACAACGACCCAAAACCTAGGGGATGCAACAAAAGCAGTTCTAAGGGGGAAGTTTATAGCAATACAATCCCACCTTAAGAAACAGGAAACATCTCGAGTAAACAACCTGACCCTGCACCTAAAGCAATTAGAGAAAAACAACAAATAACCCCCAAAGCTAGCAGAAGGAAATAAATCATAAAGATCAGATCAGAAATAAATGAAAAAGAAATGAAGGAAACGATAGCAAAGATCAATAAAACTAAAAGCTGGTTCTTTGAGAAGATAAACAAAATTGACAAACCATTAGCCAGACTCATCAAGAAAAAACAAGGAGAAGACTCAAATCAATAGAATTAGAAATGAAAAAGGAGAAGTAAAAACTAACAATGCAGAAATACAAAAGATCATGAGAGATTACTACAAGCAACTCTATGCCAATAAAATGGACAACCTGGAAGAAATGGACAAATTCTTAAAAATGAACAACTTGCCAAGACTGAATCAGGAAGAAATAGAAAATATGAATAGACCAATCACAAGCACTGAAATTGAAACTGTGATTAAAAATCTTCCAACAAACAAAAGCCCAGGACCAGATGGCTTCACAGGCGAATTCTATCAAACATTTAGAGAAGAGCTAACACCCATCCTTCTCAAACTCTTCCAAACAATTTCAGAGGAAGGAACACTCCCAAACTCATTCTACGAGGCCACCATCACCTTGATACCAAAACCAGGAAAGGATATCACAAAGAAAGAAAACTACAGGCCAATATCACTCATGAACATAGATGCAAAAATCCTCAACAAAATACTAGCAAACAGAATGCAACAGCACATTAAAAGGATCACACACCATGATCAAGTGGGGTTTATTCCAGGAATGCAAGGATTCTTCAATATACGCAAATCAATCAATGTGATACACCATATTAACAAATTGAAGGAGAAAAACCATATGATCATCTCAATAGATGCAGAGAAAGCTTTCGACAAAATTCAACACCCATTTATGATAAAAACCCTACAGAAAGTAGGCATAGAGGGAACTTTCCTCAACATAATAAAGGCCATATATGACAAACCCACAGCCAACATCATCCTCAATGGTGAAAAACTGAAACCATTTCCACTAAGATCAGGAACAAGACAAGGCTGCCCACTCTCACCACTCTTATTCAACCTAGTTGTGGAAGTTTTAACCACAGCAATCAGAGAAGAAAAGGAAATAAAAGGAATCCAAATCGGAAAAGAAGAAGTAAAGCCGTCACTGTTTGCAGATGACATGATACTATACATAGAGAATCCTAAAGATGCTACGAGAAAACTACTAGAGCTAATCAATGAATTTAGTAAAGTAGCAGGATACAAAATTAATGCACAGAAATCTCTGGCATTCCTGTATACTAATGATGAAAAATCTGAAAATGAAATCAAGGAAACACTCCCATTTACCATTGCAACAAAAAGAATAAAATATCTAGGAATAAACCTACCTAAGGAGACAAAAGACCTGTATGCAGAAAATTATAAGACACTGATGAAAGAAATTAAAGATGATATAAATAGATGTAGATGTGTACCATGTTCTTCGATTGGAAGAATCAACATTGTGAAAATGACTCTACTACCCAGAGCAATCTACAGATTCAATGCAATCCCTATCAAACTATCACTGGCATTTTTCACAGAACTAGAACAAAAAAATTCACAATTTGTTTGGAAAAACAAAAGACACTGAATAGCCAAAGCAATCTTGAGAACGAAAAACGGTGCTGGAGGAATCAGGCTCCCTGACTTCAGACTATACTACAAAGCTACAGTAATCAAGAAAGTGTGGTGCTGGCACAAAAACAGAAAGATAGATCAATGGAACAGGATAGAAAGCCCGGAGATAAACCCACACACATATGGTCAACTTATCTTTGATAAAGGAGGCAGGGACGTACAGTGGATAAAGGACAGCCTCTTCAATAAGTGGTGCTGGGAAAACTGGACAGGTACCTGTAAAAGTATGAGATTAGATCACTCCCTGACACCATACACAAAAACAAGCTCAAAATGGATTAAAGACCTAAATGTAAGGCCAGAAACTTTCAAACTCTTAGAGGAAAATATAGGCAGAACACTCTATAACATAAATCACAGCAAGATCCTTTTGGACCCACCTCCTAGAGAAATGGAAATAAAAACAAAGATAAAAAAATGGGACCTAATGAAACTTCAAAGCTTTTGCACAGCAAAGGAAACCATAAACAAGACCAAAAGACAACCCTCAGAATGGGAGAAAATATTTGCAAATGAAGCAACTGACAAAGGATTAATCTCCAAAATTTATAAACAGCTCATGCAGCTCAATAGCAAAAAAACAAACAACCCAATCCAAAAATGGGCAGAAGACTTAAATAGGCATTTCTCCACAGAAGATATACAGACTGCCAACAAACACATGAAAGAATGCTCAACATCATTAATCATTAGAGAAATGCAAATCAAAACTACAATGAGATATCATCTCACACCAGTCAGAATGGCCATCATCAAGAAACCTAGAAACAATAAATGCTGGAGAGGGTGTGGAGAAAAGGGAACACTCTTGCACTGCTGGTGGGAATGTGAATTGGTACAGCCACTATGGAGAACAGTATGGAGGTTCCTTAAAAAACTACAAATAGAACTACCATATGACCCAGCAATCCCACTACTAGGCATATACCCTGAGAAAACCATAATTCAAAAAGAGACATGTACCAAAATGTTCATTGCAGCTCTATTCACAATAGCCCGGAGCTGGAAACAACCTAAGTGTCCATCATCGGATGAATGGATAAAGAAGATGTGGCACATATATACAATGGAATATTACTCAGCCATAAAAGGAAACGAAACTGAGCTATTTGTAATGAGGTGGATAGACCTAGAGTCTGTCATACAGAGTGAAGTAAGTCAGAAAGAGAAAGACAAATACCATATGCTAACACATATATATGGAATTAAAAAAAATGTCATGAAGAACCTAGGGGTAAAACGGGAATAAAGACACAGACCTACTTGAGAATGGACTTGAGGATATGGGGAGGGGGATGGGTAAGCTGTGACAAAGCAAAAGAGAGACATGGACATATATACACTACCAAACGTAAGGTAGATAGATAGTGCCAATCAGCCGCAGAGCACAGGGAGATCAGCTCAGTGCTTTGTGACCGCCTGGAGGGGTGGGATGGGGAGGGTGGGAGGGAGGGAGATGCATGAGGCAAGGGATGTGGGAACAGATGTATGATTGATTCACTTTGTTATAAAGCAGAAACTAATAAAAAAAAATTAAAAAAAAAAATACCCTACAGGCAGTCCCAGAATGTGTTTGACAACCACAGGCTCCATCCTTTTAATGGTAACCTATTTCCATTCTCTGGACTCTTCTAAAGATCACAATTAAAGAACTGAATGATCTTAAATTGTTTTTAAGTTAGCAGTCTGTGCTACTTTGAAAGCAACTCCCCACAAAGACTGGGTCATATAAAGCCCGGACTTACATTTGTGTTAATTGATCTTAAAGCTATAGTAACAGGTAAAATTTAAATAACATTAACTATATGCTTGGCACTTTTCAAAGTATTTTACATTTTTCTTATGATAAATTGAGGCACAGAAAAGTATCCTGTGTATGAAGATAGGGCTTGTTATACTATGTTTAGGAGAGCTTGCTGTTTGGGAGTAGATAATAAGTTCATATACCTGAGGAAATAAATACATTATCACGATTAAAGTGTCCAATATTTCCCAGTTTTGACATCAAGGAAGAGACAGTTTCTCGTACAGAAAACCAAGCCTTGTAAGGTGTAGATGGGCAAGAAAAAGGGTGCTCATCTTCTTCTGAACCCACTCTCTTTAGTTAAGATTTTTATGTATCTAAACATACTTGAAGGAAGGTGGGAGAAATTGGCAATAGCCTCAGAAAAGTGTGTGAATGGGGGAAAAGCTGGGAGACAGCCTGTGAAGAGCCCAAGGCTGCTGTTAGATAGCAAATATCCTATAAACCAAAATATCAGGTAGTACACTGCTCTCTGGGGTTAAGTCTCCTCTGTGACCTCAGAGTCCTGCTGGTCATTCTTGCCTGATTCTGTTGTACCATGGAAAATGAAGGAATGGATTTAGCTCTACCTTGGATGCATGTGAAAGCAAGTCTCTGAAAATAGCTTTGTTGGCAGCAACAATAATAAGAAGCCAAAGGGATGGGTGTGTCTCTGGGATGAGAAAGAACCCTTACCTACTATGGGGAGCTTCCCCATCCATTGTTGTCCAAGGTGGTTGAGGATTAAACTTTATTAAAGGCTCTGGTATATTTCTTTACCTGTCCAAAGGTGAACGAAACCCAAAGGAGAATGAAAAAGGAGGTTTCTTTCAGCCAAATCTGGAGGCTGCTCTAGGTCAGGTAATTGGGGTCCCAGGGAAAGAAAGAAAAATAAATTAAATTCCTTCATCTGGAAAATAAATACCAAATGGAAAGTTAGTGTATGAACTGCATGAGTGAGTAAGGGAGGTTTAATTCTCTAATCATTGCCTCTAGTTTTCCCATGGAGATAAGCAGCAAGTTGGTGGGGAGAGATAATCAGGGCATAAATACTGTGCCTCCCTGGCTTCTCTTACCTAATTAAATAATAAAAATATTTCCCCTTAACTACTTAGTTCTGTTTTAAAAAATTTTTAAGACAATATTTTAATCTTATGCTTGATTTGAAACAAAACCACAGATTTATTTAGCAAACTCCAATGACACTGAATTCAGTGTTGGGACTTCAATATGATAGGATCTCAATATGATGAGCTCCCCCAGAAAGCATCACTTCTGACCCCACTGGACACTTCTCACAACACACTTCCACACACTTCTATGACATTTTAGTTCTCAAATGGTGTTTTTTCACCATTTCAGCATCCATTTACAAAATTCACCACCAAGAGTCTATGATTTCACTAATGTTCACTTATGTTCTTTTGAAATATTGTGTCTATTAAGCAAACTACATATATTAAGTAATAATTAGTTTGTTTCCCCCATTTTGTATTTAAATTTTCCAAAAAAGTGTTTCTTTCAAGTGATCGACTTGAAATTGATCAATAGAATCCCAGCCAATATGTATGTATTCATTCAAAGATCATGAATAGAGTGAGTGTCTACTATGTGCCAGGTATTGTTTGGGATATTTGGAATAACACAGTGAACAAAATGTTTTTAAAAATTCCAGGTCCTTGATTAGCACAAATTCTAGTGGAAAAGTAAAGTCAAGACAAATTTACAAGAAAATAATAAGTAAATTATATTCTGTACTATAAGGTCATAAGTGCTATTAGAAAAAGGAAAACAATGTCAGCGCAATATCCATGAATATGTATGGGGGTGACTTGGCGAACATTGGTGGGGGTGGTTAGGGGGTAGCTTAAAATAGACTGGTCAGCCCAGAATTCATGGAGAAAGTGCCGGTTAAAGGAAGAAAGAGTGAGCCATAAGTATATCAGGGGGCTGAGTATTCTAAGCAAAGCCAGGAACATCAAAACATGCTTAGTGTCAGGGGCACAGCTGGCCCTGGTACAGCTGGGCAGAATCCAAGGAGAGAGTTGTAGATGATGCAAAGAGATAGCTGAAGAAGACATGGTGGAGAGCTGCATTGGGCGTTGGAAAGACAATGCCTTCACTCCAAGGAATGGAGAGCCTTGGAGGATTTTAAAGCAAGGAATGACATGGTAAGAAAAGTATCATTTTTCCTAGGCTGTACAGTTCTATTTCATCTACCTATAAGATATCCAGCAGGCTTCCTGGAGTATTGAAAATACCTGAAACATCTTCCAGGACCACCTCTGGTCTACAGGAAAAGTCCAAGAATCTAGGCTTGCTGCCAATATTTGTGTTACAGAGGAGAAAATGGAAACCCAGAATAGGCAGTGGACTAGCCTATGGTCAGCCCCTGAGCTGAGACTTAAACTCACAAGTTTTGGAAAAAAATTCTAGTGAGGAAGTAAGCTTATTATAGAATATTTGTCAGACTGAAATCAATCAAGTACCTTCCAGCTGATGGGAAAGATAGCTTTTCAAGAATAAGAACTTGAAAATGCTCAGCCCAAGGCAACCCCTTCTAAGAATATTTCTCTACTCCCATCCCCGAGTGGGAAATGAGTGAGTGCTGCCAGTTCCAGACCTCCATAGCTGTTGGTGCACATTCATGACAACTGTCCTGTATGGAGCCTTTACTGTGGACCAGGCATTTAACCCCCATAATCTCTAAACTTCTCAGCAACCTCTGAGGCAGGTACAATTCTCTTTATTTTACAAATGAATACATGGAGCCTCAAGGAATTTCAGTAATTTTCTCAGAATCACACAGCTAGCAAGATGCAGAGTTCTACTGCACACAGCCTTGGAAACCCATCGTGTTGCAGATTTGGATTCAAGTCAATTTTCAGCTGTGAATAAGTGCCAGCAAAGGCTGGGAGCTCATCTCTTTCAGTCACACTGGATCCCCGGCAACTAGAGTAGTACTGGGCCCAAAGGGGATGCTCAGTGGATATTTGCTGAATGATGTTCTCTCTGAGGCTCAAATTCCTAATATATAACATTCTGATTCCATATAAAAATTGAACTAGATAATAAAGGAGAAAGTGTTTTATAAGTCACAAAGACCTATATAATGGTTATTCCAAACCTGAGATGCTATGATTTGACCTTTAGTTTCTGTTATGTCTGTACCTTTCCTCTCTTAATAGCCTGTAAATAAGCTACGATGTATGATGGAACATTGTGCCACCATGTAGTCTGATGAATAAATAATCAGGAAGAGGACTTTGTTTGGGAGATGATACAAAAGGCATACAAGAATTAAATCAAAATAACTATGCATACCTCAAACTGTACCTGTGCACTGTATCCTATAGGACCTGGCCCTTTAAAAACTGACAACCAAAGTTGTCACTCTCAGGAGTCTGAACTCTTCTCTCAAGTTCAGGACTTCTGACTTGCGAGTCATTCTCCTTCAGTGCCTGTATCAACTTGCGTAAACAACTACAGAAATCAATGGATGCTGCAGCTGGATGGGGAGAGATTGCAAAACAGATGATTTTCCTCCCTAAGGAAGAGAAGAGGTAAAGGGGAATAGGGGAATTAACTGAAGGTGTCAGGCCAGTCCTTTCATGGGGGGGAGGGGGAGGGGTGCTTAGAGCCCTCAGGAGGGCAGGTTGCCATTCTAGCAGCACAGAGATGCCTTCTTTTGACAGATAAGGCCACCAGAACTGCTTAGGGGGTCTGAACTGGCTTCCTGTTACTCTCCAAAGACTTGGCCTGGTTTCCTCTCCAAAATCGTACTGCCAGCCTCCACATTCTCTCTGAGTTATTGCCCTAAAAACCTGCTTGTGGAGAGGGACACTGGCTTCTCAGCCACAACCCACCCACCCCTTATTGCTGTCACAAAAGATGTGCACAAGGGCCCTATGTGCCTCCTGTGGAGAAACACAGATGTCCACAGCAGTCATGGCTCTACACAGCGCTGGCTCACAGCCTAGGTGTCTGGTTCATCATGCCAGGTTCTATCTATAGAGCTTCTCAGTGACCCAGTGGTCTCTGGCTATCTTCTCTCATCCCTGTCATATCAGGGATCTGATCCCTGATCATCCCTGCAGCCTCCCATCTCACCAAATCTGTTCTCCTCTCAGACCCCATCCTTTCTGAATTCCAGGCATTCCCCAACCCCTCTTTTTTAATGGGTGCCCAGGATTTTTTTTGACCAGATATGGCAGAACACACCAACACAGAAATGACTGTCACGAGGGAGGAAGTTTACTGACCATTCTCATGCACCCACAGAGGACCATGCAGGGAAGCACCACAGCCAATCAGGAGGCAGAGGGGAGAGAGGGACTGTGGGCAAGTGCCTCTATTGTGCTTTCCAAAGGAAAGAACAAGTGAGGCAGAGTGAGTAGGCTTAGGACTGGCTAGTTTGAATACTTCCAGTGGGTTCTGGGGCATGGGAGCTCTCTGTAGTAATCTGATACCTGATCTGGGGTGATTAGGACAGGGAAAGTGGCCTGGAGTGTGAGAGCCCGATAAAGGGGATGGTTGGTCGTCTAGCCTGTGGATTGGCTGGTTTGCATAGGAAAGACTCACTCACAGGCCAGTTATCTCCAGGAATTAGCTATCTCTGGGAGGGGCAGTCCCTCAAGAGTCAGCAGAGCCACAGGATGTCAAAACATTAAACATATAGAACAAATACATAAAATTGCATTTGTTAATTACTTCTCAACAAAGTTGGAAAAAATATAGAATGAAAAGACATGATTATTACACCACCCCACACTCTCCCAGGTATCCTAGAAGGGCTGGTTTCAGACCTATGGGCACCCAGAGGGAGGAGGTTAATTGTTTGGCATCCCTAGGTATTGGGGAACCCATCACTCCAAATTCCCAGCTCACCTCAATCAGCAGTCAAGGAGAACTCATGATTGAACCAGCTCACTGAACCGAGTGCTCCACTGTGTTTTGAAAGAGGGATCTGGGAGTGAGAAAGATAAATCCCTGCCCCTAAGGAATGTCCCTTAACTGTTTAGTCAACATCTCTACAGGACCATGAGTCAGCCACTGGGTAAGACTTTGGGGGATAAACATAGTGAAATGGACACAGCCTTTCTGTGTTAGTTTCCTGGGGCTGCCATTAAACTGTACCACAAACTGGGAGACTTTAAACAACAGAAATTTATTATCTCCATTCTGGAGGGTAGACATCTTGAAATCAAGGTGTTGGAGGGACATGCTTTTTTGAAGTCTCTGGGGAAGAAGCCTTTTTGCTTATTCCACCTTCTGGTGTTGCTGGCAAACCTTGGTGTTTCTGGGCTTCTGGCTGCATTACTCTGATCTCTGACCCCATCTTCACATTGTTGTCTTCCGGCTGTGTCTGTGTCTGTCTTCACATTGTATTCTCCTCTCTGAATATCTTTATCCAAATGTCTCTCTTCTTATAAGGACACCAGTTATGTACAGTCCACCCTACTCCAATATGACCTCATCTTAATTATATCTACAAAGACTTTATTTCCAAGTAAGATCACATTCACAGATATTAGGTGTTCGGGGAGGCATAATTTAATCCACAATACTCCCCATGATGTATTTTCCACCTAGTCAGAAGAGAAAGACGCATCCAGAAATGACCTGTGATATTTTGTGGGGGAGGTATTTTGAAAAGATCCCAGCACTTGTATCTTGATAACATGTAAAGTTCTTTATTCACTCTATCTATCTCCTTACTTCCCTCTCAAAATCCTCTCCTATGGCAGATGTAATTTTCGTCATGACTAGACAGCACCTCTCTGTCCTCAAAGAATGCCAACCAAGATCTCTGCAGGATCCAAGGCAAAGAAAACCTGATCACATCTCACTTCTTGCCAATGCTGCCCTGAGAGAGTATCAGTGAATTTTGTGTTTTGGGAAAGTATATGTCTTAGCCTGTCAGGTGCTTTAACAAAATACCAGACACTGGATGGTTTATAAATAAGAGAAATTCATTTCTTACGGTTCTGGTGACTAAGTCCAGAATCGTGGTGCTAGCAGATTCAGCGTCTTCCAGGTTGCAGACTGCTAACATCTGGTTGTGTCCTCACATGGAAGAGGAAGGGGCAAGGAAGCTCTGTGGGGTCTCTTTTAAAAGAACACTTACCCATGGCAGAGGAGTAAGATATGGAGATCACCTTCCTCCCCACAGATACATCAGAAATACATCTACATGTGGAACAACTCCTATAGAACACCTACTGAATGCTGGCAGAAGACCTTAGACTTCCCAGAAGGCAAGAAACTACCCACGTACCTGGGTAGGGCAAAACAAAAAAGAAAAGACAAATATAAAAGAATAGGGACGGGACCAGCACTTCTGGGAGGGAACTGTAAAGGAGGAAAAGTTTCCACACACTAGGAAGCTCCTTCACTGGCGGAGGCAGGGGGTGGCAAGGGGAAGCTTTGGAGCCACAGAGGAGAGCACAGCAACAGAGGTGCAGGGGGCAAAATGGAGAGATTCCCACACACAGGACCAGTGCCAACCAGCACTCACCACCCTGAGAAGATTTTATGCTCACCCGCTGCGGCAGATGGGGGCTAGGAGCTGAGGCTTGGGCTTCAGAGGTCAGATCGCAGGGAGAGGACTGGGGTTGGCTGCATGAACACAGCCTGAAGAGGGCTAGTGCACCACAGCCAGCCGGGAAGGAGTCCAGGAAAAAGTCTGGATCTGCCTAAAAGGAAGAAACCATTGTTTTGGGGTGCACAATGAGAGGGGATTCAGAGCACTGCCTAAACAAGCTCCAGAGACGGGCACGAGCCACGGCTATCACCGTGGACCCCAGAGACAGGCACGAAACACTAAGGCTGCTGTTGCAGCCACCAAGAAGCCTGTGTGAAAGCACAGGTCACTATCCACACCTCCCCTCCTGGGAGCCTGTGCAGCCTGCCACTGCCAGGGTCCCGTGATCCAGGGACAAGTTCGGCGTGCCTCAGGCTGTTGCAACGTCGTGCCAGCCTCTGTCCCCGCGGGCTCACCCTGCATTCTGTACCACTCCCTCCCCCGGCCTGAGTGAGCCAGAGCACCCTAATCAGCAGCTACTTTAACCTCATCCTGTCTGAGTGAAGAACAGATGCCCTCAGGTGACCTAAATGCAGAGGCGGGGACAAATCCAAAGCTGACCCTCAGGAGCTGTGTGAACAAAGAAGAGAAAGGGAAATTGCTCCCAGCAGTAATGTCTCCACAATCAACCTGATGAACCCTGCATCTGTGGAACACCTGAATAGAACAACGAATCATCCTAAAATTGAGGCGGTGGACTTTGAGAGCAACTGTAGATTTGGGGATTGCTTTCTGCATCTAATTTGTTGCTGGCTTTATGTTTATCTTAGTTTAGTATTTAGAGTTTATTATCACTGGTATATTTGTTAATTGATATGTTAGTTCTCTTCCTCCTTTATATATATAGATATAGATATAGATATAGATATAGATATAGATATAGATATAGATATATAGATATATATTTATTTTCCTTTTCCTCTTTTTGTGAGTGTGTATATGTATGTTTCTTTTTGTGATCTTGTCTGTATACCTTTGCTTTTACCATTTGACCTAGGGTTCTGACTGGCCTTTTTGTTTGTTTTTAGTTTTGTTTATTTTTTTAGTATAGTTTTTAATGCTTGCTATCATTGGTTGATTTGTTTTTTGGTTTGGTTGCTCTCTTCTTTCTTTCATTCGTTTTTTTTTCTTTTTTTATACTTTTTAATTTTTTCAATTTAATAATTGTTTTATTTTTATTTTAAAAACTTTATTTTATTTTTTCTTTCTTCCTTTCTTTTTTTTTTTTTTTTTTTTTGCCCTTTTCTTCTGAGCCGTGGGGCTGACAGGGTCTTGGTGCTCTGACCAGGTGTCAGGACTGTGCCTCTGAGATGGAAGAGCCAAGTTCAGGACATTGGTCCACCAGAGACCATCCAGCTGCATGTAACAAAGAACAAATGATCTTGCAGAGATATCCATCTCAATGCTAAGACCCAGCTCCACTCAATGACCAGCAAGCTACAGTGCTGGACACTCTATGCCAGACAATGAGCAAGACCGGAACACAACCCCACCCATTAACACAGAAGCTGCCTAAAATCATAATAAGGTCACAGACACCCCAGAACACACCACTAGATGTGGTCCTGCCACCAGAAAGACAAGATCCAGCCTCATCCACCAGAACACAGGAACCAGTTCCCTCCACTAAGAAGCCTACACAACCCACTGAACCAACCTTAGCCACTGGGGGCAGACACCAAAAACAGTGGGAACTATGAACCTGCAGCCTATGAAAAGGAGACCCTAAACACAGTAAGTTAAGCAAAATGACAAGACAGAGAAACACACAGAAGATGAGGGAGCAAGGTAAAAACCAACGAGACCTAACAAATGAAGAGGAAATAGGCAGTCTACCTGAAAAAGAATTCAGAGTAATGATAGTAAAGATGATCCAAAACCTTGGAAATAGAATGGAGAAACTGCAAGAAACTTTTAACAAGGACCTAGAAGAACTAAAGAGCAAACAAACAATAATGAACAACACAATAAATGAAATTTAAAATTCTCTAGAAGGAATAAATAGCAGAATAACTGAGGCAGAAGAACGCATAAGTGACCTGGAAGAGAAAAGAGTGGAAATAACTAGCACAGAGCAGACTAAAGAAAAAAGAATGACAAGAAATGAGGACAGCCTCAGAGACCTCTGGGACAACATTAAATGCACCAACATTCCAATTATAGGGGTCCCAGTAAAAGAAGAGAAAAAGAAAGGAACTAAGAAAATATTTAAAGAGACTATAGTTCAAATTTTTTATAATATGGGAAAGGAATTAGTCAATCAAGTCCTGGAAATGTAGAAAATCCCATACAGGATAAATCGAAGGAGAAACACGCCAAGACACATATTAATCAAACTATCAAAAATTAAATACAAAGAAAAATATTAAAAGCAGCAGGGAAAAACAACAAATTACATACAGGGAATCCTCATAACATTAACAGCTGATCTTTCAGCAGAAATTCTGCAAGCCAGAAGGGAGGGGCAAGACATATTTAAAGTGATGAAAAGGAAAAAAACTATAACCAAGATTACTCTACCCAGCAAGGATATCATTCAGATTTGATGGAGAAATTAAAAGCTTTACGGACAAGCAAAAGCTAAGAGAATACAGCACCACTACACCCGCTTTACAACAAATGCTAAAGGAACTTCCCTAAGAGGGAAACACAGGAGAAGGAAAAGACCTACAATAAAAAACCAAAAACAACTAAGAAAATGGTAATAGGAACATACATATCAATAATTACCTTAAAGGTAAATGGACTAAATGTTCCAACCAAAAGACACACACTGGCTGAATGGATACGAAAATAAGACCTATATATATGCCATCTACGAGAGACACACTTCAGACCTAGGGACATAAACAGACTGAAAGTGTGGGGATGGAAAAAGATATTCCATGCAAATGGAAATCTAAAGAAAGCTGGAGTAGCAATTCTAGCATCAGACAAAATAGACTTTAAAATAAAGACTGTTACAAGAGACAAAGAAGGACACTACATAACGATCAAGGGATCAATCCAAGAAGAAGATATAACTATTGCAAATATTTATGCACCCAAATAGGAGCATCTCAATACATAAGACAAATGCTAACAGCCATAAAAGGGGAAACTGACAGTAACACAGTCATCGTAGGGGACTTTAACACCCCGCTTTCACCAATGGACAGATCACCCAAAATGAAAATAAATAAGGAAACACAAGCTTTAAATGATAAAATAAACAAGATGAACTTAATGGATATTTATAGGACATTCCATCCAAAAACAACAGAATACACTTTCTTCTTAAGTGCTCATGGAACATTCTCCAGGATACAACATATCTTGAGTCACAACTCAATCCTTGGTAAATTTAAGAAAATTGAAAGATTATCAAGTATATTTTCTGACCACAATGCTATGAGACTTGATATCAATTAGAGGGGAAAATCTGTAAAAAAAAAAAAAAATACAAATACATGGAGACTAAACAATACACTACTAAATAACCAAGAGATCACTGAAGAAATCAGAGAGGAAGTCAAAAAATACCTGGAAAAAAATGATAATGAAAACATGACGACCCAAAACCTATGGGATGCAGCAAAAGCAGTTCTAAGAGGGAAGTTTATACCAATGTAATCCTACCTCAAGAAACAAGAAACAGCTCAAATAAACAATCTAACCTTACACCTAAACCATTAGAGAAAGAAGGGAAAACAACCCTCAAAGTTAGCAGAAGGAAAGAAATCATAAAGACCAGATCAGAAATAAATGAAAAAGAAATGGAGGAAACAATAGCAAAGATCAATAAAACTAAAAGCTCGTTCTTTGAGAAGATAAAGAAAATTCATAAACCATTAGCCAGACTCATCAAGAAAAAAAGAGAGAAGACTCAAATCAGTAGAATTAGAAATGAAAAAGGAGAAATAAAAACTGACACTACAGAAATACAAAGGATCATGAATGATCACTACAAGAAACTATATGCCAATAAAATGGACAACCTGGAAGAAATGGACAAATTCTTAGAAAAGCACAACCTTCCGTGACTGAACCAGGAAGAAACAGAAAATATAAACAAACCAATCAGAAGCACTGAAATTAAAACTGTGATTTAAAATCTTCCAACAAACAAAAGCCCAGGGCCAGATGACTTCAGAGGCGAATTGTATCAAACATTTAGAGAAGAGCTAACTCCTATCTTTCTGAAATTCTTCCAAAATATAGCAGAGGGAGGAAACACTGCCATACTCATTCTATGAGGCCACCATCACACTGATATCAAAGCCTAAGATCTCACAAAGAAAGAAAACTACAGGCCAATGTCATTGATGAATATAGATGCAGAAGTCCTCAACAAAATACTAGGAAACAGAATCCAACAGCACATTAAAAGGATCATACACAATGACCAAGTGGGGTTTATCCTAGGAATGCAAGGATTCTTCAATATATGCAAATCAATCAATGTGATACCCCATATTAAAAATTTGAAGAATAAACACCATATGATCACCTCAATATATGTAGGAAAAGCTTTTGACGAAATTCAACACACATTTATGATAAAAAACTCTCCAGAAAGTAGGCATACAGGGAACTTACCTCAACATAATAAAGGCTGTATATGACAAACACATAGCCAACATCATCCACAATGGTGAAACACTGAAACCATTTCCACTAAGATCAGGAAGAAGACAAGGTTTCCCACTCTCACTGCTATTATTCAACATTGTTTTGGAAGTTTAAGCCACAGCAGTCAGAGAAGAAAAAGAAATAACAGGAATCCAAATTGGAAAAGAAGAAGTAAAACTGTCACTGTTTGCAGGTGACATGATACTATACATAGAGAATCCTAAAGATGCTACCATAAAACTACTAAAGCTAATAAATGAATTTGGTAAAGTAGCAGGTTACAAAATTAAGGCACAGAAATCTCTTGCCTTCCTATACACTAATGATGAAAAATCTGAAATAGAAATTAATGAAACACTCCCATTTACCACTGCAACAAAAAGATTAAAATATCTAGGAATAAACCTACCTAAGGAGACAAAAGACTTGTATGAAGAAAATTATAAGACACTGATGAAAGAAATTAAGATGATACAAACAGATGGAGAGATATATGATGTACTTGGATTGGAAGAATCAACAATGTGAAAATGACTATACTACCCAAAGCAATCTACAGATTCATTGCAATCCCTATCAAACTACCAATGACATTTTTCACAGAATTAGAACAAAAAATTTCACAATTTGTATGGAAACACAAAAGACCCTGAATAGCCAAAGGAATCTTGAGTAAGAAAAATGGAGCTGGAGGGATCAGGCTCTCTGACTTTGGACTACACTACAAAGCTACAGTAATCAAGGCAGTATGGTACTGGCACAAAAACAGAAATATAGATCAATGGAACAGGATAGAAAGCCCACAGTTAAAGGCACACACATACGGTCATCTAATCTATGACAAAGGAGGCAAGAATATACAATAGAGAAAAGACACCATCTTCAATAAGTGGTGCTGGGAAAACTGGACAGCTACAGTAAAAGAATGAAATTAGAACACTCCTTAACACCATACACAACAATAAACTCAAAATGGATTAAAGACCTAAATGTAAGCCCAGACACCACAAAACTGTTCGAGGAAAACATAGGCAGAACACTCTATGATGTAAATCGCAGCAAGATTCTTTTTGACCCACCTTCCAGAGAAATGGAAATAAAAACAAAAATAAACAAATGGGAGCTAATGAAACTTAAAAGTTTTGGACGGCAAAGGAAACTGTAAACTAGACAAAAAGACAACCCTCAGAATGGGAGAAAATATTTGCAAATGAAGCAACTGACAAAGGATTAACCTCCAAAATTTACAAGCAGTTCATGCAACTCAGTAAAAAAACAAACAAACAACCCAATCAAAAATGGGCAGAAGACTTAAATAGACATTTCTCTCAAGACGATATACAGATCACAAACGAATGCTCAACATCACTAATCATTAGAGAAATACAAATTCAAACTACAATGAGATATCAACTCACACCAGTCAGAATGGCCATCACCAAAAAATCTACAAACATTAATTTCTGGAGAGGATGTGGAGAAAATGGTCCCTCTTGCACTGTTGGTGGGAATGTAAATTGATACATCCAATTTGGAGAACAGTATGGAGGTTCCTTAAAAAATTAAAATAGAACTTCCACACAACCCAGCAATCCCACTACTGGGCATATACCCTGAGAAAACCATAATTCAAAAAAATCATGTACCACAATGTTCATTGCAGCTCTATTTACAATAGCCAGGACATGGAAGCAACCTAAGTATCCATCGACAGATGAATGGATAAAGAAGATTTGGTATGTATATATACAATGGAATACTCTTCAGCCATAAAAAGAAACAAAATTGAGTTATTTGTAGTGAGGTGGGTGGACCTAGAGTCTGTCATACAGAGTGAAGTAAGTCAGAAATAGAAAAACAAATACCGTATGCTAACACGTATATATGGAATAAAAAAAAAAAATGAAGAACCTAGGGGCAGAACAGGAATAAAGATGCAGCCGTAGAGAATGGACTTGAGGACATGGGGAGGCGTAAGTGTAAGCTGAGATGAAGTGAGAGAGTGGCCTGGATTTATATACATTACCAAATGTAAAATAGATAGCTAGTGAGAAGAAGCTGCATGGCACAGGGAGATCAGCTCGTTGCTTTGTGACCAACTAGAGGGGTGGGCTAGGGAGGGTCGGAGGGAGACACACGAGGGAGGGGATATGAGGATGTATGTATGTATAGCTGATTCACTTTGTTATAAAACAGAAACCAACACACCATTGTAAAGCAATTATACTCCAATAAAGATGTTTAAAAAAAAAAAATCAGTTACCCCATTCATGAGCATGAAACCGAACAGGACCCTCAGGCTCCTCAGCATGAAAGCCTTTCTGTGTCCCCCATTTCTTGACCTTCCCTGAGTCCAAAGCACAGGTTCAAACAGTTTTTGATCTGGGAACAGAGAGGATGTAGAGACAAAGGAAGAGCCGTCAAGAGACAATAGTGCAGTCTTGGGACAGGATCCTGGTTCCACCTCAAGAGATACACATAACAGTATCTTTGAACTCTTCTGCAGAACTAAACCCCCAACAAATGGAAGATGAACTACTTGATGAGGCATTCTTCATTACAGAGAGAAGGTCATAGTTTGATAACATTGAGTACCACAGCTCATCAAGAGACCACCTGAGGGCTTCCCTGGTGGCGCAGTGGTTCAGAGTCCACCTGCCACTGCAGGGGACACGGGTTCGTGCCCTGGTCCAGGAAGATCCCACATGCCGCAGAGCAGCTGGGCCTGTGAGCCACGGCCGCTGGGCCTGCGCGTCCGGAGCCTGTGCTCTACAGCGGGAGAGGCCACAACAGAGAGGCCTTCTTACTGCAAAAAAGGAGAGACCACATGAGGCTAGATTAAAGGAATGCAGGCCCTGCACACAACCTGATCCTTATTAGCAGCCCCACCCTTGAACCTTTGCTATAAATCTCCTCACCATATCCCTCTGGGTGAGGACACACAGTTTTCAAAGGCACAAGCTCACAATGTACCCCTTTGCCTGTCAAAGCAATAGAGCTTCCTTTCTACTTTACCCAAAACTCTGTCTTCAAGATTCAATTCGGCACCAGTGCACAGAGACCAAGTTTTCAGCATCAAGGGCTCCACCCTCATGTTCTAAGAACCTCCCAAAGGCCTCAAGTCCTAATACCATCACATTGGGAATTAGGATTTCAACATATAAATTTTGAGGGGACACATTCAGACCATAGCAGCACTGATGCCAAAAGCTCAGCTTCTCTGTGCACCAGTGCTGAATCGAATCTCAGAGAGTTTTAGGTGAAGTAGAAAAGGATAGCTTTATTGCTTTGCCAAGCAAAGGGGGGACATAGCAGGCTCCTGCTTTGAAAAACAAATGTTTCCCAACCTGGGATGCTTTGAAGAGGAGTTTTATAGCAATAGTTCAAGGGTAAGGTTGCTGATAAGATTAGGGTGTGCACAGAGTCTTGGTTGGTCAGTCTCCTAATCTTGATGAGTTTCTTTGGTCCCTTTAATCTTGTCTCAGGTGGTTTCTTGGTTGCTCTTCCCTTGATTAGCAACTGTTCGAATCTGCCCTTTGGAACTCAGGGAAGGTCATGAAGGCTGGAGTCTTAACTACAAGAAATGGGAGACAAGAATGCTTCCATGCCCAGGAGCCCCACAGAGTCTTCCTTGGTTTCATAAGGAAGAAGGTGAGCCCTAAGTAACTGCTGGAGCACAGGGACCCCACACTTGTAGATAGAGACCTACATTAGGTTGTGACAGCAGTGAGATAAGAACCTCTGAGGGCTAAGCCACTGAGATAGGGGAACTGCTTTGTTCATAGATAAGCATGCCCTAAACAAGTGTGCAGTTCACAGAAAAGTCAGTGGTGTCAGCTGAAATCAAAGGATAAAGTTAACTAGAGCCGACAAGACCAGCATTGTAGAGTTTGGATTTACATAATCACACAGGAGAAGGCAAAGAGCCTGTACTCGGGCTGGGGCAGCACCTGCAAATGTGGTGAGACTGGAAAGTTGAAAGCATATGTCAGGGGATAAAAGGGGGAAAGGGTTCAATCAAATGGGGAGGTGGTCAAGGTGGAGTGCGTGCAGGTGAATAGTGATAAGTATCTTTAGCTAGTTAAGGTCTGGGCAACTTTGAGTCTCAGGAGATTGGGAAAGAGGGCAGAGAAGTCAGGGCTAATGCAACAGACAAAGGGAAACATTAAAGAGGATTGAATAGATAAACAACTTGATAAAAGCAGTGCGCCCAGAAGACGGCAGGGCAGGCCATGTGCCAGATAGATTTGAGGCAGGTGGAGGCAAGGAACCTAGCTAAGAGGCTATTGCAACAGTACAGGTGAGGGATGAGGAGGGCTTCACCTGAGGCAGGGGTGTGGGGGTGAAGAGGAAGGCACAGGGGAGGTTACAGTGATAACAGTTTTGTTTTGGGGGCACCTACTTTTGCCAGGTGATTTATATACATCATACATTTTTTTTAATCAGAAAACTTTTGTAGCTTTTATTTCAAATAATATATTTAATTGAAGTATGGTTGGCTTACAGTGTTGTGTTAGTTTCAGGTGTATAGCAAAGCAATTCAGTTATATATTTTTTTCAGATTGTTTTTCGTTACAGGTTATTACAAGGTACTGAACATTGTTCCCTGTGCTATACGGTAAATACTTGTTGCTTCTTTATTTTATGTATAGTAGTTTGTATTTGTTCATCCCATACTCCTAAGTTATCCCTCTCCCCACCCCTTTCCTCTTTGATAACCATAAGTTTGTCTTCTATGTCTGTGAGTCTGTTTCTGTTTTATAAATAAGTTCATTTGTGTTTTATTTTAGATTCCACATATAAGTGATATCATATGATATTTGTCTTTGCTTGACTTACTTCACTTAGTATGATAATCTCTAGGTCCATCCATGTTGCTGCAAATGGCAATATTTCACTCATTTTTATGGCTTATGTATCATATCATTTAATCCTCAAAATTGTATGTGGCAGTGCTATGGCTCCATGTAACAGTTCAGGAAACTGAGTCACACATAAGTTCCAAGGTTACTAAGTCAGTAAATGCCTGAGCTGGGGCTTAAACTTGGGTATATGACTCCAGAGGCTTCTCTGTTAACTACCATGTGGGGATAAAGGTAGTTTGAAAGGAAGAAACTCAGGTACACTGATAAGCTGATCTCACTTAAACACTTCCCAGCCCACCACCCACCTACACCCTCCTTCTCACTCCCGAAGAACAATGTGAGCTTGAATGACAAATTCTGGATCATTTTTATTGTCTTGTAAGCATCTGCCCATGATTACATAATACATCCTTTTCAAGAAAAGATGAAAATGCAGTAAAAATGTAAATTCTTTCCTGGCCAGGCTGCTCAAGGTCATAAAACCAGGTGCACAATTAACTCCAAGTAGTGCTTGGACAGGAGCAAGGATTCCATGTACAAAGCTGACCAAAGGAATGAGCTGCTCTCAATTTAGAGAGAAGAGGACAGCCCTGCGCCTCTGGCCAGATATGGAGCAAATAAACCAGAAAGTTTGTGACGTTATCCCTAAGGTGGTGTTTCTCAGCCCTAGCAGCACAGCAAAATTAGCTGAAGAGATCCTAAGAAAAATACCGACACTCTGGGCTCACAGCAGAATAGCTTCATCAGAATCTCTGGAGTTGAGGCCCAGGAACTGTATTCTTTTATTTTTTTTCTTTTATTTATTTATTTTTATTGAAGTATAGTTGATATACAATGTTGTGTTAATGTCTGCTGCACAAAAAAGTGATTCAGTTGTATATATATATATATATATATGTACACACATTCTTTTTTTTAACATCTTTATTGGAGTAAAGTCCGAAAGAGGGGAAAAAAATACCGTATGCTAACACACACACACACACACACACACACGCACACATATATATATATATAGACTCTAAAAATAAAATGGTTCTGATGAACCTAGGGGCCGGACAGGAATAGACGCAGATGTAGAGAATGGACTTGAGGACACGGGGAGGGAGGAAGGGTAAGCTGGGATGAAGTGAGAGAGTAGCACTGACATATATACACTACCAGGCACTGTATTCTTGAAACTCTCCCAGGTGCTTCTCAGGCAGGAGGAGGATTGCGGGGGAGGGGCACCACCCTCGGGTAATGTTGAGCAAAGCAGCTGTTCATGTACCATTTGGATACCCTCATTCAAGATCACTCACTTGGTCCAAAGTGTATTTATCTGACATCCCTTTATTCTGGAGATGCAGAGATGAATGACATGATCTTGTCTGCAAGGATTTTACCATGAAGTGAGGGAAAGGTGAGGTTGGCTAAGTGTTAGAACAGAGCTGGGCATGGAACACAGTGGAGGAACAAAAGGGGACTCAGTCTTGGGAGTCAGAAAGGACCTTGAATAGGAGTCAACACCCAAATTGAACGTATAAGAGGAATGTATAAGAGGAATGAAAATAAGCCAGGAGAATACAAGAGTGGGGAATGTATTCACAGTTTGTGCAAAAGAAGACAGGTAGGAGGAACAGCACGGAGCACTGTGGGACTTAAAGAAATTCAGACCAGAGGAAGTGGGGCTGGAGAATATGAAAGAAAGGGTAGACCCTACAGGGGCTGGTAGGCCATGCAAAAAGTGCCGGACTTTTGCTGGAGAGCAGGTAGCACATTTGAGAAGATGTCTGGGATCAAAGAAAGAAAGTATGAAAAAAATGTTGAGACACATAAATGCAAAATATTTATCTTGGTAATAGGTACATATATATTGTACCAGTACCTAGCATTTACTGCATACTTACCATGCATCAGGCCCAGCTCTAAGCATTCACCATTATTCATTCAATCATTCAACAAATATTTTTTGGCCATCTCCTGCTATGGGCCAAGCAGCATTGGAGATGCAGAGAATACAAGAGCGAACAGTCAAATATCTCTCCCTGTGGGGTTTACATTTTGGTAGGGGAGAAAGACAACTGGTAAAATAGTGAACTAGATGCTGAAGTGCTATGGCAAAAAAACAAGAGAGAAAGAGAATAGGGAGTATTTGAGGTGTGATTGTCCTTTGATATGTCAGCTTGTCTAGACCACACCCACCTTATTGCATCAAGCACTAATCTAGATGTTACTGAGAAGATATTTTGTAGATGTGATTAGAGTCCATAACCAGCTGCTTTTAATTAAGAGAGATTGTCCTAGATAGTCTGGGTGGGCCTGATTCAAATAGTTGAAAGGCCCTAAGAGCAGAGCTGAGGTTTTCTGAAGAAGTTCTACCTGAGGACTGCAACATCAACTCTGCCTGAGAACCCCAGCCTGCCCTCCCTGATGGCCTTATGGATTTCAGACTTGCCTAGCCAGCTGACAATTACATAAACCCATTCCTTGTGATACATCTTTCATATATATCTCCTACTGTTTCTGTTTCTCTGGTTAAGCCCTGATTGACATAGGTGAAGTTGTCATTTTAAGTAGGGGAATTCAGACCTCACTATGAGGGTAATATCTAAGAAAAAACCTAAAGATTGTGAGTGAATGAGTGAGCAAATATCACATGGCAATCAGGGATGGGGGAAGGAGCATTCCAGACAAAGTAACAGCAAGTACAAAGGGGTTATTCCATTTAATCCTCGTAATGACATTATGGAGTAGGAATGAATAATATTATCGAGAACTATGAAGAGTCTGAGATTTTTCCCTGCTTGCCAGCTAATAAGGCAACCTGTCACATGTAGATGCTGTCAAAAGATATGAGACTCCTGGCTCAGAAGCTAAGGATGTTATTACTCACAGCACTTCAGGTGGCATAAGCTTCATGTGTGTGTCAGTTACCCTTGCTCCCTGCCAAGTCCCACAGGGATGAGGCAGGTGGATCCATGTGGATGCTGTGTACACTGGGGCCCTGTATGACATTTATAGAACCTGAGCTTAGGAAACCCTCTATCTTATAATGAGGGCACTGTCTAACCTGCCTAAATTTTGCCTCAGAGGGAGATACTATTTTCCTTATAATGGTCAGGAAAGAACTCTCTCCTCTCCATGAAGGAAGATGCTGTTCCTTCCAAGACTGTTTGCTACACAGGTATACTTGAAAACTTGGTCAAAAACAAAGGCTGTTAGCAAAAGGTACAAAAACATGAGAGATGCATGGAGAATTCTCTCTCATCTTGCATATCAGGAAGTTGAGGCACAGACGGGTTAAATAATTTGCCCAAAATCACACAGCTAGTAAATGGAAGAACAGGGATGTGTGATCATCTGTCTTCCCCCACTGGAATGAAGCACCACAAGCCAGAGACTTTATTAAATGGCCAGATACTCAGAGCTTAGGAAAGTATTTGGCACTTAAATGAACACCCAAAAAATAAATATAGCATGAATAGACACATATTTGTAGGTGCTCACATACAACAGAGAACACAGCAAGAATGGTTCTTGCTTACATAAAGCTTAGAGTTCAGATAGAAAGTCAGGCATTAGATGTGTATTTAAATAAATTACTATATAATTACAATTATGATAAGTGCTTCAATGGAATGTGTATGCTATAGACTGAATATTTGTTTCCCTCCTAAAATTCATATGTTAAAACCTAACGCCCAAGGTGATGGTATTAGGAGTTGGGGCCTTTGGGAGGTGATCAAGAAAAGAAGGTGGAGCCCTCATGAATACAATTAATGCCCTTATAAAAGAGATTTCAGAGAACTGCCTACTCTTTCTGCCATGGGAGGCTACTGTGAGAAGATGCCCATCTATGAGATAGTGGGTCCTCACCAGACACTGAATCTGATGGTGTCTTGATCTTGGATTTCCTGGCCTCAGAACTGTAAGCAGTAAATTTGTATTGTTTATAAGCCACTCAGTCTCTAGTACTTGGTTATAGCAGCCCAAACAGACTAAGATCACACATGTGTTTACATGTTTGTGTGTGTGTGTGTATGTATGTGCAGGTGTGTGTCTATACATGCATATTCCTCAGGGCCCTCACTTACAGGGAAGAGATATAATTAGCTATGTAATTTGACCAAGGAAGCAAGAAAACAAAATGGGCAAAATAAAAGATGTTTGGTGCCATCATATATACTTTTTACTTATTTTTCACCATATTTTGTGGCATAAACACACTTATAAGATGAACATTATCTTTGTTCCACATATGGGGAAACTGAGGCTTAAGGAAAAACCATCATGATTCTTTGCATTCACCACCAGCTTGATACTTGGATATCCTGTGAACGATAGGATTTTAGGTACAAGAGGAAAAGTCTTCTGGATTCATCTAACTGGAAAGTGTATTCCTTCACTATGCCTAAAGATTCTTAAAGAAAAAAAGCTTCTTTTATTTTCACTGAAGAATGAGATTTAAACTATAAGTGGTGTTTTTACAATACCCTTCTTTATACTTATTCAGAGGAGCACACAAGTGACAGTTTTTTTCCATGATAAGAGCAGTGAAGCATTTGAAGACCAAGATAACTTTAGCATAAGAAAGGTGAATTTGGTCCACTCAAAGTTATACCTAATACAAAAGCTATTTACATTATATGAAACTTAACAAGCTATGTGATCTCCTCAAGTCATTTCACTTCTCTGAACCTTTGTCTCTTCATCTTCCAAAGCAAGATGCTGAATTAAATGATCTCTAGGCTCCCTCCCAGCTCTACTATTTTATCACAAATGAAAAGAAGCCCTTGAAAATCTCATTTGTCAATGTTTGTTAAATGTTCTCCTTTCTCCCCAAGTCTTCTTGGGATCCACATATAAAAATACTTTCTACAAAAGTTAAAAGGAAAGACACTTCTTACTTTCTGGCATCACAACTCTGAACCCTTTGTACTGCTTTGGCCTTGGCAACACAGGAAAATTTTAAGCTCTAGACTTCCAAGGCAAAAATGATCGGCAGTGAATAAGAAAATCAGTGATGAGTGAGATGAGGTTAGAGGGAGACAGGCAAAGGTCAGATCATGTAGAACCTTGCAGATTGTCATTAAAATGTTGGATATCCTAGTAAGCACCTTTGGAAACCCCATTAAAAGATTTTAATTAGAGAATGGCATAAAAACTTTGCTTTTTTGGAATATCATTTTTATTTTTATCTCCACTCATTGCTGTGTGAAGAATAGAATCAAAGACAACAGAAAACGTGGGGAAAACTGTGTGGAAATCAGCACCCTAGTGCAGGTGAGAAACAATGATGACTTGAACTAGAGTGACATCAGTAGGCCAACTCAAAAGTGTTCTGAAAGATGAATTAACCGGGCTAGGTATTGAATTTAATGTGAGCAGTGAAGGAGAGGAGGTATCAAGAATAACTCCCAGGTTTCAGACATGAGCAACTGGACATTTATGGAGCTGGAGAAGCTTGAGAGAAAAGTATATCTGGAAGAAAACCACAGGTTCCATTTTGAACATATTCATTTTAAGATGTCTGGGTGATATTCAAGTAGAATTGCTGAGATGGCATGGAAATGTGAGCCTGGATGAGAGAGAGGCTGGAAGAGGGATGAACTGGAAAGCATTTGGTACATAGAAGGTTTCTGATGCCTGGAGGGGAGTGTGGACAGAGAAGAGAAGGGTCCCAGCACTGTTAGCAAAGATATTCCAACATACAGAGTTTGGGAGGATGTGAATAAGCCATCCAAAAAGGAGCTTCTAGAGAGCTAGCAAAAACACCTGGAGAGTTTGAAATCACAGAAACCCCAACAGAGTATTTCAAGAAGGAAGGGGTGAACAATAGTGTGGAATGCAAAAAAGTCACATTAGATGAGACCAAAAACTGTCCATTGGACTCTGACCTATGGTGACCATTTGGTGAACTTGGGAAAGACAACTTTTAGGGGGGTGGTAAAGGAGTGGGAAGTGGTAGTAGCCATGTTAGAATGGGCTGAGAAGAGTTTTAGAGGTGAATACATGAAGGCAGTTGTATATATGTATTTTTCAAGAATCCTAAATATGGAATGGTGCCCAGAGACAACTAGAAGGTCAAAGGATATTTAAAGTCTCCTAAAAAGGATCTAAAAATGAACAACCAATTCAAAGCATAGAGAAGAGCAGAAGTAAACAATAGAGTGAAAACCAAGAGAAGGAGATGGAATCTAGGCATGAGATCTAGAGCAATGTGTAAAGATTTGCCTGTGGTCAGAGGAGCAACACAGGCCAATTAAGGAAGAGGACGGGTAACAAGGAGATAAGGATTGTGTGTCACCATTAGGGGAGAAGGGGTTAACAATCTTCACATTTGCATCACCCTTTACAGCTACAGAATTGTTCACATTCACCACCTTAATTAATCCTACCCTGTCTGGAATCCTTATTCCTGTTATACATATGAGGAAACTGAGGTTCAGACTTGTCCAAGTGATCTGCTAGACATTTTATAAGATGTTAATAGCAGAATCAGAATTCAAACCCAAGTCTTTAATCTTTAAATACAGCCCCCACTCCCCTCTACCCCTCTCCTCTCCTCTTTTCCCTCCCTCTCTCTCCCTCCTTCTCTCTCTCCCTCCCTTCCTTCATCTCTGTAACTCTATCTCTCAATCTCTATCCTTCTGACTTTCTCTCTCTCTCTCTCTCTCTCTCTCTCTCTCGCTCACTCACTCGCTCACTCGCTCATTCTCGCTCCTGCCTTACTTTTCTTCTTTGAATGCCAGTCAGCTCCTTTAGCAAAATCAGTCTTGGAATTAGTGCACTGAAACCCTTAGGCACACTCTTCTCAGCCTGGGTTTTACATGTTATCAGAAGATAGATTGGTCAGCAGAGTAAAGCTGTTTGAAGTCTTCTTGAGTTTTATGTCTCAGTTGTTTAGAGCTACAGATCTCTCAAGTTCTGGATTTTAAAATACACTTTCTTTTTTTTTTTTTTTCTTTTCAATTTTGTTGACAACTTCCATGAGAGCCGTGTTATCCCTCTGGATTGCTCCAATATAACTGCTTTAGAGGTTAAAGAATGCATTTGCCAAGGTTGGAAGACTACTAGAGCCTCCTGAGTTCAATGCTTCACCTTAAGTTCCAAACTTCTTTATAGTTCAAATTCATTTACACTTGGCATCAAAATCAACACGTTCTGTTTTAAAAAGACAATTCAAATGGCCCCTAAAGAAGAACATAAGCAGTGGACATTAAATAATTCATCCAGACAGCTTTTATGAGAGCAAATGTGAAAATGAATAAGAATCATATAGGTTACATTTTATTTGAAACCCACTAGAAAATAAATAAAATGTTTGGAAGCTTGTCTGAAATTTCATAAACCTTAAATACATTGAGTTCCAACCTCCTCACTAGTATAAAATAATACATTAGCCCAAGTCACTTCATGTGCTCAAGTGGAAAACTTTGGTAAAAATAAATTATTTGGGAGGTTCCGGGTAAGATGGCGGAAGAGTAAGACGCGGAGATCACCTTCCTCCCCACGGATACACCAGAAATACAGCTACACGTGGAACAACTCCTACAGAACACCTACTGAATGCTGGCAGAAGACCCCAGACCTCCCAAAAGGCAAGAAACTCCCCACATACCTGGGTAGGGCAAAGCGGAGAGATTCCCGCACAGAGGATCGGTGCCGAGCGGCACTCACCCGCCCGAGAGGCTTGTCTGCTCGCCCGCGAGGGCGGGCGGCGCTGGAAGCTGAGGCTCAGGCTTCGGTCAGAGCGCAGGGAAAGGACTGGGGCTGGCGGCGAGAACTCAGCCTGAAGGGGGCTAATGTGCCACAGCTACCCGGCAGGGAGTCCGGGAAAACTCTGGAGCTGCCGAAGAGGCAAGAGACTTTTTCTTCCCTCTTGGTTTCCTGGTGCGTGAGGAGAGGGGATTAAGAGCGCTGCTTAAAGGGGCTCCACAGACGGGCGCGAGTCACGACTGAAAGCGCGGAGCCCAGTGACGGGCGTGGGACGCTGGGGCTGCTGCTGCCGCCGCCAAGAAGCCTGTGTGCGAGCGCAGGTCACTGTCCACACCGCCCTTCCGGGAGCCTGTGCAGCCCGCCACTGCCGGGGTCCCGGGATCCAGGGGCGGCTTCCCTGGGACAACGCACGGCGCGCCTCGGGCTGGTGCAACGTCACGCCGAACTCTGCCGCTGCAGGCTTGCCCCGCACTCCGTGCCCCTCCCTCCCGCCCGGCCTGAGTGAGCCAGAGTCCCCGAAGAGGCTGCTCCTTTAACCCTGTCCTGTCTGAGCGAAGAACAGACGCCCTCCGGCGACCTACACGCAGAGGCGGGGCCAAATCCAAAGCTGAGACCCAGGAGCTGTGAGAACAAAGAAGAGAAAGGGAAACCTCTCCCAGAAGCCTCAGAAGCAGCGGATTAAAGCTCCACAATCAACTTGATGTACCCTGCATCTGTGGAATACATGAATAGACAACACATCATCCCAAATTGAGGAGCCAGGAGTCAGTGCTGTGCCTCTGAGGTGGGAGAGCCAACTTCAGGACACTGGTCCACAAGAGACCTCCCAGCTCCACATAATATCAAACGGCGAAAATCTTCCAGAGATCTCCATCTCAACACCAGCACCCAGCTTCACTCAACGACCAGCAAGCTACAGTGCTGGACACCCTATGCCAAACAACTAGCAAGACAGGAACACAACACCACCCATTAGCAGAGAGGTGGCCTAAAATCATAAAAAGTCCGCAGACACCCCAAAACACACCACCAGACGTGGACCTGCCCACCAGAAAGACAAGATCCAGCCTCATTCACCAGAACACAGGCACTAGTACCTTCCACCAGGAAGCCTACACAACCCACTAAACCAACCTTAGCCACTGGGGACAGACACCAAAAACAACGGGAACTACGAACCTGCAGCCTGCAAAAAGGAGACCCCAAACACAGTAACATAAGCAAAATGAGAAGACAGAAAAACACACAGCAGGAGAAGGAACAAGATAAAAACCCACCAGACCTAACAAATGAAGACGTAATAGGCAGTCTACCTGAAAAAGAATTCAGAATAATGATGGTAAAGATGATCCAAGATTCTATTACCCAGATCCAAAATCTTGGAAATAGAATACACAAAATGCAAGAAACAGTTAACAAGGACCTAGAAGAACTAAAGATGAATCAAGCATCGATTAAAAACACAATACATGAAATAAAAAATACTCTAGATGGGATCAATAGCAGAATAACTGAGGCAGAAGAACGGATAAGTGAGGTGGAAGATAAAATAGTGGAAATAACTGATGCAGAGGAAAATAAAGAAAAAAGAATGAAAAGAACAGAGGACAGTCTCAGAGACCTCTGGGACAACATGAAACGCACCAACATTTGAATTATAGGGGTTCCAGAAGAAGAAGAGAAAAAGAAAGGGACTGAGAAAATATTTGAAGAGATTATAGTTGAAAACTTCCCTAATATGGGAAAGGAAATAGTTAATCAAGTCCAGGAAGCACAGAGAGTCCCATACAGAATAAATCCAAGGAGAAATACGCCAAGACACATATTAATCAAACTGTCAAAAATTAAACACAAAGAAATCATATTAAAAGCAGCAAGGCAAAAACAACAAATAACACACAAGGGAATCCCCATCAGGATAACAACTGATCTATCAGCAGAAACAATACAAGCCAGAAGGGAGTGGCAGGACATAATTAAAGTGATGAAGGAGAAAAACCTGCAACCAAGATTACTCTACCCAGCAAGGATCTCATTCAGATTTGATGGAGAAATTAAAACGTTTACAGAGAAGCAAAAGCTGAGAGAGTTCAGCACCACCAAACCAGCTTTACAACAAATGCTAAAGGAACTTCTCTAGGCAAGAAACACAACAGAAGGAAAAGACCTACAATAACGAACCCAAAACAATTAAGAAAATGGGAATAGGAACATACATATCGATAATTACCTTAAATGTAAATGGACTAAATGCTCCCACCAAAAGACACAGATTGGCTGAATGGATACAAAAACAAGACCCATATATATGCTGTCTACAAGAGACCCACTTCAGACCTAGAGACACATACAGACTGAAAGTAAGGGGATGGAAAAAGATATTCCATGCAAATGGAAACCAAAAGAAAGCTGGAGTAGCAATTCTCATATCAGACAAAATAGACTTTAAAATAAAGACTACTAGAAGAGACAAAGAAGGACACTACATAACGATAAAGGGATCGATCCAAGAAGAAGATATAACAATTGTAAATATTTATGCACCCAACATAGGAGCACCTCAATACATAAGGCAAATACTAACAGCCATAAAAGGAGAAATGGACAGTACCACAATCATAGTAGGGGACTTTAACACCCCACTTTCACCAATGGACAGATCTTCCAAAATGAAAATAAATAAGGAAACACAAGCTTTAAATGATACATTAAACAAGATGGACTTAATTGATATTTATAGGACATTCCATCCAAAAACAACAGAATACACATTTTTCTCAAGTGCTCATGGAACATTCTCCAGGATAGATCATATCTTGGGTCACAAATCAAGCCTTGGTAAATTTAAGAAAATTGAAATTGTATCATGTGTCTTTTCTGACCACAATGCTATGAGACTAGATATCAATTACAGGAAAAGATCTGTAAAAAATACAAACACATGGAGGCTAAACAATACACTACTTAATAACGAAGTGATCACTGAAGAAATCAAAGAGGAAATTAAAAAATACCTAGAAACAAATGACAATGGAGACACGACGACCCAAAACCTATGGGATGCAGCAAAAGCAGTTCTAAGAGGGAAGTTTATAGCAATACAATCCCACCTTAAGAAACAGGAAACATCTCGAATAAACAACCTAACCTTGCACCTAAAGCAATTAGAGAAAGAAGAACAAAAACACCCCAAAGTTAGCAGAAGGAAAGAAATCATAAAAATCAGATCAGAAATAAATGAAAAAGAAATGAAGGAAACGATAGCAAAGATCAATAAAACTAAAAGCTGGTTCTTTGAGAAGATAAACAAAATTGATAAACCATTAGCCAGACTCATCAAGAAAAGAAGGGAGAAGACTCAAATCAATAGAATTAGAAATGAAAAAGGAGAAGTAACAACTGACACTGCAGAAATACAAAAGATCATGAGAGATTACTACAAGCAACTCTATGCCCATAAAATGGACAACCTGGAAGAAATGGACAAATTCTTAGAAATGCACAACCTGCCAAGACTGACTCAGGAAGAAATAGAAAATATGAATAGACCAATCACAAGCACTGAAATTGAAACTGTGATTAAAAATCTTCCATCAAACAAAAGCCCAGGACCAGATGGCTTCACAGGCGAATTCTATCAAACATTTAGAGAAGAGCTAACACCCATCCTTCTCAAACTCTTCCAAACAATATCAGAGGAAGGAACACTCCCAAACTCATTCTACGAGGCCACCATCACCTTGATACCAAAACCAGGCAAGGATGTCACAAAGAAAGAAAACTACAGGCCAATATCACTGATGAACATAGATGCAAAAATCCTCAACAAAATACTAGCAAACAGAATCCAACAGCACATTAAAAGGATCATACACCATGATCAAGTGGGGTTTATTCCAGGAATGCAAGGATGCTTCAATATACGCAAATCAATCAATGTGATACACCATATTAACAAGTTGAAGGAGAAAAACCATATGATCATCTCAATAGATGCAGAGAAAGCTTTCGACAAAATTCAACACCCATTTATGATAAAAACCCTGCAGAAAGTAGGCATAGAGGGAACTTTCCTCAACATCATAAAGGCCATATATGACAAACCCACAGCCAACATTGTCCTCAATGGTGAAAAACTGAAACCATTTCCACTAAGATCAGGAACAAGACAAGGCTGCCCACTCTCACCACTCTTATTCAACATAGTTTTGGAAGTTTTAGCCACAGCAATCAGAGAAGAAAAGGAAATAAAAGGAATCCAAATTGGAAAAGAAGAAGTAAAGCTGTCACTGTTTGCAGATGACATGATACTATACATAGAGAATCCTAAAGATGCTACCGAAAAACTACTAGAACTAATCAATGAATTTGGTAATGTAGCAGGATACAAAATTAATGCACAGAAATCTCTGGCATTCCTGTATACTAATGATGAAAAATCTGAAAATGAAATCAAGAAAACACTCCCATTTACCATTGCAACAAAAAGAATAAAATATCTAGGAATAAACCTACCTAAGGAGACAAAAGACCTGTATGCAGAAAATTATAAGACACTGATGAAAGAAATTAAAGATGATACAAATAGATGGAGAGATATACCATGCTCCTGGATTGGAAGAATCAATATTGTGAAAATGACTCTACTACCCAAAGCAATCTACAGATTCAATGCAATCCCTATCAAACTACCACTGGCATTTTTCACAGAACTAGAACAAAAAATTTCAAAATTTGTTTGGAAAAACAAAAGACCCCGAATAGCCAAAGCAATCTTGAAAACGAAAAACGGAGCTGGAGGAATCAGGCTCCCTGACTTCAGACTATACTACAAAGCTACAGTAATCAAGACAGTGTGGTACTGGCATAAAAACAGAAAGATAGATCAGTGGATCAGGATAGAAAGCCCAGAGATAAACCCACGCACATATGGCCAACTTATCTTTGATAAAGGAGGCAGGAATGTACAGTGGAGAAAGGACAGCCTCTTCAATAAGTGGTGCTGGGAAAACTGGACAGGGACATGTAAAAGTTTGAGATTAGATCATTCCCTAACACCATACACAAAAATAAGCTCAAAATGGATTAAAGACTTAAATGTAAGGCCAGAAACTCTCAAACTCTTAGAGGAAAACATAGGTAGAACACTCAATGACATAAATCACAGCAAGATCCTTTTGGACCCACCTCCTAGAGAAATGGAAATAAAAACAAAGATAAACAAATGGGACCTCATGAAACTTCAAAGCTTTTGCACAGCAAAGGAAACCATAAACAAGACCAAAAGACAACCCTCAGAATGGGAGTAAATATTTGCAAATGAAGCAACTGACAAAGGATTAATCTCCAAAATTTATAAACAGCTCATGCAGCTCAATAGCAAAAAAACAAACAACCCAATCCAAAAATGGGCAGAAGACTTAAATAGGCATTTCTCCAAAGAAGATATACAGACTGCCAACAAACACATGAAAGAATGCTCAACATCATTAATCATTAGAGAAATGCAAATCAAAACTACAATGAGATATCATCTCACACCAGTCAGAATGGCCATCATCAAAAAATCTAAAAACAATAAATGCTGGAGAGGGTGTGGAGAAAAGGGAACACTCTTGCACTGCTGGTGGGAATGTGAATTGGTACAGCCACTATGGAGAACAGTATGGAGGTTCCTTAAAAAACTACAAATAGAACTACCATATGACCCAGCAATCCCACTACTAGGCATATACCCTGAGAAAACCATAATTCCAAAAGAGACATGTACCAAAATGTTCATGGCAGCTCTATTCACAATATCCCGGAGCTGGAAACAACCTAAGTGTCCATCATCGGATGAATGGATAAGGAAGATGTGGCACATATATACAATGGAATATTACTCAGCCATAAAAAGAAACGAAACTGAGCTATTTGTAATGAGGTGGATAGACCTAGAGTCTGTCATACAGAGTGAAGTAAGTCAGAAAGAGAAAGACAAATACCGTATGCTAACACATATATACGGAATTTAAAAAAAAAAAAAAGTCATGAAGGACCTAGGGGCAAAACGGGAATAAAGACACAGACCTACTTGAGAATGGACTTGAGGATATGGGGAGGGGGAAGGGTAAGCTGTGACAAAGTGAAAGAGAGGCATGGACATATATACACTACCAAACGTAAGGTAGATAGATAGTGGGAAGCAGCCACAGAGCACAGGGAGATCAGCTCGGTGCTTTGTGACCGCCTGGAGGGGTGGGATGGGGAGGGTGGGAGGGAGGGAGATGCATGAGGGACGGGATGTGGGAACAGATGTATATGTATGACTGATTCACTTTGTTATAAAGCAGAAACTAATTTAAAAATTTTAAAAAATAAATAAATAAATAAATAAAATTATTTGTATGAAAAGGTATCTGCTTCATTGCACTAAATGGTACTCTTGTGGCCCAAAGTGTTAATGATGCTTCCAGTTGCCTCTAATGACATGCAGTAAAATCACACTGTTGTTTAAATAAGGATAGAGGGCTATTACCAGTGCTGGGAATCACACAGCAGAAGGGAAAGAGTGGATAAATTTAGAGTTAGATGTGGGTTCCAATCCTGGATCTGCCGTATTTTAGTTGTGTGTTTTGTGCATGTTGTTTGACCTCAATGAATCCCTGTTTCTTTGTTTTATAAATAAGGATGGCAAAAATAATTTAAAACCTTCTCTTAGGCTTGTTGTAAGCATTACTTATGTGAAAGTGGCCAGCATGGTGATTGGCATCTGGTAAGCGCTAGATGTTATTTTCTGGAACCCTTGGCTTCTCAGCACCCCTATGTCACTGCTCAATCAACATTGGACTTCTAACTGGTTTTCAGAGTGAAACAGCTGGCTCAGTAGGGCAGCTATTCCATTATCAACCCTTTGCGGGTTCCCCATTTCCTTCTCCAAGTACCTACATCCTACATCTGAAGTAAGAGTCTTATACTGCATGGAGAGAAATCAGAGATCATACTGTCTTCCCTCTTTTCTTTACAGATGAGCAAACTTGTTTCCAAATAAAGGAAGTAACTAGTGCCATGTCCCATAGCTAATTAACATAATTTGTTAACACTCTATTTCCCTGAAGGTGAAGGGGACATGTGAAATGCATAGCACGTCCTCTCCAATTTAGACAAGTTTCAGGGACAGACCAGGGAATGGTTAGAGAGCTCATTTTGTGGAAATCAACCAATATCTGATCATCATTCAATGCTTATTAAATTTCCCTCCAGCACAAACCGCTGCTGGAGTTGCTGAACACAGGGGCTTAAAATAAACACGGGCGTATAGTCTGGGAGATCTGACAAATATCTAATTACTAAAATGCCAACGATGATATATGACACAGCAAAGTCAACATGACCTACCTGAAGAACAAAATTAGAATGTTACTATAAATTGCATGTACTTATTTTCTCCTAAATAGGGAGAAGTCATTTTAATAATCAACAAAACAAGTATTTATGTATACCTAATTCTATATGGGGTATTATAGGAAAATAAAAGAAAAATATGGCTATATTAACACTACAGGTGACTTCAAGGACTTTATGACTAACTGAAAAGATAAAACGCAGCCTTGAAATCTGGTTAACAATACGAAGTAGATAACTGAAGTGAACTGAAGGGGATGCTGCATGGGTTATTCCATCAACAAAAAATATATTTTTTAGCAGCTATAGTATGCAAGTAACTGTATTAAGCCCTGGAAAAATAAAGAATTAAAAAGCATTACCTTTGTCTTTAAGATGATCATACTTTGTTTGGGAGATGACAAATAAATGGACAATTGTAATAGAACACAGGGCTACAAATAGGACTGTTGGCAAGGCATTGTGAGAGTACAGAGAAGAGAGATAAGCAAAGGCTTCATGGTAGAGGTAACATACTAAATGCTGAGCATTAATATTTTGAGAGATGTCAGCCAGGAGCAAAAGCCTTCTATATTGCATGAGCCTCATGGGGAGGGGACAGAGTAGAAAACACAGAGTCAAATTCTTAGATTTGAAAAGTCACCCTTCCAGGGAGAAAACTTTGATGATTTGGTTGGCTGATTGTGTTCGAGGGAATTTCAAAAACTTGCCTGTTCATTTCTAGAGAATAACTGAATGATGCAAAGCAGGCATTATACCACAGTCCAGAAAGTAGGAAAGAAGGAATAATGACAGAACAGCTTTTCACCCCAAAGAAGATAAAAGTCCAACCAGCTGGGGAGAGGAGAAAGTTGTGTCATGTGTAGACCCTGGAATCAAGAGCAGGATCACAGACAGCAACAGATGCAGCCTCAAAAGAAGGAAGCAGCCACCAAAAAGAAATGAGGCACAGGGTCCAGCAAATGCCTTCCTATGATGCCAAGGAGGTACATCATCCCCTTGGCAACTCCAATCACCCTGGACGACAGGATAGGAGGAAGAGTCTTAAATTGACCACATTGGCATTCTGAGTTAACCATGTTTAAATCCAGAAATGACTGAGTTGCTATAAAGTGGCAGGAGAAATGTTTCCACCATGAGCAGAAATGGGAATTTCTGAGTAAACTAGAAATAAGGAACCGGGGTTCATAAAGAACATAGAAAAAGGAAGAGAGTTGCATCCTTGCACATCTGAGTGGTGCAAGTTGAAATCAGACCCCAGTCAGAGTTATCCAGGTGATTAAGAACCCAGGGCATGAGTATGGTGTGTGCCAAAAGCACTTTGGTGTTACTAGGACAGCAGGTCTTAGTTGAGGAGAATCAAGGAGGGCAGTCAGAGCTTGCAAGCTTTACTCTGTTGGGTGAGAAGCTCAGATTTTATCTTACAGATAATGGGAAGCTGCTGGAGAGTGCCAATCAGGGAAAGCCATGTCAGACTTGCTTTTTGAACACCTCTTAGCTTGCTGTGTATGACAGGTAGAGTTCAAGGGGATTAAAACCAAGCAGAGAGGTCCTTTGGGGAGGAAGTGAAACATGCAAGGGGTATGAGAAATGAGCATAGGCATTGATGAAGGTGACTAGGAGAATGCAAGTAGAGGCACAGAGTGGGACTTCACACACAATGTCCCAGAGGGAAGGCAGACAGAGGCTGACCACAGTTATGAACTCAAACAAGGAAGTAAAGGACTCAGGGATGCAGTGTTTGCCACAAGTTTCCCTTTCCCCAGAATCCTGAATGCCAGAAAATTCAAATAACTTATCTTCAGAGTCTTGCTTTTGTTTGCCGCAAGTTTCCCTTTCCCCAGAACACTGAATGCCAGAAAATTCAAATACCGTATCTTCAGAATCTTGCTTTGTTAAGATTCAGAACTGGAAAACTTCTGTTTCTGTAAATGAAGTTTTGTTAACAGAGCCACATTCATCCATTTCTGTGACATCTGTGGCTGATCTCTCTACAGGGGCAGAGTTGAGCAGCTACAACAGAGACTCAATGGCCTGCAAAGCTGAAAATACTTACAATCCATCCCTTTATAGAAAAAGTTGGCAAACTCCTGCTTTAGATCAGCAATTTTGATTATCACATGTCAACTTTGTTACCAGATCATCAGGTCGTTAAAGCATGTGGTATATTTCAACCATGAAATGGAAACTCAGCATTGGGAGACTAGAATCCTGGGAACCTATGTATATAGGTGAGCAGATTTGGGCTAGAGTTCCACATCACTTATTAGCTGTGTGATATTGGGCACCTCTCTGAACCTCAGTCTTCTCATCTGTACAATGGGTAAAATAATAGTATTTACCGTATAGGCTGTTGTGAGGAGGAAATGAGGTAACATATGAGGTTGCATAACCTCTTTAGCGAAGTGTGTGACACATGGTGATTGTTCTTCTCTCTCTCTATCTGTCTCTATCTGGACATGATCATGGAAGAATGTAATGACCTTAAAGGGAGCCAGCTATGAAAAAAAACAAAAAGAAACAAATGAAAAATGCCATCACACACAAGGAGGGAAAAACTAAGAGAATCACAGAGAAGAGACAGATGCCTCCCATTCCATGCCCAAGACCCACCCTAACCCTGACCTTCCTGTCTAAATGATATAATCTTTTGTTGTTTAAGCCATGTTGAGTTAGAGTTTCTGTAATTAGAGCCATGAGCACTCAACTTGGCACACAGATTTCCAATAAACCTCTGTCATGTAAACAAATGTCATTAGATGTTGCTAAAATCTGTCCTCAGACAGAGATCTTCTGAGGATCCCCTGGGACAGAGATTCCTATGGAATGTGCTTTCATCATAACCAATTCCTCATTCCTGTCCAGAGCTCATCTGAACCATTTTCTGAAGTTCTAAGAGGAGCTATATTGGTAGATTAAGTGCATACTTGGTATGAGCCAAAAGGAGCCAAAATCATCTTTTCTCCCAGCTGAAAATACCTCCTTTATTGACCTGGATTTGGTGCTAAAAATTCGCACATGACACACTCTTCAATCAAACTAAAGAATGTTTCTGTGAAAAGATCAATGCAAGCACTAACCAGTCACGAAGAGGCACCACGACCTGGGGCATTTCCAACCCCCTCATAGAGGGTTGAACTGACCTGTTACTGTCCCCCACCTCAATCCACACTAGCTCCAAGATGAAGTGAGAGCAAGGGTGCCAGGAGATGGGGTGGGGCTTGTGGACTAAAATGATAGAGCAAAGGGGCAATAATCCAGACTACTTCCATTTAAAAGATAATCCATGTTTCAGGGTCAGAGTGACAGTGTGGCAAAATCTGTGCTCACACAACCAGACAGACCTTTTTGTCCTGGGCCTCAGCTGGGGCCTTTGCCTTGGCTGGATCTCTGCTGAGGGAGGAAAATGAGGAAAAAAGCAAGTCTAGAGGAGCCACCATGATAAGGAGCCTTTGGAAGTCTTGGGAATGCAGTCCCCCAGATCAGGGGCAAAGACCCAGGGAAGGAGAGAATTACCATAAAAGGCAGCCCTGTTGTAGGGGGAAGAGAGCTGTCCTTAGGTTCAGAACATTTAACTCTAAATTCTGGACCTGCTATTTAGTAGCCTTGTGATCTTGGATAAGTGTCCTAAACCACTTCTCTAAGCCTCAGTTTCCTAATCTGTAAACACCATAGGGTTATTCTTGGGATTTAATGATGCATGTGATCTTTCTTAGTGATTTAAGTCATGCTATGTAAATATTTCAGATTCAATGCAAAACCAGCCATCTGCCCAATCTTTCCTGGGCCTGTGGACAGACAGGTAAGATGTGACACCTGGGATCTTTATTTTTTTCAAGTTTTAAAGGCCCTTCTACAGCTTTCAGATGAGATATCAAGCTTGGAAACACTGCTTTCCAAGAAGCACTGCACCTATCCCAGCAGGCCCCAAGCCCCATGAATTGTCTCAACCAATAAATACAGCAGGTGTCCTCTCTAGTGTGTAGGTCAGGTAGTAAATTCACTTCCCTGTACTAGAGACAGTTGGCTGCATGGTAAAATAATGCAATGCTGTGATTCCCACACCTGCACATGAGGGTGGTCCAGTAACTTCTGCTCAATTCCAGGTGACCTGTGCTCAGTGAGAGTGCTGTCTCTTCAGGCTCCCCAGCTGACTGCTTGGATGGCTGGCGCCACCTAGACCTGGATGGAAGGAGATATAATGGTGAGGGACGTGAACTCTGGAGCCAAATTCTGCCCTGATCTAAGTGAGTCTAGACAATGCATTTTAAGTTCTCTGTGCTTCTGCCCCTGTATTAGTTTCCTGCAACTCCCATAAACTGGGTGACTTAAAACAAAAATAATAATAATTTTCTCACAGTTCTAGAAGCTAGAGGTCTGAAATCAAGGTGTCAGAGAGCTGCCTTCCCTCCCAAGACTGGTAATGAATCCTTACTTGCCCCTTCCAGCTTCTAGTAGCTCCTGATGTTCCTTGGCTGCATAGCTATAATCTTTGCTTCCATATTTTCACACAGCTTTTTTCCTGTGTGTGTCTCTGTGTCTTCTCTTCTTTTCATAAGGATACCAGTCATTGGATTTAGAGTCTACCCCAAATCAAGTATGATTTCATCTCCAGGTCCTTAACTAAATACATCTACAAAAACCCCTATTTTCAAGTAAAGTCACATTCTGAAGTTCTGGATGGACCTGAATTTAGAGAGCCCACTATGGTCCCCTCATTTGTAAAGTGGAAAAAATCTCTAGGCACCTACCTTACCAGATGTTGTAATAAATGAGACAATACACATAAGAGAGTGTTTACTGTAGTGCCCAGCATACAGAAAGCACTCAATCAAAGTGACCTATAGACAGTATTAGGGCTAGATCTACCAATAACTCACTTTCTCACCTTGGTTAAGTCATGTCATCTCTCATTGTTCCATTTCCGTATTAGTTAAAAGGGAATGCTGATGCTTCAACAGTCCTGGGGTCCAGAGTTCTAGTCCAGGGCTTAGACAACATTTTTTGTAGATGGCCAAGTAGTAAATATTTTAGGTTTCATGGACCATATATGGTCTTGGAGGCAACTATTAACAAAGTCCAAACTCTCTCTGCTTGCCACACGACAGGCCAGTGAATTGGAGACAAGGTGTTGAGGCAAGAAATAAGACTTTATTCGGAAATCTGGCAAACTGAGAAGATGGCAGACTAAAGTCTCAAAATAACCATCTTATCAGGATTTGGATGCCAGTTTCTTTTATAGCATAGAGAGGGGGAGGAGATGAGGAAGTAAAGTAAAAAGGTTATCGCCTGGAATAGCCAGACTCGAGAGGAGATGAGCTAACTACTTCTTTCTTGCAGCCATCCACAGGTGGAACAGGGTCCAGGTGTGTCCCTGAACAAATGCACTTTGGTTTAGCATTCAGGCAGAGGGGTAGCATTCCCCAAGGCAGGCCTTTATGTATAGACAGTATCCTTTTAGTGAACAAAAGTGGCAGAAAGCAACAGTTAAAGTAAAAGAAACAGATCCAACATGTAGTCAGATTTGGCTCTTCCCTGTTACACAACTACTTAATTCTTCCATCACAGTGAGAAAGCAGCCATGGACAATACATAAGCAAAAGAGCATGACAGTAACATTTTATATACAAAAACAAATGGTGGGCTGGATTTAGCCCCTCTTCCAGTCTCTCTCCCCTCCAGCTAGCCCTCCCAGACCTTCACAGAACATTATCTCTCAGTGTTTTTTTGCCTCTCCTTTGCATCTGAACTTGTCACACTTAAGTTAGTCCCTTTATTAGGACACCAACCACTTTCTAACTTACTATTTATGAATATATGTTATCTCCTATCCTAGACTCTGAGCTCCCTGAGGGAGGTCCATGTGTGATCAGCCCTGAATCATCCATACGCTTTGCACACAGTGGTTTCTTGTTAATGAACTTGGACAATGGTAAGGCTCTAAGGGCTGCCTTTCCTCTGTTGGCTTCCAGAACTTACCCTGAGAGAATATTGAACTTCAACTTTATTTAAGGAGTTTGAATATTATTCCAGGAGCAATAAGGAGCAATGGCAGATATCAGAAATGAGAAGAACTCATCCACGTTTGGAGTCTTAATGAGTAAATACCCAGAAGATTAAACTTAGCCAAAGGAAACTCAGAGTTGCTTTAGTTACCAAATGGTCATATTTCCAGCAATCAATAACTGTCCAAAAATTCACTTCTTCTGGTACCCTTATAATTGTATCTCCCACTGAGATGAAAAAGTCTTAGGGAAGTGGTTAATCAAGTGGTTTGAGTTCTAATATCAGAGCTGATCTAATATCTAATATCCATGTCAGGTAGTATCATTATTAGCAGTATCACTTCTATAACTATTAATAATGCCAGGCAGCAGGCTTTCTACAGAGCCTTTAATGTTTAATTAACAGTTTTACCTTTCTCCCCCAGTCTCCTGCCTGCAGGATTCTCCCAGGAATCACTGTCTGTGCATCGTCACCTCTGCTAATGATACTGAATCTACACATAGTTTCCCAGCCTCCTATGACACTGAGGTCAGCTGTGGAATTCATTAATGTAACAGGCAGACATTTTCTCCTCAACCCATAGTAACTTCCTGAATCAAAATTTGAATAAGCCTGAGGTCTTCTGACCCAGAGTTGATGGCCACTGCTCCCTTTTCAGATTTCGCTTTCTTAAGGTCAGTTCTGCATATTTTTTGCTTTTTTGATCAAATTATGAGCACAAGGACAGTAACACTCACCCAACATCTTTATCCCAAAATGATATAAAGGCCTTCAAGTCCATCTGCCTATACAGTGAATTTTCCATACTTAATAAAAACAAGTTTCAGGCACCAACTTCAAACCCTGATGCAGGTGAACCTGCCTCTCAGGGAGCAGGTGCACTACATGCATATTAATGTGCAAAAATCAGAACGGGGAGGCAGGGCAGAAACTTCAAAGGCATGGGATGTGGAGTAGGAAGATAAGGATTCTCTTTAGAGATTTCCGACTTTGGGCAAGTCATTTAACCTCAGAGTCTCAGTTGCCTTGTATGTAAAAATGGGGATAATACTTATGCCTCACCCATATCACAGTTTGTTGCAAGAAATATGTTAGGCTATCACTGCAGAAATGATGGGTGGATGGTATGCTTTCATCATTACTTCTCAAAGGGATCATTCTATCCAAATGTTAGGCCCCTCTAAATAAAACTAGAGGTTTGACTCAAAATGTTTCAAAGGTCCCTTCTACTCTAACGAAAAAGCAGAAGGAAAAACTGTTTGTTGTATATTCACTAGGGAGTAATATTAACTGACATTGAGTACTTGCTAAGTTCCACATGCTATTCTGAGAGAACTTATATAACCTCAGAACAGTCTTATGAAATAGGCAGTATTGTTAACTCTATTTTACAGGTGACATAACTGAGGCACAAATGCCTCAGTTAATACCTTTGCCCATGTTTACTCAGGAGAGGAAGAGCCTATTCTCCTTTTTAAAAAAATTTTTATTGGAGTATAGTTGATTTACAATGTTATGTTAGTTTCAGGTGTACAACAAAGTGAACCAGATATATATGTGTGTGTGTGTGTGTGTGTGTGTGTGTGTGTGTGTGTGTGTATATATATATATATATATATATATATCCATTTATTCTTTTTCAGACTATTTTCCCATATAGATTATTACAGAATTCTGAGTAGAGTTCCCTGTGCTCTACAGTAGGTCCTTGTTAGTTATCTATTTTATATATAGTAGTATGTATATGTTAATCCCAATCTCCTATTTTATCACTTCCCCCCCCCCCAGATTGCCCTTTGATCAATAATTTTCAATATTTGTCCAGTGACCCTCCCAGAGATACTTTCAAGGGAGTCTGTGAGTTCAAAACTATTTTCATAATAATACTAAAACATTATTTGACATTCTCACTCTCATTCTCTCACAAGTGTATAATGGAGTTTTCCACCAGACCCTACATGTCATGTGATATGACAACAGATTGAATGAAGAAATGAATAGGAAAATTCTGTTGTCTCCTACTAAACCAGATTTGCAAAAATGTAATATAATGTCAGTCTTTTCACTTTTTTTTAAGTTTTGGAAAATATAGTTATTTTTCATTTAAAATGTTATTTATTTTAACATGCAATGTATTTTATTGTTATGTTTAATGAATTAATAAATGCATATTTTTAAGTTCTGTTTTAATTTTAATGTGGTAAAAATCAATAGCTATAACAAATATAAACAAAAGCCCTTTGAAGTCCTCAATAGTTTTTAAGGGTTTAAATTGGCCCTGACACCTAAGTTTTTGAGAACTGCTACTTTTAGCTAGATAAGTATCTCTCTTAATCCCCCACAAAAGCTGTATTTCTAGTTGTTGATGAAGAAATTGAAACATAGAGAGGTTAAGTTATTCAATAAAATAAATAACAGCTCACAATAAAAACTTTCAAGAAACAGGAGTTTGCCAGTCTGATTTTGTTTTTCAGTTTACTGTGACTCTCCCTACCCTGTGTGCCACCAGACACTTCAGCTAGCACATAACTCTGCCATTCAATTGCCTCTATGTTCATAAAAGACCACAGAACCTAAACAGTTCCAAAAAGTCTTATAATTTCCTTCTGAATCTCTATTTGTTTGAATCCTGATAACATTAGAGATCACACACATTACTCTTGCCTCTCTTCTCTCGCACAAAATTTCCTACCAGCTCAGATCAAATGCCATTCTGATAGTGAACTTGACATTTTGCCACCACAGAGCATGGGCAACACCACCTATCTCTTCCCCACATTTCATCTCCCTGCTATCAGAGCCTCAATTAGTTTAGTCCAATTAATTAGGAGTACAAGAAGAAGATTTATCATTGGTCTGAACCAGTTGTGGTAATTTTGTTTGACTTGACAAGTGTTAGTCTAGAAGAGGTCATGTGACTCAGTCTTGGCCAATAATGTGGAAACTCACTTGGTTGAATTTCTAGAAAACCACCACCTTCAGGAAAAAGATACAGATTTGAGGCATGATGTTTTTCCCATTTGAAATACAACTGTGATGTCTGGAAGTTTTTAGTTTTCTTGGAACAATGAGATTACCAACATAAGTAAAACAACTAAAAGAATAACAATAATCCTTACATTACTGAGCTGTGAATTAGTACCAGATATCTTATGAGACAAATAAGCCTCTATCTATTTAAGTTGCACTTAGTCCATTCTTCAGTTACTTGAAGCTAAATGCACTTCTAACTGATACAAAGAGCAAACTGCAGAGATATTTCTATGCACCAGAATTTTTGCCAATAAAATTAGATCCAGAAATGACATAGATAATGAAGGCATTTTAAAGTTATATTTATATATGACAATTTAAAAGAAAACATGAAAATGATGAGAAGAGAAATAGGAGAAATATAAAAGAACCAATGGGGCCTTCTAGACCTGAAAAATACAATATCTGCAATGAAAAACTCACTTCATGGTATTAACAACTGATTAGACATCAACAGGGGGAAAAAATCAGTATGATCTGAAAACATAGCAATAGGAACTATTCAAACTTAAGCACAAAGAGAAAAAAAAAGGCAGAAAAAATTAACAGAACCCCAATAACAATAAGGGGTGATATAAAGAAGTCTAATATAAATGCAACTGTAATCTGAAAAAAAGAAAAAGGAAGAAAAACAATTTACAAAAATAATGACTGGAATTTTATGCAAATTTGATGAAAACTATAAACACACACAGTTGAAAAGTTCAACAAGCTCCAAGCAAAATAAAAACAAAGAAATCCAAGCCAAGGCTCCTCATAATCAAATTGCTATGCACCAGTGATAAATAAAAAAATCTTCAAAGAATCCATAAGTAAGAATGACACATTACATTCAGAAAAACAAAGATAAGAATGACTACAGATTTCATATCACAAACAATAAAAGACAGAGGACAATAAAACATTATTAATGTGCTGAAAGGGAGAAAAATGTCATTCTAAATCCAGTGAAACACCTTTCAAAAGTGAAGAGTGATTTTAAATATTTTCAGATAAGTTAAAACCAGAAGAATCTACTGAGGATATCTCCATTACAAGTAATGTTAAAGAAATTTCTTGGGGCAAAAAGAAAATCATACCATATAGAAATGTGGATCTATTCAAAGGAATTCAGAACAGTTTAAATGATAACTATCTGTATAAAATAAAAATTTCCCTCATGTTTTAATTCTTTAAAAGGAAATTGTTTAAAGAAAAAAGTAAAAACAATGCATATCATAGAATTTATAACATGTAGAAGTAAATTGTATCATAATAATAGTATAGTGCCTGGGGAGAACAGAAGTAGACTGTTACAAGGGTCTTACATTATAAAATTAAAAGGATACAAAATGATATACACTGGAAACACTGATAATAAGAAAACTGAGTGTCTATGTTAACATCAGACAAAGTAGGTTTTAGGACAAAAAACAGTGATAAAGAGGGGTATTTCAATATAATGAAAGGTTTAATTTATCAAGAAGACTTCACAATCCTAAATGTGTGGGTACATAAGTAACACAGTTTCAAAATACATGAAGTAAAAACTGATATAACCAAAGGAGAAATGAATAGACTTCAATTATATTTTGATATTTCAATACTCTTCTTCCAGTAGTTGATAGATAAATTAAATTGAGTAGCCTCTAATAGAAGACAAACAACATTTGCCTCCAACTTGATCTAATTGGCATGTATAGCACAAGTAACCAAACAACAGATTACAGATACTTTTCAAGTGTACATGGAAAATTCACTGAGATTATATCACATGCAGGGTCATTAAAAAGTCTCAATACATTTTAAAGGATGGAAATCATAAAATCTATTTTCTCTGACTACAAGAAAATTAAGCTAAAATGAAAAAATGAAAAAATATCAGGAAAATCCCAAATATCTGGGAAAACAATCACTTCAAAATAACCCATTTTTCAAAGAAAAACTGAGGCAAGGAATATTAGAAAATATTACAAAATGAATGAAACATACTATATCAAAATTTGTGAGATGGGGACTTCCCTGGTGACACAGTGGTTAAGAATCCCCCTGCCAATGCAAGGGACACAGGTTCGAGCCCTGGTCTGGGAAGATCCCACATGCTGCGGAGCAACTAAGCCTGTGTGCCACAACTACTGAGCCTGTGCTCCAGAGCCCATGAGCCACAACTACTGATCCCATGTGAAACAACTACTGAAGCCTACATGCTGAGAGCCCATGCTCCACAAGAGAAGCCACCACAATGAGAAGCCCATGCACCACAACAAAGAGTAGCCCCTGCTCTCCACAACTAGAGAAGGTCTGCACACAGCAACAAAGACCCAATGCAGCCAAAAATAAATAAATAAATATACTTATAAAAAAAATTTTTGTGAGATGCAAACAAAGCAGCGCTTACACAAAAGTGTATAGCTTCAAACGCTTATATTGTCAAATTTTTTACATGTCCAAGATCAGTTATCTTAACTAATAAATAAAAAAATAAGAACTGAATTACAAAGTACAAGAAAGGAAGTAATAAAAAGTTTAAATCAATGAAACTAAAAAACAAAAAATAGAGAAAAATCAAGGAAACCATAGGCTGCTTGTTTAAAAAGATCAATATATATGATAAACCTCTAGCTAAACTGATCAAGAAAAGAAGACAAAAAAATTATATCAAAAATATAATAGGATGTCAACATCCTATTGACATTTCAAGAGCATTCTCTTGAAATTAAACAAACAATAATAGAATGTTATGAACAACTCTATGCCAACAAATTTGACAACTTGAGTGAAATGGACAGATTTATTGAAAGACACAAATTACCAAACCTGACACAAGAAGAAGAGAAAATTAAAACAGCTGTATAGCTCTTAAAGGCATTAAATTTTTAATTAAAAACCTTTACAGGAAAAAAAAATCTCCAAATTCAGATGACTGCTTTCACAGAGATGCAACAGTCCTTTATAAAACAGGAACATATTAAATCTAACAATAATCAGAAAGGATAATTCAACATGAACAAGTGGGATTTATCTTATGAATGAAAGATTGGTATAACACTCAAAACTCAATAAGTGTAATTCCCCATACACACAGAATAAAGACAGAAAATGATCAACTCAATACCTATAGAAAACATACAAATAGGTTAAATGTTTAAAAAGTGGGGGAAAAAAGATATACCATGCATGCAGTAACCAAAAGGGCATTGTAGTGACTATGCTGAGATCAGACAAAATAGACCATAAGACAAATATTTTTATTAGAGATAAAAAAGAACATAAAAGAACATTTTATAATAACAAAAGTGGTCAACTAATAAGGAAGGCAAACAATTTGTCATCATATATGCACCTAACAAGAGAATTACAAAACAAATGAAGGAAAAACCGACAGAATTAAGTAGAGAATAGACCATTCAAAAAACAGGTACTGGTGGCATAGTGGTTAAGAATATGCCTGCCAATGCAGAGAACACATTTTCGAGCCTTGGTCCAGGAAGATCCCACATGCTGTGGAGCAACTAAGCCAGTGCACCACAACTACTGAGCCTGCACTCGAGAGCTCACAAACCACAACTACTGAGCCCACATGCCACAACTACTGAAACCCATCTGCCTACAGCCCATGCTCCACAACAAGAGAAGCCACTGCAATGAGAAGCCCATGAACCGCAATGAAGAGTAGCCCCTGCTCACCACAACTAGAGAAAACCCGCACGCAGCAACAAAGACCCAAGGCAGCCAAAAATAAATGAATAAATTAATTAATTAAAAATAAAACAGGTAAGGCCTTTAATACCTCAGTTTCAATAATGGATAGAACAAATAGGCAGAAGATCAGGGAAATAGAAAACTTGAACAGCTCTAACTACACCTAACAGATACCTAAAGAGTGCTCCACTCAACAACATCAAAATACACATTCCTGTCAAGCATACAGTGAAACATTCTCCAGAAGAGACCATAAGCCAATCTACAAAACAAGTCTCAATAAATTTGAAATTATAAAAAGTATGATTCCCGAACACAATGGAGTGAAACTAGAAATCAATCACAAAAACACTCCTGATGAATTCACAAATATGTGGAAATTAATCAACACATTCCAAATAACCAATGGGTCAAAGAAGAAATCACAAGGGATATTAGAAAGTACTTTAAGATGAATGTAAACAAAAATGCAACATATCAAAATTTATTTTTCTAAATACTTAGGGAAAGATTAATAGCTGTGAATACCTATACTTTTAAAAAATATATATTTCAAATAGGTAAACCAACTTTCCATCATAAGAAACAAAAAAGAAGAGCAAACTGAAATCAAAGCAAACAGGGGAAGGAAATAATGAAGACTAGAGAGAAAATAAAGGAAATAGAAAATGGGAAAATAATAGAGAAAATCAACAAAAGCAAAAATTGTTTCTTTAAAAAGACCAACAAAATTGACAAACCTTTAGTTAGACTGAAAAAAAGAGACAGAGGAGACTCAAATTACTAATATCAGGAATGAAAGATGGGACATCACTACCTACCTTACAAAAATAAAAAAGATCATAAGGGAATATACTATGAACAACTATGCCAACAAAGTAGAAAATCAAGATGAATTGGGCAAAATCCTAAAAATATACAAACTACTAAAGCTGATTCAAGAAGAAAATAGAAAATAATAATGTATTTATAAAAAATTAAGAGATTAAATTAATTATTTTAAACCTTCCTACAAAAAAAATTTCTGCACCCGGAAGTCTTCTTGATCAATTCGACAAATGCTTAAATAAGAATTAATACCGACCCTCAATCTTTCACAAACTCTTTCAAAACATGGAAGATAAAACATTCCCCAACTTATTCTATGAAGCCAATTTTATCCTATATTAGAATAAAATAACACACAAAACCAAAGGTGTATCACAAGGTTATATCATAAAACTGTGGACCTATGTCTCTTATGGATATAGATGCAACAACAAAGTACTAGCAAACTGAATCCAGCAACATATAAAAAGGATTATACATCATGACTTATCCCAGAAATGCAAAGTTTGTTCACTATAATACACCATATTAACAGAATAAGGACGTAACCACATGACCACCTCAAAAGATAGGAAAAAATTATGACAAAATTTAAATCTTCTTATGATTTTAAAAAGCTCAACAAACTAGAAATAGAAGGAAATGTCCTCAACCTGATAAAGGCATCTATAAAAACCCCACAGCTAACATGACACTTAATAGTGAAAGACAAAGCTTTTTCCCTAAAAGGAGGAACAGCACAAGGATGTCCACTCTTGCCACTTACATTTCAATATTGCACCAAAGGTTCTAACCAGAGCAGTTGGGCAAGGAAAAGAAATAAAGGCATCCAGATTGGAAAAGAAGTCAATCTATGTCTACTCACAAATAATTTAGTTGTGTGTATAGAAAATCCTAAGGAATCCACTAAAAACTATTCGAACTAATAAATGAGTTCAGCAGCGTTGCATGACATAAAGACATTCATTAACAAGGCCTATGATACATAGAAATATCATCTAACTTTAGTTAAATTATCCAATCTCATGGTGCTTTTGCATCTTCATAGAAAAGTGGAAATAACCTTACCCACTTCCCTGATTTAGATGGATTCAACAATGCATCTATGGATTGCATAGTCCCTAATATATACAGTGCCTGATGCGATATATGCAGAAGTCCCTGATACTTAATACATGCTCAGAAATGCTAGGTTCTTGTTTCCTTCATCATTTAACTCACTATTTTGCCAGTTCAAGATGGTGATTAATAGCAATATTTTTTTAACATCCTAGTGTAGTTGCATTACCTGACATTTATACATCAGAATAAAATAAGCTAACTCTAAAAGAGTTTGCCTCCTAATATCTAGTTGAGCTCAGCCAGGATTGGCATGGATATTATATTATCAGTTCTATCTTCTTTCCCCTATTCCTTCCTCCATGTGGTCCTTGTCACATTCTATTTCCAGAATCAATCATACCTGAGGACTAAACACCCTCAGCCCCTCCAGTTGAGGAGAACAAGGTGAAAGAAAAGGGATAAACATTAGAGTAAGAAGGAAATTTTAGACTTCTCACCTGCTCCCCATTAAATTACACTCACCACACTCTATTCCCTAAGAGAAGAATATGGCTTTTCCTTCCACTATACCTCCTCTTCCCCCACCAAAAAAAAAAAAAAAAAAGAAAGAAGGAAGGAAGGAAGGAAGGAAGGAAGGAAGGAAGGAAGGAAGGAAGGAAGGAAGGGAGGGAGGAAGGGAGGAAAGAAGGAAGGAGGGAAAGACCAATTTTTAAAGAGAAAGCGCTATGGTATGGACCAAAAAGAATAAGGAGTTTCAAGCTCACACAAAGGGGACAGAAGACTAGAAGATGACATTGATATGGAAAGAGAAAAATTATACATAAAACTATCTCTGATCTTTTCCCTATGTTTTCTCCCAGTGCTGCCAGATCCTAATGGTCTTATGTTTTTTTCACTCACTAATACACAAAGGGTAACACAGGACAAGAGGGAAGGTAGGTATAGGAAGGGACAAAGGGAACTCTTCAAGCTAGCCTCCCACATCTTACATTCAAGGGGTACAGCAACCCATTGATCTCACATGGTCCAGCCCAACCTACAAAGGAGTTTGGGACCAAAGGCCCAGCTAATAATGATTGTGTCTTTTGCTGGGATGCCCCCTGTGAATGTGACCTTATGTGGAAATAGGGTTTTGCAGATGATAAAGATAAAATGAGGTCATTAGGTTAGGCCTTAATCCAAAATGCTTGGTGTCCTTATAAAAAGGGAGAATTTGAACACAGAGACAGACATGCCCAAAGGGCGACCATTATGTGAAGATGAAGTCAGAGGTCAGGGTTATTACATAAGCCAAAGAACACCTGAGATTGCCAGCAAAGCACCAGTAGCTAGGGGAAAGGCCTGGAACAGGTTCTCTCTTCTGGTAATTTGATCTTGAAATTCCAGCCTCTACAACTGTGAAACAATAAACTTCTGCTGTTTAAGTCACCCAGTGTACTGTACTTTGTTACAGCAGCCATAGCAAACTAATACACCCTATGCTGTAGGAAATGGGACAAGGATTCAGGGACTCAGTATCTTAGCCATGTCTTCCTTGGAAGGTATATAAACCAGAAATTCCCTGCTCAGCTTCAGCATATGTAACCAGAGACCTCTTCCTCTCCTTTCTGGCTCCACCCCTGGAAGAATGAGTAATTTTCTGATTCACCTTGTCCTGGTCTTTTAATTTAGGCCAGTCCTCCCAGATCCCAGCCCTAGAAGCATGTTCTGTTCCAACAGAAGTACAGACCTCAGCAGTTCGTATGTGAGCTCTGCAGTCAGACAGACTGAGTTCTCATCCTTGCTCTTCTACATTCAAGCTGTGTGACTTTGAACAAGTACCTCAACCACTCTCTGCCTCCACTTCTGGGATGGTATAGCGTGCCACCTGGGGTTGTTCTGAGAAGCACAGTGTCTGCTACATACCTAATGCCCATTAAATGTTAGTTTTACAAATAATACCTCAAAGGACAGTTACTGTTATGCTTAATCACCCCCAGATTCCTCCCCCTATCCAAGAGTATAGCTCAATATCTCAGTTTTGGAAAAACCTTTGGCCTGCTCTACTGATTTTGAGTTTTGGCCTTCCACACTCTTCCTCCTGTTGCTCCTTCTGAGGTTTTGAAAACTCCTCCTCCTGGGCCTATCCAGGTTCCTGCTTCAAAGGGAGAGATACTGATAACATAGATAAACCACCAAAACCTACTCTGGAAAGCCCTAGTCATCATGAAAAATGCCTGAAGAGGGTGACATGAATGTTGTCTGTGGAGGTGGGACCAGGAAATAAAAAGATGAGTAGATGTATATGCTGGTAGGCTTGCAGCAAATGGAATATGTAATTAATTTTACTATTCAGTCTAAGGTTCAGAACTTGTGATGCTGGTCAGAGCAAAACAGGCCCTGGATCAAAGTGTTCCAATTGTTATGCTTTGGCAAGCACAATGCAGAGATGTAATTGTGCATCAGGGAGGCTTTGATGAGTCTGATGCCACACCTCCCTCAAACACAGGAAGGGCCTCATCAGAACATATGACCAACTAACTCCCACAGACAGGGGCTGTGAGAGTCACCCTGGGGAAATCAAGACCTCAGGTGCTGAGATGAACAATTTCAAAGCTGAGAGTTTGCCAGAGACAATTTTGTGCACAGCAGAAGAATTTCTGCTGGCTTCTGCTCTGCTTGTTCTGAGCAGCAAACCAGTATCTTGTGTGAGCTTGCTTACAACAGTGGTTCCCACCTAGAGGAGACTTTGCCTCTCTGGGGATGTTTAGAAATGTCAGAAGGCACTTTTGGTTTTTACAACTGGAGGAGAGAGTACCACTAGCATCTAGTGCATGGAGGCTAGGGATGCTTCTGAGTATCCCATAGTGCACAGAATAGCCCTACACAATGAGGAATTATTCAGGCTAAAATATCAGTAGTGCCTCTCAGTTGAGAAGCTCTGTCCTACAAGGAAGGACCAGGATTATTTCCATGGCTTTCACAGAGCATTGTGCCATAATCAGGCCCTGATCTGGTTGACCAGCCTCACTGTTTATGATGGCCATTGGTGAAGAGCATAAACATCTGAACTCAAATTCAAACTACCACACTTACCAGCTTGAGCAAGATACTTCACTCTAAGTGTTCTGTTTCCTCATCTATAAAATAGGGATTTAAGTAAAATTTGTCTCACAGGGTTGTTTAAGGACTTAAATAAACTCTGTGAAATAATTCATGTGAAGTGCTTCAATAAGTACCCAGCACTTAAGAAGCAGTATTAACTATGATTTTTCTTTACTACTGCGTTATTTTACTTACTGTTATTTTTGAGGACACTATGTTTTTGCCATGCCGCCAGCTGAGAAGCCCTTTGTCCTTCTACCATCCCACCTGTGATCATTCTTGTCCTTCCTCAAAGATAAGTTCAAATGTTTCCTCCCAGAAACCTTCTCAGACCAGCACCAGGGATCAATCAGTTCCTGCTCTGAGCTCCCTGGCATGTTGTTTACTCCTGTGTCCACCCTGATTACCTACCATTTGCCAGCTCCTAAATGGCAGGGAACACATGCCACCACCCTGTGTATCCTGGCTCAGGCTACAATAAATATCCATTAAATTGAACCTCAGTCTGTCTTTATCAGAGTTGTCCACATTTCTTTTGACCTTTACCATCCTGAAAGTGCTTCCTTACTCACTCTTTTCTTTTTTTTTTTTTTTTTTTTTTTTTGCAGTACATGGGCCTCTCACTGTTGTGGCCTCTCCTGTTGTGGAGCACAGGCTCCGGACGCGCAGGCTCAGCAGCCATGGCTCATGGGCCCAGCCGCTCAGCGGCATGTGGGATCTTCCCGGACTGGGGCACGAACCCGCATCCCCTGCATCGGCACGCGGACTCTCAGCCACTTCCCCACCAGGGAAGCCCCTGTTACTCACTCATTTCACTGCATGAATAATGATATCTCCAGTCTCCACTGTCTCTTGGGAGCTGACTGTAGGTCTGAGGATTTGCAAGACTTTCTCTGAGATATGATTGGGGGCAGAGAGGATAGAGGTCTAACATAGACATTGATGAGGGGGAATGAAGGAGGAATGAAGACTCCCCCCCATCTTCATAACCAGGGGACAGAAATAGTGTCATTGCTCATGGTCAAGGATCTCTATTGGTTAAGCATTATGTGAGTCTTTTCTATGAACTATCTTCTTAATAGTTCCCATGAGGGAGATATCAAAATTATCCTTATTGTTATAGTTACTTGACCAATGTCACATGACAGGGATGACTCCCAGGTAGGTCTGGCTGACCCAATGTTTGTGTTTCTAATCACTCTGATTTACCTTTTTTTTAAATTGGAGTATAATTGCTTTACAATGCTGTGTTAGTTTCTGCTGAAGCTAACTAACGAAGTGAATCAGCTCTATGTATATATATATCCCCTCCCTCTTGTACCTCCCTCCCACCCATCTAGGTCATCACAGAGCACTGAGCTGAGCTCCCTGTGCTATACAGCAGGCTCCCACTACCTATCTATTTTAAACATGGTAGTGTACTTATGTCAATCCTAATCTCCCCATTCATCCCGCCCTTCCCTTCCCCCATTGTGTCCACAAGGCCATTCTCTATGTCCGTATCTCTATTCCTGCCCTGGAAATAGGTTCATCTGTACCATTAACTCAATTGGCATCATTCCAAGGAGAGTACAAAAATCTGGTGACAAATTCATAAAATTCTTTAGACCCACAACAGCAGTTATTAATGACAACTGGCTGGTTTTTCAATCTTTTGTTTCCCTAATAGCAGAAAACATTCTTCAAAAGAAAACCTAAAAACAAGTCTGTTTTGACTCACAGATATAGAAAACAAACTTGTGGTTGCCAAAGGGGACAAGAAAGGGGGAAGGAACAAATTAGAGATATGGGATTAACAGATACAAACTAACCTATATAAGATAGATAAGCAACAATGATATACTGTATAGCACAGGGAATTATACCAATCATCTTGTAATAACCTATAATGGAATATAATCTGCAAAAATACTGAATCACTGTGTTGAACACCTGAAATTAACACAACATATTAAATCAACTATACCTCAATTTTTAAAAATCAAATGAAAAAACAAGTCTGTTTTGTAGAAGATAAAACACTGAACTGTTCTAGGTTGAAGGAGGTGGGGAGACCTCTCAAGCCACAGCCACCTGTCACTCTCTCCCAGTTTAGGTGCTCTTAAAGGGGTTCTGAGGAACCAGCTGATCCCACCTTTACATTTTGAATTTGAATTTATATATCGAGAGTATGTTTGGTTTTCTGAATTTTGATAGAAGACACTTCTATCAGTTTCTCCTTTTGTCCTTCAACACTCTACTTTCTAAGATACTAGTTCTAATCTGTTTTTTGGATTAAAGTCCCTTTGGAATCTGATTAAAGTTACAGAAACTCTAGCTAGAAAAATGTGCATGTGCACTGGCACAGTTAGAGACACAGTGTGATGGTCCCCTGAAGTCATTCCATGGAAACCATACATTTTACTCTGTATTAATAACTCCCATTTCTGGACCTCAAATATTCCCTATTTATTCTGTCCCTATGGAAAGGAAGAAGGAGTCTGCTATCCAATCTTACAAACACAGAATTAGCTTCTGTGCCAAATGATGAGGTTTTTTTAACAGATTTACTGAGGTATAATTTATATTTAAAAAACAGTGTAGGGAATTCCCTGGCGGTCCAGTGTTAGGACTCCTTGCTCTCACTGCAGAGGGTGCAGGTTCAATCCCTGTTTGGGGAACTAAGTTCCTGCAAGCCGCGTGGCACGGCCAAAATAAATTATTTTTAATTAAAAAGAAACTGTGCATAATTAATGTATATAATTTGATGAGTTTGGACATATGCAAACATCCATGAAACCATCACCACAACCAAGGTAATAGACATATCCATCACCTCCAAAAGTTTATGTGTATCTTTTTGTGTTTGTTTTGGTAGTAAGAACATTTAACATGAGATGTGCCCTCTTAATAAACTTTAAGTGTATGATACAGTATTATTATCTATAAACACAATGTTGTACAGCAGATCTGCAGCACTTATTCATCTTGCATAACTGAATTGTTATCCCTGTTAATCAGCAACTCCTCATTTTCCTCTCCCCCTAGTCCCTAATAAACACTATTCTATTCTTTGCTTCTATTTATTTGACTACTTTAATTACCTCATATAAGTGGAATCATGCAATATTTATCCTCTGGATATTTCACTTCTCATTATACCTTCAAATTCCATCCATGTTGTCAAAAATGGCAGGATTTCTGTCCTTTTTAAGGCTGAATAATATTATATTGTATGTATATACCACATTTTCATTATCCATTTATCTGTTGATGGACACTGTGTTGTTTCCATATCTTGGCTATTGTAAATAGTGCTGCAATGAATGTGAGAGTACAGATATCTCTTAAAGATCCTGATTTCAATTCTTTTGGAGAATTGAAATATATAAATCTATATAGATATAGATACAAATAAATAAATATCTCTAGAAGTCGAATTGCTGGATCATGTGGTATTTCTCTTTTTAACTTTTTGAGGTACTTCCATACTCTTTTCCATAGTGGCTGCACCATTTTTTTATTCCCACTAAAGGATGGCACCTTTGGATGGAGGGGCAAAGGAATCAAAGTTCCATTCTGGCCAAGCTAACTGCTTCCCAGCCACCACTGTCATAACTAAAAGTTCTTAAATTAAAAAAAAAAGAGAAATTCTAAAAATCAAAAAGCAAAATAAAGCAAGTAAAGCTAATTATGCTTAGAGTTAGTGGCTTAACCACTCAGAAAATAATTTCAACTGACTTTCAGAATACAGTAATTTGTACATCCATCTAAAGACAAAAACAACTATAAAGGAATATTAAACTCTTTTCAGTAATTATATTTTTAGTGGTAATATTGATATTGTTATTTTGAAACTGTAAGACCTCAGCCAAGTTATTGGAGATTTTCTTTGCCTGGGTTTCTGTTAGTTTTAAAGTAGAAAACCATAGAAGATGTTCTCATGAGTTGGGGAAAGACAGTGGGTATTCTGAATCTAGGACAATCTTCCCATCAGCTTTGGCTCTGGCAAACATATATCATTGCAGCAACTATTAATTTTCTCCTGAAGAAAACAGACATCTCCAATGATAAAAAAAAAATATTTCTCCACCCACATGACTTGGTCTGTTCTCCTTTTAAGAAATGGAAACTTGATCTTATTATCAGTTGACTAACTTGTCCTGATTTGTCTGATATTTTCCTGTTTTTATCTGGAAATTCAGTGTTCTGGGAGATCCCTCAGTCCTGGGTAAACGGGGACAGTCTGTCTCCCTACTGTACAAATGATTCATTCACCTTTTCACTGGGCTGGCTTTCTTTTAAAAGCTCTCTGAATCAGCTGAGAATGATTCTGGCCAGCTGCCCTAGAAAAGATGACACCATGCCAAATACCTCTTTTCCAACCCCCATATTTCTCTTTTGATAGAAGAGGGGACAGAGAGTTGGGGATGGGGTAGGATGGAGATGCTACCCCATGTGTGTATTATTTCCCCTAGCACCTTATATTCTTCACTGCTCTTAGAAGCTCTACTTGCCTTCCCAAACATGTCATGCCTCCACAGCTCCATTTTACTGGTTACATGGAAGGGAAGGAAAGGAAAGAAACAATTTTCAAACCCAGCTGAGTGGATACCTGGGGCAAAGGAGACAGTTGGGAACATAAGTTACTGAAAGTTTGGGATCTATATGTGTGTGAATGTATTTTGAGGCAAGGCAAGGCCTGGGATGAGGGTGGAGGCTGGCTTCCAATAAAAGACAGAGAGACAGCTTTCAGTGGCAAAAGGGAAATTAAAGCCAGCTTGTCCAATATATAACTAATAAGAACCTACTGTATAGCACAGGGAACTCTACTCAATACTCTGTAATGACCTATATGGGAAAACAATCTAAAAAAGAGTGGATGTAAGTACATGTATAACTGATTCACTTTGCTGTATAGCAGAAATTAACACAACATTGTAAATCAACTATACTTCAATACAAATTATTTTTTTTTTAAAAAGTGAGTTTGTCCAAGTCATCTACCTTTAGGACATGAATAGAGAGGACATAACCAGCAAATGGGAGGAAGGAGTAAAAGGGTTTAAGGAGGAGCTTGGGAAGCAGACTGTGGAGAAATTCGATGAAAAGAGAATATGGTCACCGCTGCTTTTTTGTGTGGTTTTAAAATATTTATTAGGAAAAATTAGAAACATACAAGAGGAGAGAGAAGAATATAATGACACCCCATGTATCCATTTCCAGCTTTCAATATTTATCAATTCATGGTAAATCTTATTTCATTTATATCTACCCCACTCTCTAACACCTGATAATTTCAAAGCATTTTTCAGATACTGTATTATTTCATCTAGAAATATTTTAGTATGTATCTCTCAAAAACAAGGCCTATTTTTCAATGTATGTTCACAATTCCATTATCATGTCTAAAAAATTAACACTAATGCCATAGTATCATCAGATTTCCAATCTGTTCACAATTCCTCCATTTCCTGATTACATTGATTAATACATACCTATGGGCTGTTTCTACCTCTTCTTTTTCCTTACAATTTATTTGTTGAAGTAATTTATAATTTTGCCAGTAGAGTTTTCCACATTCTAGATTTTGTCAAGTGCATGCCTGTGGTGGTGTTTAATATGTTCCCCTATCCCCTGTTTTTCCTGAAAACTATCAGTTACATTTAGAGGTTTGACCACATTCAGGTTCAATTGTATCACTTTTTATGGCATGATGAGGCTCCATCAGGGGGCACCTAATGTCTCATTACCTCTGTTCACATGATGTTAAGATTGATCAGTGGGTTTCAGTGTTATCCTCCTGATCCATCTTCCATAATGTTTCACCTAATGATTTTAGTAGCCATTGATAATTATTAGCTGTATTTATTATTTCATTAGGAGTTGCAAAATAGTGATGCTCTAATTCTAATTTTCCTTCTTAATTTATTAACAGGAATAGTTTTATAAAGAATAATCTTTCCCATACCAACTATTTAATTACATTGAGGTAAAGGAAATACAGAATAAATACTTCATATTTTCTTTCACTTTCCCTTATTTACCAATTTTCTCAATAGTTATTTTGGTTCCTAGAATCCTCCAAAAATAACCAGTGACTTTTTTGTGTTTGTTTAAAATATCATTATAAGTTCACAGATTTCTAACATATTTAATGTATTTCAATATATTGCAGCTATTATTCTTTTATATGTTTAAAGTTTCCATCTTTAGCCATTGAAACTACTTAGGAGCAGCCTTACATTTCTGCTAAGTCATTTTAGCATGGCCTCAAGGGCCTTTGATAGCTTCCGTGCTTTCTGGCATGACAAGATATTCCAGACTCATCTAATGCATTTCCTGTCTCAAACCTGTAATCATCCATTTCTCCAAGAATTCCCAGTTCTTTAGTGATAAATCTTATTTGGAGACCTCAATTTGGATGTGAAGGAGCCTTATTGTTACTGGGTTGATCATTCTTTCTAGGCTTTTTCAGTATACAGATCTAACAAAAAATTTTAATATAAAATATATCAGGATTCATTTTACTTATATCTCTTCTCTCTAAGAGAGAGAGACCAGTTCCTAATGACACTGGAATTATTACTTATAGTACATATATGTGTATGTGTGTGTCTATGTCTTTATATGAAAAAAAAGGAATCTGAGCAGAGTCTCCATTCTCACAACAGAGGGAAGGTGGTGGGATACCAGCAGGAGGGGTACTTAAAGTGGAGCTGCTGGAAGCGGATGAGGAAAGATGGAGAAAGAAGGAGCATCAAGGAGTGAGGGAACCTCCATACAGAATATTCTCTGAAGGCAAAATTGCAAGGTCTTGTGCATAAGGTAAAGATGTTTATATATCAGCAGACAACCCCTAAGAGTAAGACACTATGAAATCACATTCCTTGACCACCCCTACAATAATACCAAAACTTACATAGCATACCACGTGCTAAACATTGTTCTAAGCAATCACTATATAAACTCATTGAATCCCACAACAACATCAAGAGGTATACATCATTGATATTATTACCATCTTATAAAAGAGAAAATTGAAGTACAGAGAGGTTAAACTGCTTGTCGTAGGTGAAATTACTAGTGAGTAGCAGAGCCAAGATCCAACCCAGGCATTTTGACCTTAAGTACTATCATGATGCTATATGCCTCTCAAGATAGGGTATTAAGGAAAAACATACAAACACATGCAAATACTCACACATACATTCACACATATATACATGACTTTGGAAGAGGCACACTAGCAAACCCAAGTTATAAACATCTCATTGTAAAACAGGATTTGGAAAACCGTGAGAGTTCTACACAATTCAGCACCACTCACAGGGGTAGGAGACCATAAGGGGATTGGAGTTAAAATTGTCAATAGATAATAAACAGATTTATTCATCCATTTATTCATTCATTCATTGTTCAATAAATGAAGACACTAAGATTTAGGGAGATTAAATAAGAAACTTCCCAAAGTCCCTCATCTCTATGAATTCAGAATCATGTGTTCCAAAGACATTGCAATGCCTCTAGCTTTGAGAAACCCAGTGTGACAGAGGTGACGGGTGAATGGTCTTAAATACAGGACCTAGCCTGCTTCCTCTCAAGATACAGCACTAACAGCATCCATAAGGCTTCCCTTCCAAAGGGAATTCAATCCAACTCTTCCTTGCAATGAGCTAGAAATAGCCCATTTGTACCAAGTTGTCTCAACCTAATGGGTGAGAGGGGAAGATCTCTAATGAAAGCCAGAGCAGATGAAGGAAGACATCCACCTCCTCTCTACATCCCAGAGGGCCAATCATCACAGCCTCACTGCCAAGGGGACTGAGAAGCAGGGCCTACAGCTGGGCTGCCCTCATGCCAAGAGTGTGTAAACTCAAAATGGAGGCTGGAAGGAGAAGGAAACCAGGCTTAGCCCATCATTTCTCTGGCTTGCTCAGAGTTGGAGTTGGCGCTGGGGACACCAGATGTAAAAACATCACCAGCTGGTGTGTTTCAGGGCAGGGACACCAGCCGCAGCCTTACCTACACCCAGACATACACATGCAGCAAACAACTTCCATCTGTAGCCCCATTCCCTTTGTTTACCAGGCCTACAAGGCAGGAAAAGAGAACAAGCCAATGTTTTGGAGACCCAACAGGACATAGGCTCTGCCTCCAGTGGAACAGCGTTGATGGATGGTAGGCTGGCAGTCAACAGATGAAGCCTCATTATACTTGTAAATCTAAGTACAAAATAAATGAGCACTCCTGGCACCACTGCTGCAGCGCCTGTCCTCCGCAGCTGCCTCGCCTGCCTGTCCTGCTCACACTTTCTGTCTCTCAGCAGTCCTGGCAGTTCCACTGGGCTGGGAGGAGGAGGAGAAAGCCCTTGGCCAGGGAACTCCAGGACAAGCCAGGGCCCACCTGGCAGGGTTGAGAGCAGAGTGGGAAAAGCCCACCCCTCTGTGCTTTGTCTTGTATACTTGTCTGTCCAGTTGACGTTTTGGCCCCTCGTCTCTCATTGCAGAAACTGCAGCCTCTTATTTGTTATTTCCTGGAAGACCCAGAAATGGGCAACAAGGAATAAAGAATGAGGGATAGTGGGTTTCCATGCCTGACTTCCAACATGCTTTTTATGTAGAAAACAAACTTACGGTTACCAAGGGGGGAAGGGGGGGCAGCGATAAATTGGGAGATTGGGATTGACATATACACACTACTATATATAAAATAGATAACTAATAAGAACCCACTGTATAGCACAGGGAACTCTACTCAGTGCTCTGTAATGACCTATATAGGAATAGAATCTAAAATAAAGAGTGGATATATGTATATGTGTAACTGGTTCACTTTGCCATGCAGAAGAAACTAACACAACATTGTAAATCAACTATACTCCAATAAAAATTAATTTAAAAAATTCATTTATGCATCCTCTCTTTGCTTCTCTCCCTTCATTTACCCACACACTGTCTGCCATTATGACAGCTGAAATAGCCTTTTGGCAAGTTCTCTAAGAAGATTCCAAATAGACAGGTAAAAGCAGAATAGCCAGGCTTATTCAATTCAGCAAGACTTTTCCAGTACCAACCTCACGTGCAAGGCACAAGATACAAGATGAAGAACAAGGAGCTCCCCGTCCTCATGGGAACAACTTAAATCCAGCACAAACACAAACGAGAATTCAATGTGTTCATCATCCATCCATTGCATAAACACTTACTGAGCACCCCTCATTAAAAAGAGAAATGGGCTTCCCTGGTGGCTCAGTGGTTGAGAGTCCACCTGCCAATGCAGGGGACACGGGTTCATGCCCTGGTCCGGGAAGATCCCACATGCCGTGGAGTGGCTGGGCCCGTGAGCCATGGCTGCTGAGCCTGCGCGTCTGGAGCCTGTGCTCCGCAACGGGAGAGGCCACAACAGTGAGAGGCCCATGTATCACAAAAAAAATGAAAATAAAAATAAAAAGAGAAATACTGGGACTTCTCTGATGGTTCAGTGGTTAAGGCTCTGTGCTTCCAATGCAGGGGGCACGGGGCTCGATCCCTGGTTGGGGAACTAAGTTCCCTCATGCGGCACAGTGCAACATAAATAAATAGATAAATAAATAAAAGAAATGCTTTTTTAAGAAAACTGGACTGTCAATTATGACACCAGTGAAGGTAGGCAAAGTGCTTTTCTAGCATGAAGACTTGAATCGAAAGAATTTCAGAGTGATGTGTAGCACAGTTGAACATTTGTCCAGTAGCTATTGTATGGGTGGTACTGAGTGTTAGACCTTGTGAGGGATACAGAGATAATTAAGTCATAGATCCAGGTCTTTGGATGTAGAGAACCAAGTGAATCCAGAACTTAAAATGTATAAAATCAAGTGGAGAGATTAGCAGACCCAGACCTGGTAGAGTATCACTAACAGAATGCTTTGCAGTGGTCCACCATCTCAGCCCACCCTTCTTTCTTTTCTTCTTCCCTTCCTTCCTTTGTTCCTTCTTCCCTTCCTCCCTCCAAAAGCATATTTAAGTCTATTTTTTCTTGAGAAAAACAAATCCAATTGAATAATAAAGAGATTTTACAACAAACTCATCAAAAAAAATATTGCTTCAGAACTAGATTTGATGGACTATCTTAACATGTGTTGGATTTGTTAATGATTGTGTCTAGCTACCAAACATATAATAAATTAATTTAAAAGTTAAAATTCATTCCTTCAAATTCAGGTTTTAACAGCAAATTAATAACTAGCGACTTCATATTACAAAAAGGAAGGGGTTTTGGTGTTGGTTTATGCTTACCCTTATTATTTGTTTGTTGTCTTGCTTTGGTAATCTCTAGCAAAATAGAAGTTCTTGTGAGTGAAAAGAAAAGGTGCAAATAGCCCAAATATTACTGAAAGGAGGCAGAGTCTGAGTGGTCAGTTCAGAGCATGACTTTCTGGTGGTTACCAGTGAAGCCCCTAGTAGGCAGGATAATGAAAACGTGCATGGGCTTTGGAGCCAGCAGGCCCGTGAACTCCACCAAATTCTCTGATGCTGGCAAGTCACTTCTTTCTTGGTCTTATTGGGAAGGTGGGGACATTGCTCCACATCCTTCTTGCAGGATTTTTTAAATACTGAATAAGATGATTCATATAAATCCCTAGCACAGGGCTCAGAACATGATAGGTATTCAAAAATAGATCCCTCCTACACAGTCTCCCTCCCACATTCACTTGCCCCCTCCCCATAGGACTCTGTACACATCTCTGTTATAACACTCATATCACAGCATTTTAATTTTCTGGTTACTGGTCTATCTCTCCCATTAGATATGAACATTTAAAGAATGCAAGCCATGTCTTACACAATTATCTCAGGTAACCAATAGAGTGAATAATAGTTGCTCAGTTAACCATTTCTCACATGATTCAGTTTGAAAGCTCTCAACTCAGAAACTTAAAAAAAAAAATTACTGCAAATCAGTGCATAATGTGTTGCTGAAACCTGTGGTGAAGGCTGGTCATGGATGTTGAAGTTCAGGGCAGAGGAGCCAGCATGAAATAGGAGCCACCAGGATGAGTTTGATGAAGGAGGTGGACTTGAGAGGATTGGGCAGCCCTAAGTAGAATGAAGGAAACCACTTTAGAAAGGATGAAAATGAGCAAAATCATGGAGGCAAAATGAGCATGTCACATTCAAGGGATAAGAAGAAGATGGGTGTGATGTGCTCAGAACCAGGCAAGAGCATTTGCACTTGATGTGGTGAGAACAGGGAACTCTTGGGGGCATCTGAGGAGGGGTGTGGCATGATGTTACTGATGTGTAAGCAAGGCCAATGAACACAAAATCCAAAAACTTCCCCATATCCAAAGGAGGAAAATTCTTTGAAAAGATTCAAGCCTTGCCTAGGATTGTTGGGGAAGAAATTTCATGGAAAAGGAGTGAGAACCCAGAGCTTCCTGCATGAGACATCAGTAGTGGTAGGTCCAGCCCCATCATACTGGTGCTCTGTTGACAGTAAGAGACCAACCTGAGGGTCATCAAGTGCCAGCCTCCCAGACCAGCATCTCATGCAGAACTCAGCTACAGGGTTCTGATGAGGAGCCATCACTTCTCAGCTCCGTGGCGACCTCAGAAGGACGCTATCACAAACCAGCTTGTATTAGTCAAGATTCTCTGGAGAAGCAGAATAACTTGTGTATATATGTAGAAAGAGATTTATTCTAAGGAATTGGCTCACATGGGTAAGTCCAAAATCTGTAGTGTGGGACAGCAGGCTAGAAACTCAGGAAAGAGCCAGTGCTGCAGTTCAAGTCTGAAGGCCTCTGATTAAGAATTCCCTCATGCTCAGGGGATGGCAGTCATTTGTTCTATTCAGGACTTCAAACTGATTACATGAGGCTCACCCACATTATGAAGGACAGTCTGCTTTACTCAAAGTCCACAGATTTAAATGTTAATCACATCCAAAAACAGCTTTTAGAAACATCCAGTATAATGTTTGATCAAATATCTGGGCATCATGCCCAGACAAGTTGATGCGTAAAATTAACCATCAAACAGCCCCAGGACTTTCAAAACATTATGACAAAGAACAAATTGAAATAAGTTTGGGGAAGGAACATCTTGTTGGAACTGGATGATAAGTTTCAAAAAAAGAGAGAGAGACATAAATGTGAAAAGACAATAATTAAGACAGTAAGGATCGATTTTGTGTGTAAAGTACTTTTCACATACAGTTATATGTGTCATTCACTCAACAACTTTGTGAGGCAGGCCTTATTCCCATTTCACAGATGAAGAAAGTGAGGCTTATGGAATGACTCTCCCAAGATCACAAAACCTCTAAATGGTGGAGCTGGCAGAGAACCACAGATGCTGTATTTCCTAAATCCACTGTGTGCTTCTTAGAAACAAAACTGCCTGTCTCTAGAGGAACTGAGATGCTCTGAGCACAGAGCATAACTCAGAGAAGTAAAGGGGACAGAAAAGCAAACATTGTCACTCAAACTCACAGAAGCACCAGCATGTAAATCTCGGTGAATGGCCAGCTCAGAGTAAGCTGTGTCTTAGTTCCTTTGGGTAAGAAAAGCAAGATGTGCTTCCCAGTGCCCTTGCTGGCTGCAGCTTTACACGGGGTACATTAGAAGGTCAAGAAAGATTTTGGATAGGTAGCTCCTTTAAAGATAGGTAAAAGTATCATAACTTCTCAGGTTTCTTGCAAATTGCCTGACCTAGAGTCTTGTTTATTACCATTTCCAAATGACTAAAAAGCTTTTCCTTCCTTTGTGCTGGTCTGAAAATTGAACAAAATAAGAGGACCCCATTCTTCACTTCTGATTGCAACCCACAACTGGGTTTTCTTACAAAGCACAAAGGAAGAAAGAAGAAAGGGCATCTTTTCTTTCCAAAAGGGAAAATAAACTGTGAGCTGCTATGAAATGATGTTGTTACTATTTTAAGTGTAGGTATAAATCACTGTATCTGCTGGGTTATCTTATAACTGGCATACACATAGTTAGTCTAAACTGAGAGCACCTTTCATTATTCTGTGTATCACTGGACAAGGAGCAAAAAGACCAGACTCAGCCAAGCCATGAACGAGCAGGGCAAGCTCGAGAGAGGGAAAGTAAGCTTGCTGATTCCTGCCTTGTCTACTTCCCAGGAGTGTTGACACATGGTCAAGTGTTTTACAATCCATTAGGCATCACATCAGTGTAAGCCATTATTATCACCATGGTTAACAACAACAGCACTTATTTTATCTCTAATTTGTAATTTTGTGCCATCATCCGTCTGGGGTCTGTTGTGGTCTGCAGCCTCTGGGACCTCCATAGTCAGTGACAGTGAAGCTGGAGAAAGTCTGACACAGGCAGAGAGGACCTGGAGGGCTCCAAATTATTATGGAGCTTTTACTTATGTAGTAGCACTGGTCAGGGTTTTTGCATCTGACGGCAACAGTAATTCCTGCAATGGTGAAAAATACATAGAAATAAAACAAGAATAATCTTTAGAGTCAGACGGACCATGATTTAAAGCATGTCTCTGCTATGTAATAGCCAAGTAACATGGCTGGCTACATATCCTTTCTGGACCTCAGTTTTTTCATCTTAAGAAATAGGCAATTAAAAGAATCATATTAACATAGGTATTTAAAGTATCTGTACAATGTTGCATGATAAATTCTAAACAAATGTTAATTTCCTAACACATATGCTCTTTTCTTCATAATGCACCAAAATAGAAATTACATTGTTGTAATTGTGACCTATCGAAAAGGCCGTACCTTCTCAAATTACCAGGGATTGTTTCTTTCAGATATTATTGCATACCTTGTATGTGCCAGAAATAATGCCGGACACCAGACTTAAAAATGTGAAAAGAAATTATCTTCAAAATACATGATATTTGATGAATGGAATAAAGCTGAGTCCAAAATATTAAGTGAAGTATCAAGACATAGTCTATTGGAAAATGAAGGTCTTTGGGGGCTTTTTGGTAAAACCAAGCTTATGATGTCCATGAAGACAGAGCTAGGTCTCTCTTGGTGGCTATCACAGTCTCAGCAACTAGAAGAGAGGACCTTCAACAAATGTTTTCTTGAGCAAATCTATCTGTAAACAGGAAACAGCAGTGAGTAATTAACATAGTACCCAAGTGGCTACCTATAATGTGTTGGGAGACATACTCCTGCTGAGAGAATCTCCTTCCATACACCTTCAAGATAGAAGAAACAATCATCTCTCAGGCAAGAACTGCTTAGTGAGATTCTTGTGTTGCAGGTGGTTGGAGAACTACATAGGAATCATCACCTGTTCAGTCCAAACCCCTTCTTCTCTAGATGCTGACAAAAACCACACAGTTAGGTGGTAAAGGAGCCAGGATCAAGCCCAGTTATTCCAATGCCCACCAGAACTCTTTTTGTGGTATGTCTTTAGAACTACATGTGACTAAATGTCTACATAATCTTGAGGAGCTGTAATCTGCCCTCTCATGACCATAGACACCCTGAAATAAAAAGCCAGTTGAACTGCAAACAAGTTGTATGTAAAAAAACACACAGTGTTCCAGGTTTCAAAGAAGCACTCTGCCACTCAGGCAGCTCTGTTCAAAGATCTGGCAGAAGGGAAAATGTGGTTTTGTTTCTAGTTTAGTAAAAGCCTCCATAATATTTTGTGGCCAGTTCCAAGAATGAGTGTCTCACTCACTTGTGTTAACCAGGAAAAGGACAGTCTGAACTATTTACCCTTCATTCCCACTTTAAACCAGTTTTACCTGCTATACAATGCTAGTAGGAGGAAAATCTTTTAAAAAATGATACAAATGAACTTATTAATAAAACAGAAATAGACTCACAGACATAGGAAGCAAAGTTATGGTTAACAAAGGGTAAAGTGGGGGTGGGGTATAAATCAGGAGTTTAGGATTAAAATATATACACTACTATATGTACAATAGATAATCTACAAGGACCTACTGTATAGCACAGGGAGCTATACTCAATATCTTGTAATAACCTATAATGGAAAATAATCTAAAAAAGAATAGATTTTCATATATGTATAACTGAACTACTTTGTTGTACACCTGAAACTAACACAACATTGTAAATCAGCTATATTTCAATTAAATTTTTTTTAAAAAAGAAAGTGGGAAACTCTGGTGATCAATTCCATCTCCCATTATCTAGAATAGCTTTTGCAAACTAAGGGTCTTCATGAGAAAATTGAGGAACTCAATGTGATTATCTTTGACTTCTCACCTATACAGGCAAACCTATATTTATTAATACAATCTGACCTCATGTTTATTGAGCTCTGTGCTAAGTGCTATCTGTCCTCATAACAATCCTAAACATGGGTATTCATGTCATCATTCCCATGTTATCAATGATGAAATGAAGGTTTAAGGGGCTCCATCACTTGTAAACAGCAGAGCCTAATGTAAACCCAGACCATCTGGCTCTGAAGCCTGGCACTTAGACATGACATTATAATGGCCCCTTCTTTTGCCACTCTCAGGAAATGGTATGCTTCTTCTCCACCCTCCCAGCAAAGAGCATCCCCTGAACCCCTGTTTCCTCATTGACCCTGCCTCTTCAGTTGTATATTTTTTTTCTCTGCTCTTTCCTATATTTTCTACCACTATTTCTCTATTAATTCCTTCCTCTTAAGTATGGATCTCTCCCACTGGAAAAAAAAAAAGTTACTCAATCCTTTATCTACTCCTAGTTCTGTATCTTCTGTGTTTGATCATATTTCCTTCAGAGCTGAGCTTCTGGAAAAATTTGTTTGCACTGTCTCCAACATCATTTCTCATGTGCTGTTCAACTCTATAAAATCAGGAGTCCTTATAATACCACCCTTGTGTAGATCTTCCAGTCAATGTCACAAATAAATCCAAGTATATATCTATGGACCACTCCACCCCAGTTCCAGACTTGTATATCCAAGTGCCTATTGACATCTCTGTTTGCATATTTCATAGGAATCACCAACTTAATCTGTCCCCCTGACTACCCTCGTTACACTCTAGCCTTCCCTATCTCATCTGGCACCACTACCACTCAGCTGCTCACTGTAAATATCCTCCTTGATTTCTCCCTTTCTCTCAGTCTCCAATTAAATCCAGCTGAACAGAAAGTTTTGATGCATTTATCTCTAAAATATATTTCAAACGCATTCACTTATGTCCATCTCCACTGAATTCTCCAAGGTCCCCAAGGCACCACCCCACACCTGGACCACTGTAACAGCTATCTAACTGGTGTCTGCCATACATGTTTGCCTTCTCACAACCTCCATTTTATCCAACAGCTAGAGAATCAAATTAAAATATAAATTAACGTATGTCACTCCCCTGCTGAAAGCCTTTTGATGGCTTTTAATGGTTTCTGGAATAAAACCCTAGGTCCCCAAAATCCCTGCATGATTTGGCTCTTTTCTTACCTCTCCAAGTGATAAGAACATGGACACTGTTGTCAAAAGAATGTGTATAATTTTTCATGTAATGTTGGTCAAGTTATATGTAAATATACTAATGTCTACTTCATTAAGTTTCATAAAGACTTTATAAATTAATCCTTTGTTAATTGAAATAATGGATTTCTAGAAATGTGATATATTCCAAAGTTAGTACTTCAGACTGCATGATATAATATGGACCATTCAAAAAATGGTGCTGGGACAATCAGTTATATGTTTTGAAAATAAAATATAATGGATGCCTACATCACATGATACACAAAAATTATTCTAAATAGTTTACATATTTAAATATGAAAGGCATTTAAACATTTTTCATATCTTCATTACTAGATTTTGTTTATTAAAGATAGCTAAAATATTCAAAAAGTAAATGTCTATAATTTTTAATATCTGTAGTTTTTTTCTAACATATTTATTAGAGTATAATTGCTTTACAATGATGTGTTAATTTCTGCTTCATAACAAAGTGAATCAGCTATACGTATACATATATCCCCATATCTTCTCCCTCTTGCATCTCCCTCCCACTCTCCCTATCCCACCCCTCTAGGTGGTCACAAAGCACCGAGCTAATCTCCCTGTGCTGTGCGGCTGCTTCCAACTAGCTATCTATTTTATATTTCGTAGTGCATATATGTCTATGCCACTCTCTCACTTCATCCCAGCTTACCATTCCCCGCACCGTAACTGCAAGTCCATTCTCTACATCTGCGTCTTTACTCCCGTCCTGCTCCTAGGTTCTTCAGAACCTTTTTTTTTCTTTTTTTTTTAGATTCCATATATGTGTGTTAGCATATGATATTTATTTTTCTCTTTCTGGCTTACTTCACTCTGTATGACAGACTCTACGTCCATCCACCTCACTACAAATAACTCAGCTTCGTTTCTTTTTTTGGCTGAGTAATATTCTATTGTATATATGTGCCCCGTCTTCTTTATCCATTCATCTGTTGATGGACACTTAGGTTGCTTCCATGTCCTGGCTATCGTAAATAGACCTGCAATGAATATTGTGGTACATGACTCTTTTTGAATTATGGTTTTTTCAGGGTATATGCCCAGTAGTGGGTTTGCTGGATCATATGGTAGTTCCAGATTTAGTTTTTTACGGAACCTCCACACTGTTCTCCATAGCGGCCATAACAATTTACATTCTCACCAACAGTGCAAGATGGTTCCCTTTTCTTCACACCCTCTCCAGCATTTACTGTTTGTAGATTTTTTGAAGATGTCCATTCTGATTGGTGTGAGGTGATACCTCATTGCAGGTTAGATTTGCATTTCTCTAATGATTAGTGATGTTGAGCATCCTTTCATGTGTTTGTTGGAAATCTGTATATCTTCTTTGGAGAAATGTCTATTTAGGTCTTCTACCTATTTTGGGATTGGATGGTTTGTTTTTTTTAATATTGAGTTGCATGAGCTCCTTATAAATTGTGGAGATTAATCCTTTGTCAGTTGCTTCATTGACAAATATTTTCTCCCATTCTGAGTGTTGTCCTTTCGTCTTGTTTATGGTTTCCTTTGCTGTGCAAAAGATTGTAAGTTTCATTAGGTCCCATTTGTTTACTTTTGTTTTTATTTCCATTTCTCTAGGAGGTGGGTCAAAAGGGATCTTGCTGTGACTTATGTCATAGAGTGTTCTGCCTATGCTTTCCTCTAAGAGTTTTATTGTGTCTGGCAGTACACTTAGGTCTTTAATCCATTTTGAATTTGTTTTTGTGTATCATGTTAGGGAGTGTTCTAATTTCATTCTTTTACATGTAGCTGTCCAGTTTTCCCAGCACCACTTGTTGAAGAAGCTGTCTTTTCACCAGTGTACATTCTTTCCTCCTTTATCAAAATAAGGTGACCGTATGTTTGTGGGATTGTCTCTGGACTTTCTATCCTGTTCCATTGATCTATATTTCTGTTTTTGTGCCAGTGCCATACTGTCTTGATTACTGTAGCTTTGCAGTATAGTCTGAAGTCAAGGAGCCTGATTCCTCCAGCTCTGTTTTTTTTTTTTTTTCTCAAGACTGCTTTGGCTATTCGGGGTCTTTTGTGTCTCCATACAAATTTTAAGATTTTTTATTCTAGTTCTGTAAAAAATGTCATTGTTAATTTGATAGGGATTGCATTGAATCTGTAGAGTGCCTTGGGAGTATAGTCGTCACTATTCACAATGTTCATTCTTCCAATCCAAGAACATGGTATATCTCTCCATCTGTTTGTATCATCTTTAATTTCTTTCATCAGTGTCTTATAGTTTTCTGCATACAGGTCTTTTGTCTCCTTAGGTAGGTTTATTCCTAGGTATTTTATTCTTTCTGCGCAATGGTAAATGGGAGTGTTTCCTTATTTTCTCTTTCAGATTTTTCATCATTAGTGTAGAGGAATGCAAGATTTCTGTGCATTAATTTTGTTTCCTGCAACTTTACCAAATTCATTGATTACCTCTAGTAGTTTTCTGGTCGCATCTTTAGGATTCTCTATGTATAGTATCATGTCATCTGCAAACAGTGACAGTTTTATTTCTTCTTTTCCAATTTGGATTCCTTTTATATCTTTTTATTCTCTGATTGCCGTGGCTAGGACTTCCAAAACTATGTTGAATAATAGTGGTGAGAGTGGACATCCTTGTCTTTTTCCTGATCTGATGAAATGTTTTCAGTTTTTCACCATTGAGAATGATGTTTGTTGTGGGTTTGTTTTATATGGCCTTTATTATGTTGAGGTAGGTTCCCTCTTTGACCACTTTCTGGAGAGTTTTTATCATAAATGGGTGTTGAATTTTGTCAAAAGCTTATTCTGCATGTATTGAGATGATCCTATAACTTTTATTGTTCAATATGTTAATATGGTGTATCACATGGATTGATTTGCGTATATTGAAGAATCCTTGCAGAACTGGGATAAATCCCACTTGATCATGGTGTATGATCCTTTTAATGTGTTATTGGATTCTGTTTGCTAGTATTTTGTTGGGGATTTTTGCATCTATGTTCATCAGTGATATTGGTCTGTAGTTTTCTTTTTTTTATGTGGTATCTTTGTCTGGTTTGGTTAGCAGGTTGATGGTGGCATCATACAATGAGCTTGGGAGTGTTCCTTCTTCTGCAATTTTTTGGAAGAGTTTCAGAAGACTAGGTGTTATCTCTTCTCTCAGTGTTTGATAGAATTCAACTCTGAAGTCATCTGGACCTGGGCATTTGTTGGAAGATTTTTAATCAGTTTCAATTTCAGTACTTGTTATTGGTCTGTTCGTATGTGCTATTTCTTCCTGGTTCAGTCTTGGAAGGTTGTATCTTTCTAATAATTTGTCCATTTCTTGTAGGTTGTCCATTTTATTGGCGTATGGTTGCTTGTAATGATCTCTTATGATCCTTTGTATTTCTGTGCTGTCTGTTTTAACTTCTCCTTTTTCATTTCTAATTTTATTGACTTGAATCCTCTCCCTCTTTTCCATGATGAGTCTGGCTAATGGTTTATCAATTTTATTTATCTTCTCAAAGAACCAGCTTTTAGTTTCCTTGAGCTATGCTATTGTTTTCTTTGTTTCTATTTCATTTATTTCTGCTCTGATCTTTATGACTTCTTACTTCTACTAAGTTTGGGTTTTGTTTGTTCTTTCTCTAGTTCCTTTAGTTTTAAGGTTAAATTGTTTGTTTGAGATTTTTCTTGTTTCTTGAGGTAGGCTTGTATTGTTATAAACTTCCCTTTTAGAACTGCTTTTGCTGCATCCCACAGGTTTTGGATCATCGTGTTTTCATTGTAATTTGTCTCTAGGTTTTTTTTTAATATCTTCTTTGATTTCTTCAGTTATCCCTTGGTTATTTAGTAACGTATTGTTTAGCCTCCATGTCTTTGTTTTTTTATGTTTTTTCCTGGAAATTTATTTCTAATCTTATATTGTTGTGGTCAGACAAGTTGTTTGATATGATTTCAGTTTTCTTAAATTTACTGAGGCTTGATTTGTGACCCAGGATGTGATCTACCCTGGAGAATGTTCCATGTGTACTTGAGAAGAAAGTGTAATCTGCTGTTTTTGGATGCAGTGGCCTATAAATATCAATTAAATCTATCTTATCTATTGTGTCATTTAAAGCTTTTGTTTCCTTACTAATTTTCTGTTTGGATGATCTGTCCATTGGTGTAAGTGAGGTGTTAAAGTCCCCTACTATTATTGTGTTACTGTAAATTTCCACTTTTATAGCTGTTAACTGTTGCCTTATGTATTGAGGTGCTCCTATGTTGGGTGCATATATATTTATAATTGGTATATCTTCTTCTTAGATTGATACCTTGATCATTATGTAGTGTGATTCCTTCTCTCTTGTAACATTCTTTATTTTAAAGTTTATTATATCTGATATGAGTATTGCTACTCCAGCTTTCTTTTGATTTCCATTTGCATGGAATATCTTTTTCCATCCCCTACCTTTCAGTCTGTATATGTCTCTAGGTCTGAAGTGGATCTCTTGTAGACAGCATATATATGGGTCTTGTTTTTGTATCCATTCAGTGAGCCTGTGTCTTTTCGTTGGAGCATTTAATCCATTCACGTTTAAGGTAATTATCGATATGCATGTCTCTATTACCATTTACTTAATTTTTATGGGTTTGTTTTTGCAGGTCCTTTTCTTCTCTTGTGTTTCCCACTTAGAGAAGTTCCTTTAGCATTTGTTGTAGAGCTGGTTTGGTGGTGCTGAATTCTCTTAGCTTCTGCTTGTGTATAAAGCTTTTGATTTCTCTGTCAAATCTGAATGAGATCCTTGCAGGGTAGGTTGGTTGTAGGTTCTTCCCTTTCATTACTTTAAATATATCATGCCACTCCCTTCTGGCTTGTAGAGTTTCTGCTAAGAAATCAACTCTTAACCTTATGGGAGTTCCCCTGTATGTTGTCGTTTTCCCCTTGTTGCTTTTAGTAATTTTTCTTTGTCTTTATTTTTTGTCAATTTGATTGCTATGTGTCTCAGCATGTTTCTCCTTGGGTTTATCTGCCTGGAACTCTCTGAGCTTCCTGGATTTGGGTGACTATTTCTTTTCCCATGTTAGGGAAGTTTTCGACTATAATCTCTTCAAATTTTTTCTCAGGTCCTTTCTCTCTCTCTTCTCCTTCTGGGACCACTATAACATGAATGTTGTTGTGATTAATGTTGTCCCAGTGGTCTCTTAGGCTGTCTTTATTTCTTTTCATTCTTTTTTCTTTATTCTGTTCCATGATGGTGAATTCCACCATTTTGTCTTCCAGGTCACTTATCTGTTCTTCTGCCTCATTTATTCTGCTATCGATTCCTTCTAGTGTATTTTTCATTTCAGTTTATGTATTGTTCATCTCTGTTTGTTTGTTTTTTAATTATTCTAGGTGTTTGTTCTTTAATTCTTCTAGGTCTTTGTTAAAAATTTCTTGCATCTTCTCAATCTTTTCCTCCATTCTTTTTCCGAGGTCCTGGATCATCTTCACTATCATTATTCTGAATTCTTTTTCTGAAAGGTTGTCTATCTCCACTTCATTTTGCTGTTTTTCTGGGGTTTTATCTTGTTCCTTCATCTGGCACATAGACTTGTGCCTTTTCATCTTGTCTCTCTTTCTGTGAATTTTATTTATTTATTTATTTTCCCCACAGGCTGAAGGATTATAGTTCTTCTTGCTTCTGCTGTCTTCCCTCTGGTGGATAAGGCTATCTAAGAGGCTTTTAGAAGTTCCCTGACAGGAAGAACTGGTGGTGGGTAGAGCTGGGTGTTGCTCAGGTGACAGAGCTCAGTAAAACTTTAATCCACTTGTCTGCTGATAGGTGGGGCTGGGTTCCCTCCCTGTTGGCTGTTTGGCTTGAGGTAACCCAACATTGGAGCCTATCCAGCTCTTTGCTGGGGCTAATGGCGGTCTCTGGGAGGCCTCACACAAGGAGTACTTACCAGAACTTCTGCTGCCAGTGTCCCTGTGCTCATGGTGAGCCACAGCCAATCCCCACCTCTGCAGGAGACCCTCCAACACTAGCAGGTAGGTCTGGTTCACTCTCCTATGGGGTCACTGCACCTTCCCCTGGTTCCCGATGTGCACACTACTTTTTTTTGCCCTCCAAGAGTGGAGTCTCTGTTTCCCCCAGTCCTGTCGAAGTCCTGCTGTTGATCTAATTGTGAATCCTAAGGTTGAGGTTGAGTGGTGGTTGCAGACATGATCATGGCATGGTCACAGAGAGCAGAAGGAGTCTGTGCTTCCTAAACCCATTAGCAATCACTGCATGTTCTTCACTCACTGCGCCAAGGAGCAATCTTCCACTGCAAGGGATGGTGGGACATCCATGTTAGTCAGGAAGCATCCAGAAGAAATCCAGCACACACACCTACAATGTCCAGCTGCACAAGACTCTCCTCCAGTCCAACCCACAGGTCACTGAACTGCCCGATCTGCTGCTTTCACTGTGGCTGCCTCTGCTTCTTCTAGAACTTTTGTCCTGCCTCTCCCAGCAGGTCAGCACGTCTGGGCAGAGACATGTGGAGTGGAGAGAGTCCATCCCCTCACTTTCAGTCTGTATGTGTCCCTAGGTGTGAAGTTGGTATCTTGTAGACAGCATATAGATGGGTCTTGTTTTTGTATACATTCAGCAAGACTGTTTCTTTCGGTTGAATCATTTAATCCATTCACATTTAAGGTAATTATCAATATGTATGTACCTATGACCATTTTCTTAATTGCTATGGGTTTGTTTTTGTAGGTCCTTTTCTTCTCTTGTGTTTCCCACTTAGAGAAGTTCCTTTAACATCTGTTGTAGAGCTGGTTTGATGCTGCTGAATTATGTTAGCATTTGCTTGTCTGGAAACGTTTTAATTTCTCTGTCAAATCTGACTGAGCTCCTTGCTGGGTAGAGTAATCTTGGTTGTAGGTTTTTCCCTTTCATCACTTTAAATATGTCCTGCCACTCCCTTCTGGTTTGCAGAGATTCTGCTGAATGATCAGCTGTTAACCTTATGGGGATTCCCTTGTATGTTATTTGCTTTTATCCCTTGCTGCTTTTAATATTTTTCTTTTTATTTAATTTTTGATAGCTTGATTAATATGTGTCTTGGTGTGCTTCTCCTTGATTTGTCCTGTATGGGATTCTCTGTGTTTCCTGGACTTGATTGACAATTTCCTGTCCCATATTAGGGAAGTTTTCAACTATAATCTCTTCAAATATTTTCTCAGTCACTTTCTTTTTCTCCTCTTCTTCTGGGACCCCTATAATTCGAATGTTGGTGCATTTAATGTTGTTCCAGAGGTCTCTGAGACTGTCCCCAATTCTTTTCATTATTTTTTCTTTATTCTGCTCTGTGGTAGTTATTTACACTATTTTATCTTCCAGGTCATTTATCCGTTCTTCTGCCTCAGTTATTCTGTTATTGATTCCTTCTACTGAATTTTTAATTTCATTTATTGTGTTGCTCATCATTTTTTTTTCCTCTTTAGTTCTTCTATGTTCTTGTTAAAGGTTTCTTGTACTTTCTCCATTCTATTTCCAAGATTTTGGATCATCTTTACTATCATTACTCTGAATTCTTTTTCAGGTAGACTGCGTATTTCCTCTTCATTTGTTTGGTCTGGTAGGTTTTTGTCTTGCTCCTTCATCTGCTGTGTGTTTCTCTGTCTTATTTTGCTTACCTTACTGTGTTTGGGGTCTCCTTTTCACAGGCTGCATGTTTGTAGTTCCCGTTGTTTTTGGTGTCTGCCCCCAGTGGGTAAGGTTGGTTCAGTAGGTTGTGTAGGCTCCCTGGTGGAGGGGACTGGTGCCTGTGTTCTGGTGATGAGGCTGGATCTTGTCTTTCTGGTGGGCAGGACCATGTCCGGTGGTGTATTTTGGGGTGTCTATGAACTTATCATGATTCTAGGCAGCTTCTCTGCTAATGGGTGGGGTTGTGTTCCTGTTATGCTAGTTGTTTGGCATAGGGTGTCCAGCACTGTAGCTTGCTGGTTGTTGAGTGGAGCTGAGTCTTAGTGTTGAGACGGAGATCTCTGGGACAGCTCTTGCCATTTGATATTAGGTGGAGCCAGGAGGTCTCTGGTGGACCAATGTCCTGAACTCGGCTCTCCCACCTCAGAGGCACAGGCCTGACACCCGCCTGCAGCACCAAGACCCTGTCAGCCACACAGTCAGAAGAAACATGAGATAGAAAGAAAGAAAGAATGAAAGAAAGAAAGAAAGAAAGAAAGAAAGAAAGAAAGAAAGAAAGGAGAAAGAAAGAAAGAAAGAAAGAAAGAAAGAAAAAGAAAGAAAGGAAGGAAGGAAGGAAGGAAGAAGGAAGGAAAGAGAGAGAGAAAGAAAGAAAGAAAGGTAAAAATAATAAAATAAAGTTATTAAAATAAAAATTAAAAAATTATTAAAAGTAAAAAAATTAAAAAGTAATTAAAACAAAGGAAAGAAAGATGAGAGCAACTGAACCAAAAGGAAATCCACCAATGCTATCAAGTGCTAAAAACTATACAAAGAGCACAGAAATCAAAAAAAAACTGACAGAAACCTAGGACAAATGGTAAAAACAAAGCTATAAGACAAAATCACACAAAGAAGCATACACATATACACTCATAAAAAGAGAAAAAAGAAAAATATATATATGTACATATTTTTAAAAAAGGAAGAGAGCAACCAAGTCAATAAACAAATCCACCAATGATAATAAGCTCTAAATAGTAAACAAAGATAAACATAAAACCAGAAACAAATTAGATGCAGAAAGCAAACCCCAAGTCTACAGTTGCTCCCAAAGTCCACTGATTCAATTTCGGTATGATTCATTTTCGATTCAGGTATTCCACAGATGCAGGCTACATCAGGTTGATTGTGGAGATTTAATCTGCTGCTCCTGAGGCTGCTGGGAGAAACTTCCTTTTCTCTTATTTGTTGACACAGCTCCTGGGGTTCAGCTTTGGATTTGGCCCTGCCTCTGCATGTAGGTCACCTGAGGGCTCCTGTTCTTTGCTCAGACAGGATGGGGTTAATGTAGCAGCTGATTAGGGGGCTCTGGTTCACTCAGGACAGGGGGGAAGGAGGGGTATGGAATGCGGGACAAGCCTATGGTGGCAGAGGCCAGCATGAGTTTGCAACAGCCTGAGGTGCACCATGTGTTCTCCCAGGGAAGTTGTCCCTGGATCACAGAACCCTGGCAGGGGTGGACTGCACAGGCTCGTGGGAGGAGGTGTGGATAGTGACCTGTGCTTGCACACAGACTTCTTGATGGTGGCATCAGCAGCGCTAGCATTTCATGCCCATCTCTGGGGTCCGCGGTGATAGCCGCGGCTCATGCCCATCTCTGGAACTCGTTTAGACAGTGCTCTGAATCTGCTCTCCTTGCACACTCCGAAAAAATGGTCTCTTGCCTCTTAGGCAGTTCCAGACTTTTTCGTGGACTCCCTCCTGGCTAGCTGTGGCACACTAGACTTCTTCAGGCTGTGTTCATGCAGCAAACCCCAGTCCTCTCCCTGGGATCTGACCTCTGAAGCCCGATCCTCAGCTCCCAGCCCCCACCTTCCCCAGCTGGTTAGCAGACAAGCCTCTCAGGCTGGTGAGTGCTGGTTGGCACTGATCCTCTGTGCAGTAACCTCTCCACTTTGCCCTCTGCACCCCTGTTGCTATGCTCTCCTCTGTGGCTCCAAAGCTTCCCCCCCCAACCCCCATATCCACCAGTAAAGGGGTTTCCTAGTATGTGGAATCTTTTCCTCCTTCACAGCTCCCTCTCAGAGGTGCAGGTCCTATCCCTATTCTTTTGTCTCTGTTTTTTCTTTTTTCTTTTCTCCTACCCAGGTACATGAGGAATTTCTTGCCTTTTGGGAAGTCTGAGGTCTTCTGCCAGCATTCAGTAGGTGTTCTGTAGGAGCTGTTCCACATGTAGATGTATTGCTGTTGTATTTGTGGGGAGGAAGGTGATCTCTACGTCTTACTCCTCCACCATCTTGAAGGTCTCCCCTAAACTTTTTAAATATATGTAAAAGAACATATCCTTATGACTCAGGGCAAATAGCATTTCTTAAACAAGATACATCAATAAATTATATAAAATGAAAAGATGAGCCACAGGAGACATATCAATCTATATAAATAGATATGTAGATATATATTATATTTATGAGAATATACTGACAATTTTATATATTTTCTTAAATGGGACTAATTTAATATGTAATATATATACAATAATTACATACAAATTATATATGAAATAATATATATTTTGCATATATACATATAGAACATAGGAGTTGTATAACATATGTGTATGGTAATAAATACCTAGAATACATTTGCAAAACAAAACCAACAAAGATTAGTGTTTAGAATATATGAAAACTTCTACAAGTCAATAAGAAAAATACAAACATCCCAAATAGATAAATGGGCAGAAGTCATGAAAAAGCATTGCACCTAAATCATAAACTGTCAATAAACATATGAAAAGATACTGAACCTCGTTAGTAATTAAGAAAATTCAAATTAAACCACAATGAGATACTATTTGACACCCAGTAGCTTGGCAAAATTTTAAAAGATAATACCAAGTGTTGGTAATTAATACAACTGTTTAAGAGTTGTACCATTTGGGTTAAGAGGAATATGTACATGATTCTAGGTCTTTATACATGCTATGGTCTGTACTTATAATGCACTGCTTCAAATTAGGTCTAGAAAACTCTTACCCATGCCTTAAAACCCTGTTTAGTTGGCATTTACTTATAGAAACCTCAGGTTCCCTGGTGCAGAGTGAATCACTTCCTCTTCTGTGCTACCTCTACAAAGTTGTATCATCTCATATACATGTAACATAAGTATGGGTTTCCACTTCTCCCCAAGTAGCCAGGCACTCCTAGAAGGCAATGGCTATTTCATTTCACTGCCCCAGGCTCAGCACATGGCATTCAAGAAATTAACTTAAGTGAATGGGACTCCATGTCTTCCTTGTCCCGTTTCATAATCACACCTCCCCTAACTCTGTGGCAGCTGCAGGTGTGATCTGTGTCTCCCCTCTTGGGAACCACTGGACTCTTACATCATTTTCTTCTTCTCTCTCAGCTTCACAAATCTCAGCATTAGAGTTCTGATGCATTTTCACAGGATCAGATCCCAAAGCCAAATGAAACAATCAAGGAAACCTAACCACATTTTGAATGGAGTATCAATCAAAAATACCTCACTCTTGAGTGATTTCAAACTCCAAAGCTAGTCTTGATTTTAAAGGACATTGAATTCCGAATTCTATGGACCCTTGTGGGAGCCATTTTCCCATCAAGGACTTGGATGGAGGTGACTGCCTGCAACCAATTAAGATGGATATTTGGTGTTTGGCAGCCCCTTGATCCACGCCTTCTATCCCTTGATCACCAGGGAACATGTATTGAGTGACAGATGCAGACAAAGCAGCAGTGACTTGGTTATGCTGCAGCCTGTGTCATTTGGCTATGTTTGTAGGCAGCCCAGCTGCAGCTGGTCAGTAGCTATGACACTTGGGAACAACAGTTGTTTTTCCAAGTCAATATAGGATATTTCATGGCATAAGAGAAAGAATATTATAGAAGAAGAACTGAGACAGATTTCCAGCTCCACTGTTCTGCAGTTCTGTGACATTCCCCAAAAACATAACCTCCCTGGATGTCACTGTCCCATTTGGAAAGAAATAAATACCCTGTCTATTACCCCAGGGCAGGGAAAGGTTTTAAGAATTAAATGAAATGATGAATTTAAACTCTAAGGTACTATACAAATATTAATATTAGCCAACATTTTTAATGCTTTCCATGTACTAGACATGATTCTAAGTGCTTTATTTAATCCTACAGCAAACTTATGAGCTAAGTACCATTAAATATGGAGAAATAAATTTTTAAATATGAAGAAATAAAAGCACAAAAAACATTTAAGGAACTTGTTAAGATGACAGTCAGTAGATATATTTATACGTATAACTGAATCACTTTGTTGTACACCTGAAACTAACACAACATTGTTAATCAACTATACTCCGATATAAAACAAAAAGTTTTTAAAAAAAGTAATGGCAAGATCCAGGATCTGAGCCAGGCTCTTCACCAGGTTAAGGTGCTACACAGAACATCCCAGGAACCGTTTATTTTAGATTTATATTTAATAATATCCATCAGACCAAAAAAAATTTGTACTTTATTTATATTTCTATAAAAGCATTTACCATTTTGTTATAATTTGTTTTTTATATCCCTGTATCCCCTATTACACTGTGAGCTACTTGAGGGCAGGAACTTTATGGTAAACATCTGTAATTGTTTCAGCACTCAGTACTCAGTATGACATACTGTAGGTAGGAACATCACTGTCTAGAATTTGTGAGTTGGATAGATGGAAGGAAGGGAAAGAATAAAGGGAGGATGAATAAAATGGATGGATGGGTAGATGGATGAATGGATGGTTTCCTCCACACTCTCAGGATTAGACTCCATCAGAAGCACTGATGCAGGCTGACTAGTGTTCCCTCCATAGTGGCCTTGGTTCCAATCCTCTCTTTCAAGTTCTGATGACCCTAACTCTTTCCTTCATTCCTCCATTTACCATCTCTTGCTTCCTCAGTGGGTTTGAGTTTTTTTTTCTCCTGTTTAATCTTCCAATCCCTATTTAATCAATTTTCTATATTAACTTAACTCTGTTAAAGTTATCAGTTAAAATTCCTGCTTTCTTGAATGAACCCTGACTGATTCAACTTACTATGTAGTCTCAGGTACTATGCTAAGTCCTTTACAAATATAATTGCCTTTGCCTTTACCAAAACCCTGTGGGAGCATATCGTCCTCTTTTTTGGATGCAAAAACTGAGACACAGAGTTATTAAGTTCATGTCCAAGCTCAACACAAGCTTGAATTGTGGTGCTAGAAGCTTCTAACTCCACTGCAGTCCTGTCTAAAACTATCTATTTCCATGAGACTTATGGCTTCTAGAGTGAATTCATGTCCTTAGTGCAAGGGTCCTTCTTAGAACGAAAAATATATACACAGTTCCCTGAATAAACTGTGCCGTTCTCCCTCTCCACCCACAGATGGCAATCACACAGAGATTTATTACCAACAGATGGCTGCAATATGGGAGCGAGACACGAGTATACCTGGTACACTTAAGATCAACACAGCAATCCGAAGTTATTTCCCACCTACACAGCTAAAAAGGAATCAAATTCCAATTGAGAAATGATTACACCTTTCCCCTTTCTGATGAAAAAAGCAAATAAAGTTCATCAAATCGGCTAGAAGCCACCCCAGATTATAAAGTTTTCTTTTTCCTTGTCATAGCACCTATTCTTTCTACTGCTGTCAGTCTCTCATCTCCTTTTGTGCACCTTTCTACCTCACAGTCTCCTTCAGCAGGTTCCATTCTTTTTATTATTTTTGTCTTCCCATTTCTTTCTCCTATAAGTAAAATAAATTCTTGAAAGACAGCTTAAGTCTTTGAGGGAGAGACTGGGTTAACTTTTTGAAATTTACACAGAAAAATACTCCCAATACTTATTTTCTCATCAAGAAGTCACCTGTAACCCAAAACTTTCTAAAGACCTAGTAATTCCTCCTACTGTGTGTGTGTTTGTGTGTGATTGAAAGTTGTGTGCTGAGTGTGTGATGACAAAGTTACACTTGCTCAGATCAATGGGCCTCAGGAGAGTCACTCTGTTTTTCTTCTACACAAGGAACCATGATCAGCCTTTAAGTTCTATCTCATCTCCAATTATTAAAAAAAAAACAAAAATGACATGTCTCACATATCTCTCTCCATTTGCTTACTATTATACTGATTTTTTTATTCTGACATCCACTTCTTATCAAGTTGAGATTCTGGCATTTGGCATTCCACCTAGTATGGCTTTTTCTAATCATCTGAAAAAATAGCCATTTTAAATGGGGTTCACTGGTATCTCAGGAAGGAAGAAAATGGCATAGTTTCTTATGGGAAACTTTACCACCAAAATTCAAAATTATTCTTGAGAAGAACCTGGAATAGATTAGCCTGTAATAGATTCACCATACCTTTAACAGACACCTTCTTTCTGTCTGACAGGGACATTGTGGGAGGGCACTGTAGATGGGACCACCAGCAGCCTTAATTAACATGTCCATCATTGCAGATGACAGGAAGGGCCCTGCATGAGAAGATAGAGAGAGTAATGTAACGGGAGCAAGACGAGGCTGGGTGTGAATCTTAGCTCTGCAATTAACCAGTCAGAGCCTTGGCTCTCTCATTTTACAAAATGAAGATCATTCTTATCCCCTAAAGTTAGTAAGAAAGAGGCAATATCCATGCTAATAAACCTAATGGTGCCATACACAGCATTAGATACTTATGATAAGCACATTTAATCCATACAGGAGTCCTTCAGCTTGGCATCTTTCATTTTTCACATGAGGAAACTGAGTCTCAGGTAGCTAACTAAGTTTCCCAAGGTTCCAAAACCAGTAGATATTCAACCCAAGCTTAATCAATTGTCTACCCCAGAGTTATCATCTTTCCCAGCAAAGAATGGTTGGATGCACAGCAGACAGGCTGAATGGTGACAAGAGGGGAAGTTTCCACAGCTCATTAAATTACATCATATCTCCCCTTCAAGGACATGACAGTCATAGCAGGAGAAGGATGTGGATGAGAAGCAGATTGGGGCACAGTGTAAACAGCAGGGAGAAACTCTCAAACAGTGAGAGGAGGTGGAGGCATCAGATGAATTTGGTGGAAAAATATGCCTTAACTTCCTTCACTGAAGTGTTATCACCCACATGCATCTTGGTGGAGTGCTATATAATATTGTTGAGGTTTGAGAATGATGATATGTCACTTTCTTCTCACGTAAAGATTCTGACCTGATAGGTAAGTAGACCCAGAAGTTAGACGGGAATTAAAATACAGTGTCTTCTCTATTACTGGTAAAGCTGACTTGTAGAATGATGCTTGGACTCAGATCCGAAATGGGCTTCTTGAATGACTTACTCCTCTTCTGCCCCAACATTCTCCCAGAGGGATCTAAGGTGTTAGGCCACACATAAGACTCACTTTCAGCACTTCAACCTGCACCCTAACTCCTCCTTAAAATGGAAGAAATATTGGTGAAATAGCCTATTAAATGAGGTAAGAATTCTCCAAAGGAAAGGGAGACTATCTCCCCTCCAATTTTATTAACATAGTATTATAAAATGTTATAGTCTTACTTATTAAGACAAAACAAAATAATACTCTTTACTTTGGGAGCTTGATGATTAAATAGACTTGCCTAGGAACCTAACTTTTATATGTAACATTGTTTCTATGGGGAAATACATTCCAACTTCCAAACAAGCCAACCCGTAAAGGTTGGGGATTCAATCCATTTATAAGTACAAATATAACACTCTATTCTCACAGTACTCACTATTTCTTAAGAGAGGGTCAGCTCTCATTTTTAATTGGAACAAAAAAAATTGCTAAACTCTAGGGACAATAAGGATGAGGAAAAATACAAATTCCATTGATTCCTTTCCCTTTTGTCTCCTTCTCTGTACATAATACCCTCAGCTTATGTGTGTCTTCTTTCCAAAGACCTAATTATATAAAAATATAAATATTTTTTAAAGAGAAAAATGCTTGTCGATGTGATGTCAATTCGTTTTGTTGGGTCTTTGGGAAGCTCAGTGCTTGTGGGGTTCAGGGAGAGAGAATGTACCAAGTAATTTCCCCAAAGACCAAATTTGCTACATTCTATTTTTACAGGATAGTATCCTCATTTTGGCTCACTGTGGAATAGGATCCATTTATTTCTACCTCACCTGTGCATGTGAGAAACTAGTCTCAGACTGCAATATGACTGTCATTGTGGAATAACTCTTCATTCAACAAATATTCCCTGAGAATTTAGTGTTCCAGGAATCAATAAGTTCCTGATAAATGACAATATAGAGAATTTCAGGTTGGTAATTTCAGTATCAATATAGATGATCCAGCCAACACTCTAGCTTCTCAATTCTTTGATTTCCTCTCCTTCAACAACTGTTTCATCCACCCTCCACTGTCATATTCCAGTGCTATCTCTCAAGAATATCATCTTTAAGAATCCCACACTTACTACCAACTCCATATCCATTATCAGTCCCCTTCATATTCTCTCAGCTTTTCTTTCCCTCACTCTTGGGGGAAAAAATCTAAACCATGTTTAAAGTCAATCAAGACAGAGGAATGGATAAAGAAGTTGTGGTACATATATGCAGTGGAATATTACTCAGCCATAAAAAAGAATGAAATAATGTCATTTGCAGCAACATGGATGGACCTAGAGATTATCATACTAAGTGAAGTAAGTCAGACAAAGACAAATATCATATGATATCACTTATATGTGTAATCTAAAAAAATAATTCAAATGAACTTATTTACAAAACAGAAACAGATTCACAGACTTAGAAAACAAACTTATGGTTACCAAAGGGGAAAGGTTGGGGGGGATAAATAAGGAGTTTGAGACTAACATATACACACTACTATATATAAAATAGAAGGCAAACAATAACCTACTGTATACCACAGGGAACTCTACTCAATATCTTGTAATAATCTATACAGGAAAAGAATCTGAAAAATAATGGATATATGTATATGTATAACTAAATCACTTTGCTGTAACCTGAAAATAACACAACATTGTAAATCAACTATACTCCAATATAAAATAAAAATTAAATTTAAAAAAAGCCAATCAATTCTCCACCCAGTCTGTGCTTGAAAACCTGTCTGGAGGAAAACACACAAGCACACGAGTGGTTCCATTTTGAATTCATGAGCACCCCCCCCCCAGAGAGTCCTCACTGCTGATCATGAAAAACACTCCATTTTCCTTCCTAGTCAACCATCTCTCCCACTTTCCTGGCTAGCTGTTTCTCACCTTCTTATGTCTCTCTAAAGGTCTGTCATCTGTTTCCACTTCCTTACTCTTAGCTAATGACTTTGTATCTTATTTAATTGAGACAGTAGAGCAATCAGAAGATAACTTCTATGTGTTCCTTCTAAGCATACAAAAAGAATTCAATAAATAGGTTAATTCTTTTTATTTAGACTTTCCAGGGCTCTTCTCCTTCTACAGTAGGTGTTCCCACAAATGATGACAATAATCTTTCATCCCACATGTCCACTTGCAATATGAATTGATCACTCCTTCCATAAAGAAGTAGGGCCTATTTCCCACTCCCTCCCTCCCTCGAATATTCTAGGGTAGCTCTATGATGTGTTGTGATGGACAGAATGTAGCAGAAGTGCTGGTATGTGACTTCAAAGCCTTGGGCTTCTGTTTCACTCTCTTGAAAGCCAGCTGCCTTGTGAAGAAGCTCAGGTTAAACCACTGAATGGCCACTTGGAGAAAACCTGAGGTGCCCCAGCCAACAACTAGCACCAAGACACCAGATGTGTCCATAAAGCCATCTTGGGTACAAGCACTTGATGAGTCCACTGCCTCTCTAGTATAGTCTGAGCATTTACTTACTAAAATTTTGTACATACTATAGTAGATCCTTGAACAACTTGGGTTTGGACTGTGAGGGTCCACTTACAGATTTTTTTCAATAAATGTGTACTACAGTACTACATGATCTGAGGTTGGATGAATCCACAGATGTGGAACTGCAGATATAGAGGCCCAACTGTAAAGTCATATGGGGATTTTCCACCACATGGAGGGTCAGCACCCCAACTCTCATGTTGCTCAAGAGTGAACTGTATGTTACCTTAAAGTACTTTCCTTTAATTTCTATTTTTGCTATTTTGGGACATTATGTTAATTTGCTTTTGGAATTATATTGTAGATGGGTTATATTACATTTTCAATAAAATGAAGAATATGTTTTAAAATATTTGTTATAAAAAGGAAGCATAGATAGTAAATCACTGTCTTTGGGTAGCTTAACATAGATCCAGAAGCACCCTGACTAGCGTTTGGTTTTACGTATATTATCTATAAAAACAAGTTATAGTTTTCCACTAACTCACTGATTCATGTCTTCTCTCATGGATATCTTTGCCCTGTAAACCAGGGTTTCTCAACATTTTCAAGCCAACTAACATGAAAACAATCTCTCTCTCTCTCTCTCTCTCACACACTCACTCACACACACACACACACACACACACACATACATACACCATTTTGCTGTGAGACATCCTCTTCCCCGACAGAAGGCGCCCCTCTAGTCATTGCCCTGGGTGGTAGACAGCAAGATCCTTGAGGGAATCAATCAATCATCTGGTGCATCTCCATACCCCACTCCTTCTGCCAAAGTACATAGAATATGGCTGAACACGTAGTAAATATTTGGTTTACTTCTTCACAGTTGACTTCATAAAGCCGAAGGAAATATTGCCTGACATTAATATCAACTTGTTCAAATTTCTGACTCACCGTTTTCTAATCTACAGGGGAAATATTTACCTTGACACCTCCCTCCACGCATGTACAGAAATCTAAGAACCCTAAGAATTCTTTCATGCTACAAGTATCTCCACATTAAATTCTACTTTTGTACAAAACCAAGTCAATTGCCTAGAAATACTCAGGGGGGGTGTATTTTTTTTTCTTTTGCAGTATGCAGACCTCTCACTGTTGTGGCCTCTCCCGTTGTGGAGCACAGGCTCCGGTCGTGCAGGCTCAGTGGCCATGGCTCACTGGCCCAGCCTCTCCGCGGCATGTGGGATCTTCCCAGACTGGGGCACGAACCCGTGTACCCTGCATCAGCAGACAGACTCTCAACCACTGCTCCACCAGGGAAGCCCTATTTTTTTTTTTATATAACTATGGTTTACAAAGCACATTTATGCTTTGTAACTAGGAGAGGCTAACATTTACTGCACCAGGTTCTTTACACAATTTATCTCAATGCTCACAACAGCTCCCTGTGGTAGTTATTATGATCCCCATTTCACAGATGAGGAAATCAAGCAAGCATGACTATTAGGTGGTTTGGAAGCCAAGGTCATACCCTGCCCAGTTGCAGAGCCCAGTCCCTGAAGGTTGAGTTCAGGGTGTTTTTTCTGCTACTGTGCAACTGACAGCAGCTGTAGAAAGGCTACGAGGCATCAAGCAATTACTTACCTTTTTGATCCTCCCTCTTCCCATCTCTAAAATGGGGCAAATAATATCATCAACATCATAGACCTGTGCACATCACACGAGATGTTACAAATGAACTGCTTGGACCTCATTTGGCATATAGTAAGCAATATTATTGTCAAGCCATCTCTTAAAACAAAAACATAAATTGGTAATCATTGTCTTGGCCTCTGCTGTTTTCTACAGAAGGAATTTCTGTGTTCAGGGCAATGAGGAGAGTCAGCTCTGAAAGGACAGGGAAACCACAAGTAAAGAGCCTGTGCCAGGACTCTCCTGTAGCAACCTACTTTGTATTGCCCGGGAAAGGGGTTTTCAACACTTGGTGATATCCAATGCCTCTTTTCATCATTCATTTATTATTCTGACTTCGAAAAGCATGTTCCCAGCACCCAGGGCCATGAAAATCTACATTGTGAAGACCCAGCGTTGCCAGTGCCACAGACACAAGACATTTCAATCAGGTTGCCCATGCTAGGCTGTGGGGAATCACAGAATGGAAGAGGTCTTACTGTTTGTACTGTGACAAGATGCTCCATTTTACTGAGGAGAAAACCAAGGCACAGAGAAAGTGGCTTGTGTTCTCAAGCTATCCCCTCAATAGCTCTATGAAGTAGAGATAGCCCTCTCTATTATATCTTTTCCTGCTACCTAATGCACACCCAATACTGCAGCCACTGCAAACCATGTATGAGCCCCCATACACCACAACCTTTCCCCAATGCCTCTCTGCCTTGTAGACGCTACCATTCTTCAGCCAGAAACCCCTCTCTCCATATTGCCCACCTGGCTATTTCCAGTTTGTCCATCCAGCTCAGCTCAAGTCCCCACCAGCTCTCACCCGGACTCTGGCAACAGCCTCAACTTGTCTCCCTGCTTCCACACTTGCTTTCCTGAAGAGCAATTTTGGGTTTTTTTATATAAATCAAGTTGTGACACTCCTGCTTAAAAGCTTTCACTGGCTTTCTGAGACCCTTAAGATAAAACCCAAACTCCTTCCTATGCCTGCAAAGTCCTGCAGAATCTGGCCCTGCCTACTTCTCATCTCACTTCCTGACATTCTCCCAGACTATGCTCCATCTACACTGGCCTTCCTTCTGCTCCTCAAACACTCCGGGTCTTCTTTTTTTTTTTTTTTTTTTTTTGTGGTACGCAGGCCTCTCACTGTTGTGGCCTCTCCCGTTGCGGAGCACAGGCTCCAGACACACAGGCTCAGTGGCCATGGCTCACAGGCCCAGCCACTCCGCAGCATGTGGGATCTTCCCGGACCTGGGCACGAACCTGTGTCCCCTGCATCAGCAGGCGGACTCTCAACCACTGCACCACCAGGGAAGCCCCACTCCGGGTCTTCTTGAAGGCACCTGCTCCTCCTCTTCCCTGGAACTCTTGCCTTCAGATTTTCACAGGGATAACTCCTTCTTATCATTCAGATCTCAAGTCGATTTCACTGCCTCAGAGTGAGTCCCCCCATGACCACATAATTGTGCCGCTTCCCATACCCTTGGTATTTCTCTAATAACATTTCCAACTATCTGGAACTATTGTTCTTGTACATTTACTGCCTGTCTTCCACTAGACACTCTACTCTATAACGAAGGAATAGGGTCTTCTTTTTGCCGATAATCTTCAAAGCCTAACCTAGTGCCTGGTGCAGAGTTGGTGCTCAATAAATATTTCCTAAGTGGATAAGTGAATCAATATTCAATTCTGCATTATAACCTCTCAAGGCCAGTGTTTTCAAAAACCTATAAAATGGCAATTAACATGTATATCAGTTCCCCCTCCAGTTCTCTGCTGTCTACTATCTGTCAGTTGAGGTTTCCCATGATAGTCCCAAAATATTGGTCCCAGCATATTAGGTTTCATGCATTGCTTTCTCCAAATGACTCATTGTTCTACCCACTCATTCTTGTTTGGGAATTTGTTTTTAATATACTCACCACATTGGTGTTTAAGTTCAAAAAAATGGCTAAGTTTAGTCAAAAAGATGCTAGAAATTCCAGTATTAATGTATCTACTTTCTCTTGGGTAAGCAAAGCAGAGCCCTCATCTCAGAGTGGCCCTAGATGGGAGGAGGATAGATCCCTGTGCAGGAAGTCAGCAGTCTCAGGGTCTCATTCTCTCTTAGAAGTGACTTAACAATTATTCAATGGCTCATTATCTTCTAAAGTACATTGGATGTTCTCTGAGGTCCCTTCCAAGGCTAGAGTTACATTTATTCCTTCAACAAAGACAGGTAATTACACCATGCCTCTGTGCCAAGCACTGTCAAGGTGCTGGGAAAACAGTCTTGAAAAAAGTAGCCAAGAACATCTCTACCTTCAGGAAGCTTATGTGATTCTCTAGAGCATAATCTGCTATTTAATTATCAAAATATTTGATTTTACATATGGTATATTCTAATTATGACAGAGTGAATGTCTTACCCATTTCCACCCTGGGATGAGACGTCTATTCTTCATCTTCCAACCTTATGCTCTGCTTTCTACCGTGAGTAAAAGAAACCTCACCCCTGTCTCTTCTCATGTCCCTGTCGTGTTTTTTGCTGACCCAGTGTTTCAAATTTTCTGTTCCTTTCTCTCCCAAACAAACACTCCAATTCAGATGGGGCAGGGGGTCAGCAGTAAAAAGGAAGCCACAGTTATGTCTGTGAAAAAAAAAAAAAAAAACATGGGTTAGATTTCAGGAACCTGGCATTGATCCTCACTCTGCCACTCATGAGACCTTGAGAATGTCTCTTAATCTCTCCAAGTCTCAGTTTCCTTATCTATTAAATAGAATGTGGTGGCCATAAGAATGTACCTCTCAGATTTCCCATTGCATAGAATGTAATTGACCAAAAGTCCCAGGCATGTTGTCTGAAATCCATCACCACACTGGCACCACCAGCCAAAGTCTGAGTATAGCAGGGTCACTTCTGGGAGAAGCAGGTGCATTTCTGGGAGATGTAGGACTCCTCTGACCAGTGACTTTGGCCCAAAGACTCTCTATCAGCTTTGTCAAAACTTTCTTTGAACTGCACATCAGTCAAAGACTTCTGCTACTCAAAATTCCTTCCTCTCTCCTCCAAGGGGTAAAACCTGCATCATGGTCTGATGGTTCTCCCATTCTCCACTGTTCCTTCACCTTTTTCCCTCAAGGCCAATTTCCATAATCAATCTCTTACATATTTAATGGTATCTTCACATCTGCCCCTTAAAGGAATTGAAGTAACACATTGAGACGACATCTACATATGTGGTTGTGAAGATGATATCAGTAAAAATGTTTTACAAAGTACACAAGGTTTTATAAGGTATAAAGCATCACATGAAAGATAATGCATCATTCATTCATTTATTCATCACATAGGTACTGAATACCCACCATGAGCTGGGCTCCAGGAAAATGATCAGGAGATACAAAGGAATAATGTTCTTTCTTGAGATCACAGGCTGGAGGAACTGTCCAGATCCCTCATGACTTTGCATACATTAGGTAATAATATATTTTGGTAGGGAAATGGGAAAAAAAAGACTAAGGAATAAAGATGAAGGAAGGAGGGAGAAAGAGCAGCCATTACACCAAAGCAGTGCAAGTGTCAGATTGTGGCTACTCAAGTGTATGTGAAAGTTTTTAAACTGTGCTCTGCTAAACACAATTTGATGCTCCACTCCTGCCAGAGCCTTGAAGCATGAGGGTAGCTTTTGGGGATGCAACGGTTGCAATGCTTTTGCAGGGAAATTCTTCACTGTTGTCACCATTTCATGGCCCAGAATATTCAGCTCAACAACAGACCTCGAAAGAATATGCTCTGTGTTGTAATTTTCCAAAGGCAACATGATTATAAAACCCAAACAGATGGAAAGATGATTGCACTGGATGAAGAAAGCTGTTAGCAGTTTCCATTTGTAGATAAAACCATTGTTCTTGAACAGATCGCTGCCCGAATTCGATGAATCTGGTACTCTTTGCACCCTCTGCTTTGCAGAAAGCCCTGAAACTCTGTCAGACTTTGCAAACAGTTGCAGGATGCTATTTTTGCACATTTGTTTATGTCGAAGGCATTGACTCACAGAGTTTCACATTTAGCTTGCTGCTAATCTTGAAACTGCCATTAATGTACAGTTCCCAACACTGAAAATTGGACTACAAAATAAATGGCTGTGCGATCATCTTTTATTTAAAATATTACTGCACCCCATCACTCTATGTCAAGGCCTGGCTTGTTTATGAGCATGCTTGATTATATAATTACATATTAGAAATCATTTGTAAGGAAAATTGATTGGTGCACTTTATAACAAGGATTTCACCAGAAATAACCCTGTCTTTAGCTGCAGGAGTGGAAGACCAGGTTAGAAATGACAAAACAACTTCAGGAGCCTGTCACCATCTTGTTTATTCCTCATCACAGAAGAAGTAATTGCCCAAGCAACAATGAGAGACAGAAGTGTTGACTTTGAATAACTATGATTCACAAATCAAATTTTAGGCAATATTATGGGGTACTGGAAAGAGTTTTCAACAGGGATTCATGAGGCTTAATTTCTATCTTCAACCCTGCTGGTAATTTCTAGGCAATGCTCAGCCTCCTGAAATCTCTACTCTTCTGTCAATAAAATGGGAATTCAACAGTGGGTTGCTAGGGCTAAGAGGAAGGCAGTGTCCACAGAGATTCAGGGGAGATGAGCAGAATCTCAGGCTTAGATGAGCATCACTCAAGACTAGAAGATCGATGGATGATGAGTGGATGGCTAGCACTTGGTGGTCCATCCTTGCAGGCCCAGGGTCCCAGATTGAGGCTTTCCATTCCTCTCTTTCATGCTTTCCTGTCTCTTCCCCAGCCTGGGAACATTTTTTTTCCATGATCTCTGACAGGAAAATTTGTCCTGTAAAAATTGCCTCTACATCTTTTCTGTGGCAAGAGTTTGTAGCCTTTGTTTCTAGTTCTACAGATTATTTGTGTCTAATGATCTGGGAATGAAGAAAATACATTAGTGAAAACCTCAAAATATTACCAGTCCAAGGAAATAGAATAACAATAACAACAATAATACTAATGATACCTGTCCTTCCAAAAGTATTGGCTTCTCCTGAGGAACAAATGCCATGAAAGGATAATTGTCAGAACTGTTGAAGTGATTCTTTGGCTTAAAGGAGTTTTTTTTTTATTACTTTTTCTTGGCATTTTTTAAAAATTCCTGAAGTAATTTAGATTAGTTTCAGAAAACAAATGGGAATACACATGAGGAAAATAGAGGAAGAAGAAGAAGAAGGAGAAGAAGGAGAAGAAGAAAAAGATGAAGGAGGAGGGGAAGAAGGAGAAAGAGAAGGAGAAGAAGAAGAAAAAGAAGAAGAAGGTGGTGGAGGAAAAGGAGGTAAAGAAGGAGAAGGAGAATAAAGGGGGAGGAGAGGAAAATGAAAGAAGGATGAAGAGAGAGAGAGAGAGAAAAAGAGAAGAGGATAGAAGAGGGGAAGAGAGGAGAGGAGAGAAGAGAAGAGAAGGGAACAATTCATAGCCCCTCTTCATAATTCCTCCATTGAAAGAGAACCACCATTAACATTTTAAGGTATCTTCTCATATTTTTTCCTGTGAATGCAAAATAAAATTTACAGGAGTGGAATCACACTGTAATATTGTACTATTACCTGCATTTTTAACTCCACTATATATCAAAAATGACTTCCCATTTTATAACATATTTCTTTGCACCATTTTGAACAGTTGTGTTATATTCCATTGTATATATGCACTCTAATTCATAAACATGCGGGAAACTTCTTGGTCACCATATCTTCGCACATGTTCTTACTTGTTTCCAGTTTCCTGGAATTTTTCTATGAATGTTACTGCTGTTATGAAGTCAAAACATAACAACTGTAACCAGACCAAAGATTCTCTTAGAAAGCAGATATGTTGAAAAGTTTTCAAATGAGCACTTTCCTTATAAACTCATTCATCTCTTCTACCAGGTTACAAGCTCTTTCAGACAATTGCCTCCACTTGCTGTAACACATTTGTGATCTTCCTGAGAACAGCTATGATGCTTTACTTGCCTCCCCAATACCAGTGCCCATGCTAGGGTCCAGCACATAGTTTACACCTCAATAAATAATTGTCAAAATGAACTAAACTAAATCCTTTCCCCTCAACCTGCAAGTCTCAACTCAGAAATCACCTGATTTTTCTATGAATGCATAGCTCATGTTTTCCACTACAGTATTTTATTCATAACATCTAGCATTTATCATAATAGATTTGCTGTGTCTGCATAGATTTCTTTCTCTACATGCTTATTCCCAGTACCTAGAAAATTCTGACAGAAAATAACAATTAACAGCCAGAGATTTTGTTTTGTTTTGGTTTTGTTTTGTTTTGCAGCTAGCATAAAATCATACACAATGTTGATACTTAATGAATGCTTGCTGAACTGAATTGAATTGAACTGAATTGAGCTGAACTGGTGCTAGGATTTCCAACAGCAGAACTGAATAAATTGCTACCTCTTTATCTCTAATTTGAACCTTAATAATCTTACTGAAGTCCAGTGGTAGATGAGCACAACATGAACTGTTTCCCCTTTATCACCTTTCAAAACCAAAAATGCTGACACTTTTCATGCCCTCTTGATTTTTTTCCTTCTTAAAAAGGATAAGGTCAGACATGGTTTACTTGCAGTGATTGTATTGATTTCATTCTAGAGATGCAATTGGATCTTCCCCTTGCAGAAGATTGTCATTGACTTTTACTTGGGAGAGACAGATACTGACCATGGGATGTTTTAGGAAAAGTCAAGACTCAGTATGCAGATGTGACCAAACCAGTGAGCTGAAATTCTTACCCCAGCAGAGCTAACCCTCATCATCTTGTTGGATGAGCTCTTTCATGTCATTTCCAAAAAGCAAAGAAATAGTAAATTATTTAACCTTTTAAATCAAATCAAATCTGTATCCTTTTCAAGCTCATCCTTGTTATTACAAGTCATGTATGTAGGACACCAAAGAATAATGAGGATAAGAACTAACTGAGTGAGAAAATCTGGAATGAATAAGAGTATAAGTCTTTACCTTGGAACAGGGCTGCCCAGTGTATAAAACACTGTTGTAACCAATGACTCAATTGTCTTTGAAAACATTCCTACAAGAAAGAATATATTTATCCCCATTTTACAGAAGGGAAAACCAAGGCTCATAAAGCATAAAGAACAAACTGAAAATAACAGAGTTGGTCTAATGTCAAAACCCTTGCTCTTTCTACAACATCTTTCTATTATATGATTTAGCTTTTGTGAAATGAAACTGTTCATAAACACTTTTACTTTTTTTTTTTTTTTTTTTTTGCGGTACACAGGCCTCTCACTGTTGTGGCCTCTCCTGTTGTGGAGCACAGGCTCCAGACGTGCAGGCTCAGCGGCCATGGATCACGGGCCTAGCCACTCCGCGGCATGTGGGATCTTCCTGGACCAGGGCACGAACCCGTGTCCCCTGCATCGGCAGACAGACTCTCAACCACTGCGCCACCAGGGAAGCCCAACACTTTTATTTTTAACATCTTTATTGAAGTATAATCACGTTACAATGTTGTTTTAGCCTCTGCTGTACAGGAAACTGAATCAGCTATATGTATACATTTATACCCATATCTCCTCCCTCTTGTGCCTCCCTCCCCCCCCATCCTACCCCTCTAAGTGGTCACAAAGTACCAAGCTGATCTCCCTGTGCTATGCAGCTGTTTCCCACTTAGCTATCAACTTTACATTTGGTAGTGTAGATATATGAATGCTACCCTCTCACTTCGTCCCAACTTACCTTTAGCCCTCCCCGTGTCCTCAAGTCCATTCTCTACCTCTGCGTCTTTATTCCTGTCCTGCCCCTAGGGTCATCAGACCCTTTTCTTTCTTTTTTTTTTTTTTTTTTTAGATTCCATATCTATGTGTCAGCATGCAGTATTTGTTTTTCTCTTTCTGACTTACTTCACTCTGTATGACAGACTCTAGGTCCATCCACCTCACTACAAATAACTCAATTTCATTTCTTTTTATGGCTGAGTAATATGCCATTGTATATATATGCCACATCTTCTTTATCCATTCATCTGTCGATGGAAACTTAGGTTGCTTCCATGTCCTGGCTGCTGTAATAGTGCTGCAATGAGCACTGTGGTACAAGTCCCTTTTTGAATTATGGTTTTCTCAGGGTATATGGCCAATAGTGGAATTGCTGGGTCATAGGGTAGTTCTTTTTTTAGTTTTTTAAGGAACCTCCATACTGTTCTCCATAGTGCCTGTATCAATTTACATTCCCACCAACACTGCAAAAGGGTTCTCTTTTCTTCACACACTCTCCAGCATTTATTGTTTGTAGATTTTTTGATGATGGCCATTCTGACTGGTGTGAGATGATATCTCATTGTAGTTTTGATTTGCATTTCTCTAATGATTAGTGATGTTGAGCATCCTTTCATGTGTTTGTTGGCAATCTGTATATCTTCTTTGGAGAAATGTCTATTTAGGTCTTCTGCCCATTTTTGGATTGGGTTGTTTGTCTTTTTGATATTGAGCTGCATGAGCTGCTTGTATATTTTTCAGATTAATCCTTTGTCAGTGGCTTCATTTGCAAATATGTTCTCCCATTCTGAGTGTTTACTTTTCATCTTGTTTATGGTTTCCTTTGCTGAGCAAAAGCTTTTAAGTTTCATTAGGTCTCAGTTGTTTATTTTTGCTTTTATTTCCATTTCTCTAGGAGGTGGGTCAAAAAAGATCTTGCTGTGATTTATGTCATAGAGTGTTCTGCCTATCTTTTCCTCTAAGAGCTTAATAGTGTCTGGCCTTCCATTTAGGTCTTTAATCCATTTTGAGGGTTTTTTTGTGTATGGTGTTAGGGAGTGTTCTAATTTCATTATTTTACATGTAGCTGTCCAGTTTTCCCAGCACCATTTATTGAAGAGGCTGTCTTTTCTCCACTGTACATTCTTGCCTCCTTTATCCAAGATAAGGTGACCATAGGTGCATGGGTTTATCTCTGGGCTTTCTATCCTGTTGATCTATATTTCTGTTTCTGTGCCAGTACCATACTCTCTTAATTACTGTAGCTTTGTAGTATATAGTCTGAAGTCAGGGAGCCTGATTCCTCCAGCTCCATTTTTCTTTCTCAAGATTGCTTTGGCTACTCGGGGTCTTTTGTGTTTCCATACAAATTGTGAATTTTTTTGCTCTAGTTCTGTGAAAAATGCATTGGTAGTTTGATAGAGATTGCATTGAATCTGTAGATTGCTTTGGATAGTATAGTCATTTTCACAATGTTGATTCTTCCAATCCAAGAACATGATATATCTCTCCATCTGTTTGTATCATCTTTAGTTTCTTTCATCAGTGTCTTATAGTTTTCTGCATATAGGTCTCTTGTCTCCTTAGGTAAGTTTATTCCTAGGTATTTTATTATTTTTGTCGCAATGGCAAATGGGAGTGTTTCATACTTTTTCTTTCAGATTTTTCATCATTAGTGTATAGGAATGCAAGATATTTCTGTGCATCAATTTTGTATCCTGCTAATTCACCAAATTCATTGATTAACTCTAGTAGTTTTCTGGTAGCATCGTTTGGATTCTCTATGTATAGTATCATGTCATCTGCAAACAGTGAGAGTTTTACTTATTTTCAGATTTGGATTTCTTTTATTGCTTTTTCCTCTCTGATTGCTGTGGCTAAAACTTCCAAAACTATGTTGAATAATAGTGGTGAGAGTGGACAGTCTTGTCTTGTTCCTGATCTTAGAGGAAATGGTTTAAGTTTTTCAGCTTTGAGAACGATGCTGGCTGTGGGTTTGTCATATGAGGCCTTTATTATGTTGAGATAGGTTCCCTATGCGCACTTTCTGGAGAGTTTTTGTCATAAATGGATGTTGAGTTTTGTTAAAAGATTTTTCTGCATCCACTGAGATTATCATATGGTTTTTTACACTTCAGTTTGTTAATAAGGTTTATCACATTGATTGATTTGCATATTTAAGCATCCTTTCATTCGTGGGATAAACCTCACTTGATCATGGTGAATGATCCTTTTAATGTGCTGTTGTGGTCTATTCACTAGCACTTTGTTGAGGATTTTTGCATCTATGTTCATCAGTGATATTGGTCTGTAGTTTTCTTTTTTTGTGACATCTTTGTCTGGTTTTGGTATCAGGGTGATGGTGGCCTTGTAGAATGAGTTTGAGAGTATTCTTCCCTCTGCTATATTTTGGAAGAGTTTGAGAAGGTTAGGCGTTAGCTGTTCTCAAAATATTTGATAGAATTCACCTGTGAAGCCATCTGGTCCTGGGCTTTTGTTTGTTGGAATATTTTTAATCACAGTTTCAATTACAGTGCTTATGATTAGTCTTTCATATTTTCTATTTCTTCCTGGTTCAGTCTCAGAAGATTGTGGTTTTCTAAGAATGTGTCCATTTCTTCCAGCTTTTCCATTTTATTGGCATATAGTTTCTTGTTGTAATCTCTCATGATCCTTTGCATTTCTGCAGTGTCAATTGTTACTTCTTTTTCATTTCTAATTCTGTTGATTTGAATTCTCCCCCCCCCTTTTTTTTTTTTTGGTGGTATACGGGCCTCTCACTGTTGTGGCCTCTCCTGTTGTGGAGCACAGGCTCCGGACGCACAGGCTCAGCGGCCATTGCTTCATGGACCTAGCCACTCTGCAGCATGTGGGATCTTCCTGGACCGGGACATGAACCCATGTTCCCTGCATCGGCAGACAGACTCTCAACCACTGTGCCACCAGGGAAGCCCTCTCCCTTTTTTTCTTGATGAGTCTGGCTAATGGTTTATCAATTTTATTTATCTTTTCAAAGAACCAGCTTTTAGTTTTGTTGATCTTTGCTATCATTTCCTTCACTGTTTTTTCATTTATTTCTGATCTGAACTTTATGATTTCTTTCCTTCTGCTAACTTTTGGGGTTTTTTTGTTCTTCTTTCTCTAATTCCTTTAGGTGTAAGGTTAGGTTGTTTATTTGAGATGTTTCTTGTTTCTTGAGGTAGGATTGTATTGCTATAAACTTCCCTCTTAGAACTGCTTTTGTTTCATCCCATAGGTTTTGGGTTGCTGTGTTTTCATTGCCATTTGTTTCTAGGTATTTTTTTATTTCTTCTTTGATTTCTTCAGTGATCTCTTGGTTATGTAGTAGTGTATTGTTTAGTCTCCAGGTATTTGTATTTTTTACAGATTTTTTCCTGTAATTGATATCTAGTCTCATAGCATTGTGGTCAGAAATGATACTTGATACGATTTCAACTTTCTTAAATTTACCAAGGCTTGATTTGTGACCCAACGTATGATCTATCCTGGAGGATGTTCCATGAACACTTTAGAAAGTGTATTCTGTTGTTTTTGATGGACTATCCTATAAATATCAATTAAGTCCATCTTGTTTAATGTGCCATTTAAAGCCTGTGTTCCCTTATTTATTTTCATTTTAGCCGACCTGTCCATTGGTGAAAGTGGGGTGTTAAAGTCCCCTACTATTATTGTGTTACTGTTGATCTTCCCTTTTATAGCTGTTAGCATTTGCCATAAACACTTTTCTATGTAGTATTTCATCTGATACAACTCTCCAACTATTGGGAGTACCAGCTGCTGATGGTTCACAGCTGAGTTCTTCCCCATGACCTTTGGCATAGCTGAGCTGCCTCATGACATGTTACATTTCTTCCTCAGGGATAGGCCACATCTAGTGACTAGGAGATATGGAGGATACAGACCCAGCTGCCATCTAGATTTGTAACAATTCTGAAGGGGCATCCCATCTCCAAAACTCCCTATGAAATCATCTGAGACCTCTATTGCAAATGTATTACCTTCCCCCTCTGACCTCACTCCCTCTCCACTGTTGTTGCAAAAGTTCTCCTCAGTAAACTCCCTATACATAAATCTTTATCTCAGGATGTTTCTCAGGGAACACAAACTGGGACAGCACTAGGAGTGGTCTAAGGAACAGATTTTAAAGTGGGACTTTGGAGCTGGATCACCTGCCTGCTGGTGAGGTGATGAGGGCTCCATCACAAGTGGTAGATGAAATACTAATAGCCCTAGACAGTTGTTACAATTTTCACCTGTAGAGAACAGAGAGAATATTGGTGAATATTGATGGAACTAGCAGGGGCAATATGTCAAGTGTTACAAATGTTTGGGAAAAGCAATAATTACAAGGACTGTGGAAGTGGATGACTTTTGCTGGGGGATGCATTAGAGAAGGGTTGAAGATGCTCAATCAAAAATTTAAGAAGTTCCACATCAAGATGATGGTTATGTGAGGATTCCAGCCCATACTGACTTAAAACAAGGAGCGATCCTGCACCTGGGGCCCCTAGACTAGGAATGGAGCGATTTTTACTTCCTGACAGGCAGGGTCAATACCCCTACCCAACCTTGAAGTAGTTACAGAAGGTGGACCATCTCCCCTCTGCTTCCCATAAGAATATGGGAGTAAAATCTTTGGGGGGGAATGATGCACAAGGGAAGGAGGCAGAGCACAACGTTTAAAAGAATGACATAGCCATAGGACGTGACAAAACCTGGTTAGAACCAACTAGGTCCAAGATGACAGAATATTCGACTTCCAGTGGACCTTGAGCCTCATTATATGTACACTGTAATACATTAGCATCTAAATGACACACCCACAGGTGCCATGATAGTCCTGAGGCTAACCATAAAAGGCTAAAGAGTGGGCAGTGACCCATTTCCTGGAAATCTCTGCCCCTTCCCCAAATAGTTGGAATAATCCTCCCACTCATGAGCCTATGAAATTATCCAGCCTACAAAAACTAACCACACCATATTTTGGGGCCTCTCGCCTTCTGAGATGGCCCACACTCTGTCTGTGACACATGTTTCTCTCTAAATAAATCCACTTCTTACCTATCAAAACAAGAACAAAAACAAACAAACAAAAACAAATTTAAGGCAATGTGCAAAACCCAGAGAGCATCCTTGGCAGCATACAGATTCTTCATCTTCTGCAGCCAAAGGACAGAAAGAACTAAGGATCAGACCCAGGATGTAAATAGAGGGGAAAAGGAGCTCAAAGAAGTTTGAATTCTCAACCCTGGCATGTCTGCTCTGCTATGTCAGAGCTCTGATTAGAAAGGAGTGGGTCTCCAACATGCAGGATGGAGACCTTGGTGTCAATGCTCTCAGAAATCTTCAATCTGCAGATTCTCCTGACACCTGTGGACTTAGAGAAGTGGGCCATACCTCCATGTTAAAGCCTAGTTCTCCTCCTCTTGCTTAAATATGATGCAGAGGTCTCTGCATTGCAAGATAACTTGAGCCCACTCCCCAATCCCAGGTATGCCTCCATCCCCCCACCCAGCCACCAGACCAATAACTAAGGTCAAATCACAATATCATTCAGCCAGGAAGGTGCTTAGCCTGCTGAAGGAGGAAAGAGATTATACTCTGAAGGAGCTGCAGGAGCTGGTCAACATGTAGTTGCAGCTTCTGGGTGAGTATGTACAGGACTGGATCAGAGTGTATGGGATCTGGGTGGGTGTGGGTGAAATATAAAGACAGATAAAGGAGATTTTGTTGCCATTGTTACCTACTCTGTAATATTGGACTTGCCAGGATTAAGACAAATCTCGGGACCCAGGGTAGATCCTCAACTTCACATAGAAGAAGATGGGGCCTTCCCTGGTGGTGCAGTGGTTGAGAGTCCACCTGCCAATGCAGGGGACACGGGTTCGTGCCCCGGTCCAGGAAGATCCCACATGCCATGGAGCGGCTGGGCCCATGAGCCATGGCCGCTGAGCCTGCGTGTCCGGAGCCTGTGCTCTGCAACAGGAGAGGCCACAACAGTGAGAGGCCCGTGTACCACAAAAAAAAAAAAAAAAGAAAGAAAAGAAAAGAACATGGGATGCTACATGTAACTGAGGAGGACATGAAAGTTATTGTAGCTTTTCAAAGTGTTGATCAAATAATGGGTTTGTACTATAAAACAAGATGATACATGTCTATATATAAAGAGGAAATCTAAGTGGCTACAAGGTAGGAAGGCCAAGTATGGACCAAGAAATCAACCAAGAGAAAATTTAAGGCATCCCATGGACACAGAGTACTCAAAGGGGACAGAAATTTTTTAAAAAGCAATCTGGGCTTCCCTGGTGGTGCAGTGGTTGAGAGTCCGCCTGCCAGTGCAGGGGACACAGGTTCGTGCCCCAGTCCGGGAAGATCCCACATGCCGCAGAGCGGCTGGACCCGTGAGCCATGACCGCTGAGCCTGCGCATCGGGAGCCTGTGCTCCGCAATGGGAGGCCACAATAGTGAGAGGCCCACGTACCGCAAAAAAAAAAAAAAAAAAAAGCAATCTGATTCTTACACTCTTATCAGTCAAATTCAGATTAGAGCAAACGATAACAATCCAGATGCAATAAAAACTCCTAGAAGAGTTTCATGGGTGAAAGAAAATTTTCTTCATGTGGTATTTAAAAGAAGTCAATTTAATGACTAGGGTATTTTAATTGTTTTGGGTTTTTGTTTTGTTTTGTTTCTGCTTTTAACCTTAACAAAATATGTATATTCATAGCTATGTCTAAAAATTTTATAAACAGTTAATCATGCTATTGGATAAACATAGAAATAAGTATTGTGAAATGAAGCAATGTGTACAGATACTTTGACCCAGCAACTCCACTTCTGGAAATATAACCTACAGATATCTTACTGATATCCATGCCCCTGTGTGTGAAAATGTATGTAGAAGGACATTCACTGTAGCATGGTTTGCATTGGCCAAGGAAGAAAAAGAGTAAAACAACTAAATCTGTGAGGCTAATTAAAGTATGCCACACTAATATGATAGAATACCAGCCAGCTCTCCCTTTAAAACTGTAAGTTAGATCATTGTGCTGATAGCTCCAAGACAGTTTCAACTGAAAAAAAAAGAAAAGAAAAAAGTACAGAACCATTCTGCCTCAAGTTTGTTTCAAGTTGTATGTATGTGTTTTTGTATGAATACACACAAGAAATTTCTGGATGAATACAAAATCAATATTAGTGCTGACCTCTCTTCAGTGCAGGATGGGGGGTGGGTGGGACGGCACTTCTCAAATTTGAAAACGTCTCATTGTAACTTTTAGCATTTTGTACCATTTTCACTGTTTAAATGTTTCATCCTGTTCATTTATCAAGTTATTTTTAAATAATAGAAAGGTAATGTTTTAGGTGAAAAAGAGAGAACCAAGAAATCCAAACTAATTTTAAATGGTAAAATAGAATGTTGATTAGCGTTGGAAAGTAATTCTCATGGCTGAGCAAGGTGAGCAAAGCTGAGAAAATTGGTTCAAAATTCAAACTCATAACAAGGAATCAAGTAACCAGCAGTCACTGGCCTTGACAGATAAACATCATGTACAAGAAGCATTGATCCTCAGCCTGATCACAGAACAAAACAAGACAAAGTTTTGGCTATATTCCCATGACACTGAAGTGTCTAATGAAAACAAAAGCACACAGCTAAAGACCTAGTTACTCTGCCCTCATGATACGATGTCTAAATCTGGAGACATAATATGGACTACAGACTGATTTTTAAATTTCCATGTGGGCATCTAGAATGGGGAAAAACAGAGAGACATTGGCCATTATTAAGAATTCCAGTAGGTGACACTTAGGAGAGAATGTCTTCTTCTTTCAAGCTCTTGATTATAACAAAAAGGGAATTCAGAAAGAGTTAATATTCTCCAGAACCAACTGAATTTACCTGTCCCATGTTGAATGATTAAGTTCCCAAACTGGATCAGCATAACTTACCAGAAACGCCAAAAAATTCGAGGTCAGAAAAGCTGGTTTCAAGCCTTAGGCATAATAATAATATTAAGTCACTTAAATTTTAGACCTCAATTCTTTAATGAAAGAGGACTATAAAATTTCACAGGTAACTTAGGTATTAAATAGAAAGCAAAGGACTCTAATATTCATGTCCACTTGCAGAATGAGACAGATCACAGACACACACATGTGGGCACACACATGAACACACACATACACTTTCAACAAAATTTTAGAATGTTCTTAAACTCCATAAAACCTATTCATAGACTCTCGATAAGAATCTCTGCAAACATCATATCATCTACTCATTCTTATGAAAGATACAATGTCAATGTTTAGTCAAAACAACATATATATATATGTGTATATATACACACATATATATATATGTGTATATGTGCTCCATGTAGCAAAGATATATTTCATAAACTCTTATTTCTTTCTCCAAAGGATTGACAATCACCTCATTTCAGACACCCACATAACATCTAGTGATAATGGCAACTTCTACTTCTGAGGGATTACCCAGCACCTATCAAATGTTTGCACACAGATCCCAAGAATCCTAACCACATAGTTAATAACATTTTCATATGTTGCCTCTCTTTTGAATCCAACTGCTAAAGAAAGAAATCCTAAAGAAGCCTACCCAAGGAATGTAAAAGGAATATATATGCTTTTCAACAAATTCATTTAAATATCCATATTATGGGATCCTTATCCTTCTATCCATCTTTTACTCAGTGTTCCTATCAGCCACAGGGCAATTACTAATGCATACATTTCTTATTATTTTCTCTTACATTTCTTTCAGTTGAAATTAAGCTTCACAGACTAACATCTTCTATCATAATCACATTGCCTTTTCACATGTCAGACTTGATCTTTTTCCCTGAATTTTATGAAGTGATATTTATATCCAATTTCAATTTTAAAGAAAAAATTATTTATAAAGTCTCTTCTAAGCTTTAATATATCATAGTGCCACACTTTTCTTCATGCCATGCCCTCTTCTTCCAGTGCTCTCTCTCCACTTCACCCCACTTACACTCTGCTGTCTATCAAACTCCTATGTAATTAAAATGAGACTTAGTGAAAAAAATCCCATGAGGACTGCTCCTTTTGGATTCTTCTATATACAACAAAAAATGCTTTTCCCCTTTTTTCGTTTAGTGGAAGAAATGATTTTGACTAACAATAGAGGATGCTATTAGACAGGGAAAGAGGGATGAAGAGTTGGTTTTGTTTCATGCATGCCAAAGGCAGCTGTGGGATTTGAGCTGTCATCACAGCCCTCAGGCTACTGGTCTACCTTGGGATGTTAAAGGTGAAATGTCTGATCTTCCCTCATGGAGGGCCATCCACCCCTCTCTCCATGAAGAAGGGGATAAAGGCTGCTTATCAAAACCTGTTTATTCTCTTTATCAAGAGCAGGAGAGAGACTGAGAGGCTTCCGTGGGATGCTTCCACACTCTGGCTTATCTGCTCTTCCATCAGGAAGACAGCTTTTGCTGCTTGATCCATCTTCCTCCCAAGTTTCTTCTGCATGTGAGAAAGGGGCAAGGTACCTGGAGTGTTGCTGGTCTACTGCATACAAAAGCAACCAAAAACACTCATGTCCAGGACACTCACTTTTGGGTAGTTGATTCTCACCCTGACATAGCTGCATGTGGCCAGATAAGGTCCATGAGCCCCAGTTCCACATATCACTGCATCCCCATCACTGTGCCACACTTTTTTTTTTTTTTTGAGGTACACGGGCCTCTCACTGTTGTGGCCTCTCCCATTGCGGAGCACAGGCTCCGGACGCGCAGGCTCAGTGGCCATGGCTCACGGGCCCAGCCACTCTGCGGCATGTGGGATCTTCCCAGACCTGGGCACGAACCCACGTCCCCTGCATCGGCAGGCAGACTCTCAACCACTGCGCCACCAGGGAAACCCTGTGCCACACTTTTGACCCATCCTTTAGAACACAGCTCAAGCATCCCCTCCTCTCAGAAGTATTTCCTCAGACATCCCATCCCCCAACTGGGTCTGGTGCTCTTTTTCTGGGCTTTCCCTTTGTGCTGTCTTTGCATCCACTTCACACCATGAGTACAATCCTTATTACACTATATTGCAATCTTGTCTGTTTCCCTCAATAGACTGTGAGCTTGGTTCTGAATCCGAGTTAATAAAGTAGATCAATTTAACTGAATAGTCACAATGTGCCAGGTATGATGCAAAATACTCCATCTAGATTAGCTCATTGATTTCTCCCACCAAACACATTACTACCCCCACATTTTACAGATAAGAAAACTCACACTGGGAAAATTTAAGTAACTTGCACAAGGTCACACAACTAGAACCCAAGCAGCCCTATGCCTAACCTACATTTTTAACCACTATACTACATCACCTCCCTTTAAGACATGGAATTCTAAAGGATGAAGAGCAGTTCACTGGGTGGGCAATGGAGAGCAGGCATTCTGGACTCAATAACCTACAGATATAAAGGCTCAAAAGTACAAAGTCAGATGATGTTTATGAGACAGCAGTGGCTGGTGAGTCAGCAAACTAGGTGAGAAAAAAGTCTCAAAAAATTTGTTTTTCCAAAATAAAGGATTTAGAACTTGAACTTCATCCTTTAACCACCTGGGAGCCATTGAAGGTTTTAAGTAGAAATGGGACAACATTATATTTATATTTTAGAAAAATATTTTTGTTGGCAGTGTGGATGATTTAAGAGAATAGAATTTAAAAGTTGCACTGGGCAATAATACAATGACTCTTATGTGTCAGGCATTGTACCAGGTTCTGGATTGGGAGACACAATGTGGAGGATAGTATAAGAATGAGGAATAATGATCCCTAACCTCAAGACATTTGCAAAGTGGAAATGAAAGGAGACATACACAATGACAAAAGACAAGTCATGACTATACATTAAGTGAGGGCACTAGTTAAAATACTAACAAAATGCTGACAGTATGCAAATATGAGAATGGTTATCATATGGCACCCTTTCCTGCACTTCCTTCCCATGTTCTGCCAATATCCTATAAGAAGGCAAAAGGTGGACAGAGGAACTAAGCACCTTGATAAAAGCTACAGGGTGGATAAGATATGGGAAACATGTGACACAACTCCTCCATCCAGGCCCACAGAAGATATCATCCCTGAATCATGGCTCTTTCTTCAAAGTGCACAGGTGAGCTCAGGCACCTTCTCAAATCATCATAGGCACACACATCCAGTGGATCAGGTTGGCTTCCAAGGTTAAACTATTTGCCCCCAGAGAGAGCTAGAACTTCTAATGTGGGATGAATGGTTATAGTAAAGGGTGGCTACCTTAGAAGGTGAAAGAAGACAGGTTTCCCTCTTCAGTTTATCCTGCTGTTGTTACAGGTGACCACAAACTAGAAAGTGCTTGGAAAATGCTATTTCAATCAGGAGTTAGAAAAATAAATATCCTTTCTCTATCCTAGGCAGGACAGCCAGGCAGATGTCCATGTATAACTTTGTGGTCACTGATAGTGACTTTCCACTATGAATTGAGCCCAGAGTCTAACAGCCTATAAAGCTGCACAATTATCTGAGGGCGATTGTATGAGAAAAGGTAGGAAAATGATCTTTTAATTAAAGAGTGCTCAAATAAAGCCACTTTCAAAGTCCTTTCTGCTGCCCTCATGTGACTTCTATGGGTTTAATACACAGGGTGACTCCACTCTCCTCTAGAAAGCTCCAGGAACATCCTCCCACTGTAACTGACCAGAGAAGAGGAAGAAGCTCCCTTTTTAACCCTTCAGGAGCTGCCTATGTAATCCTCCCAACAACCTTATGAACTTGGCAGGAACATCCGCATTTCACAGATGAGAAGAACAAGGGGCAGATTAGTTTGGTAACTATCCCAGCGATGTCCAACTCTGTAGCAAGATCAGGATGTGAACTCAGGTCTGTCCACCCCGAAGATGCTCCAGCCACTGCACCTTGAACTCCTTCTGTGGCTGCAGCCATACTTTAACAGGTTTTGTCCAGGAGGCCTGTCTGGAATCCACTGTCTGGGCCCACTGACTTTCACTTAAACCCATCCCAGGCAGTAGAAATAAGATCAGCAGGAAAAATTCCCACAGTTAACCACTCGGTGAAGGAAAGAAGAGGGAAAATCCAGACTTAGCCCTTGGGAGCAAACAAAGGAGGCTAAGGTGTCTTTTATCAATAATCCCATTCAGCTTCACCTCAAAAAACCCACATTCTGGCTTGTGTGATTCTGGCCAGTTGAGACTAACATTGGATTGTTTTATATATCACAGGCCCAAATAACACTTTGTGGCAGAACTTAAGTCAGCTAGTATAATCCTATTTGGTTAATGCCCTTATCTAGGTGGACTGGGTTAGCACGGCCTGCCAAAAAGACTGATGAGAGGTCTGCCAATGTAAGGGGGGACAATCACATCCTTTCATTTACAGTCGTGTTTAGCAGAAAGAAAGTGAAACTTTAAAAAGAGAGATTTCCTTATTTACCTTATCATCCTTCCCTCCTGTCAGAAACAGACTTTGGTCCAGATAAAGATGGCCCAGTTGGAAAAGCAAGAGAAATAACTGTTTGTTCTATGGTTTTGAGTTATAATGGGCCCAGGTCAGATGATTTAAGCATAATTGAAGGGTTCCTTCCCTATTTTTTTCCTCAAGTTGACTTTAACTGTAACTGATGTTCACGTTATATGATAATTCTGGAATCTTTAACTACCCCCCATCCCTACCCCAATTCCCATGAGGATTAGACTCCGCTCTTAGCTTAGAGAGAAGTGAATGGATTTGAGAGCTCTGCCAAAGTAGATTCCAGGACTTGGTAATTGATGAGATGTTAGAAGGAAGAGGAAAGAATTTAGGATGACTCCCAGGTTTCTCCACAGAGTTCCTCACCTTCTCGTTGGCATATCAAGAACAAGCAATAGCTCTGGTTCTGCACAGAAAATTGACCTCAAAAAATGCCATTTCCCCTTCATGGTCCAGAAACTAAAACTGTACACACCTTCACATAATCAACTAAAAGAAGAGTAATATGAACATCAGTTTGTAGCAGAAAAAATATATAGATAGGCTCCTGACTTGCAGCGGGAGGGCTCAACAAAAGATAGCCCATTGTACTTTCAGGTCATTTCAATCCCAAGTATTTCTTAGTTAGAAACACTTGTGCAGATAAAGATAAATATTGTGGATTAGCACTTGGTTTAACTACTTTTTGCTTTGATGTGCCCAGTGTATTTGCAAGTTTGAGAATCCTCAAGCATTCCTTACTATGTACACCTCCCTACCCCTCCTAAAACTACCCTTCCTATATATGCTTTTCTGTTTTGTTTATAAAAGCATGCACCAAAGCACAGTTCAAAATTAGTGCAAAAAAATGCACTGCTGGTTTCCTTTCAACTTTGGTTATTATAAAAGAGTTAGCAAATGTTTAATGTGTTCCTGTAATATGAAGACCTGATGTAAGAAGATAGGTTAGGGTGTCCCTAGAGAAAGAGAACGAGGAATAGCTTTCTTGACATAAAAGAACCCATTTTGGCCTAAACCATTTTGTGATCTAAGTCTAGCCACAATGCTTGCCCTTGAACAGGTCTCAGTAATCAATGATCTTAAGGGAACAAAGGAATGCAGGAACAGAGAAAAGGCAGTCAAACTAACACACCATTGTAAAGCAATTATCCTCCAATAAAGATGTTAAAAATAAATAACAATGCAGTGATTAAAACAGAATCCTAGTCCTCTTCAAGGATATACATAATAATATATCTTTGAGTTCTGCAGGAACTAAGGACCCCACCCAGGTGGAGGACATGGTGATGTTGACCCTCCAGAGTTTAATCAACTAAAGCCTGGACTCTCTCCATCTCTGCCCCAATTTTATGTTGATTTCTCCTCTGCTCAAGCCTCTTCATGAATATGCATGTACCCTTAGCTTAAAACTCCCCCAATTTTGGGCTTCCCTGGTAGCGCAGCGGTTAAGAATCAGCCTGCCAATGCAGGGGACATTGGTTCAAACCGTGGTCTGGGAAGATCCCACATGCCACGGAGCAACTAAGCCCGTGCACCACAACTACTGAAGCCCGCACGCCTAGAGCCCATACTCCACAACAAGAGAAGCCACCGCGATAAGCCCGCGCACCGCATCAAAGAGTAACCCCCGTTTACCGCAACTAGATAAAGCCCACGCACAGCAATGAAGACCCAACGCAGCTCAAAATTAATTAATTAATTTTAAAAAAAGTTCCCCAATTTTGCTGCTGAGGAGACACTGCTTTGGGAAAGATTCCCCGATGTTCTCCTTACCTGCTGCCAGCTAATAATAAGTCTTTCCTTCTCCCCATCTTTGGCTTGGTTGTGTCTATTGGTTTGACACCAACCAAGAAGTGAACCCAGTTTTTGGGTAACACTACTGAAAGGAATATATATCTATCTCAACTTTCCAGCTGTGGAGGTGCTTATAGCAGCACACAGAAGTGGTTGTGTATAGCTGGGGAGCTCTAAAGATAGCCTGAAGTTATTACCATACACACAAAAAAAGCTTCCAAGTATCATATTTTAGAATATGATTTACATTCATAGAAATTTTACATTATACTCCTAAATACATGTTTGCTTTTTATTGCCATTGTAGAAAGAGATGTCCCATGCTTGTTCTGCAGTTTTACATAACACCTGTCACATCCCCATGTGTCCAGATGTAGTCATATCTCAGTGGAAGGAATGCTGACTTCAAGTTTCTTTCTTAAAGACCATAGCCCTGCCACACACTTGGCCCAACACAGAAATGGGGCTCTGCCCCCTTACTGATGTAAGTGATGTCAGCCTTTTTCCTAAGTTCTCTATCCTGACCCATCTGACTCTCTGCTTGCCACAGTTTAATCAGTTTTTGATCCATTTCTCTTCACCTTATATTGATCCTTGTCACTGTTTTCTGGCTTTGACATTTAGCTTGCCCCTTTCTCCTCATTCTGGAAACTCCCTATATTGTTTTGATACACCTTTGTCTCTCCCAGCACCAGTTTCTACTTTTGCTCAGACTGTCAGCATGATACACCCCCATCAGCTTCTCCCAGGACCCAGGAGTGAGTCCTCCAAAAACTGCTAATATGTCTTACAAAGTGTTAAGACCAAGCCTGGCTCAAGTAATATTCAGTGTATTAGCTTCTTAGAGCAGTCATAACAAATTACCACAAGCAGGTGGCTTATAACAACAGAAGTTTATTCTCTCACAGCTCTAGAGGCCAGAAGTCTGAAATCAAGGTGTGAGCAGGGCCATGCTACTTCCAAATGCTCTAGGGGAATATCCTTCCTTGCTTCTTCCAGCTTCTGTTGGTTGTCAGTAAGCTTTGGCCTTCCTTGGCTTGCAGCTTCATGACTCCAATTTCTGCCTCCACCTTCACTTGTATTCTCTCTGTGTTTGTCTATGTCTCTGTTTTCTCTTCTTGCTAGGACACCTGCCAGTGTATTAGAGCCCATGCTAATCCAGTGTGACCTCATGTTAACTTATTACATCTGCAAAGACCCTATTCCCAAATAAACCCATATTCTAAGGTTCCAGGTAGATATGAATTGGGGCAGGGAGGAATACTATTAGTACCACTACCCCAGTAAGCATTGATTCCTTTCTTTGTAATGTGAGGAAAGGGAGAGGAATGATGGGCTACATGATGTGTATTAAAATCAAGTTTCTTTAAATAGTTTGACAGGGTTATGAAGTTCTTCAATTCTAGCGTCCTCTCTGAGACACTTTCTTGTCATTAAACAGTGTATATACTTTGGGGTATCTGAGGCAATCATCACAATTTGTTAGTTCCCAGGGATGATTCTGCATCTCATCTTGCATTGATTGGACTATATCACACACACCCCAGAGTCCTAGGAGGAATCAAGTCCCACACACTCCTGATTACTTTGTTTGCCTTAACTAGATGCTATGCACTCATCTGATCAATGATTGATGTTCATATCTCTCACAGCAAGTGTCCACTAGCTGCTTTTGAATTAAATAAATAAAACAATACCAATAACAATTATACACTTAACATTCACTGAGAGTTTACTGTGTTCTAAGCCAATACTGTTAAATGGAAATATAATGTAAGTCACACATGTTATTTTTAAATATTTTGGTAGCTACATTTAAAAAAGTAAAAAGAAATGGGTAAAACTATTTCAATAATATATTTTAACCCGATATGTCTAAAATATTATCATTTCAACCTAACATATCCAAAATATTATAATTTCAGTATTTTAAAATTCTTAATAAGAATTTTTAATTCTCTCTTTTTTTTTTCATTCTAAATCTTCAAAATCCAATGTGTGTTTTCTATCTACAGAACATCTCAATTCAGACTAGCCACATTTAGGAGCTCAGTAGCCACACTTGGGTAGTTACTACCATATCAGACAGGGCAGTTCTAGGCACCATGGTAAATACTTTACAAATACTATTTATTTAAATGTGATGACAAACTGCAAGAAGATAGTATATGTGTTTCCATTTTTTAGATGAAGAAACTGAGGCTGTGAGAGGTTACATAATTTGCCCAAGGAAACAGAACTAATGATTGGCGTAGCCAGGATTCAGGTGTTTTTGATAAGACCCTATGCTCTTAACTGTTGCACTACATTGCCACTCAACCTGGATAGATGGATTGGTGGATGAATATACAGTTCTTTTGAGGTTATTCTTTGGATTCTTGGTTCTTTGTTTTCTTTTTTCCTGCTCACTTCCTTCTAACAAGCAAGTACATGTACATACGTACACAGAGACACACAAACACACACACAAGCATAACTATACATACACACATACACATACACTCATATGCTGGACCAATATTTTTCAACCATTCCCAAAGTAGTTACCCCTTGCATCAGAACCACCTGGACTCACATTCCCAGTATCCACCCCTATATGATTCTCTTCCAGTAGGTTAAGGAGAGCTCATGAACCTATGTTATTAATTTCCCCAATTAATGATTTGGGTGTCCATAAAAACAGTGTTCATAACCTTGGCCAATATTGGAATCACGAGGAGCTTTAAAAATACCATGTTTGGCTCCATTTACAAACATTCTGACATAACCACTTTCGGATAGGACCTGAGCATCAGTATTTTAAAATGGACAGCCGGGGTTGAAAATTCTGCATTGAAGTTTGAGATCCAGGCTCATCATGCTTCTATGTTCCTGGCCAGTCTGGATAATTATGCATAATAATGTTTAGAAGAATCCAGAGAAACGAATTTAAAACTTCGTGCTTCCAGGTGTCCAGGTGGTCAGTTAGGACTAGGAGCCAAAGTGAAAGCAGCAATCGAGCCTTTATTCACTCACTGCAACAATGCAAGCAAGAGGCAAAAAAGAAAAGCCCGCTCCCCAGTGCTCCATTTTTCCCCACAGAATGGTACCAGGAGAGGGCCAGTGGATGCAGCACAGATGGAAAGGATGCCCTGAATAAAAGGCTCCTACGTCTTTATGGACATGGGGGCTAGAGGGATGGGGGGTTGGCTAGAGATACAAAGGTACTGAGTCAAAGTGGACAAAAGTGCCTTGGAATGGAAATGCCTGCCTAGGAATACAGACACGCATTTATGAGACTAGCTGGTATGGGGATGGACAGCGGGGAGATCCTGATCCTTGACTGCATCTCACTCCAGAAAACAGCAATGTTAGTCTGGTGTAAGGAGGGCAGCTTCCCCCATTCTGAGTTAGGCAAAGCTAGTCATGTACCTTCACTGTATTCCACAGAGACCCCTACACTACATGATGCCTTAGACACCCAATTCTCAGCTCCTCCAGCCATTCCAAGTACTCATTAGGAATTTTTGTCAGTTAAAAATGACAGAAAACCGGGCTTCCCTGGTGGCACAGTGGTTGAGAATCTGCCTGCCAATGCAGGGGACACAGGTTCGAGCCCTGGTCTGGGAAGATCCCACATGCTGCGGAGCAACTAAGCCCGTGAGCCACAGCTACTGGGCCTGGGAGTCTGGACCTGTGCTCTGCAATAAGAGAGGCCGCGATAGTGAGAGGCCCGCGCACCGCGATGAAGAGTGGCCCCCGCTTGCCACAACTAGAGAAAGCCCTCGCACAGAAACGAAGACCCAACACAGCCCAAAATTAATTAATTAATTAATTAATTAATTTTTAAAAAATGACAGAAAACCAATTTAAACTAGCTTGAACCATAAAGTTCTTGTTCCAAGCTGCTAAGCAGTCAGACCAAAGGAAGGGCAGACTTTAAGTGCGGTGAGATATGGAGATTCAAATATCTCAGGAGGATTACATAGGTTATATGCAAGTGCAATTTTTTTTATAAGGGACTTGAGCATCGGCTGGTTTTGATATCTGCAGGGGGTCCTGGAACCAATCCCCCAGATACCAAGGGAAGACTGTACCTCTGAACATGACACCAGCCATTTAGGAGAGAGGGCAGTGACATTCCTGGCTTCTCACATCTTCTAGTGTGATCTCCCACGTAGAAATAACACATTCCCTGTACAGCTTCCCTCGCTCCCTACTCATCGCCCATAGAATCTCCCTGGAGGAAACCAAGGAAACTGAACCCAGCCCAGGGCTATTTGCATCCCTAAGCACACTAGCCCATCACAATCAGGAGAGTTCAAGCTGCTTATAAAACCAAACTAACTTGATCTACTTCATATAATGGCACTTGGTACTTAAATTTTGTTTCCAGTCGTCAAGGAAGAAATATTAGGTAATGGAAAGAATTTAGTTTTTGAAATCACATAGATGATGGTTTGAGTCCAGTCTAATGTTGTTTCCAGCACATAGTAGGTGTAGATGTTAAGGTCTTTCTCTTCCCCACCTGGACAGTTCAGTTCAAATGTAATGGAGTGGAAGAAAACTTGAACTAGAAGCCAGAAAATTTGTATTCCAGTCCTCCCTCTGCCACTCATTTCTTCTGTGACCTTGTTAAAGTGATGTAGGCTCAATGTACCTTGGATTCCTCA